>NW_027361679.1:70125000-71412500 GCF_039654945.1 Dendrobates tinctorius
CAGCACCACGGCACTGACTGACAGCCGCCTCAGCACCCTAGTGGTGCCCCTATAAATAATAATGCTTCTTAACTGCTTACTTAATATTTAACTGAGTCCCCTCATGTACAGTAACATGGCCCCAGCATGGCTGATCTAAGCAGGGGGTGGTGTGATGACTCTTTTGGCTTCTCCCAATTATCTTCTATTGAGAGTTTGACTTATCTAGTCGACATGTGCAAATAGCAAACGTGGTCTCATGACCGCCTGATCGCACCAGTGGTCTTGGGGTCTCATGACAGCAGGTGCACCATATCATGATTTGGCCGTCTGTAGTCTCAGAGTGACTGCAGACATTTATCCAGAGCCTTTAATAACTTTATAATAATAAATTATGAAATTATTAAATACAATGCACCTCGTGTTTACTGCATTGTTATACTTGTTAGGGGGCAGACAGACGGACATATTTCTCATGCAAGGATCGTATCGCAATCCTCGGACTGACAGTCTGCTCTCCTGACCTGAGTGTAACAGTTGCATAGTACAGTAATCCATCACACTGTCACGCTCATGTCAGGAGCAGCAGCGGGCAGTCCGAGGATTGCGAAGCGATCCTCGAATGAGTTATACGGCCGTCTGCTTGTGCCCTTATGCTAAGGCTGGGGTCACACTTGCGAGAAACTAGCACGAGTCTCTCACCTCAATACCCGGCACAGCCGCAGGCACTCAGGACCAGAGTGTGCGGCTGAATGTATTTCTATGCAGCTGCACACACCAGTCCCGAGTGCCGGCAGCAGTGCAGGGTATTGAGAAGTGAGACTCATGCGAGTGTTTTCGCACCACACTCGCAAGTGTGACACTGGCCTTATACTTATCCTGGTTATACTAATACTTAGATAAGAACCCTTTATTAGTGTATTAATTCTATTAACCTGTATTGTTATGCTTGTCATACTAATACTTAAAAAAGACCCAGCTCGCAAGTATAAAAAGCTCCCTAAGACAGCAATTATTACAAGTGATAGGAGAAAAAATAAGCCAAGAGTGCTTTATAGTAAAATAGCAAAGTTTTATTATATTTATTATATGCAAATAAGTGGGTAACGAAGACCCTAACAAACAAGACATAAAAGAGGTACCAAACAGTGGGTGAGAGGAAACAAGGGGTACACTTCCATATAAGAAGCTGAAACAGCTGGCAGTGAGACAGGACAAGAAAGTGTCCAGATTAATGTGAGGAGGGCACTAGGACCCAGTGTGCCTGAGCCAATCAGAGTCTGCACAGAGAGAAAGTAACTGCCGCTGCTGCTGGCCAGGAGAGATAGCCGCACACTGCAGGGACTAAAGGGGGTTTTACACATAGCGATATCGCTAGCGATATCACTATAACGTCAGCGATTTTGTGACGTTATAGCGATATCGCTAGCGATATCGCTATGTGTGATACTTACCTCCGACCGGCTCCCCCGCTGTCCATCGCTGATCGCAGGAGAATGTCCGGCTCCATTTCTCGTCGTCAGCTTCCTGCTGAGCTTCCTGCTGGGCTTCCTGCTGTGACGACGAGCGTTGCGTGGAGGCGGGCGGGAGGACGCCAGGATCGCTGTGTGTGAAAGGTGAGTATCGTGCGCTGCATCGCTGCTGCATCGCTGTGAGGCCTGCCTGTGTGACAGCTGACTAGCAATCATTTAGCGATGCACCAGCGATCCTGACCGGGTCGGATCGCTGGTCGGATCGCTGGTGCATCGCTAAATGTAAAAGACTCCTAAGACTCTGACTCTGCAATCTGCCGCTGTGCAGTCTGTCAGACAGGGGAGCAGGTATTGTGCTGCTCTCTCCCTGCACCTCAGACACAACCAAATGACATAAGCGGCTATGTCTCCCAGTGGGCCCCTGCATGTGACTGGGCCCAGGCCAATGGCCCCCTTTACCCCCCAGTAGCTACGCTACTAGATTGAATATATTTATCAAAGATCTGTGGTGCTGTGATCCCGGTCTCTCATGCTGCTGGGTATCTCTATGTCTCTGACGTATGCCGGGTTGTTTACGTGCACTTTGAGACATGACACCTGTGCCGCTTGAGGACCTGGCCCACGCACTGCGCATGCGCCACTTCTATTGGCTCCCATTGACCATCCTGTCCCATGTGATACATCACATGGGCTATTTTAAGGTCCTATTCCCTTGGTACATTATTCCATTGAGAAAGCGGCGTTGTGCCAGCAAAACGCGCGTCAGGGTGGACATCTGGCCCTTTGATCACCTCTCTGATGCCCTTATAACTTTGGGAAGCCTCATACTTTGTGGTTACTGTGGATTTTCTCCACGTCATTAGTACTACTATGCCTGTCTATTGGCCAGTTGGCCATAGCTTTCTATACCTGGTGTTGGGCGTCGAGTTTCCCCCACTGCACAGGGGGAATCTCAAGCCATGTGCAGGTCCTGTTCCTGCTCAGATTGGTCCACTACTGGGAAGGTCCAGGAAGGACGCCGCTATAAAAGAGCCGCATGGCCATGTGTTAGTATAGATAGTTATGGATAGTGTTGTGTGTGATGATGGATGCTTGTGAACCGCTGAATGACTCATTAAGAAACCCCTTCCCTTTGATACGTGTGGTTTAGGGTCTTGAGACAGCACCAAGAAGTGACACTGCATAGCGCCGCAGTGCTCCCAGCACCTATTACACGCTCAGACAGAGAGTGTCCTCTGCACGAGACACCTCTGTACCACATACGCCGCAGTGTCCGTCTCAGCGGTGCCGTGCAGTTATTGCGCTTTCCAGCGCTAAGCTTGAGCTGGTTAGTGGCATCCGCCAGGACGGCGCTGTACACACACAGTGCGGTAACACCACTGTCGGCTGCACCCTGTGTTTGCTAACAGGGCACACCATTTCTCTAGGGTTAATCCCTGGCGCCGCAGTAGCAGTTCCTTTAGCCGTAGCCTGTGAGGTAACAGGCTTCGGCGTCTCTTTCTGCGGCTCTGTGCTGTAACAGAGTTCGCTCCTGTGCACACCGGGTCTGCGGTCACTCCGCCGGTGTTCAGTTGGTGTCCTCCATTACCGAGCAGCAGTTTGTCATCTCTGCACGGTGGACTCCGGGTTGCGATTGCACTTTTTTATATTTTATATTTAGTGCGATCCACAACCCTAACATTGTACTAGCGCCCAGAATCTGGCTCCAATGGCGGACAAGCAGCGACTTCTTGCGTGAATCCGGCAGCTGGAGGGCAGGTTGGTGGCCCTTGAGCGTCCAGCCTCAGCTGCGGATGTTACCACGGTCGCACTACAGGCAGCCACTGAGGCTGTCTCCTGTGTGTCCACTGCCATCCCTGTCCCGACTTTGTCCCACCTTCCGCTACCCGAGAAGTTCTCGGGTGATAGTGTATCATGTAGGGGTTTCGTGAGCCAGTGCGCTATACAGCTAGAGTTTCTGGCTGCACGATTCCCCTCCAAGCGGGGTAAGGTGGGATTTATCATTTCCCTCTTGTCGGGCAGGGTTTGGGAGTGGACCACACCGCTGTGGGAGCGTGGTGATCATGTGGTGCAGAGTGCCACTCTTTTCTTGGCCACTCTCCGGCTGCTGGCATAGTCGCAGGGCTCGTCCTTGGTCAGCCACTTCGCCATCCAGTTCAGGACGCTGGTCTCTAAGTTAGAGTGGCCAGATAAGGTCCTCATACCGGCTTTCTGGAGAGGTTTGGCTGACCGTGTGAAGGACGCCCTGGCCACCAGGGAGGTTCCCGCCACACTGGAAGAACTCATTACCGTCTCCACCCGTATTGACCTTCACTTTACCGAGCGAAGGTTGGAGCGGTCCCAGTGTAGGCAGAGGTTTAGGTTGACACCTAGTTTTGCCAAACGTCTGGGATCTCCCGATCGGGCGTCCAAGCCTCAGGGGGCCATGGGGTCTTCTCGTGCGGGATCCAGGTCCCGGTCCACTTGAGTACCTGTGGTCTGTCCTGTTTGCCGGCAGTCTGGTCACCTTGCCAACTGGTGCCCACAGCGGCCGGGAAAATGCTCACCTCTAGTGGTCATAGGAGGGGGTTCACTAGAATCAACAGCGTTTTCCTCCAAGCTGACCTTTAAAGCAAAGCTTGAGGCTGGTTCTTCCACTCTGGCGGTGTAGGTTTGTGTGGACTCCGAAGCGGAAGGCAATTTCATGTCTTCAGCCTTCACTCAACAATACGCAATACCCCTGGTTATGATGGCCAAGCCAGTCACTGTCAGGGTGGTGAACGGCGCGACTCTACTCTATCAAATTACCCACCAGACCGCCCCATTGATTCTCTCGGTGCCTCCGTCTCATCAGGAGATGATATCCCTCCTCATCATGCCCGAGGGTATCGATCAGGTCCTCTTAGGGGTTCCCTGGTTAGGGTTCCACTCTCCCCATATATAGTGGTTCTCAGGGAGAATTCTCGGTTGGGGTAAAGCTTGTGAGGGGAGATGTCAGAGGGAGTGTGTTCAGGTTGCTTCCACTGAAGTCCCTGCAGATCTTTCCTCTCTCCCCAAACACTATCAACAGTATGCAGACGTGTTTTCCAAAAGAGCGGCGGAGACTCTTCCGCCACATTGCCCCTACGACTGTCCCATTGATCTCTTGCCTGGTGCTGAGCCTCCTCGGGGTCAAGTCTATCCCCTTTCTCTCCTGGAGACAGAGGCCATGTCTCAATATATCAGGGAGAATCTGGCAAGGGGGTTCATTAGGAAGTCGGTGTCACCTGCTTGGGCTGGATTCTTCTTCGTCCAGAAGAAGAACGGAGAAATACCCTCTGCCCCTCGTATCGGAGCTGTTTGATAGGCTACGGCGAGCAAGAGTGTTTACCAAACTTGATCTGCGGTGGGCTTACAACTTGATTCATATCCGCGAGGGGGACAAATGGAAGACAGCATTTAACACCAGGGATGGGGACTATGAATACCTGGTGATGCCCTTCGGGATCTGTAATGCCCTGGCCATCTTCCAAGACTTTGTGAAAGATATCTTCCGGGATATGCTTACCACCTCGGTAGTAGTCTATCTGGATGATATTCTCATCTACTCTCCAGATATTGACTCCCACCGGAGAGATGTTCGCAAAGTTTTCAACCTCTTGCGGGCAAACTCCCTCTATGCCAAGTTGGAGAAGTGTGTGTTTGAGCAGGAGTCCTTGCCTTTCTTGGGCTATATCATCTCCGCCCAGGGATTGGCTATGGATCCGGCCAAGCTACAGGCGGTGATGGATTGGCAGGAGCCCCATTCTCTCAAAGCAGTGCAGCGCTTTATGGGGTTCATAAACTACTATCGCCAATTCATCCCCCAATTCTCGACTTTGGTAGCCCCCTTGGTGGCCCTCACCAAGAAGGGCGCAAATCCTAAGTTGTGGTCAGTGCAGGTCTCCGAGGCCTTCTCCTCCATTAAGTCCCATTTCGCTAGTGCTCCCATTCTGCATCACCCCAATGTAGATAAGCCCTTCATACTGGAGGTGGATGCCTCTTCTGTCGGTGCTGGAGCGGTCCTTTTTCAGAAGGATACGCAAGGTCGGAAGCAGCCATGCTTCTTTTTCTGCAAGACCTTCACACCGGCGGAGAGGAATTATTCCATCGGGTACAGGGAGTTGCTAGTGATGCTAGCAAAATGAACCTCTGAGCTTTTGGCGAGGATGTACTGGTGGCCGCATATGGTCCGTGACGTCAGGGACTATATTCAGGCGTCCGTCTCTTGCGCCCAGAATAAGTCTCCTCGGCAGCGGCCCGCTGGGCTACTTTACCCCCTGCCGGTAGCGGACAGGCCCTGGGAGATGGTTGGTATGGACTTTGTGGTGGGACTGTCCAAGTCCAGGGGCTGCACCGTCATTTGGGTTGTCACCGACTATTTCTCCAAGATGGTGCACCTGACACCACTCTCTCGGTTACCTTCTGCATGGGGCCTGACAGCGCTGTTCATTAAGCACGTTTTCCGCCTGCATGGTATGCCGGACAAGATTGTCAGCGACCGGGCTCCTCAGTTTGCATCTTGGCTCTGGAGAGAGCTCTGTACCCTGCTCAGCATTGAGCTAAACCTCTCCTTGGCCTATCATTCCGAGACGAACAAGTTGGTAGAGAGGGCCAACCAGACCCTGGTCACATATCTGCGACATTTTGTCTCGGTCAGCCAGGATGACTGGGCATCCATGCTGCCGTGGGCGGAGTTCGCTTTGAAGAACTCTGTGGTCGACTCCACCGGTCAGACCCCATTGCTCCTTAATTACGCCGCAGTGTCCATCTCAGCGGTGCCGTGTGGTGTGCAGTTATTGCGCTTTCCAGCGCTAAGCTTGAGCTGGTTAGTGGCATCCGCCAGGATGGCGCTGTACACACGCAGTCTAGTAACACCACTGTCGGCTGCACCCTGTGTTTGCTAACAGGGCACAGCATTTCTCTAGGGTTAATCCCTGGCGCCGCAGTAGCGGTTCCTTTAGCCGTAGCCTGTGAGGTAACAGGCTTCGGCGTCTCTTTTTGCGGCTCTGGGCTATAACAGAGCGCTCCTGTGCACACCGGGTCTGCGGTCACTCCGCCGGTGTTCAGTTGGCGTCCGCCATTACCGAGCAGCAGTTTGTCATCTCTGCATAGTGGACTCCAGGTTGCGATCGCACTTTATTATATTTTATATTTAGTGCGATCCGCAACCCTAACACCTAGGATGGGTATTGATGTAGTGGTGTTTCCCTTCCTGCCTGTATTGTCTTGGTGCACTATAGTTACCTTGTTAACGTGTGATTTTTATCTGTGAGTTTGTTCTACTGAATAAAATTTATATACTATTTTAAAATTATATCAACTAGTACTCCTTCATTCTCTCGGTTCTTCTGGCCGCCATTATAGTAACGCATGTCAAATTTGTGACGCACCCTCGAACGCGGTCTAATGCACAGTGAACAGACATGTTCACTGTGCATAGACATGTATTGCTAATGCATGGTAATGAAATGCTACCATGCATTAGTGCATACGTTAGTGCTAGGGGTAAAAAAAAAAAAAAGATGTAAAAAATGACATCAACGTTAACGGATCCGTTAAACGGATGCCCCTAACACAATGTGAACCTAGCCTTAGCCAAAATCAGGAGTGAAATATTCAGAGGAAAAGTCTAATAGAAGCACATGCACCACTTTGGCATTTCTCACCCACTCCAGATTTTGGCTTACAAATACTTATGTAAAATACTGATCAAATATTGAAAGTGTGAATGTGGCCTAATGCACTCTGTCTAGCCCCTTATCCATCATTATGCCCTCTTTTTTGGCATGCACACAACTTTGGTCAACCACACTTTTGTTTGCTAAAAAGAAGGAAACCATAGAGACAGAGGCTAAACAGAGTCCAAATCTGCTACTCTCCCAAAGGATCAGAAAGGGGCATTTCCAACTCCTGTATGGTGAACTATGCTGCCACCTTGACAAGTTCTTTGCTCTTTGTCGCATGAAAAACACATTTATCTGTTTGAAGACATATGGTATTACATTAAAAAATACAAACATGCAAAGAGGTGGAGATTTATTTCCATGGAAAAACGTCTTCTGGTCACCCTGAGGTATGTTCCCAATGCCTGATGTTTTTTATGTTTTTTTCATTGTTTTTGCATACCTCTGTGTCCTAGTTGTGTGCATAATTTCTGAGGATTTATCACACAATGTGTTTGTCAGTATAATACAGCTTTATGACAATTTTTGTGTAGTGTTTGCAAACCTTCATTGGAAGCATGCTAAGGACTACACCATTCAGTTTGATGGAAGCAGTATGATATTGTTTTGTGTACTTACCTACCAAAGCCAGCATTCTTAAACACATATGTTCTTCTGCTTCTCATTTAAGATTGTAAATCACAGTGTAGCGTCTATGGTGTTACATTTTTTTGGGTACGGATGTTAACCCTTCTTCCTCCAATTCTTCCAAAAACAAAAGTTAGATCACACAAATATTTGACTAAATCAGGTTATCCCACATTACCCAAATTACTGATGTGACTGTTGCTTGAAGTACATAACTCTTTTTGACACAGAATGGGAAATGACTTCCCTTATGCAGTTTAGCCGTAAAAAGTGTTAGATAGTTATGTATGTTGTTTTGTTTGCTACCCTATAGGTTTCTATTCACTGGCCTGTCATATGCTGCCTTACATCTTGAGTTCCTCCTGAGCAAGTCCACCATCTCGGGAATTGTCCACACTACATGTGATGACATCTGGACCAAACTGAAACCAACAGCTATTTCAGAGCCCGGGCCACAATACTGGGAACAGTTTGCGCAAGCATTTATGAAAAGATGCCAGTTTCCAAACACATCCGCATGAAGAAGCCACCGAACACAGGGACCCAATATTTCAATTACAAACTGCACTTTTCTATTGTGCTGTTGGCCTTAGTTGACAGCACATACATGTGTGCAATTTTTGATATTTGGACCTATGGAAGAACTGGAGATTCGAGAATTTATTTTCAATTCTTCCATAATGGGTTGGTGGGTTCGGAAAAAGGACTCCTACCTGGTTCTACTGCTAATGCAGCCCTTTATGTAGTGGTTGGGGATGAGGCCTTTTAACCAGACAAGTTCTGAGGCCATTTCTGGACCACAATTGCTGTGTATTTAATTATTGCTTGTCACGTGCATGGAGAGGGTTCGAATGTGCGCTAAACTGAGTGTTTTTATGTCAGCCTTCAAGGAAGCAAACAAAATGTGAACACTGTGATTAAGGCACCCATGATCCTCCACAAGCACCAGGATCCACGAGTGTCTTGAGGATGTGTGTCATGATGAAGAGCACGGACTCAATCCAGGACTAGTTCCGCATGTTCCAACTAAACGGCAGGAGCCTTCAGACCTTACAGTTTGGGATATCTTTGCATCATATATTTTTTACCTTTATTATTTTTGTTTTGCTTTTCAACAATATTCTTTTTGTTTGGTGGATTGTTTAACAATTTCTGGGAAGGGGATTTTAGCTATAGTCAATAAAGCGAGTGATAAAACATAACAGAGATCTAAATCTTGTTCAATTAAACAAGTAGGAAGTTATATCCAAGGAAGAATCAAGAGAGAAAAAAGGGTTAGTGCAAGAGGAAAAGGATGCTGAAGGAAAAGTTAGGAAAGGTAGAATGGAAAGAAATAGCAAAGGGGAAGGTTGGATCAGATAAACGTAGAGAGGATGGACAGGGGCAAAGATCTGCAATATATTTTTGATACCAGAGAGAAGTACTCACTGGCCAGACATGTATATTGCTTGCCTGTAATTTTTTTTGTGTTGTTGTCTTCTTAACATGTTAGTATTTGTGCAAAGTATTTGTTTTTGTAAAGCTTTGTTCTTTTTACTGTAACAGTTTATAATGTCTCCTGAAATTTATAAACAAGGCCCACTACAGTTAACGTTTAATTTATTTTGTTCACAAAAAATCAACAAGGAAAAAGACACCATATTGTCGTCACAGGGATGTCAACAATTTAAACAAAAGCTAAAATGAAAAATCGACCCCACATTGGTCACTACACAAAATTAGACATACGCATTACAGGTTATGATAAGTGGATGAGGATAGAGACTGATGGGTAGGGTTGGGTGTGGTATGATGCTAGGGTGGTGGTGGAAAGGATGAGGTAGTGGGTATATGCATCAAGCATGGCTTCAAAGGCTGTTGGTGCAAATGGAATTGTCCTCTAGTTCCATAATATTGTATCGCTACCTGTGTTTGGTTGGCCCAAGGGTGCAGGCTTTGTCCCACACTGTACCATTAGTAATGACCACTCACTCTAAGTTGCTGCATTCATGAAGCCATAGTATGCGACTTCAAAATGCTGCTGTCTTGGCACTTCTGTGATGGTAGTGGTGGTGCTTCGTGGGGGCGATGGGATGGTGGTAAGGCTGGTGCTTATTGCTTTTCTGGCTCAGACATATGGAGACAATTAGATCAAAAGGTTTTTCCAAAACTAGGTATCACAATTAAATAATGGGTTCAAAACTCACACCTCCTGACAAAGTAAAGGCGAAACGTGCATAGGGGCGGCAGGTCGGGGGTCCATTTACACTTATAATTTGTAAGTATTTGGCCATATTGGGTACTGTGTCACCATGTCCTTTATGCACAATAGGCACTTTAATATGCACAAATAAACACTTTAACTTCCCATTTTTTGCCAATTCGGCCTTTAACTCACATGAGTGTATTGCACATTATTGTGTATACATGGAGTGGCTTTTGAGTCTTATCAGTGCCTTGCCTTTAGGGCAGTTTTGAATTTCATGGCGCTGCTTCTTATAGTCAATTCCTATGATTTATTTAAAGCTACATATGCATATATATAATTTGCTTATCAATTAACGTTATTCTATTACTATGCTGTTTACCCTATATTTAACTCTTTGAGCAATTAATTAGGGTCTGACATGCACGTGATCAAACAGCTAGTTTGCACTTTATTTCAGTGGTTTTGATTTGTCCTGCTCATTTTGCCATACTTTTATCATGTAAACCCCTTTATATTTCCTGCATTTTGGTAGTACTACTCTGTCTATATGATTTTAATCCTATTGTATTAATAAACTTCGTTTTATGGTTAAATATACTCTTCAATCCGACCTTGCTTTAGTATTGCAAACTTAGGCTGGTGTGTATATGGAGGCGATTGGCTGAAGACTGCTGCCAATTTTCCAGGTAGACGAACTTCTGGTGTGGGTTATTTGGGGAGGTGCAGGCATCCACCTCAATTTAACACAAATGCGGACTGATGTGATAAATAAGGCCGGAGTCACACTACAGCGAGATATGGCCGAGTCTCGCAGGTTAAAACCAAGCTCTGGCACCAGGACAGCGGAGCGTGCAGCTCCATGTATTGCTGTGCGGCTGCACACTGCGGGGCCAGAGCTTGGTTTTAACCTGCGAGACTCGGCCGTATTACGCTGTGTGTGATCCCGGCCTAACCGAATGAAGAGAAGCAAAGTATAAAATAAAATAATTCATTTTTATTAAATCGTGTTAAAAACAAGGAAAACAATGTAAAATGAATATAGCAAAAACAGAGCATCCAAAAAGGGGGGACACTGTACTGTGCTACTATCCTGTAAGTCACATGTGGAGAAAAGGCTGCACTTTAAGCCAAAGGAGTGGGGTAAATACAATATATACACTCACTGGCCACTTTATTAGGTACACCATGCTAGTAACGGGTTGGACCCCCTTTTGCCTTCAGAACTGCCTCAATTCTTCGTGGCAGAGATTCAACAAGGTGCTGGAAGCATTCCTCAGAGATTTTGGACCATATTGACATGATGGCATCACACAGTTGGCGCAGATTTGTCGGCTGCACATCCCTGATGCGAATCTCCCGTTCCACCACATCCCAAAGATGCTCTATTGGATTGAGATCTGGTGACTGAGGAGGCCATTTGAGTACAGTAAACTCATTGTCATGTTCAAGAAACCAATCTGAGATGATTCGAGCTTTATGACATGGCGCATTATCCTGCTGAAAGTAGCCATCAGATGCCTGTTCTTAGCTGAGAGGAGTGGTACCCAGTGTGGTCTTCTGCTGCTGTAGCCCATCTGCCTCAAAGTTCGACGCACTGTGCGTTCAGAGATGCTCTTCTGCCTACCTTGGTTGTAACGGGTGGCAATTTGAGTCACTGTTGCCTTTCTATCAGCTCGAACCAGTCTGCCCATTCTCCTCTGACCTCTGGCATCAACAAGGCATTTCCGGCCACAGAACTGCCGCTCACTGGATTTTTTTTCTTTTTCGGACCATTCTCTGTAAACCCTAGAGATGGTTGTGCGTGAAAATCCCAGTAGATCAGCAGTTTCTGAAATACTCAGACCAGCCCTTCTGGCACCAACAATCATGCCACGTTCAAAGGCACTCAAATCACCTTTCTTCCCCATACTGATGCTCGGTTTGAACTGCAGGAGATTGTCTTGACCATGTCTACATGCCTAAATGCACTGAGTTGCCGCCATGTGATTGGCTGATTAGAAATTAAGTCTTAACACACAGTTGGACAGGTGTACCTAATAAAGTGGCCAGTGAGTGTATATCAAGGTCTCTGACCTCCTAGGAAAATAAGGCAAGCTATATGGAGACTACTCTGCAGAGCACTAGCTGAAATAGCATAAGTATAGTAAATTCGACAGTGTTACCAGGTTAGCCAGATGCAGCATATCTGTATGGGTAGACCTCAGTGTCTCTCCTCTCCACGACGTACGTTTTTTAACAAAGTTTTGGCATATTTTACTCAGACGCTTCTACTTCCTCTTCTTTTTGGGTCTACATATTAAATATCCCTGGGTACGTATAATTGCCTATTTTGCTTTTTCACCCAGTTAATTCATTTCTTTTCTCTGATCTATAAAGAATCAGGAAGTTTTTCTTTTCCCTGCATGAAACATTCGGGTATGTGCACACGTTACGGATTCTACCTTGGATCTGCAGCGGATTTGACCCTGCGGGTCCGCAGCAGATTCTGCTGCGTTGTACAGTACCATTAAAGTCAATGGAATTTGAAAAACGCTGTGCACATGCTGCGGAAAATTCCGCGCGGATTAGCTGCGGGTTCATTTCTGCAGCATGTCACTTCTTTGTGCAGATCTGCAGCGTTTCTGCACCCATTGACTTGCATTGGTCCTCAGCAAAACCGCAGGTCTCAAAAAGATGTGCGGTTTTGCTGAGGATGAAACGCTGCAGATCGGGAGGGGGGGGGGGAATGTGGGCGGTGACTGTGTACGTGTGTGGGCGGTGAATGGGCGTGTATGTGTGTGCGGACTGTTTATGTGTGCGGGGGTCTGCGGGGCTCATCGGGCTGTCCATGGGTCTGTGCGATGGTCATCGGGGTGTCTGGTGGGGTCTTGTGGGGGGCTTCAAGTACAACATTTCCACCCAGTTTTGTATATAGGTCCAATTTCCAGAACATCAGAATGACGATCAATAACAGCTATTATGTTGGGAATGAATCAGACAACCAATCAGACAGGAGGACTCAGCTGGCCCGCTGTGATACCCCAGTAGACCCCAGTAGCTGCACCCTCGAATACCAGCAGAGGAAATGAGACGGAAAAATGCCCAATATGCTTAGATGTCCTACAAGGAGACATCACTTCTTTATTGTGCAGACATTCATTCCACACTACATGTCTAGACACATGGCTCCTGTATCACTGGACGTGCCCCATGTGCCGTGCATTTATCAGCAGCCAACATTAGGTATGTATACTTATAGCTAATATATATATATATATATATATATATATACACACACACACTTATCTAACATGTATTGGCTTCCTTATTCAAAACAGCATGAAATAAATTCCCCTGGTGTGAATGGTGCCCTGCGCAGCATTGCCCTTTTCACCTCTCCTTTCCTTTGTCTGCTGTGCTTCCAGCACTTTCATTCCCCCTCTCTCTGGAAAGATGTTAGGAAGCGTTGATGGGGGGCTGTTACTAATAGTACTTGGTGCCCCCTAATGCCACCTGCCGTGCTGGATGGAACTGGGACATAAAATATAAATAGTCTAATTATCAGAGTTTTGCCGTCTCTCGCTCATAGTCAGGACAAGTAAGACATGTCATCTAATGGAGCTACTCACCTAATAAGAATTCCAGAGAGATCTAATTGGGGTATATTTATACTGGGTTTTTTTTAGGAGCCCATGCTGCCAGGAGAAGTAATGGAGGCTCATGGACACCAACACCTTGGCTCAGTTTTCCACGTGTCCGTATATCAGGACATTATAGTGAGGATCTACAATGATTACTCTGCTGACAACGAATGGGACAACCAGTCAGACAGGACCGCTATGCCACCCCAGTTGCCGCACCATCAACTGCTACACCACAAAAGGAGATGGAAAACACACCAGTCTGACTAGATATTTTGCGCAGAGACATTATCTATAAATAAAGAAATTGTGGATTTTTTACCACATTGCACAAAAATAAAAAGTTAAATATGTCTTCATTATACAAAGTATATATATTTAGATATTTTTCCCCAATCAAGGAAACTTCAAAAACATTGTTATTATAACAGACGAGAGCTAACCACATTACCATTACAAAGTAAAAACAAAAGTAACAGTAGAGTTAACAAGGTAAAAATGGAGAGGTAAGAGAAGGAGCGGAGAATCGGAGGAGCTGGTGTCCCGCTGCATCAGTTGATTATCCAAGTGAGAGGTATCTAATTAAAGACGCTCTCCTTCCATCATACTTTTTCTCCTTTTAATATATTGCAGTCACATTTTGCAGCCAGGCATGGACTGGTCCACAGGAGAACAGGAGAATCCTCTGGTGGGCCCCTGTGCAGCACCCTCTTATATGAGCAGTACTCGGCACAATATACTTGAATCACTATGTACAAAGCCAAGATTCTACTCAATAATAATCTATCCAGTTCATTGTTATATAAATTTGTGATTGAGGATAATGTCACATTTGCATGCAGTTGAAAAGTTGGGCTCTGGAGTTGGTTACTGGTTGGCCCTTGGCACCCCAGTCCGACACTGTATACAGCACTGTGTGCTTACAATTTCTCATATTGTCTTTCTACCCAGTTAATTCTTCTCTTTTCCATTAGGTCTATGACATCACGTGATTAACCCCTTTCTGACATATGACGTACTATCGTGTCCATGTGCCCTGGGCCTTAATGCCCATTGTTGGGATAGTAGGTCATACGCGATCAGCCGCGTTTATGGGGGGAGCACGGCTGATCGGGGCCAGGTGTCAGCTGATTCTCACAGCTGACACCTGGCACTAAGTGCCAGGAATCCCAGCACTTTAACCCCCAGAACAATGCGATCAAACATGATCGCAGTGTTCCGAGAGCAGGCAGAGGGGCTGTCAGCTGTGACAGCCCCTCTGCCTTTGGATTGGAGACCCCGCGTTATGACGCGGGGTCCCAATTGCTGCCTTAAAGACCCGATGTAGTCATGACGACATCCGGGTCTCCAAAGCTGAGAGACTTCCTGTCACGTGCAGTGCATGTCAGGAAGTCTCTCAGGTTAGTGTTATAGAAGCTGCAGCGCTGAGAGCTTCTATAGCATGCAGATCTGCAGTGGGACAAGGTGTAAAAATGATTAAATAAAAAAATTTTTTTCACATAAATATTACAAAAATATTTTAAAAAAATACCGTATATACTTGTGTATAAGCCGAGATTTTCAGCCTTTTTTTGGGCTGAAAGTCCCCCTCTCGGATTATACACGAGTCATACCTGGGGGATGGCAGAGGAGGGGGAAGCGGGGGTTTCAGAGATCATACTGACCCCCCCTGGCATGTCTCTGCAACTCCCCCGGTCTCCTTTCCTTCCTTCAACGGTCACGTGGTACCACTCATTAAACTCATGAATATGTGCATATTCATGCCTTTAATGAGCAGTACCACGTGACCGCTGAGGGAAGGAAGGCAGACTGTGGGAGAAGCGGGGGTGGGGCTGCAGAGACCGCGCAAGGAGGGGGGTAAGAATATTCAATATTCACCTGTCCCCGGTCCATCGCTGCTTGCTGCTGTGTCAGTGACGTTTAGGCAGCAGAGGGCGCGGTGACGTGGTTAGGGTGCGCCGTGCCCTCTGCTGCCTGAACAGTCTTTGACAGGATGCAGCAGACAGCAGCGATGGAACGGGGACAGATGAATATCTCAGGTGTCGGGTCCTGAGCCAGCGGCAACACCGGCACCTGTCCCCCATAGCGTGCCGGTGTCTCCGCCTGCTCAGGACCCGGCACCTGGCCCGCAGCGACGAGAGGTGAGTACGTCATTTTTTTTGCAGCAGCATATGTGGCACATTCTACGGAGCATCTTATGGGGGCATAATCTACAGAGCATCTTATGGGGGCATAATCTACGGAGCATCTTATGGGGGCATAATCTACGGAGCATCTTATGGGGGCATAATCTACGGAGCATCTTATGGGGGCATAATCTACGAAGCTTCTTATGGGGGCATAATCTATGGAGCATTTTATGGGGGCATAATCTATGGAACATCTTATGGGGCCATAACCTTTATGGAGCATCTTATGGGGCCATTATTAACCTTTTATACAGCATTATATGTGGCATATTTTAATATGGAGCATCTTATGGGGCCCATCATGATCTTTATGGAGCATTATATGGGGCATATTTTGTATGGAGCAACTTATGGGGTCATCATGAACTGTATGAAGCATTATATGTGGCTCCTGATTCAATATGGATATTCAAAAACATTTAACCTACTGATGTCTCAATTTATTTTACTTTTATTGGTATCTATTTTTATTTTTGAAATTTACCAGTAGCTGCTGCATTTTCTACCCTAGGCTTATACGCAAGTCAATAAGTTTTCCCAGTTTTTTGTGGCAAAATTAGGGCAGTTGGCTTATGCTTGGGTCGGCTTATACACGAGTATATACGGTAATAAAACAAAATTAAAAAAAAAAAAAAAAAAAAAAAAATATCAATATTTATTCCATCAATAAATATTTAAATAAAAATCTAAACAATAAATGTACACATATTTGGTATCCCCGCGTCCGTAACGACCCGACCTATAAAACTGTCCCACTAGTTAACCCCTGAACACCATTGCAAAAAAAAAAAAAAACACAAGGCAAAAAAAAAAATGCTTTATGATCATACCACCAAACAAAAAGTGGAATTCCACGCGATCAAAAAGACAGCTATAAATAAACGTGGTACTGCTGAAAACGTCATCTTGTTCTGCAAAAAAAAAAAAAAAGCCACCATACAGCTCCATCACCGGAAAAATAAAGTTATACCTCTCAGAATAAAGCAATGCAAAAAATCTCAAACACATAAAAAAAGATATAAATGAGGTATCGCTGTCATCGTACTGACCCAAAGAATAAAACTGCTTTATCAATTTTACCACACGCGGAACGGTATAAAGGCACCCCCAAAAGAAATTAATAAATTGCTGGTTTTTGTTCATTCTGCCTCCCAAAAATCAGAATAAAAAGCGATCAAAAAATGTCATGTACCCGAAAATGGTACCAATATAAATGTCAACTCGTCCCGCAAAAAACAAGACCTCACATGACTCTGGGCAAAAATATGGAAAAACTATAGCTCTCAAAATGTGGTGATGCAAAAACTATTTTTTGCAATAAAGAGTCTTTTAGTGTGTCACAGCTGCCAAACAAAAAAACCCGCTATAAAAACCTGCTATAAATAGTAAATCAAACCCCCCTTTACCTCCCACTTAGGGAAAAATAATAAAATAAAAAATGTATTTCCATTTTCTCATTAGGGCTAGGGTTGGCTTTAGGTTAGGGTTGGGGCCAAATTCCAGCCAATTTTGCATTTAAAATTCAAACGGCGCTCCTTTCCTTTCAAGCTCTGCCATGCGCCCAAACAGTGGTTTACCCCCACATGTGAGGTATCAGCCTACTCAGGATAAATTGCACAACAACTTTTGGGGTCCAATTTCTTCTGTTACTCTTGGGAAAATAAAAAATTGGGGGCAAAATATCATTTGTGAAAAAATATGATTTTTTATTTTTACGGCTCTACATTATAAACTTCTGTGAAGCACTTGGGGGTTCAAAGTGCTCACCACACATCAAGGTAAGTTCCTTTGGAGGTCTACTTTCCAAAATGGTGTCATTTGTGAGGGGTTTCCACTGTTCAGGCACATCAGGGGCTCTCCAAATGCGACATGGTGTCCGATCTCAATTCCAGCCAATTTTGCATTGAAAAGTCAAGAGGCGCTCCTTCCCTTTCAAGCTCTGCCATGCGCCCAAATATGTGGGGTATCAGCCTACTCAGGATAAATGGCACAACAACTTTTGGGGTCCAATTTCTCATGTTACCCTTGGTAAAATAAAATAAATTGGATCTTAAGTACATTTTTTGTGAAAAAAAATGTTCATTTTTTTGAAAACATTCAAAAATTCCTGTGAAACACCTGAAGGGTTAATAAACTTCTTGAATGTGGTTTTGAGCACCTTGAGGGGTGCAATTTTTAGAATGGTGTCACTTTTGGGTATTTTCTATCATATAGACCCTTCAAAGTAACTAAATGTGATGTGGTCCCTAGAAAAAGATGGTTTTGTAAATTTTGTGGTAAAAATTAGAAATTGCTGGTCAACTTTTAACCCTTATAACTTCCTAAGGCTACGCTCACACGTAGCAGAAATTACCGCGAGAATTCCGAATTCCATTCCGCAGGAAAACCGCATTTTAAAATCCCGCGATTTTCCCATGGAAAAACTAGCATTTTGCAAGCGTAATTAGCTTGCAGAATGCTAGCGTTTTCCAAGCGATCTGTAGCGTCGCTTGGAGAACTGATTGACAGGTTGGTCACACTCGTCAAACATAGTGTTTGACAAGTGTGACCAACTTTTTACTACTGAGGCTGCCTATGCGGCATCAATAGTAAAAGATAGGATGTAAAAAATAAAAAATATTGTTATTCTTACCTTCCGGCATCCCGCGCAGCCTTCCCGTCTCTCTCCACGCTCCCGGTCCCAGTAATCCTTTGCGAGAATTACCGCGATGACGTCTGTTCTCGCAGGATCGCGATGACGTCGCGGTAATTCGCGATGACGTCGCGCGAATGACCACGAGACTTCGCGATCCCGCGAGAACGGATGTCATCGCTCGCAAGGTGAGAACAACAATATTTATTTTAAATTCTATTTTTTACAGGGACGCCGGAAGGTGAGAACAACAATATTTATTTTAAATTCTATTTTTTACAGGGCTATGGTACCCAAAGCCCAGAGGACAGTCTCCTCTCCTCCGGACCGTGGGTACCATCCGCAAATGTTCTGCTTACTTTTCACATGGTGGGCACAGCCGCATGCGGAAAGTAAGCAGAACAATGCATCCCTATGGGTGCGGGATCGCCGCGATTCCGCTAAATTAATGAGCATGCTGCGTTTTTTACCGCGAAGCGATTCCGCCACGGTAAAAACCGCAGCATTAGCACAGCATTGCGGATAGGAATGCATGGGATGCTTATTTTTCGCGGCAAAATCGCGCGGTTAAAACTGCCGTGAAAATGCGAAAAAAACGCCACGTGTGAATATAGCCTAAGGAAAAAAATTTTGCTTCCAAAATTGTGCTGGTGTAAAGTAGACATGTGGGAAATGTTACTTATGAAGTATTTTATGTAAAATATCGGTGTCATTTAAGGGCATGAAAATTCAAAGTTGGAAAATTGTGAAATTTTCAAAATTTTTTGACAAATTTCCATTTTTTTTTTCACAAATAAACACAAGACATATCAAAGAAATTTTACCCCTATCAAGAAGTACAATATGTCATGAGCAAATGTCAGAATCACCAGGATCCATGCATCCCAAAGTTATTACCTCATAAAGGGACAGTGGTCAAAATTGTAAAAATTGGAATGGTCATTAACATGCAAACCACCCTTGGGGGGTAAAGGGATTAAAAACTGACAAGCTGAATCTTTCTAAGCGCTATGTAGAAACAAGAGGTTATTTTCCCTGAATGAGCTTTTCTTAAAAGGATTCCTGTAGAAGTTTATTTAGTCCTTAACATTGTTTAGATATCTGGTACTTTACAAATTTTAATAAAAAGATAGCTAAAAAATGGAGTCCAACGTGAAGACTCAAAAAGAAGGGGCACATTGCTACACTATTACTGATCTGATTCTACGATACAGCATGATTTACTAATCAGAATCAGATCAGTAACAGTGTAGTAGTGTCAATATTAAAAGACAGAGATGCTAACATATATTTGATATAAGTAGGAACCAAGGATTGTATTTAAACATGAAGTAGTCACAGTGACAATCAAATCCTACTAAGCGATGATCACCATTAGAACCTAACCCTTTGTATTCCCAAAATGACAGTACTAGTTAGTTAAAAAAGTAGGCATTAGGGCACCATCACACATAGCGATCTCGCTAGCGAGATCGTTGCTGAGTCACAAGTTTTGTGACCCAACAGCGATCTCACCAGCGAGATTGCTGTTTGTGACAGCGATCAGCGACCGGCTCCCCTGCCGGTATCGCTGTAGGAAAGCCCTGGACTTTTCTTTGGTCACTGGTCTCCCACTGGCCAGCACACATCGCTGCATGTGACAGGCGGGAGACCAGCGATCAGCTGGTAACTAACGTACACATCGGGTATCTAAGGGACGCACGTCCCTTGGATACCCGATGTGTACGTTAGTTACCAGCTCCCTGCATCAGCGCGCTGGTAACTAACGAACACAGCGATGCCACGCGCTCGGCGTCTCTGTGCTGATCGCTGGTGAAGCTGTCTGACAGCTCACCAGCGACCACATAGCAACTTAGTAACATAGCAACATAGTAACCCTGGAGGGTTCAACCATAACTCCCAAGCAGCATGCCCGCTGTCTTGGGGTCATATTCGACAGTGAACTTTCCTTTACTCCGTACATCCGATCACTCAGTCGCTCTTGTCACCTGCATCTTAAAAACATCTCCAGAATCAGACCTTTTCTCACCTTTGAAACTGCTAAGACTCTTACTGTCGCTCTTATTCATTCTCGTCTGGACTACTGCAACTCTCTTCTGATCGGTCTCCCTCTTACCAAACTTTCTCCTCTCCAATCCATCTTGAATGCGGCAGCCAGGGTCATATTTCTGTCCAGCCGCTTCACCGATGCCTCCATCTTGTGCCAGTCATTACACTGGCTACCTATTCGCTACAGGGTCCAGTATAAACTCATCTCTCTCACCCACAAAGCTCTCCACTGTTCTGCACCGCCTTATATCTCCTCTCTCGTCTCTGTCTATCGCCCTACACGTGCCCTCCGTTCTACAAATGACCTAAGACTAACATCCCCCGTAATCCGAACCTCGCACCTCCGTCTCCAAGACTTCTCTCGTGCTGCTCCAGCTCTCTGGAATGCACTTCCCCAGACGATCAGACTGATACCTAGCCCTGACCTATTCAAGCGCGCTTTGAAAACCCATCTCTTCAAACAAGCCTACCACATCAACTACTCAGCAAGCTAACTTTGCCCTGTTCCCTCCTTCCAAATATTATTCTGAATCTGCACCCTACTATTCATCTGTCTCCACACCCTTCATGCACATGATAACTGCATTTGATACTTGTCTATTGCACTTAAACACACGGGCTGATGACCGGATCATGCAGCTTTATATGAAAATCCCTATTATAATTGCCAGACCTGAATTAACAAGCATTTCTCACCTACTGTGTCCCCCATTTCCTTGTAGATTGTAAGCTTGCGAGCAGGGACCTCACTCCTAATGTCACTGTTTGAATTGTCTTAACTTGTATTGAATTTATTGTCTGTACATGTCCCCGCTTAATTGTAAAGTGCTGCGGAATATGTTGGCGCTATATAAATAAAAATTATTATTATTATTATTATAACTTACCAGCGATCCTGACACATTGATATCGTTGTCGGGATCGCTGGTGAGTCGTTATGTGTGACGTGGCCCTTAGACCTACCAGTAATAGATTTTCCAGGAGTCCATCATGACAGCACCGTCAGGAGGTTGTTCTTCTTATCCTTGATAGGGACAGGAACACACAAGAGGTTAAAAGGCCCCTCCCGCCACCACCCTCTGATTTTTCCAAGTACCACACCAGGATGGATGCATCGCTATTTTATTTCACATTCCTTCTACATACGTTACCGTCACATATCAGACAGGAATTTTGAAGAGATGGAATGTAATTGGTGCTGTCATGATGGACCTGGAAAACCGGTAGGTCTAATGCCTACTTTCCAGGACATCCCTCCTACAGTACCATCAGGAGAATGCCAGAGGATACATTTAGGGTGGGACTACTGCCTGGAGGATCTTCGTCCAGAAGGTCAACTTTTGGCCTGCTAACACATCCAGTGTATAGTGTCTGCGAAAGGCACTCAGATTTTTCCAAGTTGCGGCCCTGCAGATCTGGCCTACCGAAGCTCCTGCTTGCTCTGCCCAAGATGTGGCTACCGCTCTTGTGGAGTGAGCTCTAACATTGACCGGGGGAGACTTGCCTTCAGATGCGTGGGTCAGGCTGATTACTGATCTGACCCATCGCGCCAATGTTGCTTTTGACACCTTTTTTCCCTTATTCTTCCCCCAAAATTACACGAACAGATTAGAATCTATCAGCCAATCCTTTGTGGCCTCCAAGTACCGGAGGACTATGCTTTTGACGTCTAGGGAGTGAAAGGACTGTTCTAAATTATTTTTATAATTTTGACAAAAGGAAGGCAAGACTATTTCCTGACTCATGTGAAAAGGGGTCACAACCTTTGGTAGAAAAGCAGGGACTAATCTAAGAATAATGCAGTCATCTAGAGTTTTTAGGTATGGGCTTTTTATGGAGAATGCCTGTATCTCCCCAATCCGTCTGGCTGTAGTTATGGCCACTAGGAATGCCTTCTTAAGGGAGAGAGATTTTATGTCTGAGTTCTATAGCGGTTCATAAGGCAGTTTAGAACGTAGGCTCTAACTGTGGGCCTTAGTCTGCCTGTGGCCTTTACAAATCGTTCAATCCAAGGATGGGATGCCAGTGGATAGTCCGTGAAAATACTCAGAGCTGAGATCTGCACTTTAAGAGTACTAGGCCTGAGGACCTTTCAAAGCCTGCCTATAGGAACTCTAAGATTCTGGGAATGTCAGGATTCGGAAGCACTGTTGTTGCTTTGGGATATTGGGAACAAAATTTCTTCCATATTTTTGTATATATAGCCGAAGTCACTGGTTTCCTACTACTCTGAATAGTTGTTATGACCGCATCTGAGAGACCTCTCGACCTCAGAATCTCCCGCTCAGGATCCAGGCAGACAATTATAGGAGTTTAACTTTGGTACACAGGTCGCTGAAACAGTAGACCGTGCCTTTCTGGAAGGATGATAGGAGGCTGGCCATAGACAACCCAGAGGAGGGGAAACCAACTCCTTAGGGACAAAATGGTAGCATGGTGATGACTGTGGCTTGATCTTCTTGTATCTTGCTCAGAACTGCTGGGATTAGAGGAAAGGGAGGAAAAGCATATGCCAGGTCCATTTCCCACTTCTGAGATAGGGAGTCCACTCCTGCTGGCCTGTCTCCCTGATTGAGGGAAAAAAAAATTCTCTATCTTTGCATTCCTCCTGGTAGCGAACAGACCCACTCGTGGGAAACCCCACTGACGTATAATCTGATCATATTCTTCCTAGTTCAGCTCCCACCCTGACTGCTGAATTGTCTCCCGGCTGAGGAAATCTGCCACTACTTTCTGGGAACCTTTTAAATGTATTGCGGTTCCTGAAAGCCCATCTTTTCTGCCCAAAGGAAGATCGATCGTGCAACTGATTGTAGAAGGTGATGTCTTGGACCCCCTTGAAGCCCAAGAGAGGTCAAATGCGGATGTGTTTGTTTTTTTAGACTTGGTCCACTTAATTTTAATGTTTCCCAGAGTGCCTGCAGTTCTCGGAGGTTGGATAATCCAGTCGGATCTGAACTCCGCCACGTTCCCTGTATGTATTGATCCTGCACCTGTGCCCCCCAGCCTCTGCCGCTTGCATCCATGGTAATTAGTACGAATGGAGACTGTCTCCACATAATCCCCTTCTTCAGGTTGCTTGTTGATGTCCACCAGGTCAAAGACTTTTTGTTAATGTCAAAAGTCTTAATTTCTTGTCTAGCCCGTCAGTCCTCCTATTTCAAGTTGACAGGATTTGTTGTAGTTTCCTTGAGTGGAATGTACACCACCGGACACCTGGAATAGCTTTCATCAGTCCCAGTATTCTCATGGCCTCCCTGATGGACACCTGATATTTTCTTTTGAAGGTTAAGACTTTGTCTCTCAGTTCTTCCTGCTTTTTTCTCGAAAGGAAGGACATCTGCCTCTCGGAGTCCAGGAGAATTCCTAGGAAAACCTTTTGTTTCCCTGGCACTAGGTCCGACTTTTCCCAGTTTATTATCCAGCCTAGGTTGTTTAACAAAATGGTCAATGTTAAACTGGCTGTCAGTTGCTGGGGGGACTTTGCCATCAAAAGGAAATCGTCCAGATACTGGACAATCACTATTCCCTGTTCTCTGAGGAAGGCCATTACTTCTGCCATCAGTTTGGAAAAAATGCGTGGTGCCAAGGAAAGACCAAAGGGGAGGCTTCTGAACTGGTAATGTCAAGCTTCCTTCCCTTCCATTACTGCGAATCTCAGATATTGATGGCTGTGGGGATGGATCAGCACGTGATAATATGCCTCTTTTAAGTCTAGCTTGCACATTACCATATTCTGTTTGTTAAGTGGGGTAGATTTTATAGACTCCATTTTGAATCTTTTGCACGCAACCCACTTGTTCAGAGATTTTTAGATTTATCATCGTGCGATAACCTCCCCCTGGTTTTTTGATTGAGAAAAGGCCCGAACAGTAGCAGAGACCCCTCTCTGCTTCCAGTACCGGAACCGCTGCTCTTGAACGAATCAACTTCTTTACGTCTGATTGCAGTCTTTTGGTAACCTAGGGAGACTGGACACCTGTCAGATGAAATCTTCCCTGGGGTATCTGTGTGAACTGAATTTTGTAGCCTTCCGCTACTGTCTGCAGTATCCACGGATTCCTGGATACTTCTGACTAAGCTGGGAGAAAATTATGAAGTCTTCCCCCTACCCTTATGGCACAATTGTCTTTGAGAGCCACTTGTTGAACCGGAAAGAGTACTTCTCCCCTTACCGCCTTTCGGGTAGTTCCATCTCCCTTCCCTTTGTACTCAGGTTTCTGATGGGAATAAGGTTTTCGAAAGGACAAAACCTTTTTAGGTTTCTCTTCGGGGAAACCATTTTTGTCATCTGATGCCCTCTCCAGCATGTCGTCCAGTACTGGACCAAAAACTCGAAGGCCCGAAAAGGGAATGGAGCACAATTTATTTTTTGAGTTATAGCCCCCTGACCAAGTTTTCAGCCATATTGCTCGCCTTGCTTAATTTGTCAGGACTTTGTTCCTTGAGGCGAATCTAATGGATTCCGCAGAGGCATCCGTCATAAAAGCTGTCGCCATTTTGAGCAATGGCATAGATTCCAGAATCTCTTCTCTAGGGGTCTTATTCCTTAAATGGGCTTCCATCTCCTCCAACCATATATACATGGACCTAGCCACTGAGGTTGAAGCTATATTTGCTTTAATTATAGCAGCAGAGGACTCCCAAGATTATTTTTTAGAAGACCCACTGCTTTCCGATCCATAGGATCTTTCAGGCACGGAGACTCCTCAAAAGGGATAGCTGTTTTCTTCGCTACCCTCGTTATTGGGACATCTACTTTCGGGGTTTCTTCCCATAGTTTTATGTCCTCACTTTCAAATTGGAGACGTGATCTAAAACTTCTTGGGATAGTAAGTTTTTTCTCCCACTCCTCTAAAATCATGGCTTTAATGTGGTTGACGGGGAATACTTTATTCATATGACGTCATAGCCCGCCAAACATTTTGTCCTGCACTGAGGAAGGGGGTTGACAGGTATCCCCCACTCCCATGGTATTTCTGATGGCGGACAATACAGCATCCGTATCCTCCCAAGAGAAAAGGTATTTTTTTCTTTTCCTCCGGGAATACTGACAACTTCCTCGCTTTCCTCCTGCTCTGGGTTGGTGTCGTCTGAAACCTCCTCTCCTTCAGAGCTGGACTCCATCTCCCACAGTGGTCTCTATGGTCTAGGGCCCACTCGGGAGGGATGTGGGGTGACTGTTACTGTACTCTAAACCTCTTTCCTTAATATGGTTCTTATGTCCGTCATAAATGAGGAGTGTTCATCTTTGACCACATTGATGCACTCTGGGCATAATTGTTTCCCATAGGCATCTGGCAGCTTAGAGTTACACATGGCACATTTCTTCCCCTTCTTTTTAGGTGCATATGGTGCCATGGTCTTTCTAGAGGTTTCCTTGTCCTATAACGGAACAAAAGAATACACCCTCAGTTAAACCCCCATCTAAACGGTGTGGCCATATAACAGCGTGACAATGTGAGGCACAAAAACTACCAGAAAAACTCACTTGTACTGTGGTTTCAGTAGGGGCGTCAGACTGGTTAGTGGATTGACCTTTCATAGCTGGCTGACCTGATGAACTGGAACATCAGCTTCCCCCCTCCTGCTATACATTAAATAGTATTGCCTCACCTATCTTCCATCTGAATCGTCAAAAAATGGCGGTTTCACTTTAAATCAGGATTCAGTGCCCTTTTTTCAAATAGACCAGAAGTGCGTTCCACGGTGGAATGCACGTTGGCTGCTAGAGGGCACGCGTCCCCTGTTTGGTGAGGTGTCGGCCTCCAGCAGAAGAAAGGAGAGAGATAACGAGCTCCCTGGAAGTTTTAACCCCTTCCTTACATTGTATGTACTATTCCGTCCATGTGACCTGGGACTTAAGTCCCATGGATGGAATAGTATGTCACACACGATCAGCGGCACTCACGACACATTAACCCCTGGCACACTGAGATCAAACATGATAGCAGTGTACTGGGGGCATTGGAAAGAATCGCGCAGGGAGAGGGCTCCTTGCGTGCTTCAACAAGTCTCCTCCCTGCAGGTCCCCAAATCCAATATGGCCGCAGGGTCCTGCAGGGAGGCGGCTTTCTCAGTGTCTGCTGAGAGCAGGCGCTGAGAAAGCCTCGTGCAGTGCCTGCCAGATCGCTGATCTGACACAGTGCACTGCAAAGTGTCAGATCAGCGATCTGACACTATACAGTGATGTCTCCCCCACGACAAAGTAGTAAAAAAAAAAAAGTGCAAAATTACTTTTTTTAAAATTCCTAAATAAATTTAAAAAAATTTCCTAATAATTTTTTTTTTTTGTAAATAGAAAACAAAACAATAGAAGTACACATTTAGTATTGCCACGTCCGTAACGACCCGCCCTATAAAACTGTCCCACTAGTTAACCCCTTAAAAAAGAAAAACAGGGCAAAAAACAATGCTTTACCATCATACCGCCGATCAAAAAGTACAATAACACGTGATCTAAAAGATGAATATAAATAACCATAGTACCGCTGAAAACGTCATCTTGTCCCGCAAAAAACGAGCCGCCATACAGCATCATGAGCGAAAAAATAAAAAAAGTTATAGCTCGTAGAATAAAAGCGATGCAAAAATAATTTTTTACATAATTGTTTTTGTTGTATAAAAGTGCCAAAACAAAAAAAATTATATAAATGAGGTCGCTGTCATCATACTGACCCGAAGAATAAAACTGCTTTTATCAATTTTACCACATGCGGAACGGTGTAAACGCCCCCCCCAAAAGAAATTCATGAATTGTTGGTTTTGTTCATTCTGCGTCCCAAAAATCGGAATAAAAAGCGCTAAAAAAAAAAAAAAATCAGGTGCCCGAAAATGGTACTAATAACATCAACTCGTCCCGCAAAAAATAAGACCTCACATTACTCTGTGGGTCAAAATATGGAAAAGTTATAGCTCTTAAAATGTGGTGATGCAAAAACTTCTTACAATAAAAAGCGTCTTAGCGTGCGACAGCTACCAAACATAAAAACCCGCTATAAACAGTAAATCAAACCCCTCTTTATCACCCCCTTTGTTAGGGAAAATAAAAGAAAAAAAAACGTATTTATTTCCATTTTCCCATTAGGGTTAGGGCTAGGGGTGTGTTGGGGTTACGGGTGGAGTTAGAATTGGGGGGTTTCCACTGTTTAGGCACATCAGGGGCTCTCCAAACGCAACATGGCATCTGATCTCAATTCCAGCCAATTCTGCGTTGATAAAGTCAAGCGGTGCTCCTCCCCGTCCATGCTCTGCATGCGCCCAAACAGTGGTTTACCCCCCCCCCCACATATGGGGTATCAGCCTACTCAGGACAAATTGCACAACAACCTTTGGGGTCCAATTTCTCCTGTTACCCTTGGGAAAATAACAAATTTGGGGCAAAAAATATCATTTTTGTGGAAAAAAAAAAAAAGATTTTTTTTATTTTTATGGCTCTACGTTCTAAAGCACTTGGGGGTTCGAAGTGCTCACCACACATCTAGATAAGTTCCTTGGGGGGTCTAGTTTCCAAAATGGGGTCAATTGTGGGCTGTTTCCACAGTTTAGGCACATCAGGGGGTCTCCAAATGCGACATGATACCCGCGGACCATTCCATCAAAGTCTGCGTTCAAAAACGTCACTACTTCCCTTCCGAGCCACAACATGTGCACATACAGTAGTTTTCTCCCACATATGGGGTATCAGCGTACTCAGGACAAATTGAACAACATTTTCGAATTTCTCATGTTATTATATACAGTATGCTGGGCCTACAGCTCCCCTATACACAGTATGGTGATCCCACAGCTCCCCTATACACAGAATGATGGTCCCACAGCTCCCCTATACACAGAATGATGTTACCCAGAGTTCTCCTATACATATAATGATGTCCCCACTGCTCCTCCAATACACAGTACAATAGTTAATAGCATTCTGACACTGCAGCGCCTACACTGAGAGCCCCTTTGCAGCCAGAAAATTAAGTTTATTCTTCCTGGCAGCCTCTTTTCCAACCATAATGGTTGTGCTGGCACAGTTTCATTCACCGGTATGTGTATAGAAAGTGGCGGCTGTAACCTCACCCCGGCACTGACTGACAGTCGCCTCAGCATCGTTACCCTACTGGCCCCCTATAAATAAAAATGCTTCTTAAGTGCCCACTTAATATTTAACTGAGTCCACCTATGTACATTAGTAATGGCCCCAGCATCGCTGATGTGAGCAGGGGGTCATGTGATGACTTTTTCAGCTTCTCCCAATTTTTTTCTATTGAGTGAAGTCAAACTTATCTAGTCGACATGTGCAAATAGCAAATGTAGTCGCATGACTGCCTGATCGCACCAGTGGTCTTGGGGTTTCATGACGGCAGGTGCATCCCATCATGATTTTGCAGTCTGTAGTCTCAGAGTGCCTGCAGACAATTATCCCAATAATAAGTTGCTTATTATTAAATTAAATAGAATGCAGCTCGTGGTTACTGTATTGTTATACTTGTTAAGGGGCGGGCAGACAGACGGATGCATTTCTCGTGCGAGGATCGCATCGCAATCCTCGGACTTATTGTCAGCTCTCCACACCTGAGTGTGACAGCTCCATAGTAATACATCACGCTCATGTCAGGAGCGGTAGCAGCCAGTCCGAGGATTGCAATGTGATCCTTGCGTGAGTTATACGGCAGTCTGTCTGTGCCCTTATGCTAATACTTATCCTTGTTATACTAATACTGAAATAGTAATCTATTAGTAAAGTATTAACGCTGTTAACCTGTATTGTTATACTAATACTTATAAAAGACTGAGCTCACAGGTATAAAAAGCACCTTATCTCCCCCTCCCACATCCCAACAGCCCCTCCTCTCACATGCACCCTCCAGTGCTCTGTCCCCCCTCCCCACAATACCCGCATCCTCTCACATGCACCCCCAGTGCTCTGTCCCCTCTCCCCCACAATACCCTCATCCTCTCACATTAACCCCCAGGGCTCTGTCCCCCCTCCTCTCACATTCACCCCAGGGGCTCTGTCCCCCCTCCTCTCACAATACCCCCATCCTTTCACATTCACCAGTGCCCTGTCCCCCTGCCTCACAATAACCCCATCCTCTCACATTCACCCCCAGTGCCCTGTCCCCCCTGCCTCACAATAACCCGATCCTCTCACATTCACCCCCAGTGCCCTGTTGCCTCTACCTCACTTCAGCCCCCTCAATACCCCCACCCATCCTCTCACATTCACCCCACAGTGACCAAGACATGCCAAAACTGAATTAAATTCCATCCCCACTTAGGCTAGTTTCACACTAGCGTTTATGAGCGCAGCGACGGCCTGCGCACGGCCGCCACTAAGCCCCGCCCCTGCCGGTAGCTCCGCCCACCGGCGCATGACGCTGCATGCGCCCTGCGTCCCCTATCTTTATCACTGGGGGCGCAGGCCGCGCGCAGTATGCGTTTGGCGGCGCATGCGCCTTTTTGACGGTTCGCCGACACAACCAAACTGCAGCAGGTTGCGTTTGGCGCAGGTCGGCTCACCGTCAAAAGGACGCATGCGCCGCCAAACGCATACTGCGCACGGGCTGCGCCCCCAGTGATAAAGATAGGGGATGCAGGGCGCATGCAGCGTCATGCGCCGGTGGGCGGAGCTACCGGCGGAGGCGCGGCAGGGGGCGGGGCTTAGCGGCGGCCATGCGCAGGCCGTTGCTGCGCTCATAAACGCTAGTGTGAAACTAGCCTTACCGATGAGGTTTGCAGGCAGTGAGGCAGGACCAGGAAGTGTCTAGTTTAATGCACATAGGGCACTAGGACTCAGCGTGCCTGAGACAGACTCTGCAGGCAGAGACTAACTGAAGCTGCTGCTGGCCAGGAAGCAGCTACTCAGGTGAGATGGACTGAAGCTCTGCAACCTGCCACTGTGCAGAGTCTGTCAGACGGGAGCCAGCATTGTCCTACTCTCTCGCTGAGACCTGAGATACGGCCAAATGACAAAAGTGGCCATGTCTCCCAGTGGGCCCCTGCATGTGACGGGGCTCGAGGCAACGGCCCCCTCTACCCCCCAGTAGCTATGCTACTGTACAGCACGTTTCATGAAGGGGGTAAAGGACAGTACTCCACAGGCGAAGGGTGCATAGTACACACAGCAGCTTAACCCTTTCACTACCAAGGGTGGTTTGCACGTTAACTACCGGGCCAATTTTTACAATTCTGACCACTGTCCCTTTATGAGGTAATAACTCTGAAACGCTTCCATGGATCCCGGTGATTCTGACATTATTTTCTCGTGACATATTGTACTTCATGTTAGTGGTAAAATTTCATTCATATAACTTGGGTTTATTTGTGAGAAAAACGGAAATTTGGCGAAAATTTTGAAAATTCCACAGTTTTCCAACTTTGAATTTTTATGCCCTTAAATCACAGAGATATGGCACACAAAAAAGTTAATAAGTAACATTTGCCACATGTTTACTTTACATCAGCACAATTTTGGAACCAAAATTTTTATTTGTTAGTAAGATATAAGGGTTAAAAGTTGACCAGCGATCTCTCATTTTTACACCACCATTTTATTTTTACGGACCACATCACATTTGAAGCCACTTTGAGGGGACTATATGATAGAAAATACCCAAAAGTGACACCATTCTAAAAACTGCACCCCTTAATGTGCTTAAAACCACATTCAAGGAGTTTATTAACCCTTCAGGTGCGTCACAGGAATTTTTTGAATATTTAAAAAAAATGAACATTTAACTTTTTTTCACAAAAAAAATTACTTCAGGTTCAATTTTTTTTATTTTACCAAGTGTAACAGGAGAAATTGGACTGCAAAAATTATTGTGCAATTTGTCCTGAGCACGCTGATACCTGATATGTGGGGGGGGGGAACCACTGTTTCGGCGCATGGCAGAGCTCAGAAGGGAAGGAGCGCCGTTTGACTTTTTCAATGCAAAATTGGCTGAAATTCTGATCGGACGCCATGTCGCGTTTGGAGAGCCCCTGATGTACCTAAACAGTGGAAACCCCCCCACAAGTGACCCCATTTTGGAAACTAGACCCCCTAAGGAACTTATCTAGATATGTGGTGAGAACTTTGAACCCACAAGGGCTTCATAGAAGTTTATAATGTACAGCGGTACAATTAAAAAAAATCATATTTTTTCCACAAAATGATCTTTTCACCCCCAATTTTTATTTTCCCAAGGGTAACAGGACCCTAAAAGTTATTGTGCAATTTGTCCTGAGTACGCTGATACCCCATATGTGGGTGTAAATGACTATTTGGGCACATGGCAGAGCTCGGAAGTCAAGCAGCGCCATTTGACTTTTTTGGCTGGAATTGATATCGGACACCATGTCGCGTTTGGAAAGCCTCTGATGTACCAAAACAGTAGAAACCCCCCACAAATGACACCATTTTGGAAACTAGACCCCCCAAGGAACTTATCTAGATGTGTGGTGAGAACTTGGAACCCCCAAGTGCTTCACAGAAGTTTATAACGCCCAGGCGTGAAAATAACAAAAACATTTTTTTCCACAAAAATGATATTTTTGCCCCAAAATTTTTATTTTCCTAAGGGGAACAGGAGAAATAGGACCCCAAAAGTTGTTTTGCAAATTGTCCTGAGTAGACTGATACCCCATATGAGGGGGTAAAACACTGTTTGGGTACATGGCAGAGCTTGGAAGGGAAGGAGCACCATTTGACTTTCAACGCAGAATTGGCTGGAATTGAGATCAGACGCCATGTTGCGTTTGGAGAGCACCTGATGTGCGCAAATAGTGGAAACCCCCAATTCTAACCCTAATGGGAGAATGGAAATAAATACATTTTCTTTTAATTTTATTATTTTTCCCTAACTAAGGGGGTGATAACGGGGGGTTTGATTTACTATTTATGGCGGTTTTTATGTTTGGTGGCTGTCGCACGCTAAAAGACGCTTTTTATTGTAAAAATAGTTTTTGCATCACCACATATTGAGAGCTATAATTTTTCCATATTTTGACCCACCGAGTCATGTGAGGTCTTATTTTTTGCGGGACGAGTTGACGCTTTTATTGGTATCATGTTCGGGCATGTGACATTTTTGATCGCTTTTTATTTTGTTTTTTGGGACGCAGAATGAACAAAAACCAGCGTTTCATGAATTTCTTTTGGGTGGTGCGTTTACGCCGTTCCGGGTGCGGTAAAATTGATAAAGCGGTTTTATTCTTCGGGTCAGTACGGTTACAGCGATACCTCATTTAGGTCGTTTTTTTATGTTTTGTCTGTTTTATGCAATGAAAACAATTTTATATAAAAAATAATTATTTTTGCATCACTTTATTCTGCGAGCTATAACTTTATTTTTTCGCTGATGATGCTGTATGGCAGCTCGTTTTTTGCGGGACAAGATGACGTTTTCAGCAGTACCATGGATATTTATATGCTTCTTTTTGATCGCGCATTATTGCACTTTTTGTTCGGCGGTATGATAAAAATAAAAAACGAAGCAAAAAATAATGATTTATTTTTTAAGGGGTTTGCTTAAGGGGTTAACTATTGGGACAGTTTTATAGGGCGGGTCGTTACGGACGCGGCGATACCAAATATGTGTACTTTTATTGTTTTTTTTTTATTTCCAAAAAATGAATTTATTGGGGATTTTTTTTTTTTTTTTTAATTTATTTAGCGATTTTTTTAAAATTATTTTTACACTTTTTTTTACTTTATTACAATGTCCCAGGGGGGACATAACTGTCCTGTGACAGATCGCTGGATCCGGGGACCTGTAGGAAAGGAGCCCCCGGCAGCAGCGCTGCACATTGCGCTGCCGTGGGGGGCTCAGGGAAGCACGGAGGGAGCCCCCTCCCTGCCGATGCTTCCCTTTAACCCCCGGTACACCGCGATCGTGTTTGGCTATAATAATTAGCTGACACTCGGCCGCGATCAGCGGCGCTCACCACGTGGGCGCCGCTGATCGCGATGACGTAATATTCCGTCCATGGTAATTAGGTTCATGGTCACATGGACGGAATATTACATCAATTGTAGGTAAGGGGTTAATGGCACAGTACTCACAGCCAGAGGGAGAATACATAAAGTGGCTTTTAGCACAGTACCCACAGCCACGTTTACAGAGTGTATACAGCGGCTTAAAGGATAGTACTCCCACAAGTGGAGGGTGCAGAGTATACACAGCTGCTTAAAGGAGAACATACAAACTTCTTGCAGGTGTTGTCCTTGGTTGTCCCAGGACCCCAGTATTGCAAGGCTGCAGTGCTAACCACTGAGCCACTGTGCTGCACACAGCTGCTTAGAGGCAAACTGTCACCACCTTTTTCACATATCAAGTAAAAATAGCATTGGATCCAGTGTCAACTATGCATTATACCAGTACTTTTCATACCCCTTGACTCCCCACCTTTGATCAATAAATACCTTTTCTATTCCCCCCGCGGTGTATGTAAATTTCCTCGGTCCGATGGGTGGGGCTTATTGTTCCTCTCTCCCCCCACCTGGTTTGCTCTACACATTTATTTGGTGTAATTCCTGCGTTCACGTATATTTAGCACGCCTGCACAGTATGCTCTGCCCAACTGTGGGCAAAGCATAAAATTATTATTGCGCATGCAACAGCATAGGCCATTACGTTCTATGGCCCGGAAGTATCCTGCCTTTATACAATAATTGGTATGGCTTCAGGAGGGCCAACACCCTAAAAGCTTGTTGATTGGCTGCGCTGCAGCTTTTCAACAAGCTTTATTAGACTGGCAAACCCAAACAGGAAACTGGATAAACAGTAAAACGTCCTTGTTCAGAACGAACACTGAACTTTCGGTTCGGGATCACTCATACCTAGTTACAGGCTACCCTACCAGGCAAGTTATTTAAGCAAAGAGCACATAGCCTGAACAGACCAGATTGGTGGCACCAACCAGCTTCAGTTCCCCTTTGCTAGGAGCCTGGAAGAGTGCTCCGGTTGGAGGAGCAGCAGTACAGCCATACTTATGTGAATCAGGTGGGCATTGCACCTAAGAAAGTAGGAAGCCGAGGGTGTTGCACTCTAAAACTACAACTTAAGAATATCCATTAAACAGTTTTAATGATCTATACCCACAGGCCCTTTTCCTCCCAAGGGAGCAGAGTGGCATTGAGTCTCCTCACAATAGTACTTAGTTAAAAGATAAGAAAGGCTATGCTGACCCCTGGAATCCACTTTGATGATCTCCACCTGAACAGAAGTAATGAAGTCCCAATCCTGTACACAGACAGCCGCAGGGGAAGTAGCGCTGCTGTAAGCAGCTGTTCCCTGGCGGCTAGTGGTGAACACGGCTGTCATCCATTCTCCCTGCTCTGCTGGCGAGCAGAGAATAAATGAATGAAAAACTGGCCTGCTGTGACCTCATCACTTCATTCTCAGACGGTCCCGATGTCACAGCAGGTCAGTTTTTCATTCATTCTCCTCTGCTTGCGCTGATTGCGTCAGAGCAGGGGAGAATGACAGCCGGGGACAGCGGCTTACAGTAGCGCTTCTTCCGCGGTGGTCATCAGTGTCGTCCTGGTGCGGCACATTGTTGCCACATGTAGTGCACACAGACACCGATATCTCCGGTACCAGAAATATCAGGACATGAGAAGCCAGCCTAAGGATATGGTCACACGTTCAGTATTTGTAAGCCAAAACCAGATGAGGACCTATCAGGAAAAGTATAACAGAAACATCACATCTATATTTATCAAGCACTCCTGGTTTTGCCTTACAGATACCAATAGTGTGAGCGTAGCTTAACTCTAGTGCCTGTCAAACTTTTGCCTCTTTAAGGCTATATAGTAGAATGTCAAAAGTCAGTGATTATTCTTAGCACAAACTAAGACTTTGTACATTCACATACAGATTTTTCTACTAAGATCGCACAGATTTGTCAGCACTGACCCTATGTGTTGCAAAGCATGAACCACAGATGAAGATGCTGCACATTTAAGGAAGCGCTGGGATCAGTCAACTGTCCCCAACTTTTTGTCCTTATTTTATACCTGCTGTTCCAGGGAATACAGTTTTTGGGTTTGATCATTACCATAAAATTATTAAGAAATAAGAGTAACATCATCTCTATCAATGTGATTGATTTACAAAAATTAGAGACTGGAGACTTCTGCCCTAATCACAGGTCCTCTTCAAATTCTGCTCTTGAGCATGTGGACAGAAAATCTACAGCATATTAACCATATGCGAAGGTCACCATTTATAGGCGCTTGTTCAAACATTGAGAAAATGCATAACTGCAGTGGTAAAAAAAAAAAAAAAAAAAAAAATATGCACTTCATAGCTAGTACCAGCAAAGTGAAGGACATTTCTGAAGTCTAAGGCCGGTTTCATACATGCGTTTATTTCCAGTACGGGAAAAACTGTACTGAGATATCCGTGTCCATTTGCGGCACACGCGTGTCAAGTACCACACAGACGGCCGCCGGGAAGAAGTGCTACAGTAAGTGCTGTTCCCCAGCGGCGGGTGCTGAAGGTGGCTCTAATCATACTTCCCTGCTCTGCCAGCAATTGGCGCAAGCAGGAGAGAATGAGTTAGATTCCCTTTAATATGTCACCCTTTTTTGAGATACTATTGAATGATATCATTATGTGTTACACAAGGATTCTCCTAGTACTTTTGCTTCCCCCTGACCCCGCACCTTTCATGCATAAATACCATGTTTATATTGGTTCAGATGTATGTAAACTGCCGCTGTCCGGGGCTTATTCACCTGCTCCCCCTTCCCTGTCTTGCTCTATGCATTTCTTCTTGTGTAGAGCAAGACAGGGAGGGGAGGGGGGGGGGGGGGAGAAGGTGAATAAGCCCCGCCCATTGGACCAGACCGCGGCAGTTTACATACATCTGAACCGATATAAAAAAGGTATTTATGCATGAAAGGTGCGGGGTCAGGGGGAAGCAAAAGTACTAAAAGAATCCTTATGTGACACAATTGAATGATAGCATTATATGATCTCAAAAAAAGGGGTGACAGATTCCCTTTAAAGTCAGAACGATGACAGCAGGTGGGGGCTTTCGGTACCATTACGCCCATTATCTGACACCTGCTGCCTCTAATAACGGTGACGGTAGGAGCAGATGATCGAGGTAGTCCTCCCAAACTGCCTGTGATATAACTAAATGAAAAACCCAACGTGGGTTCCCCATTTTCTTTAACCAACCAGGCAAAACTCACAGCTAGGGGCTGCAACCCTCAGCAAGGTTGGTTATCAAGAATAGGGGCCCCATGCTGGTTTTTTATTTCATAAAAAAAAAAAAAAAAAAAAAAAAAACACCATGGAGTCCCCACCACACAAACTTGACAACCAGCCTTGCTAAAGCTCGCAGCTGGGGGCTAGTATTGTCAGACTGGTAAGGGGTTTTGGATATAGGGCCCCCACCCCAGCCTGAAAACAGCAGCCCACAGCTGCCCAGAAGAGGCACATCTATTAGATGCACCAATTCTGGTGCTTTGCCCGGCTCTTCCCACTTGCCTCAGGGATTGATGTTACCTGGCAATACAAAGGTGATATCAACCCCACTTGCCACTGCTACAGGGCAAGTAATGGAGAGGTTTCAAGAAGATGCCCCCATTACCAACCCCTTAGTCACATCGCAAGGGTCTGCACACATTATGGGTTCTGCAGCAGATTCTCCTGTGGTGTACATACCTTTAGAGTCTATGTAGAAGAAAAACGCTGTGCAGATTTGAATCCGCAGCATTTCTGATATGTTAATTCTTTGTGCAGATTCCACTGCGTTTTTACACCTCTTCCATTATAGGAATCGGCAGGTGTAAAAACGCAAGCGAAATCCACACAAGACCTGCACTAAGTTATAGGCTGAACTGGATGGACTGTTTTTTTCGGCCTTACTAACCGTGTTACTATGTAAATCCGTAGGTAAAACGCAGGGCATTTTACCTGCAGATTTAGCAAAATCCACATGGGAAAAATCAGCAACATGTGCACATATCCTAAGCAAACAGACCCAGAATAAAGTCCTTTAATTAAAAAAAAAAAAAAACTCCTTTAATAATCTCAGTTAAACCATACTTACGATCTCCCCTAATTCCACTGAAGCCCTCGATCTTCTGTAATAAAAATAAAACACTATAAACTATACTTGTCTGTTCTGTCTCACGCTGTAATCTATGTCTGGGGGCTAAATAGTTTTCAACATGGCTGGTGCCAAGATGCGACCGTCCCAGCTGAGAACCACTAGTGAATTAGCAGCATCATTGAGGTTCCCAGCCAGCCTGAACTGCGGTGAACTCACCGACTTTCCCCACGGGCCTGAGGTCACTGCAGTTCAGGCCAGCTGGTACATTTTTTTATTACAGGAGCACAAGGGCTTCAGTGGAGTTAGCGACCGCAAGTATGGTTTAATTGAGATTAATGGAGTGTCATTTTTTCAATTAAAGGACTTTACTCTGGCTGTGTCTTTAATTACCATATAACTACAGGATTAGCAATGGATGTGTCTTACAACACCACTCCATTACCAAGCCGTGGGCTTCATGGCACCTGACAATGGAAAGGTGGCACCAACCCCACTTGCCACAGGGCAAGTGGGAAGAGCCAGGCAAAGCACCAGAATTGGCACAGTAGATGGGCCTTTTCTGGGCAGCTGCAGGCTGCTGTTTTAAGGCTGGCGGGGGGGGGGGGGCGGCAATATTCATGGGCCCTTACCAGCCCCAGCTGTGAGCTTAGCAAGGCTGGTTTCAAAGATGGGGTCATCTGCTCCTGCTGTCACCATTAGCAGCAGATGGGAGCAAGGGTCCCAAAAGCCCCCACCTGCTGTCATTGTTCTGATATGACTTTAATACAACTCATTCTCCCCTGCTTGCGCCAATCATACTGGAGACACTGATGTGGGAAACCAGCCTAGAGTCTTACTCCCAAACCTCTTCCTTGCAGATTTTAACTTGGCTTTTCTTAAAGGGAACCGGTCACATGAAAGACACTAGCTAGTAACCTGCTGATTGTTAAAAGGGGTTTGCCACTACAAGGACAACCTCTTAAACTAAATATTTGGCAATGCTAAAATAAAGATTATACTTACCTCCCAAGCCGTTCCCACAGTGTCAGCATTCGCTCTCTCTGGGGCTGTGACACAACACCCAATCAGCATTGCTGTCACTGTCCCAACCACCGGACATACTGAACATGAAGTGGAAGTCTGGGATCAGATAGAGGGCAAGGGCAGACAGTGGGAACTGAGCTAACACAGGAGGAGAGTATAGGCTTCATTTTATCAGGGCCAAGTATTTAGTTTAATAAAAGGGTTGTCCTAGTAATGGACAACCCCTTTAATAGTTTTCTGAGCCCACAACTACTTGGAGGAAATTAACTTTATGCCCCCCAGAGTTTGAGTTTCGGTCACAGGGCAGGCACCAGTTTAGTCACCACTGTGAGGAGAGCAGCAGCTGTAACTACACACCCTGGCAGCACCGACAGGTGACTATGGCCAAGCCAGTGGCACAGTTAGAGCGGTGACAGCCTGTACCTCCCAAATTCAATTTCCTCCCAACAGCAGGATCAGAACACCATTAACCTCCAGAAAAAAACAAACAAAAAAAAAAAAAACCCACACAGCCCAAGCTTTTACCAAATGCACAGAACAACAAACTCAGATTATTGCACAAAATTGTTTATTCCATTCAAACACTGAACAAGAGGGAAGACCACAACATTCCCTTTCATTATTTTTTTGGCATTTCTTGGTCCAACAAAGGTTTGGTTATTAACCATTTCATTCACAGTGCATTTTAGTCTCCAACACTGGTGTCAAGCCATTATCTGGGGTGTTGAGATTGCTTCATCACCAATTCAGTTTTGTTTCTCTTGCTCAATGGCTGGAAAAGGGGGAAAAAGGCGGATTAACATAAGCTACCAGTAAAGCACCCTTCAGAGGCGACCACTCAGCTCATGGGGACAGTAGGGATGGGATTTTTGGGGGGTGATAACAGGGAACAATAGATGCAGCCACTCATCCAGCACATCACTTACTTTCTTTTGTAGGCAGTGGGTTCTTCTCTTGGGTCACCGTTTTCTTCAGTTTGGACTTATCAAATGTGCCAATTTCTCCCAGATCTGGTTTGTCTGCCATGGTGTGTGCTGCAGAGACAAGCAATGCCATGAGCCGCTCAGCCCAATTACACACCGGAGTAACTACCCCCGCGGCCATAACAAGGACGGCCACACCGACAGCAGCAATAAACGGCCAGGAGGACGCCGCCCCGTGCTGCTCACCTGTCACTGTCCGCACGGCTCACACGCTATACCGTCTGCCAGCTTCCACAAGAGGAACAATGGGAGCAAGCTCCCGGCCCCCTTTATATAGACGACCCAGCCCAGCGGCTGCGTCACTGCCTCATATCATTGGCCGAGACGGGAAGAAGTTCTCACGTGACGCAGCGCAAGGATGGGTCGGAACCGGCGGGCACGTGTGTGCTGCAGAGTGCAGAACAATGGCTGGCGGGAAAGCAGGGTTGAGTGCTGCGCTCGCTGCTCTCACATACTGTCGCGTTACAAAACCGGACACTTGTGCATTTAGTGGGGGGCTTGGGGACAAAATTATGAGGGGAGAACCAGCATATGAATACATTGCTGCCATTAGTTCAGTCACGGAGCCAGACACCCTTGGGTTTACACAGGAAAGATGAGAAATGTATGGGCATTCAGGGCACGTCCCAGCAGGAGGGATGACTGGGATCCTCTCATGGGGGGACATGGGACACAGTGACGTGTAGTGTGTCTAGTCATGATTTCCTATGGTGTCGCCTGCGACATAGTCACACGTGCTGGATTTTTCTGTCACAAGTTGCATGCAGTGCCCCCATAAACGTCAATATAAGTCACATGCAGCTTGTGCGCGACCCCTGGGCTATTCGACCATTTATTTTTTATGGCAGAATCCCCAAATGGTGGAGCGACAGCATGTCACACAAGTTGCACAAATGGTTGTCAGGCAGCACGTCGCCATGTGACCCCAAGCTAGTGTTTCTATACCATATCTATATCAACCATATCTATATCATATCTATAACATATCTATATCATACCATACTATATCAACGGCATTTCCCTGATCCACCCAATCAGTGACTCTGTCATAGAAGGAAATGATGTCAGTGGTTAGTGTTTGTGGGACTGTCAATGCTCCCCGGAAAATGATGGTTCAAACATAAAGCAAAGAAAAACCATTGGGAAAGTGTCATGTAGAAATAGCAGAAAAGAGGTTGAAAAAAGGTGCAGGATAAAAACTCCTGGGCTAGCCTCCAAGGGACATGGTCCATATGGAAGGATTAGGTCTGCTGTGTTCCACACACATCTGACACGCCGGCAGAAGATTTTCTATAGGTATCAGCATTGTGGAAGAACTCATCCTCACATTGCTGAGCAAAGTGTAAACTGAGTGATGCTGAAGACATGACTTCCACAGCCTGGCAATTTATGCTGTAGAGATTCACCTCAGAATGCATTCCCATGCGTGAAATCTGTAGTCAACCTACAGCGGAAACCAACCATTTTTTTTTTTAGCCCCATAGATGCTGCTCTCAAAAGTGACTGGCATCTAAATGTTTAAGAGAGTGTCGGGGCGCCCATCAGCATCCTGAGATCTTGATCGTGTCATCCTGATGTTTGCCCTGGCAATTCACGGCCAAATAATGGCCTTAGACTCTGCCAGCTATAGTGACCTGTTCAGAAATTATCAACATTTAGGTGGTAAAAATAACATTTTTCCTTCCTGTCATGCCACTTTGTATTCACTCCTGAAAAGAACCCGAAGGGTTAATAAACTACCTGGCAGCAGTTTTGAATATGTTGAGGGACGCTGTTTTTAAAATGGTATCACTTTTGGGAATTTTACAACAAAGGTCCGCCAAAGTCACTTCAAAACTGAATAGGTCCCTTAAAAAATTAAGTTTTGTAAATTTCCTTGAAAAAATGAAAAATTGCTGCTACAGTTTTAAACCTAGCATCCTAACAAAATAAAAAGATATTTTAAAAATGGTGCTGATGTAAAGCAGACATGAGGGAAAAGTCTTTATAATCACTATTTTATGTGGTATGACTATCTGGATTAAAAGGATAAATTCAAAGTTTGAAAATTGCTTATTTTTAGACATTTTTGACAAATTTCTGATATTTTTATAAATAAACGCAGAAAATATCAACATAAATTTACTATTACCATAAAGTACAACGTGTCATAAAAAAGTCTGAAAATCAATTAGATCTGTTTAAGCGTTCCTGAGTTATTACCACATAAAGTGACACTAAGGCCTGGTCACTAAGGAGTTAAAGAGTACTTGGGCAGGATATATCACTATAAAATAAAGGTATTGCCATAATGGGGCTATTATACTTATTAACTTGATATCTTTGTTGAAGGAATTCAATCAGTGGTTCTTTTTAATCATGGTTTTAAGTTTTCTTCTGATGACTTCTGTGAATCTTGGGGGTTTGGGTGTTCTGCTCCTGCCCCACCGCTTGCCTTCTGTATTTCTACAGTCACTGATTATTCAGTGATCTGGTGGGTGGGTGGCACTTGCGAACTATGAAATTCCATGTCTGGTCTTCCATAAAATGACAGAGATCCAGAAGACCAGGTGAGGAATCTCACACTGAGCATGCACTGCCCACCCAATGATGGTGGTGCAGATTTTCATAACTGAGGCCGGTCATTGAATAATAAAGAGGACATGGAAGACATCCGGCACAACTGTCCAAAGTTAAAAAAAAAAAAGACTTTATTATGAAACCATTAAAAAACTCCAAATCCAACATTACATGTTAAGACTGAATAAACAAAGGGCCTGTGGAAGCCCAGGAGGCAGATGGAGGAGCAGAAGAAGACCCAACACTCCCCAGACCACCCTGATGCACAGAAGACGTTATTCGAAGAAAACCTAAGGCATGATTAGAAAAGAGCCACTGATCAGACTGCTTCAGCTTCAACAAATGTATCAATTTAATCAATGTAATAGCGCCATTATAGCCAAACCTTTTATTTATTGTGCTAATTCCTGCTGTTCCCTTTAAGATTTGTTCACAGTAAAGCTTTTTTGGGTCATGGGCAGTGGACTGCCCATGGACCAATTGTAGCCTATTTGTTAGTGTACTTGGGCGATTTTCAGGTCAGCTTTGTGTGGAAAAAAAATCACAACATTTAGACTGCACAAAGTGCACTGTGAGGATTCTCTGGTGCCTACATTGAGTGGTCTTGTGACCGCAAGTATGTGATTTGCATACTTCCAGCCACATTCTGACTGAACTGTATGCAGCCTTCCCAATACACTTCAATTGATAGAGGTTGGATACAGTTTACTTGCCCCCTTCTCTGCCAGCAAAGGAGAGTCCTCACATTGCTCATGATGTGAGGGTTCACTAGCAGTGCAACTCAGGAGTCTTGGAGCTGAGAGTGGGAGGTACGGATTACTGTTAGTCAAACGTTGCTTGCAGAGCGTAACGAGAGGGTAGGCTGGTAAACAAATGTTAGGAACGGCGGAACGCACTAAATAAAAATAATAATAAAGTGCGTTCGCTGTTCGGGGTCCACCGTGCAGTAAGTGTTACAACCACTGCTGAGTAATGACAGACGAGCAATATGGCGATATAATGCGCACGGGTTCAACTTCACCCGAAGTGCGCAGAGCGGGCTCTGTTCACACACAGGCGCCGCAACAAAAACATACAAAAAGGGTGAGCTTGTTAGAGTCACAGGCCTCAGGTAAATGCACACACGGTATAAGGTCACAGGAGCAGGGACTAACACAGAGGGGCTGCGTCCGTCTAGACCTACCGTGTGTGCGGCGTCGCTACTGCGAATACCAAGCAGGGCTGCAATTGCAGCACAGCACAGGACACTGCCGCTGGACAACACAGCTACAAAGCAGGCGCTATGTCGGACGCTAGCGCAGAGGTGCGGTGTGCACAGTGGCCTAAGGCTTGCCACAGACTGGCGCAGACTACTGAACTAATTCCCTAACCACACGCGTAATATCAGAGGGAAGGGGTTTCATAATAAGTCAGTCACCAGAATCATACATCCGTCACCATTCACACATAGTATAGTCTATACTAACACATGGCGGAACGGCCATGTGCGCTTTTTATAGCAGCCGGGACCTTCCGGAAGCTTCCAGATCTCAGAGATGGACCAATGAGATCTGGAGCAGGACCTGAGCACATGACTCCCGATCTCCAATGGGAAACCGTCTCATGAGCATGCTCAGTAGGAGGGCAGAGAGACTTAGCCCCTGGAGAGATTTGCTGCAAGGAAATCTCTGCGGTAGATAAAGAGCCAGAGACCGCAGAATGTAAGGGTCTGGATTCCTGCAGAGCAGACACAGGAACCTGACTCCTAACAACAGAAATGAGGAATGAGATGTAGCGGGGTGCTGCACTTTGGAGAGCTTTGTGGGTGAAGACATGCAGTTTAAATTGGATCCTATAGTGTATGGGCACCCAGTGCAATGACTGGCACAGAGCAGAGGCTTCTGATTAGCCAGATAAATGACTCTGGCTGCTGCATTAAGGATGGACTAGAGAGCAGAAAGTCGAGTGAGACCAATTAATAGAGAATTTCAGTAGTCAAAGCGGGAGTGGATCAGGGCAAAAGAGTGGGGGTGTTTGTTGCTGCCATGGTGAGAAAGGGGCAGATTCTAGAGATGTTATTTAGGTGTAAGAGGAGGCAAGAAATTGTATATAGAAAGTGAAGGAAAGATTGTTGTCAAATGTAACACATAGACAGCGCACCTGCTGCCTAGGCGTTATTGTGGTGCCACACACGGAGAGGGAGATGTCAGGTTTAGGGAGGTGAGTAGAAGGCGAGAGCAGAAGAAGTACAACTTGAGAAAGGTTGAGCATCAGATAGAGAGCGGACATGATGTTGGAAATTGCGGACAGATTTTGAAATTATGCATGCCCATAGGATTGCGATTGGTTGCCGCTCCCTGGCATGCGCACCAGCTCCATGTCAGGTGTGCGCATGCACCTGAGATGCTCTGAATCAGTGGCTACACGACGCATAAGCGCACACGTTATGCGCACAGCTGTATCCCCTCCACTCTGCACTCTGAAGCATGTGCACATCTGATATTAAGCTGGGGCTGTACACCCAGAGCCAGTGCGCATTAGGGTGACCGCAAAAAATCGATGTCGGAATTTTGTCCGTCTGGACCCCACAAAACGATTCCCCTTTCCAAATATTGAGATAGCCAAAATTTGAGCTCGATCAAACGACGTTAACCCGTGCCGCTCGTCGCTCAAAGTTTGAAAAAATCCAAATTGAGGTATTTTAAGATTTAGGTATTTTGCATAGTCTGTTAGACTATAAAGAATGTGACAACAACATTGCAGAAATAGCCCTGACCAAATTTTCGAACCATTTGTGGTATTTGAATGCAGAGTTGGTGGGATTATCGTTTTTTGATCCCACCATTACAGACAATGAAAAGTTGTTAATGGCTAATAAATTGCTCAGTAGCACAGATGAACCATCAGAGCACGCTAGGGTTGTAAATCCAAAAGTTAGGAAAGAAAAATTAAAAGAGGTAGGAAGTAACCGACTTTAACGACCTTCTGACAAAAGATGAAGAACAAAAGCAATATGTCCTGCAAGTTGTAAGCAAATGCCGAGCATTATATTCTGACGTTTCAAAAACTACTTTAACAAAAGCTCTAGAATAGATTAGATAACTATGTAAAATTATCAACTCATGTAGGTTAGCGTGCTCTGATGGTTCATCTGTGCTACTGAGCAATTTATTAGCCATTAACAACTTTTTTTTTCTTTTTTTTTTTTTCTTTTCCAATATTTTTATTTTTAACAAGGGTATAGCGGGGGGGGTAGAGGGGATGGGGGGGGGAGCTGATGTAAGGGTAGGGCAGTAAACATAACAACAAACATAAATTTGCAAAGCAGCAACAATTTGACCCAAGTAAAGCAAGGGACGCAGCCCTTGAAAAAATAGCATTGTAAACAACAAACTATGGTATACAGAGTAGAAGCAAACAGTGCTATGATAGAACATGACTTTGACCTTAACATTATAAAGACCAATATAAGATAATACAGAGGCCAAGAATAATTAAATATAAATGCTAATCAGGTAAGTGATGGAGGGAAAGATTGATCCCATTTGTGCCACTTTCTGTAGAATTGGCCGAAACTATTGTTGGACAGAGCGAACTTAAGTTTGAGGTCTCTGTGTTGTGTAATTAGTTTGACAATGAAGTCAACATCAGGTAAAGTATGACTTTTCCAGTGAAAGGCGATGGCATTTTTGGCGACCATGCAAATATGTATAACAATTCGTTGAAGAGAATTATCTAAGGCAGAGGTATTCAGAGAGAGCAGGGCTAATTGTGGTGTGAAGGTAAATGGTGAACCAGAGAGTTTGGTGATTATAGAGGAAATTCCTGACCAAAAGGTAACAACAGTAGGGCAGCTCCAGAAAATGTGTAATAAATCCCCCTTACAGCCGCATTTTCTCCAACAAAGTGGGTAGTTGGAGACATCTATGTGAGCTAGTCTAGATGGTGTATAGTACCATCTGGTGTATACCTTGAAGTGTGATTCCAGGAGAGGCATAGATATTGTAGACCGGTTGGATAATGAAAATGTTTCCTCCCATTCATCTGCAGAGGTAGTGAGGTTGAGAGATTTCTCCCAAGTGAGCATATGGGCGCTTTTTGTAAGAGACAAGTCTTTGTTGAAACAATCATAAATAAATTTATGTCCCCAGAAGATTTGGTGATGCAGGTTAACCAAAATTTTTAGAGACGCCTCTGTAAATCTAGGTTTATTACTTAAGAATAATTTGATATGTTCTCTTAGTAACAAATATTCATGGAAGAAAGAAGAAGGCACTTTGAAGTTATTCTTTATTAAACTGAAACTCAAGTAGTTGGGGCCATTGAAGATGTCACCTATTGTATTTATTTTGAAGTCAGCCCAGTGAGGGGGTGTAGTTTTTCCCAAGAATGTATAGACATGGGTTAAAGGTAGTCTATACAGCGTGGACATTTTTTGGCTACGGCCATCTAATCTAGAGATTTTACACCAGGCCAAGGAAATTGCCTGAAATATCGGGTGAGTGTGGTTATTTGTAGTCAGATTAGAAATGGCTTTGAAAACCAGAGATTTGAGATGATTACCTTTGTTGATGTCTACCTCCAGGTCATGCCATGCGGGAACACTCGTGTCTGATAACCAATGTATACTCTGTTTAATTAACAAAGTATAATAATGAGCGGAGATATTCGGAAGACTAAATCCACCATGAAGTTTCTTTTTGAATAATGTTCTGGTGTCAGTTCTTGGTTTTTTGTGGTTCCAAATAATATTGTTTATTTGCGATTGAATGGCCGTTAGGAATGCCATGGAGATAGGAAGTGATATGCATCTGAGAATATACAGAATTTTAGGTAATGTAAACAATTTCACCGCTAGGTTCCTCCCCCACCAGGTCAGGTCTCTATCTCTGAAGGTATTGCTGTCCTTCTGAATCGAGTCCGACAACTTTTTCATGTTTGAAATAACAGTTTTGTTTAAATCTTTATTGATTATAATACCTAGATACAGTAGTTCCTTCCTGCACCAATTAAATGAAATAAAAGATTTTAGGCGAGTACTTTCTTCGGGATTGACATGGATAGGTAGTATGTTAGATTTTGAGTTATTGGTTTTAAAATTTGAAAGGGCTGAAAAGGTTTCTAGTTCCTTGAGGGTTTCCATAGTTGATGATACAGGGTTTGTAAGGGTCAGGATTATATCGTCCGCAAACAGGCTGAGTTTATGTTGGCGGTTGTTGGTAGAGAGGCCAGTTATTTTTGAGTTTTGTCTTATGGACTCCACTAATGGTTCTAACGCTAAGTTGAATAATAGTGGTGAGAGGGGGCATCCTTGTCTTGTGCCGTTATTGATAGCAAATGTATCTGAGATGTGATTATTGCAGTTAACTTTAGCTGTGGGGTTTTTGTATAGTGCCATGAATGTTTTAAGGAGATTGTTGTTGAACCCAAATTTAATTAAGGTATGTTTCAGGAAACACCAGTCGATGCGGTCGAATGCCTTCTCGGCGTCAAGTGATATGAAAACTGTTGGGGACCTGGTGGAGTTAGTAAGTTTGACGGAGTCCAGTATTCTTCTTGTAGCATCGGCTGGTTGCCTGCCTTTTACGAAACCCATTTGGTCGTTCGCCACCAAATTGGGAAGTATATAACTCAACCTGTTTGCTAGGATTTTTGAAAATAATTTTGTGTCTGTATTGAGCAAGGAAATTGGTCTGTAGTTACTTGGAGATAGGGGGTCACCAGATTGTTTGGGAATTAGGGTAATGGAGGCCTCCAGCATCTCAGGCGGAAAGGAACCTATTGCGGAGGCATGGTTGAAGAGTTTCGTTAACTGTGGGGAAAGGGATTTACTGAAGATTTTGTAGTATGTATTATTATAGCCGTCCGGCCCAGGTGACTTATGAAGGTCGAGGTGTTTAATCGTGTCTTCGACTTCCTGGGTAGTGAATGGTGCAGACAAAGATTCTATATCGTCGTTGGTTAAAGATGGTAGTTTAATGTTTGTCTGGTATGATTTGATGTCCTGTTCTTTTGGGGGTGGTGATAGGGGGTCCGTGTTCAAATTATAAAGTTTGCTATAATATTTGGAAAACTCATTAACTATATCCTGGGGATGGTGAAGAATTTTATCGCCTTCCATGGATGAAATTTTACTAATTCTGTTGTGGATCCTTACTCTTTTAATTTTATTTGCCATATACCGTGTAGGTTTGTTTAAAGCGGAATAGAATTTATACTTCGAGGAATTAATGGCTGCTTCATAGGGTGAATAAAGTAAATTGCGTAGGTCTTGTCTTAATTTTGCCAATTCTGCCTGTTTATTAGAGGGACATGAGGGGTGGTCTAATATGTATTTCTCCTGTTCACGTATGGACTTGTGAAGTTTATCCAATTTTTCCCTATTTTCTCTTTTGATCTTGGAGGAAATATTGATTAAAATACCCCTGATGACGGCCTTATGGGCGCACCAGTTGTTAGATGGATTGGTAGCCTCCGGGGTATTTTCAAGGAAAAAAATCGTCTATGGCTTTTTGGATTGTTGCTTTATGGATGGGATCGTGTATGATGTTAGAGTTACATTTCCACATTCTGGTGTTTCTTAATGGCGGCCCAAAGAGGAATTCGCCAATGACTGGGGAGTGATCGGATATAGTCCTATCTCCAATACTGACCTTTTTAAATTTTTTAAGGGAAAAGATGTCGGATAAGATTAAATCAATCCTGGAGGCCGATTGGTGGACTGATGAAAAATGTGTGTATTCTCTGGAGGATGAATTTAGACATCGAAATGTGTCGTAAAGTTCATTCTTATCCAGCCACCAATTCAGATCGTTCGAGGCCGGTCGGGAATCTGAAGTGGAATCAATAGTCCTATCTGGAGTGGTGTTAAAGTCGCCCAGAAGTATGAGGGTCCCTTTTCTCACCTCGGTTACCTTTTTCATCACTTTCGTCAAGAATCTGGCCTGATGTCTATTCGGTGCATATATGTTAACTAAAGTGCTAGTTTGTCCGTTAATAATGCAGATTAAGATGTGATACCTGCCTTTAGCATCACCAAAATCTTCAATTACCTCAAATGGAACCGTATTTTTGACTAGGGTAACCACTCCAGCTCGTTTGCTAGAATTGCAGGCCTCAAAAATATGAGGAAAGCTGCGATGTTGAAAGTAGGGGTGGTTTCCTGTCAAAAATTTAGTCTCCTGAATACAGGTGATGTCCGCTTGTGATTTGATTAATTCTCTCCACAAACCGTGCCTCTTTTGGGGGCTATTTAGTCCTCTCACGTTGTAGGACACAATTTTAAAAGTCATTTTAACCGTTAGATAACTGGAACCTGTAAAGGAAATTTGACCTGGATAACAAGATAAGATCTAGAGAACTTACAAGTCTTGAACCTAAAAAGCAAAAATTGCACTGAATATTGTAATTAACAGTAATAAGTATACCAACTACGAGTGTTGCAGGAGCAATGACGGGTTTTTGATTGAAGAATCCAATGAGAGAACTCTGGATCCTGTAAAATTAGAACCTAAAATATAGAATATAAAGAATAGACAACAACAAATATGTCAACTGTAAAATAGACACAAGTAGGTCCGTAGAGCTACCTGAAAAGTAAGAGGGGGTTAGTGAAAGTGGATGGGAAAAAGGGAAAATCCTAGGTTGCAGAGAAGCGGAGGCTTCTATTAATTAGAAGACATTTTTCCAGCGGATGCCTGGTCAGTCTCTGTCAAGTGACCTAACAAAGTCCATTCCTTCTTCGACGGTATAGACTGGTATATTCCTGCCCCGATGTGAGATCAGCAGTCGTAGAGGAAATCCCCATTTGTAGTCGACTCTCTTGTCGCGGAGGGCCATAGTCACTGGTCTGAACTCTCTTCAGCCTTCCAAAGTCTCTTTGGAGAAGTCGGGGAATACTTTTAGAGCTCCGTGTGGTTCCGGAAAAGTTTTTCTATCTTTTAAGTAGTTAAGGATCCGTTCCTTAGTTTTGAAAAAATGCACTTTAAGAATGGTATCTCTGGGCAATTCCGCCGGTATCTTGTTGGGTTTGGGTAGACGGTGAATTCTATCTATCGTCAGGTCCAAGTCAGACAGGTCTGGCAGGGCTGATTTAAAGATAGCTTTGAGGTGCTCCGACAGTTGTTCTTGAGGTACATCTTCCGGGATACCTCTGACCTTCAAATTATTTCGCCTGCTCCGGTCCTCAAGATCCGCCATCTTAGTACGCAGGTGCTTCATCTCTGAGGTGAGTCTGTCCACTTCTTCAAAGGAAATAGTTGACCTGTGCTCGAGTCTATTGATCCTCTCCTCATGTTTTGTCAGTTGTCTGTCTATACTGTCGATTTTCTCGCAGTATTTTTGGAAGTAGGACTCCATGTCTGATCTCACTTCCCTACGATGGGATTCAAATCTCTCATCCAACATGCGAGAGAATTTTTTTATTAGGTCATCATGGCCCGATTGACCTGAGCTGGCTGAATGTAGAGGAGGGAGTAGACTTGGTGGACCTTTATCTTTGTGGGAGTCTTCGTATTTTCCTTTGCTTTTTAATGGAGATGGGTTAGGGGATGTATCGCTAGATTCCGTTTTGTCTTCGTAATTGTTCACAGAAAAGGTAAATTTTTCATTATAGGCTCCTGGGTTTGTTCTCTTTAAATTTACAGAGGAATCCATTTTGGTAGCGGATGATTTATCGCCTGCAGAATTGTTGTTGAGTCCATAGTCCAATAAGCGAGGCTTATCCCTCTGCGGAGATCTGGATCTACGCCTGGGAGAGGCGATGAGACTAGGTCTGTTTCTTTCTTGATCTCTGCGGCCCTGTGGTCTGTCAAATTGTGACCCCAGTTGAGTTTTGATTGGGGTAGAAGGGACATTTTTCCACCTTAAATTTTTGGTTGCTCATGATCGTGATTGAGAGTGAGAAGGACGGGCAAATTTAACTCTATGTGCCCAAGATTGCCGGCAGCACTATAATCAGTCACAAAAATAGGGGCAAAGATCAAGGCCACTAAGTCAAGGGATCCTTTATTATGTGTGCAAATTAGGGCAGAGAATAGAAAATTTTGTTAAAGCTATTTCCACTTGAGTCTCGCTGTTATCAGCCACTTCATGATGCACTGAGAAATCGGCCGGAACTACTTCCCATAGACATCAATTGCAAATATTAAAAGTCTCAGTTGCGGGTAAAACCAGCGGGTCCAATTAGTAGTGGGGATGGGGGGAGGCACATACAATAATTATCAGTCCAGTGGGGCCCCCCTAAATCGGCTCTATATCCCTTTTTGGAGGAACTACTTTTTTGGGCCTCCAGTGAACGCCAGGGTGAAGCCGGGGACTAAATTTAAGCGGCGGAGTGATATTTTCGGTAAATCGCGGCAAAAAAAAGGCCGCGAATAACGCTGTTGTGCCCCCACTATATGGCCTCAAAGAGCGGTGCTAACCCTGCGGTTTAGTCCCGGGGTCCCCTGCTACGTTTGGAGACCTGCACTAATCAGATAGCAGGTCTCCAAGTATGTTTTAATGGCGCTTCAGCGGTGCTATTACCTTGCAGGCAGGGTTGTAGGGGTCCAGGTCCTGCTTCTATGAAGGAACTTGGGGGATCTTATTGAGTTTTGAAATCTCCGGGGGGTCCCCTCAGACACCGATGGAGGGGAGAATGCGGCGTTTCATGCTATATATAGAGCGCGATGGCGCTGTGCGTCAGCCAGGGATGCCACAACTGCAGCAAAATGTCCGGGGGTCTATGTTGTAGGATTTTTGTGGGATCCTTGGTTGTAGGGAGCGATTGTGGGCAGAGGATAAGCCCAGGTACAGGGTTCTTAAGCTTCCCTGAGTCAGTAGGTCCCGCAGGCTCCGGTTGGTGATATTAGTCCTCAGCCCCATGCAAAAAAAAAAAAAAAAATAATAAATTCTTTGGAAAATATAGGATGGGGGTATTCTTGGTGCAGTGGGGGGTCCGTTAAGGAAGGTTTGCGGGCAGGATGCCTCCAAAAAAATGCGTTTTTGCCGCTTTTTAGGGATTTTCCCTGGAGCTCCCTCTTCAAGTGTGTTTCCTCATAGACACCGAAGCCACGCCCCCCCATTAACAACTTTTCATTGTCTGTAATGGTAGGATCAAAAAGCGATAATCCCACCAACTCTGCATTCAAATACCACAAATGGTTCGAAAATTTGGTCAGGGCTATTTCTGCAATGTTGTTGTCACATTCTTTATAGTCTAACAGACTATGCAAAATACCTAAATCTTAAAATACCTCAATTTGGATTTTTTCAAACTTTGAGCGACGAGCGGCACGGGTTAACGTCGTTTGATCGAGCTCAAATTTTGGCTCTCTCAATATCTGGAAAGGGGAATCGTTTTGTGGGGTCCAGACGAACAAGATTCTGACATTTTTTCCCCCCCATATGAGATCCGGTCACCCTAGTGCGCATGCCCAGGGAGTGGATGGGCAGTGCGCACATTGACTGATCCGTGCCTCGGCGGGCCCCGTCTACGTCCTGCTCAAGGGCCTGCCGGGATGACTGGAGAATCGTCCTGTGTCCCAGTGCTCCAGTTCGACCCTGATCACACCTATAACAACCAGTCACAGACAACCATTTTCTTGAGTAATTAGTATTTGTATTAGTTTGGCTGCTGTGCAGGCTAGGTGAAAGAGGGTGCTTTTCTGGAGGCAGTTCAAATACCCCATAGTTTGCTCATCCAATATTGAATGTAAAAGAAAAAAGGAAATATTCAATAATGTAAAATACTTTCCCTTATGAGATTTAAACCCATGTGGGCTTCTGTATTCAAAATATAAATCCAGAAAGATTTCCTATTATGAAGAGCATGTTCCCGATCTCTTCTGCGAATGTGCAATAGTGTGTGTTCTATGGCATGAGTGATCAAATTTGCTACACTGCTGTTATGTGATATAATAAAATGTCTGAATGCGTTTGAAATGTTGAGACTAGAGGGCTGTGAGATATTATATAAATATTCTCTAATTCTAGATTTTAGTTTCCTAGTAGTGGATACCACATATTTCAGATTGCACGCTACACTCGATAATATAAACCACCATATTTTTCAACTCCAATCTGTATAAACAGAATGCTTAATTAATGAAGCATATCAGGTGATGTTTATTTGTGTAATGAGAGAAAGTCTTGAAGTTTTGTTGAAAATAGTCAATAGGTTTGCAAAAACTGTATTGAGAAAAAAAAGACAAACATTAGGTGTTATATATTTGAGAAGAATCAAACATGAAGCGATCATGGTGTCAGATTCCAGAACTGCAACCCCCCTGGAATTCCCAGAAATTTCAGGTGTTTAGCTCTCTTAGACATGGCCAAGGTAGGAGAGGCTGAAACCTGACCTCCACTTCAACTCATATGCCAGCAAGGTGGAGGTAGAGTACTACTATGAGCTGGTATAATTAAAAATGAACCAGTTAGATCTTTTTAGGTTGAAGATGGACTCAAAATCAACTGTGATGCAGCAGTTGCACACTTATGCAGTGATGAAGCAGTGACCCAGCAAAGTTCAAAACAAAAGTCTCTTTAATGTTCAACTCACAGCAAAACACAGCACACAATAACCTCCGGATCGCAGCCGGGAACTATATCCTCAGGATTACAGTCACTACACAAGCTAGTCCACCTTCAGGCACAGGACAGTATACCTCCGGTTTACCGCCGGGCACAAGACAGCCCACCTCCGAGACCAGTTGCAGTGGGCAACTGCACTGCTGCGCACGCTGTTTGTGCCAGGAGTTCACTCTGCTGGGCTCTGTGTTACTCTCACATAGGCTGTGCTCTTGAAGAGCTGTCTGCTCTACGCCATGAAAACACCAAAGAAAAACTGCAGTCATACAGTCCAATAAATATATCAAATATCCAAATCTTTATTGACACCATGATCAGAAACAAGGTAAATGGGATAAATACCAGTTTTTCTTTGGTGTTTTCTAGCTTTGGCTGTGCAGTTGGCTCTGACTGTGTCCATATATATACTGTGGGTTCATTGGATATGATATAGTAGATTCCCATTTGGAAAATGAAAAGTAGAGACTGTCTATTACCCATTCAGTATAGTGTTCTCGGCATTATTTTCATTCTTTACACCATGCAAACTCAACTCCGATACTGGCACCCCCAAACCTTATACTGCAGAGTCTTAAACTAGCATCTGTGGCCTTCAGCCACATGGAAAACCCAGCCAGGAATGAAACAGACTGCCACTACAGTCCTGCCATCTGTTTCAATACACAAACGCACAAAGCAGGTTTACCCTAAATCTGCCTTGGACAACCAGCATGTCCAAGATGTATACTCACTTTAGTCTGTATTGCAACCACAGCTATGCCTGTAACTGTAAAGTCCTCTCATGACCTCAATACACCTCCATGCACATCCTGGGGGAAACATACAGGGACCCCTACAGGTAACACCAGTCACTGCCTTACATACCCCCTCCCTCTGTTCAAACCTGTGGGGTTGAACACTTTTCACCCCACATGGGCGCGTGACAGAGCATCTGCATGACCCTGTGACATCCCCACCCGACAATGCGCTGAACAACCAAAGTAGGGACCAGAACCATCGGTTGATACATGCATCCCTCCATATTTCGTTACGGGACCACCCACCACCCCGTTATCCATTGCAGATGACACACCCACTTTCCTGATTAACCGTAGGTTTGGGCCAGTTTTGGGTGGTCTCGACCTTGTTTATTTTGGGCTCACTAACCCCGCAGCTCATCCTGTCACCTAAGTACCTGGCTTCGGGCCCTTTCTACCATTTCTTCTGTACCCTTTCCCATGCCTCGATGACTCTGTCACGCTGAAACGCCATGGTCAGCGCTGGCAACTCTGGGCATAGATCCGTATTACCTAGCACCCAAATCTGAGCCTCCCATCGCTGCTGTCTAGTGATAATTCTATGCCTTTTACCCGGACCCCCGGCCACATCCTTGGCCGGTGCCAGAGGATTCCTTGTGCATACGTCCCTAGTCACCTCCGCGACCCCACATTCTCGGTTACTCCCGCGTTCTTTTCATGTGCGGGTTTTATACCTGCGTCTCTGTGTGGGACCCTGGAACTGAGCTGTCCCGAACTTACCAGGGGACATTTCCAGCTCGGGCTTTGGTGGAGTCTCGACATCCTCTCCTGTCACAACCTCTAGGGGGAACCTATCATGGTTAAACTCTGTCCCTGGGTTGGCGACCCCTATGGCAGGCATCCTATCACAACCCTGTCAGCGCCGGCGACTTGCCATGGCTGAACAGGGTAACTCACCTGCCGCTACGAGGGAGTCCGGGGTCTGGCATTGCATAGGAGTTCAGGCAGACGAGACCTGAGAGCCGCGGTGAGCCAGGATGCTGAGGTCTCTGCTGGCAGCAGAACCTGCGGTCATGTGACCGAGCATCACAGGAGGAGGCGGGGTTACCGCGGAGCGCTGCTGGGAGATGGCTGTCCCGGGGATATGCAGCGGTGGCTCCAGAGGGTAAACTCAGGTCGGACAAAGTAGAGGGTCATACACGGATAGAGCGGCGCAGTACAAAAGGGGCAGGCAGAGGGAGGTCAGGATGTAGTCAAGGGGTCATACACAGAGATGGCAGCGCAGTACAGATGGGGCAGGCAAAGGGTTGTCAGGACGTAGCCAAGGGGTCATACACAAAGATGGCAGCGCAGTACAGGCGGAGCAGGCAGAACTCTAAAACGAGGACAGAACCAGATCAAAACCAGACAAACGCACCACAGGCACAAAGCACAGGCACAACAGGGTCACACACACTCGGCCAAGGGTCAAAGTATAAGCGATGAGGAATGACCCCACAATGAGGCTATAAAAAGCCTCCCAGAATCCCAGAGTGAGGCCATCCAGATTAACCCTAGAATTACCTAATCCTGCAAACTCAGTAAACCATGACACATCCCTGACTAGGGATCTTCGGGTTTTGTGCCAGGAATAACATCCTCAGCCTCTTCTGCCACAACCTCTAGGGGGAACCTATCGTGATTAAACTCACTAGGTTGGCGACCCCTATGGCAGGCATCTCTGACTCGGGATCTGCCAATACCTCTGGGGAGAACCTATTGGGTTTACATTCTATCCCTAGGTTGGTGACCCCTATGGCAGGTATCCCTGACTTGGGATCTTGGGGTCCTATGCCTAGACCAACATTTAGAGTTGAGCCTGGTTTCCCACAAGGACCACAACAGAGGCAAGTGTCTCCTCCACACAGTCCCATATGGAATTGTCTTCACCACTCCCATCTCATGTTTAAAGTCCCCACTTGGTGTAGAAAAATTCATCTCTGCAGTCGGGTACTCCCGAAATTCCCCATGGATACTCATCACCTCCACTTTTCGTCCTTTGGGGTTGTCCCCGGCAACAAGGGACCCACGGACATGTTAGGACAGCGGAACGCACCAAATATAAAATAACAGAAGGTGCGTTCGCCACCCGGAGTCCACCGTGCGGTAGGTGACAAGACCGCTGCTGAACAATGGCAGATGCACCTAATCAATGAGGTACTGCGCTCGGGTTAACGTCACCCGAACGCTAAGCACGGCTCTGTTCTGGCACAGTCGCAAGAGGCAATGTGATTCCGAGACGCGGCTCTGTTAATGTCACAGAGGCCTGCATGTGGCGTCGCAACAGCGACCAAGAGTAGCTGCGGTCAGTGCAGCGCAGCGGCAGGTAAAGCCGCAGACGTCGGCGCTGAGATACGGGCGCCGACGGACGCTAGTGTAGGCGAGGATCACATGACGTGTAGCTTGCCACAAGCTGAGACTGACTATCCAACTCTCTGTCACCATTCGTAATATCCGAGGGAAGGGGTTTCATAATGCGTCAGTCACCAGTCCACACATCCGTCACCATACACACACAGCATAATATGCTACACTAGCGCATCGCCGAGCCGCCATGCGGGCTTTTTATAGCGATGCACTTCCGGGACCTTCCACTAGCTTGGGAAGGACCAATCAGATCCGACGTAGGACCTGAGCATGTGACCCCTGCTCTCCAGTGAGAGGTCAAGTTGCGGTTATGCCCAGTAGCACGGCATGAGGACTTAGCCTCAGGAGCAGTTCCCTGCAGAGCAGGTTGCGCTGCTATTGCTGCACCAGAGGTGGCAGCAACATCCAGGCTGTCAGAGTGAGTCTGAGCAGCAAGCCTGGCTTGCCGTGTTTGCTGCGCAACACCCGGAGCGTTCGAGGAAGAATGGGAGACCGCAGGATGTCTGGCTCTGGACTCCTGCTGTGCAGTGCCAGGAATCTGACGCCTAACAGTACCCCCCCCTAGGGTCCCCTCCCCTCTGAGCCCCACTGCGCTCAAAAGCCGCGACCAGGAGCGGTGCATGAATGTTCTCCACCGGTTCCCAGGTCCGAGCCTCGGGACCATGACCCTTCCAGTCCACTAAATAGAACTTTTTGCCACGGACAAGCCTGCGCCCCACGATGGCATTAACCTCATACTCGTCAGACGATAAGTCTGATGACCCGGTGGATGGCTCAGAAAACCGGACCATGTGAACTGGTTTGAGGAGGGACACATGAAACACGTCCGATATGGCCAAATGTGGAGGAAGAGCCAGGCGGTAGACCACTGAGCTAAGTCGCTCGAGGACCTTGAACGGTCCAATGTATCGTGGTGCGAACTTGGGAGACTCGACCCGCAATTTAATGTTCCGTGTGGAGAGCCACACCATGTCACCAGGGGAGAAGCTTGGCGCGGGTCGCCGGTGCGTGTCGGCGGACGCCCTCATCCTTTCTTTAGATGCTCGGATAGCATCCTGAGTGTGATCCCAAATGTCCCGGGCCTCCACTGCCCAGTCTGCCACCCTGGAGTCAGTGGAGGACACCGGCATTGGGACAGGGACGCGTGGGTGTTGACCATAATTTAGGAGAAAAGGCGTCTGACCAGTGGAATCGGCCACCGCATTGTTTAGGGCAAATTGAGCCCAAGGCAGCAAGGATGCCCAGTCATCCTGCCTGGCAGAGACAAAATGTCGTAGATAGGTGACCAAGGTCTGATTGGCCCTTTCGACCAAGCCATTCGTCTCGGGATGGTAGGCGGAGGACAGATTTAGCTCGATGCTGAGTAAGCTGCAGAGCTCCCACCAAAAATGAGGCGCAAACTGGGGACCTCGGTCACTTACGATTTTGTCCGGCATACCATGTAAACGGAATACATGCTTAATGAACAGGACGGCCAGACCTCGGGCGGAAGGTAGGCGTGCGAGTGGCACCAGATGTACCATTTTGGAAAAATGGTCAGTAACCACCCAGATGACCGTACTGCCACTGGACTTGGGCAGGCCAATTATAAAGTCCATGCCCACCATTTCCCATGGTCTATCCGCTACTGGCAGGGGAAACAAGAGCCCCGCCGGCCTCTGTCTAGAGGGCCTGTTCCGGGCACACGAGACGCATGCTTTCACGTATGCCTTGACGTCTCGAGCCATATGTGGCCACCAATATGACCTTGCCAGGAGTTCGGTGGTCCGTTTATTACCAAAATGGCCACCTAGCCTGGAGGCATGTGCCCAGGCAAGAACCTCCGGCCGTAGCCGAGGGGGCACCAAGGTCTTGCCTGGCGGTACCGGCTCGAGAGCGATAGGAGCCACGGTCGTAAAACTCTCCGGAGGGAGAATTAACCGGGGCTCAGCTTCTCCTTCTTCCGCTGAGACCACCGAGCGTGAGAGGGCATCTGCTCGGATGTTCTTCTCCCTGGAGAGGTAGTGCAGGGTGAGGCGGAAGCGAGAGAAGAAGAGCGACCACCTGGCCTGACGGGAATTCAGGCGTTGGGCCGTCTGAAGATAGACCAGGTTTTTGTGGTCCGTGAACACCTGAAAGGGGAACCGGGCTCCCTCCAGGAGATGTCTCCACTCAGAGAAAGCCAATTTCATGGCCAGCAGCTCCCTGTCGCTGATGGAGTAATTTTTCTCCGCCGGTGAAAAGGTCTTAGAATAGAAGAAGCAGGGATGCTTCCGACCTTGATCATCCTTTTGATAAAGGACTGCTCCTGCACCGACGGAAGAAGCGTCTACCTCAAGGATAAACGGCTTATCCACATCGGGACGGTGTAAAATGGGAGCGCCTGCAAAGTGGGACTTTATGGAGGAAAAAGCCTTAGAAACCTGTTCGGTCCACGCCTTAGGATTAGCTCCTTTTTTCGTGAGAGCAACCAAAGGAGCTACCAGAGTGGAGAAGTGGGGTATAAACTGCCGGTAATAATTAACGAACCCCAAAAAGCGCTGCACCGCTTTAAGAGAATGGGGTTCCTGCCAGTCCATTACCGCTTGCAGTTTGGCCGGATCCATAGCCAACCCCTGGGCCGAGATGACGTAGCCCAGAAATGGCAAGGACTCCTGCTCAAACTGACACTTCTCCAGCTTGGCGAACAGGGAATTCGCCCGCAGGCGGTCGAATACCCTGCAGACATCTTTCCGGTGGGTGGGCAAGTCTGGCGAAAAGATGAGGATGTCATCCAGATAGACCACCACCGAGGTAGAAAGCATGTCACGGAAGACGTCGTTGACGAAGTCCGGAAGACAGCGGGCGCATTACAAAGGCCGAAGGGCATGACCAGATATTCATAATGGCCATCCCGAGTATTAAAAGCTGTCTTCCATTCGTCTCCCTCGCGAATACGGATAAGGTTGTATGCCCCTCGTAGGTCTAGCTTTGTGAATAGCCGCGCCCCACGCAACCTGTCGAACAACTCGGAGATCAACGGGAGATGGTACTTATTCTTTACCGTGATGGCATTGAGACCCCGGTAGTCGATACAGGGGCGTAACTCTCCGCTCTTCTTCTGAACGAAGAAGAAGCCTGCCCCAGCTGGTGACACCGACTTCCTGATAAAGCCCCGCGCCAGGTTCTCCCGGATATATTGGGACATTGCCTCTGTCTCCGGAAGAGGCAATGGGTAGACATAACCTCGAGGAGGTTCTGTGCCCGGCAGGAGGTCAATCGGGCAATCATAGGGACGGTGCGGCGGGAGTGTCTCCGCAGACTTCTTAGAGAAGACGTCCGCATACTGATGGTAAGGTTCAGGAAGCGTGGAGAGATCGGTAGGCAGCTCTGTAGACGCTACCTGAAGACTGTCCCTTAGACACCTTCCCTCGCAGTCCTTGCTCCAGCCCAGTATCCTCCCCGACGCCCAATCAATGTGAGGGGAGTGACAACGAAGCCAGGGAACCCCGAGGAGTACCTGATCGATGCCATGAGGCATAATAAGCAAGGACAGGGTCTCCCGATGTGAGGGGCACATGGCGAGACCGAGTGGGACCGTCTGATGGGTCACTTGAGACGGCAGTGGTGCCCCATCCACCACCCTGATGGTCAGAGGTTGTGGGAGTAATACCAGGGGAATAGAGTGACTCTGGGCAAAACTCGAGGACATAAAGTTCCCCTCGGCCCCAGAGTCCAGAGTAACCTCTGCCTCCCAGGTGGAGGAACCATTATCCAGAGTACCCCGGAATACCGGCTTAGGCGAAAAGGGCTCCATCTGGGACTGGCCACCACCTACAACCATGGAACGGGGTCGTCCCTTTGGCCGCTGAGGACATGTGCCAGCCGAGTGGCCAAAGTGTCAGCAGTGATAACAGTGCACAGAGCCCCGCACCTGACGTGGCTTAGTACCGGTGCGAGACACCTCCATGGGCTCGATGGAGGGAGGCTCCTGAGTGGAATGGCTCAGCGGTTCGGTAAAGGTGGGAGCCAGGTTAATCTTACGTCTGGATTGAGTCCTCTCCAGCCCGCGCTCCGTGAACCGGAGATCAATATGGGTGGAGACGGAGATCAATTCCTCCAGAGTTGTGGGAATCTCTCGGGTGGCTAGAGCATCCTTGACGTGCTCAGCTAGGCTTCTCCAGAACACTGGGACTAACACTTTGTCCGGCCACTCCAGTTCGGAAGCCAATGTCCGAAACCGGACAGCATAATGGCTAACCGAGAGTGACCCGTGCAGCCAGCAACTCCAGGTGAATGGAGCACTGACTGACGAATCCCCTACAGGTGGCGCTTTCACCCGAAAACTTATCGGGCAGCGGGAGGGAAGAGATTGTTGGTGAGGGCAAAAGTGTGGGCACAAGTGAGACGGTCTCAGCGACCGTCTGGGCGGCAGCTAGTGCAGCATTCGCAGCTGAGTTGGTGCTCTCGATAGCCGCCAACCTGCTCTCCAGCTGCCGAATGTAGCACTGCAGCTGCTGCACGTCTGCCATTGTCAGCCAGACCCTGGCGCTAGTGTAATGTTAGGACGGCGGAACGCACCAAATATAAAATAACAGAAGGTGCGTTCGCCGCCCGGAGTCCACCGTGCAGTAGATGACAAGACCGCTGCTGAACAATGGCAGATGCACCTAATCAATGAGATACTGCGCTCAGGTTAACGTCACCCGAACGCTAAGGACGGCTCTGTTCTGGCACAGAGTCGCAAGAGGCAATGTGATGCCGAGACGCGGCTCTGTTAATGTCACAGAGGCCGGCGTGTGGCGTCGCAACAGCGACCAAGAGTAGCTGCGGTTAGTGCAGCACAGCGGCAGGTAAAGCCGCAGACGTCGGCGCTGAGATACGGGCGCCGACGGACGCTAGTGTAGGCGAGGATCACTTGGCGTGTAGCTTGCCACAAGCTGAGACTGACTATTCAACTCTCTGTCACCATTCGTAATATCCGAGGGAAGGGGTTTCATAATGCGTCAGTCACCAGTCCACACATCCGTCACCATACACACACAGCATAATATGCTACACTAGCGCATCGCCGAGCCGCCATGCGGGCTTTTTATAGCGATGCGCTTCCGGGACCTTCCACTAGCTTGGGAAGGACCAATCAGATCCGACGTAGGGCCTGAGCATGTGACCCCTGCTCTCCAGTGAGAGGTCAAGTTGCGGTCATGCCCAGTAGCACGGCATGAGGACTTAGCCTCAGGAGCAGTTCCCTGCTGAGCAGGTTGCGCTGCTATTGCTGCACCAGAGGTGGCAGCAACATCCAGGCTGTCAGAGCGAGTCTGAGCAGCAAGCCTGGCTCATCGTGCTTGCTGAGCAACACCTGGAGCGGTCGAGGAAGAATGGGAGACCGCAGGATGTCTGGCTCTGGACTCTCGCTGTGCAGTGCCAGGAATCCGACGCCTAACGGGACCAAAGTCACTACGCTCCCCAAGACCAGGAAAGGCTTTGTTTGGCACCCGTTCATGAGTACCTGGCACAGACTGGCTGGGCATACATAGACACCATGGTGAGTATACCCACAGTCCATGGGGTCAGATGTCAGAAGGCAGTTGACAGCCACATGTCTGGGCCCTTGACACTGCCAACACTTAAGAACAGCAGCACGTCTAGATCTTGGAGCCGCTTTATGGGAAATGGGAGTTTTGTCACCCTCACTTTACGTACCCCTCATCACGGGCTTGGTCCTGGTTAGCCCCAACAGTGGTTTGTGGACTTTTCTTTGCTTCGGCACAAAGTCCTGAGTGGCTGTATACCGCTCAATCAATCCTATCAGCAGGCCCAGTTCCCTTTTCCTCACCCAACACTGCATGGCGGCCGGCAGAGCCCTCACCATCCGGTCGATCACCACTCTCTCTACCATCTGGGTCGGGGTCAAAATCTCAGGCTGGAGCCATTCCTGCACCATCTGCAATAAGTCATACGCCTTAGATCTGGCGGGACGTGACTCTGCAAAGGACCACTGGTACACCCTCTGATTGCCCCTTAACTTATGGGTCTCTTCTTTCTGCTGCAGCACCTCTTGCAGCTGCCAGTCCTATAGATCCTGCTGCTACCACTGGAACTGCAGCTCCTCTTGCTGCTGCTGCCGCCACTGCAACTGCCACACCTCTTGCTGCTGCCACTGGGGCTGCAGTGCGTCTTGCTCCTGCTGCTGCTGAAGGAGAACCACCTATTCCAAAAGCTCCCCCATTTTCCAGCCGGCTTGAGCTTTAGCAATGACGGCTTGCTCACAGATATGCAGCAAGCTTTGGGGTATGCCTTAGTTCACACTGCCTGCATTCTTTCCACCATATGTGATGCAGCGGTTGCACACTCATGCAGTGATGAGGCAGTGACCCAGCAGAGTTCAAAACCGCTGGGCACAAGACAGTCCACCTCCGAGACCAGTTGCCGTGGGCAACTGCACCGCTGTGCATGCTGTGGATGCCAGGAGTTCGCTCTGCTGGGCTCTGTGTTTCTCTCACACAGGTTGTGCTCTTGCAGAGCTGTCTGCTCTACACCATGCAAACTCCACTCTAATACTGACACCCCCATACCCTATACTGCAGGGTTTTTAACTTGCATCCGTGGCCTTCAGGCACCTGGAAAACCCGGCCTGGAATGAAACAGACTGCCACAACAGTCCTGCCGTCTGTTTCAAAACACAAATGCCCAGAGCAGGTTAACCCTCAATTTGCTTTGGACAACCAGCATGTCCAAGACACGTACTCACCTTAATCTGTATTGTAACCACAGCTCTGCCTGTTACTGCAATGTCCTCTCATGACCTCAATATGCCTCCGTGCGCATCCTGGGGGAAACATACAGTGACCCCCTACAGGTAACACTAGTCACTGCCTCACACAACTCACAAAACTACTGCAATTTTTTAGAAGATACTTTCTTCAGTGGTGCAGAAAAAAGTCTGAATTTTTCAAGAAAGCCATGATTTTTATGCAGGATAATGCTCCATCAAATGCATCAAAGTCTTCCACTGCTTGGCTAGCCATTTCTTGGACCAGTCTTGATGTTTCAAATTATGTGTCTTACTCAGTGGTGGTCAAATTTTAGCCTTTTATATCGTGGCTATATTTTTGAGCACTGAATACCTTCTGGGCTGCCAATGTTATCTGCCTGTCTCCTGGCTTCTTCTGGTGTGTCAGGTGACTACTACAGCCAATCAGGGGTATCGTGTGTACCTGCTATACACAGCAGAGAATTTCCACATAGAGATTATGCAATATATAGTTCACTTAATAATAAATATACAGTGGGGTAAAAAAGTATTTAGTCAGTCAGCAATAGTGCAAGTTCCACCACTTAAAAAGATGAGAGGCGTCTGTAATTTACATCATAGGTAGACCTCAACTATGGGAGACAAACTGAGAAAAAAAAATCCAGAAAATCACATTGTCTGTTTTTGTTTCATTTTATTTGCATATTATGGTGGAAAATAAGTATTTGGTCAGAAACAAGCAATCAAGATTTCTGGCTCTCACAGACCTGTAACTTCTTCTTGAAGAGTCTCCTCTTTCCTCCACTCATTACCTGTAGTAATGGCACCTGTTTAAACTTGTTATCAGTATAAAAAGACACCTGTGCACACCCTCAAACAGTCTGACTCCAAACTCAACTATGGTGAAGACCAAAGAGCTGTCAAAGGACACCAGAAACAAAATTGTAGCCCTGCACCAGGCTGGGAAGACTGAATCTGCAATAGCCAACCAGCTTGGAGTGAAGAAATCAACTGTGGGAGCAATAATTAGAAAATGGAAGACATACAAGACCACTGATAATCTCCCTCGATCTGGTGCTCCACGCAAAATCCCACCCCGTGGGGTCAGAATGATCACAAGAACGGTGAGCAAAAATCCCAGAACCACGTGGGGGGACCTAGTGAATGAACTGCAGAGAGCTGGGACCAATGTAACAAGGCCTACCATAAGTAACACACTACGCCACCATGGACTCAGATCCTGCAGTGCCAGACGTGTCCCACTGCTTAAGCCTGTACATGTCCGGGCCCGTCTGAAGTTTGCTAGAGAGCATTTGGATGATCCAGAGGAGTTTTGGGAGAATGTCCTATGGTCTGATGAAACCAAACTGGAACTGTCGTGTTTGGAGGAAAAAGAATACTGAGTTGCATCCATCAAACACCATACCTACTGTAAAGCATGGTGGTGGAAACATCATGCTTTGGGGCTGTTTCTCTGCAAAGGGGCCAGGACGACTGATCCGGGTACATGAAAGAATGAATGGGGCCATGTATCGTGAGATTTTGAGTGCAAACCTCCTTCCATCAGCAAGGGCATTGAAGATGAAACGTGGCTGGGTCTTTCAACATGACAATGATCCAAAGCACACCGCTTCGTAAGAAGCATTTCAAGGTCCTGGAGTGGCCTAGCCAGTCTCCAGATCTCAACCCTATAGAAAACCTTTGGAGGGAGTTGAAAGTCTGTGTTGCCAAGCGAAAAGCCAAAAACATCACTGCTCTAGAGGAGATCTGCATGGAGGAATGGGCCAACATACCAACAACAGTGTGTGGCAACCTTGTGAAGACTTACAGAAAACGTTTGACCTCTGTCATTGCCAACAAAGGATATATCACAAAGTATTGAGATGAAATTTTGTTTCTGACCAAATACTTATTTTCCACCATAATATGCAAATAAAATGAAACAAAAACAGACAATGTGATTTTCTGGATTTTTTTTTCTCAGTTTGTCTCCCATAGTTGAGGTCTACCTATGATGTAAATTACAGACGCCTCTCATCTTTTTAAGTGGTGGAACTTGCACTATTGCTGACTGACTAAATACTTTTTTGCCCCACTGTACAGTTGTGCTCAAAAGTTTACATACTCCGGCAGAATTTTTGCTTTCTTGGCAGAGAATATGAATGACAACACCAAAACTTTTTCTCCACTTAGTGGCTAGTGGTTCGGTGAAGCCATTTATTGTCAAACTACTGTGTTTTCTCTTTTCAAATCATAACGACAACCCAAAACATCCAAATGACCCTGATCAAAAGTTTACATACCCCATTTCTTAATACAGTGTATTGCCCCAGTTAACATCAATGACAGCTTGTCTGAATGAGGCCTTAGTACTGAACTGGTAGGGAGTTTTTAATTCATCTAATCAATCCATATTTTCAACTAGGAAACTGCAAAACTGAAAATAACATGAATTGTAGAAATCAAAACTTTGAAGCATGGTGAAAGGAATTAAAGGGGTTATCTGGTCCAAATTGATAAGTCTACTCTCTGAGAATGCAAACTTATGATTCCCCCCAGCACACGCACTTTGCACTGTGGGGACTCGCCGGTTTCTGACCCGGGACCGGAGGGTATGTTTGTAATGAACCAGGCCACACTCTGTCTAGTGATGCGGCTGTTCAGTGGGCGTGACCGAGTGTGTATGGATAGCGAGGCCGCTCCAACTGGTTGGGAGTATGTATAACTCACAAATACCCTCCGATCCTGGGTCAGAAACTGTTGAATAACCCACAGCATACAGCACGTGTGCTTGGTGGGATCCATAATTCTGCAGTCACCCAGAGTGACTGCAGGCTTTAACGACTTGGACCGGACAGCTCCTTTAAGTGTGTGTGGGGTGAAGGTCTATGATATCATATTGCAAATTCATTCACAAAGTATAGACCATTTCTATGAGGAAAGTGCAGAAGAAATCTATTACTAGCAAAAGTAAATGTGGAAAATGATGAGTGCAAATTAAAACCATTGTCCAGTGGTCTGATTAAAACTGAGTCTTCCACCTTAGAAACTTTAGCAATTTCCATTTACTGCACTTTATATTGATGTGGTTAGTAAGATGCTCAAGCTGTGAACTTTGCATTGGCACAAGTAGAATAATACAACATGAATAATGCAGACCGCATAATATTACTTTTAGGCCTCATTTGCTCATCTTAGTTTTTTTCAGTTCTTTATGATTTTTCTTTACTACAGTAGGAACTGGTAATGCATTCTAAAGAGAGGGCAAGTATAAGATAATTACTTATAATGTAACCCTGAAACCTCTGATTTTGATAAGGGCTTGTTCAAACGAGCATATTTTATGTACATGTGCAGTCCATGTTAAAATCGGACAGCGAACAAACCCATGTTATTGAATAGGACAGTCTGTATGAGAGTATTCACATGTATCTAGAGTCCATGTGAAAAAAATGACAGCATACACTAGTATTTTCTATTTTTTTGTATAAGACTCTCCTATGCAAGTCTATGCGTGTTGAAAAAAAGTATGTATCCTTTATGGATTATCCATATTGCATCCCATTTTTACAGATACATTGCAATTATTAACATAGGAAATTGTATGTGATCATTTACATTTTTCAAACTGTTGTACAAAAATGGATGTAAAAAATAGACAAGCAGATGACAAACGAATGGCTTATGGTTCGGATGACAATATAGATCGAAATTGGATGAGTTTTCATATGCTCACCTGAAACCTGGCCTAACTGTGTAACAGCCTTTCAAATGCATAATGTTTTCCAGTTTCAAAGGTTTTTTCCCTAATCCATTGGGTTTAAAAAGAGAAGGTACATCTGTGATGCTAAGTCACTACTCACAGTCAAGCCGTGAGACAGGGTAGTCCGAAGGTCCAGGGTCAGATACCAAGAAGGCTCATAGTACAGAGTGGCAATATTAAGGTGTGGTCAAGTTAGAGTCCGGTGTCCATTGCCAGGAGGGTACATCAAGATAAGGGGACAAGACAAACATAGTTAGATGCCAAGTCTGGGGTCAGGTACCTGAGGTCAGAGAGCTTCAAGAGCAAAATAGGCACAACAAATCCAAGGTCTGGCTACAAGATCAGGGAATCAGACACAGAGCAAAGCACACACATCACTGAGCAAAGCTACAGATGACAATGGTCTGCTCTTAGCTAGCCAGCTAAGAGTTAACAAATAATCAAGAACTGGAGGCATCTGGAGGAACATGGCAGGCTAAGCCAGAATGAGCAGTGGAGCTGTAATTCAAAATGCTCACAGTCCAACCCACTCCAGATCCTATAGGGCAGCTGAACTGTCATTCACAGCGTTCCTAGGTGAAAGTGAATGATTGAACCATGATAGAATCCCCTCTTCTAGGGGGGCCACCCGACCCCAGGTTTCCTAGGAAACCTAGAATGAAAGGACCAGTCGATCAGCTTTCACGGATCGGGCTGGAACCCAGGATTTCCTCTCCCTTCCAATAGATGAGATACTGGAGAGAATATAAGACCCTCCGAGAATCCACAACTCTCTGCACCTCGTAATCTAAACTGTCATCAACAGGAACCAGAGGGATGACGATGATACCACTGAAGGGACAAAGTCGTTCAACAGGGATCTGTAGAAGACATTAGGGATGCAGAGAGTTGAAGGAAGCTTCAACCTGAAGGCCACCAGATAGACCCCTTCCCATTTCTCATAGGGACCTATGAACTTCTGGCCGAACGTCGCTGACTGTCTTACTTTAAAAACCAGGAACTACCAAACGTCTTCTATCAGCCTTTCGTTTTTGGTGAACTTGGGCAATATTCTTCTGAACCTCTTTCCAAACATCCCTGAGCATCTGTATGGCAACCTCCACTCCAGGACTCTCAGAGCTTATCCTGGAAAATTCACCAAAATGGGAATGTAAACTATAATTACAGAAAAACAGTGAGGTTGCAGTGGATTGATTGAACCCACTGTTAAAAGCAAACTCAGCCAAAGGTAGGAATGAGAACCAGTCCACCTGTTGAGCCGCAACAAAACACCTCAAAATTTGCTCCAAAGATTGATTTGTCTACTTTGACCATTGGTTTCAGGGTGGTAGGCAAATGAAAATGACACATCAATCCCTGGTTTCTTACACAAAGCTCTCCATGAATCTGACTCAAATTGCACTACCCTAACAAATACAATGATAAGAGGAATTACATGCAGCTTCATCACATGACAAATAAACAACCTGGAGAGTGTTTCTGTACTATGTTAGGGTACTGTCACACTTGGCGACGCACCAGCGATCCCGACAACGATATGACCTAGTAGGGATCGCTGGTGCCTCAAACAGTCAGGTCTCACCAGCGACTAAGCAATGATACGGAACGATACGACGATCGTTGGGACCCTGTCTCTCGGACCTGTAGTATTGAGGTCGTTCGTCATTGTCCCTGTCAAACACAGCGATGCATGCTGGCCAGCGGGACACCAGCGATCAAAAAATGGCCCAGGACATTCAAGCATGATCAGCGACAACGCAGCAGGGGCCTGATTGCCATTATGTGTCACACGTAGCGAGATCGCACAAAATCGGTGACTTAGCAGCGATCTCGCTAGCGATCTCGCTATGTGAGATGGGGGCTTAACAGTGACAAAGGAACAAAATGAGCATGTTTACTGAATCAGTAAACCACCACCCAAATAACAGTTTTCCCATCAGATAGAGAAAAATCTGTGATGAAATCCATGGACAGATGAGTTCACGGTCTTTCCGGAATTGGCAATGGAATCAATTTCCCAGCCGGCCAGTTATGACAAACTTTAGTAAGTGCGCAGACTTCACAAGCGGATACAAAATTTTTTATATCATTGCTTGCTTGATGGCAAACAAAAGAGTCTGAAAATGACTTTCTGCATAGCTGTGACCCCAGAATGAACACTCGAGACGAAATCGTGAAATTTCGTGCAGCAGGTGCAATATTTATTACATAATAATAATAATAATTTTTATATATATAGCGCCAACATATTCCACAGCACTTTACAATTAAGCGGGGACATGTACAGACAATAAATTCAATACAAGTTAAGACAATTCAAACAGTGACATTAGGAGTGAGGTCCCTGCTCGCAAGCTTACAATCTACAAGGAAATGGGGGGACACAGTAGGTGAGAAGTGCTTGTTAATTCAGGTCTGGCAATTATAATAAATAGAGATTTTCATATAAAGCTGCATGATCCGGTCATCAGCCCGTGTGTTTAAGTGCAATAGACAAGTATCAAGTGCAGTTATCGTGTGCATGGAGGGTGTGGAGACAGATGAATAGTAGGGTGCAGATTCAGAATAATATTTGGAAGGAGGGAACAGGGCAAAGTTAGTTTGCTGAGTAGTTGATGTGGTAGGCTTGTTTGAAGAGATGGGTTTTCAAAGCGTGCTTGAATAGGTCAGGGCTAGGTATCAGTCTGATCGTCTGGGGAAGTGCATTCCAGAGAGCTGGAGCAGCACGAGAGAAGTCTTGGAGACGGAGGTGCGAGGTTCGGATTACGGGGGATGTTAGTCTTAGGTCATTTGTAGAACGGAGGGCACATGTGGGGCGATAGACAGAGATGAAAGAGGAGATATAAGGCGGTGCAGAACAGTGGAGAGCTTTGTGGGTGAGAGAGATGAGTTTATACTGGACCCTGTAGCGAATAGGTAGCCAGTGTAATGAGTGGCACAAGATGGAGGCATCGATGAAGCGGCTGGACAGAAATATGACCCTGGCTGCCGCGTTCAAGATGGATTGGAGAGGAGAAAGTTTGGTAAGAGGGAGACCGATCAGAAGAGAGTTGCAGTAGTCCAGACGAGAATGAATAAGAGCGACAGTAAGAGTCTTAGCAGTTTCAAAGGTGAGAAAAGGTCGGATTCTGGAAATGTTTTTAAGATGCAGGTGGCAAGAGCGACTGAGTGATCGGATGTAGGGAGTAAAGGAAAGTTCAGTGTCGAATATGACCACAAGACAGCGGGCATGCTGCTTGGGAGTTATGGTTGAACCCTCCAGGGTTATTTCGATGTTAGGTAGAGTGAGGTTAGTAGAGGGGAGAAACACAAGAAGTTCAGTTTTGGAGAGATTTAGTTTCAGATAGAGGGAGGACATGATGCTAGAGACAGCAGACAGACAATCCTTGGTATTTTGAATTAGGGTAGGGGTGATGTCAGGGGAAGAAGTGTATAATTGGGTGTCATCGGCATAGAGATGATACTGGAACCCAAATCTGCTGATTGTTTGTCCAATAGGGGCAGTGTATAAAGAGAAGAGGAGGGGGCCTAGGACTGAGCCCTGCGGGACCCCGATAGTAAGGGGACGAGGAGAGGAAGAGGAGCCGGAAAAAGATAAAGTGAAGGAGCGGTCAGAGAGGTAGGAGGAGAACCAGGAGAGGGCTGTGTCCTTGAGGCCTATAGAGCGGAGCATAGTGAGGAGGAGCTGGTGATCCACAGTGTGAAATGCGGCAGAGAGATCCAAGAGAATCAGCAGGGAGCAATGACCTTTCGATTTAGCTGTTATTAGATCATTAGAGACTTTAGTGAGGGCAGTTTCAGTAGAGTGTAAAGAGCGGAAACCAGATTGTAAGGGGTCGAGAAGATAGTTATCCGAGAGATAGCGGATTAGACGGGAGTGGACCAAACGTTCCAGGAGTTTAGAGATGAAGGAAAGGTTAGAGACAGGTCTGTAGTTAGCAGTGCAGTTCTGGTCCAGGGATGGCTTTTTAAGTAAAGGGGTTATGATGGCATGTTTAAATGAGGAGGGAAATATACCTGAAGAAAGAGAGAGGTTAAATATTTTAGTCAGGTGAGTGGTGACCACTGGTGAGAGAGGTTTCAGGAGCTGTGAAGGAATGGGGTCACTGTTGCAGGTTGTAGGCCGAGCAGAAGCGAGGAGCTTGGAAACTTCTTCTTCTGAAACAGGCTCAAAGATGTCTAGTGAATCTTGAGGTGCGGCAGGGAAGGGGATCCAGGCACTGAGGAGATTGGGCTGAGATATCCTGATGGATGTGGTTGATTTTTTCTAGGAAATAAGTGGCCAGATCCTCACCGCTGAGGTTGGTGATGGGGGCCTGTACTTTAGGTTTCAGGAGGGAGTTTAAGGTTTCAAAAAGTCGTCTTGGGTTGTTGGATAGTGAGGTGATGAGGGTGGTGAAGTAGGATTGTTTGGCCAGATGAAGGGCAGAGTTATAGGTTTTGAGCATGAACTTATAGTGGGTGAAGTCTTCTGCTAAGAGAGATTTTCTCCACTGCCGCTCTGTACACCTTGAGCAGCGCTGAAGAAAGCGTGTTTGCGTTGTGTGCCAGGGCTGCCGTTGTCTGTGTCGGGTCTTTCTGCGTATAGAAGGTGCTGCTTCATCTAGGGCATTCTTCAGTGTATTATTGAAGTGTGACAATGCTATGTCTGGACAGGAGAGGGTGGAGATGGGGGCTAAAGATGTGTGGAGATTGTCCATAAGCTGTTGGGTATTAATGGTACGTGTATTCCGATAAGTGTGGTAATTGGGGGTGTCCCGGGTGAGGAGACAATTCTTGACTGAGAAGGAAAGAAGGTTGTGGTCCGAGAGCGGGAGAGGTGAGTTAGTAAAGTCGTGCAGTGAGCCGGGACGGGAGAAAACCAGGTCCAGAGTATTCCCGTCCTCATGTGTAGGAGAATTAGTAAACTGTGAGAGGCCGAATGAAGAAGTTAGAGAAAGAAGATGAGAGGCAGACTGGGAGAGCGGATCATTGATGGGGATGTTAAAGTCTCCCATGATGAGGGTGGGGATGTCACAGGATAGAAAGTAAGTAAGCCAGGTGGTGAAGTGGTCTAGAAACTGGCGGGAGGAGCCTGGAGGGCGATAAACAACCGCCACTCGTAAGGAGAAGGGCTTAAAGAGTCTGACGGCATGGACTTCAAAGGAAGGAAATGTAAGTGAGGGAGCCGGGGGGATGACCTGGAAAGCACATTGTGATGAAAGGAGCAAACCAACACCTCCACCCTGTCTGTTCTCCGGTCTGGTGGTATGTGAAAATTTCAGCCCACCAAACGAGAGAGTGGCAGCATCGGTGGTGTCTGAATGCTGGATCCAGGTTTCTGTAATAGCCAGAAGGTTAAGGGAATTAGAGAGAAAAAGATCGTGAATGTAAGTCAGTTACACACAGACCGTGCATTCCAGAGAGCACATTGGAAAGTGATAGGAGAAGGCATGCACTGAATGTTAATAAGATTAGCAGGGTTTCTATATGCAGCTGGAGGAGAGTAACGTATGCTGGTGGAGGGAGGCCCAGGGTTGGGTACATAGGTACAAATAACTTTGACACTGGAGTGGTGGCAGGGGCCAACAACTGAGTTTTACAGATCTCCACTTCCAACTCTGAGGATACCACAGAAACCACAATAACTTTACAATGAATGGAAGATAGAGGTTCTGGAGGCAAATCAAGACTGCATGACAATGCATCAGCGTGGACATTCTTGGACCCCGGCTTCACTGTGATAGGGAACTTGAGAGATAAATAAGAACCATCTAGCATGTCTAGGAGTTAGCCATTTAGCTGATTCAATGTAAGCTAAATTCTTCTAGTCTGTAACCACAGTGATTTGATGATCTGCTCCCTCCAAAAAATGCCTCTATTTCTCAAAGGCTAATTTAACAGCGAGTAACTCACGATTCCCAACATTATAATTTCTTTCAGCCGATGAAAATGTCTTCAAGAAAAATGCAAATGGATGCAAATTAGTCAGAACTTTGGGCCCCTGAGGTAAGACGGCCCGTACTCCGACCTCTGAAGCATCCAACTCCACAATGAATTGTTCCGGGAAATTGGATTGGATTAAAACAGGAGCAAACATAAAACACCTTTTCAATTTTTCAAAAACTCCAATAGCATCCAGTGACCAAACTTTGAGATCTGCCTCCTTACGTGTGAGGTCAGTAAGAGATTTCACAATCTGAGAAAACCCCTTAATGAATTTCCTATAATAGTTGGCAAATACTAGAAAGCGATTCAACGCCTTCAGGTCACTAGGTTGAACCCAGTCTATTATAGCTTGAACCTTCCCAGGATCCATTTTAAACCCGTCAGCCGATAAAATATATCCCAGAAATAAAACCTCCTGAATAGAGTTGAGCGACTTTGGTCGGATCGGGTTTCATGAAACAAAATTTGTTTCAGATGAAACTAGTCCGACTAGGGCAAAAAAAGTCGGAGTTTCGTCTGAAACCCGACCCCAATGCAAGTCAATGGGGAATAAAAGTCGGCATTGAGTGGAATGACTGTGCAATAGCACAGTCATAAGGACGATGGGGAGGTAATGTCTCCGTCTCTTTATTTAAAAAAACACATCTCTGAAGACTTTCAGGTACCCTGGCAGACCCTCAAGACTTGCAGAACATATTTGTACAGAACTTACTTTAGCACTACGCCGGCTTCCCGGCATGTCACTTCACTCATCCGGTCCGCGCTGCAGTTGGTCCATCTCCCTCTCATGCTCCGCATGCTCCCAGCAGCACTTCCAGCCAGGCCTCTGGCCATGTTCTACACGTGCGCTCACCCTCTTAAAGGGCCAGTGCATATAGTGCATATACTTGCTATTTCCTCCCCAGCCAATGGTTTTGAGGCATTATGTATATATTGCTTCCTCTCCACTGGGGAGGTGCCTGAGCAACCTTCCTGTTACAGTCTATGTTGTGTAAGGTCACATACCAGAGCAGGTCCTGCCTACTGTACTCCAAGTACAAATCCTGCCTGCTGTATTCTAAATCAAATCCTGCCTGCTGCTCTCAAAAGCAAATCCTGCTTGCTGGACTCTGAAGCCAATTCTGCCTGCTGCACTTTGAAGCAAATCCTGCACTCTGACGCAAACTCTGTCTTCTGACACAAACTCTGTCTCCTGCATTCTGATACAACCTCTGCCTGCTGCTCCACCCACTCTGTTCTTTGGGTCCAGCTGCTGAGCGACCAGTGGTCTGTCCTGTAGTGGTACCTGGCGTTCATCGGGAGCCAAGTCTAACCTCACCATCAGATGCTCTAGTGAATAGTCAGGTGATCGCTTAGTTACGCCCCTCCAATCTATCCGCAGTCTGTGGCACAGTGGTCCAACAAACCACGATCGTGACAACTTAGGCCTCTTTCACACATCCGGCTTTGGAAATCCGGCGTGGTGCGGCGAAAAGATGGAGAGCCAGATGCGGCTGGGAACGCAGGGTATGCATCGCAACTTACGGCGCCGGATTAGCTGTAAAGAAGTCGGTGAAGAAAAGCGAGGCCGGTGAGGAGATCGGGGAAGTAAAGCGAGGCCGGTGAGGAGAGCGGGGAAGAAAAGCGAGGCCGGTGAGGAGAGCGGGGAAGAAAAGCGAGGCCGGTGAGGAGAGCGAGGAAGAAAAGCGAGGCCGGTGAGGAGAGCGGGGAAGAAAAGCGAGGCCGGTGAGGAGAGAGAGAGGAGAGAGAGAGGAAGGAGAGAGAGCGCTCCAGGCATGCGCACAGGGTCAAATGGTGCATGCGGCGGCCGGATCAGATGTAAGCCTGATCCGGCGGCCGGAATGTGCCATAGAGTAACATTGTCCCGCAGAACCGGGAGGGCCGCATCCGGCCATGTCCGGCTTTTTGCGCCGGACAAAAAAACGCTGCAGCATGCGTCCTGTCCGGCCGCCGGACGGGAGAATTCTGCCGGATCCGGTAAAAACCGGAACAAACGGAAGCACATGCGGCGCAATCCGGCGCATGTGCTTCTCAATGACAAAAAACGCATCCAGTGTAATAAAAAACGGATCCGATTTTTTACACACATGCCGGATTGTACCTGATGGCACAAACCGGATGTGTGAAAGAGGCCTTAGACATTTCTTTTGACAATTGATGCCCCACTTAACAACTTGTTTCTTAAACCAATCAATTGCAGGATTGTAAATGAGCAACTATGGAAACTCCAATACCACCCCAGCAGGTAAATTATCAAAGACCAAACAGGAAATGGATTCAGAGTGAAGTGCTCCTACTGGAAGCGTGAAATCCACCGTTACCAATTTGACAAAGTTCTGAAGTAGTGGGGTTTTGTCAAGAACAAAAATTTTAATGGGTTTTTCCTGACTAACTGTCCCTAATAATAATTTCTGAACCAGTTCATAATCAATAAAGTTAGCTGTAGAGCCGCAGTCAATGAAAGCCATTGCTGGCAATACCTGGTTGTTGACGACAAAACCCCGTCTTAAGCAGTACTTTACCTGAGTCGAAAAAGGGTACCTTGAAATCTGGGTGTCCTCCTCGCCTATCATCCAACTGCTTGCTTGTTTGAGGGTGAGTTTAACAATCCTTCAAAAAATAACCTGCGAGACCACAGTAGAAACAGAGTCCAAGATCCTGTCTACGTTTCTTATTTATTATGCTTTGCTTATATAGTGTTATCATATTTCGCGAGACTTTGCATACATTATCTGTCATGATCCAGGGTGGATCTGACAGATTAAATGCACAAAATAACCTTTTTTTCCTTTGGCTGTGTGCCAAAGCTGGTTTTGCCCCCGGTGGCCATTAGGGTCATTGCACTGTGGTGATTTCAGTTGTAGTTTTCCCCCCGGTGGCCATTAGGGTCATTGCACTCTGGTTACCTTAGTTTGTGCACGTGATTATGTAAAAGGTGTGATTGCTCTATAAAAGAGTATCAGGTGTGTTAATCACTGTTGGTGATAGTTCCTCATTTGCAAGCAAGCCTGGGTGAAGGATGGAGCTGAAGGAGAGTCTGGGCAGCTCAGTGAGAGTCCTGGAGTGGCAGCTATGGTGTCTACGAGGAGGGCTGGCATGACTTGGTGGAGTACCAGCTATGATGTCCGCAAGGAGTTCTTGCATGGCTTGGTGGAGTGGCAGCTATGGTGTAGAGCTGCACTTATGATGCTGGACTTTGTTGCTGGAATGATGGACTCAAGATGTTGGACTCTTTGGCAGAAAAGCTGGACTCATTTTCTGGACTTTGTTTCTGGACAGCTGCACGCAGGTGGTGGACTCTGTTTGCTCCAAGGCTGCACTATGGTGATGGATCCGGTTGGAGGAAAAGATGCACGCAGGTGGTGGGCTCTGTTGCTGGGAGCGTAAGCAACAGAGCAAAGCTAAGTGGTGTTCCCCTGTTTTGTCACTTTTCCTTATGTGTGTTTTAGTGCCGTGGTGGAATTAGTTTCCGCACCGACCATTTCCCTAGTGAGGGTTTAGGTGCAGGGCAAGTCAGGGTTTTTAGGTTCCTGATCGGTGCCCGGTGCGGAACCGGCCTAGGGAACGTTAGGAGTGTAGAGACACTGATTCACGGGAGTGCAGGAGGTCTCCACGTTCCCGTTCCCTATCGCAGGGCCACCACTGTTATTGTTACCCAGGTTTTCCCTTATTGTTTAAATACGCCTTACTGGAGGCGGGGTTTCCAGATTTACATGTATTACCTAAATTCGCCTGTTGGAGGTTGCGTATCCAGCTGCACGTTTGATTATTTAAATTCGCCCCACTGGAGGCGGTGTATCCAGGGTCACGCGTGTCATCTAAATCCACCCTGCTGGAGGCGCTGTTTCCAGTCGCGCGTGACTGTGACATTATCATCACTGTCCCCAATGGGGCTCACAATCTAAATTCCCTATCAGTATGTCTTTGAAATGTAGGAGGAGACAAGAGTATCTAGAGGAAATTCACGCAAACACAGGGAGAACATACAAACTCCTTTCTTCTCCATGGCATGAAAACTGGCAAATCCAACCTCCATTGGCTCTACCGCAGGTAAATGGGCATGCTCTGGAGAAGTATACAAGGCATCCCGCTCCATTATCCTAATCTCAAAGAACAAGGGGAATCATGCAAAGTCATAGTCAAAGCGTCTATTCTGCCTTCAGGCATGCTGACATGATGTGCAATCCAGCATACACCACAGCTCTGTCTTCCAAAATAAGCAGACTGTTCTCTGTAGTCTAACTTGTTTATTTGTGAAGAGTATAGAACATGCACGGTAAAACTACAAGGAATACAAATAACATGAATAAGTATTGTTCCTTTTGGATAAATATTTAGGCTTAATGTGCGCTGCTGAGACTAGGATAAAGTCACCACATGAGAATCTTTTTAACTCTTTATTCCCAACGCGTTTCAAAGTGAAAAGCCGCTTCTTCTTCAGGGGATGACATATAGTGGATAGATACAACCTTCTCTGGTTAAATACATTCATTATTTGAATTTCGGCGCCAAAAAACCACATGGGATGGGAGGACAGATGTCAGAGTTCAAGGGTTAATGGAACGTGAAAACAGTTTATAAATGTTCTTATTATTTAACAGTAACATTTCTTAATTTCTCTTTACAGATAATATGTTGAAAAAGAAAAAAGAAAAAATAATAAAAAAGAAAGAAAAACTACATACTAAAAAAAGGTTTAATATGGGAGATGGATCGAACCCATTGAAAAATTATATACATATCGTAGTCCAGATCCTATACCACTCGAACAGAGCAGATTTTGTTCCAAAAAGGAAGAAAACGTGAAAGAGTATTAAAATATGTTAAAAGATGTAATTAAAATTTCTTTAATTAAAATTGTATTAAAATGTGTATGAAAATTGTATAAAAATTGTGTATAATAAAATTGTTTGAAAAGGATTTTTTTCTATATGGACTTAGTGATATAATTCTGAGACGGGATGTCAAAATGATCGATTGGTGCATGGTAAAAGAGGCGGACCTACAGAAATGAGTCTGGACATACCCCACGGAAGCAAGTTCTCATCCAAAGTGAGAGAACACCTAAAACATTAAAAAAATTGCTTAAAAAGGGAAATTATTAAAATCTAATCAATCGATTAGTGAGAGCGCTCCAATGGAAAAAAAGACAAATACATACAGAATTCACTCTAAATGTACTCCAGGAAATTATTAAAAGACAAAAATATTTTAAAAAAGGAAAATTAAAGGAAGACTTCTGTGATTTCGTTTAGACCGTTAGGCTTCAGCGTGTTTAATCTATAAATCCCAAAAAATCTCCTTACGGTTTAATTGTCCCATTCTGTCAGGGTGATCACTGGGTATGTGTTCGATAGGGCTAATTTTTAACCCATTATAGTTTTTACCATGTTTCAGAGCAAAATGCCTGGATAAACCGTGTTGCATAAAACCAATTTTAATGTTATGTCTATGGGAATTAACTCTTCGGTGTAAGGGCTGAGTTGTTCTTCCTACGTATTGTTTTTTGCAGTCACATTCTATAACATATATCACGAATCCTGTAGTACAATTTAAAAAACTTTTGATGGGAAAACATTCTTTAGTGAAAGTGGATTGAAAAGTTTTTTCTTTATGGGAGATGATACCGCAACATAAGCAATTACTTTTACCACATTTATATATCCCTATTACTGAATTTGAGGGATGGGAGGATGGTTTCATTCTGAGACGACTTGGAGCAATTATATTTTTAATATAATTACCCACGTTATGCAAGTTGAACACGAAACTGTTCTTAAAAAATCAAAAAAATTACAAAGAGATAGGGAAGATTATAGAAGAAAAATTGATCAAACCAATAAATCTGTATCGAAAATATCTGATACAACACCAATGGAAAAAACTAAATTAGTACAACCACCTCAAGAAAAAGAGAATGGTAGAATAAATTTCAGAAATAATGATATCTCACAGACAACAGATCAAACCAATAAATCTATGCCAAATACATCTGATGCAATACTAATAGAAAAAACAAAAACAATACAGCTACCCCAAAAAAAAGAAAATATTTTCTCTAAACCCCCCATAATAAAAACCACCAAGATGACTGCACCACTAATCGAAGTCATGAAACACTTAGAGAATATTAAAGAACAAATGACACGTCTCAATAATGATAAAATCAATGATTTTGATAAAGAAAAAAACCTTATGGACATAATTAATCCTGTCCTCAACACTAATCAATTAATCACACCCATCCCCATTCAAATCTCTTCCCCAGCACTGATGGAATTTCCAGAAGGAACACAAGAATCACTTTTAGACCTTCCTGTATTAGACACATCCAAAATGAACACGATTTCAATTGATAATTCCAACACTGATAATACAACTGTTCCTTTTTTACCACGAGCACTAAAACCTGCACATATAAACCATTTTTTCTCACCGAAAAATGGAAAAAGAAAAGGGTCTATAGAGGAAGCAGAGGGGGGAGAAAAAAAGAAAGGGAAAATTATATAAAAAACAGAAATAACTCTGGCATAGAAGATGGCAACAATATTTTCAATCTCTCCTCATATAAACTTACACCTGATGAAATCCATGTCTTGTCCAAAGGGCTTGCCTTTTGTCCCACATTTAGAACAAATGATTTTAATCTGTTTTTAGATTTACAAATTTTTATTAGGAAATTGACTCTCAAGCGGCATTTTGCACTGCAGAATATTGGCCAAATAAAAACCTGTGAGAAAAGTACAGAGGATCCAATTGATACAGACACCTTGGGATTTCATTTGGAAGTACCTAAGAAGTCCAAATTCTATCCAATTGAAAGTAAAGGACATCACTTAAACGTTTTTAATGATATGGTACAGGAGGAATTTAAGGACTTGTTCCGTAACAAGAAAAATAATTATAAAAATAATTTATCAAAAAATGATAAATTAGCACTTAATACGCTAAAATCCCGCACCGATATTGTTATTCGTTCAGCAGACAAGGGAGGAGGTATAGTCATCCAGGACTATGAGGATTATTGTGGTGAAGCATTGAGAATTTTATCCGATAAAAAATATTATATGAAAACCACATTTGAAGCACTTACAAAAATACAGATAAATTATGATAAACTCATTCTGGAAGGAAATAATCATCATATTTTTGATAAAAATGAATATAAATTTTTAACTATATCCAACCATCTTACAACTTTTTTTTATCACCTCCCTAAAATCCATAAAAGTATGGATAATCCTCCAGGCCGACCTATTATATCTAGTATTGGCTCCATTACAAGTAATTTGTCACAATACATTGACAGAATCATGGTGACTCATATACCCCTATTAAATAGTTATATTAGAGATTCCACACATCTTATTCAAATACTTCAAACTATCAGTTGGAAACCGCAATATGTGTTTTTAACTATGGATGTCTCTTCCTTATATTCCAATATTTCTCATAACCTTGGATTGGCATGTTTTAATAAGGTTTTAGTGAAAGATAGGAGATTGTCATCTATGCAAAAAAAGTTTTTATTGAAAGGGATGGAATTCATTTTAAAAAATAATTATTTTACTTTTGAAGGGAGCCTGTATCACCAGCGGCTTGGGACTGCAATGGGGTCCCAGGTCGCACCTACATATGCAAATATTTTTATGGGGGTATTCGAAGATTTTTATATTTTTAAATCCAAATTTTATAATAACATTATCACCTACAAAAGATTCATAGACGATTTGTTTTTTGTGTGGGATAACTCCAGGAATGATATCGATGAATTCATTACAGATATGAATAACAATTCCTGGGGTTTGTCATTTGTCTTCATTATATAATTCTTCCACCATTAATTTTTTAGATATCACGATATTTATTCAGAATAATAATATCCTAACGAAAACCTTTTTCAAACACGTTGATAAAAATAACTATATACCCTTCAGCAGTGGTCATTTTAACAAATGGCTAAAAAATATACCTGCAAACCAATATAAAAGAATCAGAAAAAATTGTACTGATATGAAGGACTTCGAAAATCAGGCTGAAATATGGAGAAAAAGGTTTAAAGCTAAAAAATATCCTGAGGGATTGGTTAAAGATGCCTATAATACCAGTAAAAACCTCTCTCAGGATTTATTAATTCATGGAACCAAGAGAATTATAACCGATAATAAGAAATTTACAGGTAATTTTATCACACAATTTTGCGCTGAGAACATTAAAATTAGAGAAATTCTAACACGCAATTGGCATGTTCTTTTAAATGATCCAATTCTATGTAATATTGTTCCCAGAAATCCCGGTATCACTTTTCGTAGAGCACCCACTATTAAAAATATAATTGCTCCAAGTCGTCCCATCCCTCAAATTCAGTAATAGGGATATATAAATGTGGTAAAAGTAATTGCTTATGTTGCGGTATCATCTCCCATAAAGAAAAAACTTTTCAATCCACTTTCACTAAAGAATGTTTTCCCATCAAAAGTTTTTTAAATTGTACTACAGGATTCGTGATATATGTTATAGAATGTGACTGCAAAAAACAATACGTAGGAAGAACAACTCAGCCCTTACACCGAAGAGTTAATTCCCATAGACATAACATTAAAATTGGTTTTATGCAACACGGTTTATCCAGGCATTTTGCTCTGAAACATGGTAAAAACTATAATGGGTTAAAAATTAGCCCTATCGAACACATACCCAGTGATCACCCTGACAGAATGGGACAATTAAACCGTAAGGAGATTTTTTGGATTTATAGATTAAACACGCTGAAGCCTAACGGTCTAAATGAAATCACAGAAGTCTTCCTTTAATTTTCCTTTTTTAAAATATTTTTGTCTTTTAATAATTTCCTGGAGTACATTTAGAGTGAATTCTGTATGCATTTGTCTTTTTTTCCATTGGAGCGCTCTCACTAATCTATTGATTAGATTTTAATAATTTCCCTTTCCATTTTTAAGCAATTTTTTAATGTTTTCGGTGTTCTCTCACTTTGGATGAGAACTTGCTTCCGTGGGGTATGTCCGGACTCATTTCTGTAGGTCCGACTCTTTTACCATGCACAAATCGATCATTTTGACATCCCGTCTCAGAATTATATCACTAAGTCCATATAGAAAAAAATCCTTTTCAAACAATTATCAATCCAACGCAATTTTATTATACACAATTTTTATACAATTTTCATACACATTTTAATACAATTTTAATTAAAGAAATTTTAATTACATCTTTTAACATATTTTAATACTCTTTCACGTTTTCTTCCTTTTTGGAACAAAATCCGCTCTGTTCGAGTGGTATAGACTCTGGACTACGATATGTATATAATTTTTTCAATGGATTCGATCCATCTCCCATATTAAACCTTTTTTTAGTATGTAGTTTTTCTTTCTTTTTTATTATTTTTTCTTTTTTCTTTTTCAACATATTATCTGTAAAGAGAAATTAAGAAATGTTACTGTTAAATAATAAGAACATTTATAAACTGTTTTCACGTTCCATTAACCCTTGAACTCTGACATCTGTCCTCCCATCCCATGTGGTTTTTTGGCGCCGAAATTCAAATAATGAATGTATTTAACCAGAGAAGGTTGTATCTATCCACTATATGTCATCCCCTGAAGAAGAAGTGGCTTTTCACTTTGAAACGCGTTGGGAATAAAGAGTTAAAAAGATTCTCATGTGGTGACTTTATCCTAGTCTCAGCAGCGCACATTAAGCCTAAATATTTATCCAAAAGGAACTATACTGGCGGTCACGGTTGTGAACCTCGGGCGTGCAGCAGGCTGACAGTGATTTACATGCTTTTATTCGTTCTGGGAAAGGTGAGTAGATTCCATTTGAATTTGTTCTATCTTCCACCCAGATAAGACCCTATTGCGCTCTTTCCTTTTTAGTTTTATCATGAATAAGTATTGGGCAGATGATCACAGCTAACACAATCACAGAAGTGTACATTGTGATGCAAACATTATATAGGAATACATTAGTTTATGATTACATTTACTGAGAACTGGCAACTAAAGGGTTAATGACATCTCTTGGCTGCTAGACAGTAGATAACACCTCTCTGAATCACTGCATTGCAAGAAAGATTAAGCTTACCAGATATGTTTTAAGCGGATAACGAATTCAAGTTGGAGAATTAAGATGGAGGATAGGTAAACACGTGCATCCTATGATATACACAAAGTAAAATGGCCCTTCTTCATCCCAGAATACATTGTTTCCTTCCCACAAAGCACTACTTCAATCCCATAGTGCATTGCTTCTGTTAAAGGCACAGACTATATAATGCTAGCAAAGACACTGCTATAAATTCAGCCACCACTAGATGGTGCTATAATTAACCCAGCACATAATACAAACATATTGCTTTATTCAGCGCACATAACACAAACAGACTGCCCTAGATCAGAGGGCAGAACACTCCCCGCTTGGCATCATCTGATGCCACTTACAGGCTCTTTAGGCGAAAGCAATAGAATTAGCTCCGCAACTGGTCTGAGGAATAGTTTACTCTCCCCAGCCTTCCACACTTTGACCTTGACCTTGCACACCTTCTAATCTTTGCTTGGGAACACCTTGGTGATGAGGCCCAGAGGCCACTCATTTCGATGTGACTGACTGTCCTTCATGAGCACAATATCACCGGGTTTGATGTTTGTCGATCTGCCACTTCTTCCTAGGCTGTAAGGTGGAGAGGTATTGCTTTCTCCATCTGTCCCAGAAAGTATTGGAGAGACTTTGAACTTGTCTCCATTGACGTCTGTAGAGGTCCTTGCTGCTGAATTCTCCCAGTGGAGCGCTAGGAGTGTCGGTTTTCTGAGTGAGTAACATGGTGGGAGTGAGAATGGTTGGATCTTCAGCATCACTGGAGAGTGCAGTCAATGGTCTGGCATTTATGATGGCCGAAACTTCTGCCAAGAATGTAGTCAAACCTTCGTGTGTGTCTTGTGCTACCTTCTTGCAAGAAGATAGAGTCTAAGATTCTGCATGCTATTCCTATCATCCTCTCCCAAGCACCTCCCATTTGAGAAGAGTGTGGTAAATTGAAGGTCCAGGAACATCCCTGTTCACTCAGGTATCTTTCCACACTGGTAATGTCTAGGTTGGAAGGAATTTGGAGTTCTTTCACTGCTGCTACGAAATTTGTGCCTCTGTCAGAACGAATGTGTTTTATGGTGCCTCTGATGGCAATGAAGCGTCGGAGTGCATTTATGAAACTTGATGTGTCCATGGATTCAGTCACTTCGATGTGGAACGCTCTGATGGACATGCAGGTAAACATAACTGCCCAGCGTTTTGCGTTGGCTTGGACTCTTCTAGTATGCCGTGCAACCACAGACCATGGCCCGAATAATCCAGTCCAACGTTGGTAAAGGGAGGAGCCATACTAAGTCTGTCTGATGGGAGATTGGCCATCTTTGGGCTTTGAGTCGTGCCGCGGAGTTTGCGACAAGTCACACAGTTGAAGATGAGTTTACTCACACATCTCTTTGCTCTGACTATCCATAGTCCAGCAGTTCATAGTTTCCCTTCGGTAAACAATCGGCTCTGATGTTTCACCAAAACATGATGGTGCTGTACGAGCAGAGCAGTCACATGATGATGGCCAGGAATTATTACAGGGTGTTTTTCCACAAATTCCACCTTGGCTTCCTGAAGACGACCTCCAATTCGTATCAGCTCGTTTTGTTCAATTGTTGGATCAAGCTTTTTCAAGACACCATCTCTAGAAATGGGTTGACCTTTGTTGAGGTTGTCTATTTCTTTGGTGTAACACTCGCGTTGTATGGTACGAATTATCGTGTTTTTGGCATTTTCCAGGTTCGAAGCAGTAAATGCGTGTTTGCAATGGTGCCAACCCTTACAAGACTTCTGACTGGTGGGTGATGTTGATTTGTAAGACTGAGCCAAATGAATTAAACAAGCAATTGCACGAACACGAACAAGCGAGGTCCAGGTTGAAAACCTGCTGAAATGGTGGGATTTGAGGTGATTGTCTGAAGTCACCGTACTTTGAGCGGATACCTGAGGGCGGATTTCTTCATCTGCATCTGGATCTACCAGTTCAAAGGTGTCTGATTCATCACTGTGAGGCATTGAACGGCTTAAGAATACAGGGCCCATAAACCAGGTTGTGTCCTTACGGTGTCCAGATTCAACAGATCTAGTTGCGTGGTCCACAGGATTGTGGTGTGTGGACACATAGTGCCACTGTTTAGGGCAAGTGGATCTCCTGATCCTTAGCACCCGATTGCTGACGTAAACATAAAAGCGTCGAGTTTTGTTGCAAATGTACCCTGTAAGAAAAAGTTCTATTGAGAGCTGGAAGAGTCGGGAAGAAGTTCCACAGGCGATCTCTTATCAAACTGAGGTTGAAGGTTTATTCGGAGATACACGGCAAAACAGATACAGAATAACAGAGGAGTTGGAATATGCGGGCAAAAACAGGAATTCAGACAGGCAGAGATTTGCTAGGAAGTCTGGCGATGATAAGGCTCTGTGCCCTGGCCATGGTGAGGCACAGTGGCATGATGGCGATGGAATGGCCCCGATCGACAGTAACAGGAGCTTCTTATACATTATCAGAACAAAGAAAGCTGCATTTTGCCGCAGAAAGGCGTTAACATTATAATTCTAAGGCGTTTTCATGGTAATCTACAGAAACGTGGTTTAGAACAGAGAATATAATGACATAATACGAAGATATTAATTAACATTTCTTCAAGCAACACTAAAACCCATAAGTCATTGGTATCTATGGCTACTGTCCTAAAATCTTATCATTGTCTCCAGTCTAGGTCCCTAAATTCTTACATCCTGACATTTTAACTACTCTACACTTCGCTACCACACTATCACGTATAAGCATACTGGCCATATATTTGGTGACCTGTGATCCTATTGATTGATCCAATCTTCCTCTACGCACATCGGCTGAGGTTGCTAGGAGACATGATCTCATTTTCCATCCTCCATTTAATACATTTTATCAGCTCTTTTGTAAAAGTTGAATCTTCTCTAACTTTCAACAAAATGGCTGCTAGAGACAACATGGCCGCTCAGTATATTATGACTGACCATTCTCTTACAAGTCCCCCTCTTGTACTCTATCCAGAGTACAACATACAGTACTGTAATATTCATGGGTGAATTACTGAAAATAAGAATATTGAGGTAATTCAGCACTTTATGCACGTGTGTGTGTAAGGCAAATGTCCCTAAAAATAGAACAAACACATAATAAAAAAATAATTCAAATAGTCCCGAAAAAATAAGTTGCACAAATAGTCCCGAAAAAATAAGTTGCACAATAGTCAATTCTTTTGGTCTTGTCAATTCTTTTGGTCTTTTTCTTCTCATTCTTTGTCTTCTGGATTTTCCTTATCTTCTCCCCCTCTCACACTATCAGAGTCCCACTGTATAGTGTGAAACATCTTCTCCTGATCATCCAATAGGTTCATGGTCCCTGGAGTCGAATATGAAAATCTTCAGCTGACCTGGTGGAAATAAAAAAAAAAAAAAGTGGAGTATCAGTCCTTACCAGAAATCTCAGTAAAATAATTAAGAAGTCTACACTGATTGATATGAACCATTTTAATCACCTTTTTAGCTTGAAAATTTGAGCAAAGACTTAATCATTGTTGTTGGGATGTAAAGCACTAGTCTATCATTAACCCGTTTGTAGTACAAGCACTCCCCCTCAATGGGCAGGGACTCAAGGGAATTGAACAGAGATGAGTCTCCATCCTTCTCCTGTGCTTTTACGAGATCTTGAAGAGAAGAATAAACAAGGGGGGGCTCTCGGGGTTTTTTTAGTAACTGCAGCGATGACTTCTTGGGGATATTTGTCCTCGCCTGTGAGTGCAGCTTCCCTGGCTGCGTGATCTACATATGCATTGCCAAGGATGTGAGGGTCAGGAATTAGCCTCTGGTGTCCTTTAATTTTGCAGAAGGACCATAATTTTGGAAATTCTTTACCCCATTGCTCAATTTGTTTTAGAATGTCTGCATGCTGCAAGGGCTTGTTCTGAGAATCAACCATCCCCCTAAGGGCCCATACATTAAGATATAGAGTGAGTGACGACACGACATATGCGCTATTACTGAAGATATTCATTGGCTCTGGACACACGAGAATGACCTGTAGAGCTGCTTCCAACTCAGCTCTTTGAGCGGAGCAATGACCAGGGAGTTTATACTGCAGCAGCAATGGCTTAGCTGGAAACCACACAGCGAAGCCTGTGACGTAATGCCCCTCATGCCAATAGCGAGCTCCGTCAATATAGGCACAGGGGATTCCCTCTTGAAAGTCTGCTTGGAAGGGAGAGGGAGTAACATTAGCCTGTTCAATTTGACAATCGTGACTTTTTCCTGCATATTGCATCATCTGGGCTAAGTGATATTTCTCACCCACTTCGATTTGTAAGTCTCTAGTCTCAAAATCAATGATCCATTGGGCCATTCTCTGTGAATTAATACCTGAAGCTTTTCCCTTCAGCAAAGTTTTTAAAGTGACATGTGGGGTCTGTAGAATTAAGGGAGCAAATCCCACTATATGCTTCACTTGATTCATAGTCCAGTGCACGCCCAGTAGGTGCTTCATGCACTGAGTGAATCCTTTTTCCACGGGAGTAAGCAACCTGGAGTAATAACCTAAGGCATCCAAATGACTAGATACCTCTGGGCTTTCTTTGGGCCATTTTTGTAGGAGCACTGAAGAAATAGAGATATCACCAGTGTGAGTCTGAATATAGAAAGGCTGGGAAGGGTCAGGGTTAATCAATGCAGCAGCTGCCATAAGGGCGCGCTTCAATCCCTCAAAAGCCTGTAAGGCGGTTCCCTCTACATTAACAGGGTCAAAGTCATTATCAACATTTTTCAATAAATCATACAGTGGTTTAGCCAAATAAGCAAAATCTTCAATGAATTCTCTGGAAAAATTAATAAGACCCAAAAATTTTCTGAGTTCAGTAATGTTAGTTGGTATGGGGACAGCCTGAATAGCTTTAACCCTATCATGCATGGGCTTCTTTCCTTCTGCTGAGACAGACACACCCAGAAATGTAACCTCTGATTTCATCAATTGTACTTTATCTAGACTCATTTTGAGTCCTGCCTCTTGTAAAGCCTGACAAACATTTTCAAGGGTTTCTCTGTGTTCACATTCATCGACAGTTTGAATCAATAAATAATCAACATACTGTAAGACTTTGTCTCCGTAACCAAGGGATTCTAACATCTGAGCTAATGCCTGATAGAAATACACAGGAGAACTGTGAAATCCTTGGGCAGCCGTGTGAACAAGTATTGCACATTCTCAAAGTGAATGCGAAGCGGAGGGCAGATTCAGGTGTTAGGGGTACTGAGAAAAAGCCATTTGCAATGTCCAAGCAAGAAAACACTTTACAATCACTCCTCACCTGCGACATAACTTCAGGGACAGATGCAACAAGGTGAGCAGCTGAGGGAGTGTACTTATTTACAAGTCTCAGGTCTACTACCATTCGAAAACTGCCATCTTCCTTTTTTACAGGTAGAATAGGACTGTTACATGGAGAATTACCTTTCACAACAACACCTTGTTTCTCCAATTCACTGACTGCTACCCTTATGTAAGGGATTGCGTCCTCCGGAATACGGTACTGACGCTGGAAAGGTGGCAGTTTTTCACCATCAATTTTAACCTGAGTTTGCATTAACCCACAATCAGTTTTCTTTGAGATCCACAATTCAGGGAACTTTTGCTTCAATTCATTCTTTAAAGCATCATTGTCAGTGTTTTCAACATTTTCATTAGCACCTAATCCGAAGCTAGCAATGGGTAATTTATGACTCTCCTCCTCCTCTACAGGGACAATTACAGAACAGATAGTGGCTTCTTTCTTCCGCCACAAGACTTTGTTACATAAATCAACAACAATTCCCATTGCTCCTAAAACATCAGTTCCCAAAATAGTGTACCGTAACTGTGGGTTTACCCAAAAAGCGCATCGAAGACCCCTTTGCTTCGATCCCCCTGTGTCCTGAAATCTCAGGTTTACTGGACGACTTTTTTACTGCTTGAATACAGGAGCCCCCAAATTCTACCCAAAATGGTAGTCTCAGGCAGTCCAGGGGGTGACAGCAATTTGTGTCTTTTTTACTGAAACTGAGGCTCCTGTATCGATGAGGATGTCTTCCCAAGGCAGCCCCTCCATTCTCCCTCTGACATAAGGTCTACCGTCCCTGCCCAGGGAAAGGGGGGCAAGGAGGGTAAGGGGAACAGGGGGAGCACTCCATCAATCAGTGTTACCTGCCGTGGGAAGCCCGAAAAATCCATCATCCCCATCTGGACTCGGCTTCCGTCCAACAGCTGCCACCTCCGCCCCAAAGAGATCCTTAGTCAGGGTCCGGTCCTCATGTTCCCGCAGCTCCTTAATCAGCGGAGCATAGGGACGAGGAGGAGTGACCCCTCCCTGAATAGCTTGGATCTCCGGGTGCGGATGAGTGAAAGCTATTGGGAGGGAGCAGGAGCAGAAGGCTCCTGTGAGACTGGGTTAACCATTTGAAGAACGTTGTACTGCTGATACTGCCTAGGGTCATTCACTGCTGGATACAGAGGTCTAACTCCGAAAGGTAGTCTAGAGAACTCCCGGGGCTGTTGGGGATTAAATGGTGCCCGGGGTTCTAGGGGTACAATCCCTGGCACAAGGTTGGGACAAAAACGTCTAACATGTCCCAGATGTCCACAAAAATAACACAAGGGGGGGCCTCTCATGGGATCCCTTGGGGGCTCTGCCGAACGGGACCTGCCCATTCTCGGTACCTGGCCATACCCCCCCGGAACCCCTGGCCTCCCCGAATCAGCAGATACACCCCGAGGTAAATGGCATGCAAAAACATTAGACTCATCACCCCTCACCTCGGATTGCATCGTCCTAACAAAACACTCACTTACTTTCCTCCCAATTAGGCAACATTTTTTTAATAAATTTAAGATGGACCAGGAACATTTGGCCTGGGATTTTTTTCTCTCGGGGTTGAAGCAGCATCACACCTAACCTAGGGTCTGCATGTGCTGGAGCTGTCGGGACAATATATCTTTCCTCAACTGTGTCTGCATAAGCTGGAGCTGTTGGGACACTATATCTTGTTATGTACTACTTTACTCATTCTCCTAACTCTTCTCCATTCTACAACTGTATTTACATCAGCACTGTGTCTTGAAGCTGCAGTGTCCATCTGTGACATAACTGCTCTCAGCTGCTGCTGCTGCTCGCACCCCTCCTCTCTGTGCTTCCGTGCTAGCTCCAGCATCTCACTGAGCTTTTCTGATCTCTCCCTATACGCTGCCCCTCCCCGGGTGATCATGTTAACATATTGTTGTGTAGACTATTTATCAAGAGCCTGATCAAAGGTTATGACTGTCTTACACAAAGCCACTACTTGGCTATTTAGCTTAACCTAGCGAATTTTTTCTATCTAGTTCCCTGTTCTCTGTGGTAAACCAACGCATACAATTTAACCACGTGGTTTCCACATTAACCCCCTCCAGCTGGGGTGTGCCAGCATATTTCTCTGCCTGCTTCCGTAACCACACCATATTTACAGTGGTCTACAAGGACGAGTTTTACTCTGTTCTAGTATCAACAAATGCAATTTAAGCAAAGTTAGATACTCACACCTCTCAGATGGAAGACCTCGCTGCAGCTGTTTGGGGTCGACCAGATATCAAAAGAGGTGCAGCCGTGATTCCAGCCTCACTCGTTACACTTGCCAAGCGTCTCCCCACGCCCTTTTAAAGCTTCTTGCTACCCGGCACAACAAATTCTCACGTCCTTGTAGATAGCTTCTTCTTAGTTACTCATCTTTTTATAGTCTTTTTCTTTGTCCGTGGTTTTATTATAAAAAAATCGGGCAGGCGGTTTCAGAGCGATCACGAGAGGTTCTCCTTCAGGCTGGCTTCCTTTGACCGGTTTAACGTATGGCCATACGCGTTTTTTTATTTTTTCTTCAGTCTTCTAACCTCCAAGCCCTCATCTGCAGCTTCTTCCGGTGGTCCTTCTGGAGGCAGCTCTCCGGAGCCGCTCCTCCTGGCTGGCTCGCCACTTGTAAGAAAAAGTTCTATTGAGAGCTGGAAGAGTCGGGAAGAAGTTCCACAGACGATCTCTTATCAAGCTGAGGTTGAAGGTTTATTCGGAGATACACGGCAAAACAGATACAGAATAACAGAGGAGTTGGAATATGCGGGCAAAAACAGGAATTCAGACAGGCAGAGATGTGCTAGGAAGTCTGGCGATGATAAGGCTCTGTGCCCTGGCCATGGTGAGGCACAGTGGCATGATGGCGATGGAATGGCCCCGATCGACAGTAACAGGACCTTCTTATACATTATCAGAACAAAGAAAGCTGCATTTTGCCGCAGAAAGGCGTTAACATTATATTTCTAAGGTGTTTTCATGGTAATCTACAGAAACGTGGTTTAGAACAGAGAATATAATGACATAATACGAAGATATTAATTAACATTTCTTCAAGCAACACTAAAACCCATAAGTCATTGGTATCTATGGCTACTGTCCTAAAATCTTATCATTGTCTCCAGTCTAGGTCCCTAAATTCTTACATCCTGACATTTTAACTACTCTACACTTCGCTACCACACTATCACGTATAAGCATACTGGCCATATATTTGGTGACCTGTGATCCTATTGATTGATCCAATCTTCCTCTACGCACATCGGCTGAGGTTGCTAGGAGACATGATCTCATTTTCCATCCTCCATTTAATACATTTTATCAGCTCTTTTGTAAAAGTTGAATCTTCTCTAACTTTCAACAAAATGGCTGCTAGAGACAACATGACCGCTCAGTATATTATGACTGACCATTCTCTTACATACCCAAGCACTATCTTGCTGTCTGAGTAGAACTCAACGTCTTTGATTTCCAGGTCAATTTCTGTCGAGATAAGTTCAGCTAACTCTACTGCTAGCACAGCCGCACAGAGTTCCAGTCTGGGTATTGTGTGCTCCTGGACTGGCGCTAGTTTTGTCCGGCTCATAACAAGCCTTACATGGCATTTATCCCTGATGTCAGTAGTTTTTAGATATGCTACTGCTGCAATCGCTTTGACTGAGGCATCACAGAAGATACAGAGCTTTCGAGTTTTGACTTCTGTTGATGGCATTGAAGCGTATGGTCATGCCACGTAAAGATCTGACTAGGCTTCTAAAGATTTCTTCCATCTTACCCACAGATCTCTCTTCTCCATGGGAAGCGGATCATCCCATTCAGACATCTCTTGGGTGAAGTCTCTCAACATGATTTTACCTTGGATAGTTACAGGGGTTACAAATCCTAGAGGATCGTACAGGCTGTTTATCACGGATAGGATGCCTCTACGTGTGAAAGGTTTTTCCTCTTCGTTGATCCGAAAGGTAAATGCATCTCTCTTCAAATCCCAGAGCAAACCAAGGCTCCATTGCATGGGAAGGGAGTCCATATCCAAATCCAAGTCTTTTAGGAGCCGGGGAAGGTGAGAGTTTCCTCGACTCCACAAGCAGCCCCCACCACTCGGCCGCAGCGCTCGGCCTCCTGTGTTCCTGGAAGCCCGGCTGCGGATGGCTCTGCTGCCTCCGCCGGGCTGATCGATGCCCCAGCTCCCGTCCTCGAACCACCCCGCCCGGCGGCGCCATGTCCGGTGTTGCCGGTGCGGAACCGAAACGTCCCCGAACCACCCCGCCCGGTGGTGCCACGTCCGGTGTCGCCTGTGCGGAGCCAGCCCGCGGCCGACGCTGTTGCATTCCACCTGCCAGCAGCGGCCCCGTTCATGAAGCCGGCCGCTACTCCGGCCCCGTCTGCAACTCCGGTTGCGGCCTACCCTGCGGCCGCATCTGCGTCACCACCGGAGTCGGCCACGGCCTGTGTCGGGCTCTGCGGCCTATTCATCAGGAACTACGGCTGCCCCTACCCGCCGCCCGGCCCCAGCGGCTGCTGGGCCGCCGACATCTATGGCCACCTCTGCCCCGCTCTCAACCCTGGCCGTGTCCCGCCCACCGGACTCCGGGGCCTACGCCGGACTCTCTGTTTGGGTCGTGGAGGTTATCCAGAAGAAAAAGGCCAGGGAGCAGGAGGTCTGGAACCTGCTCCATGAGAGGGGGGAGGCCGGCATGGTGGCTGCACGATCCCGGGGGCGGCTCGTATATACTAACTTGGCTAAAGGATACGGGTTCATCCGAGACCTCGCAACCGGCCAGAAGGTGTACATCAATGTGACCGTTATTCGTCACGGCCGGGCACTGCGAGAGGGGGACTTGGTGTCCTACTACAAGGAATACTGTCCCCGCAGCTACTATGCGGTAGCCGTAATCACTGAACCCGAAGATCACGAGCCCCCGTAGAAAGGACCCTAAAGACACTCCCTGCATCCTGGGAGCTCCACGGCTGTGGGGCCCCTTGCTACCGGCCACCAGGAGATGGCTTGGACTGTCGAGTTTGCGTCCAGGTTAAAGGAAAAATGTTTTTTTTATAATTGTTGAATTTGGTTTTGCCTGACATAGCGGGGATGCGAAAAAGGGAGTATTAACGTTAAAGGGAGGGGGAGTCTTTCTTTTAAGAATACTGTACGGAAAATGCTGTGGAAAAATATGTTGATGTGTTTTGGAAAAAAAAGAGAAAAACAAAAAAAAAAAAGAAAGGGGTTACTCCAGTTGGGTAACTCTTTATGTTATTAAAATAAGAGTGATAGTCTGTTAAGAGTTGATGTAATGAATAATGTGTTAAAAAAAAATGTATGTAACAGGTTCCGGGTATGAGGTAAAAGTGATGAATACGCCGGCCATGACTCCTTTAAGTGAAAGATGAAGAGGCGAAGAACAGTGAGCCAGACAGTGGCCCGTCAGTCAGGTCCCCAACACCACTGACACCCCAACAGGACGGGCGGACGTCGATGACCTGGCAGGCAAAACGCCTCGGTCACGGCGTTCCGGACAACTGAAGGTAGCAGAAGGGGAGAGCAGTGGGAGGTTCACGCCGTAGAGTAGTCTGGGTGGACCCGAAAGAAGTTGTCACGTGGTGTGCGCGCTGGCGGGTAGCAGTAGGCTGCTCAGAGCATGGTGCTCCCAGTTTAGTTTGGTCCCCGTGGCGGGTGTGGCCAACGACCGGTCCGACAACAGACTGTGGGTAAGATTCAGAACGACGTAGGTAGGATGATTGTCGGGACGACAATGGACAAAGGGAGGGGGGGTTGTTATGAATGGGTCACCGAGGAGAAAAAAAAACAAAACAAGCTAAGCCACAGAAAACCAGAGAAGTTGGTAACTATGCAGATTGCAGATCCCTGATTTTACCACACAACTAGCAGTAGCCGTGGAGCGTGCCTACGATGTTCCTAGATGCCTCGTCATGGCCGGAGGACTACATAAGCCTAAAGCAAGAAAAGGGAAAACTAACTGCCCCAAAGCAGACCCCAAAGGAATAGCTATCCCCCACACATGTACTGACGGTGAAACAAGATGAAGGCACAAACACAGGCATGAAAATAGGCTGAGCAAATGATGGGGCCCAAACTAACTAGACAGGAAAGGAAAGGCAAGTCACTGTCTGCAACCTGCAAAAAACCCTACAAAAATAATGTCCAACACTTTTGATAGCAAAATTAACCCTGAAGTCACTAGACTTCTCCCACTATATCAGCACTCTGGAATAATCTGAGACAGAGCAAAAAGAGACCGAACTAGTAAGGGACAAAAAGCCAATTGGCAAAATACTGATAAATAAGAGTGGAAATTCAGCTCAGCCCCCAGCCGGGGCTGGCAGACCACACAAAAAAAACTGAATAGACCAACAAAATCAAGCGTGAACATTAGCAGAAAAACTTAGGTTTAGATGACTGGAACAGAGCTGAAAACCAAGAGCTGACAAGCCAGAAGGAATCACCAGCAACTGAATAGGGCGTGGGCTGTCTTAAATCCAATCTGAGAATCCCGAGATCCAATCATTATCACCATCCTCAGGTGGCAGATCTCCACCGATCAAACCAGCCGCACCACCTCCCGACACCACCAGAGGGAGTTCAGAAGGGGAACCCGAGAATTAACTCACAACAGGGAGTGTGGGGAAGGTGACTTGACGGACAGACGTGACTGGCAGTAGGAGGGGACAGTTTGTACAGGGAAGACGGAGATTGACAGGATAGAAGGACGACAGCTAGGAAAGGCAGGATAGAAGGGTGTAGTACTGGAAAGTGACCACAAGATGGCAGGGGAGAGTAGTGTAGGACTGAACAACAGCTTATGGCTCAGATACGCTTAGTCATGGGGGGCGGGGAGATAGGAGCCCAGGTGGGAAATTCCCCTGTGAGAGAGGGGATAAATAGAAGTAGGCAGGGCTCCAGGAGAGTCTAGTCCCGGGAGGAGCTCAGTAGAAAACTGGAAAGGTAGAAGAGCTCAGCCAGGGGACGGACAAAGGAGAGACAGTCAGGGGGGGGTGGCCCTGACCTGACGAACCGCAGGACAGGCAAGGAGAAGAGACAGCCAGGGGGGAGACCCTGACTCGACGGACCGCAAGACAGACCAGGCCCCAGGGGTACCGATTGGAAGACGACCTCGGGCAGGTGAAGCGCTGGGGGTAGATTGGTCTAGGACAGCCCCCAGTGAAAGATCCGTCAGGTGCATTACTGCGACTGGAGCTGAAGAATAGGTACCCGGGCCTGGCGATACAGTGGTGTATAGAAGCTGCGGTGCGTGTTTGGTGGCCGTCAGGAGGACGACAAATAAATCCGGAACTGTTACAAGTAGAAGCTGTCTCCGTCTCGTCTTTGCCTCGTCTGGTAAGCAGTGGTCCACCCACCCAAGCCCGGCCCCCCACCACACTAGCTTCACAGTTCTTGACGAAGTGAGAGGTTGCAGCGCAACATTTGAAGCAGATGTTGTTCTCCTTGAGGAAACCTTTACGATCCTCTAAAGACTTGAAGGCTCTGCATTTTAATAGAGGATGTGGTTTCTTGTGTAGAGGACAATATTTACTGACATCCTGAGGTGTGCTCTCGTTTGGAGGGGTTTTATTCACCTTGTGAGGAGGGCCTGTGGAATCAATGTTAGTTTTGTGGACTGCCACGGGAGTCTTACCAGATTTGACACCAGTGGCAGTGGAACACGACAGAGTAAAATCAAAACTAGGGTCATTTCTAATCCTAGTTTGTTTGGTGACAAAATCAACAAATACAGTGAAAGGAGGAAATGATACATTATGATTGTGTTTATACTCTGAACTACATGTAATCCACTTTTCTTGTAGGTTGTAAGGAAGTTTCTGTACTATCAGATTGACACCCCTAGCGGTATCTAAGAATGCCAATCTGGGCAAGTTTCCTTCCTGCTGAGTAACCTGCAACTCATTCAACAAATCTCTTAGTTTCTAAGCTTTAGATAACCTTTAGGTCCGATCTTAGGAAAATCCTCAATTCTTTTATATAAAGCATTCTCTATGACTTCTACTGCCCCATAGCATTCATTGAATCTTTCCCACACCTTATGCAGGGCTGTGTGAGGATGCTTTACATTAATGTCTCTCAGTCTTTTGGCATGCTCGACTGACTCACTTCCGAGCCACCTCACCAGGAGATCTAACTCCTCACCACAAGAAAGGTCCAGACCATGAATGGCATTCCGGAATGAGGCTCGCCATGACCGATAGTTCTCGGGTTTGTCAGTGAACTTTACAAGACCCTTTGTAACCAGTTCTTGGCGGGCAAGGAACTTTGCAAGGTTCTTGATGGCTCCGTCAGTGCTGGCACGAGCCGGTGTGTGATAGTCATGTCTAGTGTCTGGTGCATCACCATACCTGTAAGACGCTTGTGACTCCGGATAATCTGTGCGGTACCTTGTTGGTGAAGAAGATCTCTTCAAGGCGGGATGGGAACTCTACCTTCTTTTCAGTGGAATGGTAGCTGTGGTCGACATCTGTGTGCTGGACGTCTCCTCTCCTATGGTAGTGAAGCTCGGGGTTGGATCGCTGGTAATCGGCATGGGCTGATCGATGTGATGCGCCAGGGCTGTCATCTACGTCGGAATATTGACCAACGTTCTCTGCGACGTGTTGCGCTGGATCTTGCTGCTCTAGATCTGATCCGAGAATGCTGCTGTGTCTCTCAGAATCAGGATTCTTCATAGCTTCCAAGCACTCTGTTTTAGCTATTGCAGCTGCTGTCTCTTTGTCTGCCGCAAATCTTTCTAGCTCTGCTTGCAAACGTGCAGTTTCCGCTTCTCTTTCTGTCTGCAACTGTACATGTAAAGCACCATGGAATAAATGGCACTATAATAATAAATGATAATAATAATGTCACTGTATTGTTACTGTTTTGCTCTTTAAAATCTCAATTTTATTTTTTATTATTTTGTAAATCTACCTTTGCCTTTCAAAACTGCCTGAATTTTTCTGGGCATGCTTTCGATCAGATTAAAACATTTCTCAACTGAAATCTGATCCCAGGTCTCTTCTACATGTTCCCAAAGTTGATTCACACTGGTCGACTCACTTGGGCAGAGGCGTATCTAGGCTTTCTGGCACCTGGGGCAAGAATTCGGTTCGGCGCCCCCCCCCCAAGTACATATGCGACTTGCACACTTAGCCATGTACCCACGAGCTGCTCCTCCTAATGCTCTCAATGTTCAGTAAAAAACTGAGAGAAGCAGGAAGAGAAGCTCGTTGTCACAGGAACATACCTATGAAAATCGCATGAGTGAAGTGTCCGTGTGATGACTACTGGAACCTGCAGAGCTGAATCCTGACATTGCAGCATCTGAATTCTCACAACGAATGCACTGCACACATTTAGGATTCTCCCTTGCCGATGTACAGTCATGTCAGCACAAGTATGTGATTTATATACTTCTGGCCACATTCCGACTAGACGTGCCCGGCCTCGCTCTGTTCATTTTCATTGAGTGAGGCCACACATGTCTAGTCAGCATGTGACCGCATGTATGTAAATTACCGGCACGAGAGAATCCTGACAGCGTTCAGTGAGCACTGTGAGAGTTCAGACGTCTGCAGTCACAAGGAATGACTGCAGACTCACCACAGACCTGGACAACCCCTTTAATGTTCCTAACAAATAAAAACATGAGAATTAGTCAGTATCACTAATTACATTTACATCCAGGTACCTTATAGATGACGTCGTCTCTGCAGTCAGTCACCTTTTCTTCTAGACCCCATGATGAGTTTTCTCATCCACATCTCGTCTCTGTAGACGTCCATCTTCTCCGGTCTTCTGCAGCAAATCTCCACACGATGCCCTTAAAGATAGAAGTGTCATTATAATGCTCCTAAATAAAAATGTCTGCAATATACTGTCTCCTCACACTATTCCCCTCTAGCATCCCACCTGTTCACCATACTGTCTCCTCATATATTTACTCCCTCACTCTCTATACTGTCTGCTCACACATATCCCTGACTCCCCATACTGTGTCCATCCACATACATTAACCCATTCGCTCCCCATACTGTCTGCACCAATCCCCCATACTGTTTCCTCATACATACTCTTTATTTTGTGTCCTCAAATCTCCCCACACATTAAATCCCCCATCCCCAATCCCCCACATACATTAAGTACCCCTATCCCCATTCCAAATCCCCCACACACATTAAATAACCCCCCATCCCCACTCCAAATACCCCCACACATTAACCCCAACCCCACTCATTAATGCCCCCATACATTAACCCCATCCCCATTCATTAACCCCCGCACACATTAACCCAATCCCCACTCATTAACTCCATCCCCACTCCAAATCCCCCCACACATTAAATAACCAACTGCACTCCAAATACCCCCACACATTAACCCCCATCCCCACTCATTAACGCCCCCACACATTAATCCCCATCCCCATTCATTAACCCCCACACACATTAACCCAATCCCCACTCATTAACACCCCCACACATTAACCCCCATCCCCATTCATTAACGCCCCCACACATTAATCCCCATCCCCATTCATTAACCCCCGCACACATTAACCCAATCCCCACTCATTAACCCCCATCACATTAAATAACCCCCATCTCCACTCCAAATCCCCCCACACATTAACCCCATGGCATCCCCACTCATTAACCCCCACACACATTAACCCCCATCCCCACTCTAAATACCCCCACACATTAACCGCCATCCCCTCTACAAATCCCCCCATCTCCACTCATTAACTCCCCCTCATCTCCCATCTTCGGTGGTTCTTCAGCTCCACAGAGGAGCACACTTACCACCAGCGTTTGCTTTGGGCGCCGGGGAGTGACGTCAGCAGCGTGATCACATGACCTGATCATGCTGCTGACGTCGCTCTGGCCCGGTGGTCAGAGCTTCAATTGTACATATCGTCTGTATAGACGCCAGTACAATTGCTCCCTGGGAGCCGGCACGCACTCCTTCTCTGCGCCGGCTGTCAGCTTGACAGCTGACACAGAGAACCGCCGACTCACAGGACAGGGGGGGCGGCAGAACGCAGCCGCCAGGGAGGACACTGCGGACTGCTGCATTAGGCGGCCCGACTGCGCCCCCCTGCTGGCTGCGCCCGGGGCAACTGCCCCGGCTGCCCCCCCCTAGATACGCCACTGCACTTGGGTACGTATATTGTTTTTTCTTCAATTCTACCCACAAGTGCTTGATTGGGTTGAGGTCTGGGGCTGTGTGGGCCAATCCAGCACCTCTAATACATTGACATTGAACCATTCCTTTGCCAATTTCAATGTACAGTGGCTTGGAAAAGTATTCACCCCCTTGACTTTTTACCTATTTTGTTATATTAGAACCTGTGCTTAAATATTTTCATAAAACAATTTGTGTGTAGTGCATCAGCACTTAATAGTCTTAAGTTGGTGAAGGGAATTGAGAAAAATATAGGCATAAATTACATTTATGGGATAAAATAACTAAAATTGGCATGTGCATATGTATTCAGCCCATTTTGCTATGAAGCACCTAAAAATTTCTGGTGCAAGCAATTACTTTCATAAATCACATACTTAGGCTAGGTTCAGATTTGCAGATATCAGAGCTGCGGAGAGCTGCGTAGTTCCTCCGTGAAGCTCCGCCCACTGCTTCACCTCCTCCGTTCAGCTCCGTTTACGTCTGCATTTGGCCTGCTTACCTATCTTTAACATTGGGTACGCAGACCATGCAGATGTATGCGGATACGTCTGCATGCGTCACTTTGACACTGTGGAAACCGCAACAAAATGCAACATGTTGCGTTCGACGCAGGTTGCCGCAGCGTCAATACGACGCATGCGGATGCATCCGCATACATCCGCATGGCCTGCGTACCCAATGTTAAAGATAGGTACACAGGCAGCATGCAGACATAGGTGGAGCTGAACGGAAGAGGTGCGGCAGTGGGCGGAGCTTCACAGAGGAACTGCACAGCCCAAAGAGTCACCACTAACCAAACAACACCATGAAGACCAAGGACATCTTTAAACAAGTCAGGGACAAAGTTGTTGAGAAGTACAAGTGGCCCAATGTGACACGACCCACCAATCGCTCGGACACTAAATGGCAAAACAAAAACACACCAGGAAAACTTTAACAACGGTGAGCCTTGCGATAGGGAATGGGGAAATGGACACCTCCTGCACTCACCTGAGGATGTGCCCTCCTCTTACTATCGTCCCTATACAGGTTTTTTCAACCCGTCGCCGCTCAGGATACCTAAACCCTCACTTGCCCTGCTCCTATCCATAAGTAGGGAATTGGCAAGTCAAGACACTGGTCCCACCGCTGCACTAAGACAACACAAGGTAAGACAAACACCACAGGGAATGGAAAGCACAAAAACAAAAACAACACTTAGCTTTCTCTGCTGCAATGCACCACACAGCAGAGTAAGGCAGCAGATCACAGCATTCAACTGAAGCACCACTGCACCAGCAACCTCATGTCTTCAGCACGGTTGATATCCAAAAGGTCCTGTATCACCAAGAGTCAGCTGATGAATCACGTGACATTTTAAAGGATGGTGGGAGTGGTCTCCACCTGCATCAGCAAACTCAGCAGCAATGTAATCACACCAGCGGCCACCTGTGGACAAAACTGACATTAACCCCAGATGGCCTGAAAGGAAAAAAGTTTTAATATGAAATGCCAAATCTGCCACAGATCCAAAAATGGATTGTGACAACAAGTCAGGGTTGTGTTAGAATAAAATATCCCAATTTCCGATGATCCACGGAGCACCATCAAATTCATTATTATCAAATGAAAAGAACACGATACCACAACAAACCTGCCAAGAGAGGGTCACCCACCAAAACTCTCAGCCCGGGCATGGAGGGCATTAATTAGCGAGGCAGCACAGAGACCAAATTAAACTCTGCAGGAGCTGCAGAGTACCCAAGCAAAGACTTGAGTATCTGTCCATATGACCACAATAAGCCAAACAGTACATAGAGGGGTCTTTATGGAAGAGGGGGCAGAAAAAAGTCTTTACTTACAGACAAAAATTGTAAGGCTCATTTTCAACTGGCCAAAAGACATGTGCGAGAGTCCACAAAAATAGAGAATAAGGTGCTGTGGTCAGTTGAGACCATTATTGAACTTTTTGGCCATCAAGGTAAACTCTATGTCTGGGACCAAACCAACACAGTTCATTAAGCAAAGAACACCATCCCATTAGTGAAATGTGGTGGCAGCATCATGCTGTGGGAATGTTTTTCAGCAGCAGGGATAGGGAAAATGGTCCAAGTGGAAGGGAAGAAAGATAGTGCGAAACACAGGGATATTCTTGAGCAAAACCTGTTTCAGTCTGTCAGTGATTTGAGACTGGGACGGAGGTTCACCCTCCAACAAAACAATGACCCAAGCATACTGCTAAAGCAACACTCGAGCAGTTTAAGGAAAACTTGTACCATATTTTTCACTTTATAAAACGCACCTGATTATAAGACGCACCCCCAAATTTGTTGAAGAAAAAGAGAATTTTTTTTAATGTTAAATGGGGTCTGTCTTATAATGCCAGTGTCCATCTTACAAATCATATATATGTCCTTCATCCTGGTATCTATTAAACCCCCATCCTGGCACATGGCCCCCTTGTGCTGTCACATGGCCCCGCTGTGCTGCTGGCACACTGCCCCCTTGAGCTGCTACACTGGCACATTCTCCCTCTGTGCTGCTGGCACAACACCCCACTGTGCTGCTGGCATGCACATGCCCCCCATCCCATCCTGGATATGCTCCCCTGTGCTGCTGGCGCACACATTACCCCCCACCCCATCCTGGATATGCCCCCCTGTGCTGCTGGCATGCACATGGCCCCCACATCCTATCCTGGATATGCCCCCCTGTGCTGCTGGCATGCACATCGCCCCCACATCACATCCTGGATATGCCCCCCCTGTGCTGCTGGCGCACACATGCCCCCCATCCCATCCTGGATATGCCCCCCTGTGCTGCTGGCACGCAAATGGCCCCCACATCACATCCTGGATATGCCCCCCTGTGCTGCTGGCACACACATGGCCCCCTATCCCATCCTGGATATGCCCCCCTGTGCTGCTAGCACGCACATGGCCCCCACATCTCATCCTGGATATGCCCCCTGTGCTGCTGGCATGCACATGGCCCCCACAGCCAGACACCACCCTGGAGTGGCACCCGGCAGCTACCTGCCGCACAAGCCTGACCTCACCATCAGAGGCTCCAGTGAAGACCAAGGTAGCTGCCGTAGTTACGCCCCTTCCAGGGTAGTCTGGTTTGTGGCACAGTGGGGCCACAACCCCCCGGCTCGCGCCATTCAGCCAAGGCGCGAGCGTGACAGTTTCCCTTATTGTTTAAATTTGCCTTACTGGAGGTGGGGTTTCCAGATTTACGTGTTACGTGTATTACCTAAATTTGCCTGTTGGAGGTGGCGTATCCAGCTGCACGTCTTATTATTTAAATTCGCCCCACTGGAGGCGGTGTATCCAGGGTCACTCATGTCATCTAAATCTGCCCTGCTGGGGGCGCTGTGTCAAGCCGTGCGTGACCGTGATATTATCACTAACCTTACTTTTTTTTTTCTGGTGAGCCTTGGCCATGTGGAGACCTGTGAACAATTGATGCTGGGCCTCACTGAGGTGAGTGAGGAGCTGCATGGTATTGAAGCAGCTGCGACAGCAATTATCAGGGTCTGGGGCCTTCCCTCTGGCTGAACCAGAAAATCAAAATTGCGGCTCTGGCAATGAAGCCCCTAGAGTCGCTGCTGGGGAGTGGGACTTGCACATGCATGCGGAGGTACCCAGGCAGGTGGGAGGAGTTGGTGCCCCACAGAGCTGCCTGGTATTCCCTGAGGTGAAGGGGTACGTCCCTGTGGTGAGCAGACTGGTGTGATAGTCCGCGGGGTTTACGCCAAATCTTCCATACCACCGAAGAAGCTGCCCCTCCTGGTCGTGTGGAGGAAGGCAACCAGCGAGTGTATATTCCTTCCATATCCCGGTTCCCTTCTCCTCCAGGTGTGAGCAGCAGGTGCGCTGCAGGGGAGTGGGGGCATATCACAACCCTCGCCATTAACCAACCCTGGGAGGCGCAGACCTCATGGTGAAAGGGTTGGAGGGTGGTGTCCCTTAGTGAATAGCGGAGTGTGAGTGTGGTGACACAGGGGGATGCCTCTGCTGTAAATCCAAGAGTGAGTTCGCCGAATAATGACAAACGAATGCATGGCAATAAACGTTCAGGTCTGGACCTGTGGGTGAACGAGCATGTATGGGTGGCCACCAAAAAACATCCTGTGGAAGTGTGTTGTGGTGTCTTACCAGCTCATAACAAGCATACACATACATAAACTCGTTCCCCAGGTTGGCGCTGTGGAGATGAGTGGTGTCTTCAGAACATATTTTGCCAATACCAGCGGTGCGTTTGTCATAAACCTGAGGTGCAGGTAGTTGCAGGGGTGAACTCTGGATCTAGGCATCTCCGCTGTTGCTGGTGCCCTGTTGAGAATTGGTCTTGAGGGTCCAGAGGCCCCTCATTAAGGGGAGGGTACTGTCATGATCCAGGTTTGATCTGACAGTTTTAAATGCACAAGTGAACTTTTTTTTTCCTTTGGCTGTGTGCCAAAGTGTGGTGTTTGCCCCCGGTGGCCATTAGGATTATTGAACTGTGGTGTCATTTGTTCTAAGCTGCCCCGGTGGTGGTGAGCGGTATTGCACTCTAGTACCTTAGTTTGTGCACGTAATTATAATGCAGGTGTGAATGCTCTATAAAAGAGTGTCAGGTGTATCAATCACTGTTGGTGATAGGTCTTCAGCTGGTCATTCACAAGTAAACCTGGGTGAAAGATGGAGCTGAACAAGAGTCCTGGGCAGCCCAGCCAGAGGGGACGAGTGGCAGCTATGGAGTCTGCAAGGAGTGCTGGCATGGTTTGGTGGAGTCCAACAATGGGGTCTGAAAGACGGGCTGGCATGGCGTGGTGAAGTCGCAGTTTATGGTGTCAGCAGGAAGTGCTTGCATGGCTTGGTGGAGTGGCGACTATGGTGAGAGTTGCACTCAGCATGCTGGACTTGGTTGCTGAAAGCTGGACTCAAGCATGCTGGACTTTTTTGCAGAAAAGTTGGACTCAAGCATGCTGGACTTTTTGGCAGAAGCTTGACTCATCTTTGCGACTCTGTTTACTGGGCAGCTGCAACTGGTGGTGGACTCTGCTCCAAGGCTGCACTATGGTGATGGATCCGGTTATGGTGATGGATCCGGTTGGAGGAGAAGATGCACGCAGGTGGTGGGCTCTGTTGCTGGGAGCGTAAGCAACAGAGCAAAGCTAAGTGATGTTCCCCTGTATTGTCACTTTTCCTTGTGTGTTTAGTGCAGTGGTGGGATTAGTTTCTGCACCGACCAATTCCCAGTGAGGGTTTAGGTGCAGGGCGAGTCAGGGTTTTGAGGTTCCTGTGCGTCGCCCGGTGCGGAACCGGCATAGGGAACGATAGGAGTGTAGAGACACTGACTCAGGGGAGTGCAGGAGGTCTCCACTTCCCCGTTTCCCTATCGCAGGGCCCTCCATTGTTAATGTTACCCAGGTTTCCCTTATTGTTTAAATTCGCCTTACTGGAGGCGGGGTTTCCAGACATACGTGTTACGTGTATTGAATAAATTCGCCTGTTGGAGGCGGCGTATCCAGCTGCACGTCTTATTATTTAAATTCGCCCCACTGGAGGTGGTGTATCCAGGTTACCCGTGTCATCTAAATCTGCCCTGCTGGGAGCGCTGTATCCAGCCGCGCGTGACCGTGACACCTACAACCTTATTCGTATACGTCAGAGAGACGAATGGAAAACAGCCTTCAACACTCGAGGTGGACACTATGAATACCTGGTAATGCCATTTGGCCTCAGTAACGCACCCGTGGTCTTCCAGGAGATAGTAAATGACATTTTTAGAAATCTCCTTTATTCATGTGTTGTGTCTATTTGGATGACATCTTGATTTACTCCATAGACCTAGCCACTCATTGGAAACATGTGTGTCAGGTTCTACAAAGACTCAAAGAGAATAGACTGAATGCCAAGTTTGAGAAATGTGTCTTCGAACAATCCTCTCTGCCTTTTCTCAGTTATGTAGTCTCGTCCACAGGTCTAAAGATGGATCCGGAGAAATTTTCCGCTATCCTCAAGTGGCCTTGCCCGTCCGGGCTGAAAGCGATACAACGGTTCCTGGGATTCGCCAACTATTACCGCCAATTTATTCCACACTTTTCTACTCAATTGGCACCCATCTCCGCTCTAATTCAAAAAGGCATTAATCCCAAGGATTGAACTCCAGAAGCGGAAGAGGCCTTTGCTTCAATGAAGGAAACCTTCTCTTCTGCGCTCATTCTCCATCGACCGGACTCTGACAAACAATTTTTTCTCGAGGTAGACGCTTCCTCCATAGGCGCAGGAGCGAAGCTCTCTCAAAAGTCCTCTACCAGTCAAATGGTCTCTTGTGTTTTTTTCCATTTCAGAGAGGAACTATTCCGTTGGAGATCAGGAACTGTTGGCATTCAAGATGGCTCTGCAAGAATGACATAGTAATAATTAACCTGAGGGTGCAAAAAATTCTTTTTGATTTGCTGTTTTTATTTAAGTTATCAGTCACACAATGCCCAATGTTTCGGCCGCATCGGCCTTTGTCAAGGGTATTTTATCTAAATAAAACATGATAATAACATCAAATCAGAGTTTTAACCCTAAAAATGCTTGAATACATAAATAAATCATCGAGTTGCTGACTGGTATTTAATACAAAAAATAAAGTAGCAAATATATACATTGACATCCAATCGATATTAACCCCTTCACGACCCATGACGCCTACGTAGGCGTCATGAAATGTCGCGCCCAAACGACCTATGACGCCTACGTAGGCGTCATGCTATAAATAGCCCCCCTGCGGGTAGGGTGACCAGGGTCACTGAAAGGTCACCCGACCCGCACACAGAGGACACTCTACAGTTAATCCCTGGGGGCGTGGCTTAGCCCCCACGTGCCTACGATCGCTCTGATTGGCTGTTAAAAGTGAAACAGCCAATCAGAGCGATTTGTAATATTTCACCAATGAAATTTGGTGAAATATTACAATCCAGCCATGGCCGATGCTGCAATAGCATCGGACATGGCTGGACACAGACACCCGACCCCCCCACACACCGACTGGTGGGGCCGATCGGCCCCCGCCACCGATGGATGGCAGCGATCGGTCGCCGCCGTCATCATCTGCTCCCCCTCCCCTTCCTATCGCTCCCTCCCACCTTCCGATCCCCCCGGGACCTCCGATCGTGCTCCGGGTGTCCCGCCGTGGCTTCCGGCGTCCGGATCAGTGCGCCTGCCATTGTCCAAGATGGTGGCGCTCATGAATTTGCCAGTTGCCCATTCATTTTTCATTTTGATCACTGTGATACACTCTTACAGTGATCAAAATGAAAAAAAAAGTAAATACACCCCCCTTTTATCACCAAATAATAAAATAAAAAAAATATTTTTTTTTCCATTTAGGGTTCGAACTAGGGTTAGGGTTGGAATTAGGGTTAGGGTTGGAATTAGGGTTACAGATAGGGTTAGGGTTAGAAATAGGGTTAGGGCTAGAATTAGGGTTAGGGTTGGAATTAGAGTTAGGGTTAAAATTAGGGTTAGGGTTAAAATTAGGGTTAAAATTAGGGTTAGGGTTGGAATTAGGGTTAGGGCTGGAATTAGGGTTAGGGCTGGAATTAGGGTTAGGGGTGGGTTGGGATTAGGGTTAGGCTTGTAGTTAGGGTTAGAGTTGGGATTAGGGTTAGGGGTGTGTTGGCGTTAGGGTTGTGGTTAGGGTTATTATTAGGTTGGGTTAGGGTTAGGGGTGTGTTGGTGTTAGAGTTGGAGTTAGAATTGAGGGGTTTCCACTGTTTAGGCACATCACGGGGTCTCCAAACACGACATGGTGCCACGATTTATTCCAGCCAATTTTGCGTTCAAAATGTCAAACAGCACTCTCTCCATTCCGAGCCCCGACGTGTGCCCAAACAGTGGTTTACCCCCACATATGGGGTATCAGCGTACTCAGGAAAAATTGCACAACAACTTTGGGAGTGTAATTTCTCCTGTTACCCTTGGGAAAATAAAAAATTGGGGGCTAAAAAAATGATTTTTGTGAAAAAAAATGATTTTTTTTGTTTTCACGGCTCTGAGTTATAAACTTTGGTGAAGCACTTGGGGGTTCAAAGTGCTCATCAAACATCTAGATAAGTTCCTTGGGGGTCTAGTTTCCAAAATGGGGTCACTTGTGGGGAGTTTCCACTGTTTAGGCACATCAGGGGCTCTGCAAACGTAACATGACGCCCGCAGACCATTCCATCAAGTCGGTATTTCAAAACGTCACTACTTCCCTTCCGAGCCCTGATGTGTGCCCAAACAGTGGTCCCCCCACATATGGGGTACCAGCATACTCAGGACAAACTGGACAACAACTTTTGGGGTCGAGTTTATCCTGTTAACCTTGTGAAAATAAAAAATTGCGGGCTAAAAAATCATTTTTTGAGGAAAAAAATAGATTTCTTATTTTCACGGTTCTGCGTTATAAACTTCTGTGAAGCACTTGGGGGTTCAAAGTGCTCACCACACATCTAGATAAGTTCCTTGGGTGGTCTAGTTTCCAAAATGGGATCACTTGTGGGGGGTTTCCACTGTTTAGCCACATCAGGAGCTCTGCAAACGTAACATGATGCCCGCAGACCATTCCATCAAGTCGGTATTTCAAAACATCACTACTTCCCTTCCGAGCCCCGACGTGTGCACAAACAGTGGTCCCTCCCCACATATTGGGTACCAGCGTACTCAGGACAAACTGGACAACAACTTTTGGGGTCCAATTTCTCCTGTTACCATTGTGAAAATAAAAAATTGCGGGCTAAAAAATCATTTTTTGAGGAAAAAATTTTTTTTTTATTTTCACAGCTCTGCGTTATACACTTCTGTAAAGCACCTGGGGGTTCAAAGTGCTCACTATGCATCTAGATAAGCTCCGTTGGGCGTCTAGTTTCCAAAATGGGGTCACTTGTGGGGGGTTTCTACTGTTTAGGCACATCAGGGGCTCTGCAAACGCAACATGATGCCCGCAGAACATCCCATCAGTCTGCATTCCAAAATCGCACTCCTTCCCTTCTGAGCTCTCCCATGCGCCCAAACAGTGGTTTCCCCTGTGTGTAGGCAGACAGGGCCTCTCCAAACACGACATGGTGTCCGCTAACGATTGGAGCTAATTTTCCATTCAAAAAGTCAAATGGTGCTCCTTCCCTACTGAGCCCTGCCGTGCGCCCAAACAGTGGTTCCCCCCCCACATATGGGGTGCCAGCGTACTCAGGAAAAATGGAACAGCAACTTTAGAGGTCCAATTTATCCTGTTACCCTTGTGAAAATAAAAAATAGCGGGCTAAAAAATAATTTTTGAGGAAAAAAAATGATTTTCTATTTTCATGGCTCTGCGTTTATAAACTTCTGTGAAGCACTTGGGGGTTCAAAGTGCTCACTACACATCTAGATAAGCTCCTTGGGGCGTCTAGTTTCCAAAATGGGGTCACTTGTGGGGGGGTTCTACTGTTTAGGCACATCAGGGGCTCTGCAAACGCAACATGATGCCCGCAGAACATCCCATCAGTCTGCATTCCAAAATCGCACTCCTTCCCTTCTGAGCTCTCCCATGCACCCAAACAGTGGTTTCCCCTGACATATGGGGTATCGGTGTACTCAGGACAAATTACACAACAACTTTTGTGGTCCAATTTCTCCTGTTATCCTTGTGAAAATAAAAAATAGCGGGCTAAAAAATCATTTTTGAGGAAAAAATTTTTTTTTTTTATTTTCACTGCTTTGCGTCATAAACTTCTGTGAAGCACTTGGGGGTTCAAAGTCCTCACCACACATCTAGATAAGTTCCTTGGGTGGTCTAGTTTCCAAAATGGGGTCACTTATGGGGGAGCTCCAATGTTTAGGCTCACAGGGGCTCTCCAAACACGACATGGTGTCCACTAACGATTGGAGCTAATTTTCCATTCAAAAAGTCAAATGGTGCTCCTTCCCTTCGGGACCCTGCCGTGTGCCCAAACAGTGGTTTATGACCACATATGAGGTATCTTTGCACTCAGGCGAAATTGCTCAACAAATTTTAGAATCCATTTTATCCCATTGCCCATGTGAAAATGAAAAAACTGAGGCTAAAAGAAAATTTTTGTGAAAAAAAAGTCCTTTTTTTTTTTACGGATCAATTTGTGAAGCACCTGGCGGTTCAAAGTGCTCACTATGCATCTAAATATGTTCCTTGGAGGGTCTAGTTTCCAAAATGGGGTCACTTGTGGGGGAGCTCCAATGTTTAGGCGCACAGGGACTCTCCAAACGCGACATGGCAACCGCTAAATATTCCAGCATATTTTCCATTCGAAAAGTCAAATGGCGCTCCTTCCCTTCTGAGCCCTGTCGTGCGCCCAAACAGTGGTTTATGACCACATATGAGGTATCGGTGTACTCAGGAGAAATTGCCCAACAAATTTTAGGATCCATTTTATCCTGTTGCCCATGTGAAAATGAAAAAAATTGATGCTAAAAGAAAATTTTTATTGGAAAAATTAAAATGTTCATTTTTTCCTACCACATTGCTTTAGTTGCTGTGAAGCACCTGAAGGGTTAATAATCTTCTTGAATGTAGTTTTGAGTAGCTTGAGGGGTGCAGTTTTTAGAATGGTGTCACTTTTGGGTATTTTCTGCCATATAGACCCCTCAAAGTGACTTCAAATGTGAGGTGGTCCATAAAAAAAATGGTTTTGTAAATTTTGTTGTAAAAATGAGAAATCGCTGGTCAACTTTTAACCCTTATAACTTCCCAACAAAAAAAAATTTTGTTTCCAAAATTGTGCTGATGTAAAGTAGACATGTGGTAAATGTTATTTATTAACTATTTTGTGTCACAAAACTCTCTGGTTTAACGGAATAAAAATTCAAAATGTGAAAATTGCAAAATTTTCAACATTTTTGCCAAATTTCCATTTTTTCACAAATAAATGCAAACATTATTGACCTAAGTTTACCACTAACATGAAGCCAAATATGTCACGAAAAAACAATCTCAGAATCGCTATGATCCGTTGAAGCGTTCCTGAGTTATTACCTCATAAAGGGACACTGGTCAATATTGCCAAAAATGGCCAGGTCATTAAGGTCAAAATAGGCTGCGTCATAAAGGGGTTAACAAAATTTTAATATAGTGTGCAAAATGGAGTGTACATCATTGGAGGCAGTTATTATAAAAGAAAACATTGTCATATCAAAAGAAACTACAGCCTAAGGCAGCTTTTGGTATCACAGAAAATATTGCACAGAACAATAATGAATCCAGTACCTGTGTGGCTATGTATTGGAGATTCAGAATTCTATAAAGAAGATGAAAAAAAGGGGGGAGAAAAAAAAAAAAAATATATATATATATATACACTCACTGGCCACTTTATTAGGTACACCATGCTAGTAACGGGTTGGACCCCCTTTTGCCTTCAGAACTGCCTCAATTCTTCGTGGCAGAGATTCAACAAGGTGCTGGAAGCATTCCTCAGAGATGTTGGACCATATTGACATGATGGCATCACACAGTTGGCGCAGATTTGTCGGCTGCACATCCCTGATGCGAATCTCCCGTTCCACCACATCCCAAAGATGCTCTATTGGATTGAGATCTGGTGACTGAGGAGGCCATTTGAGTACAGTGAACTCATTGTCATGTTCAAGAAACCAATCTGAGATGATTCGAGCTTTATGACATGGCGCATTATCCTGCTGAAAGTAGCCATCAGATGTTGGGTACATTGTGGTCATAAAGGGATGGACATGGTCAGCAACAATACTCAGGTAGGCTGTGGCGTTGCAACGATGCTCAATTGGTACCAAGGGGCCCAAAGAGTGCCAAGAAAAAATTCCCCACACCATGACACCACCACCACCAGCCTGAACCGTTGATACAAGGCAGGATGGATCCATGCTTTCATGTTGTTTACGCCAAATTCTGACCCTACCATCCGAATGTCGCAGCAGAAATCGAGACTCATCAGACCAGGCAACGTTTTTCCAATCTTCTACTGTCCAATTTCGATGAGCTTGTGCAAATTGTAGCCTCAGTTTCCTGTTCTTAGCTGAGAGGAGTGGTACCCGGTGTGGTCTTCTGCTGCTGTAGCCCATCTGCCTCAAAGTTCGACGCACTGTGCGTTCAGAGATGCTCTTCTGCCTACCTTGGTTGTAACGGGTGGCAATTTGAGTCACTGTTGCCTTTCTATCAGCTCGAACCAGTCTGCCCATTCTCCTCTGACCTCTGGCATCAACAAGGCATTTCCGGCCACAGAACTGCCGCTCACTGGATTTTTTTTCTTTTTCGGACCATTCTCTGTAAACCCTAGAGATGGTTGTGCGTGAAAATCCCAGTAGATCAGCAGTTTCTGAAATACTCAGACCAGCCCTTCTGGCACTAACAATCATGCCACGTTCAAAGGCACTCAAATCACCTTTCTTCCCCATACTGATGCTCGGTTTGAACTGCAGGAGATTGTCTTGACCTTGTCTACATGCCTAAATGCACTGAGTTGCCGCCATGTGATTGGCAGATTAGAAATTAAGTCTTAACACACAGTTGGACAGGTGTACCTAATAAAGTGGCCAGTGAGTGTATATATGATAAGGTGTAGCAGAGAAGCAAAGCAAATATAATGCACTGTGTATGTCAGAGAGAGGGACCAATATAACATTGGTATTGACCAACCTATATCAGGAACATGCGGTGGAACAGGACTGCGCCGCTGCTTGATGATGAAGTGAGTATGTTACAATAGGTGCGCCTATTTATGCCTCTTTAATGGGGTAGATATGGTGCAGCTGTGTACATTAGATCGCGCTGATGACGCGCGTGCGCCGTCTCTGAGGACGGAAGTGGGGCATTCTACAACCAGAAGTGAGGCATATGTGAACTTCAGGGAGGTGTAGGAGCAGCGTTCCGTTTACTATGCGCATGCGCAAAGTGCTAAGGAAGGAGGTGGGACATATAACATTGTGATGCAATTGTGAACACTAAACCGCTCCAATGATGCGCACGCGCCGACCATCCATAAGGACGGACTTGGGGCCAAAAACATCCAAGTCAGAAAAAGGGACATGTAAAAACATAGAAGAGCCTAGGAGAGGCGTATAATTATAGCATGGCTGTGCAGAGCATACTATAGACGATAGTGGAGTATATTATGAATGTTATGACAAAAGGAGAGGAGGAAAAGAGAAAAAAGACAAAATAAACAGAGAAAGGATAAAAAAAAACAAGCCGCTATTGACGTCTAATCACCTAGTGAAGTAAATATCAATGAACCAAAAAGTGAATACCATATTTCTGCGATTAGGTCTGCAAGAATGATGACACCTCCTCAAGTGAGCAGTTTATCAGGTTGTCATATTCAACCATCATAAAAACCTAGCTTATCGCCAGTCAGCACAGAGATTGTATCCCTGCCAGGCTAGGTGGGCTTTGTTTTGTGCTCGATTTAATTTTGTTCTTCATTTTCGTTCTGCTGACAAGAATGTCAAGGCCAATGCACTTTCCAGAGCTTTTCTGCCTCCCGATTCAGAGGAAGAACCACAACATATCATTGAGTCATCCAGGTTAGTGCCAGTAGTCTCTGCCAATCTCTATCGGCTTTCCCCAAGCAAAACTCTTGTGCCCTCTTCAGACAAAAATTGTGTCCTTCAGTGGGCTCACTCCTCCAAGTTTGGGCGGGCATGCTGGTCGGAGAAAGACTTTGCAACTTATCTCCCATTACAATTGGTGGTCTACCATGGGCAAAGATATCCTGGAGTATGTCGCAGCCTGTCCTTCGTGTGCCCGTAACAAAACCGCAAGACGCTTGCCATCTGGGCAGCTTCTGACACTTCCTATCCCTTCCGCTCCCTGGCAGCACATCGTGATGGACTTTATTACGGATCATCCCATCTCTTCTGGCTGCTCTGCTGTCTGGGTTGTGGTAGATCGCTTTTCGAAGATTGCTCACTTCGTTCCTCTGTCTGGTCTTCAGTCTGCTCCTGAGCTTGCTGACTATTTCATACAGCACATCTTCCGTCTCCATGGGTTTCCTCTCCACATTGTGTCCGAAAGGGGCGTTTTGTTCACTTTGAAGTTCTGGAGAGCGGTCTGTAAACTACTAAAGGTAGAACTGGATTTTTCATCTGCTTACTATCCTCAATCTAATGAGCAAGTGGAGAGGACCAGTCAAGTCTTGTCCAGCTTTCTGCGTCACTTCGTCAATGCGCATCATGATGACTGGGTCAAGTTACTGCCCTGGGCTGAGTTTTCGTATAACAATCAAGTAAGTGAATCCTTTCAATATTGTGTTTGGACTGCAACCCGGAATCCCTCTTCCCATCTCCGGGCCCTCATGCGTCCCTGCAGCTGACACCTTTGCAGAGGAATTCTATAAAGTATGGAGTGATACCAAGTCCGCCCTGGAAAAAGCCTCACAACGCATGAAGAGACATGCAGTCAAAAGATGCCTGGATGCTCCAATCTTTCGGCCCGGAGATAAGGTGTGGCTCTCCTCCAAATTCATCCGTTTGACGATGCCCTCCTAACAAATTGGGTCCCTGCTTCATCGGTCCCTTTGAAGTCTTGAAACAAATTAATGCAGTCACGTATAAATTGAAATTGCCTGCTTCATTATGTGTGCCTATCTCTTTCCATGTTTCCCTCAAACCTGTAGTTTTGAGCTCCTTTAAGGACCTGGGTACCCCTCCTGATCCCATCAGTGAGGAGGATGTCTTTGAGGACAAAGATATCTTGGCCACAAAGAGAGTAAGGGGTAAGACCTACTTCATGGTGGATTGGAAGGGCTTCGGTCCTGAGGAGAGGTCTTGGGAGTCCAAAGAAACTATCCAGGCTCCTGTTCTATTGTAGAGATTTTACACAGGCTTGAAAAAGAGTGTTCGTAAGGAGGGGGATACTGTAATACCTGTGCCTGCGCGGGGTCCCCGACGGGCTCCCCGTCCCCTCGCTGTGGCGCCCGTACCTCCTCAGGGCCCCCATCGGGGATGCCCACTCTCAGACTACTCCCTGCCGTTCCTGCTACCTGGCGCGCGGCCAGCACTTCCCCAGGTATGAGGCTTAAGTCGCACGTTCGTGCGCTCCCATTCTCTTAAAGAGAGAGCGCACATTTTTCAAAAACGTTATTAACCAATGGTATTCTTGTGTGTGTTATTTCTAGCCCCTCTGCCATAGAGAGGGTGACAGAGCAACAAGTGTTTACTGTTGCTAGTTCCAGTTTTGTGCTCTGACGTGTCTGTGACCAGTTGTGTCTCTTCCTTGTCCAGCCAGTATCCTGCTAATACTGTTTGTCTTCCTAGACTATCAGCGGCTTACTATTCCACACCCAAGACGATACCAGGCTTGAGGAAGAGGGGCCATAAAGGGGGGGTACTGTGACAACCCTGCTGGCATCACTGCATGGCCTCCCATCTCCCACACACCAACTTACTCACTGCTCCAGGTCATGCTGTGATTTCTCTCTGCCACCAGCTCCTTGCCTTGTCTCCTGTCTGCTATGTTCATGTTTTCTGACTGTGTGTATAGGGGGTGGCGCCTGATCTCTCTGCTCCTTATGGAGTCAGGGTGCACCTGGCTAATGTGTCCCTGACCAATTTCCTAGAGCCCTCTCCTATTTAGGGCTGCCCCACCCCCTGGAACATTGCCTGTGCAATGTCTAAACTCAGTTAGTGGTTTTGCTGCTGAGTAAGCCAAGCCCTGTCCTGTGTTTCTCCATCTCTGGTGGCTACACTCCTAGCTTTGTCTTGTGCCTGTCTGCCTGCCCTCCTGGAGGCAGAATATCCTGGTCTCGGTGCTAAAGCTCCTGCCCATGTCTTGCCTAGTACCCCAATTCGCCCTCCAAGAGGCAGAATATCCTGGTCCTTGAGTCTTTGTCCTTGTACCTTGTCTGAACTCTGTCCTACCCCTGCCTCCTTGTCTTTTGTTTCTTTCCCTGCTGTGTCTTTCCTTGTGTCCTCCCTGTCCATGCTCTGTACCATTGCATCTCTGCCTGCTCTGCACCAGTGCAGCTCTGGCTGTTCTGCACCAGTGCAGCTCTGCCTGCTCCGCTCTCTTGCAACTCTGCCTGCTCTGTAGGCTCTGCCTGTTCTCGGAACTCTTACAGATCCTGCTTGGTTCTACTGCTGCAGAACCTCTTGCCTACTCCGCACTCCTGCAGCTCTGCCTACTCCGCACTCCTGCGGCTCCACCTACTTTGAATTCTTGCGGCTCCGCCTACTCCGCAACAAAGCAGAAAACAAAAAAAAGGGCACAACAAGACTAGATGCAAAGGATTAACAAAAGAGTCACTTAACTGAACCATGCAGATCAGGCAGGAGACAAAAGAACTCCAAATGCACAAGGAGGAAATCACCAGCAACCACAAGGGAAGCCTGCTCAATTATATGCTCCCAGTCAGTAATCCCAGATTCCCAGTTATCGTTGTCAGGTGGCAAACTTCCATCAACCTGGCCAGCTCCACTACTCCCAGTAACCACCAGAGGGAGCAGAGGGAGCTCCGGCTCTGAAGTCCGAGCAAGGGAATTCACAACACCAACCCTTCCTGCCTGTATCAATACCAGCACCTGCTGTGTGATCAAGTCTCTACCTGTTTCTTCATATATTCCACTCCTGCCGGCCCTGTGTCTCTCCTGTGCCTTCATGCCCTGTGCCTCAAAGCAGTGCCCGCTTGCCAGTGTCTCAAGCCGTGCCCGCCTGTCCTGTCTCAAGCCGTGCCCAACTGTCCTGTGTCTCAAGCCGTGCTGGCTTGTCCTGTGTCTCAAGCCATGCCCGTCTGTCCTGTGTCTCAAGTCGTGCACCCTGTCCTGTGTCTCAAGCCATGCCCACCTGCCCTGGGTCTCAGCCATGCATGTTGTGTCTACTTGCCTGCCTGTCATTCGCACCTGTCCAAGTGCCTTGTCCTCGAGTGGGATCAGCAGCCCCAGCCAGACACCACCCTGGAATGGCACCTGGCAGCTACCTGCTGCACAAACATGTCCTCACCATCAGAGCCTCCAGCAAAGACCGAGGTAGCTGTCATAGTCACGCCCCTTCCAGGGTAGTCTGGTTTGTGGCACAGTGGGGCCACAACCCCCTGGCTCGCGCCAATCAGCCAAGGTGCGAGCGTGACAGTTTGCACAGGCCATGGTCCCCGCTGAGTCCCATGTCCTTCCGCTCGCAGAGCGTCATGAACTTGTTTCCTGCCAGTATGAGCAACTGGAAGAATTTGTTCCGCCCTGTGTGGTTCCGATTGTTGAGACTTCTGAACCAATCATTGTCTCCAATGCCATCTACAATCAGCTCCTGGCTTATGAGAAGCTCGACCCTGCAGATCCGCCAAGGTTCTATGGGAATCCTAAGGAGTGCCAAGGGTTCCTAGAGCAGTGCCTGCGGTACATCGAGTAGAATCCAGCCTGTTTCCCCTCTGATTGTGTCAAAGTGAGATATGTAATGTCCTACCTAGCAGGAGAAGCTTTGATGTGGATCTGTCCCCTCTGGGAAGCAGGGGATCCTATCGTCACTGACCTAGATGCCTTCGTAGTGGCCTTCCGTAAAGTCTTTTGTGTGCCTTGCCCAGCTGCTCTTGCAAAGTCTTCCCTTTCTAGGTCTGAGAGGCGAAACCCGTGAGAAAGCCGCCACGTCAGACCACGACCGTCCAAGACCCTCCTGTTCCTCCAACCATCAAGGCAGCTACCCGAGTAAAACCCAAAAAGACTGATAAGAGTGGGCTGGTAAAACAACAGCCTGAAACCAGTCGTAAGAAGGGCACACAGTATTGCTGCGGTTGTGTGGAACACCAGGACGGCTACTGTACGAAGGAGCTCAAGCTCCAAAACCTTGGGTCAGTGGGAGAGGCTTCCCTTGGTGAGAGTCCCTCCTCCCCACTAAAATCGGTGACTGTTCCCATGCCTTGTGGGAGCTTTGGCCTTGCAGATGTGTTAAAGCTGCAAGTCAGACGGAGTCTGTGTGGAGTTCCGGTTCCACAGCTACAGAATCCTGTGAAGGTGTTTGGTGATGGTCGTGCCCTACTTCTGAACAGTCCAGTGTCGAAGGGTCAACTACAGCTCCAAATCAGAGCGTAATATTTAGAGAAGTTTATTCTCCACTTGCTGACCAGTTTGCCCATCGGGCCTTCTGAGCCGGGTACTCTACTGCCTGTTCCAGTCCGAAGACTCAGCGTGGTGCTGCACTTGTAGCTACCTAATCACCAAAGCTATCTAGTTCCAATGTTGCAAGGTCAGGCTACAGTGTTGTTACCTTCCCCACCTGTTCTACTGGCTATAGAGTCATGGTGTGTTATTGTCACTGAAGAAAAGGAAGCAGTGGCACCCTCTCCACACACCTCCTGTGACCAGTTCCCAGAAGCATCCCTGTCACTTGAAAATTTTTCTCTAGGCCATGGGCAGAAGATGGATCCTGTGAGGATGCCTTCAGATTCCATGTGGCCCATGTGGCAGGTGGATAAAGAAGTTGGAGCAGAAGCTCTTGTATCTCTGTTTTTTACCAACCCGGAGGAATAGGTCCAGTTTTCTTCTGATAACGGGTGATGGATGGATCCACTGTGGGTACCCTCAACTTCTAGCTGGCCGGCTAGTGAAGATACTAAGGAGGAGGTCCAATTTACTTGGCATTACAGGCTGAAGTTGGATCCAGTGAAGGTGTCTTCAGTTTCCAGGGGGCCGGTTGATGTTGAGGGCATATCAAGAGCTTCCAAGTCACTGCTTTTTGTCAACCAGGTGAAAGAGGTTCTGGCCCTTGTATCTTCAGTGTGTGAAGCTGACCTTGCTGGGCACAAAGACACTTGGCAACCTGAGTTCCCTGATGTCACACCTACCTCATCCAAAGGATGTCATGATGGCTGTGACTGTGTGCACTCCCATACTCCTTCTGCAAGTCATTCTGGCAGGCTTGAGGAAGAGGGGCCATAAAGGGGGGGTACTGTAACAACCCTGCTGGCATCACTGCATGGCCTCCCATCTCCCGCACACCAACTTACTCACTGCTCCAGGTCATGCTGATTTCTCTCTGCCGCCAGCTCCTTGCCTTGTCTCCTGTCTGCTATGTTCATGTTTCCTGACTGTGTGTATAGGGGGACGGCGCCTAAACTCTGTTTGTGCAAAACATTTCAGCTCATTTAGAGCCATTGTCAATTGTGAATAGTTAGGGTGTGTGCACACGTTGCGGATTCTGCTGCGGATTTTTCCGCACAGATTTGTCCAAATCCGTAGGTTTAGCCTGCGGTTTTCCCCTGTGGTTTGACACCTGTCATGGAGCAGGTGCGAAACCGCTGCGGAATCCGCACAAAGAATTGACATGCTGCGGTTTTGAAACCGCAGCAAATCCGCGCGGAAAAATCTGCAACCTTTTCACTGCGTTTTTCTTTTTACATAGACTAAAATGGTACTGTACAGTGCAGCAGAAACTGTTGCGGATCTGCAGGGCCAAGCCCACTGCAGATCTGCAGCAGAATCCGCAACGTGTGCACACACCCTTACATAGTATTACAACGTCTATAGAAAAAAACAAGGAAATTACATCACAAAATAAATCAAAGAAGCAAATTAATTAAAAATCCAACAAAACCTGACCAAACATCAAATAATTACCAGAACATAAAAATAAAAAAATTAAAAAAATTTTTTCAAACAAACTTATACCACAATCGCATTATATTAATACCTCCTTTTTCTTATATAATACACGAACTATCTATAATAAATTTTATATATATTTTATATTACTTTATCATTTATTTTTATTTTTTTTAAATTTTAAACTTTTTTTGGATTTTCTTTAAAAAAAAATATTTTATATTATTCCTTTTTTATCATATGTGCTAATAGAACAAAAAATTTTTTTGAAGAGATGAAGTTTTTTGTCTGTATTGTTTGAACAAATGTCACATTTATCTGTATAGGATATTATAAATGGAGGATATAAAAGATATGCTCAAATATTTATATTTAAGGTTCTATTAGCACATGATTATATATGATTAAACAAGGAATAATATAAAAAAATTTAAAAAAAAGCCAAAAAAAGTTTAAAATTTTAAAAAAATAAAAATAAATGATAAAATAATATAAAATATATATAAAATTTATTATAGTTTGTGTATTATATAAGAAAAAGGAGGTATTAATATAACGCAATTGTGGTATAATTTTGTTTGTAAAAAAAAATTATTTTTTTATTTTTATGTTTTGGTAATTATTTGATGTTTGGTCAGGTTTCTTTGGATTTTTAATTAATTTGCTTCTTTCATTTAATTAGTGATGTCATTTCCTTGTTTTTTCTATATATGTTGTAATACTATGTAACTATTCAAAATTGACAAAGGCTCTGGATGAGCTGAAACGTTTTGCTGTTAGCTGTGATGTGGAATAAAGCAAATTAAATCAACACATGTGAGTGCCGGGATTTCCTCTTTTCTTGGATGAATCATTCCCTCCACATGCACCACGATATCGACTGGAGTGCCGACTATTTTTCATTATCATAAAGTTTATTTTACAGGCTTCTGGAGAAAGGCACAATGCCAGTCATTCAAGGGTTAATTCTTTGGACCACTGAGAGAGACTTTCTAGCCAATGAAACCACAGTATAAAACACCTGTGGTAACTACGGAAACTGCGCTGATGTCATACACACATACATTTATGATACAGGAGAAGATTCCAGAACCACAAGTCATTCAGCCGTAGGAGGAGACGTACTTGATGTGTCTGGAGACCTGGAGCTTCATCACTCCACAATGGGAGGAAGGGGACACCGCCTAGCCAGCCAGATCAGCCATACCGCCTAGCCAGCCAGATCAGCCATACCGCCTAGCCAGCCAGATCAATGGGGTGACAGATGTTGCAGCCAGATCTCCCTCACGTCCAGTACTCGCCGCCTTCACCTTTATGTGTACGGCCTGGAGAGGTCGCATTAGGCTTCTCCATAAACAAATATGACACAATGTACAAATTCTGGTACAATTTGCTGTTACATGTTGGCATTAACCTTCTAAGCCCAAGGGAAGGGCAGTCCTGCAGCCATGGTTCCCTAGAGGTTTCCTCCACAGGGGGTTTTTCCTCTCCTGAGTGCTGAAGGATGATTCTTCGTGAGTCAGGGGTTCTGCCATTTTCAGTGTCTTTTTCATAGTAATTGGCTGATTCTAAATTTCAGACACTGAATGAAATAATAACTATGAGATTTGGAATAAAATTTGGTCGATTTAACATCCAATAAAAGTGTTTTGTGTGTTTCTTTCACAATCTTGGGTTGGTGGAATTTTGTTGGGGATCAGGATCCAGCATCTATGATCAAGCCGTGAAGCCAGATATGGAGTCGGAGCAATTTAACCCTGCGCTGGAAGACAGGACGGAGCAGAGATGACAAAGTGTTTCTGCACAATTAGCACAAGTTCACACTCTTCCTCGCATTCAGATATACGAGGGGATTCAGTGCCGAATTGGGACTAAAAAGCAGCCCTGGCACACAAAATTCACCAGCCCACATACAATAAGTGTCCTCAACCCAAATCGTAGAACAGTGATAGGTCATGTAAGATTTTGCTTTATCCGTTACCAGGGCCGGAACAAAGTATTTTGGTGCCCAAATCAGATGAAGTCGAAGGCGCCCATTTTGCCTTTCTACCCAGCTAAGTCTCCTGCAGCACATCCCGACACGGAGTCCTTTAAAAATAACATTGTTATTAAAAAGCTCCTGAATAAAAAATATCTATCCATATTATGACCTAAATCTGACTCTTATAAAATATGGCCTCCACACTGTCCTGTAGTCCATCTGTTCAGAGATGGTAGCTGGGAAAACACAGAACAACAACTGAAACAATATCATCAGAACTAGTGTTGAGCATTCCGATACCGCAAGTATCGGGTATCGGCCGATACTTGCTGTATCGGAATTCCGATACCGACTTCCGATATTTTTTCAATATCGGAATTCGGCATCGGAATCGGAAGTTCAAAGTTGATTGACAGCCTGACGTCATCATGATGCGCGGTGTGTGCGCATCATGATGCGCCGTCATTTCGGGCCTTCCGGGGGTCTCTGCCGGCCTGCCGGGGGGCTGTGTGGACTGCCCGGGGTCTGTACCGGCCTGCCGGGGGGCTGTGCCGGCCTGCCGGTGGTCTGTGCACCCTGTGGGGGTCTGTACCGGCCTGCCGGGGGGCTGTGCCGGCCTGCCGGTGGTCTGTGCACCCTGTGGGGGTCTGTGCCGGCCTGCCGGGGGGCTGTGCCGGCCTGCCGGTGGTCTGTGCACCCTGTGGGGGTCTGTACCGGCCTGCCGGGGGGCTGTGCCGGCCTGCCGGGGGGCTGTGCTGATGTCCGGGGGTCTGTGCAAGCATCGTCCGATGGGACTACAAGTCCCATCTGGCGATGCCTGCTACCATGACAGTGATTGACACATTAGCCAATGATGGGACAGTAGTAGTCCCATCATCCGGCTAATGTGTTAAATGTTAAAAAAAAAAAAAATACTACATACATACTACATGCATGCTACATACATACTACATGCATGCTACATACATACTACATGCTACATACATACTACATGCTACATACATACTACATATATACTACATGCATGCTACATACATACTACATACATACTACATATATACTACATACATGCTACATACATGTTACATACATACTGCATGCTACATACATACTACATACATACTACATACATACTACATACATACTACATGCATGCTACATGCATGCTACATACATACATACTACATGCATGCTACATACATACTACATGCATGCTACATGCATGCTACATACATACTACATGCTACATACATACCACATACATACTACATACATACTACATACATACTACATGCTACATACATACTACATATATACTACATGCATGCTACATACATACTACATGCTACATACATACCACATACATACCACATACATGCTACATGCTACATACATACTACATATATACTACATGCATGCTACATACATACTACATATATACTACATGCATGCTACATACATACTGCATGCTACATGCATGCTACATACATACTACATACATACTACATGCTACATACATACCACATATATACTACATACATACAATACATTCATACAATACATACATAGACATACAGTACATATAACATAGAGTAACATACTTACCAATACTTGTCACATTGTTCCCCGAAGCCATTGTCTTTTCCGGAATAAATATTAACATAACAAACCACAAAAATACTCACCCACGATCCGAAGCAGTCCACGAGTGTGTCCCACGACAATCTTGGGTAGAGAACTGCAGCATCAGCTGATGCTGCCGTTCTCTACAGGCTGCAGGAATCCAATGACGGAAGGTAGGTATCCTTCCGCACTGTATTCCTCCGCCACTTAAAAAAAAAAAAAAGTCCCTAGTCTCACTTTATGCCATTGCTGCGTGGGAAATTCCCACACAGCAATGGCATAAAGTGAGACTAGGGACTTTTTTTTTTTTTAAGTGGCGGAGGAATACAGTGCGGAAGGATACCTACCTTCCGTCATTGGATTCCTGCAGCCCGTAAAGAACGGCAGCAGTTCTCTACCCAAGATCGTCGTGGGACACACTCGTGGACTGCTTCGGATCGTGGGTGAGTATTTTTGTGGTTTGTTATGTTAATATTTATTCCGGAAAAGACAATGGCTTCGGGGAACAATGTGACAAGTATTGGTAAGTATGTTACTCTATGTTATATGTACTGTATGTCTATGTATGTATTGTATGAATGTATTGTATGTATGTAGTATATATGTGGTATGTATGTAGCATGTAGTATGTATGTAGTATGTATGTAGCATGCATGTAGCATGCAGTATGTATGTAGTATATATGTAGTATGTATGTAGCATGTAGTATGTATGTAGTATGTATGTAGTATGTATGTAGTATGTATGTAGCATGCATGTAGCATGCATGTAGTATGTATGTAGCATGCATGTAGTATGTATGTAGTATGTATGTAGTATGTATGTAGCATGCATGTAGCATGCATGTAGTATGTATGTAGCATGCATGTAGTATGTATGTAGTATGTATGTAGTATGTATGTAGTATGTATATATGTAGTATGTATGTAGCATGTAATTTTTTTTTTTTTTTTTTTTTTTTTTTACATTCAACACATTAGCCGGATGATGGGACTACTACTGTCCCATCATTGGCTAATGTGTCAATCACTGTCATGGTAGCAGGCATCGCCCGATGGGACTTGTAGTCCCATCGGACGATGCCTGCACAGACCCCCGAAGCCTGCACAGCCCACTGGCAGGCCGGCACAGCCCCCCGGCAGGCCGGCACAGCCCCCCGGAGCCTGCACAGACCACCGGCAGGCCGGCACAGCCCCCCGGCAGGCCGGCACAGACCACCGGAGCCTGCACAGCCTCCCCGGCAGGCCGGCACAGCCCCCCGGAGCCTGCACAGACCACCGGCAGGCCGGCACAGCCCCCCAGCAGGCCGGCACAGCCCACCGGAGCCTGCACAGACCACCGGCAGGCCGGCACAGACCCCCGGCAGGCCGGCACAGACCACCGGAGCCTGCACAGACCCCCTGGCAGGCCGGCACAGCCCCCCGAAAGGCCCGTACAGACCCCAGAGAGGCTGTACAAGGCAAAAACAGGGTTTTTCTTATTCCGATACCGGAAGTCCCATAGACTTGAATGGGACTTCCGGTATCGGAATCGGCGATACCGATACTTTTTTTAAAGATCGGCCGATCCATTCCGATCCGATACTTTGAAGTATCGGACGGTATCGCTCAACTCTAATCAGAACAGAAAGCAGGTTACATTCACAATATGCCAAAAACAGCTCTACACCTTAAATAGGGGGATTATAAGAGTGAGCACAATGGACACTCCCAACATGGAATTATCTACTAAAGACATAGAGTCAATAATCCACCAAGAAAATATAACAATATTTTGTATCATTAAATTGTAACAAGAAGGCATACACGTATATATACACATACAGTATAACAGTTCCCCAGATACTCAACTCATTGGGGATACAATTGTGGCATGCCTTAAGATGGCTGGGGATCGTCTTTATTGTGCTCACACCATTCACATCATGTGCGGTGAATTTCTACAAGTAGTTCCCATTAGTTTCCATTCCCACATTAGTTTTTGCCGGTAAAAGATTAGGTCATGCACAATACCACTTACCAATGTATTCTGTCTATGCTTAGACTAGAAACGTATTCGCTTATAGCCATTATTTATTTGCCCATACCGAAGATGGAGTCTGGCCAGTACGCCTGTGATGTGATGTGCATCAGAGCATTGCCGATGGCACCTTTTCATTGACACCTGATAATCAGTGACGTCACAGGGGTTTCCGCTTGACCCACCGTGTCACCTAGGTCGCCGGAAGTGATGTAATCTCCGGCATATACAACACCACACATGTACCGCAAATTATACCGGAAGGATGCACACCTGCGGTGATATCTCTATAAGGTTAATCTTGTCGCACAGTATGGCATAACCCCCAGAGTAAGGCCACGCAAAACGCACATTGGATCTGCTGAGGTGGTATCCCACCTGGGTAATATGGGTAAAAGTTAATTGCGTCTTTGTGCTGGATAGTTTTTACCAATGTGCATGCGGTCTAGCATATAGCAGTGTTATGATTCAGGCCATATTGGCATATACCAATGACTGATGCATATAGACTGGTTACCTGTCTAATCAACTTACCTGCATTCAGCATTTATGATAAAAGGCTATCAATATTGAAACACTAGCACTTTAAGGTATTCTATTTTATATACTCTTCCTGCCACAATATACTGTACATGTATATACAGTGCCTTGTGAAAGTATTCGGCTCCCTGGAACTTTTCAACCTTTTCCCACATATTATGCTTCAAACATAAAGATCCCAAATGTAAATTTTTGGTGAAGAATCAGCAACAAGTGGGACACAATTGTGAAGTTGAACGAAATTTATTGGTTATTTTAAATTTTTGTGGAAATTCAGAAACTGAAAAGTGGGGTGTTCAAAATTATTCAGCCCCTTTAACTTAATACTTTGTTGCGCCACGTTTTGCTGCAATTACAGCTGCAAGTCGCTTGGGGTATGTCTCTATCAGTTTTGTACATCGAGATACTGAAATTCTTGCCCATTCTTCCTTGGCAAACAGCTCGAGCTCAGTGAGGTTTGATGGAGATCGTTTGTGAACAGCAGTTTTCAACTCTTTCCACAGATTCTCAATTGGATTCAGGTCTGGACTTTGACTTAGCCATTCTAACACCTGGATACGTTTATTTGTGAACCATTCCATTGTGGATTTTGCTTTATGTTTGGGATCATTGTCTTGTTGGAAGTCAAATCTCCGTCCCAGTCTCAGGTCTTTTGCAGAATCCAACAGGTTTCCTTCAAGAATGGTCTTGAATTTGGCTCCATCCATCTTCCCATCAATTTTAACCATCTTCCCTGTCCCTGCTGAAGAAAAGCAGGCCCAAACCATGATGCTGCCACCACCATGTTTGAAAGAGGGGATGATGTGTTCAGGGTGATGAGCTGTGTTGCCTTTACGCCAAACATATCATTTGGCATTGTTGCCAAAAAGTTCGATTTTGTTTTCATCTGACCAGAGCACCTTCTTCCTCATGTTTGGTGTGTCTCCCAGGTGGCTTGTTGCAAACTTTAAATGACACTTTTTATGGATATCTTTGAGAAATGGCTTTCCTCTTGCCACTCTTCCATAAAGGCCAGATTTGTGCAGTGTACGACTGATTGTTGTCCTATGGACAGACTGTCCACCTCAGCTGTAGATCTCTGCAGTTCATCCAGAGTGATCATGGGCCTCTTGTCTGCATCGCTGATCTGTCTTCTCCTTGTTAGAGATGAAAGTTTAGAGGAACGGCCGGGTCTTGCTATATTTGCAATGGTATGATACTACGTCCATTTTAAGATGATTGCTTGCACAGTGCTCCTTGGGATGTTTAAAGTTTTTTAAATCATTTTGTATCCAAATCCGGCTTTAAACTTCTCCACAACAGTATCACGGACCTGCCTGTTGTGTTCCTTGGTCTTCTTGATGCTCTCTGTGCTTCAAACAGAACACTGAGACTTTCACAGAGCAGGTGCATTTATATGGAGACTTGATTACACACAGGTGGATTATATTTATCATCATTAGTCATTTAGGACAACACTGGATCATTCACAGATTCACAATGAACTTCTGGAGTGAGTTTGCTGCCCTGAAAGTAAAAGGGGCGAATAATATTGAATGCCCCACTTTCCAGTTTTTGAATTTCCACAAAAATTTTAAATAACCAATAAATTTCATTCAACTTCACAATTGTGTCCAACTTGTTGTCGATTCTTCACCAAAAACTTACATTTGGTATATTTATGTTTTGAAGCATGATATGTGGGAAAAGGTTGAAAAGTTCCAGGGGGCCAAATACTTTCACAAGGCACTGTACCAAAATTAGTCCATAAACATTTATATATACTCTGGCACTTCTCGAGAATAATAAATACACAGTCTTCGGACTTATATATTGAAAATTAGCCGAAAAAAAGAAGAGATCCAAAAAACAATAAAAAATCATATTTTATTAATGAATATTAAAAGTTTAGTTTAAAAAGATAAACAATAATGCCCAGTAGGGGGCACTCAACCGCCTAACTATAGCCAAATATCACATAAGGTACCGTAAGCACTAAATTCGGAAGTAAATTACTGGAATGCAAACCATTTGTGCAAATAATACAATATTTCTTAAAAAAAGCGTACAAAAAATGCCAAAGATTCAGTGAGAAATGTACCAAAATATGTAATCACAGCAGTAACATGACAAAGAAATGTCTAAGTACCTGTGGCAATCAGAGCCTGAAACTACACTGAAAAATAGGCTGCAGATGAAAAAAAGAAATAAACCGCAATCAAATGGTAACTGTACCTGAAGTGTGTATGAGTGACAAAGATGGCGCAGCCTCCTCACCCCAACGCACGTTTCACACCCAGCTTCTTCCGGGGGCATGTCCATGTGGCGGGCGGTATGTGTTTAAATAGTACCGATAGCCAATTAGAGAGCGTGAAGACAACAAGAGCGTGAATGGCTTGGTGACGTCTCCCCGTATGAAAATCACTACCAGTGACACACTCTGTCGAACCGCAAGCAGTAATGCTAGAGGCACAATAATAGAGCACTCCCGGAAGTGAACGGCAGTGATGAAGCTGCGCAGGCGCACAATCATGCAGAGAAAGGTGCCGTGATAAAAGGTGAAAACAATAAAAATGTGAACCGACCCTTCAACTGTTATATAAGCATGCTCCAATCCAAATATAAATCACATCCATAATGAGGTAGTCTCAATAGTTTCTAATCTATTGTTGTTTGATTATATCAATTTAATAATTCAAAAAATACATTAAAATTCCTGTAACATATAGCAGTCCATTTTCAATGGTAGTCCCAAAGGTTGAATAGAATCCATCAAAAGGAATTATAACAGCATGCTTTAGTCCATTGTAATTAGGAACTTCCATCAAAAATATTAATCTAAGCATGCTTTAGTCCACTGTAGTTAGAAACCTGAAAACACAGAGGAAAAATGAACTCAGCAGAGTATAGTCTTTAATGGTTAAAAAACCTCAAAAAAATGAAGGATCAAGGTGATGTATCCAATAATTCTCCGAAATTGAAGACAGCTGACATCAGCCAACAGTCGAAGATAATGAAAACCTCCATGATAAAGCTCAATCTAAATCGAAAGAAAAAATAATAATTAAAAAAGTAAAATACATGAAAATAACCCACTCACCCCATAAAAAGATGCCAAAAAACAAGGAGACTACAAAAAGGAGCCTTGGCATGATTTTAATGAAGCCGGCAAATGTTTCAGCGGCTATTCTGCTATGTAGAACTGTATGAAATATATATATATGCATTCTCCGTGTCTATATCTATTCTTTTGTTTCTTTATTAAACCTGTCAGTGTGATTTTACTGTTTTGCAAAATGAATTGCCGGCTTTTGGTAAAGGACACTGGGTGCGATTTTCTCACAAGTCACACTTGCGGCCCCATAGAATTGCATTGGCGAGTCCGATCCGATAATCGTAAATTGGGAGAGTAGAAACAGAAGCGCAGAAAACAGTGCACACACAGGTGAAATATGTGTATAAAAAGGCTTTATTTAACACCAATGCCTGGCAGACAGAAAATATAAAATCACCATAAAATCACAAAGAACATGGACAATTCAAGCCTGACAAGGTATACCATAGGGGCAATATTTGATAACGGTGCAGCTGTGAATAAGTGACTCACACACAGATCACTGCCACGGCGACATGTAAAGGATAACTAATATTCCAGTCCAAAATATAAATAGATGCTATGGTATTATAGCTAATGTTCGATAATATAATATCACATCAAAATTATTCCAACTTGCTAATTTACTAATACCATAAGCGCTCTGAGCAGAGATCATGCGCCAGACACATATATAAAACCTTATAGACTGAGCGCACTCCATGCAACTGTGTTATAAAGATCAAAAAATACCTCACAAACTAGCCAAAGCTGGGACACTCTGCACCATGTTATTGCTCTGGTGAATGCAATATACAGAGAAATAATTTATGCACAAAGCCAAAAATCATGTAAAAAATTGCTCAAAACCAGAAAGGCTGGTATGGTAGATAATGAAATGTTATCACTTTAAAATAGTGCCAGAGCAATAACAATGCTATATCCAGAGCGCTCTCAGCAGTGGCCATGTGGTGCATACAAATACATGCATAAGAGTAAGGCTGGAGTCACACACAAGGTAGAAAATACGGACCGTATTTTACGCCCGTAATAAGCATAAATGGTCCCTAAATAGTGATCCGTATGTCATCCGTTGTCAGGGTGTGGCCGCGTATTTTTCTCATGTAAGCATCCGTTTGTAATCCGTATACCGTTTTTTTCTCGCAACCTTGCAAAATGGACATTTAACGGTTTTGAGGCCTGCACATAATTTAAATCATCAGCACCAACCCTATTTATTGCCTCAACATCAGGTGGCAGCCTCCAATCTGCCCATTTTGGCGCTCTGCTCGTGTGGGTGTCTTGCTGGTTGTTAGCAAACATGTCTGACACACTTCAGTTCACCCCAACTGACCGTGTTCTCTTCAACTGGGTTTTGTCCAGGTGCTTTGGCCAGCCATACCCAGTGATTGTGGATCCGAGGAGGAGGAGACCATGTGGGTGCATCCGCATTTGAGACAACGCCTCAATAAAGGCCATTTTCACAGGCTTTATGCAGCTCTGAGGACACATCCTGACAAGTTTTTCCTCTGTTGTCGGATGACCGTTTCTACCTTTGATGCTTTGTTGGAGACAGTGCGCCCAGGGATCACCTTCCAGGACACCCAAATGTATCTCTGCGGAGGAGCGCCTTCTCCTTACATTACGGTATGTATTTCTCAGCTACAGAATGTATGTAGATGATTAGTTTCTCAACTAATTCTCTTACTCAGTAACCCCTTTTTGGCCAAGAAGCATTAGGTATTGGTACCAAATATATGCTCTGAAACTTAGAATACTTTGATGTGTTATTCCACATTACATAGCCGTGGGACATGTGTATATGTATTGTTCGCATAGCTTCTTACTTACACACTGTTCTGGTGGTCTATATGTAATGTGTGCATCCTTGAGTCCTTGAGCATGTATTTTAATGTATATATTTTCTACATTTGTTTAATTGTAGGTTCCTCTCAACTGGCCTTTCTTATGCAGCACTCCATCTGGAGTTTTTGATTGGGCGATCGACAATATCCGGCATCGTTCGTGCTACATGTTCGGAAATCTGGTCCAGAGTTCATAATCTGGTCATGCCAGAGCCCAAGATGGTAGACTGGTTGAGGATTGCCCGGGGATTTGAGTTGCACTGCCAAATCCCCAATTGTATTGGAGCCCTAGATGGGAAGCACATCCGTGTGCGTAAGTCGCCGAACTCAGGGTCCCAATTCTATAATTATAAACAATATTTTTCTGTAGTTTTGCTGGCTCTGGTTGACAACAACTACAGCTTTATAATTGTAGACATTGGGGCTTATGGAAGAACTGGAGACTCTAGAGTCTTCAGTTCTTCCATTAAGAGTCGGCGGCTGCGCAAAAACCTGTTGGACCTACCACCACCACGTCAGCTGCCAGGCTCAAATCAAGAAGCGGTGCCTTGTGTCCTAGTGGGGGATGAAGCCTTCCAATTGACCAGGTATGTCATGAGGCCATACCCGCACAGAAACCTTGACCACCGGCGCAGGATTTTTAATGTGCGCCTTTCACATGCCCGAAGACCGGTGGAGTGCGCCTTCGGCATTCTTTGTGCCAAATGTCGTGTCCTCCAGTCTACCATTCAGCTGAGTGAAGCCAACGTCATTGAGGTCATCAAAGCTTGTGTGGTCCTCCATAGCTTCACTAGACTGCATGATTGCTCCTCATCTGATGTGACTGAAGGTGTGGTGGACAATGGGGCTAGGCCTACGCCACATGTGCTCCCTTTACGGTGTCCTCTCTCAGGACTCAAAGTACGTGATGTGTTCACTCAGTATTTTGTTTCACCTCATGGTTCTACTACCTGGCAAGATCAGGCTGTATCTATGTTGTGATGTTCATCAGTTTTTTTGTTTGGTCTTCTCTGATTTGTGTTGTCTGTTTATATGTGATAAAGTTGACTTACTTATTCGAATGCCTAAAATAATTCAGGAAGAAGGCCAAAGATGCATTTTCGAATGTTTTATAAATGCAAAAAATAGCTTACAATACGGTGTACCATATTTTTGTCATTGGGCAGATATTGTCCAGGCCATTTAGCCTTTTCTGTATATAACATTGTCATTTTTTGACACACAAAGAGGTAACAAGAAATTATAAATACCAACAAAAATAATTTACAAAACGATTAGCTATTTTATAACTGCTGGTAGCTTGGCGGAGGTGATGGCGGGAGGCCTTCATCTCTTTGTTGGGGGTTGGGGTGCCCAGCTTGACCATCACCCTGTTGGGGTGGATGATCTTGACCCTGTGGGAAGATGTGGCCATGTTCCAGCAGCTGCGCACCAAAGAGACCATAAGGATACTATCGATTATAATCCTGTGGCTGATATATGACCATGTCGTCCAAAACAAGGTTGGGGCCAGCCTCCAACACCAGGTCTGTACAAGTGGCCATATTGGGCAGGTAGGTTATAGGCTGCCATTTGGCCCTGTTGTGGCCAAGGTTGGTTTGGGAGGGAATGGGTGGAGGTGTAGGCACACGTGCAGACCGACACTCAGATCCTAATTGAGCATGCACAGCTGGTTGTCGGACAAAGCGGAGACGGTTAGGAGTTGAGAGCTGCCACCTCTCAAGATACTCAAACAACTCATATGGGTCATTGGGGTGTGTGCATGCATCAATTAGAATCTGAATGGATCCGCGCACACGTAGCCTCACCTCACGGGGTAGGGGACGAAGGTACCGGGCCAGGCTTCGGGAATATGCCACTTCACCCTCATCCTGGGCAGCCCTGGACAGGTAATTTAGGACACCTGTGTCTACATGCCTCGGGGTATTAGAGGCAGTGTTGTCCCTTCTCCATCTCCCACGGCGGCCTACGGCTGCAGGCTGGGGGGACCCCTCAACACGGCCAGTAGGGCTGCTGCTGTTGCCAGGGTCTTCTAAGTTGCTGGCTGCTGGTGGCTCTGCTGGGTCTGGTCCAGGTGTAGAACATGATGCTGGTGGAGCTTGGGGGTTGCAAAAGCTCGGGTTAGAGGATGGGCCAGCCACCTCTTCACATCCCCCGTCCGGGTCTATGATGGGCTCAGTATCCGACCCTGTCTCCCTCTCTGTGAGGTTGGACTGAGTTCTGTTAGGAAATGTACAAATAAACAAATGTAGCTCTGACCCTAAAAAGCATATGTGTCATGTGGTGTGATGTCTGTACTTACGGTCTGAGATCTATACTGGGTGCCAAAAATGCCAAGCGGTCAAAATAGATGTATTTCCGCTTGGTCAGTGCTGCTGCCCCACTCCTGGCCCTCTGCTGTCTTTCCCGCCAATACTGGTCGCGGATGCTGCGCCAGCATCTCATCACATCCTCAACTGCAATGTGAAGTGAAAAGGGACTGTAACCCTTGGGAATTGTGTCAAACAATATTCATAACATTTCACATAGTCACGTGGCCTAGTAGGGGGTGGTTTTTATGTAAATTTTTCTTTAGCAAACAGGGATACACAGTCTAGGATTGTAGGGGCTACATTTAAGAAAGCTCACTTCTGGCCTTTAAGCTGATTGGTAAAAATGACATTTACTTACGAATGTGTTGTTGCTCCTCACGTAGCCGTTGGGCATAGTCTGGGAACATGTGCACACAGATGCGCCTGCATGCCGCCTCTTTGCGGCCTCAGTCAGAATAATGGTCATCCCGTTGGTCCCAAAGTTCGGGCCTTTCCTGAACCAACACAATTAGGAGCTCCACATTAATGTGGCCAGACATGACGCTGCAGGACTCTGTGGAGGCATACTTCCTGAATGTCTGGAGCGCTATTTGAGATAATTTGCATGTCTAAGCTTCCTGATGATGGATTGGCCCATTTGCTGTCACCAGGAAAAGTCTTGCGTATATCTCGCAAGTCACATGGGTGGTCCGTGTGTAATGTGATTTTTCTGCACACCCATAGACTTGCATTGGCGTACTACGGTCGTAATACGCTGACAATCGCAGCATGCTGCGATTGGCACAGACCGTAGAAAATACGCGAGAAAAATACGGCTGATGGGCGCTACCCCATAGAGAATAATTTGTCTGTGGGCAATGCGTTTTTTTATCGCCTCTCACTCGTCCGTATTCCTCTCTAGTGTGACGCCGGCCTAACAGATAGACACACACTGCAATCACATAATTACCCAGAGCCCAGGTTATACCATCAGGTCTGTCCGGTCCAACGCGTGTCGCTGTCCCCACAACAGGTTCGTCAGGGAATCTACATGTCAATATCTATTCTTTCATTTCTTTATTAAACCTGTCAGTGTGATATTACTGTTTTGCAAAATGAATTGCCGGCTTTTGGTAAAGGACACCGGGTGCGATTTTCTCGCATGTCACACTTGCGGCCCCATAGACTTGCATTGGCAAGTCTGATCCGATAATCGGTGACAAACGCAACATACTGCGATTTTCTCAGCCCGATTAAAACGGCCGAGACAAAAAAAAAAAAAAAATAGAATGATGGGAGCTGCACCATAGATTAACATTGGGATGAGTGCAATGCGATTTTTTATCGCTAGTGCGACTCCGGTCTAATGCTGTTTGTCTTCCTTGACTATCAGCGGCTTACTATTCCACACCCGAGATGATACCAGTGCTGCCTGTGCAAGTAGCATCCTGCTCAGCCGTCCATCACTCCGCTACCCACGACAATGTCAGCACTGCCTGAGCCAGCTCAATCCCTTCATGCAGCTTCTCGTTTCTCATGTTCTACGCTGCTTGTTATCCCTGCCTGTGCAGTAGTTCCGCTGGGCCAGCTTCCACGTGTCCAGCGTCTAACTGGAGGTAACACCTGTGTCCCTTGGTCATTCCATTCTGATATTGTCTGAGGGGTCTTACTACGGGTGACTGGGGCTCGCATAGTCATGCACCACTCGGAGCCCCCAAGACCGTGGGCCCGTGGTGCAACACGGATTGATCTTTGGTTTCAAGAACGTTCCAGAAAATCCAAGCAGGAGTGGAGACCTTATCGTATGGATTTTAGACTCCAGAAACCGCCTGCTTCTCCATCTCCAGTCTCTCTTCCTGAACCAATACAAGTAGATCAAGTGAGCTTGGCCAGGCAGCGCCAGGAGGCATGCCGAGTGGAAGGAAGATGTTTCTACTGCGGTAGTTCGGAGCATCAGATCTGCTTCTGTTCAGAGAGGTCGGGAAACTCCAGTGCCTAGGGTCGGTAGGAGAGCCTTCCCTGGGTAAAGATCATTTCTCTCCATCTCTGCAACTGACTGTTTCCGTATCCTTTGGCACAGTTAAATTCTCGGAACTTTGTCACTTGGATTCCAGAGCCGCGGGGAATCTCATCCAGCAAGCGGTTGTGGACCATTACCAGATTCCAGTCCAGCGCCTTCCAAATCCGCTGCTAGTGACTTCCGTAGATGGCAAACCCCTGACCGAGCCCATTCAGTTCCACACTGTGCCAGTGAAACTTCAGGTAGGTCTATCGCGTTCTGAAGAATTTGTTTTTATGTTTTGCCTGGTTTGTCTCACCCCTCGTTTCTAGGTTTGCACTGGTTCCGAACACATGAACTTGTCTTGAATTGGAGGACTGGAGAAGTCCTGCACGGGGGAGATTTCTGCTCCGATCATTGCATCACCCCCATTTGTCCTGTTCCTGCTCCAGTTCAGCCAGCTGACCTACTGGGTTTACCATCCCCTTACTGGGCTTTCTCTGATGTCTTTGGGAAAAGTGAAGCAGAGAGACTACCTCCACACATGTCATATGACTATCCCATTGATCTGCTTCCTGGAACGACTCCTCCTCAGGAGCGAATCGATCCTTTTTCCCCATGCAGAGACCCAGGACATGTCGGACTACATCCAGGAGAACCTGACTAGAGGATTTATCTGGAAATCATCTTCCCCAGCGGGGGCAGGATTCTTTTTCGTTAGGAAAAAGGACGGATCTCTTCGGCCATGTATCAATTACAGGGGGTTAAACCAGATCACGGTAAAAAATAAATATCCCGGTAAAAAATAAATATCCATTACCGCTTATTTCAGAGCTGTTTGATCATCTCCAAGGGGCCAAGATCTTCACCAAACTAGATCTCAGAGGGGCCTACAACCTTATTCATATACGTCAGTGAGACAAATGGAAAACAGCCTTCAACACTCGAGATGGACACTATGAATACCTGGTAATGCCATTTGGCCTCAGTAACACACCCGCGGTCTTCCGGGAGATTGTAAATTACATTTTTAGAAATCTCCTCTATTCATGTGTTGTTGTCTATTGGGATGACATCTTGATTTACTCCACAGACCTAGCCACTCATCGGAAACACATGTGTCAGGTTCTACAAAGACTCAAAGAGAATAGACTGAATGCCAAGTTTGAGAAATGTGTCTTCGAGCAATCCTCTCTGCCTTTTCCCTGTTATGTAGTCTCGACCACAGGTCTAAAGATGGATCCGGAGAAATTATCTGCTATCTTCAAGTGGCCTCGCCCATCCGGGCTGAAAGCGATACAACGGTTCCTGGGATTCGCCAACTATTATCGCCAATTTATTCCACACTTTTCTACTCAAGTGGCACCCATCTCGGCTCTAACTCAAAAAGGCATTAATCCCAAGGATTGAACTCCCGAAGCGGAAGAGGCCATTGCTTCAATGAAGGAAGCCTTCTCTTCCGCGCCCATTCTCCATCGACCGGACTCTGACAAACAATTTTTTCTTGAGGTAGACGCTTCCTCCACAGGCGCAGGAGCGGAGCTCTCTCAAAAGTCCTATACCAGTCGTATGGTCTCTTGTATTTTTTTCTCAAAGGTTTTTTCCATTTCAGAGAGGAACTATTCTATTGGAGATCAGGAACTGTTGGCAATCAAGATGGCTCTGCAAGAATGATGACTCCTCCTCAAGGGAGCAGTTTATCAGGTTGTCATATTCAGCAATCATAAAAACCTGGCTTATCTCCAGTCAGCACAGAGATTGTATCCCCACCAGGCCAGGTGGGCTTTGTTTTGTGCTCAATTTAATTTTTTTCTTCATTTTCGTCCAGCTGACAAGAATGTCAAGGCCAATGCACTTTCCAGAGCTTTCCTGCCTCCCGATTCAGAGGAAGAACCACAACATATCATTGAGCCATCCGGGTTAGTGCCAGTAGTCTCTGCCAATCTCTCTCGGCTTCCCCCAGGCAAAACTCTTGTGCCGTCTTTGGACAAAAATCGTGTCCTTCAGTGGGGTCACTCCTCCAAGTTGGGCGGGCATGCTGGTCGGAAAAAGATTTTGCAACTTATCTCCCATTACAAATAGTGGTCTACCATGGGCAAAGATATCCTGAAGTATGTCGCAGTCTGTCCTTCGTGTGCCTGTAACAAAACTGCAAGATCATCCCATCTCTTCTGGCTGCTCTGCTGTCTGGGTTGTGGTAGATCGCTTTTCGAAGATTGCTCACTTCGTTCCTCTGTCTGGTCTTCCGTCTGCTCCTGAGCTTGCTAACTATTTCATACAGCATATCTTCCGTCTCCATGGGTTTCCTCTCCACATTGTGTCCGACAGGGGAGTTCAGTTCACTTTGAAGTTCTGGAGAGCGGTCTGTAAACTAATGAAGGTAGAACTGGATTTTTCGTCTGCTTACTATCTTCTATCTAATGGGCAAGTGGAGAGTACCAGTCAAGTCTTGTCCGGCTTTCTGCGTTACTTCGTCAATGCGCATCATGACGACTGGGTCAAGTTACTGCCCTGTGCCGAGTTTTCGTATAACAATCAAGTAAGTAAATCCTCTGGAAGGTCTCCTTTCCATATTGTTTGGGCTGCAACCCGGAATCCCTCTTCCCATCTATGGGCCCTCAGGCGTCCCTGCAGCTGACACCTTTGCAGAGGAATTCTTTAAAGTATGGAGTGATACCAAGTCCGCCCTGGAAAAAGCCTCACAACGTATGAAGAGACATGCGGACAAAAGACGCCTGGATGCTCCAATCTTTCGGCCCGGAGATAAGGTGTGGCTCTCCTCCAAGTACATCCGTTTGAAGATGCCCTCCTACAAATTGGGTCCGTGTTTCATCGGTCCCTTTGAAGTCTTGAAACAAATTAACGCAGTCTCGTATAAATTGAAATTGCCTGCTTCATTATGTGTGCCTAACTCTTTCCATGTTTCCCTCCTCAAACCTCTAGTTTTGAGCTCCTTCTTCAAGGACCCGGGTAGAACTCCTGATCCCGTCAGTGAGGAGGATGTCTTTGAGGTAAAAGATATCTTGGCCACAAAGAGAGTAAGGGGTAAGACCTACTTCATGGTGGATTGGAAGGGCTTCGGTCCTGAGGAGAGGTCTTGGGAGTCCAAAGAAATCATCCAGGCTCCTGTTCTATTGGAGAGATTTAACACAGGCTTGAAAAAGAGTGGGCGTAAGGAGGGGGATACTGTAATACCTGTGCCTGCATGGGGTCCCCACCGGGCTCCCCGTCCCCTCGCTGTGGCACCCGTAACTCCTCAGGGCCCCCATCGGGGAACCCCGCTCTCAGACTACTCCCTGCCGCCCTGCTGCTCATGCTACCTGGCGTGCGACCAGCACATCCCCGGGTATGAGGCTTAAGTCACACGTTCGCGCGCTCCCGGTCTCTTAAAGAGACAGGGTGCATTTTTCAAAAATGTTATTAACCAATGGTATTCGTGTGTGTTATTTCTAGCCCCTCTGCCATAGAGAGGGTGCCAGAGCAACAAGTGTTTACTGTTGCTAGTTCCGGTTTTGTGTTCTGACGTGCCTGTGACCAGTTGTGTCTCTTCCGTGTGCAGCCAGTATCCTGCTAATACTGTTTGTCTTCCTAGTCTATCAGCGGCGTACTATTCCACACCCAAGATGATACCAGTGCTGCCTGTGCAAGTAACTGTAACAACCTGCTGGTATCACTGCATGGCCTCCCATCTCCCACACACCAACTTACTCACTGCTTCAGGTCATGCTGTGATTTCTCTCTGCCACCAGCTCCTTGCCTTGTCTCCTGACTGCTATGTTCATGTTTCAGACTGTCTGTATAGGTGGGTGTTGTGAGTTCATTTTCCCCTCCGTCTCTGAGGCCTGGTGAACTCCCTATCCTAGTGAAGGAAGGTAGTGAGCCTGATTATCAGGCACCTGGGACTAATGAAGACGATTGGCTGAGTGGAGTCTCTGACTGGATATAAGGCTGCCTACGCCCTTTCTGCCCTGCGGGTGATTTCTCTGTGGACTCTTGGACACCAGTCTGATTCCTGCTCTCCTAAAGCTAAGTTTTCTGCTTTGCCATTTGCATTTAAGATTTGTTTTTGTTTTTCTTGCTTTTTGGATTCTGCCACTCCCTGCTGGAGTGTGCAGTATTCCTTTAGCTCTGTCCTCTGAAAATACCTGAGTGCTGATTTAGTTTTGAAGCTTAGTTGCTTCAGGGCCATTTTTATATCAGCTGGTTGGCTCTGTCTTTGATAGGGTTTTGGCGGATTGCAGACAGCAGCTTTCCTATCCGTTCCTATCTAGGTAGTTTTTGGGCCCCATCTTTGCTCACTCTGTCTTTTTGTCTGTGTAAGTGTTTCCATCTTGCTTCACCGTCATTATATGTGGGGGGCTGCCTATTGCTTTGGGGTCTGCTCTGGGGCAGTTAGATTTCCCCTTTCCTTCTTTAGGCCTATGTATCTCTCCGGCTGTGATCGAGGGGTCTAGGTCATCGTAGGAACCCCCCACGGCTACTGCTAGTTGTGTTGTTAGGTTCAGGGGTCTGCAATCTGATAGTTGCCAACTTCTCCGGTTTTCTGGACTTAGCTAGCATTTCTGTTTTTGCCTCCTGCGGTGACTCAATCATAACAGGTGGGCAGCGCCTGAACTCTCTGCTTCTTATGGAGTCAGGGTGCACCTGGCTAATGTGTCCCTGACCAACTACCTCGAGCCCTCAACTATTTAGGGCTGCCTCACCCACTGGAACATTGCCTGTGCAATGTCTAAACTCAGTTAGTGGTTTTGCTGCTGATTAATCCAAGCTCTGTCCTGTGTTTCTCCATCTCCGGTGGCTACAGTCCTAGCTTTGTCTTGCGACTGTCTGCCTGCCCTCCTGGAGGCAGAATATCATGGTCTCTGTGCTATAGCTCCTGCCCTTGTCTTGCCTAGTACCTTCGTTCGCCCTACAGGAGGCAGAATATCCTGGTCCTTGAGTCTTTGTCCCTGTACCTTGTCTGAACTCTGTCCTACCACTGCCTCATTGTCTTTGGCTTCTTTCCCTGCTGTGTCTTTCCTTGTGTCCTCCCTGTCCATGCTCTGTACCCTTGCAGCTCTGCCTGCTCTGCACCCTTGCAGCTCTGCACCCATGCAGCTCTGCCTGCTCTGCACCCTTGCAGCTCTGCCTGCTCTGCACCAGTGCAGCCCTGCCTGCTCTGCACCAGTGCAGCCCTGCCTGCTCTGCACAAGTGCAGCTCTGCCTGCTCCACTCTCTTGCAACTCTGTCTGCTCTGTAGGCTCTGCCTGTTCTCAGTACTCTTGCAGATCCTGCTTGGTTCTATGGCTGCAGGACCTCTTGCCTACTCCGCACTCCTGCGGCTCTGCCTACTCCGCACTCCTGCGGCTCCACCTACTTTGCATTCCTGTGGCTCCGCCTACTCCGCACTCCTGCCTGTATCCATACCTGCACCTCCTGGGTGAACAGGTCCAAAACCTGTTCCTTCATATTCCGCTCTGTTGTGAATTCTCTTGCTCGGACTTTCTGAGCTGGAGCTCCCTCTGCGCCCTCTGGTTGTTACTGAGAGTAGTGGAGCTGGCCAGGTTTATGGAAGTTTTCCACCTGACAATGATAATTGGGAATCTGGGATTACTGGCTGGGATATTTTAATGTGAGAGACAGGCCTCTATTCCTTATATTTAAAGACTCTATAGAAACAGGGTCTGTTCCTTTTGATTGGCGGCAAGCAAATGTGGTACCAATATTCAAAAAGGGGTGTAAAAGGTAACCTGGAAACTATAGGCCGGTAAGCTTAACATCTGTTGTGGGTCAAATTTTTGAAGGCTTTCTAAGGGATACCATTATGGAATATCTCAATGTTAATAAATGTTTAACTCCATATCAACATGGATTTATGAAGGATCGCTCCTGTCAAACTAACCTGATCAGCTTCTATGAGGATGTAAGCTCTCAAATGGACCAAGGAGAATCATTGGATGTCATTTATCTCGACATCTCTAAAGCATTTGACACTGTCTCACATAAAAGATTGGTAAGTAAGATGAGAAAGCGTGGGCTAGGGGAAAATGTGTGTAGATGGGTACAGTTGTGGTCAAAAGTATTGACACCCCTGCAAATCTGTCAGATAATACTCAGTTTCTTCCTGAAAATGATTGCAAACACAAATTCTTTGGTATTATTATCTTCATTTAATTTGTCTTAAATAAAAAAACACAAAAGAGAATGAAGCAAAAAAAGCAAAACATTGATTATTTCACACAAAACTCAAAAAATGGGCAAGACAAAAGTATTGGCACCCTCAGCCTAATACTTGGTTGCACAACCTTTAGCCAAAATAACTGCGACCAACCGCTTCCGGTAATCATCAATGAGTTTCTTACAATGCTCTGCTGGGATTTTAGACCATTCTTCTTTGGCAAACTGCTCCAGGTCCCTGATATTTGAAGGGTGCCTTCTCCAAACTGTCATTTTTAGATCTCTCCACAGGTGTTCTATGGGATTCAGGTCTAGACTCATTGCTGGCCACCTTAGAAGTCTCCAGTGCTTTCTCTCAAACCAATTTCTAGTGCTTTTTGAAGTGTGTTTTGGGTCATTGTCCTGCTGGAAGACCCATGACCTCTGAGGGAGACCCAGCTTTCTCACACTGGGCCCTACATTATGCTGTAAAATTTGTTGGTAGTCTTCAGACTTCATAATGCCATGCACACGGTCAAGCAGTCCAGTGCTAGAGGCAGCAAAGCAACCCCAAAACATCAGGGAACCTCCGCCATGTTTGACTGTAGGGACCGTGTTCTTTTCTTTGAATGCCTCTTTTTTTCTCCTGTAAACTCTATGTTGATGCCTTTGCTCAAAAAGCTCTACTTTTGTCTCATCTGACCAGAGAACATTCTTCCAAAACGTCTTAGGCTTTTTCAGGTAAGTTTTGGCAAACTCCAGCCTGGCTTTTTTTATGTCTCGGGGTAAGAAGTGGGGTCTTCCTGGGTCTCCTACCATACAGTCCCTTTTCATTCAGATGCCAACGGATAGTACGGGTCGACACTGTTGTACGCTCGGACTACAGGGCAGCTTGAACTTGTTTGGATATTAGTCGAGGTTCTTTATCCAACATCCGCACAATCTTGGGTTGAAATCTCTTGTCAATTTTTCTTTTCCGTCCACATCTAGGGAGGTTAGCCACAGTGCCATGGGCTTTAAACTTCTTAATGACAGTGCGCACGGTAGACACAGGAACATTCAGGTCTTTGGAGATGGACTTGTAGCCTTGAGATTGCTCATGCTTCCTCACAATTTGGTTTCTCAAGTCCTCAGACAGTTCTTTGGTCTTCTTTCTTTTCTCCATGCTCAATGTGGTTCACAAAAGGACACAGGACAGAGGTTGAGTAAACTTTAATCCATGTCAACTGGCTGCAAGTTTGATTTACTTATTGCCAACACCTGTTAGGTGCCACAGGTAAGTTACAGGTGCTGTTAATTACACAAATTAGAGAAGTATCACATGATTTTTCGAACAGTGCCAATACTTTTATCCACCCTCTTTTTTATGTTTGGTGTGAAATTATATCCAATTTGGGTTTAGGACAATTCTTTTTGTGTTTTTTCATTTAAGACAGACAAATTAAATGAAGATAATAATACCAAAGAATTTGTGTTTGCAATCATTTTCAGGAAGAAACTGAGTATTATCTGACAGAATTGCAGGGGTGTCAATACTTTTGGCCACAACTGTAGGTAGCTGGCTTAGTGATAGAAAACAAAGGTTATTAATGGGGCATACTCAGATTGGGCCAGGGTTACTAGTGGGGTACCACAGGGTTCTGTATTGGGCCCCCTACTATTTCATATATGTATTAATGATCTAGTGGATGGCTTACACAGTAAAATATCAGTATTTGCAGATGATACAAAACTATATAAGGTAGTTAACACAAAGGAGGACAGTTTGCAACTACAGACAGATTTGAGTAAATTGGAGAATTGGGCTGAAAAATGGCAAATGAGGTTTAACACAGATAAGTGTAAGGTTATGCACATGGGAAGGAGAAACAGATGCTACAATTACTTACTAAATGGGAAACTGCTGGGGAAATCAGAAAAACCCCTATCAAAACAAGGGCCAACAGGCTGATAAGGAAAAAAGCCCTGAGGACGCTAGGCTTCAAAAAGACTATATCAGCACTCAGGTATTTTCTGAAGACAGAGCAAAAAGGAATTCAGCTCACCCCAGCAGGGAATGGCAGAAATCCAGAAAAAACAAGGCAAAGCAAAACAGAACACAAATGCAAAAAGCAGAGCAGAAAAACTTAGCTTTTCAGGAGCAGGAATCAGACTGGACTTCTAGAATCCTTCAGAGAGATCACCAGCATGGAAGAAGGGCGTCGGCTGTCTTATATCCAGTCAGCAATTCCTGTCACCCAGTCATCATCATCATACCCAGGTGCTTTGTAATCAGCCTCACTACCTTCCTTCACCAGAAGAGGGAGTTCATCAGACCTCAATGGTGAAGGGGAAAATGAACTCACAACAGAGGAGGATGTCTTTGAGGTAAAAGAAATCTAGGCCACAAAGAGAGTAAGGGGTAAGACCTACTTCTTGGTGGATTGGAAGGGCTTCGGTCCTGAGGAGAGGTCTTGGGAGTCCAAAGAAAACATCCCGGCTCCTCTTCTATTGGAGAGATTTTACGCAGGCTTGAAAAAGAGGGGGCGTAATGAGGGGGATAATGTAATACCTGTGACTGCATGGGGTCCCCGCCAGGCTCCCCGTCCACTCACTGTGGCGCCCGTACCTCCTCGGGGCCCCCGTCGGGGATCCCCGCTCTCAGCCTGCTCCCTGCCGCCCTGCAGTCCCTGCTACCTGGCGCGCGGCCAGCACATCCCGGGGTATGAGGCTTAAGTCTCATGTGCGCGCTCTCCCGGTCTCTTAAAGAGACAGGGTGCATTTTTCAAAAATGTTAATAACCAATGGTATTCTTGTGTGTGTTATTTCTAGCCCCTCTGCCATAGAGAGGGCGCCGGTGCAACAAGTGTTTCCTGTTGCTAGTTCCGGTTTTGTGTTCTGATGTGCCTGTGACCAGTTGTGTCTCTTCCGTGTCCAGCCAGTATCCTGCTAATACTGTTTGTCTTCCTAGACTATCAGCGGCTTACTATTCCACACCCAAGACGATACCTGTGCTGCATGTGCAAGTACCTGTAACAACCCTGCTGGCATCACTGCATGGCTTCACATCTCCTGCACACCAACTTACTCACTGCTCCAGGTCATGCTGTGATTTCTCTATGCCGCCAGCTCCTTGCCTTGTCTCCTGTCTGCTATGTTCATGTTTCCTGTCTGTATAGGGGGGCGGCGCCTGAACTCTCTGCTTCTTATGGAGTCAGGGTGCACCTTGCTAATGAGTCCCTGACCAACTACCTAGAGCCCTCTACTATTTAGGGCTGCCCCACCCACTGGAACATTGCCTGTGCAATGTCTAAACTCAGTTAGTGGTTTTTCTGCTGAGTAAGCCAGGCCGTGTCCTGTGTTTCTCCTTCTCTGGTGGCTACACTCCTAGCTTTGTCTTGTGCCTGTCTGTCTGCCGTCCAGGAGGCAGAATATCCTGGTCTCTGTGCTATAGCTCCTGCCCTTGTCTTGCCTAGTACTGCCATCCACCCTCCAGGAGGCAGAATATCCTGGTCCTTGAGTCTATGTCCCTGTAACTTGTCTGAACTCTGTCCTACTCCTGCCTCCTTGTCTTTGGCTTCTTTCCCTGCTGTGTCTTTCCTTATGTCCTCCCTGTCCGTGCTCTGCACCCTTGCAGCTCTGCCTTCTCTGCACCCTTGCAGCTCTGCCTGCTCTGCACCCTTGCAGCTCTGCCTGCTCCGCTCTCTTGCGACTCTGCCTGCTCTGTAGGCTCTGCCTGATCTCAGTACTCTTGCGGATCCTGCTTGGTTCTACTGCTGCAGAACCTCTTGCCTACTCCACACTCCTGCGGCTCTGCCTACTTCGCACTCCTGCCTGTATCCATACCTGCACCTCCTGTGTGAACATGTCCAAAACCTGTACCTTAATATTTCACTCCTTCCTGCTTGTATCAATACCACCTGTTTCTTCATATACCACTCCTGCCTGCCCTGTGTCTCTCCTGTGCCATCCTGCCCTGTGCCTCAAAGCCGTGCCCGCTTGTCCTGTGTCTCAAGCCGTGCCCACCTGTCCTGTGTCCCAAGCCGTGCCCGCCTGTCCTGTGTCTCAAGCAGTGCCCGCCTGTGTCTCAAGCTGTGCCCGCCTGCCCTGTGTCTCAGCTGTGCATGCCGTGTCTACTTGCCTGCCTGTCAGTCGCACCTGTCCAAGTGCCTTGTCCCCGAGTGGGATCAGCAGCCACAGCCAGACACCACCCTGGAGTGACACCTGGCAGCTACCTGCAGCACAAGCCGCACAACCCTTCCAGGGTAGTCTGGTTTGTGGCACAGTGGGGCCACAACCCCCCCAGCTCGCGCTAATCAGCCAAGACGCAAGTGTGACAGTTTGCACATGCCATGGTCCCCGTTTTGTCCCATGTGCTTCCGTTCGCAGAGCGTCATGAACTTGTTTCCTGCCAGTATGAGCAACTGGAAGAATTTATTCCGCCCTGCGTGGTTCCAATTGTTGAGACTTCGGAACCAATCATTGGCTCCAATGTCATCTACAATCAGCTCCTGGCTTATGAGAAGCTCGACCCTGCAGGTCCGCCAAGGTTCTATGGGAATCCTAAGGAGTGCTAAGGGTTCCTGGTGCAGTGCCTGCGGTACATTGAGTGGAATCCAGCCCGTTTCCCCTCTTATTGGGTGAAAGTGGGATATATAATGTCCTACCTAGCAGGAGAAGCTTTGATGTGGATCTGTCCCCTCTGGGAAGCAGGGGATCCTATCGTCACGGACCTAGAGGCCTTCGTAGTGGCCTTCTGTAAAGTCTTTGGTGTGCCTCGCCCAGCTGCTCCTGCAAAGTCTTCCCTTTCTAGGTCTGAGAGGCGAAACCCGTGAGAAAACCTCCACGTCAGACCACGACCGTCCAAGACCCTCCTGTTCCTCCATCCATCAAGGCAGCTACCCGAGTAAAACCCAAGGAGACTGATAAGAGTGGGCTGGTAAAACAACAGCCTGAAACCAGTCGTAAGAAGGGCATACAGTATTGCTGCGGTTGTGTGGAATACCCGGACGGCTACTGTCCGAAGGAGCTCAAGCTCCAAAACCTTGGGTCAGTGGGAGAGGCTTCCCTTGGTGAGAGTCCCTCCTCCCCACTAAAATCAGTGACTGTTCCCATGCCTTGTGGGAGCTTTGGCCCTGCAGATGTGTTAAAGCTGCAAGCCAGACGGAGTCTGTGTGGAATTCCGGTTCCACAGCTCCAGAATCCTGTGAAGGTGTTTGGTGATGGTCGTGCCATACTTATGAACAGTTCAGTGTCGAAGGGTCAACTACAGCTCCAAATCGGAGTGTTATATTTAGAGAAGTTTATTTTCCACTTGCTGACCAGTTTGCCCATCGGTCCTACTGAGCCGGGTACTCTACTGCCTGTTCCGGTCCGAAGACTCAGCGTGGTGCTGCACTTGGAGCTACCTAATCACCAAAGGCATCTAGTTCCAATGTTGCAAGGTCTGGCTACAGTGCTGTTACCTTCCCCACCTGTTCTACTGGCTATTGAGTCATGGTATGTTATTGTCACTGAAGAAAAGGAAGCAGTGGCACCCTCTCCACACACCTCCTGTGACCAGTTCCCAGAAGCATCCCTGTCACTTGAAAATTTTTCTCTAGGCCATGGGCAGAAGATGGATCCTGTGAGGATGCCTTCAGATTCCATGTGGCAGGTGGATGAAGAAGTTGGAGCAGAAGCTCTTGTATCTCTGTTTTTAACCAACCAGGAGGAACAGGTCCAGTTTTCTTCTGATAACGGGCGAAGGATGGATCCACTGTGGGTACCCTCAACTTCTAGCTGGCCGGCTAGTGAAGATACTAAGGAGGAGGTCCAATTTACTTGGCATAACAGGCTGAAGTTGGATCCAGTGAAGGTGTCTTCAGTTTCCAGGGGGCTGGTTGGTGTTGAGGGCATATCAAGGGTTACCAAGTCACTGCTTTTTGTCAACCAGGTGAAAGAGGTTCTGGCCCTTGTATCTTCAGTGTGTGAAGTTGACCTTGCTGGGCACAAAGAGACTTGGCAACCTGAGTTCCCTGATGTCACACCTACCTCATCCAAGGGATGTCGTGATGGCTGTGACTGTGTGCACTCCCATACTGCTTCTGCAAGTCATTCTGGCAGGTTTGAAGAGGGGCCATAAAGGGGGGGTACTGTAACAACCCTGCTGGCATCACTGCATGGCCTCCCATCTCCCGCACACCAACTTACTCACTGCTCCAGGTCATGCTGATTTCTCTCTGCCGCCAGCTCCTTGCCTTGTCTCCTGTCTGCTATGTTCATGTTTCCTGACTGTGTGTATAGGGGGGCGGCGCCTGAACTATGCTTGTGCAAAACGTTTCAGCTCATCCAGAGCCTTTGTCAATTGTGAATAGTTAGGGTGTGTGCACACGTTGCGGATTCTGCTGCGGATTTTTCCGCACAGATTTGTCCAAATCCACAGGTTTAGCCTGCGGTTTTCCCCTGCGGTTTGACACCTGTCATGGAGCAGGTGCCAAACCGCTGCGGAATCCGCACAAAGAATTGACATGCTGTGGCTTTGAAACCGCAGCAAATCCGCGCGGAAAGATCTGCAACGTATGCACTGCGTTGTTCTTTTTACATTGACTAAAATGGTACTGTACAGTGCAGCAGAAACTGCTGCGGATCTACAGGGCCAAACCCACTGCAGATCTGCAGCAGAATCCACAACGTGTGCACACACCCTTACAAAGTATTACAACATATATAGAAAAAAACTAGGAAATGACATCACAAAATAAATCAAAGAAGCAAATTAATTAAAAATCCAACAAAACCTGACCAAACATCAAATAATTACCAGAACATAAAAATAAAAAAATTTTTTTTCAAACAAACTTATACCACAATTGCATTATAGTAATACCTCCTTTTTCTTATATAATACACGAACTATCTATAATAAATTTTATATATATATTACTTTATCGTTTATTTTTATTTTTTTTAAATTTTAAACTTTTTTTGGCTTTTCTTTAAAAAAAATTTTTTTTATATTATTCCTTTTTTAATCATATATAATCATGTGCTAATAGAACAAAAACATTTTTTGAAGAGATGTATTTTTTTGTCCTGATTGAACATATGTCACATTTATCTGTATAGGATATTATAAATGGAGGATATAAAAGATATGCTCACATATTTATATTTAAGGTTCTATTAGCACATGATTATATATGATTAAAAAAGGAATAATATAAAAAAAATTTTTTTTTAAAAAAGCCAAAAAAGTTTAAAATTTTAAAAAAATAAAAATAAATTATAAAGTAATATAAAATATATACAAAATTTTTTATAGATAGTTTGTGTATTATATAAGAAAAAGGAGGTATTAATATAATGCAATTGTGGTTAGTGTTGAGCATTCCGATACCGCAAGTATCGGGTATCGGCCGATACTTGCTGTATCGGAATTCCGATACCGACTTCCGATATTTTTTCAATATCGGAAGTCGGCATCGGAATCGGAAATTCAAAGTTGATTGACAGCCTGACGTCATCATGATGCGCGGTGTGTGCGCATCATGATGCGCCGTCATTTCGGGCCTTCCGGGGGTCTCTGCCGGCCTGCCGGGGGGCTGTGCCGGCCTGCCGGGGGGCTGTGTGGACTGCCCGGGGTCTGTACCGGCCTGCCAGGGGGCTGTGCCGGCCTGCCGGTGGTCTGTGCACCCTGTGGGGGTCTGTACCGGCCTGCCGGGGGGCTGTGCCGGCCTGCCGGTGGTCTGTGCACCCTGTGGGGGTCTGTACCGGCCTGCCGGGGGGCTGTGCCGGCCTGCCGGGGGGCTGTGCTGATGTCCGGGGGTCTGTGCAAGCATCGTCCGATGGGACTACAAGTCCCATCTGGCGATGCCTGCTACCATGACAGTGATTGACACATTAGCCAATGATGGGACAGTAGTAGTCCCATCATCCGGCTAATGTGTTAAATGTTAAAAAAAAAAAAAAAAAAATACTACATACATACTACATACATACTACATGCATGCTACATACATACTACATGCTACATACATACTACATAACACATATATACTACATACATACTACATACATACTACATGCATGCTACATACATACTACATGCTACATACATACTACATGCTTGCTACATGCATGCTACATACATACTACATGCTACATACATACTACATATATACTACATACATACTACATACATACTACATACATACTACATACATGCTACATACATACTACATGCTACATACATACTACATATATACTACATGCATGCTACATACATACTACATGCTACATACATACTACATATATACTACATACATACTACATACATGCTACATGCATGCTACATACATACTACATATATACTACATACATACTACATACATGCTACATACATACTGCATGCTACATACATACTACATACATACTACATACATACTACATGCATGCTACATATATACATACTGCATGCTACATACATACTACATGCATGCTACATACATAACACATATATACTACATGCATGCTACATACATACTACATATATACTACATGCATGCTACATACATACTACATGCTACATACATACCACATATATACTACATACATACTACATATATACTACATGCATGCTACATACATACTGCATGCTACATGCATGCTACATACATACTACATACATACTACATGCTACATACATACCACATATATACTACATACATACTACATACAATACATTCATACAATACATACATAGACATACAGTACATATAACATAGAGTAACATACTTACCAATACTTGTCACATTGTTCCCCGAAGCCATTGTCTTTTACGGAATAAATATTAACATAACAAACCACAAAAATACTCACCCACGATCCGAAGCAGTCCACGAGTGTGTCCCACGACGATCTTGGGTAGAGAACTGCAGCATCAGCTGTTGCTGCCGTTCTCTACGGGCTGCAGGAATCCAATGATGGAAGGTAGGTATCCTTCCGCACTGTATTCCTCCGCCACTTAAAAAAAAAAAAAGTCCCTAGTCTCACTTTATGCCATTGCTGCGTGGGAATTTCCCACACAGCAATGGCATAAAGTGAGACTAGGGACTTGTGAGACTAGGGACTTGTAGTCCCATCGGACGATGCCTGCACAGACCCCCGAAGCCTGCACAGCCCCCCGGCAGGCCGGCACAGCCCCCCGGCAGGCCGGCACAGCCCACCGGAGCCTGCACAGCCCCCCGGCAGGCCGGCACAGACCACCGGAGCCTGCACAGCCCCCCGGCAGGCCGGCACAGCCCCCCGGCAGGCCGGCACAGCCCACCGGAGCCTGCACAGCCCCCCGGCAGGCCTGCACAGACCACCGGAGCCTGCACAGACCCCCTGGCAGGCCGGCACAGCCCCCCGAAAGGCCCGTACAGACCCCAGAGAGGCTGCACAAGGGAAAAACAGGATTTTTCTTATTCCGATACCGCAAGTCCCATAGACTTGAATGGGACTTCCGGTATCGGAATCGGCGATACCGATACTTTTTTTTAAGATCGGCCGATCCATTCCGATCCGATACTTTGAAGTATCGGACGGTATCGCTCAACTCTAATTGTGGTATAATTTTGTTTGCAAAAAAAAAAATATTTTTTTTTTATTTTTATGTTCTGGTATTTATTTGATGTTTTGGCAGGTTTCTTTGGATTTTTAATTCATTTGCTTCTTCGATTTATTTAGTGATGTCATTTCCTTGTTTTTTTCTATATATGTTGTAATACTATGTAACTATTCACAATTGACAAAGGCTACGGATGAGCTGAAACGTTTTGCTGTTTGCTGTGATGATTAAAGCAAATTAAATCAACACATGTGAATGCCGGGATTTCCTCTTTTCTTGGATGAATCATTCCCTCCACGTGCACCACGATATCGACTGGAGTGGCGACTATTTTTCATTATCATAACGTTTATTTTACAAGCTTCTGGAGAAAGGCACAATGCCAGTCATTCTAGGGTTAATTCTTTGGAACACAGAGAGACTTTCTAGCCAATGAAACCACAGTATAAAACACCTGTGGTAACTATGGCAACTGCGGTGATGTCATACACACATGCATTTAGGATACAGGAGAAGATTCCAGAACCACAAGTCATACAGCCGTAGGAGGAGACGTACATGATGTGTCTGGAGACCTGGAGCTTCATCACTCCACAATGGGAGGAAGGGGACACCGCCTAGCCAGCCAGATCAGCCATACCGCCTAGCCAGCCAGATCAGCCATACCGCCTAGCCAGCCAGATCAATGGGGTGACAGATGTTGCAGCCAGATCTCCCTCACGTCCAGTACTCGCCGCCTTCACCTTTATGTGTACGGCCTGGAGAGGTCGCATTAGGCTTCTCCATAACAAATATGACGCAATGTACAAATTCTGGTACAATTTGCTGTTACATGTTGGCATTAACCTTCTAAGCCCAAGGGAAGGGCAGTCCTGCAGCCATGGTTCCCTAGAGGTTTCCTCCACAGGGGGTTTTTCCTCTCCTGAGTGCTGAAGGATGATTCTTCGTGAGTCGGGGGTTCTGCCATTTTCAGTGTCTTTTTCATAGTAATTGGCTGATTCTAAATTTCAGACACTGAATGAAATAGTAACTATGAGATTTGGAATAAAATTTGGTCGATTTAACATCCAATAAAAGTGTTTTGTGTGTTTCTTTCACAATCTTGGGTTGGTGGAATTTTGTTGGGGATCAGAATCCAGCATCTATGATCAGGCCGTGAAGCCAGATATGAAGTCAGAGCAATTTAACCCTGCGCTGGAAGACAGGACGAAGCAGAGATGATAAAGTGTTACTGCACAATTAGCACAAGTTCACACTCTTCCTCGCATTCAGATACACGAAGGGATTCAGGGCCGATTTGGGACTAAAAAGCAGCCCTGGCACACAAAATTCACCAGCCCACACACAATACGTGTCATCAACCCAAATCGTAGAACACTGATAGGTCATGTAAGATTTTGCTTTATCCGTTACCAGGGCCGTAACAAAGTATTTTGGTGCCCAAGGCAGATGAAGCCGAAGGCGCCCATTTTGCCTTTCTACCCAGCTAAGTCTCCTGCAGCACATCCCGACACAGAGTCCTTTAAAAATAACATTGTTATTAAAATGCTCCTGAATAAAAAATATCTGTCCATATTTTGACCTAAATCTGACTCTTATAAAATATGGCCTCCACACTGTCCTGTAGTCCATCTGTTCAGAGATGGTAGCTGGGAAAACACAGAACAACAACTGAAACAATAACATCAGAACAGAAAGCAGGTTACATTCACAATATGCCAAAAACAGCTCTACACCTTAAATAGCGGGATTATAAGAGTGAGCACAATGGACACTCCCAACATGGAATTATCTACTAAAGACATGGAGTCAATAATCCACCAAGAAAATATAGCAATATTTTGTATCATTAAATTGTAACAACAAGAAGGCATACACATATATATACACATACAGTATAACAGTTCCCCAGACACTCAACTCATTGGGGATACAATTGTGGCATGCCTTAAGATGGCTGGGGGTCATCTTTATTGTGCTCACACCATTCACATCATGTGCGGTGAATTTCTACATGTAGTTCCCATTAGTTTCCATTCCCACATTAGTTTTTGCCGGTATGAGATTAGGTCATGCACAATACCACTTACCAATGTATTCTGTCTATGCTTAGACTAGAAACGTATTCGCTTATAGCCATTATTTATTTGCCCATACCTAAGATGGAGTCTGGCCAGTACGCCTGTGATGTGATGCGCATCAGAGCACTGCCGACGGCACCTTTTCATTGACACCTGACAATCAGTGACGTCAGAGGGGTTTCCGCTTGACCCGCCGTGTCACCTAGGTCGCCGGAAGTGATGTAATCTCCGGCATATACAACACCACACATGTACCGCAAATTATACCGGAAGGATGCACACCTGCGGTGATATCTCTATAAGGTTAATCTTGTCGCACAGTATGGCATAACCCCCAGAGTAAGTCCACGCGAAACGCACATTGGATCTGCTGAGGTGGTATCCCACCTGGGTAATATGGGTAAAAGTTAATTGCGTCTTTGTGCTGGATAGTTTTTACCAATGTGCATGCGGTCTAGCATATAGCAGTGTTATGATTCAGGCCATATTGGCATATACCAATGACTGATGCATATAGACTGGTTACCTGTCTAATCAACTTACCTGCATTCAGCATTTATGATAAAAGGCTATCAATATTGAAACACTAGCACTTTAAGGTATTCTATTTTATATATTCTTCCTGCCACAATACACATGTATATACAGTGCCTTGTGAAAGTATTCGGCTCCCTGGAACCTTTTCCCACATATTATGCTTCAAACATAAAGATCCCAACTGTAAATTTTTGGTGAAGAATCAGCAACAAGTGGGACACAATTGTGAAGTTGAACGAAATTTATTGGTTATTTTAAATTTTTGTGGAAATTCAGAAACTGAAAAGTGGGGCGTGCAAAATTATTCAGCCCCTTTAACTTAATACTTTGTTGCGCCACCTTTTGCTGAAATTACAGCTGCAAGTCACTTGAGGTATGTCTCTATCAGTTTTGCACGTCGAGAGACTGAAATTCTTGCCCATTCTTCCTTGGCAAACAGCTCGAGCTCAGTGAGATTTGATGGAGATCGTTTGTGAACAGCAGTTTTCAGCTCTTTCCACAGATTCTTGATTGGATTCAGGTCTGGACTTTGACTTGGCCATTCTAACACCTGGATACGTTTATTTGTGAACCATTCCATTGTAGATTTTGCTTTATGTTTGGGATCATTGTCTTGTTGGAAGACAAATCTCCGTCCCAGTCTCAGGTCTTTTGCAGAATCCAACAGGTTTCCTACAAGAATGGTCTTGAATTTGGCTCCATCCATCTTCCCATCAATTTTAACCATCTTCCCTGTCCCTGCTGAAGAAAAGCAGGCCCAAACCATGATGCTGCCACCACCATGTTTGACAGTGGGGATGGTGTGTTCAGGGTGATGAGCTGTGTTGCCTTTACTTGCCTTTACGCCAAACATATCATTTGGCATTGTTGCCAAAAAGTTCGATTTTTGTTTCATCTGACCAGAGCACCTTCTTCCTCATGTTTGGTGTGTCTCCCAGGTGGCTTGTTGCAAACTTTAAACAACACTTTTTATGGCTGTCTTTGAGAAATGGCTTTCCTCTTGCCACTCTTCCATAAAGGCCAGATTTGTGCAGTGAACGACTGATTGTTGTCCTATGGACAGTCTGTCCCACCTCAGCTGTAGATCTCTGCAGTTCATCCAGAGTGATCATGGGCCTCTTGGCTGCATCGCTGATCTATCTTCTCCTTGATAGAGATGAAAGTTTAGAGGAACGGCCGGGTCTTGGTAGATTTGCAATGGTATGATACTCCGTCCATTTTAAGATGATTGCTTTGCACAGTGCTCCTTGGGATGTTTAAAGTTTTTTAAATCATTTTGTAACCAAATCCGGCTTTAAACTTCTCCACAATAGTATCACGGACCTGCCTGTTGTGTTCCTTGGTCTTCTTGATGCTCTCTGTGCTTCAAACAGAACCCTGAGACGTTCACAGAGCAGGGGCATTTATATGGAGACTTGATTACACACAGGTGGATTATATTTATTATCATTAGTCATTTAGGACAACATTGGATCATTCACAGATCCACAATGAACTTCTGGAGTGAGTTTGCTGCCCTGAAAGTAAAGGGGCGAATGATATTGCACGCCCCACTTTCCAGTTTTTGAATTTCCACAAAAATTTTAAATAACCAATAAATTTCATTCAACTTCACAATTGTGTCCAACTTGTTGATTCTTCACCAAAAACTTACATTTGGTATATTTATGTTTTGAAGCATGATATGTGGGAAAAGGTTGAAAAGTTCCAGGGGGGCAAATACTTTCGCAAGGCACTGTACCAAAATTAGTCCATAAACATTTACATATACTCTGGCACTTCTCGAGAATAATAAATACACAATCTTCGGACTTATATATTGAAAATTAGCCGAAAAAAAGAAGAGATCCAAAAAACAATAAAAAAATCATATTTTATTAATGAATATTAAAAGTTTAGTTTAAAAAGATAAACAATAATGCCCAGTAGGCACTCAACCGCCTAACTATTGCCAAATATCACATAAGGTACCGTAAGCACTAAATTCGGAAGTAAATTACTGGAATGCAAACCATTTGTGCAAATAATACAATATTTCTTAAAAAAGCGTACAAAAAATGCCAAAGATTCAGTGAGAAATGTACCAAAATATGTAATCACAGCAGTAACATGACAAAGAAATGTCTTAGTACCTGTGGCAATCAGAGCCTGAAACCACACTGAAAAATAGGCTGCAGATGAAAAAAAGAAATAAACCGCAATCAAATGGTAACTGTACCTGAAGTGTGTATGAGTGACAAAGATGGCGCAGCCTCCTCACCCCAACGCACGTTTCACACCCAGCTTCTTCCGGGGGCATGTCCATGTGGCGGGCGGTATGTGTTTAAATAGTACAGATAGCCAATTAGAGAGCGCGAAAACAACAAGAGCGTGAATGGCTTGGTGACGTCTCGCCGTATGAAAATCACTACCAGTGACACACGCTGTTGAACCGCAAGCAGTAATGCTAGAGGCACAATAATAGAGCACTCCCGGAAGTTAACGGCAGTGATGAATCTCCGCAGGCGCACAATCATGCAGAGAAAGGTGCCGTGATAAAAGGTGAAAACAATAAAAATGTGAACCGACCCTTCAACTGTTATATAAGCATGCTCCAATCCAAATATAAATCACATCCATAATGAGGTAGTCTCAATAGTTTCTAATCTATTGTTGTTTGACTATACCAATTTAATAATTCAAAAAATACATTAAAATTCCTGTAACATATAGCAGTCCATTTTCAATGGTAGTCCCAAAGGTTGAATACAATCCATCAAAAGGAATTATAACAGCATGCTTTAGTCCATTGTATTTAGGAACTTCCATCAAAAATATTAATCTAAGCATGCTTTAGTCCACTGTAGTTAGAAACCTCAAAACACAGAGGAAAAATGAACTCAGCAGAGTATAGTCTTTAATGGTTAAAAAACCTCAAAAAAATGAAGGATCAAGGTGATGTATCCAATAATTCTCCGAAATTGAAGACAGCTGACATCAGCCAACAGTCGAAGATAATGAAAACCTCCCCATAATAAAGCTCAATCTAAATCGTAAGAAAAAATAATAATTAAAAAAGTAAAATACATGATAATAACCCACTCACCCCATAAAAAGATGCCAAAAAACAAGGAGACTACAAAAAGGAGCCTTGGCATGATTTTAATGAAGCCGGCAAATGTTTCAGCGGCTATTCTGCTATGTAGAACTGTATGAAATATATATATATGCATTCTCCGTGTCTATATCTATTCTTTTGTTTCTTTATTAAACCTGTCAGTGTGATTTTACTGTTTTGCAAAATGAATTGCCGGCTTTTGGTAAAGGACACTGGGTGCGATTTTCTCACAAGTCATACTTGCGGCCCCATAGAATTGCATTGGCGAGTCCGATCCGATAATCGTAAATTGGGAGAGTAGAAACAGAAGCGCAGAAAACAGTGCACACACAGGTGAAATATGTGTATAAAAAGGCTTTATTTAACACCAATGCCTGGCAGACAGAAAATATAAAATCACCATAAAATCACAAAGAACATGGACAATTCAAGCCTGACAAGGTATACCATAGGGGCAATATTTGATAAAGGTGCAGCTGTGAATAAGTGACTCACACACAGATCACTGCCACGGCGGCATGTAAAGGATATCTAATATTCCAGTCCAAAATATAAATAGATGCTATGGTATTATAGCTAATGTTCGATAATATAATATCACATCAAAATTATTCCAACTTGCTAATTTACTAATACCATAAGCGCTCTGAGCAGAGATCATGCGCCAGACACATATATAAAACCTTATAGACTGAGCGCACTCCATGCAACTGTGTTATAAAGATCAAAAAATACCTCACAAACTAGCCAAAGCTGGGACACTCTGCACCATGTTATTGCTCTGGTGAATGCAATATACAGAGAAATAATTTATGCACAAAGCCAAAAATCATGTAAAAAATTGCTCAAAACCAGAAAGGCTGGTATGGTAGATAATGAAATGTTATCACTTTAAAATAGTGCCAGAGCAATAACAATGCTATATCCAGAGCGCTCTCAGCAGTGGCCATGTGGTGCATACAAATACATGCATAAGAGTAAGGCTGGAGTCACACACAAGGTAGAAAATACGGACCGTATTTTACGCCCGTAATACGCATAAATGGTCCCTAAATAGTGATCCGTATGTCATCCGTTGTCAGGGTGTGGCCGCGTATTTTTCTCATGTAAGCATCCGTATGTAATCCGTATACCGTTTTTTTCTCGCAACCTTGCAAAATGGACATTTAACGGTTTTGAGGCCTGCACATAATTTAAATCATCAGCACCAACCCTATTTATTGCCTCAACATCAGGTGGCAGCCTCCAATCTGCCCATTTTGGTGCTCTGCTCGTGTGGGTGTCTTGCTGGTTGTTAGCAAACATGTCTGACACACTTCAGTTCACCCCAACTGACCGTGTTCTCTTCAACTGGGTTTTGTCCAGGTGCTTTGGCCAGCCATACCCAGTGATTGTGGATCCGAGGAGGAGGAGACGCATGTGGGTGCATCCGCATTTGAGACAACGCCTCAATAAAGGCCATTTTCACAGGCTTTATGCAGCTCTGAGGACACATCCTGACAAGTTTTTCCTCTGTTGTCGGATGACCGTTTCTACCTTTGATGCTTTGTTGGAGACAGTACGCCCAGGGATCACCTTCCAGGACACCCAAATGTATCTCTGTGGAGGAGCGCCTTCTCCTTACGTTACGGTATGTATTTGTCAGCTACAGAATGTATGTAGATGATTAGTTTCTCAACTAATTCTCTTACTCAGTAACCCCTTTTTGGCCAAGAAGCATTAGGTATTGGTACCAAATATATGCTCTGAAACTTAGAACACTTTGATGTGTTATTCCACATTACATAGCCGTGGGACATGTGTATATGTATTGTTCGCATAGCTTCTTACTTACACACTGTTCTGGTGATCTATATGTAATGTGTGCATCCTTGAGTACTTGAGCATGTATTTTAATGTATATATTTTCTACATTTGTTTAATTGTAGGTTCCTCTCAACTGGCCTTTCTTATGCAGCACTCCATCTGGAGTTTTTGATTGGGCGATCGACAATATCCGGCATCATTCGTGCTACATGTTCGGAAATCTGGTCCAGAGTTCATAATCTGGTCATGCTAGAGCCCAAGATGGTAGACTGGTTGAGGATTGCCAGGGGATTTGAGTTGCACTGCCAAATCCCCAATTGTATTGGAGCCCTAGATGGGAAGCACATCCGTGTGCGTAAGTCGCCGAACTCAGGGTCCCAATTCTATAATTATAAACAATATTTTTCTGTAGTTTTGCTGGCTCTGGTTGACAACAACTACAGGTTTATAATTGTAGACATTGGGGCTTATGGAAGAACTGGAGACTCTAGAGTCTTCAGTTCTTCAATTATGAGTCGGCGGCTGCGCAAAAACCTGTTGGACCTACCACCACCACGTCAGCTGCCAGGCTCAAATCAAGAAGCGGTGCCTTATGTCCTAGTGGGGGATGAAGCCTTCCAATTGACCAGGTATGTCATGAGGCCATACCCGCGCAGAAACCTTGACCACCGGCGCAGGATTTTTAATGTGCGCCTTTCACATGCCCGAAGACCGGTGGGGTGCGCCTTCGGCATTCTTTGTGCCAAATGTCATGTCCTCCAGTCTACCATTCAGCTGAGTGAAGCCAACGTCATTGAGGTCATCAAAGCTTGTGTGGTCCTCCATAACTTCACTAGACTGCATGATTGCTCCTCATCTGATGTGACTGAAGGTGTGGTGGACAATGGGGCTAGGCCTACGACACATGTGCTCCCTTTACGGTGTCCTCTCTCAGGACTCAAAGTACCTGATGTGTTCACTCAGTATTTTGTTTCACCTCATGGTTCTACTACCTGGCAAGATCAGGCTGTATCTATGTTGTGATGTTCATCAGTTTTTTTGTTTGGTCTTCTCTGATTTGTGTTGTCTGTTTATATGTGATAAAGTTGACTTACTTATTCGAATGCCTAAAATAATTCAGGAAGAAGGCCAAAGATGCATTTTAGAATGTTTTATAAATGCAAAAAATAGCTTACAATACGGTGTACCATATTTTTGTCATATGGCAGATATTGTCCAGGCCATTTAGCCTTTTTTGTATATAACATTGTCATTTTTTGACACCCAAAGAGGTAACAAGAAATTATAAATACCAACAAAAATAATTTACAAAACGATTAGCTATTTTATAACTGCTGGTAGCTTGGCGGAGGTGATGGCTGGAGGCCTTCATCTCTTTCTTGGGGGTTGGGGTGCCCAGCATGACCATCACCCTGTTGGGGTGGATGATCTTGACCCTGTGGGAAGATGTGGCCATATTCCAGCAGCTGCGCACCAAAGAGACCATAAGAATACTATCGATTATAATCCTGTGGCTGATTGTAGCCACGTCCATCATACCCCCCAATATGACCATGTCGTCCAAAACAAGGTTGGGGCCAGCCTCCAACACCAGGTCTGTACAAGTGGCCATATTGGGCAGGTTGGTTATAGGCTGCCATTTGGCCCTGTTGTGGCCAAGGTTGGTTTGGGAGGGAATGGGTGGAGGTGTAGGCACACGTGCAGGCCGACACTCAGATCCTAATTGAGCATGCACAGCTGGTTGTCGGATAAGGCGGAGACGGTTAGGAGTTGAGAGCTGCCACCTCTCAAGATACTCAAACAAATAATATGGGTCATTGGGGTGTGTGCATGCATCAATTAGAATCTGAATGGATCCGCGCACACGTAGCCTCACCTCACGGGGTAGGGGACGAAGGTACCGTGCCAGGTTTCGGGAATATGCCTCTTCACCCTCATCCTGGGCAGCCCTGGACAGGTAATTTAGGACACCTGTGTCTACATGCCTCGGGGTATCAGAGGCAGTGTTGTCCCTTCTCCATCTCCCACGGCGGCCTACGGCTGCAGGCTGGGGGGACCCCTCAACACTGCCAGTAGGGCTGCTGCTGTTGCCAGGGTCTTCTAAGTTGCTGGCTGCTGGTGGCTCTGCTGGGTCTGGTCCAGGTGTAGAACCTGATGCTGGTGGAGCTTGGGGGTTGCAAAAGCTCGGGTCAGAAGATGGGCCAGCCACCTCTCCACATCCCCCGTCCGGGTCTATGATGTGCTCAGTATCCGACCCTGTCTCCCTCTCTGTGAGGTTGGACTGAGTTCTGTTAGGAAATGTACAAATAAACAAATGTAGCTCTGACCCTAAAAAGCATATGTGTCATGTGGTGTGATGTCTGTACTTACGGTCTGAGATCCATACTGGGTGCCAAAAATGCCAAGTGGTCAAAATAGATGGATTTCCGCTTGGTCAGTGCTGCTGCCCCACTCCTGGCCCTCTGCTGTCTTTCCCGCCGATACTGGTCGAGGATGTTGCGCCAGCGTCTCATCACATCCTCAACTGCAATGTGAAGTGAAAAGGGACTGTAACCCTTGGGAATTGTGCCAAACAATATTCCTAACATTTCACATAGTCACGTGGCCTAGTAGGGGGTGGTTTTTATGTAAATTTGTCTTTAGCAAACAGGGATACACAGTCTAGGATTGTAGGGGCTACATTTAAGAAAGCTTACTTCTGGCCTTTAAGCTGATTGGTAAAAATGACATTAACTTACGAATGTGTTGTTGCTGCTCACATAGCCGTTGGGCATAGTCTGGGAACATGTGCACACAGATGCGCCTGCATGCCGCCTCTTTGCGGCCTCAGTCAGAATAATGGGCATCCCGTTGGTCCCAAAGTTCGGGCCTTTCCTGTACCAACACAATTAGGAGCTCCACATTAATGTGGCCAGACATGACGCTGCAGGAATCTGTGGAGGCGTACTTCCTGGATGTCTGGAGCGCTATTTGAGCTAATTTGCATGTCTAAGCTTCCTGATGATGGATTGGCCCATTTGCTGTAACCAGGAAAAGTCTTGCGTATATCTCGCAAGTCACATGGGTGGTCCGTGTGTAATGTGATTTTTCTGCGCACCCATAGACTTGCTTTGGCATACTATGGACGTAATACGCTGACAATCGCAGAATGCTGCGATTGGCACAGACCGTAGAAAATACACGAGAAAAATACGGCTAATGGGAGCTACCCCATAGAGAATAATTTGTCCGTGGGCAATGCGTTTTTTTATCGCCTCTCACTCATCCGTATTCCTCTCTAGTGTGACGCCGGCCTAACAGATAGACACACACTGCAATCACATAATTACCCAGAGCCCAGGTTATACCATCAGGTCTGTCCGGTCCGACGCGTGTCGCTGTCCCCACAACAGGTTCGTCAGGGAATCTACATGTCAATATCTATTCTTTTGTTTCTTTATTAAACCTGTCAGTGTGATATTACTGTTTTGCAAAATGAATTGCCGGCTTTTGGTAAAGGACACCGGGTGCGATTTTCTCGCATGTCACACTTGCATTGGCAAGACTGATCCGATAATCGGTGACAAACGCAGCATACTGCGATTTTCTCAGCCTGATTAAAACGTCCGAGACAAAAAAAAAAAAAATTGCGTGATGGGAGCTGCACCATAGATTAACATTGGGACGAGTGCAATGCGATTTTTTATCGCATTGCACTCGTCCGTTTTTCTCGCTAGTGTGACTCCGGTTTAATGCTGCTTGTCTTCCTTGACTATCAGCGGCTTACTATACCACACCCAAGATGATACCAGTGCTGCCTGTGCAAGTAGCATCCTGCTCAGCCGTCCGTCACTCCGCTACCCACGACAACGTCAGCACTGCCTGAGCCAGCTCAATCCCTTCATGCAGCTTCTCGTTTCTCATGTTCTACGCTGCTTGTTATCCCTGCCTGTGCAGCAGTTCCGCTGGGCCAGCTTCCACGTGTCCGGCGTCTAATTGGAGGTAACACCTGTGTCCCTTGGTCATTCCATTCTGATATTGTCTGAGGGGTCTTACTAAGGGTGACTGGGGCTCGCATAGTCATGCACCCCTCGGAGCCCCCAAGACCGTGGGCCCGTGGTGCAACACGGATTGATCTTTGGTTTCAAGAACGTTCCAGGGAATCCAAGCAGGAGTGGAGACCTTATCGTATGGATTTTAGTCTCCAGAAACCGCCTGCTTCTCCATCTCCAGTCTCTCTTCCTGAACCAATACAAGTGGATCAAGTGAGCTTGGCCAGGCAGCGCCAGGAGGCATGCCGAGTGGAAGGAAGATGTTTCTACTGCGGTAGTTCGGAGCATCAGATCCGCTTCTGTTCAGAGAGGTCGGGAAACACCAGTGCCTAGGGTCGGTAGGAGAGCCTTCCCTGGGTAAAGATCATTTCTCTCCATCTCTGCAACTGACTGTTTCCGTATCCTTTGGCACAGTTAAATTCTCGGAACTTTGTCACTTGGATTCCAGAGCCGCGGGGATACTCTTCCAGCAAGCGGTTGTGGACCATTACCAGATTCCAGTCCAGCGCCTTCCAAATCCGCTGCTAGTGACTTCCGTAGATGGCAAACCTCTGACCGAGCCCATTCAGTTCCACACTGTGCCAGTGAAACTTCAGGTAGGTCTATCGCGTTCTGAAGAATTTGTTTTTATGTTTTGCCTGGTTTGTCTCACCCCTTGTTTCTAGGTTTGCACTGGTTCCGAACACATGAACTTGTCTTGAATTGGAGGACTGGAGAAGTCCTTCACGGGGGAGATTTCTGCTCCGATCATTGCATCACCCCCATTTGTCCTGTTCCTGCTCCAGTTCAGCCAGCTGACCTACTGGGTTTACCATCCCCTTACTGGGCTTTCTCTGATGTCTTTGGGAAAAGTGAAGCAGAGAGACTACCTCCACACATGTCGTATGGCTATCCCATTGATCTGCTTCCCGGAACGACTCCTCCTCAGGAGCGAATCGATCCTTTTTCACCATGCAGAGACCCAGGACATGTCGGACTACATCCAGGAGAACCTGACTAGAGGATTTATCTGGAAATCATCTTCCCCAGCGGGGGCAGGATTCTTTTTCGTTAGGAAAAATGACGGATCTCTTCGGCCATGTATCAATTACAGGGGGTTAAACCAGATCACGGTAAAAAATAAATATCCCGGTAAAAAATAAATATCCATTACCGCTTATTTCAGAGTTGTTTGATCATCTCCAAGGGGCCAAGATCTTCACCAAACTAGATCTCAGAGTGGCCTAAAACCTTATTCGTATATGTCAGTGAGACAAATGGAAAACAGCCTTCAACACTCGAGATGGACACTTTGAATACCTGGTAATGCCATTTGGCCTCAGTAACACACCCGCGGTCTTACGGGAGATTGTAAATGACATTTTTAGAAATCTCCTCTATTCATGTGTTGTTGTCTATTGGGATGAAATCTTGATTTACTCCACAGACCTAGCCACTCATTGGAAACACGTGTGTCAGGTTCTACAAAGACTCAAAGAGAATAGACTGAATGCCAAGTTTGAGAAATGTGTCTTTGAGCAATCCTCTCTGCCTTTTCTCGGTTATGTAGTCTCGTCCACAGGTCTAAAGATGGATCCGGAGAAATTATCTGCTATCTTCAAGTGGCCTCGCTCGTCCGGGCTGAAAGCGATACAACGGTTCCTGGGATTCGCCAACTATTATCGCCAATTTATTCCACACTTTTCTACTCAAGTGGCACCCATCTCGGCTCTAACTCAAAAAGGCATTAATCCCAAGGATTGAACTCCCGAAGCGGAAGAGGCCATTGCTTCAATGAAGGAAGCCTTCTCTTCCGCGCCCATTCTCCATTGACCGGACTCTGACAAACAATTTTTTCTTGAGGTAGACGCTTCCTCCACAGGTGCAGGAGCGGAGCTCTCTCAAAAGTCCTATACCAGTCGTAAGGTCTCTTGTATTTTTTTCTCAAAGGTTTTTTCCATTTCAGAGAGGAACTATTCTATTGGACATCAGGAACTGTTGGCAATCAAAATGGCTCTGCAAGAATGATGACTCCTCCTCAAGGGAGCAGTTTATCAGGTTGTCATATTCAGCAATCATAAAAACCTGGCTTATCTCCAGTCAGCACAGAGATTGTATCCCCACCAGGCCAGGTGGGCTTTGTTTTGTGCTCGATTTAATTTTTTTCTTCATTTTCGTCCAGCTGACAAGAATGTCAAGGCCAATGCACTTTCCAGAGCTTTCCTGCCTCCCGATTCAGAGGAAGAACCACAACATATCATTGAGCCATCCGGGTTAGTTCCAATCTCTCTCGGCTTCCCCCAGGCAAAACTCTTGTGCCCTCTTTGGACAAAAATCGTGTCCTTCAGTGGGGACACTCCTCCAAGTTGGGCGGGCATGCTGGTCGGAAAAAGATTTTGCAACTTATCTCCCATTACAAATAGTGGTCTACCATGGGCAAAGATATCCTGAAGTATGTCGCAGCCTGTCCTTCGTGTGCCTGTAACAAAACTGCAAGATTATTCCATCTCTTCTGGCTGCTCTGCTGTCTGGGTTGTGGTAGATCGCTTTTCGAAGATTGCTCACTTCGTTCCTCTGTCTGGTCTTCCTTTTGCTCCTGAGCTTGCTGACTATTTCATACAGCATATCTTCCATCTCCATGGGTTTCCTCTCCACATTGTGTCCGACAGGGGAGTTCAGTTCACTTCGAAGTTCTGGAGAGCGGTCTGTAAACTAATGAAGGTAGAACTGGATTTTTCATCTGCTTACTATCCTCAATCTAATGGGCTAGTGGAGAGTACCAGTCAAGTCTTGTCAGGCTTTCTGCGTTACTTCGTCAATGCGCATCATGATGACTGGGTCACGTTACTGCCCTGGGCCGAGTTTTCGTATAACAATCAAGTAAGTAAATCCTCTGGAAGGTCTCCTTTCCATATTGTTTGGACTGCAACCCGGAATCCCTCTTCCCATCTCTGGGCCCTCAGGCGTCCCTGCAGCTGACACCTTTGCAGAGGAATTCTTTAGGCCATGTGCACACGATGCAGATTTGCAGCGTTTCCGCAGCGGATTTTACCGCGCAGAAACGTTGCATATCCGCATTGTGATGTACAGTACCTTTAAAATGAATGAAAAAAAAAAAACGCTGTGCAGACGCTGCGGATTTTTCCGCGCGGTTTTCCTGCGGTACAAAATCCGCAGCATGTTGCTTCTTTTGTGCGGTTTTCTATCTCCCCTGTTACCAAATCCGCAGGGGGAAGACCGCAATGGAAAACCGCACAAAAACCGCATGAAAACCGCGTGAAAAATGGAAGAAATCCGCAGGAAAAGTGCAGGTCATTTGACCTGCGGTTTTCTTCCATTCTGCACGGAAAAATCGGCAGGGCTCAAAACTCCTTCTGCACTCAGCCTTAAAGTATGGAGTGATACCAAGTCCGCCCTGGAAAAAGCCTCACAACGTATGAAGAGACATGCGGACAAAAGACGCCTGGATGCTCCCGGAGATAAGGTGTGGCTCTCCTCCAAGTACATCCATTTGAAGATGCCCTCCTACAAATTGGGCCCCTGTTTCATCGGTCCCTTTGAAGTCTTGAAACAAATTAACGCAGTCTCGTATAAATTGAAATTGCCTGCTTCATTATGTGTGCCTAACTCTTTCCATGTTTCCCTCCTCAAACCTCTAGTTTTGAGCTCCTTCTTCAAGGACCCGGGTAGAACTCCTGATCCCGTCAGTGAGGAGGATGTCTTTGAGGTAAAAGATATCTTGGCCAAAAAGAGAGTAAGGGGTAAGACCTACTTCATGGTGGATTGGAAGGGCTTCGGTCCTGAGGAGAGGTCTTGGGAGTCCAAAGAAAATATCCAGGCTCCTGTTCTATTGGAGAGATTTAACACAGACTTGAAAAAGAGTGGGCGTAAGGAGGGGGATACTGTAATACCTGTGCCTGCATGGGGTCCCCGCCGGGCTCCCCGTCCCCTCGCTGTGGCGCCCGTAACTCCTCAGGGCCCCCATCGGGGAACCCCGCTCTCAGACTACTCCCTGCCGCCCTGCTGCTCCTGTTACCTGACGTGCGACCAGCACATCCCCGGGTATGAGGCTTAAGTCACACGTTCGCGCGCTCCTGGTCTCTTAAAGAGACAGGGTGCATTTTTCAAATATGTTATTAACCAATGGTATTCGTGTGTGTTATTTCTAGCCCCTCTGCCATAGAGAGGGTGCCAGAGCAACAAGTGTTTACTGTTGCTAGTTCCGGTTTTGTGTTCTGACGTGCCTGTGACCAGTTGTGTCTCTTCCGTGTGCAGCCAGTATCCTGCTAATACTGTTTGTCTTCCTAGTCTAATAGCGGCGTACTATTCCACACCCAAGACGACACCAGTGCTGCCTGTGCAAGTAACTGTAACAACCTGCTGGTATCACTGCATGGCCTCCCATCTCCCACACACCAACTTACTCACTGCTTCAGGTCATGCTGTGATTTCTCTCTGCCACCAGCTCCTTGCCTTGTCTCCTGTCTGCTATGTTCATGTTTCCTGACTGTCTGTATAGGTGGGCAGCGCCTGAACTCTCTGCTTCTTATGGAGTCAGGGTGCACCTGGCTAATGTGTCCCTGACCAACTACCTCGAGCCTTCTACTATTTAGGGCTGCCCCACCCACTGGAACATTGCCTGTGCAATGTCTAAACTCAGTTAGTGGTTTTGCTGCTGATTAATCCAAGCTCTGTCCTGTGTTTCTCCATCTCCGGTGGCTACACTCCTAGCTTTGTCTTGTGACTGTCTGCCTGCCCTTCTGGAGGCAGAATATCATGGTCTCTGTGCTATAGCTCCTGCCCTTGTCTTGCCTAGTACCTTCGTTCGCCCTACAGGAGGCAGAATATCCTGGTCCTTGAGTCTTTGTCCCTGTACCTTGTCTGAACTCTGTCCTACCACTGCCTCCTTGTCTTTGGCTTCTTTCCCTGCTGTGTCTTTCCTTGTGTCCTCCCTGTCCATGCTCTGTACCCTTGCTGCTCTGCACCCTTGCAGCTCTGCACCCATGCAGCTCTGCCTACTTTGCACCCTTGCAGCTCTGCCTGCTCTGCACCAGTGCAGCCCTGCCTGCTCTGCACCAGTGCAGCTCTGCCTGCTCCACTCTCTTGCAACTCTGTCTGCTCTGTAGGCTCTGCCTGTTCTCAGTACTCTTGCGGATCCTGCTTGGTTCTATGGCTGCAGGACCTTCCTCCTACTCCGCACTCCTGCGGCTCTGCCTACTCCGCACTCCTGCGGCTCCACCTACTTTGCACTCCTGCAGCTCCGCCTACTCCGCACTCCTGCCTGTATCCATACCTGCACCTCCTGGGTGAACAGGTCCAAAACCTGTTCCTTCATATTCCGCTCTGTTGTGAATTCTCTTGCTCGGACTTTCTGAGCTGGAGCTCCCTCTTGCGCCCTCTGGTTGTTACTGGGAGTAGTGGAGCTGGCCAGGTTTATGGAAGTTTTCCACCTGACAACGATAATTGGGAATCTGGGATTACTGGCTGGGATATTTTAATGTGAGAGACAGGCCTCTATTCCTTATATTTAAAGACTCTATAGAAACAGGGTCTGTTCCTTTTGATTGGCGGCAAGCAAATGTGGTACCAATATTCAAAAAGGGGTGTAAAAGGGAACCTGGAAACTATAGGCCGGTAAGCTTAACATCTGTTGTGGGTAAAATTTTTGAAGGGCTTCTAAGGGATACCATTATGGAATATCTCAATGTTAATAAATGTTTAACTCCATATCAACATGGATTCATGAAGGATCGCTCCTGTCAAACTAACCTGATCAGCTTCTATGAGGATGTAAACTCTCAAATTGACCAAGGAGAATCATTGGATGTCATTTATCTGGACATCTCTAAAGCATTTGACACTGTCTCACTTAAAAGATTGGTAAGTAAGATGAGAAAGCGTGGGCTAGGGGAAAATGTGTGTAGATAGGTACAGTTGTGGCCAAAAGTATTGACACCCCTGCAAATCTGTCAGATAATACTCAGTTTCTTCCTGAAAATGATTGCAAACACAAATTCTTTGGTATTATTATTTTCATTTAATTTCTCTTAAATGAAAAAACACAAAAGAGAATGAAGCAAAAAAAGCAAAACATTGATCATTTCACACAAAACTCAAAAAATGGGCCAGACAAAAGTATTGGCACCCTCAGCCTAATACTTGGTTGCACAACCTTTAGCCAAAATAACTGCGACCAACCGCTTCCGGTAATCATCAATGAGTTTCTTACAATGCTCTGCTGGAATTTTAGACCATTCTTCTTTGGCAAACTGCTCCAGGTCCCTGATATTTGAAGGGTGCCTTCTCCAAACTGTCATTTTTAGATCTCTCCACAGGTGTTCTATGGGATTCAGGTCTGGACTCATTGCTGGCCACCTTAGAAGTCTCCAGTGCTTTCTCTCAAACCATTTTCTAGTGCTTTTTGAAGTGTGTTTTGGGTCATTGTCCTGCTGGAAGACCCATGACCTCTGAGGGAGACCCAGCTTTCTCACACTGGGCCCTACATTATGCTGCAAAATTTGTTGGTAGTCTTCAGACTTCATAATGCCATGCACACGGTCAAGCAGTCCAGTGCCAGAGGCAGCAAAGCAACCCCAAAACATCAGGGAACCTCCGCCATGTTTTACTGTAGGGACCGTGTTCTTTTCTTTGAATGCCTCTTTTTTTCTCCTGTAAACTCTATGTTGATGCCTTTGCTCAAAAAGCTCTACTTTTGTTTCATCTGACCAGAGAACATTCTTCCAAAACGTCTTAGGCTTTTTCAGGTAAGTTTTGGCAAACTCCTGCCTGGCTTTTTTATGTCTCGGGGTAAGAAGTGGGGTCTTCCTGGGTTTCCTACCATACAGTCCCTTTTCATTCAGATGCCAACGGATAGTACGGGTCGTTGGATGTTAGTCGAGGTTCTTTATCCAACATCCGCACAATCTTGGGTTGAAATCTCTTGTCAATTTTTCTTTTCCATCCACATCTAGGGAGGTTAGCCACAGTGCCATGGGCTTTAAACTTCTTAATGACAGTGCGCACGGTAAACACAGGAACATTCAGGTCTTTGGAGATGGACTTGTAGCCTTGAGATTGCTCATGCTTCCTCACAATTTGGTTTCTCAAGTCCTCAGACAGTTCTTTGGTCTTCTTTCTTTTCTCCATGCTCAATGTGGTTCACAAAAGGACACAGGACAGAGGTTGAGTAAACTTTAATCCATGTCAACTGGCTGCAAGTGTGATTTAGTTATTGCCAACACCTGTTAGGTGCCACAGGTAAGTTACAGGTGCTGTTAATTACACAAATTAGAGAAGCATCACATTATTTTTCGAACAGTGCCAATACTTTTATCCACCCTCTTTTTTATGTTTGGTGTGAAATTATATCCAATTTGGCTTTAGGACAATTCTTTTTGTGTTTTTTTTCATTTAAGACAGACAAATTAAATGAAGATAATAATACCAAAGAATTTGTGTTTGCAATCATTTTCAGGAAGAAACTGAGTATTATCTGACAGAATTGCAGGGGTGTCAATACTTTTGGCCACAACTGTAGGTAGCTGGCTTAGTGATAGAAAACAAAGAGTGGTTATTAATGGGGCATACTCAGATTGGGCCAGGGTTACTAGTGGGGTACCACAGGGTTCTGTATTGGGCCCCCTACTATTTAATATATTTATTAATGATCTAGTGGATGGCTTACACAGTAAAATATCAGTATTTGCAGATGATACAAAACTAGGTAAGGTAGTTAACACAAAGGAGGACAGTTTGCAACTACAGACAGATTTGAGTAAATTGGAGAATTGGGCTGAAAAATGGCAAATGAGGTTTAACACAGATAAGTGTAAGGTTATGCACATGGGAAGGAGAAACAGATGCTACAATTACTTACTAAATGGGAAACTGCTGGGGAAATCAGACATGGAAAAAGACTTAGGCATCTTAGTCAATAAGAAGCTAAATTGGAGTGCCCAGTGTCAGGCAGCTGTCACCAAAGCAAATAGGGTCATGGGATGGATTAGAAGTGGTCTGGGGACACCAGATGAAAACATAATTCTCCCACTGTACAAATCACTCGTCAGACCACACTTGGAGTCAGGGCCGGACTGGGACTAAAATTCAGCCCTGGCATTTGAAGTTACACAGGCCCACTAGTCACATGGTGACTATATAATATCTTTGTACACTTGTAGGTTACAAGAAGTGAGAGGAGATTAACACGACTATATAACATGTAGTCACAGCTGTGCCCAGTATTTCAGCTCAGTCTAATTTATTGCTTTTAGGTACAGTACTCCTCCCAAATCTCTGTCCCCTTTTGTATGCATGATTACAGAATTCCTGGCAGAACTGCTCTCTATTGGGCAACCAGACCCCCTGGTCATAGCTGCCTCTATCATACTTCCCAACTTTTGAAGAAGGGAAAGACGGACAAAGACTGCAAATTTTGGCCACGCCCAGCCACACCCATTTCACAACTAGTCACACCCATGTCCACACCTAATCGCACCCATTTAGCACTGCTGATCACACTGACTGGTACTGAGGGCACAGTGGCTGGCATTATGGGCACACTGACTGGTACTAAGGAAGAGAGAAAACAGAGAGAGAGAGAAAAAAGAAAACAGAGAGAGCGAGAAAGAAAGGGGAAAGAAAGAACAGTGAGAGACAGAGAAAGAACAGAGAGAGAAAGAAAGAGGGGAAAGAAAGAAAGAACAGAGAGAGACAGAGAAAGAACAGAGAGAGAAAGAAAGAAGTAAAGAAAAGAAAGAAAGAACAGAGACAAAGAGAGGAAAGAAAAAGAAAGGAAGAACAGAGAGAGAAAGAAAATGAGGGAAAGACAGAACAGAGAATGAAAGAAAAAGAGAGAAAGAAATAAAGAAAGATTCTACAAAGATACTATAGCAGCCCGGCTCCCATTGTAGTGCCCACCTGAGCCTCCCGGTGCAGGACCTATCATGATCCGCTCACATGGCCGGCATCCCCGATTCCAAGGCGATCCTGCTGTCTGCGCTGTCGGAGGAGGACACGGTGATGGATCTGAAGCATTCCTGGTTCCGTCACAATCTCCTCAAGAAATTATCTCATTTCCGGTCAGCTTCCAGCACATCACTTCAGGTGGAACGTCATGTGTGTGTTTCAAAATGCTCCTCGGGGCTCCGCCGTGTACTCCTGTGTCCGTGGGAAAAGCCCGCTTTGTATGCTTTGTACACACTTGGCTCCACTCCATACACACACGGCTCCTCTCCGTACACCTCGTACACACACGGCTCCGCTCCGTACACCTCGTACACACACGGCTCCGCTCCGTACACCTCGTACACACACGGCTCCGCTCCGTACACCTCGTACACAGGGCCCCGCTCCGTACACCTCGTACACACACGGCTCCTCTCCGTACACCTCATACACACACGGCTCCGCTCCGTACACACACGGCTCCGCTCCGTACACCTCGTACACACACGGCTCCGCTCCATACACCTCGTACACACACGGCTCCTCTCCGTACACCTCGTACACACGCGGCTCCGCTCCGTACACCTCTTACACACACACAGCTCTGCTACATCCACACTGTAAATCCTGACCCCACACATACTTACCTAAACCAGCACCATGACAACAGCACAGCAGAGTCTTGCAGACACCAAGAGGCAAGGCTGAGCGCACAGGACCTGTGATGAGGTCACAGGAGGGGCGGAGTCAGGGGAGACATGATCAGGGGTCTGGACAAAGGCTCCTGATCATGTGACCCCACTGACTCCTCCCCTCCTGTGACCTCATCACAGGTCCTGCGAACAGAGAGAGCAGGCAAGCGAGTGCGACGCTGTGAGTGGCTGCGGGGGCGGGGAGGAGGAGGTCTCATGCTAAGGCGAGGTTGGGGGGGGCATGGCGGCTTTTCTCCCTGCAGTGCGGGAGGAACTTGAAACTATCACCGCCATGCCCACAGGGGGCCAGCGGCAGGAGCAAAAGTGGCCGCAGCAGCTGGCAAGCAGCCAGATGACGGCCCACGTGACAACGGCCCAGCGGGAAAATGCCCGGTTGGTTATATTGCCAATCCGGGCCTGCTTGGAGTCTTGTGTGCAATTTTGGACACCGGTGCTCAAGAAAGACATTACTGAACTTGAAAGGGTTCAAAGGCGGGCTACTAAAATGATAAATGGAGTTGGTTCACTTAAATACCCAGAAAGGTTATCAAAATTAGGTCTATTTACTCTAGAAAAGAGAAGACTTAGGGGAGAACTAATATATATGTACAAGTATATCAGAGGACAATACAGACATCTCTCCAATGAACTGTTTGTACCAAGGACTGTGACAAGAACAAGGGGGCATTCTCTTCGTTTGGAGGAAAGACAATTTCTGCACCAGCAAAGAAGAGGGTTCTTCACGGTAAGAGCAGTGAGACTCTAGAATTAAAAACCAGCAAATAATTCCAGCGGATGCTTCCTACTTGGCCATAAAATCCATTTTATTTTTATCTTTTAAAATAGTTCCATGTGGCAGAAACCCAAATATATACAGGGGGTCAGAAGAAAAAAGGGCACACTGCTGCTTTATGCGTGCAGACTACGCGTTTCGACCTTACTAGGTCTTCTTCTAGACCTAGAAACGCGTAGTCTGCACGCATAAAGCAGCAGTGTGCCCTTTTTTCTTCTGACCCCCTGTATATATTTGGGTTTCTGCCACATGGAACTATTTTAAAAGATAAAAATAAAATGGATTTTATGGCCAAGTAGGAAGCATCCACTGCAATTATTTGCTGTTTTTTGTTTCTATTGCAACATGGGTGTGCCTCTCCCATTACAACTCCGTGCGGCTTCCTGGCAGTGAGCAGAACCACTAAGGACGTCTAACTGGGTGAGCTGGCTATAATTTTTCTTGTTTGAGACTCTAGAATTCTCTTCCTAAGGAAGTGGTGATGGCCAACTCACTGAATGAAATTAACGCAGTCTCGTATAAACTGAAATTGCCTGCTTCATTATGTGTGCCTAACTCTTTCCATGTTTCCCTCCTCTAACCTGTAGTTTTGAGCTCCTTCTTTAAGGACCCGGGTACTACTCCTGATTCCGTCAGTGAGGAGTGTTATGAATGAGTCACCATTGGCGGCAAAACAGAAATACTTGCTAAGTCCAGAAAACAAGAGAAGTTGGCAGCTATCGGATTGCAGACCCCTGAACCTATCAACAACAACTAGCAGTAGCCGTGGGGGGTTCCTACGGTGCCCTAGACCCCTCATCACAGCCGGAGAACTACATAGCCTAAAGACAGAAAGGGAAATCTAAACTGCCCCAGTGCAGACCCCAAAGCAATAGGCAGCCCCCAACATATAGTGACGGTGAAGCAAGATGAATAAACACTTACACAGATAGAAAGATAGGCTGAGCAAATGATGGGGCCCAAGCTAACTAGATAGGACAGGATAGAAAAGCTGCTGTCTGCAATCCACCAAAACCCCTATCAAAACAAGGGCCAACAGGCTGATAAGGAAAAAAGCCCTGAGGACGCTAGGCTTCAAAAAGACTATATCAGCACTCAGGTATTTTCTGAAGACAGAGCAAAAAGGAATTCAGCTCACCCCAGCAGGGAATGGAAGAAATCCAGAATAAACAAGGCAAAGCAAAACAGAACACAAATGCAAAAAGCAGAGCAGAAAAACTTAGCTTTTGAGGAGCAGGAATCAGACTGGACTCCTAGAATCCTTCAGAGAGATCACCAGCATGGAAGAAGGGCGTCGGCTGTCTTATATCCAGTCAGCAATTCCTGTCACCCAGTCATCATCATCATCATACCCAGGTGCTTTGTAATCAGCCTCACTACCTTCCTTCACCAGAAGAGGGAGTTCATCAGACCTCAATGGTGAAGGGGAAAATGAACTCACAACAGAGGAGGATGTCTTTGAGGTAAAAGAAATCTAGGCCACAAAGAGAGTAAGGGGTAAGACCTACTTCTTGGTGGATTGAAAGGGCTTCGGTCCTGAGGAGAGGTCTTGGGAGTCCAAAGAAAACATCCCGGCTCCTCTTCTATTGGAGGGATTTTACGCAGGCTTGAAAAAGAGGGGGCGTAATGAGGGGCATAATGTAATACCGGTGACTGCACGGGGTCCCCGCCGGGCTCCCCGTCCCCTCACTGTAGCGCCCGTACCTCCTCGGGGCCCCCGTCGGGGATCCCCGCTCTCAGCCTGCTCCCTGCCGCCCTGCAGTCCCTGCTACCTGGCGCGCGGCCATCACATCCCGGGGTATGAGGCTTAAGTCTCATGTGCGCGCTCTCCCGGTCTCTTAAATAGACAGGGTGCATTTTTCAAAAATGTTAATAACCAATGGTATTCTTGTGTGTGTTATTTCTAGCCCCTCTGCCATAGAGAGGGCGCCGGTGCAACAAGTGTTTCCTGTTGCTAGTTCCGGTTTTGTGTTCTGATGTGCCTGTGACCAGTTGTGTCTCTTCCGTGTCCAGCCAGTATCCTGCTAATACTGTTTGTCTTCCTAGACTATCAGCGGCTTACTATTCCACACCCAAGACGATACCAGTGCTGCATGTGCAAGTACCTGTAACAACCCTGCTGGCATCACTGCATGGCTTCACATCTCCTGCACACCAACTTACTCACTGCTCCAGGTCATGCTGTGATTTCTCTATGCCGCCAGCTCCTTGCCTTGTCTCCTGTCTGCTATGTTCATGTTTCCTGTCTGTATAGGGGGGCGGCGCCTGAACGCTCTGCTTCTTATGGAGTCAGGGTGCACCTTGCTAATGAGTCCCTGACCGACTACCTAGAGCCCTCTACTATTTAGGGCTGCCCCACCCACTGGAACATTGCCTGTGCAATGTCTAAACTCAGTTAGTATTTTTCTGCTCAGTAAGCCAGGCCATGTCCTGTGTTTCTCCTTCTCTGGTGGCTACACTCCTAGCTTTGTCTTGTGCCTGTCTGTCTGCCGTCCAGGAGGCAGAATATCCTGGTCTCTGTGCTATAGCTCCTGCCCTTGTCTTGCCTAGTACTGCTGTCCACCCTCCAGGAGGCAGAATATCCTGGTCCTTGAGTCTATGTCCCTGTAACTTGTCTGAACTCTGTCCTACTCCTGCCTCCTTGTCTTTGGCTTCTTTCCCTCCTGTGTCTTTCCTTATGTTCTCCCTGTCAGTGCTCTGCACCCTTGCAGCTCTGCCTTCTCTGCACCCTTGCAGCTCTGCCTGCTCTGCTCCCATGCAGCTCTGCCTGCTCCGCTCTCTTGCGACTCTGCCTGCTCTGTAGGCTCTGCCTGATCTCAGTACTCTTGCGGATCCTGCTTGGTTCTACTGCTGCAGAACCTCTTGCCTACTCCGCACTCCTGCGGCTCTGCCTACTTCGCACTTCTGCCTGTATCCATACCTGCACCTCCTGTGTGAACATGTCCAAAACCTGTACCTTAATATTTCACTCCTTCCTGCTTGTATCAATACCACCTGTTTCTTCATATACCACTCCTGCCTGCCCTGTGTCTCTCCTGTGCCATCCTGCCCTGTGCCTCAAAGCCGTGCCCGCTTGTCCTGTGTCTCAAGCCGTGCCCACCTGTCCTGTGTCCCAAGCCGTAGCCGCCTGTCCTGTGTCTCAAGCAGTGCCCGCCTGTGTCTCAAGCTGTGCCCGCCTGCCCTGTCTCAGCTGTGCATGCCGTGTCTACTTGCCTGCCTGTCAGTCGCACCTGTCCAAGTGCCTTGTCCCCGAGAGGGATCAGCAGCCACAGCCAGACACCACCCTGGAGTGGCACCTGGCAGCTACCTGCAGCACAAGCCGCACAACCCTTCCAGGGTAGTCTGGTTTGTGGCACAGTGGGGCCACAACCCCCCCAGCTCGCACTAATCAGCCAAGGCGCAAGCGTGACAGTTTGCACAGGCCATGGTCCCCGCTTAGTCCCATGTGCTTCCGTTCGCAGAGCGTCATGAACTTGTTTCCTGCCAGTATGAGCAACTGGAAGAATTTATTCCGCCCTGCGTGGTTCCAATTGTTGAGACTTCGGAACCAATCATTGGCTCCAATGCCATCTACAACCAGCTCCTGGCTTATGAGCTCGACCCTGCAGGTCCGCCAAGGTTCTATGGGAATCCTAAGGGGTGCCAAGGGTTCCTGGTGCAGTACCTGCGGTACATTGAGTGGAATCCAGCCCTTTTCCCCTCTTATTGGGTGAAAGTGGGATATATAATGTCCTACCTAGCAGGAGAAGCTTTGATGTGGATCTGTCCCCTCTGGGAAGCAGGGGATCCTATCGTCACGGACCTAGAGGCCTTCGTAGTGGCCTTCTGTAAAGTCTTTGGTGTGCCTCGCCCATCTGCTCCTGCAAAGTCTTCCCTTTCTAGGTCTGAGAGGCGAAACCCGTGAGAAAACCGCCACGTCAGACCACGACCGTCCAAGACCCTCCTGTTCCTCCATCCATCAAGGCAGCTACCCGAGTAAAACCCAAGGAGACTGATAAGAGTGGGCTGGTAAAACAACAGCCTGAAACCAGTCGTAAGAAGGGCATACAGTATTGCTGCGGTTGTGTGGAATACCCGGACGGCTACTGTCCGAAGGAGCTCAAGCTCCAAAACCTTGGGTCAGTGGGAGAGGCTTCCCTTGGTGAGAGTCCCTCCTCCCCACTAAAATCAGTGACTGTTCCCGTGCCTTGTGGGAGCTTTGGCCCTGCAGATGTGTTAAAGCTGCAAGCCAGACGGAGTCTGTGTGGAGTTCCAGTTCCACAGCTCCAGAATCCTGTGAAGGTGTTTGGTGATGGTCGTGCCCTACTTATGAACAGTTCAGTGTCGAAGGGTCAACTACAGCTCCAAATCGGAGTGTTATATTTAGAGAAATTTATTTTCCACTTGCTGACCAGTTTGCCCATCGGTCCTTCTGAGCCGGGTACTCTACTGCCTGTTCTGTTCCGAAGACTCAGCGTGGTGCTGCACTTGGAGCTACCTAATCACCAAAGTTGCAAGGTCTGGCTACAGTGTTGTTTCCTTCCCCACATGTTCTACTGGCTATTGAGTCATGGTGTGTTATTGTCACTGAAGAAAAGGAAGCAGTGGCACCCTCTCCACACACCTCCTGTGACCAGTTCCCAGAAGCATCCCTGTCACTTGAAAATTTTTCTCTAGGCCATGGGCAGAAGATGGATCCTGTGAGGATGCCTTAAGATTCCATGTGGCAGGTGGATGAAGAAGTTGGAGCAGAAGCTCTTGTATCTCTGTTTTTAAGCAACCTGGAGGAACAGGTCCAGTTTTCTTCTGATAACGGGCGAAGGATGGATCCACTGTGGGTACCCTCAACTTCTAGCTGGCCGGCTAGTGAAGATAGTAAGGAGGAGGTCCAATTTACTTGGCATAACAGGCTGAAGTTGGATCCAGTGAAGGTATCTTCAGTTTCCAGGGGGCCGGTTGGTGTTGAGGGCATATCAAGGGCTTCCAAGTCACTGCTTTTTGTCAACCAGGTGAAAGAGGTTCTGGCCCTTGTATCTTCAGTGTGTGAAGTTGACCTTTCTGGGCACAAAGAGACTTGGCAACCTGAGTTCCCTGATGTCACACCTACCTCATCCAAGGGATGTCGTGATGGCTGTGACTGTGTGCACTCCCATACTGCTTCTACAAGTCATTCTGGCAGGCTTGAAGAGGGGCCATAAAGGGGGGGTACTGTAACAACCCTGCTGGCATCACTGCATGGCCTCCCATCTCCCGCACACCAACTTACTCACTGCTCCAGGTCATGCTGATTTCTCTCTGCCGCCAGCTCCTTGCCTTGTCTCCTGTCTGCTATGTTCATGTTTCCTGACTGTGTGTATAGGGGGGCTGCGCCAGAACTCTGCTTGTGCAAAACGTTTCAGCTCATCCAGAGCCTTTGTCAATTGTGAATAGTTAGGGTGTGTGCACACGTTGCGGATTCTGCTGCGGATTTTTCCGCACAGATTTGTCCAAATCCACAGGTTTAGCCTGCGGTTTTTCCCTGCGGTTTGACACCTGTCATGGAGCAGGGGCCATACCGCTGCGGAATCCGCACAAAGAATTGACATGCTGTGGTTTTGAAACCGCAACAAATCCGCGCGGAAAGATCTGCAACATATACACTGCGTTTTTCTTTTTACATAGACTAAAATGGTACTGTACAGTGCAGCAGAAACTGCTGCGGATCCGCAGGGCCAAACCCACTGCAGATCTGCAGCAGAATCCACAACGTGTGCACACACCCTTACAAAGTATTACAACATATATAGAAAAAACAAGGAAATGACATCACAAAATAAATCAAAGAAGCAAATTAATTAAAAATCCAACAAAACCTGACCAAACATCAAATAATTACCAGAACATAAAAATAAAAAAATTTTTTTTCAAACAAACTTATACCACAATTGCATTATAGTAATACCTCCTTTTTCTTATATAATACATGAACTATCTATAATACATTTTATATATATATATTACTTTATCATTTATTTTTATTTTTTTTAAATTTTAAACTTTTTTTGGCTTTTCTTTAAAAAAAAAAATATTTTATATTATTCCTTTTTTAATCATATATAATCATGTGCTAATAGAACAAAAAGATTTTTTGAAGAGATGAAGTTTTTTGTCCGGATTGTTTGAACAAATGTCACATTTATCTGTATAGGATATTATAAATGGAGGATATAAAAGATATGCTCACATATTTATATTTAAGGTTCTATTAGCACATGATTATATATGATTAAAAAAGGAATAATATAAAAAAAAAATTTTTTAAAAGAAGCCAAAAAAGTTTAAAATTTTAAAAAACTAAAAATAAATTATAAAGTAACATAAAATATATACAAAATTTATTATAGATAGTTTGTGTATTATATAAGAAAAAGGAGGTATTAATATAATGCAATTGTGGTATAATTTTGTTTGCAAAAAAAAAATATTTTTTTTTTATTTTTATGTTCTGGTAATTATTTGATGTTTGGTCAGGTTTCTTTGGATTTTTAATTAATTTGCTTTTTCGATTTATTTAGTGATGTCATTTCCTTGTTTTTTTCTATATATGTTGTAATACTATGTAACTATTCACAATTGACAAAGGCTACGGATGAGCTGAAACGTTTTGCTGTTTGCTGTGATGATTAAAGCAAATTAAATCAACACATGTGAGTGCCGGGATTTCCTCTTTTCTTGGATGAATCATTCCCTCCACGTGCACCACGATATCGACTGGAGTGGCGACTATTTTTCATTATCATAAAGTTTATTTTACAGGCTTCTGGAGAAAGGCACAATGCCAGTCATTCAAGGGTTAATTCTTTGGAACACAGAGAGACTTTCTAGCCAATGAAACCACAGTATAAAACACCTGTGGTAACTATGGCAACTGCGGTGATGTCAAACACACATGCATTTAGGATACAGGAGAAGATTCCAGAACCACAAGTCATACAGCCGTAGGAGGAGACGTACATGATGTGTCTGGAGACCTGGAGCTTCATCACTCCACAATGGGAGGAAGGGGACACCGCCTAGCCAGCCAGATCAGCCATACCGCCTAGCCAGCCAGATCAGCCACACCGCCTAGCCAGCCAGATCAATGGGGTGACAGATGTTGCAGCCAGATCTCCCTCACGTCCAGTACTCGCCGCCTTCACCTTTATGTGTACGGCCTGGAGAGGTCGCATTAGGCTTCTCCATAACAAATATGACGCAATGTACAAATTCTGGTACAATTTGCTGTTACATGTTGGCATTAACCTTCTAAGCCCAAGGGAAGGGCAGTCCTGCAGCCATGGTTCCCTAGAGGTTTCCTCCACAGGGGTTTTTTCCTCTCCTGAGTGCTGAAGGATGATTCTTCGTGAGATGGGGGTTCTGCCATTTTCAGTGTCTTTTTCATAGTAATTGGCTGATTCTAAATTTCAGACACTGAATGAAATAGTAACTATGAGATTTGGAATAAAATTTGGTCGATTTAACATCCAATAAAAGTGTTTTGTGTGTTTCTTTCACAATCTTGGGTTGGTGGAATTTTGTTGGGGATCAGAATCCAGCATCTATGATCAGGCCGTGAAGCCAGATATGAAGTCAGAGCAATTTAACCCTGCGCTGGAAGACAGGACGAAGCAGAGATGATAAAGTGTTACTGCACAATTAGCACAAGTTCACACTCTTCCTCGCATTCAGAAACACGAGGGGATTCAGGGCCGAATTGGGACTAAAAAGCAGCCCTGGCACACAAAATTCACCAGCCCACACACAATACGTGTCATCAACCCAAATCGTAGAACACTGATAGGTCATGTAAGATTTTGCTTTATCCGTTACCAGGGCCGTAACAAAGTATTTTGGTGTCCAAGGCAGATGAAGCCGAAGGCGCCCATTTTGCCTTTCTACCCAGCTAAGTCTCCTGCAGAACATCCCGACACGGAGTCCTTTAAAAATAACATTGTTATTAAAATGCTCCTGAATAAAAAAATATCTGTCCATATTATGACCTAAATCTGACTCTTATAAAATATGGCCTCCACACTGTCCTGTAGTCCATCTGTTCAGAGATGGTAGCTGGGAAAACACAGAACAACAACTGAAACAATAACATCAGAACAGAAAGCAGGTTACATTCACAATATGCCAAAAACAGCTCTACGCCTTAAATAGCGGGATTATAAGAGTGAGCACAATGGACACTCCCAACATGGAATTATCTACTAAAGACATGGAGTCAATAATCCACCAAGAAAATATAACAATATTTTGTATCATTAAATTGTAACAACAAGAAGGCATACACGTATATATACACATACAGTATAACAGTTCCCCAGATACTCAACTCATTGGGGATACAATTGTGGCATGCCTTAAGATGGCTGGGGATCGTCTTTATTGTGCTCACACCATTCACATCATGTGCGGTGAATTTCTACATGTAGTTCCCATTAGTTTCCATTCCCACATTAGTTTTTGCCGGTATTAGATTAGGTCATGCACAATACCACTTACCAATGTATTCTGTCTATGCTTAGACTAGAAACGTATTCGCTTATAGCCATTATTTATTTGCCCATACCTAAGATGGAGTCTGGCCAGTACGCCTGTGATGTGATGCGCACCAGAGCACTGCCGACGGCACCTTTTCATTGACACCTGACAATCAGTGACGTCACAGGGGTTTCCGCTTGACCCGCCGTGTCACCTAGGTCGCCGGAAGTGATGTAATCTCCGGCATATACAACACCACACATGTACCGCAAATTATACCGGAAGGATGCACACCTGCGGTGATATCTCTATAAGGTTAATCTTGTCGCACAGTATGGCATAACCCCCAGAGTAAGTCCACGCGAAACGCACATTGGATCTGCTGAGGTGGTATCCCACCTGGGTAATATGGGTAAAAGTTAATTGCGTATTTGTGCTGGATAGTTTTTACCAATGTGCATGCGGTCTAGCATATAGCAGTGTTATGATTCAGGCCATATTGGCATATACCAATGACTGATGCATATAGACTGGTTACCTGTCTAATCAACTTACCTGCATTCAGCATTTATGATAAAAGGCTATCAATATTGAAACACTAGCACTTTAAGGTATTCTATTTTATATACTCTTCCTGCCACAATATACTGTACATGTATATACAGTGCCTTGCGAAAGTATTCGGCTCCCTGGAATTTTTCAACCTTTTCCCACATATTATGCTTCAAACATAAAGATCCCAACTGTAAATTTTTGGTGAAGAATCAGCAACAAGTGGGACACAATTGTGAAGTTGAACGAAATGTATTGGTTATTTTAAATTTTTGTGGAAATTCAGAAACTGAAAAGTGGGGCATGCAAAATTATTCAGCCCCTTTAACTTAATACTTTGTTGCTCCACCTTTTGCTGCAATTACAGCTGCAAGTCACTTGGGGTATGTCTCTATCAGTTTTGTACATCGAGAGACTGAAATTCTTGCCCATTCTTCCTTGGCAAACAGCTCGAGCTCAGTGAGGTTTGATGGAGATCGTTTGTGAACAGCAGTTTTCAGCTCTTTCCACAGATTCTTGATTGGATTTAGGTCTGGACTTTGACTTGGCCATTCTAACACCTGGATACGTTTATTTGTGAACCATTCCATTGTAGATTTTGCTTTATGTTTGGGATCATTGTCTTGTTGGAAGACAAATCTCCGTCCCAGTCTCAGGTCTTTTGCAGAATCCAACAGGTTTCCTTCAAGAATGGTCTTGAATTTGGCTCCATCCATCTTCCCATCAATTTTAACCATCTTCCCTGTCCCTGCTGAAGAAAAGCAGGCCCAAACCATGATGCTGCCACCACCATGTTTGACAGTGGGGATGGTGTGTTCAGGGTGATGAGCTGTGTTGCCTTTACTTGCCTTTACGCCAAACATATCATTTGGCATTGTTGCCAAAAAGTTCGATTTTTGTTTCATCTGACCAGAGCACCTTCTTCCTCATGTTTGGTGTGTCTCCCAGGTGGCTTGTTGCAAACTTTAAACAACACTTTTTATGGCTGTCTTTGAGAAATGGCTTTCATCTTGCCACTCTTCCATAAAGGCCAGATTTGTGCAGTGTACGACTGATTGTTGTCCTATGGACAGTCTGTCCCACCTCAGCTGTAGATCTCTGCAGTTCATCCAGAGTGATCATGGGCCTCTTGGCTGCATCGCTGATCTGTCTTCTCCTTGTTAGAGATGAAAGTTTAGAGGAACGGCCGGGTCTTGCTAGATTTGCAATGGTATGATACTCCGTCCATTTCAAGAGGATTGCTTGCACAGTGCTCCTTGGGATGTTTAAAGTTTTTTTAAATCATTTTGTATCCAAATTCAGCTTTAAACTTCTTCACAACAGTATCACGGACCAGCCTGTTGTGTTCCTTGGTCTTCATGATGCTCTCTGTGCTTCAAACAGAACCCTGAGACTTTCACAGAGCAGGAGCATTTATATGGAGACTTGATTACATACAGGTGGATTATATTTATCATCATTAGTCATTTAGGACAACATTGGATCATTCACAGATCCACAATGAACTTTTGGAGTGAGTTTGCTGCCCTGAAAGTAAAGGGGGCGAATAATATTGCACGCCCCACTTTCCAGTTTTTGAATTTCCACAAAAATTTTAAATAACCAATAAATTTCATTCAACTTCACAATTGTGTCCAACTTGTTGTTGATTCTTCACCAAAAACTTACTTTTGGTATATTTATGTTTTGAAGCATGATATGTGGGAAAAGGTTGAAAAGTTCCAGGGGGCCAAATACTTTCGCAAGGCACTGTACCAAAATTAGTCCATAAACATTTACATATACTCTGGCACTTCTCGAGAATAATAAATAACAATCTTCGGACTTATATATTGAAAATTAGCCGAAAAAAAGAAGAGATCCAAAAAACAATAAAAAATCATATTTTATTAATGAATATTAAAAGTTTAGCTTAAAAAGATAAACAATAATGCCCAGTAGGCACTCAACCGCCTAACTATAGCCAAATATCACATAAGGTACCATAAGCACTAAATTCGGAAGTAAATTACTGGAATGCAAACCATTTGTGCAAATAATACAATATTTCATAAAAAGCGTACAAAAAATGCCAAAGATTCAGTGAGAAATGTACCAACATATGCAATCACAGCAGCAACATGACAAAGAAATGTCTAAGTACCTGTGGAAATCAGAGCCTGAAACTACACTGAAAAATAGGCTGCAGATGAAAAAAAGAAATAAACCGCAATCAAATGGTAACTGTACCTGAAGTGTGTATGAGTGACAAAGATTATTTTCACTGAAGGGTTGAAACAAAAGCGCAATAGGGTCTTATCCGGGTAAAATGTACAAATACTGAAAGTATTAAACTCACCTTCTCAAAGAGAAAATAAAGCCTGTATAGTAAGTCAGCTTGCTGCACGTCCAACGGTCCACAGCGGAACCGTACCACAGTTCAATAAGGAATAAATTCTTGGACTTAGAGTGCGCTGCCAGACAGATTTTGAATCTGTGGTTATTGAACCTTTTTAACCTTGTGTGGTTATTGAATCTGTCTGGCAGCGCACTCTAAGTCCAAGAATTTATTCCTTATTGAACTGAGTGACAAAGATGGCGCAGCCTCCTCACCCCAACGCACGTTTCACACCCAGCTTCTTCCGGGGGCATGTCCATGTGGAAGGCGGTATGTGTTTAACCCCTTCACCCCCAAGGGTCGTTTGCACGTTCATGACCGGGCCAATTTTTACAATTCTGACCACTGTACCTTTATGAGGTCATAACTCTGGAACGCTTCTTTGGATCCCGGTGATTCTGACAATGTTTTCTCGTGACATATTGTACTTCATGTTAGTGGTAAAATTTCATTCAAATAACTTGCGTTTATTTGTGAAAAAATGGAAATTTGGCAAAAATTTTGAAAATTTCGCAATTTTCCATCTTTGAATATTTATGCCCTTAAATCACAGAGATACGGCACACAAAAAGCTTGATAACTAACATTTCCCACATGTTTACTTTACATCAGCACAATTTTGGAACCAAAATTTTTTTTTGTTAGGAAGTTATAAGGGTTAAAAGTTGACCAGCGATTTCTCATTTTTACAACACCATTTTATTTTTAGGAGCACATCACATTTGAAGCCACTTTGAGGGGTCTATATGATAGAAAATACCCAAAAGTGACACCATTCTAAAAACTGCACCCCTTAAGGTGCTCAAAACCACATTCAAGAAGTTTATTAACCCTTTAGGTTCGTCACAGGAATTTTTTTGAATATTTAAAAAAAAATGAACATCTAACTTTTTTTCACAAAAAAAATACTTCAGGTTCAATTTTTTTTATTTTACCAAGGGTAACAGGAGAAATTGGACTGCAAAAGTTATTGTGCAATTTGTCCTGAGTACGCTGATACCTGATTTGTGGGGGGGAACGACTGTTTCGGCGCATGGTAGAGCTCAGAATGGAAGGAGTGCCGTTTGTCTTTTTCAATGCAAAATTGGCTGGAATTCAGATCGGACGCCATGTCACGTTTGGAGAGTCCCTGATGTACCTAAACAGTGGAAACCCCCTACAAGTGACCCCATTTTGGAAACTAGACCCCCCAAGGAACTTATCTAGATATGTGGTGAGAACTTTGAACCCACAAGGGCTTTACAGAAGTTTATAACGTACAGCGGTACAATTAAAAAATCATATTTTTTCCACAAAAATGATCTTTTCACCCCAATTTTTATTTTCCCAAGGGTAACAGGACCCTAAAAGTTATTGTGCAATTTGTCCTGAGTATGCTGATACCCCACATGTGGGGGTAAACCACTATTTGGGCGCATGGCAGAGCTCGGAAGGGAAGCAGCGCCATTTGACGTTTTTGGCTGGAATTGAGATCGGACATCATGTCGCGATTGGAAAACCCCTGATGTACCTAAACAGTGGAAACCCCCCACAAATGACACCATTTTGGAAACTAGACCCCCTAAGGAACTTATCTAGATGTGTGGTGAGAACTTTGAACCCCCAAGGGCTTCACAGAAGTTTATAACATAAAGCCGTACAATTAAAAAATCATATTTTTTCCACAAAAATGGTCTTTTCATCCTCAATTCTTATTTTTCCAAGGGTAACAGCACCCTAAAAGTTATTGTGCAATTTATCCTGAGTACGCTGATACCCCACATGTGGGGGTAAACCACTATTTGGGCGCATGACAGAGCTCGGAAGGGAAGCAGCGCCATTTGACGTTTTTGGCTGGAATTGAGATCGGACACCATGTCGCGATTGGAAAACCCCTGATGTACCTAAACAGTGGAAACCCCCCACAAATGACACCATTTTGTAAACTAGACCCCCCAAGGAACTTATCTAGATGTGTGGTGAGCTCTTTGAACCCCCCAGTGCTTCACAGAAGTTTATAACGCCCGGGCGTGAAAATAAAAAATTCGTATTTTTTCCACAAACATGATCATTTAGTCACCATTTTTTTTATTTTCCCAAGGGTAACAGGAGAAATTGGACCCCAAAAGTTGTTGTCCAATTTGTCCTGAGTATGCTGATACCCCATATGTGGGAGAAAACTACTGTATGGGCACACGTCGGGGCTCGGAAGGGAAGTAGTGACGTTTTGGAATGCAGACATTGATGGAATGGTCTGCGGGTGTCATGTTGCCTTTGGAGAGCCCCTAATGTACCTAAACAGTGGAAACCCCCCACAAATGACCCCATTTTGAAAACTAGACCCTCTAAGGAACTTATCTAGATGTGAGGTGAGCACTTTGAACCCCCAAGGGCTTCACAGATGTTTATAATGCCAGGGCATGAAAATAAAAAAATCGTATTTTTTCCACAAACATGATCAATTAGTCCCCAATTTTTTTATTTTCCCAAGGGTAACAGGAGAAATTGAACCCCAAAAGTTGTTGTCCAATTTGTCCTGAGTACGCTGACACCCCATATGTGGGAGAAAACTACTGTATGGACACACGTTAGGGCTCGGAAGGGAAGTAGTGACGTTTTGGAATGCAGACTTTGATGGAATAGTCTGCGGGTGTCATGTTGCCTTTGGAGAGCCCCTAATGTACCTAAACAGTGGAAACACCCACAAATGACCCCATTTTGGAAACGAGAACCCCTAAGGAACTTATCTAGATGTGAGGTGAGCACTTTGAACGCCCAAGGGCTTCACAGAAGTTTATAATGCCCAGGCATGAAAATAAAAAAATCGTATTTTTTCCACAAACATGATCAATTAGTCTCCAGTTTTTTAATTTTCCCAAGGGTAACAGGAGAAATTGGACAGCAAAAGTTGTTGTCCAATTTGTCATGAGTACGCTGATACCCCATATGTGGGAGAAAACTACTGTATGGACACACGTCGGGGCTCGGAAGGGAAGCAGTGCCATTTTGGAATGCAGACTTTGATGGAATGGTCTGCGGGTGTCATGTGCGTTTGGAGAGCCCCTGATGTACCTAAACTATTGAAACTCCCCACAAGTGACCCCATTTTGGACACTAGACCCCCCCACGGAACTTATCTAAATGTGTGGTGAGCACTTTGAACCCCCAAGTGCTTCACAGAAGTTTATAACGCTCGGACGTGAAAATAAAAAAATCATTTTTTTCCACAAAAATGATATTTTTGCCCCCAATTTTTTATTTTCCTAAGGGTAACAGGAGAAATTGGACCCCAAAAATTGTTTTGCAATTTGTCCTGAGTAGGCTGATACCCTACATGTGGGGGTAAAACAATGTTTGGGCGCATGGCAGAGCTTGGAAGGGAAGGAGCACCATATGACTTTTTCAACTCAGAATTGGCTGGAATTGAGATCAGACGCAATGTTGCATTTGGAGAGCCCCTGATGTGCCCAAACAGTGGAAACCCCCAATTCTAACTCCAACCCGAACCCCAACACACCCCTAACCCTAATCTCAGCCCTAACCCTAGCCCTAACCCTAACCCTAGCCCTAACCCTAGCCCTAACCCTAACCCTTGCACTAACCCTAGCCCTAACCCTAGCCCTAACCCTAACCCTAATGGAAAAATGGAAATAAATACATTTTTTTAATTTTATTATTTTTCCCTAACTAAGGGGGTGATAACGGCGGTTTAATTTACTATTTATGGCGGTTTTTATTTTTGGCAGCTGTCGCACGCTAAAAGACGCTTTTTATTGTAAAAATAGTTTTTGCATCACCACATATTGAGAGCTATAATTTTTCCGTATTTAGACCCACCGAGTCATGTGAGGTCTTATTTTTTGCGGGACTAGTTGACGTTTTTATTGGTACCATTTTTGGGCACGTGACATTTTTTGATCGCTTTTTATTCCGATTTTTGGGACGCAGAACGAACAAAAACCAGCGTTTCATGAATTTCTTTTGGGGGAGTGCGTTTACACCGTTCCGCGTGCGGTAAAATTCATAAAGCGGTTTTATTCTTCGAGTCAGTACGGTTACAGCGATACCTCATTTAGGTCGTTTTTTATGTTTTGTCGGTTTTTTGCAATGAAAACTATTTTATATAAAAAATAATTATTTTTGCATCGCTTTATTCTGCGAGCTATAACTTTTTTATTTTTCGCTGATGATGCTGTGTGGCAGCTTGTTTTTTGCGGGACAAGATGACGTTTTCAGCGGTACCATGGATATTTATATGCGTCTTTTTGATCGCGCGTTATTACACTTTTTGTTTGGCGGTATGATAATAAATCATTATTTTTTGCTTCGTTTTTTATTTTTATTTTTTAAGGGGTTCGCTAAAGGGGTTAACTAATGGGACAGTTTAATAGGGCGGGTCGTTATGGATGCGGCGATACCTAATTTGTGTACTTTTATTGTTTTGGGTTTTTTTTATTTTCAAAAAATGAATTTATTGGGGAATATTTTTTTTTTTTTTTACTAATTTATTTGGCGATTTTTTTAAAATAATTTTTACACTTTTTTTTTATTTTTTTTTTACTTTATTACATAGTCCCAGGTGGGACATCACTGTCCTGTGACAGATCGCTGATCTGTCACATCACAGATCACTGTGACAGATCAGCAATCTGTCATAGGCATTGAAGAAGACTTCCTCTTGCCTGCGCTTTGCAGGCACTGAGGAAGCCAGCTTCCTCCAGGCCCCCGAAGGCCCCAGTCGCCATCTTGGATTCGGGGGCCTGGAGGAAAGGAGCCCCCGGCAGCAGCGCTGCACATTGCGCTGCCGTGGGGGGCTCAGGGAAGCACAAAGGGAGCCCCCTCCCTGCCGATGCTTCCCTTTAACTCCCGGTACACCGCGATCATGTTTGATCGCGGTGTGCAAGGGGTTAACGTGTCGGGGGCGGTCCGTGACCGCCCCTGACACATTGTGCCGGGTGTCAGCTGTGATAATCAGCTGACACCCGGCCGCGATCAGCGGCGCTCACCACGTGGGCGTCGCTGATCACGGTAGACGTACTATCCCGTCCATGGGCATAGGGGCCCGGGTCCCATGGACGGGATAGTACGTCGGATGTCAGGAAGGGGTTAAATAGTACCGATAGCCAATTAGAGAGCGCGAAGACAACAAGAGCGTGAATGGCTTGGTGACGTCTCGCCGTATGAAAATCACTACCAGTGACACACGCTGTTGAACCGCAAGCAGTAATGCTAGAGGCACAATAATAGAGCACTCCCGGAAGTGAACGGCAGTGATGAAGCTGCGCAGGCGCACAATCATGCAGAGAAAGGTGCCGTGATAAAAGGTGAAAACAATAAAAATGTGAACTGACCCTTCAACTGTTATATAAGCATGCTCCAATCCAAATATACACTCACTGGCCACTTTATTAGGTACACCATGCTAGTAAGGGGTTGGACCCCCTTTTGCCTTCAGAACTGCCTCAATTCTTCGTGGCAGAGATTCAACAAGGTGCTGGAAGCATTCCTCAGAGATTTTGGACCATATTGACATGATGGCATCACACAGTTGGCGCAGATTTGTCGGCTGCACATCCCTGATGCGAATCTCCCGTTCCACCACATCCCAAAGATGCTCTATTGGATTGAGATCTGGTGACTGAGGAGGCCATTTGAGTACAGTGAACTCATTGTCATGTTCAAGAAACCAATCTGAGATGATTCGAGCTTTATGACATGGCGCATTATCCTGCTGAAAGTAGCCATCAGATGTTGGGTACATTGTGGTCATAAAGGGATGGACATGGTCAGCAACAATACTCAGGTAGGCTGTGGCGTTGCAACGATGCTCAATTGGTACCAAGGGGCCCAAAGAGTGCCAAGAAAAAATTCCCCACACCATGACACCACCACCACCAGCCTGAACCGTTGATACAAGGCAGGATGGATCCATGCTTTCATGTTGTTTACGCCAAATTCTGACCCTACCATCCGAATGTCGCAGCAGAAATCGAGACTCATCAGACCAGGCAACGTTTTTCCAATCTTCTACTGTCCAATTTCGATGAGCTTGTGCAAATTGTAGCCTCAGTTTCCTGTTCTTAGCTGAGAGGAGTGGTACCCAGTGTGGTCTTCTGCTGCTGTAGCCCATCTGCCTCAAAGTTTGACGCACTGTGCGTTCAGAGATGCTCTTCTGCCTACCTTGGTTGTAACGGGTGGCAATTTGAGTCACTGTTGCCTTTCTATCAGCTCGAACCAGTATGCCCATTCTCCTCTGACCTCTGGCATCAACAAGGCATTTCCGGCCACAGAACTGCCGCTCACTGGATTTTTTTTCTTTTTCGGACCATTCTCTGTAAACCCTAGAGATGGTTGTGCGTGAAAATCCCAGTAGATCAGCAGTTTCTGAAATACTCAGACCAGCCCTTCTGGCACCAACAATCATGCCACGTTCAAAGGCACTCAAATCACCTTTCTTCCCCATACTGATGCTCGGTTTGAACTGCAGGAGATTGTCTTGACCATGTCTACATGCCTAAATGCACTGAGTTGCCGCCATGTGATTGGCTGATTAGAAATTAAGTCTTAACACACAGTTGGACAGGTGTACCTAATAAAGTGGCCAGTGAGTGTAAATCACATCCATAATGAGGTAGTCTCAATAGTTTCTAATCTATTGTTGTTTGACTATATATTGAATTTAATAATTCAAAAAATACATTAAAATTCCTGTAACATATAGCAGTCCATTTTCAATGGTAGTCCCAAAGGTTGAATACAATCCATCAAAAGGAATTATAACAGCATGCTTTAGTCCATTGTAATTAGGAACTTCCATCAAAAATATTAATCTAAGCATGCTTTAGTCCACTGTAGTTAGAAACCTCAAAACACAGAGGAAAAATGAACTCAGCAGAGTATAGTCTTTAATGGTTAAAAAACCTCAAAAAAATGAAGGATCAAGGTGATGTATCCAATAATTCTCCGAAATTGAAGACAGCTGACATCAGCCAACAGTCAAAGATAATGAAAACCTCCATGATAAAGCTCAATCTAAATCGAAAGAAAAAATAATAATTAAAAAAGTAAAATACATGATAATAACCCACTCACCCCATAAAAAGATGCCAAAAAACAAGGAGACTACAAAAAGGAGCCTTGGAATGATTTAAGGCTAAGTGCACACGTACCGGAACTCTCGCGGAAAATACCGCGAGAATTCCGGAATTCCAGTCCGCGGGAAAATCGCATTTTAAATTCCCGCGATTTTCCCGCGGAAAAACTAGCATTTTGCAAGCGTAATTAGCTTGCAAAATGCTAGCGTTCTCCAAGCGATCTGTAGCATCGCTTGGAGAACTGATTGACAGGTTGGTCACACTCGTCAAACATAGTGTTTGACGAGTGTGACCAACTTTTTACTACTGAGGCCGCCTATGCAGCATCAGTAGTAAAAAGATAGGATGTAAAAAAAAAAAAAAAAACGGTGTTATTCTCACCCTCCGACGTCCCGCGCATCCGTTCCCAGTAATCCTTTGCGAAAATGCCCGCGATGACATCAGTTCTCGCGGGATCGCGACGTCTCGCGGTAATTCGCGATGACGTCGCGCGAATGACCGCGAGACTTCGCGATCCCGTGAGAACGGACGCCATCGCGGGCATTTTAGCAAAGGACTACTGGGACCGGAGCGTGAAGAGAAGCGAGAATGCTGCGCAGGACGTCGGAGGGTGAGAATAACAATATTTTTTATTTTAAATTCTATTTTTTACAGGGATATGGTACCCAAAGCCCGGAGGACAGTCTCCTCTCCTCCGGACCGTGGGTACCATCCGCAATTGTTCTGCTTAGTTTCCGCATGGTGTGCACAGCCACATGCGGGAAGTAAGCGGAACAATGCATTCCTATGGGTGCGGGATCGCCGCGATTCCGCAAATTAATGAGCATGCTGCGGTTTTTACCGCGAAGCGATTCCGCCGCGGTAAAAACCGCAGCATTAGCACAGCATTGCGGAATCCCATAGGAATGCATGGGATGCTTATTTTTCGCGTTTTCGCGGCAAAATCGCGCGGTTAAAACCGCCGCGGAAACGCGAAAAAAATGCAACGTGTGAACTCAGTCTTAATGAAGCCGGCAAATGTTTCAGCGGCTATTCTGCTATGTAGAACTGTATGAAATATATATATATGCATTCTACGTGTCTATATCTAGAGTTGAGCGAAACGGGTCGAAAAATTTCAAAAGTCGCCGACTTTTGGCAAAGTCGGGTTTCATGAAACGAAACCCGACCCTAGGATGAGGTCGGCCACGAGGTCGGCGACTTACGCGCCAAAGTCGCGTTTCAAAAGTTTGTTTTGCGCTCTTTTTCAGCCAATCAGGATCCACGGACACTGTGGGCAACGTGATGACATAGGCAGGGGTCACCACCATCTTTCAGAAGGGCATGCAAGTGATTGGCTTGCTTTGGTGGGCGTCACAGGGGGTATAAAAGGGCGTGCACGCCGACCGCCATCTTACTTCTGCCGATCTCAGTATAGGGAGAGGTTGCTGCTGATTCTGTAGGGAGAGCGTTAGGCAGGGAAGAAGACAAAAAAACTGCTTCTGCTGCTAGCGATTTGGCCTGCACAACACACCAGTCACTGTGTGTGCAGTGCAAGGGGAGGCTATATAGTGGTGTATCAGTGGTGTTGGTTGTTGGGCTGCCTTCTAAGGCTTCCTGACATTCCTGCATTGCTGTTTACCCACTGCTCCGCAAACTGCTTTTTTAAAAGCAATCCCAATTTTTTTTTTTGTCCTGCTGAGAAGAAAAAAAAACTGCTTCTGCTGCTAGCGATTTGGCCTGCACAACACACCAGTCACTGTGTGTGCAGTGCAAGGGGAGGCTATATTGTGGTGTATCAGTGGTGTTGGTTGTTGGGCTGCCTTTTATGGCTTCCTGACAGGCTGGCATTGCTGTTTACCCACTGCTCTGCAAACTGTTTTTTTAAAAGCAATCCAATCTCCCTTATCCTCTAGTCACTTTTGTCACAGCTGTGCCATCGAGCCTGTGACATAGCGCTCAGATATCAGTGGGCCTCACACAATCCAAAAGTGTCCAGTGTCCACAAGTGTCTGCAGAAATTCAAAATCTCCCTTATCCTCTAGTCACTTTGGTCATAGCTGTGCCATCGAGCCTGTCACATAGCGCTCAGATATTCATTGGGCCTCACACAATCCAAAAGTGTCCAGTGTCCACAAGTGTGTGCAGAAATTCAAAATCTCCCTTATCCTCTCGTCACTTTTGTCACAGCTGTGCCATCGAGCCTGTGACATAGCGCTCAGATATCAGTGGGCCTCACACAATCCAAAAGTGTCCAGTGTCCACAAGTGTCTGCAGAAATTCAAAATCTCCCTTATCCTCTCGTCACTTTTGTCACAGCTGTGTCATCCAGCCTGTCACATAGCGCTCAGATATTCATTGGGCCTCACACAATCCAAAAGTGTCCAGTGTCCACAAGTGTGTGCAGAAATTCAAAATCTCCCTTATCCTCTTGTCACTTTTGTCACAGCTGTGCCATCGAGCCTGTGACATAGCGCTCAGATATCAGTGGGCCTCACACAATCCAAAAGTGTCCAGTGTCCAAAAGTGTGTGCAGAAATTCAAAATCTCCCTTATCCTCTCGTCACTTTTGTCACAGCTGTGCCATCGAGCCTGTCACATAGCGCTCAGATATTCATTGGGCCTCACACAATCCAAAAGTGTCCAGTGTCCACAAGTGTGTGCAGAAATTCAAATTCTCCCTTATCCTCTCGTCATTTTTGTCACAGCTGTGCCATCGAGCCTGTGACATAGCGCTCAGATATCAGTGGGCCTCACACAATCCAAAAGTGTCCAGTGTCCACAAGTGTGTGCAGAAATTCAAAATCTCCCTTATCCTCTCGTCACTTTTGTCACAGCTGTGCCATCGAGCCTGTCACATAGCTCTCAGATATTCATTGGGCCTCACACAATCCAAAAGTGTCCAGTGTCCACAAGTGTGTGCAGAAATTCAAAATCTCCCTTATCCTCTCGTCACTTTTGTCACAGCTGTGCCATCGAGCCTGTGACATAGCGCTCAGATATCAGTGGGCCTCACACAATCCAAAAGTGTCCAGTGTCCACAAGTGTCTGCAGAAATTCAAAATCTCCCCTGTCCTATAGACACCTTGAACCTTGTTTTACATTACTATATAGTTTGTTGGATTTTGTCTACATTTCTACCAAAAATGAGGAAGGCTGGTGGAAGAGGCCGTGGAATTGGGCGGGGGTTGGCAGCTGGTAATGATGGTGTTGGTGGTGGATCTAATGGTAGTGGCAAGAGCAAAATAGGACCGAATGCAGGAGGTGTTGAGCCTGCGTCATCGTCTGGCTACATAAGGCCTCGAACGCTTAGTTTTCTAGGAGTTGGCAAACCGCTTTTAAAGCCAGAGCATCAGGAAAAAGTTTTGTCATACATTGCTGACTCAGCCTCCAGCTCTATCGCCTCCTCTTCTTCAGTTGTAAAAAGTAAAAGCACTGAGTCATCATTGGAGGCTCATGTTCATGAACCACACCTTTCTTTGTGTCCTTCACCCCAACCAAGATTGAAGGATGACGCAGGCCATACTACTGATTACTCCATGGAGCTGTTTTCACATACCATGCCTGGATTATCAAGTGAAATGGTGAATTACCCAGGCCAAGATGAATCTGACACGGAGTGCACTGATGCACAGCCGCTGATGGATGATTCTGCCGGTACATTCACTCAGAGCACTACATTGTCCTCGCAGTGTACAGAGCCAGATTCTGACCCTGATGAGACTCAGGTGCCCCTTCCCGCACACTATACCACCATACACGGTGACACAGAGGAAGGTGCACATGACATAGAAGAGGAGGTGATGGATGACCCAGTTGTTGACCCAGATTGGCATCCATTGGGGGAAGAGGGTGCTGCTTCCAATAGCTCAGATGAGGAGCATCCACAGCAGACATCGACATCGCAACAGCTGTTATCTGGCAGGCCCGGAGCACTCCAAAGACAGGTTCCAAACATCAAAAGAGTTGCTGGACAGCTTGTCCAGAGGGTCAAAAGATCACAGCGTGCTAGGCCGCAAAATGTCTGCCAAAGTAGGAAGAGTGCAGTGTGGCACTTTTTTGACCAAAATCCTCATGATCAGGCCAAGGTTATCTGTAAGAAGTGCGCAAAGACCTTTAGCCGAGGGAAAAATCTGAAAAATTTGAATACCAGTTGCATGCTTAGACATTTAACCAGCATGCACTTGCAAGCGTGGACACAACACCAAACCTCAAGTGCCACATGTGCAACTGATCACAACGAAGGTAGTCAGCAACGCTACATTGTTTCCCCCACTGTAAGCCCACCGGTTAGCACAGCAGCAAATGTTGAGGTGTCGTTGCAAGGCCACAGCAGTCAGGGAATCCCACTGTTATATCAACGAAAGACTGATTCTAGGCCATCAGAAAGAACACCAACTCCATCACCATCATCAACCCTCTCTCAGTCCGCCCTGTCCACCGCTACTTCCACCATATGCAGCTCTCAAGTCCAGCTCACTCTCCCAGACACTATGAGTAGGTCAAGAAAGTACTCAGTCTCTCATCCGCGTACACTGGGTTTGAACGCCCACATTGCCAAACTAATCTCGTTTGAGATGATGCCCTTTTGGTTGGTGGAAAGCACAGCTTTCCGCGAACTCATGGCCTATGCAGTACCACGCTATGACCTACCCAGTCGCCACTTCTTCTCTCGCAAAGCCATCCCAGCCCTCCACCATCATGTGAAAGACCGCATTGTCCATGCACTCAAGCAGTCAGTGAGCGGAAAGGTGCACCTCACAACTGATGCATGGTCCAGTCGGCATGGCCAGGGCCGTTACGTGTCCATCACTGCGCACTGGGTTAATGTGGTGGATGCAGGGTCCACAGGGGACAGCGGTGGTGGGACAGTGCTGCCTAGCCCACCGTATAGGAAACAGTTGGCTGTAGGCGTTCGACCCTCCTCCTCCTCCTCCAGAAGCGAAAGCTCGTCCACAGAGCGCAGTCGTACGAGCACTCCATCTGCAGCTGCCACTGTTGCACACGATGTGTCCCCCTATCGAGCAGCTAGTGGAAAGCGTCAGCAGGCTGTGTTGCAGATGATGTGTTTGGGCAACAGACACACCGCCGAGGTGCTGGCCGAGTACTTGAAGCGACAAACTGAGTCATGGCTGGGCAGTGTACATCTTGAGGCAGGCAAGGTAGTTAGTGATAACGGCCGTAATTTTGTGGCAGCCATAGCCCTTTCAAAACTCAGCTATATACCTTGCTTGGCTCACACCTTGAACCTGGTGGTGCAGTGCTTCCTCAAAAATTATCCAGAGTTAACAGCCCTGCTCCAGAAGGTGCGAAGACTGTGCGCGTACATCCGCCGGTCGCCTGTACACTCCGTTCGTATGCAGAAGCTGCAGCGATTGCTCCACCTTCCCAACCATCGCCTCATTATCGACATTGCAACAAGGTGGAACTCCACCCTGCACATGGTGGAGCGGCTGTGCGAGCAGAGGCAGGCCATAATGCATTTGTGGGAGGATACACGGCCAGGCACTTTGAGAGCAGACATGGAGTTGACAGGTGTGCAGTGGTCGAAGCTGAAAGACCTCTGTAAAGTCCTTCAGTGTTTTGAGGAATGCACACGGCTGGTAAGAGCAGACGACGCCATCCTAAGCATGAGCATCCCACTTATGCGTCTGCTCATGCAAACTTTGACGCACCTTAAGGAGCAGGCATCTGCAGCCAATGTTGATGAGGAGGAAGAGGAGGAGGGAATCCTTGATGACATTCAGCCATTGTCTGCTCAGGGACCTCTCCTGGACGAGGTGGAGGAGGAGGAGGATGATGGGGTTGATTACTTAGGGGAGGAGGATGCATCTCGTGGGGCAAGTGAAAATGTTGGCGTGGTACAGGGTTTGTGCGTGACTGGAGGGATGTGGATTTGCCAGAAAGTGCTCCTCCAACCAGCACTCGCAGTGCATCATTGACACCGGGAACATTGGCCCACATGTCAGATTATGCCTTGCAGATCCTAAAAAGGGACCCACGCATTGCCAAAATGATGAACGATGACGACTACTGGTTGGCCAGCATCCTGGATCCACGCTATAAAGGCAAATTACAAAATATCATGCCACAGGAGAACCTTGACCTAATATTGGCTAAAAAAACAAGCAACTCTGGTAAATCGGTTGCATGAGGCATTCCCAGCACACAGCAGCGGTGATGGTTCTCACACGAGCCGTACGGGCCGGGGGCAGCTTGGCAGAGGTGTTCGTGGTGCACACAGCAGAAGTGGCGTTGGAGACAGGGGTTTCATGACAATGTTGTGGACTGATTTTTCAAATACCGCTCACACAACTGGTAATACTGCATCGATGGAAAGTGACAGGAGACAGCAGTTGTCAACTATGGTTACAAACTACTTTTCCTCCCATATCGATGTTCTCCCACACAGGTCATTCCCCTTTGACTATTGGGCCGCTAAACTGGACACCGGGCCTGAATTGGCCCAATATGCCTTACAGGAGCTCGCTTGCCCAGCTGCAAGTGTGCTATCGGAAAGAGTCTTCAGTGCAGCTGGATCAATCCTGACAGAAAAAAGGACCCGTCTGTCAACCCAAAATGTGGATGATCTAACCTTCATTAAAATGAACCATGCATGGGTTTCCAAGGATTTTGTCCCACCTTCCCCTGATGACACATAGGGTGACAGAAAAATGGCTTGCTTTGGTCCACCTCTTCCTGGGACTTGACCTATTTCGCCTTTTGCATCAGCTGAATGTCCAACATCAACATATGCCACTTTCTAAAACTCCCTAACTGTGCTGCCTCCCCCCCCATGGCCGGGGTCACCACCTAGCGCACGACACCGTGCGAGTGCCGTTGCCCTGGACAGGTGGGTAGGCCGACTCTTGGGTGCGGGCACTGGCACAGGGTCCCTCATAGTGCAATCAAGTGTCTCTGACGGTGGTGGTGCACACCCGCCGTCAGACACACCGCCGTACTATGAGGGGCCCAGTGCCAGTACCGACGCCCACGAGTGGGCCCCCCTTGCTTGGGCAGGGCCCTAGCATTTGCAATCTTTACCTCTCCCTGCTCCTCCGCTGTGTAATCTGGGCCGTCAAATCCATACTGTGCCTGACACCGTCTGAGCCTGCCTCCTGATGTACAGACATATATTTTGAATGTGTACGCTATCCATACATGTTATCCGGGGATACGGTACCCTTTCTCACCTTTGTGCAATCACGTGCAATCCATACTGGGCCTAACACCGTCTGAGCCTGCCTCCTGATGTATAGACATATATTTTGAATGTGTACACTATCCATACATGTTATCCGGGGATACGGTACCCTTTCTAACCTTTGTGCAATCACGTGCAATCCATACTGGGCCTAACACCGTCTGAGCCTGCCTCCTGATGTATAGACATATATGTTGAATGTGTACGCTATCCATACATGTTATCCGGGGATACGGTACCCTTTCTAACCTTTGTGCAATCACGTGCAATCCATACTGGGCGTGAGAACGGCTGGCGAGCTGTTAAGCAAGCTACAGCACCTGTGGTTTGCACACGTAAGTTTTTCATTTTTTCAGGAATGACGGTTAGGCCTAATTCCGGAACTGCGGTTGACCTGCACTTACTGGGAAATCATTGTTCGCGGGTAATAATTGTCATCAGTGATCCCCATCACTAACGTTGTTCAGCGGGTTATCTGCACCTGTAAGCGACAAACGCTGGCCTTTTCAGTGTAGCGCACATGCAGCCATGGACATGTAATGGCATGACACACCAGTTATTGGCCAATCTCATGTGCCAGAGCCTCACGTGTCCCTCTAATAAGCCGGACTCGGACCGCGGGGCATGACGGAGTCTCGTTCGTTAACGGAATTAAGCTTGCAATGTGTGCATCTGTTCTGTAGCTGGCATGGTTGAGGTTTCCCAGGTGGAGTCGAATTTAACCGTAGGCTCCACTCCTGGTGGTGCCCTTCTGGACATTCCTTTAAGGTTCAGCTTTGCAACCATACTGCCCACGTAAAACAAACACTTTGCCTTCATGAACGCTGTTTGGAGGGTCATGACTCGTGGGAATAACGCCGCCCAATCAGTTAACCTGCTAGAGAGATCATTCGTTGCTCCCAAGCATGACATCACACTCCCTAGGAGGAAGGTAATGCCACTGTGGCGACCGTATTCCTGGGGGCGACACAAGTGCACTGATGCCCAGCCACTGCTCGATGAATCTGCTCGTACATTGACCCAGACCACTACACTCCCCTCGCACGCTACACGGCCTGAATCTGACCCTGATGAAACTCAGGTTACCCTTCCCATATACAGTTCCATCTTACACGATGACAAAGAGGAAGCTGCAGATGAAAGTGCAGGTTTGGCCCACCCGCCATCAGACACACCACCGTACTATCAGGGGCCCTGTGCCAGTGCCGTCGCCAGCGACTGGGCCTTCCCCTGCTTGCTCAGGATCACAGCACTTGCAAAGTTGAAATACTGTGCAGTGAGATGGAAGATGGGGACGACGAGGAGTCCAGACAAGTACAGGGATTCCCTAGCGAGGAGACTTATTTGATTGTTTTCAATGTTGGGACAGCAATTTTTGGGGAGCACTATACTCTGGAGAATGATAGATGGTGCCCACCATACACTGGAACATTCCAAAGGTGGACATCAGACACTGGAGCAGCATTTACAGGGCCCATTATACACTAGAACATTAGAAATGGGGCCCATTATGTTTGGAGCATTATTTGGGCCCATAAGACAGTGGAGCTTCATCCATGGGGACCAACATATACTGTAGCATTATGTGGAGCACATCATATACTGTTTCAAACATTATATGGGACCAATGATTCTGTATGGAGAAATAGATGGGCCTCATCATGAGATGTAAAAAGTGAAGTATTTTTCATTGTACTATACCGCTATTTCTCTGCTGTATCGGAGCATGATGAGTTGTGGTATGTGTTAAAGGGGTGCTCTTTCACCCAGGGCACATGAAAACCTGGAGCCAGCCCTCCCCCCCCACAGTTTGTAGCCAAATAACCCCCATTTTTCAGTGCGTAACTTGTATTATGAAGTTAATTAAGGTTGACAAGCTTAAGTAAGAAGAATTGATGCTTTTGGCATTCAAATGGGCACTGTAGGTGTGTTTCCTGTCCTCCTCTCACTGCCGACTTTTATTCCCCATTGACTTACATTGGGTTTCGTGTTTCGGGATGACCCCGACTTTTCCCTATAATCGGACGATCTTGCTCGACCCGACTTTTGGAAAAGTCGGGTTTCACGAAACGAAATGCGACCCTAAAAAAACAAAAGTCGCTCAACTCTATCTATATCTATTCTTTTGTTTCTTTATTAAACCTGTCAGTGTGATTTTACTGTTTTGCAAAATGAATTGCCGGCTTTTGGTAAAGGACACTGGGTGCGATTTTCTCACAAGTCACACTTGCGGCCCCATAGAATTGCATTGGCGAGTCCGATCTGATAATCGTAAATTGGGAGAGTAGAAACAGAAGCGCAGAAAACAGTGCACACACAGGTCAAATATGTGTATAAAAAGGCTTTATTTAACACCAATGCCTGACAGACAGAAAATATAAAATCACCATAAAATCACAAAGAACATGGACAATTCAAGCCTGACAAGGTATACCATAGGGGCAATATTTAATAAAGGTGCAGCTGTGAATAAGTGACTCACACACAGATCACTGCCACGGCGGCATGTAAAGGATAACTAATATTCCAGTCCAAAATATAAATAGATGCTATGGTATTATAGCTAATGTTCGATAATATAATATCACATCAAAATTATTCCAACTTGCTAATTTACTAATACCATAAGCGCTCTGAGCAGAGATCATGCGCCAGACACATATATAAAACCTTATAGACTGAGCGCACTCCATGCAACTGTGTTATAAAGATCAAAAAATACCTCACAAACTAGCCAAAGCTGGGACACTCTGCACCATGTTATTGCTCTGGTGAATGCAATATACAGAGAAATAATTTATGCACAAAGCCAAAAATCATGTAAAAAATTGCTCAAAACCAGAAAGGCTGGTATGGTAGATAATGAAATGTTATCACTTTAAAATAGTGCCAGAGCAATAACAATGCTATATCCAGAGCGCTCTCAGCAGTGGCCATGTGGTGCATACAAATACATGCATAAGAGTAAGGCTGGAGTCACACACAAGGTAGAAAATACGGACCGTATTTTACGCCCGTAATACGCATAAATGGTCCCTAAATAGTGATCCGTATGTCATCCGTTGTCAGGGTGTGGCCGCGTATTTTTCTCATGTAAGCATCCGTATGTAATCCGTATACCGTTTTTTTCTCGCAACCTTGCAAAATGGACATTTAACGGTTTTGAGGCCTGCACATAATTTAAATCATCAGCACCAACCCTATTTATTGCCTCAACATCAGGTGGCAGCCTCCAATCTGCCCATTTTGGCGCTCTGCTCGTGTGGGTGTCTTGCTGGTTGTTAGCAAACATGTCTGACACACTTCAGTTCACTCCAACTGACCGTGTTCTCTTCAACTGGGTTTTGTCCAGGTGCTTTGGCCAGCTATACCCAGTGATTGTGGATCCGAGGAGGAGGAGACGCATGTGGGTGCATCCGCATTTGAGACAACGCCTCAATAAAGGCCATTTTCACAGGCTTTATGCAGCTCTGAGGACATATCCTGTCAAGTTTTTCCTCTGTTGTCGGATGACCGTTTCTACCTTTGATGCTTTGTTGGAGACAGTGCGCCCAGGGATCACCTTCCAGGACACCCAAATGTATCTCTGCGGAGGAGCGCCTTCTCCTTACATTACGGTATGTATTTGTCAGCTACAGAATGTATGTAGATGATTAGTTTCTCAACTAATTCTCTTACTCAGTAACCCCTTTTTGGCCAAGAAGCATTAGGTATTGGTACCAAATATATGCTCTGAAACTTAGAACACTTTGATGTGTTATTCCACATTATATAGCCGTGGGACATGTGTATATGTATTGTTCGCATAGCTTCTTACTTACACACTGTTCTGGTGATCTATATGTAATATGTGCATCCTTGAGTCCTTGAGCATGTATTTTAATGTATGTATTTTCTACATTTGTTTAATTGTAGGTTCCTCTCAACTGGCCTTTCTTATGCAGCACTCCATCTGGAGTTTTTGATTGGGCGATCGACAATATCCGGCATCGTTCGTGCTACATGTTCGGAAATCTGGTCCAGAGTTCATAATCTGGTCATGCCAGAGCCCAAGATGGTAGACTGGTTGAGGATTGCCAGGGGATTTGAGTTGCACTGCCAAATCCCCAATTGTATTGGAGCCCTAGATTGGAAGCACATCCGTGTGTGTAAGTCGCCGAACTCAGGGTCCCAATTCTATAATTATAAACAATATTTTTCTGTAGTTTTGCTGGCTCTGGTTGACAACAACTAAACAGGTTTATAATTGTAGACATTGGGGCTTATGGAAGACCTGGAGACTCTAGAGTCTTCAGTTCTTCCATTATGAGTCGGCGGCTGCGCAAAAACCTGTTGGACCTACTACCACCACATCAGCTGCCAGGCTCAAATCAAGAAGCGGTGCCTTATGTCCTAGTGGGGGATGAAGTCTTCCAATTGACCAGGTATGTCATGAGGCCATACCCGCGCAGAAACCTTGACCACCGGCGCAGAATTTTTAATGTGCGACTTTCACATGCCCGAAGACCGGTGGAGTGCGCCTTCGGCATTCTTTGTGCCAAATGTCGTGTCCTCCAGTCTACCATTCAGCTGAGTGAAGCCAATGTCATTGAGGTCATCAAAGCTTGTGTGGTCCTCCATAACTTCACTAGACTGCATGATTGCTCCTCATCTGATGTGACTGAAGGTGTGGTGGACAATGGGGCTAGGCCTACGTCACATGTGCTCCCTTTACGGTGTCCTCTCTCAGGACTCAAAGTACGTGATGTGTTCACTCAGTATTTTGTTTCACCTCATGGTTCTACTACCTGGCAAGATCAGGCTGTATCTATGTTGTGATGTTCATCATTTTTTTTGTTTGGTCTTCTCTGATTTGTGTTGTCTGTTTATATGTGATAAAGTTGACTTACTTATTTGAATGCCTAAAATAATTCAGGAAGAAGGCCAAAGATGCATTTTCGAATGTTTTATAAATGCAAAAAATAGCTTACAATACGGTGTACCATATTTTTGTCATATGGCAGATATTGTCTAGGCCATTTAGCCTTTTCTGTATATAACATTGCCATTTTTTGACACACAAAGAGGTAACAAGAAATTATAAATACCAACAAAAATAATTTACAAAACGATTATCTATTTTATAACTGCTGGTAGCTTGGCGGAGGTGATGGCGGGAAGCCTTCATCTCTTTGTTGGGGGTTGGGGTGCCCGGCTTGACCATCACCCTGTTGGGGTGGATGATCTTGACCCTGTGGGAAGATGTGGCCATGTTCCAGCAGCTGCGCACCAAAGAGACCATAAGGATACTATCGATTATAATCCTGTGGCTGATTGTAGCCACGTCCATCATACCCCCCAATGTGACCATGTCGTCCAAAACAAGGTTGGGGCCAGCCTCCAACACCAGGTCTGTACAAGTGGCCATATTGGGCAGGTTGGTTATAGGCTGCCATTTGGCCCTGTTGTGGCCAAGGTTGGTTTGGGAGGGAATGGGTGGAGGTGTAGGCACACGTGCAGGCCGACACTCAGATCCTAATTGAGCATGCACAGCTGGTTGTCGGACAAGGCGGAGACGGTTAGGAGTTGAGAGCTGCCACCTCTCAAGATACTCAAACAACTCATATGGGTCATTGGGGTGTGTGCATGCATCAATTAGAATCTGAATGGATCCGCGCACACGTAGCCTCACCTCACGGGGTAGGGGACGAAGGTACCGGGCCAGGCTTCGGGAATATGCCTCTTCACCCTCATCCTGGGCAGCCCTGGACAGGTAATTTAGGACACCTGTGTCTACATGCCTCGGGGTATCAGAGGCAGTGTTGTCCCTTCTCCATCTCCCACGGCGGCCTACGGCTGCAGGCCATAGACCCCTCAACACGGCCAGTAGGGCTGCTGCTATTGCCAGGGTCTTCTAAGTTGCTGGCTGCTGGTGGCTCTGCTGGGTCTGGTCCAGGTGTAGAACCTGATGCTGGTGGAGCCTTGGGGGTTGCAAAAGCTCAGGTCAGAAGATGGGCCAGCCACGTCTTCACATCCCCCGTCCGGGTCTATGATGTGCTCAGTATCCGACCCTGTCTCCCTCTCTGTGAGGTTGGACTGAGTTCTGTTAGGAAATGTACAAATAAACAAATGTAGCTCTGACCCTAAAAAGCATATGTGTCATGTGGTGTGATGTCTGTACTTACGGTCTGAGATCCATACTGGGTGCCAAAAATGCCAAGCGGTCAAAATAGATGTATTTCCGCTTGGTCAGTGCTGCTGCCCCACTCCTGGCCCTCTGACGTCTTTCCCGCCAATACTGGTCGCGGATGCTGCGCCAGCGTCTCATCACATCCTCAACTGCAATGTGAAGTGAAAAGGGACTGTAACCCTTGGGAATTGTGCCAAACAATATTCCTAACATTTCACATAGTCACGTGGCCTAGTAGGGGGTGGTTTTTATGTAAATTTTTCTTTAGCAAACAGGGATACACAGTCTAGGATTGTAGGGGCTACATTTAAGAAAGCTCACTTCTGGCCTTTAAGCTGATTGGTAAAAATGACATTTACTTATGAATGTGTTGTTGCTCCTCACGTAGCCTTTGGGCATAGTCTGGGAACATGTGCACACAGATGCGCCTGCATGCCGCTTCTTTGCGGCCTCAGTCAGAATAATGGGCATCCCGTTGGTCCCAAAGTTCGGGCCTTTCCTGTACCAACACAATTAGGAGCTCCACATTAATGTGGCCAGACATGACGCTGCAGGACTCTGTGGAGGCATACTTCCTGAATGTCTGGAGCGCTATTTGAGCTAATTTGCATGTCTAAGCTTCCTGATGATGGATTGGCCCATTTGCTGTCACCAGGAAAAGTCTTGCGTATGTCTCGCAAGTCACATGGGTGGTCCGTGTGTAATGTGATTTTTCTGCGCACCCATAGACTTTCATTGGCGTACTACGGTCGTAATATGTTGACAATCGCAGCATGCTGCGATTGGCACAGACCGTAGAAAATACGCGAGAAAAATACGGCTGATGGGAGCTACCCCATAGAGAATAATTTGTCCGTGGGAAATGCGTTTTTTTATCGCCTCTCACTCGTCCGTATTCCTCTCTAGTGTGACGCCGGCCTAACAGATAGACACACACTGCAATCACATAATTACCCAGAGCCCAGGTTATACCATCAGGTCTGTCCGGTCCGACGCGTGTCGCTGTCCCCACAACAGGTTCGTCAGGGAATCTACATGTCAATATCTATTCTTTCGTTTCTTTATTAAACCTGTCAGTGTGATATTACTGTTTTGCAAAATGAATTGCCGGCTTTTGGTAAAGGACACCGGGTGCGATTTTCTCGCATGTCACACTTGCGGCCCCATAGACTTGCATTGGCAAGTCTGATCCGATAATCGGTGACAAACGCAGCATACTGTGATTTTCTCAGCCCGATTAAAACGGCCGAGACAAAAAAAAAAAAAATAGCATGATGGGAGCTGCACCATAGATTAACATTGGGACGAGTGCAATGCGATTTTTTATCGCATTACACTCCTCCGTTTTTCTCGCTAGTGTGATACGGTCTAATGCTGTTTGTCTTCCTTGACTATCAGCGGCTTACTATTCCACACCCGAGATGATACCAGTGCTGCTTGTGCAAGTAGCATCCTACTCAGCCGTCCGTCACTCCGCTACCCACGACAACGTCAGCACTGCCTGAGCCAGCTCAATCCCTTCATGCAGCTTCTCGTTTCTCATGTTCTACGCTGCTTGTTATCCCTGCCTGTGCAGCAGTTCCGCTGGGCCAGCTTCCACGTGTCCGGCGTCTAACTGGAGGTAACACCTGTGTCCCTTGGTCATTCCATTCTGATATTGTCTGAGGGGTCTTACTACGGGTGACTGGGGCTCGCATAGTCATGCACCCCTCGGAGCCCCCAAGACCGTGGGCCCGTGGTGCAACACGGATTCATCTTTGGTTTCAAGAACGTTCCAGAGAATCCAAGCAGGAGTGGAGACCTTATTGTATGGATTTTAGTCTCCAGAAACCGCCTGCTTCTCCATCTCCAGTCTCTCTTCCTGAACCAATACAAGTGGATCAAGTGAGCTTGGCCAGGCAGCGCCAGGAGGCATGCCGAGTGGAAGGAAGATGTTTCTACTGCGGTAGTTCGGAGCATCAGATCCGCTTCTGTTCAGAGAGGTCGGGAAACTCCAGTGCCTAAGGTCGGTAGGAGAGCCTTCCCTGGGTAAAGATCATTTCTCTCCATCTCTGCAACTGACTGTTTCCGTATCCTTTGGCACAGTTAAATTCTCGGAACTTTGTCACTTGGATTCCAGAGCCGCGGGGAATCTCATCCAGCAAGCGGTTGTGGACCATTACCAGATTCCAGTCCAGCGCCTTCCAAATCCGCTGCTAGTGACTTCCGTAGATGGCAAACCCCTGACCGAGCCCATTCAGTTCCACACTGTGCCAGTGAAACTTCAGGTAGGTCTATCGCGTTCTGAAGAATTTGTTTTTATGTTTTGCCTGGTTTGTCTCACCCCTTGTTTCTAGGTTTGCACTGGTTCCGAACACATGAACTTGTCTTGAATTGGAGGACTGGAGAAGTCCTGCACGGGGGGAGATTTCTGCTCCGATCATTGCATCACCCCCATTTGTCCTGTTCCTGCTCCAGTTCAGCCAGCTGACCTACTGGGTTTACCATCCCCTTACTGGGCTTTCTCTGATGTCTTTGGGAAAAGTGAAGCAGAGAGACTACCTCCACACATGTCGTATGACTATCCCATTGATCTGCTTCCCGGAACGACTCCTCCTCAGCAGCGAATCGATCCTTTTTCCCCATGCAGAGACCCAGGACATGTCGGACTACATTCAGGAGAACCTGACTAGAGGATTTATCTGGAAATCATCTTCCCCAGCGGGGGCAGGATTCTTTTTCGTTAGGAAAAAGGACGGATCTCTTCGGCCATGTATCAATTACAGGGGGTTAAACCAGATCGCGGTAAAAAACAAATATCCCGGCAAAAAATAAATATCCATTACCGCTTATTTCAGAGCTGTTTGATCATCTCCAAGGGGCCAAGATCTTCACCAAACTAGATCTCAGAGGGGCCTACAACCTTATTCGTATACGTCAGTGAGACAAATGGAAAACAGCCTTCAACACTCGAGATGGACACTATGAATACCTGGTAATGCCATTTGGCCTCAGTAACACACCCGCGGTCTTCCGGGAGATTGTAAATGACATTTTTAGAAATCTCCTCTATTCATGTGTTGTTGTCTATTGGGATGACATCTTGATTTACTCCACAGACCTAGCCACTCATCGGAAACACGTGTGTCAGGTTCTACAAAGACTCAAAGAGAATAGACTGAATGCCAAGTTTGAGAAATGTGTCTTCGAGCAATCCTCTCTGCCTTTTCTCGGTTATGTAGTCTCGTCCACAGGTCTAAAGATGGATCCGGAGAAATTATCTGCTATCTTCAAGTGGCCTCGCCCGTCCGGGCTGAAAGCGATACAACGGTTCCTGGGATTCGCCAACTATTATCGCCAATTTATTCCACACTTTTCTACTCAAGTGGCACCCATCTCGGCTCTAACTCAAAAAGGCATTAATCCCAAGGATTGAACTCCCGAAGCGGAAGAGGCCATTGCTTCAATGAAGGAAGCCTTCTCTTCCGTGCCCATTCTCCATCGACTGGACTCTGACAAACAATTTTTTCTTGAGGTAGACGCTCCCTCCACAGGCGCAGGAGCGGAGCTCTCTCAAAAGTCCTATACCAGTCGTATGGTCTCTTGTATTTTTTTCTCAAAGGTTTTTTCCATTTCAGAGAGGAACTATTCTATTGGAGATCAGGAACTGTTGGCAATCAAGATGGCTCTGCAAGAATGATGACTCCTCCTCAAGGGAGCAGTTTATCAGGTTGTCATATTCAGCAATCATAAAAACCTGGCTTATCTCCAGTCAGCACAGAGATTGTATCCCCACCAGGCCAGGTGGTCTTTGTTTTGTACTCGATTTAATTTTTTTCTTCATTTTCGTCCAGCTGACAAGAATGTCAAGGCCAATGCACTTTCCAGAGCTTTCCTGCCTCCCGATTCAGAGGAAGAACCACAACATATCAATGAACCATCCGGGTTAGTGCCAGTAGTCTCTGCCAATCTCTCTCGGCTTCCCCCAGGCAAAACTCTTGTGCCCTCTTTGGACAAAAATCGTGTCCTTCAGTGGGGTCACTCCTCCAAGTTGGGCGGGCATGCTGGTCGGAAAAAGATTTTGCAACTTATCTCCCATTACAAATAGTGGTCTACCATGGGCAAAGATATCCTGAAGTATGTCGCAGACTGTCCTTCGTGTGCCTGTAACAAAACTGCAAGATCATCCCATCTCTTCTGGCTGCTCTGCTGTCTGGGTTGTGGTAGATCGCTTTTCGAAGATTGCTCACTTCGTTCCTCTGTCTGGTCTTCCGTCTGCTCCTGAGCTTGCTGACTATTTCATACAGCATATCTTCCGTCTCCATGGGTTTCCTCTCCACATTGTGTCCGACAGGGGAGTTCAGTTCACTTCGAAGTTCTGGAGAGCGGTCTGTAAACTAATGAAGGTAGAACTGGATTTTTCGTCTGCTTACTATCCTCAATCTAATGGGCAAGTGGAGAGTACCAGTCAAGTCTTGTCCGGCTTTCTGCGTTACTTCGTCAATGCGCATCATGATGACTGGGTCAAGTTACTGCCCTGGGCCGAGTTTTCGTATAACAATCAAGTAAGTAAATCCTCTGGAAGGTCTCCTTTCCATATTGTTTGGACTGCAACCCGGAATCCCTCTTCTCATCTCTGGGCCCTCAGGCGTCCCTGCAGCTGACACCTTTGCAGAGGAATTCTTTAAAGTATGGAGTGATACCAAGTCAGCCCTGGAAAAAGCCTCACAATTAGAGTTGAGCGAAACGGGTTGAAAAATTTCAAAAGTCGCCGACTTTTGGCAAAGTCGGGTTTCATGAAACGAAACCCGACCCTAGGATGAGGTCGGCCACGAGGTCGGCGACTTACGCGCCAAAGTCGCGTTTCAAAAGTTTGTTTTGCGCTCTTTTTCAACCAATCAGGATCCACGGACACTGTGGGCAACGTGATGACATAGGCAGGAGTCACCACCATCTTTCAGAAGGGCATGCAAGTGATTGGCTTGCTTTGGTGGGCGTCACAGGGGTTATAAAAGGGCGTGCACGCCGACCGCCATCTTACTTCTGCCGATCTTAGCATAGGGAGAGGTTGCTGCTACTGATTCTGTAGGGAGAGCGTTAGGCAGGGAAGAAGAAAAAAAACTGCTTCTGCTGCTAACGATTTTGCCTGTACAACACACCAGTCACTGTGTGTGCAGTGCAAGGGGAGGCTATATTGTGGTGGATCAGCGGTGTTGGTTGTTAGGCAGCCTTCTAAGGCTTCCTGACAGCTGCTTTGCTCTTTACCCACTGCTCTGCAAACTGCTTTTTTAAAAGCAATCCCAATTTTTTTTTTGTCCTGCTGAGGTACTGAGCGTGCATTTTTTCACACCATACAGCGGTGTACGCTCCTCACACAGTACCGTGTAACGGCTGTTATCACAGCCACAGTGAAGCTATCTGTGTGTCACTCTGTGAGAATAAGTCGAGGACATGTTCTGATCTTACAGACCTGCACCTACTAGTTTTGTCTAGCTTTCAAACAGTTAAATATATTTGCTGTTTGATCACATTCAAAACTATAGAGAGACAGTGTGTGTCAGTCCGTATACTTAAAAAACACGGAGCTTGACAATTTTACCTACACCGGACAGCCGTGTATGTGCACGCTCCTCTCAGTACCGTGTAACGGCTGTTATCACGGCCACAGTGAAGCTATCTGTGTGTCACTGTGGAAGGATAAGTGGAGGCCTTGTTCCGTTCTTACAGACCTACACTCTAGGGAGATTCCTATTCTGCCCAATTCTACATACTCCTTGTAGTTTGTGATACACTAGCCAATTTCTGCCTGTGACATAGCGCTCTGATATTCAGTGGGCCTCACACAATCCAAAAGTGTCCAGTGTCCACTAGTGTGTGCAGAAATTCAAAATCTCCCTTATCCTGTAGTCACTTTTTTCACACCTGTGCCATCGAGCCTGTGACATAGCGCTGTGATATTCAGTGGGCCTCACACAATCCATAAGTGTCCAGTGTCCACAAGTGTTGCAGAAATTCAAAATCTCTGTGATCCTGTAGTCACTTTTTTCACACCTGTGCCATCGAGCCTGTGACATAGCGCTCTGATATTCAGTGGGCCTCACACAATCCAAAAGTGTCCAGTGTCCACTAGTGTGTGCAGAAATTCAAAATCTCTGTGATCCTGTAGTCACTTTTTTCACACCTGTGCCATCGAGCCTGTGACATAGCGCTCTGATATTCAGTGGGCCTCACACAATCCAAAAGTGTCGAGTGTCCACTAGTGTGTGCAGAAATTCAAAATCTCCCTTATCCTGTAGTCACTTTTTTCACACCTGTGCCATCGAGCCTGTGACATAGCGCTCTGATATTCAGTGGGCCTCACACAATCCAAAAGTGTCCAGTGTCCACTAGTGTGTGCAGAAATTCAAAATCTCCCTTATCCTGTAGTCACTTTTTTCACACCTGTGCCATCGAGCCTGTGACATAGCGCTCTGATATTCAGTGGGCCTCACACAATCCAAAAGTGTCCATTGTCCACTAGTATGTGCAGAAATTCAAAATCTCTGTGATCCTGTAGTCACTTTTTTCACACCTGTGCCATCGAGCCTGTGACATAGCGCTCTGATATTCAGTGGGCCTCACACAATCCAAAAGTGTCCAGTGTCCACTAGTGTGTGCAGAAATTCAAAATCTCCCTTATCCTGTAGTCACTTTTTTCACACCTGTGCCATCGAGCCTGTGACATAGCGCTCTGATATTCAGTGGGCCTCACACAATCCAAAAGTGTCCAGTGTCCACTAGTGTGTGCAGAAATTCAAAATCTCCCTTATCCTGTAGTCACTTTTTTCACACCTGTGCCATCGAGCCTGTGACATAGCGCTGTGATATTCAGTGGGCCTCACACAATCCATAAGTGTCCAGTGTCCACAAGTGTGTGCAGAAATTCAAAATCTCCCCTGTCCTATAGACACCTTGTACCTTGTTTTACATTACTACATAGTTTGTTGGATTTTGTCTACATTTCTACAAAAAATGAGGAAGGCTGGTGGAAGAGGCCGTGGAATTGGGCGGGGGGTTGGCAGCTGGTAATAATGGTGTTGGTGGTGGATCTGATGGTAGTGGCAAGAGCAAAATAGGACCGAATGCAGGAGGTGTTGAGCCTGCGTCATCGTCTGGCTCCATAAGGCTTTGAAGGCTTAGTTTTCTAGGAGTTGGCAAACCGCTTTTAAAGCCAGAGCATCAGGAAAAAGTTTTGTCTTACATTGCTGACTCAGCCTCCAGCTCTATCGCCTCCTCTTCTGAAGTTGTAAAAAGTAATAGCACTGAGTCGTCATTGGAGGCTCATGTTCATGAACCATACCTTTCCTTGTGTCCTTCACCCCAACCAAGATTGAAGGATGACGCAGGCCATGCTACTGATTACTCCATGGAGCTGTTTTCACATACCATGCCTGGATTATCAAGTGAAATGGTGAATTACCCAGGCCAAGATGAATCTGACATGGAGTGCACTGATGCACAGCCGCTGATAGATGATTCTGCTGGTACATTCACTCAGAGCACTACATTGTCCTCGAAGTGTACAAAGCCAGATTCTGACCCTGATGAGACTCAGGTGCCCCTTCCCGCACACTATACCACCATACACGGTGACACAGAGGAAGGTGCACATGACATTGAAGAGGAGGTGATGGATGACCCAGTTGTTGACCCAGATTGGCATCCATTGGGGGAAGAGGGTGCTGCTTCCAATAGCTCAGATGAGGAGCATCCACAGCAGACATCGACATCGCAATAGCTGTTATCTGGCAGGCCCGGAGCATTCCAAAGACAGGTTCCAAAAATCAAAAGAGTTGCTGGACAGCTTGTCCAGAGGGTCAAAAGATCACAGCGTGCTAGGCCGCAAAATGTCTGCCAAAGTAGGAAGAGTGCAGTGTGGCACTTTTTTGAACAAAATCCTCATGATCAGGCCAAGGTTATCTGTAAGAAGTGCGCAAAGACCTTTAGCCGAGGGAAAAATCTGAAAAATTTGAATACCAGTTGCATGCTTAGACATTTAACCACCATGCACTTGCAAGCGTGGACACAACACCAAACCTCAAGTGCCACATGTGCAACTGATCACAAAGAAGGTAGTCAGCAACGCTACATTGTTTCCCCCACTGTAAGCCCACCGGTTAGCACAGCAGCAAATGTTGAGGTGTCGTTGCAAGGCCACAGCAGTCAGGGAATCCCACTGTTATATCAACGAAATACTGAATCTAGGCCATCAGAAAGAACACCAACTCCATCACCATCATCAACCCTCTCTCAGTCCGCCCTGTCCACCGCTACTTCCACCATACGCAGCTCTCAAGTCCAGCTCACCCTCCCAGACACTGTGAGTAGGTCAAGAAAGTACTCAGTCTCTCATCCGCGTACACTGGGTTTGAACGCCCACATTGCCAAACTAATCTCGTTTGAGATGATGCCCTATCGGTTGGTGGAAAGCGCAGCTTTCCGCGAACTCATGGCCTATGCAGTACCACGCTATGACCTACCCAGTCGCCACTTCTTCTCTCGCAAAGCCATCCCAGCCCTCCACCATCATGTAAAAGACCGCATTGTCCATGCACTCAAGCAGTCAGTGAGTGGAAAGGTGCACCTCACAACTGATGCATGGTCCAGTCGGCATGGCCAGGGCCGTTACGTGTCCATCACTGCGCACTGGGTTAATGTGGTGGATGCAGGGTCCACAGGGGACAGCGGTGGTGGGACAGTGCTGCCTAGCCCACGGTATAGGAAACAGTTGGCTGTAGGCGTTCGACCCTCCTCCTCCTCCAGATGATGCAGATGATGTGTTTGGGCGACAGACACACCGCCGAGGTGCTGGCCGAGTACTTGAAGCAACAAACTGAGTCATGGCTGGGCAGTGTACATCATGAGGCAGGCAAGGTAGTTAGTGATAACGGCCGTAATTTTGTGGCAGCCATAGCCCTTTCAAAACTCAGCCACATACCTTGCTTGGCTCACACCTTGAACCTGGTGGTGCAGTGCTTCCTCAAAAATTTTCCGGCGTTAACAGCCTTGCTCCAGAAGGTGCGAAGACTGTGCGCGCACATCCGCCGGTCGCCTGTACACTCCGTTCGTATGCAGAAGCTGCAGCGATTGCTCCACCTTCCCAACCACCGCCTCATTATCGACATTGCAACAAGGTGGAACTCCACCCTGCACATGGTGGAGCGGCTGTGCGAGCAGAGGCAGGCCATAATGCATTTGTGGGAGGATACACGGCCAGGCACTTTGAGAGCAGACATGGAGTTGACAGGTGTGCAGTGGTCGAAGCTGAAACACCTCTGTAAAGTCCGTCAGTGTTTTGAGGAATGCACACGGCTGGTAAGCGCAGACGACGCCATCCTAAGCATGAGCATCCCACTTATGCGTCTGCTCATGCAAACTTTGACGCACCTTAAGGAGCAGGCGTCTGCAGCCAATGTTGATGAGGAGGAAGAGGAGGAGGGAATCTTTGATGACATTCAGCCATTGTCTGCTCAGGGAACTCTCCTGGACGAGGTGGAGGAAGAAGAGGAGGAGGAGGATGATGATGGGGATGATTACTTAGGGGAGGAGGATGCATCTCGTGGGGCAAGTGAAAATGTTGGCGTGGCAAGGTCTGGTACAGGGTTTGTGCGTGACTGGAGGGATGTGGATTTGCCAGAAAGTGCTCCTCCAACCAGCACTCGCAGTGCATCATTGACACCGGGAACTTTGGCCCACATGTCAGATTATGCCTTGCAGATCCTAAAAAGGGACCCCCGCATTGCCAAAATGATGAACGATGACGACTACTGGTTGGCCAGCATCCTGGATCCACGCTATAAAGGCAAATTACAAAACATCATGCCACAGGAGAACCTTGACCTAATATTGGCTAATAAACAAGCAACTCTGGTAAATCGGTTGCTTGAGGCATTCCCAGCACACAGCAGCAGTGATGGTTCTCACACGAGCCGTACGGGCCGGGGGCAGCTTGGCAGAGGTGTTCATGGTGCACACAGCAGAAGTGGCGCTGGAGACAGGGGTTTCATGACAATGTTGTGGACTGATTTTTCAAGTACCGCTCACACAACTGGTAATACTGCATCGATGGAAAGTGACAGGAGACAGCAGTTGTCAACTATGGTTACAAACTACTTTTCCTCCCATATCGATGTTCTCCCACACAGGTCATTCCCCTTTGACTATTGGGCCGCTAAACTGGACACCTGGCCTGAATTGGCACAATATGCCTTACAGGAGCTCGCTTGCCCAGCTGCAAGTGTGCTATCGGAAAGAGTCTTCAGTGCAGCTGGATTAATCCTGACAGAAAAAAGGACCCGTCTGTCAACCCAAAATGTGGATGATCTAACCTTCATTAAAATGAACCATGCATGGGTTTCCAAGGATTTTGTCCCACCTTCCCCTGATGACACATAGGGTGACAGAAAAATGGCTAGCTTTGGTCCACCTCTTCCTGGGACTTGACCTATTTCGCCTTTTGCATCAGCTGAATGTCCAACATCAACATATGCCACTTTCTAAAACTCCGTAACTGTGCTGCCTCCCCCCCCATGGCCGGGGTCACCACCTAGTGCACGACACCGTGCGAGTGCCGTTGCCCTGGACAGGTGGGTAGGCCGAGTCTTGGGCGCGGGCACTGGCACAGGGTCCCTCATAGTGCAATCAAGTGTCTCTGATGGTGGTGGTGCACACCCGCCGTCAGACACACCGCCCTACTATGAGGGGCCCAGTGCCAGTACCGACGCCCACGAGTGGGCCCCCCATGCTTGGGCAGGGCCCCAGCATTTGCAATCTTTACCTCTCCCTGCTCCTCCGCTGTGTAGTCTGGGCCGTCAAATCCATACTGTGCCTGACACCGTCTGAGCCTGCCTCCTGATGTATAGACATATATTTTGAATGTGTACGCTATCCATACATGTTATCCGGGGATACGGTACCCTTTCTAACCTTTGTGCAATCACGTGCAATCCATACTGGGCCTAACACCGTCTGAGCCTGCCTCCTGATGTATAGACATATATTTTGAATGTGTACGCTATCCATACATGTTATCCGGGGATACGGTACCCTTTCTCACCTTTGTGCAATCACGTGCAAGCCATACTGGGCCTAACACCGTCTGAGCCTGCCTCCTGATGTATAGACATATATTTTGAATGTGTACGCTATCCATACATGTTATCCGGGGATACGGTACCCTTTCTCACCTTTGTGCAATCACGTGTAATCCATACTGGGCGTGAGAACGGCTGGCGAGCTGTTAAGCAAGCTACAGCACCTGTGGTTTGCACACGTAAGTTTTTCATTTTTTCAGGAATGACGGTTAGGCCTAATTCCGGAATTACGGTTGACCTGCACTTATTGGGAAATCATTGTTCGCGGGTAATAATTGTAATCAGTGATCCCCATCACTAACGTTGTTCAGCGGGTTATCTGCACCTGTAAGCGACAAACGCTGGCCTTTTCAGTGTAGCGCACATGCAGCCACGGACATGTAAGGGCATGACACACCAGTTATTGGCCAATCTCATGTGCCAGAGCCTCACGTGTCCCTCTAGTAAGCCGGACTCGGACCACGGGGCATGACGGAGTCTCGTTCGTTAACGGAATTAAGCTTGCAATGTGTGCATCTTTTCTGTAGCTGGCATGGTTGAGGTTTCCCAGGTGGAGTCGAATTTAACCGTAGGCTCCAATCCTGGTGGTGCCCTTCTGGACATTCCTTTAAGGTTCAGCTTTGCAATCATACTGCCCACGTAAAACAAACACTTTGCCTTCATGAACGCTGTTTGGAGGGTCATGACTCGTGGGAATAACGCCGCCCAATCAGTTAACCTGCTAGAGAGATCCTTCGTTGCTCCCAAGCATGACATCACACTCCCTAGGAGGAAGGTAATGCCACTGTGGCGACCGAACTCCTGGGGGCGACACAAGTGCACTGATGCCCAGCCACTGCTCGATGAATCTGCTGGTACATTGACCCAGACCACTACATTCCCCTCGCATGCTACACGGCCTGAATCTGACCGTGATGAAACTCAGGTTACCCTTCCCTTATACAGTTCCATCTTACATGGTGACAAAGAGGAAGCTGCAGATGAAAGTGCAGGTTCGGCCCACCCGCCATCAGACACACCAACGTACTATCAGGGGCCCTGTGCCAGTGCCGTCGCCAGCGAGTGGGCCCCCCCTGCTTGTTCAGGATCACAGCACTTGCAAGGTTGAAATACTGTGCAGTGAGATGGAAGATGGGGACGACGAGGAGTCCAGACTAGTACAGGGATTCCCTAGCGAGGAGACTTATTTGATTGTTTTCAATGTTGGGACAGCAATTTTTGGGGAGCACTATACTCTGGAGAATGATAGATGGGGCCCACCATATACTGGAACATTCCAAAGGTGGACATAAGACACTGAAGCAGCATTTACAGGGCCCATTATACACTAGAGCATTAGAAATGGGGCCCATTATGTTTGGAGCATTATTTGGGCCCATAAGACAGTGGAGCTTCATCCATGGGGACCAACATATACTGTAGCATTATGTGGAGCTCATCATATACTGTTTCAAACAATATATGGGACCAATGATTCTGTATGGAGAAATAGATGGGCCTCGTCATGAGATGTAAAAAGTGAAGTATTTTTCATTGTACTATACCGCTATTTCTCTGCCGTATCGGAGCATGATGAGTTGAGGTATGTGTTAAAGGGGCGCTCTTTCGCCCAGGGCACATGAAAACCTGGAGCCAGCCCTACCCCCCCCCACAACTTTAGCCAAATAACCCCCATTTTTCAGTGCGTAACTTGTATTATGAAGTTAATTAAGGTTGACAAGCTTAAGTAAGAAGAATTGATGCTTTTGGCATTCAAATGGGCACTGTAGGTGTGTTTCCTGCCCTCCTCTCACTGCTGACTTTTATTCCCCATTGACTTACATTGGGTTTCGTGTTTTGGGACGACCCCGACTTTTCCCTATAATCGGCTGATGTTGCTCGACCCGACTTTTGGAAAAGTCGGGTTTCACGAAACGGAACTCGACCCTAAAAAAACAAAAGTCACTCAACTCTACTCACAATGTATGAAGAGACATGCGGACAAAAGACGCCTGGATGCTCCAAACTTTCGGCCCGGAGATAAGGTGTGGCTCTCCTCCAAGTACATCCATTTGAAGATGCCCTCCTACAAATTGGGCCCGTTTCGTCGGTCCCTTTGAAGTCTTGAAACAAATTAACGCAGTCTCGTATAAATTGAAATTGCCTGCTTCATTATGTGTGCCTAACTCTTTCCATGTTTCCCTCCTCAAACCTCTAGTTTTGAGCTCGTTCTTCAAGGACCCGGGTAGAACTCCTGATCCCGTCAGTGAGGAGCATGTCTTTGAGGTAAAAGATATCTTGGCCACAAAGAGAGTAAGGGGTAAGACCTACTTCATGGTGGATTGGAAGGGCTTCGGTCCTGAGGAGAGGTCTTGGGAGTCCAAAGAAAAATCCAGGCTCCTGTTCTATTGGAGAGATTTAACACAGACTTGAAAAAGAGTGGGCGTAAGGAGGGGGATACTGTAATACCTGTGCCTGCATGGGGTCCCCGCCGGGCTCCCCGTCCCCTCGCTGTGGCGCCCGTAACTCCTCAGGGCCCCCATAGGGGAACCCTGCTCTCAGACTACTCCCTGCCGCCCTGCTGCTCCTGTTACCTGGCGTGCGACCAGCACATCCCCGGGTATGAGGCTTAAGTCACACGTTCGCGCGCTCCTGGTCTCTTAAAGAGACAGGGTGCATTTTTCAAGTATGTTATTAACCAATGGTATTCGTGTGTGTTATTTCTAGCCCCTCTGCCATAGAGAGGGTGCCAGAGCAACAAGTGTTTACTGTTGCTAGTTCCGGTTTTGTGTTCTGACGTGCCTGTGACCAGTTGTGTCTCTTCCGTGTGCAGCCAGTATCCTGCTAATACTGTTTGTCTTCCTAGTCTATTAGCGGCGTACTATTCCACACCCAAGACGATACCAGTGCTGCCTGTGCAAGTAACTGTAACAACCTGCTGGTATCACTGCATGGCCTCCCATCTCCCACACACCAACTTACTCACTGCTTCAGGTCATGCTGTGATTTCTCTCTGCCACCAGCTCCTTGCCTTGTCTCCTGTCTGCTATGTTCATGTTTCCTGACTGTTTGTATAGGTGGGCAGCGCCTGAACTCTCTGCTTCTTATGGAGTCAGGGTGCACCTTGCTAATGTGTCCCTGACCAACTACCTCAAGCCCTCTACTATTTAGGGCTGCCCCACCCACTGGAACATTGCCTGTGCAATGTCTAAACTCAGTTAGTGGTTTTGCTGCTGATTAATCCAAGCTCTGTCCTGTGTTTCTCCATCTCCGGTGGCTACACTCCTAGCTTTGTCTTGTGACTGTCTGCCTGCCCTTCTGGAGGCAGAATATCATGGTCTCTGTGCTATAGCTCCTGCCCTTGTCTTGCCTAGTACCTTTGTTCGCCCTACAGGAGGCAGAATATCCTGGTCCTTTAGTCTTTGTCCCTGTACCTTGTCTGAACTCTGTCCTATCACTGCCTCCTTGTCTTTGGCTTCTTTCCCTGCTGTGTCTTTCCTTGTGTCCTCCCTGTCCATGCTCTGTACCCTTGCAGCTCTGCCTGCTCTGCACCCTTGCAGCTCTGCACCCATGCAGCTCTGCCTACTCTGCACCCTTGCAGCTCTGCCTGCTCTGCACCAGTGCAGCCCTGCCTGCTCTGCACCAGTGCAGCCCTGCCTGCTCTGCACAGGTGCAGCTCTGCCTGCTCCACTCTCTTGCAACTCTGCCTGCTCTGTATGCTCTGCCTGTTCTCAGTACTCTTGCGGATCCTGCTTGGTTCTATGGCTGCAGGACCTCTTGTCTACTACGCACTCCTGCGGCTCTGCCTACTCTGCACTCCTGCGGCTCCACCTACTTTGCACTCCTGCGGCTCTGCCTACTCCGCACTCCTGCCTGTATTCATACCTGCACCTCCTGGGTGAACAGGTCCAAAACCTGTTCCTTCATATTCCACTCTGTTGTGAATTCTCTTGCTCGGACTTTCTGAGCTGGAGCTCCCTCTGCGCCCTCTGGTTGTTACTGGGAGTAGTGGAGCTGGCCAGGTTTATGGAAGTTTTCCACTTGACAACGATAATTGGGAATCTGGGATTACTGGCTGGGATATTTTAATGTGAGAGACAGGCCTCTATTCCTTATATTTAAAGACTCTATAGAAACAGGGTCTGTTCCTTTTCATTGGCGGCAAGCAAATGTGGAACCAATATTCAAAAAGGGGTGTAAAAGGGAACCTGGAAACTATAGGCCAGTAAGCTTAACATCTGTTGTGGGTAAAATTTTTGAAGGGTTTCTAAGGGATACCATTATGGAATATCTCAATGTTAATAAATGTTTAACTCCATATCAACATGGATTTATGAAGGATCGCTCCTGTCAAACTAACCTGATCAGCTTCTATGAGGATGTAAGCTCTCAAATGGACCAAGGAGAATCATTGGATGTCATTTATCTCGACATCTCTAAAGCATTTGACACTGTCTCACATAAAAGATTGGTAAGTAAGATTAGAAAGCGTGGGCTAGGGGAAAATGTGTGTAGATGGGTACAGTTGTGGCCAAAAGTATTGACACCCCTGCAAATCTGTCAGATAATACTCAGTTTCTTCCTGAAAATGATTGCAAACACAAATTCTTTGGTATTATTATCTTCATTTAATTTGTCTTAAATGAAAAAACACAAAAGAGAATGAAGCAAAAAAAGCAAAACATTGATCATTTCACACAAAACTCAAAAAATGGGCCAGACAAAAGTATTCGCACCCTCAGCCTAATACTTGGTTGCACAACCTTTAGCCAAAATAACTGCGACCAACCGCTTCCGGTAATCATCAATGAGTTTCTTACAATGCTCTGCTGGAATTTTAGAGCATTCTTCTTTGGCAAACTGCTCCAGGTCCCTGATATTTGAAGGGTGCCTTCTCCAAACTGTCATTTTTAGATCTCTCCACAGGTGTTCTATGGGATTCAGGTGTGGACTCATTGCTGGCCACCTTAGAAGTCTCCAGTGCTTTCTCTCAAACCATTTTCTAGTGCTTTTTGAAGTGTGTTTTGGGTCATTGTCCTCCTGGAAGACCCATGACCTCTGAGGGAGACTCAGCTTTCTCACACTGGGCCCTACATTATGCTGCAAAATTTGTTGGTAGTCTTCAGACTTCATAATGCCATGCACACGGTCAAGCAGTCCAGTGCCAGAGGCAGCAAAGCAACCCCAAAACATCAGGGGTTCTTTTCTTTGAATGCCTCTTTTTTTTTCCTGTAAACTCTATGTTGATGCCTTTGCTCAAAAAGCTCTACTTTTGTCTCATCTGACCAGAGAACATTCTTTCAAAACGTCTTAGGCTTTTTCAGGTAAGTTTTGGCAAACTCCAGCCTGGCTTTTTTATGTCTCGGGGTAAGAAGTGGGGGCTTCCTGGGTCTCCTACCATACAGTCCCTTTTCATTCAGACGCCAATGGATAGTACGGGTCGACACTGTTGTACACTCGGACTGCAGGGCAGCTTGAACTTGTTTGGATGTTAGTCGAGGTTCTTTATCCAACATCCGCACAATCTTGGGTTGAAATCTCTTGTCAATTTTTCTTTTCCGTCCACATCTAGGAAGGTTAGCCACAGTGCCATGGGCTTTAAACTTCTTAATGACAGTGCGCACGGTAGACACAGGAACATTCAGGTCTTTGGAGATGGACTAGTAGCCTTGAGATTGCTCATGCTTCCTCACAATTTGGTTTCTCAAGTCCTCAGACAGTTCTTTGGTCTTCTTTCTTTTCTCCATGCTCAATGTGGTTCACAAAAGGACACAGGACAGAGGTTGAGTAAACTTTAATCCATGTCAACTGGCTGCAAGTGTGATTTACTTATTGCCAACACCTGTTAGGTGCCACAGGTAAGTTACAGGTGCTGTTACTTACACAAATTAGGTCTATTTACTCTAGAAAAGATAAGACTTAGGGGAGAACTAATATATATGTACAAGTATATCAGAGGGCAATACAGACATCTCTCCAATGAACTGTTTGTACCAAGAACTGAGACAAGAACAAGGGGGCATTCTCTTCATTTGGAGGAAAGACAATTTCTGCACCAGCAAAGAAGAGGGTTCTTCACGGTAAGAGCAGTGAGACTCTAGAATTAAAAACCAGCAAATAATTCCAGCGGATGCTTCCTACTTGGCCATAAAATCCATTTTATTTTTATCTTTTAAAATAGTTCCATGTGGCAGAAACCCAAATATATACAGGGGGTCAGAAGAAAAAAGGGCACACTGCTGCTTTATGCGTGCAGACTACACGTTTCGACCTTACTAGGTCTTCTTCTAGACCTAGAAACGCGTAGTCTGCACGCATAAAGCAGCAGTGTGCCCTTTTTTCTTCTGATCCCCTGTATATATTTGGGTTTCTGCCACATGGAACTATTTTAAAAGATAAAAATAAAATGGATTTTATGGCCAAGTAGGAAGCATCCGCTGGAATTATTTGCTGGTTTTTGTTTCTATTGCAACATGGGTGTGCCTCTCCCATTACAACTCCGTGCGGTTTCCTGGCAGTGAGCAGAACCACTAAGGATGTCTAACTGGGTGAGCTGGCTATAATTTTTCTTGTTTGAGACTCTAGAATTCTCTTCCTGAGGAAGTGGTGATGGCCAACTCACTGAATGAAATTAACGCAGTCTCGTATAAACTGAAATTGCCTGCTTCATTATGTGTGCCTAACTCTTTCCATGTTTCCCTCCTCTAACCTGTAGTTTTGAGCTCCTTCTTTAAGGACCCGGGTACTACTCCTGATTCCGTCAGTGAGGAGTGTTATGAATGAGTCACCATAGGAGGCAAAAACAGAAATACTAGCTAAGTCCAGAAAACAAGAGAAGTTGGCAGCTATCGGATTGCAGACCCCTGAACCTATCAACAACAACTAGCAGTAGCCGTGGGGGGTTCCTACGGTGCCCTAGACCCCTCGTCACAGCCGGAGAACTACATAGCCTAAAGACTGAAAGGGAAATCTAAACTGCCCCAGAGCAGACCCCAAAGCAATAGGCAGCCCCCAACATATAGTGACGGTGAAGCAAGATGAAAAACACTTACACAGATAGAAAGATAGGCTGAGCAAATGATGGGGTCCAAGCTAACTAGATAGGACAGGATAGAAAAGCTGCTGTCTGCAATCCGCCAAAACCCCTATCAAAACAAGGGCCAACAGGCTGATGGGGAAAAAAGCCCTGAAGACGCTAGGCTTCAAAAACACTATATCAGCACTCAGGTATTTTCTGAAGACAGAGCAAAAAGGAATTCAGCTCACCCCAGCAGGGAATGGCAGAAATCCAGAAAAAAAAAAGGCAAAGCAAAACAGAACACAAATGCAAAAAGCAGAGCAGAAAAACTTAGCTTTTGAGGAGCAGGAATCAGACTGGACTCCTAGAATCCTTCAGAGAGATCACCAGCATGGAAGAAGGGCGTCGGCTGTCTTATATCCAGTCAGCAATTCCTGTCACCCAGTCATCATCATCATACCCAGGTGCTTTGTAATCAGCCTCACTACCTTCCTTCACCAGAAGAGGGAGTTCATCAGACCTCAATGGTGAAGGGGAAAATGAACTCACAACAGAGGAGGATGTCTTTGAGGTAAAAGAAATCTAGGCCACAAAGAGAGTAAGGGGTAAGACCTACTTCTTGGTGGATTGGAAGGGCTTCGGTCCTGAGGAGAGGTCTTGGGAGTCCAAAGAAAACATCCCGGCTCCTCTTCTATTGGAGAGATTTTACGCAGGCTTGAAAAAGAGGGGGCGTAATAAGGGGGATAATGTAATACCTGTGACTGCACGGGGTCCCCGCCAGGCTCACCATCCCCTCACTGTAGCGCCCGTACCTCCTCGGGGCCCCCGTCGGGGATCCCCGCTCTCAGCCTGCTCCCTGCCGCCCTTTAGTCCCTGCTACCTGGCGCGCGGCCAGCACATCCTGGGGTATGAGGCTTAAGTCTCATGTGCGCGCTCTCCCGGTCTCTTAAAGAGACAGGGTGCATTTTTCAAAAATGTTAATAGCCAATGGTATTCTTGTGTGTGTTATTTCTAGCCCCTCTGCCATAGAGAGGGCGCCGGTGCAACACGTGTTTCCTGTTGCTAGTTCCGGTTTTGTGTTCTGATGTGCCTGTGACCAGTTGTGTCTCTTCCGTGTCCAGCCAGTATCCTGCTAATACTGTTTGTCTTCCTAGACTATCAGCGGCTTACTATTCCACACCCAAGACGATACCAGTGCTGCCTGTGCAAGTACCTGTAACAACCCTGCTGGCATCACTGCATGGCTTCACATCTCCTGCACACCAACTTACTCACTGCTCCAGGTCATGCTGTGATTTCTCTATGCCGCCAGCTCCTTGCCTTGTCTCCTGTCTGCTATGTTCATGTTTCCTGTCTGTATAGGCTGGCGGCGCCTGAACTCTCTGCTTCTTATGGAGTCAGGGTGCACCTTGCTAATGAGTCCCTGACCAACTACCTAGAGCCCTCTACTATTTAGGACTGTCCCAAACACTGGAACATTGCCTGTGCAATGTCTAAACTCAGTTAGTATTTTTCTGCTGAGTAAGCCAGGCCGTGTCCTGTGTTTCTCCTTCTCTGGTGGCTACACTCCTAGCTTTGTCTTGTGCCTGTCTGTCTGCCGTCCAGGAGGCAGAATATCCTGGTCTCTGTGCTATAGCTCCTGCCCTTGTCTTGCCTAGTACTGCCGTCCACCCTCCAGGAGGCAGAATATCCTGGTCCTTGAGTCTATGTCCCTGTAACTTGTCTGAACTCTGTCCTACTCCTGCCTCCTTGTCTTTGGCTTCTTTCCCTGCTGTGTCTTTCTTTATGTCCTCCCTGTCCGTGCTCTGCACCCTTGCAGCTCTGCCTTCTCTGCACCCTTGCAGCTCTGCCTGCTCTGCACCCTTGCAGTTCTGCCTGCTCCGCTCTCTTGCGACTCTGCCTGCTCTGTAGGCTCTGCCTGATCTCAGTACTCTTGCGGATCCTGCTTGGTTCTACTGCTGCAGAACCTCTTGCCTACTCCGCACTCCTGCGGCTCTGCCTACTTCGCACTCCTGCCTGTATCCATACCTGCACCTCCTGTGTGAACATGTCCAAGACCTGTACCTTAAAATTTCACTCCTTCCTGCTTGTATCAATACCACCTGTTTCTTCATATACCACTCCTGCCTGCCCTGTGTCTCTCCTGTGCCATCCTGCCCTGTGCCTCAAAGCCGTGCCCGCTTGTCCTGTGTCTCAAGCCGTGCCCACCTGTCCTGTGTCCCAAGCCATGCCTGCCTGTCCTGTGTCTCAAGCAGTGCCCGCCTGTGTCTCAAGCTGTGCCCGCCTGCCCTGTCTCAGCTGTGCATGCCGTGTCTGCTTGCCTGCCTGTCAGTCGCACCTGTCCAAGTGCCTTGTCCCCGAGTGGGATCAGCAGCCACAGCCAGACACCACCCTGGAGTGGCACCTGGCAGCTACCTGCAGCACAAGTCGCACAACCCTTTCAGGGTAGTCTGGTTTGTGGCACAGTGGGGCCACAACCCCCCCAGCTCGCGCTAATCAGCCAAGGCGCAAGCGTGACAGTTTGCACAGGCCATGGTCCCCGCTTAGTTCCATGTGCTTCCGTTCGCTGAGCGTCATGAACTTGTTTCCTGCCAGTATGAGCAACGGGAAGAATTTATTCCGCCCTGCGTGGTTCCAATTGTTGAGACTTCGGAACCAATCATTGGCTCCAATGCCATCTACAATCAGCTCCTGGCTTATGAGAAGCTCGACCCTGCAGGTCCGCCAAGGTTCTATGGGAATCCTAAGGAGTGCCAAGGGTTCCTGGTGCAGTGCCTGTGGTACATTGAGTGGAATCCAGCCCGTTTCCCCTCTTATTGGGTGAAAGTGGGATATATAATGTCCTACCTAGCAGGAGAAGCTTTGATGTGGATCTGTCCCCTCTGGGAAGCAGGGGATCCTATCGTCATGGACCTAGAGGCCTTCGTAGTGGCCTTCTGTAAAGTCTTTGGTGTGCCTCGCCCAGCTGCTCCTGCAAAGTCTTCCCTTTCTAGGTCTGAGAGGCGAAACCCGTGAGAAAACCGCCACGTCAGACCACGACCGTCCAAGACCCTCCTGTTCCTCCATCCATCAAGGCAGCTACCCGAGTAAAACCCAAGGAGACTGATAAGAGTGGGCTGGTAAAACAACAGCCTGAAACCAGTCGTAAGAAGGGCATACAGTATTGCTGCGGTTGTGTGGAATACCCGGACAGCTACTGTCCGAAGGAGCTCAAGCTCCAAAACCTTGGGTCAGTGGGAGAGGCTTCCCTTGGTGAGAGTCCCTCCTCCCCACTAAAATCAGTGACTGTTCCCGTGCCTTGTGAGAGCTTTGGCCCTGCAGATGTGTTAAAGCTGCAAGCCAGACGGAGTCTGTGTGGAGTTCCAGTTCTACAGCTCAAGAATCCTGTGAAGGTGTTTGGTGGTGGTCGTGCCCTACTTATGAACAGTTCAGTGTCGAAGGGTCAACTACAGCTCCAAATCGGAGTGTTATATTTAGAGAAGTTTATTTTCCACTTGCTGACCAGTTTGCCCATCGGTCCTTCTGAGCCGGGTACTCTACTGCCTGTTCCGGTCCGAAGACTCAGCGTGGTGCTGCACTTGGAGCTACCTAATCACCAAAGTTGCAAGGTCTGGCTACAGTGTTGTTACCTTCCCCACCTGTTCTACTGGCTATTGAGTCATGGTGTATTATTGTCACTGAAGAAAAGGAAGCTGTGGCACCCTCTCCACACACCTTCTTTGACCAGTTCCCAGAAGCATCCCTGTCACTTGAAAATTTTTCTCTAGGCCATGGGCAGAAGATGGATCCTGTGAGGATGCCTTCAGATTCCATGTGGCAGATGGATGAAGAAGTTGGAGCAGAAGCTTTTGTATCTCTGTTTTTAACCAACCCGGAGGAACAGGTCCAGTTTTCTTCTGATAACGGGCGAAGGATGGATCCACTGTGGGTACCCTCAACTTCTAGCTGGCCGGCTAGTGAAGATACTAAGGAAGAGGTCCAATTTACTTGGCATAACAGGCTGAAGTTGGATACAGTGAAGGTGTCTTCAGTTTCCAGGGGGCCGGTTGGTGTTGAGGGCATATCAAGGGCTTCCAAGTCACTGCTTTTTGTCAACCAGGTGAGAGAGGTTCTGGCCCTTGTATCTTCAGTGTGTGAAGTTGACCTTGCTGGGAACAAAGAGACTTGGCAACCTGAGTTCCCTGATGTCACACCTACCTCATCCAAGGGATGTCGTGATGGCTGTGACTGTGTGCACTCCCATACTGCTTCTGCAAGTCATTCTGGCAGGCTTGAAGAGGGGCCATAAAGGGGGGGTACTGTAACAACCCTGCTGGCATCACTGCATGGCCTCCCATCTCCCGCACACCAACTTACTCACTGCTCCAGGTCATGCTGATTTCTCTCTGCCGCCAGCTCCTTGCCTTGTCTCCTGTCTGCTATGTTCATGTTTCCTGACTGTGTGTATAGGGGGGGCGGCGCCAGAACTCTGCTTGTGTAAAACGTTTCAGCTCATCCAGAGCCTTTGTCAATTGTGAATAGTTAGGGTGTGTGCACACGTTGCGGATTCTGCTGCAGATTTTTCTGCACAGATTTGTCCAAATCCACAGGTTTAGCCTGCGGTTTTCCCTGCGGTTTGACACCTGTCATGGAGCAGGTGCCAAACCGCTGCGGAATCCGCACAAAGAATTGACATTCTGTGGTTTTGAAACCGCAGCAAATCCGCGCGGAAAGATCTGCAACGTATGCACTGCGTTTTTCTTTTTACATAGACTAAAATGGTACTGTACAGTGCAGCAGAAACTGCTGCGGATCCGCAGGGCCAAACCCACTGCAGATCTGCAGCAGAATCTACAACGTGTGCACACACCCTTACAAAGTATTACAACATATATAGAAAAAAACAAGGAAATGACATCACAAAATAAATCAAAGAAGCAAATTAATTATAAATCCAACAAAACCTGACCAAACATCAAATAATTACCAGAACATAAAAATAAAAAAAAATTTTTTCAAACAAACTTATACCACAATTGCATTATAGTAATACCTCCTTTTTCTTATATAATACATGAACTAGCTATAATAAATTTTATATATATATTACTTTATCATTTATTTTTATTTTTTTTAAATTTTAAACTTTTTTTTGGCTTTTCTTTAAAAAAAAAAAATATTTTATATTATTCCTTTTTTAATCATATATAATCATGTGCTAATAGAACAAAAAGATTTTTTGAAGAGATGAAGTTTTTTGTCCGTATTGTTTGCACAAATGTCACATTTATCTGTATAGGATATTATAAATAGAGGATATAAAAGATATGCTCACATATTTATATTTAAGGTTCTATTAGCACATGATTATATATGATTAAAAAAGGAATAATATAAAAAAAATTTTTTAAAAAAAGCCAAAAAGTTTAAAATTTTAAAAAAATAAAAATAAATTATAAAGTAATATAAAATATATACAAAATTTATTATAGATAGTTCGTGTATTATATAAGAAAAAGGAGGTATTAATATAATGCAATTGTGGTATAATTTTGTTTGCAAAAAAAAAAATATTTTTTTTTTATTTTTATGTTCTGGTAATTATTTGATGTTTGGTCAGGTTTCTTTGGATTTTTAATTAATTTGCTTCTTCGATTTATTTAGTGATGTCATTTCCTTGTTTTTTTCTATATATGTTGTAATACTATGTAACTATTCACAATTGACAAAGGCTACGGATGAGCTGAAACGTTTTGCTGTTTGCTGTGATGATTAAAGCAAATTAAATCAACACATGTGAATGCCGGGATTTCCTCTTTTCTTGGATGAATCATTCCCTCCACGTGCACCACGATATCGACTGGAGTGGCGACTATTTTTCATTATCATAAAGTTTATTTTACAGGCTTCTGGAGAAAGGCACAATGCCAGTCATTCAAGGGTTAATTCTTTGGAACACAGAGAGACTTTCTAGCCAATGAAACCACAGTATAAAACACCTGTGGTAACTATGGCAACTGCGGTGATGTCATACACACATGCATTTAGGATACAGGAGAAGATTCCAGAACCACAAGTCATACAGCCGTAGGAGGAGACGTACATGATGTGTCTGGAGACCTGGAGCTTCATCACTCCACAATGGGAGGAAGGGGACACCGCCTAGCCAGCCAGATCAGCCATACCGCCTAGCCAGCCAGATCAGCCATACCGCCTAGCCAGCCAGATCAGCCATACCGCCTAGCCAGCCAGATCAGCCATACCGCCTAGCCAGCCAGATCAATGGGGTGACAGATGTTGCAGCCAGATCTCCCTCACGTCCAGTACTCGCCGCCTTCACCTTTATGTGTACGGCCTGCAGAGGTCGCATTAGGCTTCTCCATAACAAATATGACGCAATGTACAAATTCTGGTACAATTTGCTGTTACATGTTGGCATTAACCTTCTAAGCCCAAGGGAAGGGCAGTCCTGCAGCCATGGTTCCCTAGAGGTTTCCTCCACAGGGGGTTTTTCCTCTCCTGAGTGCTGAAGGATGATTCTTCGTGAGTCGGGGGTTCTGCCATTTTCAGTGTCTTTTTCATAGTAATTGGCTGATTCTAAATTTCAGACACTGAATGAAATAGTAACTATGAGATTTGGAATAAAATTTGGTCGATTTAACATCCAATAAAAGTGTTTTGTGTGTTTCTTTCACAATCTTGGGTTGGTGGGATTTTGTTGGGGATCAGAATCCAGAATCTATGATCAGGCCGTGAAGCCAGATATGAAGTCAGAGCAATTTAACCCTGCGCTGGAAGACAGGATGGAGCAGAGATGATAAAGTGTTACTGCACAATTAGCACAAGTTCACACTCTTCCTCGCATTCAGATACACGAGGGGATTCAGGGCCGAATTGGGACTAAAAAGCAACCCTGGCACACAAAATTCACCAGCCCACACACAATACGTGTCATCAACCCAAATCGTAGAACACTGATAGGTCATGTAAGATTTTGCTTTATCCGTTACCAGGGCCGTAACAAAGTATTTTGGTGCCCAAGGCAGATGAAGCCGAAGGCGCCCATTTTGCCTTTCTACCCAGCTAAGTCTCCTGCAGCACATCCCGACACAGAGTCCTTTAAAAATAACATTGTTATTAAAATGCTCCTGAATAAAAAATATCTGTCCATATTATGACCTAAATCTGACTCTTATAAAATATGGCCTCCACACTGTCCTGTAGTCCATCTGTTCAGAGATGGTAGCTGGGAAAACACAGAACAACAACTGAACCAATAACATCAGAACAGAAAGCAGGTTACATTCACAATATGCCAAAAACAGCTCTACACCTTAAATAGCGGGATTATAAGAGTGAGCACAATGGACACTCCCAACATGGAATTATCTACTAAAGACATGGAGTCAATAATCCACCAAGAAAATATAACAATATTTTGTATCATTAAATTGTAACAACAAGAAGGCATACACGTATATATACACATACAGTATAACAGTTCCCCAGATACTCAACTCATTGGGGATACAATTGTGGCATGCCTTAAGATGGCTGGGGATCGTCTTTATCGTGCTCACACCATTCACATCATGTGCGGTGAATTTCTACATGTAGTTCCCATTAGTTTCCATTCCCACATTAGTTTTTGCCGGTATTAGATTAGGTCATGCACAATACCACTTACCAATGTATTCTGTCTATGCTTAGACTAGAAACGTATTCGCTTATAGCCATTATTTATTTGCCCATACCTAAGATGGAGTCTGGCCAGTACGCCTGTGATGTGATGCGCATCAGAGCACTGCCGACGGCACCTTTTCATTGACACCTGACAATCAGTGACGTCACAGGGGTTTCCGCTTGACCCGCCGTGTCACCTAGGTCGCAGGAAGTGATGTAATCTCCGGCATATACAACACCACACATGTACCGCAAATTATACCGGAAGGATGCACACCTGTGGTGATATCTCTATAAGGTTAATCTTGTCGCACAGTATGGCATAACCCCCAGAGTAAGTCCACGCGAAACGCACATTGTATCTGCTGAGGTGGTATCCCACCTGGGTAATATGGGTAAAAGTTAATTGCGTCTTTGTGCTGGATAGTTATTACCAATGTGCATGCGGTCTAGCATATAGCAGTGTTATGATTCAGGCCATATTGGCATATACCAATGACTGATGCATATAGACTGGTTACCTGTCTAATCAACTTACCTGCATTCAGCATTTATGATAAAAGGCTATCAATATTGAAACACTAGCACTTTAAGGTATTCTATTTTATATACTCTTCCTGCCACAATACACATGTATATACAGTGCCTTGCGAAAGTATTCGGCTCCCTGGAACTTTTCAACCTTTTCCCACATATTATGCTTCAAACATAAAGATCCCAACTGTAAATTTTTGGTGAAGAATCAGCAACAAGTGGGACACAATTGTGAAGTTGAACAAAATGTATTGGTTATTTTAAATTTTTGTGAAAATTCAGAAACTGAAAAGTGGGGCGTGCAAAATTATTCAGCCCCTTTAACTTAATACTTTGTTGCGCCACCTTTTGCTGCAATTACAGCTGCAAGTCACTTGGGGTATGTCTCTATCAGTTTTGTACATTGAGAGACTGAAATTCTTGCCCATTCTTCCTTGGCAAACAGCTCGAGCTCAGTGAGGTTTGATGGAGATCATTTGTGAACAGCAGTTTTCAGCTCTTTCCACAGATTCTTGATTGGATTCAGGTCTGGACTTTGACTTGGCCATTCTAACACCTGGATACGTTTATTTGTGAACCATTCCATTGTAGATTTTGCTTTATGTTTGGGATCATTGTCTTGTTGGAAGACAAATCTCTGTCCCAGTCTCAAGTCTTTTGCAGAATCCAACAGGTTTCCTTCAATTTTAACCATCTTCCCTGTCCCTGCTGAAGAAAAGCAGGCCCAAACCATGATGCTGCCACCACCATGTTTGACAGTGGGGATGGTGTGTTCAGGGTGGTGAGCTGTGTTGCCTTTACTTGCCTTTACGCCAAACATATCATTTGGCATTGTTGCCAAAAAGTTCGATTTTTGTTTCATCTGACCAGAGCACCTTCTTCCTCATGTTTGGTGTGTCTCCCAGGTGGCTTGTTGCAAACTTTAAACAACACTTTTTATGGCTGTCTTTGAGAAATGGCTTTCCTCTTGCCACTCTTCCATAAAGGCCAGATTTGTGCAGTGTACGACTGATTGTTGTCCTATGGACAGTCTGTCCCACCTCAGCTGTAGATCTCTGCAGTTCATCCAGAGTGATCATGGGCCTCTTGGCTGCATCGCTGATCTGTCTTCTCCTTGATAGAGATGAAAGTTTAGAGGAACGGCCGGGTCTTGCTAGATTTGCAATGGTATGATACTCCGTCCATTTTAAGATGATTGCTTCGCACAGTGCTCCTTGGGATGTTTAAAGTTTTTTAAATCATTTTGTATCCAAATCCGGCTTTAAACTTCTCCACAACAGTATCACGGACCAGCCTGTTGTGTTCCTTGGTCTTCTTGATGCTCTCTGTGCTTCAAACAGAGCCCTGAGACTTTCACAGAGCAGGGGCATTTATATGGAGACTTGATTACACACAGGTGGATTATATTTATTATCATTAGTCATTTAGGACAACATTGGATCATTCAGAGATCCACAATGAACTTCTGGAGTGAGTTTGCTGCCCTGAAAGTAAAGGGGGCGAATAATATTGCACGCCCCACTTTCCAGTTTTTGAATTTCCACAAAAATTTTAAATAACCAATAAATTTCATTCAACTTCACAATTGTGTCCAACTTGTTGTTGATTCTTCACCAAAAACTTACATTTGGTATATTTATGTTTTGAAGCATGATATGTGGGAAAAGGTTGAAAAGTTCCAGGGGGCCAAATACTTTCGCAAGGCACTGTACCAAAATTAGTCCATAAACATTTACATATACTCTGGCACTTCTCGAGAATAATAAATACACAATCTTCGGACTTATATATTGAAAATTAGCCGAAAAAAAGAAGAGATCCAAAAAACAATAAAAAATCATATTTTATTAATGAATATTAAAAGTTTAGTTTAAAAAGATAAACAATAATGCCCAGTAGGCACTCAACCGCCTAACTATAGCCAAATATCACACAAGGTACCGTAAGCACTAAATTCGGAAGTAAATTACTGGAATGCAAACCATTTGTGCAAATAATACAATATTTCTTAAAAAAGCGTACAAAAAATGCCAAAGATTCAGTGAGAAATGTACCAAAATATGTAATCACAGCAGTAACATGACAAAGAAATGTCTAAGTACCTGTGGCAATCAGAGCCTGAAACTACACTGAAAAATAGGCTGCAGATGAAAAAAAGAAATAAACCGCAATCAAATGGTAACTGTACCTGAAGTGTGTATGAGTGACAAAGATGGCGCAGCCTCCTCACCCCAAGGCACGTTTCACACCCAGCTTCTTCCGGGGGCATGTCCATGTGGAAGGCGGTATGAGTTTAAATAGTACCGATAGCCAATTAGAGAGCGCGAAGACAACAAGAGCGTGAATGGCTTGGTGTCGTCTCGCCGTATGAAAATCACTACCAGTGACACACGCTGTTGAACCGCAAGCAGTAATGCTAGAGGTACAATAATAGAGCACTCCCGGAAGTGAACGGCAGTGATGAAGCTGCGCAGGCGCACAATCATGCAGAGAAAGGTGCCGTGATAAAAGGTGAAAACAAAAAAAATGTGAACCGACCCTTCAACTGTTATATAAGCATGCTCCAATCCAAATATAAATCACATCCATAATGAGGTAGTCTCAATAGTTTCTAATCTATTGTTGTTTGACTATATCAATTTAATAATTCAAAAAATACATTAAAATTCCTGTAACATATAGCAGTCCATTTTCAATGGTAGTCCCAAAGGTTGAATACAATCCATCGAAAGGAATTATAACAGCATGCTTTAGTCCATTGTAATTAGGAACTTCCATCAAAAAGATTAATCTAAGCATGCTTTAGTCCACTGTAGTTAGAAACCTCAAAGCACAGAGGAAAAAAGAACTCAGCAGAGTATAGTCTTTAATGGTTAAAAAACCTCAAAAAAATGAGGGATCAAGGTGATGTATCCAATAATTCTCCGAAATTGAAGACAGCTGACATCAGCCAACAGTCGAAGATAATGAAAACCTCCATGATAAAGCTCAATCTAAATCGTAAGAAAAAATAATAATTAAAAAAGTAAAATACATGATAATAACCCACTCACCCCATAAAAAGATGCCAAAAACAAGGAGACTACAAAAAGGAGCCTTGGCATGATTTTAATGAAGCCGGCAAATGTTTCAGCGGCTATTCTGCTATGTAGAACTGTATGAAATATATATATATGCATTCTCCGTGTCTATATCTATTCTTTTGTTTCTTTATTAAACCTGTCAGTGTGATTTTACTGTTTTGCAAAATGAATTGCCGGCTTTTGGTAAAGGACACTGGGTGCGATTTTCTCACAAGTCACACTTGCGGCCCCATAGAATTGCATTGGCGAGTCCGATCCGATAATCGTAAATTGGGAGAGTAGAAACAGAAGCGCAGAAAACAGTGCACACACAGGTGAAATATGTGTATAAAAAGGCTTTATTTAACACCAATGCCTGGCAGACAGAAAATATAAAATCACCACATGGACAATTCAAGCCTGACAAGGTATACCATAGGGGCAATATTTGATAAAGGTGCAGCTGTGAATAAGTGACTCACACACAGATCACTGCCACGGCGGCATGTAAAGGATAACTAATATTCCAGTCCAAAATATAAATAGATGCTATGGTATTATAGCTAATGTTCGATAATATAATATCACATCAAAATTATTCCAACTTGCTAATTTACTAATACCATAAGCGCTCTGAGCAGAGATCATGCGCCAGACACATATATAAAACCTTATAGACTGAGCGCACTCCATGCAACTGTGTTATAAAGATCAAAAAATACCTCACAAACTAGCCAAAGCTGGGACACTCTGCACCATGTTATTGCTCTGGTGAATGCAATATACAGAGAAATAATTTATGCACAAAGCCAAAAATCATGTAAAAAATTGCTCAAAACCAGAAAGGCTGGTATGGTAGATAATGAAATGTTATCACTTTCAAATAGTGCCAGAGCAATAACAATGCTATATCCAGAGCGCTCTCAGCAGTGGCCATGTGGTGCATACAAATACATGCATAAGAGTAAGGCTGGAGTCACACACAAGGTAGAAAATACGGACCGTATTTTACGCCCATAACACGCATAAATGGTCCCTAAATAGTGATCCGTATGTCATCCGTTGTCAGGGTGTGGCCGCGTATTTTTCTCATGTAAGCATCCGTATGTAATCCGTATACCGTTTTTTTCTCGCAACCTTGCAAAATGGACATTTAACGGTTTTGAGGCCTGCACATAATTTAAATCATCAGCACCAACCCTATTTATTGCCTCAACATCAGGTGGCAGCCTCCAATCTGCCCATTTTGGTGCTCTGCTCGTGTGGGTGTCTTGCTGGTTGTTAGCAAACAGGTCTGACACACTTCAGTTCACCCCATTGGCGATCGACAATATCCGGCATCGTTCGTGCTACATGTTCGGAAATCTGGTCCAGAGTTCATAATCTGGTCATGCCAGAGCCCAAGATGGTAGACTGGTTGAGGATTGCCAGGGGATTTGAGTTGCACTGCCAAATCCCCAATTGTATTGGAGCCCTAGATGGGAAGCACATCCGTGTGCGTAAGTCGCCGAAATCAGGGTCCCAATTCTATAATTATAAACAATATTTTTCTGTAGTTTTGCTGGCTCTGGTTGACAACAACTACAGGTTTATAATTGTAGACATTGGGGCTTATGGAAGAACTGGAGACTCTAGAGTCTTCAGTTCTTCCATTATGAGTCGGCGGCTGCGCAAAAATCTGTTGGACCTACCACCACCACGTCAGCTGCCAGGCTCAAATCAAGAAGCGGTGCCTTATGTCCTAGTGGGGGATGAAGCCTTCCAATTGACCAGGTATGTCATGAGGCCATACCCGCGCAGAAACCTTGACCACCGGCGCAGGATTTTTAATGTGCGCCTTTCACATGCCCGAAGACCGGTGGAGTGCGCCTTCGGCATTCTTTGCGCCAAATGTCGTGTCCTCCAGTCTACCATTCAGCTGAGTGAAGCCAACGTCATTGAGGTCATCAAAGCTTGTGTGGTCCTCCATAACTTCACTAGACTGCATGATTGCTCCTCATCTGATGCGACTGAAGGTGTGGTAGACAATGGGGCTAGGCCTACGCCACATGTGCTCCCTTTACGGTGTCCTCTCTCAGGACTCAAAGTACGTGATGTGTTCACTCAGTATTTTGTTTCACCTCATGGTTCTACTACCTGGCAAGATCAGGCTGTATCTATGTTGTGATGTTCATCATTTTTTTTGTTTGGTCTTCTCTGATTTGTGTTGTCTGTTTATATGTGATAAAGTTGACTTACTTATTCGAATGCCTAAAATAATTCAGGAAGAAGGCCAAAGATGCATTTTAGAATGTTTTATAAATGCAAAAAATAGCTTACAATACGGTGTACCATATTTTTGTCATATGGCAGATATTGTCTAGGCCATTTAGCCTTTTCTGTATATAACATTGTCATTTTTGACACACAAAGAGGTAACAAGAAATTATAAATACCAACAAAAATAATTTACAAAACGATTAGCTATTTTATAACTGCTGGTAGCTTGGCGGAGGTGATGGCGGGAGGCCTTCATCTCTTTGTTGGGGGTTGGGGTGCCCAGCTTGACCATCACCCTGTTGGGGTGGATGATCTTGACCCTGTGGGAAGATGTGGCCATGTTCCAGCAGCTGCGCACCAAAGAAACCATAAGGATACTATCGATTATAATCCTGTGGCTGATTGTAGCCACGTCCATCATACCCCCCAATATGACCATGTCATCCAAAACAAGGTTGGGGCCAGCCTCCAACACCAGGTCTGTACGAGTGGCCATATTGGGCAGGTTGGTTATAGGCTGCCATTTGGCCCTGTTGTGGCCAAGGTTGGTTTGGGAGGGAATGGGTGGAGGTGTAGGCACACGTGCAGGCCGACACTCAGATCCTAATTGAGCATGCACAGCTGGTTGTCGGACAAGGCGGAGACGGTTAGGAGTTGAGAGCTGCCACCTCTCAAGATACTCAAACAACTCATATGGGTCATTGGGGTGTGTGCATGCATCAATTAGAATCTGAATGGATCCGCGCATACGTAGCCTCACCTCACGGGGTAGGGGACGAAGGTACCGGGCCAGGCTTCGGGAATATGCCTCTTCACCCTCATCCTGGGCAGCCCTGGACAGGTAATTTAGGACACCTGTGTCTAAATGCCTCGGGGTATCAGAGGCAGTGTTGTCCCTTCTCCATCTCCCACGGCGGCCTACGGCTGCAGGCTGGGGGGACCCCTCAACACGGCCAGTAGGGCTGCTGCTGTTGGCAGGGTCTTCTAAGTTGCTGGCTGCTGGTGGCTCTGCTGGGTCTGGTCCAGGTGTAGAACGTGATGCTGGTGGAGCTTGGGGGTTGCAAAAGCTCGGGTCAGAAGATGGGCCAGCCACCTCTTCACATCCCCCGTCCGGGTCTATGATGGGCTCAGTATAAGACCCTGTCTCCCTCTCTGTGAGGTTGGACTGAGTTCTGTTAGGAAATGTACAAATAAACAAATGCAGCTCTGACCCTAAAAAGCATATGTGTCATGTGGTGTGATGTCCGTACTTACGGTCTGAGATCCATGCTGGGTGCCAAAAATGCCAAGCAGTCAAAATAGATGTATTTCCGCTTGGTCAGTGCTGCTGCCCCACTCCTGGCCCTCTGCTGTCTTTCCCGCCGATACTGGTCGCGGATGCTGCGCCAGCGTCTCATCACATCCTCAACTGCAATGTGAAGTGAAAAGGGACTGTAACCCTTGGGAATTGTGCCAAACAATATTCCTAACATTTCACATAGTCACGTGGCCTAGTAAGGGGTGGTTTTTATGTAAATTTTTCTTTAGCAAACAGAGATACACAGTCTAGGATTGTAGGGGCTACATTTAAGAAAGCTCACTTCTGGCCTTTAAGCTGATTGGTAAAAATGACATTTACTTACGAATGTGTTGTTGCTCCTCACGTAGCCGTTGGGCATAGTCTGGGAACATGTGCACACAGATGCGCCTGCATGCCGCTTCTTTGCGGCCTCAGTCAGAATAATGGGCATCCCGTTGGTCCCAAAGTTCGGGCCTTTCCTGTACCAACACAATTAGGAGCTCCACATTAATGTGGCCAGACATAACGCTGCAGGACTCTGTGGAGGCATACTTCCTGAATGTCTGGAGCGCTATTTGAGCTAATTTGCATGTCTAAGCTTCCTGATGATGGATTGGCCCATTTGCTGTCACCAGGAAAAGTCTTGCGTATATCTCGCAAGTCACATGGGTGGTCCGTGTGTAATGTGATTTTTCTGCGCACCCATAGACTTGCATTGGCGTACTACGGTCGTAATACGCTGACAATCGCAGCATGCTGCGATTGGCACAGACCGTAGAAAATACGCAAGAAAAATACGGCTGATGGGAGCTACCCCATAGAGAATAATTTGTCCGTGGGCAATGCGTTTTTTTATCGCCTCTCACTCATCCGTATTCCTCTCTAGTGTGATGCCGGCCTAACAGATAGACACACACTGCAATCACATAATTACCCAGAGCCCAGGTTATACCATCAGGTCTGTCCGGTCCGACGCGTGTCCCTGTCCCCACAACAGGTTCGTCAGGGAATCTACATGTCAATATCTATTCTTTCGTTTCTTTATTAAACCTGTCAGTGTGATATTACTGTTTTGCAAAATGAATTGCCGGCTTTTGGTAAAGGACACCGGGTGCGATTTTCTCGCATTTCACACTTGCGGCCCCATAGACTTGCATTGGCAAGTCTGATCTGATGATCGGTGACAAACGCAGCATACTGCGATTTTCTCAGCTCGATTAAAACGGCCGAGACAAAAAAAAATCGCATGATGGGAGCTGCACCATAGATTAACTTTGGGACGAGTGCAATGCGATTTTTTATCGCATTGCACTCGGCCGTTTTTCTCGCTAGTGTGACTCTGGTCTAATGCTGTTTGTCTTCCTTGACTATCAGCGGCTTACAATTCCACACCCGAGATGATACCAGTGCTGCCTGTGCAAGTAGCATCCTGCTCAGCCGTCCATCACTCCACTACCCACGACAACGTCAGCACTGCCTGAGCCAGCTCAATCCCTTCATGCAGCTTCTCGTTTCTCATGTTCTACGCTGCTTGTTATCCCTGCCTGTGCAGCAGTTCTGCTGGGCCAGCTTCCACGTGTCCGGCGTCTAACTGGAGGTAACACCTGTGTCCCTTGGTCATTCCATTCTGATATTGTCTGAGGGGTCTTACTACGGGTGACTGGGGCTCTCATAGTCATGCACCCCTCGGAGCCCCCAAGACCTTGGGCCTGTAGTGCAACACGGATTGATCTTTGGTTTCAAGAACGTTCCAGGGAATCCAAGCAGGAGTGGAGACCTTATCGTATTGATTTTAGTCTCCAGAAACCGCCTGCTTCTCCATCTCCAGTCTCTCTTCCTGAACCAATACAAGTGGATCAAGTGAGCTTGGCCAGGCAGCGCCAGGAGGCATGCTGAGTGGAAGGAAGATGTTTCTACTGCGGTAGTTCGGAGCATCAGATCCGCTTCTGTTCAGAGAGGTCGGGAAACTCCAGTGCCTAGGGTCGGTAGGAGAGCCTTCCCTGGGTAAAGATCATTTCTCTCCATCTCTGCAACTGACTGTTTCCATATCCTTTGGCACAGTTAAATTCTCGGAACTTTGTCACTTGGATTCCAGAGCCGCGGGGAATCTCATCCAGCAAGCGGTTGTGGACCATTACCAGATTCCAGTCCAGCGCCTTCCAAATCCACTGCTAGTGACATCCGTAGATGGCAAACCCCTGACCGAGCCCATTCAGTTCCACACTGTGCCAGTGAAACTTCAGGTAGGTCTATCGCGTTCTGAAGAATTTGTTTTTATGTTTTGCCTGGTTTGTCTCACCCCTTGTTTCTAGGTTTGCACTGGTTCCGAACACATGAACTTGTCTTGAATTGGAGGACTGGAGAAGTCCTGCACGGGGGAGATTTCTGGTCCGATCATTGCATCACCCCCATTTGTCCTGTTCCTGCTCCAGTTCAGCCAGCTGACCTACTGGGTTTACCATCCCCTTACTGGGCTTTCTCTGATGTCTTTGGGAAAAGTGAAGCAGAGAGACTACCTCCACACATGTCGTATGACTATCCCATTGATCTGCTTCCCGGAACGACTCCTCCTCAGGAGCGAATCGATCCTTTTTCCCCATGCAGAGACCCAGGACATGTCGGACTACATCCAGGAGAACCTGACTAGAGGATTTATCTGGAAATCATCTTCCCCAGCGGAGGCAGGATTCTTTTTCATTAGGAAAAAGGACGGATCTCTTCGGCCATGTATCAATTACAGGGGGTTAAACCAGATCACGGTAAAAAATAAATATCCATTACCGCTTATTTCAGAGCTGTTTGATCATCTCCAAGGGGCCAAGATCTTCACCAAACTAGATCTCAGAGGGGCCTACAACCTTATTCGTATACGTCAGTGAGACAAATGGAAAACAGCCTTCAACACTCGAGATGGACACTATGAATACCTGGTAATGCCATTTGGCCTCAGTAACACACACACCCGCGGTCTTCCGGGAGATTGTAAATGACATTTTTAGAAATCTCCTCTATTCATGTGTTGTTGTCTATTGGGATGACATCTTGATTTACTCCACAGACCTAGCCACTCATCGGAAACACGTGTGTCAGGTTCTACAAAGACTCGAAGAGAATAGACTGAATGCCAAGTTTGAGAAATGTGTCTTCGAGCAATCCTCTCTGCCTTTTCTCGGTTATGTAGTCTCGTCCACAGGTCTAAAGATGGATCCGGAGAAATTATCTGCTATCTTCAAGTGGCCTCGCCCGTCCGGGCTGAAAGCGATACAACGGTTCCTGGGATTCGCCAACTATTATCGCCAATTTATTCCACACTTTTCTACTCAAGTGGCACCCATCTCGGCTCTAACTCAAAAAGGCATTAATCCCAAGGATTGAACTCCCGAAGCGGAAGAAGCCATTGCTTCAATGAAGGAAGCCCTCTCTTCCGCGCCCATTCTCCATCGACCGGACTCTGACAAACAATTTTTTCTTGAGGTAGACGCTTCCTCCACAGGCGCAGGAGCGGAGCTCTCTCAAAAGTCCTATACCAGTCGTATGGTCTCTTGTATTTTTTTCTCAAAGGTTTTTTCCATTTCAGAGAGGAACTATTTTATTGGAGATCAGGATCTGTTGGCAATCAAGATGGCTCTGCAAGAATGATGACTCCTCCTCAAGGGAGCAGTTTATCAAGTTGTCATATTCAGCAATCAAAAAAACCTGGCTTACCTCCAGTCAGCACAGAGATTGTATCCCCACCAGGCCAGGTGGGCTTTGTTTTGTGCTTGATTTAATTTTTTTCTTCATTTTCGTCCAGCTGACAAGAATGTCAAGGCCAATGCACTTTCCAGAGCTTTCCTGCCTCCCGATTCAGAGGAAGAACCACAACATATCATTGAGCCATCCGGGTTAGAGCCAGTAGTCTCTGCCAATCTCTCTCGGCTTCCCCCAGGCAAAACTCTTGTGCCCTCTTTGGACAAAAATCGTGTTCTTCAGTGGGGTCACTCCTCCAAGTTGGGCGGGCATGCTGGTCAGAAAAAGATTTTGCAACTTATCTCCCATTACAAATAGTGGTCTACCATGGGCAAAGATATCCTGAAGTATGTCGCAGCCTGTCCTTCGTGTGCCTGTAACAAAACTGCAAGATCATCCCATCTCTTCTGGCTGCTCTGCTGTCTGGGTTGTGGTAGATCGCTTTTCGAAGATTGCTCACTTCGTTCCTCGGTCTGGTCTTCCGTCTGCTCCTGAGCTTGCTGAATATTTCATATAGCATATCTTCCGTCTCCATGGGTTTCCTCTCCACATTGTGTCAGACAGGGGAGTTCAGTTCAGGAGAGCGGTCTGTAAACTAATGAAGGTAGAACTGGATTTTTCGTCTGCTTACTATCCTCAATCTAATGGGCAAGTGGAGAGTACCAGTCAAGTCTTGTCCGGCTTTCTGCGTTACTTCGTCAATGCGCATCATGATGACTGGGTCAAGTTACTGCCCTGGGCCGAGTTTTCGTATAACAATCAAGTAAGTAAATCCTCTGGAAGGTCTCCTTTCCATATTGTGTTTGGACTGCAACCCGGAATCCCTCTTCCCATCTCTGGGCCCTCAGGCGTCCCGGCAGCTGACACCTTTGCAGAGGAATTCTTTAAAGTATGGAGTGATACCAGGTCCGCCCTGGAAAAAGCCTCACAACGTATGAAGAGACAGGCGGACAAAAGACGCCTGGATGCTCCAATCTTTCGGCCTGGAGATAAGGTGTGGCTCTCCTCCAAGTACATCCGTTTGAAGATGCCCTCCTACAAATTGGGCCCCTGTTTCATCGGTCCCTTTGAAGTCTTGAAACAAATTAAAGCAGTCTCGTATAAATTGAAATTGCCTGCTTCATTATGTGTGCCTAATTCTTTCCATGTTTCCCTCCTCAAACCTCTAGTTTTGAGCTCCTTCTTCAAGGATCCGGGTAGAACTCCTGATCCCGTCAGTGAGGAGGATGTCTTTGAGGTAAAAGATATCTTGGCCACAAAGAGAGAAAGGGGTAAGACCTACTTCATGGTGGATTGGAAGGGCTTCGGTCCTGAGGAGAAGTCTTGGGAGTCCAAAGAAAACATCCAGGCTCCTGTTCTATTGGAGAGATTTAACACAGGCTTGAAAAAGAGTGGGCGTAAGGAAGGGGATACTGTAATACCTGTGCCTGCATGGGGTCCCCGCCGGGCTCCCCGTCCCCTCGCTGTGGCGCCCGTAACTCCTCAGGGCCCCCATCGGGGAACCCCGCTCTCAGACTACTCCCTGCCGCCCTGCTGCTCCTGCTACCTGGCGTGCGACCAGCACATCCCTGGGTATGAGGCTTAAGTCACACGTTCGCGCGCTTCCGGTCTCTTAAAGAGACAGGGTGTATTTTTCAAAAATGTTATTAACCAATGGTATTCGTGTGTGTTATTTCTAGCCCCTCTGCCATAGAGAGGGTGCCAGAGCAACAAGTGTTTACTGTTGCTAGTTCCGGTTTTGTGTTCTGACGTGCCTGTGACCAGTTGTGTCTCTTCCGTGTGCAGCCAGTATCCTGCTAATACTGTTTGTCTTCCTAGTCTACCAGCAGCGTACTATTCCACACCCAAGACGATACCAATGCTGCCTGTGCAAGTAACTGTAACAACCTGCTGGTATCACTGCATGGCCTCCCATCTCCCACACACCAACTTACTCACTGCTTCAGGTCATGCTGTGATTTCTCTCTGCCACCAGCTCCTTGCCTTGTCTCCTGTCTGCTATGTTCATGTTTCCTGACTGTCTGTATAGGTGGGCAGCGCCTGAACTCTCTGCTTCTTATGGAGTCAGGGTGCACCTGGCTAATGTGTCCCTGATAGAGTTGAGCGATACCGTCCGATACTTCAAAGTATCGTATCGGATGGTATCGGCCGATCTTTAAAAAAAGTATCGGTATCGCCGATTCCGATACCGGAAGTCCCATTCAAGTCTATGGGACTTCCGGTATCGGAATAAGAAAAACCCTTTCCTGCCCTTGTACAGCCTCTCTGGGGTCTGTACGGGCCTTTCGGGGGGCTGTGCCGGCCTGCCAGGGGGTCTGTGCAGGCTCCGGTGGTCTGTGCCGGCCTGCCGGGGGGCTGTGCCGGCCTGCCGGTGGTCTGTGCAGGCTCCGGTGGGCTGTGCCGGCCTGCCGGGGGGCTGTGCCGGCCTGCCGGGGGGCTGTGCAGGCTCCGGGGGGCTGTGCCGGCCTGCCGGGGGGCTGTGCCGGCCTGCTGGTGGTCTGTGCAGGCTCCGGGGGGCTGTGCCGGCATCGTCCGATGGGACTACAAGTCCCATCGGGCGATGCCTGCTACCATGACAGTGATTGACACATTAGCCAATGATGGGACAGTAGTAGTCCCATCATCCGGCTAATGTGTTAAATGTAAAAAAAAAAAAATTACATGCTACATACATACAACATGCATGCTACATACATGCTACATTCATACTACATACTACATACATGCTACATTCATACTACATGCAACATACATACTACATATATACTACATACATACTACATACATGCTACATTCATACTACATAAATACTACATGCAACATACATACTACATATATACTACATACATACTACATGCATGCTGCATGCTACATACATACTACATGCTACATACATACCACATACATACTACATACATACTACATGCATGCTACATGCATGCTACATGCTACATACATAACACATATATACTACATGCATGCTACATACATACTACATGCTACATACATACCACATACATACTACATGCATGCTACATACATACTACATGCATGCTACATACATACTACATGCTACATACTACATATATACTACATGCATGCTACATACATACTACATGATACATACTACATATATACTACATGCATGCTACATACATACTACATGCTACATACATACTACATATATACTACATGCATGCTACATACATACTACATGCATGCTACATACATACTACATACATACTACATGCATGCTACATACATACTACATGCATGCTACATACATACTACATACTACATATATACTACATTCATGCTACATACATACTACATGCTACATACTACATATATACTACATGCATGCTACATACATACTACATATATACTACATGCATGCTACATACATACTACATATATACTACATGCATGCTACATACATACTACATGCATGCTACATACATACTACATGCATGCTACATACATACTACATACATACTACATGCATGCTACATACATGCTACATGCATGCTACATACATACTACATACTACATATATACTACATTCATGCTACATACATACTACATGATACATACTACATATATACTACATGCATGCTACATACATACTACATGCTACATACATACTACATATATACTACATGCATGCTACATACATACTACATACATACTACATGCATGCTACATACATACTACATGCATGCTACATACATACTGCATGCTACATACATACTACATGCTACATACATACCACATATATACTACATACATACTACATACAATACATTCATACAATACATACATAGACATACAGTACATATAACATAGAGTAACATACTTACCAATACTTGTCACATTGTTCCCCGAAGCCATTGTCTTTTCCGGAATAAATATTAACATACATACCACATACATACTACATGCATGCTACATACATACTACATGCATGCTACATACATACTACATGCTACATACTACATATATACTACATGCATGCTACATACATACTACATGATACATACTACATATATACTACATGCATGCTACATACATACTACATGCTACATACATACTACATATATACTACATGCATGCTACATACATACTACATGCATGCTACATACATACTACATACATACTACATGCATGCTACATACATACTACATGCATGCTACATACATACTACATACTACATATATACTACATTCATGCTACATACATACTACATGCTACATACTACATATATACTACATGCATGCTACATACATACTACATGATACATACTACATATATACTACATGCATGCTACATACATACTACATATATACTACATGCATGCTACATACATACTACATGCATGCTACATACATACTACATGCATGCTACATACATACTACATACATACTACATGCATGCTACATACATGCTACATGCATGCTACATACATACTACATACTACATATATACTACATTCATGCTACATACATACTACATGATACATACTACATATATACTACATGCATGCTACATACATACTACATGCTACATACATACTACATATATACTACATGCATGCTACATACATACTACATACATACTACATGCATGCTACATACATACTACATGCATGCTACATACATACTGCATGCTACATACATACTACATGCTACATACATACCACATATATACTACATACATACTACATACAATACATTCATACAATACATACATAGACATACAGTACATATAACATAGAGTAACATACTTACCAATACTTGTCACATTGTTCCCCGAAGCCATTGTCTTTTCCGGAATAAATATTAACATAACAAACCACAAAAATACTCACCCACGATCCGAAGCAGTCCACGAGTGTGTCCCACGACGTTCTTGGGTAGAGAACTGCAGCATCAGCTGTTGCTGCCGTTCTCTACGGGCTGCAGGAATCCAATGACGGAAGGTAGGTATCCTTCCGCACTGTATTCCTCCGCCACTTAAAAAAAAAAAAGTCCCTAGTCTCACTTTATGCCATTGCTGTGTGGGAATTTCCCACGCAGCAATGGCATAAAGTGAGACTAGGGACTTTTTTTTTTTTTAAGTGGCGGAGGAATACAGTGCGGAAGGATACCTACCTTCCGTCATTGGATTCCTGCAGCCCGTAGAGAACGGCAGCATCATCTGATGCTGCAGTTCTCTACCCATGATCGTCGTGGGACACACTCGTGGACTGCTTCGGATCGTGGGTGAGTATTTTTGTGGTTTGTTATGTTAATATTTATTCCGGAAAAGACAATGGCTTCGGGGAACAATGTGACAAGTATTGGTAAGTATGTTACTCTATGTTATATGTACTGTATGTCTATGTATGTATTGTATGAATGTATTGTATGTATGTAGTATATATGTGGTATGTATGTAGCATGTAGTATGTATGTAGTATGCATGTAGCATGCAGTATGTATGTAGCATGCATGTAGTATATATGTAGTATGTATGTAGCATGCATGTAGTATATATGTAGTATGTATGTAGCATGTATGTAGTATGTATGTGGTATGTATGTAGCATGTAGTATGTATGTAGCATGTAGTATGTATGTAGTATGTATGTAGTATGTATGTAGTATGTATGTGGTATGTATGTAGTATGTATGTAGCATGCATGTAGTATGTATGTAGCATGCATGTAGTATGTAGCATATATGTAGTATGTATGTGGTATGTATGTAGCATGTAGTATGTAGCATGCATGTAGTATATATGTAGTATGTATGTAGTATGTATGTGGTATGTATGTAGCATGTAGCATGTATGTAGTATGTATGTAGCATGCATGTAGTATGTATGTAGCATGTAGTATGTAGCATGCATGTAGTATGTATGTAGCATGTAGTATGTATGTAGCATGTATGTAGTATGTATGTAGCATGTAGTATGTAGCATGCATGTAGTATATATGTAGTATGTATGTAGCATGTAGTATGTATGTAGCATGTATGTAGTATGTATGTAGCATGTATGTAGTATGTATGTAGCATGTAGTATGTATGTAGCATGCATGTAGTATGTATGTAGTATTTTTTTTTTTTTTTTAACATTTAACACATTAGCCGGATGATGGGACTACTACTGTCCCATCATTGGCTAATGTGTCAATCACTGTCATGGTAGCAGGCATCGCCCGATGGGACTTGTAGTCCCATCGGACGATGCTTGCACAGACCCCCGGACATCAGCACAGCCCCCCGGCAGGCCGGCACAGCCCCCCGGCAGGCCGGTACAGACCCCCACAGGGTGCACAGCCCCCCGGCAGGCCGGCACAGCCCCCCGGCAGGCCGGTACAGACCCCCACAGGGTGCACAGACCACCGGCAGGCCGGCACAGCCCCCCGGCAGGCCGGTACAGACCCCCACAGGGTGCACAGACCACCGGCAGGCCGGCACAGCCCCCCGGCAGGCCGGTACAGACCCCGGGCAGTCCACACAGCCCCCCGGCAGGCCGGTACAGCCCCCCGGCAGGCCGGCAGAGACCCCCGGAAGGCCCGAAATGACGGCGCATCATGATGCGCACACACCGCGCATCATGATGACGTCAGTCTGTCAATCAACTTTGAACTTCCGATTCCGATGCCGAATTCCGATATTGAAAAAATATCGGAAGTCGGTATCGGAATTCCGATACAGCAAGTATCGGCTGATACCCGATACTTGCGGTATCGGAATGCTCAACACTAGTCCCTGACCAACTACCTCGAGCCCTCTACTATTTAGGGCTGCCCCACCCACTGAAACATTGCCTGTGCAATGTCTAAACTCAGTTAGTGGTTTTGCTGCTGATTAATCCAAGCTCTGTCCTGTGTTTCTCCATCTCCGGTGGCTACACTCCTGGCTTTGTCTTGTGACAGTCTGCCTGCCCTCCTGAAGGCAGAATATCATGGTCTCTGTGCTATAGCTCCTGCCCTTGTCTTGCCTAGTACCTTCGTTCGCCCTACAGGAGGCAGAATATCCTGGTCCTTGAGTCTTTGTCCCTGTGCCTTGTCTGAACTCTGTCCTACCACTGCCTCCTTGTCTTTGGCTTCTTTCCCTGCTGTGTCTTTCCTTGTATCCTCCCTGTCCATGCTCTGTACCCTTGCAGCTCTGCCTGCTCTGCACCCTTGCAGCTCTGCCTGCTCTGCACCAGTGCAGCTCTGCCTGCTCCACTCTCTTGCAACTCTGTCTGCTCTGTAGGCTCTGCCTGTTCTCAGTACTCTTGCGGATCCTGCTTGGTTCTATGGCTGCAGGACCTCTTGCCTACTCCGCACTCCTGCGGCTCTGCCTACTCCGCACTCCTGCGGCTCCACCTACTTTGCACTCCTGCGGCTCCGCCTACTCCGCACTCCTGGCTGTATCCATACCTGCACCTCCTGGGTGAACAGGTCCAAAACCTGTTCCTTCATATTCCGCTCTTTTGTGAATTCTCTTGCTCGGACTTTCTGAGCTGGAGCTCCCTCTGCGCCCTCTGGTTGTTACTGGGAGTAGAGGAGCTGGCCAGGTTTATGGAAGTTTTCCACCTGACAACGATAATTGGGAATCTGGGATTACTGGCTGGGATATTTTAATGTGATAGACAGGCCTCTATTCCTTATATTTAAAGACTCTATAGAAACAGGGTCTGTTCCTTTTGATTGGCGGCAAGCAAATGTGGTACCAACATTCAAAAAGGGGTGTAAAAGGGAACCTGGAAACTATAGGCCGGTAAGCTTAACATCTGTTGTGGGTAAAATTTTTGAAGGGTTTCTAAGGGATACCATTATGGAATATCTCAATGTTAATAAATGTTTAACTCCATATCAACATGGATTTATGAAGGATCGCTCCTGTCAAACTAACCTGATCAGCTTCTATTAGGATGTAAGCCCTCAAATGGACCAAGGAGAATCATTGGATGTCATTTATCTCGACATCTCTAAAGCATTTGACACTGTCCCACATAAAAGATTGGTAAGTAAGATGAGAAAGCGTGGGCTAGGGGAAAATGTGTTTAGATGGGTACAGTTGTGGCCAAAAGTATTGACACCCCTGCAAATCTGTCAGATAATACTCAGTTTCTTCCTGAAAATGATTGCAAACACAAATTCTTTGGTATTATCTTCATTTAATTTGTCTTAAATGAAAAAACACAAAAGAGAATGAAGCAAAAAAAGCAAAACATTGATCATTTCACACAAAACTCCAAGAATGGGCCAGACAAAAGTATTGGCACCCTCAGCCTAATACTTGGCTGCACAACCTTTAGCCAAAATAACTGCGACCAACCACTTCCGGTAATCATCAATGAGTTTCTTACAATGCTCTGCTGGAATTTTAGACCATTCTTCTTTGGCAAACTGCTCCAGGTCCCTGATATTTGAAGGGTGCCTTCTCCAAACTGTCATTTTTAGATCTCTCCACAGGTGTTCTATGGGATTCAGGTCTGGACTCATTGCTGGCCACCTTAGAAGTCTCCAGTGCTTTCTCTCAAACCATTTTCTAGTGCTTTTTGAAGTGTGTTTTGGGTCATTGTCCTGCTGGAAGACCCATGACCTCTGAGGGAGACCCAGCTTTCTCACACTGGGCCCTACATTATGCTGCAAAATTTGTTGGTAGTCTTCAGACTTCATAATGCCATGCACACGGTCAAGCAGTCCAGTGCCAGGGGCAGCAAAGCAACCCCAAAACATCAGGGCACCTCCGCCATGTTTGACTGTAGGGACCGTGTTCTTTTCTTTGAATGCCTCTTTTTTTCTCCTGTAAACTCTATGTTGATGCCTTTGCTCAAAAAGCTCTACTTTTGTCTCATCTGACCAGAGAACATTCTTCCAAAACGTCTTAGGCTTTTTCAGGTAAGTTTTGGCAAACTCCAGCCTGGCTTTTTTATGTCTCGGGGTAAGAAGTGGGGTCTTCCTGGGTCTCCTACCATGCAGTCCCTTTTCATTCAGACGCCAACGGATAGTATGGGTTGACACTGTTGTATGCTCGGACTGCAGGGAAGCTTGAACTTGTTTGGATGTTAGTCGAGGTATTTGCAGATGATACAAAACTAGGTAAGGTAGTTAACACAAAGGAGGACAGTTTGCAACTACAGACAGATTTGAGTAAATTGGAGAATTGGGCTGAAAAATGGCAAATGAGGTTTAACACAGATAAGCGTAAGGTTATGCACATGGGAAGGAGAAACAGATGCTACAATTACTTACTAAATGGGAAACTGCTGGGGAAATCAGACATGGAAAAAGACTTAGGCATCTTAGTCAATAAGAAGCTAAATTGGAGTGCCCAGTGTCAGGCAGCTGTCACCAAAGCAAATAGGGTCATGGGATGCATTAGAAGAGGTCTGGGGACACCAGATGAAAACATAATTCTCCCACTGTACAAATCACTCGTCAGACCACACTTGGAGTATTGTGTGCAATTTTGGACACCGGTGCTCAAGAAAGACATTACTGAACTTGAAAGGGTTCAAAGGCGGGCTACTAAAATGATAAATGGAGTTGGTTCACTACAATACCCAGAAAGGTTATAAAAATTAGGTCTATTTACGCTAGAAAAGAGAAGACTTAGGGGAGAACTAATATATATGTACAAGTATATCAGAGGACAATACAGACATCTCTCCAATGAACTGTTTATACGAAGGACTGTGACAAGAACAAGGGGGCATTCTCTTCGTTTGGAGGAAAGACAGTTTCTGCACCAGCAAAGAAGAGGGTTCTTCACGGTAAGAGCAATGAGACTCTAGAATTAAAAACCAGCAAATAATTCCAGCGGATGCTTCCTACTTGGCCATAAAATCCATTTTATTTATATCTTTTAAAATAGTTCCATGTGGCAGAAACCCAAATATATACAGGGGGTCAGAAGAAAAAAGGGCACACTGCTGCTTTATGCGTGCAGACTACGCGTTTCGACCTTACTAGGTCTTCTTCTAGACCTAGAAACGCGTAGTCTGCACGCATAAAGCAGCAGTGTGCCCTTTTTTCTTCTGACCCCCTGTATATATTTGGGTTTCTGCCACATGGAACTATTTTAAAAGATAAAAATAAAATGGATTTTATGGCCAAGTAGGAAGCATCCGCTGGAATTATTTGCTGTTTTTTGTTTCTATTGCAACATGGGTGTGCCTCTCCCATTACAACTCCGTGCGGCTTCCTGGCAGTGAGCAGAACCACTAAGGACGTCTAACTGGGTGAGCTGGCTATAATTTTTCTTGTTTGAGACTCTAGAATTCTCTTCCTGAGGAAGTGGTGATGGCCAACTCACTGAATGAAATTAACGCAGTCTCGTATAAACTGAAATTGCCTGCTTCATTATGTGTGCCTAACTCTCCATGTTACCCTCCTCTAACCTGTAGTTTTGAGCTCCTTCTTTAAGGACCCAGGTACTACTCCTGATCCCGTCAGTGAGGAGTGTTATGAATGAGTCACCATAGGAGGCAAAAACAGAAATACTAGCTAAGTCCAGAAAACAAGAGAAGTTGGCAGCTATCGAATTGCAGACCCCTGAACCTATCAACAACAACTAGCAGTAGCAGTGGGGGGTTCCTACGGTGCCCTAGACCCCTCGTCACACCCGGAGAACTACATAGCCTAAAGACTGAAAGGGAAATCTAAACTGCCCCAGAGCAGACCCCAAAGCAATAGGCAGCCCCCAACATATAATGACGGTGAAGCAAGATGAAAAAACACTTACACAGATAGAAAGATAGGCTGAGCAAATGATGGGGTCCAAGCTAACTAGATAGGACAGGATAGAAAAGCTGCTGTCTGCAATCCGCCAAAACCCCTATCAAAACAAGGGCCAACAGGCTGATAGGGAAAAAAGCCCTGAAGACGCTAGGCTTCAAAAAGACTATATCAGCACTCAGGTATTTTCTGAAGACAGAGCAAAAAAGAATTCAGCTCACCCCAGCAGGGAATGGCAGAAATCCAGAAAAAACAAGGCAAAGCAAAACAGAACACAAATGCAAAAAGCAGAGCAGAAAAACTTAGCTTTTGAGGAGCAGGAATCAGACTGGACTCCTAGAATCCTTCAGAGAGATCACCAGCAAGGAAGAAGGGCGTCGGCTGTCCTATATCCTGTCAGCAATTCCTGTCACCCAGTCATCATCATCATCATCATACCCAGGTGCTTTGTAATCAGCCTCACTACCTTCCTTCACCAGAAGAGGGAGTTCATCAGACCTCAATGGTGAAGGGGAAAATGAACTCACAACAGTACCTCCCCCTTGAGGAGGGGTCACCGAACCCTCATCCACGCCACCAGGGCGATCAGGGTGAGCCCGATGAAAGGCACGCACCAATCTTTTGGCATGAATATCAGAGGCAGAGACCCAGGAATTATCCTCCTGACCATAACCCTTCCACTTAACCAAATACTGGAGTCTCCGTCTAGCCAGACGGGAATCCAGTATCTTCTCTACCTCATATTCCATGTTACCTTCAACCAATACAGGGTCCAGAGGTGCCACCCCAGGAACTACTGGTTCAACAAACCTCTTCAACAAGGACTTATGAAACACATTATGGATTTTAAATGTGACAGGAAGAGCCAAACGAAAAGAGATCGGATTAATAATCTCCAAAATCTTGTAAGGTCCAATAAATCTAGGCTTAAACTTAGGAGAAGCCACCTTCATAGCGATATTTTTTGATGATAACCAAACCATATCACCAATCTTAAACTGGGGACCAATGGTCCTATGTCGGTTGGAAAACCGCTGGGCCTTTTCCTGGGAGAGAGATAACTTATCCACCACTTGGTCCCAGATCTGGTGCATTCTCTCCACCACAGTGTCAACACCTGGGCAGGCAGAAGGCTCCACCTGCCCTGAAGAAAATCGAGGATGAAACCCAAAGTTACAAAAAAAGGTGACATCAAAGTGGCAGAACTAGCTCTATTATTTAAAGCAAATTCGGCCAAGGGCAAAAATGAAACCCAATCATCCTGATCAGCGGAAATAAAACATCTCAAATACGACCCCAAGGTCTGGGTTGTTCTCTCCGTCTGCCCATTGGTCTGAGGGTGAAAAGCAGAGGAGAAGGACAACTGAATTCCCAGCTTGGAACAGAAAGTCCTCCAAAATCTAGACACAAACTGAACTCCTCTGTCAGATACAATGTTCTCAGGAATCCCGTGCAAGTGAACCACCTGTTGCAAAAACAGGGGCACCAACTCAGAGGAAGATGGCAACTTAGGGAGTGGTACAAGATGAACCATCTTAGAGAACCTATCACAAATCACCCAAATAACAGTCATTCTCTGAGAGACAGGCATATCAGAGATGAAATCCATTGAAATATGGGTCCATGACCTCCTGGGGACCGGCAAAGGCATCAACAACCCACTAGAGCGAGAACAAGGTTTAGACTGGGAGCAAGTCCCACAGGACTGCACAAAATTCCTGACATCACGAGACAAGGCGGGCCACCAAAAAGACCGACTCACCAGATCTATAGTACCAAAAATACCTGGATGACCAGCCAATGCAGAGCAATGAACTTCAGACATCACTCTCTTCTTCCACTGGTCAGGAACATACAACTTTCCCCTGGGACAACGCTCAGGTTTGTCCTCCTGGAACTCTTCCAGAGCACGTCTCAAATCGGGCGAGATGGCAGAAAGAACTACCCCTTCGCCTAAGATGGTAGCAGGCTTGGTCACCACAGTAGAATCAGCAAAGAAGCTCCTAGAGAGAGCGTCAGCCTTGACATTCTTAGTGCCAGGAAGAAAAGAGACCACAAAATCAAAACGTGTAAAAAACAAGGCCAACCAAGCCTGTCTAGGGTTCAAGCGTTTGGCCGACTCCAGGTAAATCAAATTCTTGTGGTCAGTGAGGACCACGACTTGATGTTTAGCTCCCTCCAACCAATATCTCCACTCCTCAAATGCCCATTTCATGGCTAACAGTTCCCGATTCCCCACATCATAGTTACGTTCAGATGGAGAGAATTTTCAGGAAAAGAAAGCACAGGGATTCATTTTAGATGTTACAGGATCCTTTTGGGACAAAACAGCTCCTGCACCAATCTCAGAAGCGTCCACCTCTACCTGGAACGGGAGTGAGACATCAGGTTGCCGCAAAACCGGGGCAGAAGTGAATCTTCGCTTCAGCTCCTGAAAGGAAGAAACAGCCTCTGGAGACCAATTCAACACATCAGCACCCTTCTTAGTCAGATCAGTCAATGGCTTGGCAATACTAGAAAATTTTGCTATAAATTTCCGATAAAAATTAGCAAAACCCAAAAACTTCTGGAGGGCCTTCAAAGAAGTGGGCTGAACCCAATCATAAATGGCCTGTACCTTGGCCGGGTCCATTTCAATAGTTGACGGAGACAAAACAAATCCCAAAAATGAAATCCTCTGTACCCCAAAAAGGCATTTCGATCCCTTGACATACAGGGAATTCTCCCTCAAGATCCGGAACACAGTCCGAACATGTTCCACATGAGAATCCCAATCCTTGGAGAAGATCAAAATATCATCCAGATAGATAATCAAAAATTTATCCACAAAGTCTCAGAAAATGTCATTCATGAAGCACTGGAAGACAGAAGGGGCATTAGTGAGCCCAAAAGGCATCACCAGGTACTCAAAATGTCCCTCTGGAGTATTAAATGCCGTCTTCCATTCATCCCCATGATTAATGCGGAAAAGATTATACGCCCCCCTGAGGTCAAGCTTGGTAAACCAGCAAGCACCTTTAACTCTGAAGAATAGATCCGAAATCAGGGGTAACGGATACTGATATTTAATAGTAATTTTGTTGAGGGCACGATAATCAATACAAGGCCTTAATGAACCATCCTTTTAGGCCACGAAAAAAAAAACAGCACCTAAGGGTGAAGAGGATGGTCTAATATGACCCTTCTCCAACGCTTCCTTAATATAGGATCGCATAGCCTCGTGCTCGGGTACAGATAAATTGAAGAGCCGACCCTTGGGAAATTTACACCCCGGGCTCAGTTCAATTGCACTATCATAACTCCTATGAGGCGGCAAAGACGCAGACTCATTCTCACTAAATACATCATAAAAGTCCGCCAAATAGTCAGGAACATCATGCGACTGAGGAGAGGTGGAAAAAACCGGAGCCTCACCAAGGGCACACCGACAACCCCAACTCACCACAGACACAGATTTCCAATCCAAAACTGGATTATGAATGTGCAACCAGGGAAACCCCAGAACAATAGTATCATGCAAATTATGCAACACCAAAAATCTGCAATTGTCTTGATGGTCTGGGGCGACCCGCATTACCACCTGGGTTCAAAACTGAGGTTTATTTTTCGCCAAAGGAGTGGCATCAATCCCTCTCAAAGGGATAGGCGTCCGCAGAGATGTCATCGGAAATACACAATGTTTAGCAAAATCCAAGTCCATTAGGTTCAGGGCTGCTCCCGAATCCACAAAAGCCTTGGCGGAAAATGTGGACAGGGAGCAGATCAGAGTAATTGCCAGAAGAAACTTAGGTTGAACACCACCCACAGAAAACGTGTGTGCAAAACGATTCTCTGGTTTAGGACAGACAGAAATAATATGCGAGGCATCTCCACAAAAAAAAAACACAGCTTATTGTGCCTTCTGAACTCCTGACGTTGCTCCCTGGACAAAACTCTATCACATTGCATAGGTTCAGACACTTGTTCAACAGGTGGCCACACCTTTCGTGCAGTCCTGCGTTCACATAAACGCCGATCAACCTGAATGGCTAATGACATAGAATCGTCAAGACCAGAGGGAACAGGAAATCCCACCATAGTATCTTTTATGGCTTCTGACAAACCCTTCCGAAAGAGAGCTGCCAAGGCATTATCATTCCAGGTAGTAAGGATCGCCCACTTTCGGAATTTTTGACAGTACAATTCTGCAGAATCTCGACTCTGGCTCAATGCCAACAGGGTCTTTTCAGCCTGATCAATAGCATTAGGTTCGTCATACAACAACCCCAAAGCTTGAAAAAAGGCGTTCACATTAGTCAGAATAGGATCATCTGGTTTCAAAGAAAACGCCCCATCCTGGGGATCGCCACGCAGCAAAGAGATGACAATTTTAACCTGCTGCACGGAGCTCCCTGACGAGTTAGGCTTCAAGGCAAAAAATAATTTACAATCATTTTTGAAATTCAAAAATTTAGACCGATCCCCAAAATCACATCAGGAGTAGGGATCTTTGGTTCACCAGCATTTCCCCGCACTTCCGCAGCGAGCTGCTCCACACGATCAGACAATTGCTTTATCTCCTTTGAGAGAAAATGAGAGAAAAAAAAATTCCCCCTACGGCCTCAGAGATATAGAGGAAAAAGTAAACACACCTTTTTTTTTTTTTTTACAATTCTTTCCTGCTATTGAGTACCCTAGGATCTGTGGTATGGCTGGTGATTCTGTTATGAATGAGTCACCGTAGGAGGCAAAAACAGAAATACTAGCTAAGTCCAGAAAACAAGAGAAGTTGGCAGCTATCGGATTGCAGACCCCTGAACCTATCAACAACAACTAGCAGTAGCCGTGGAGGGTTCCTATGGTGCCCTAGACTAGGGATGGGCGAGTCTACTCGCTAGGACTCGTTACTCGGCGAATAGTAAGGGACTCGCTGGACTCGTTACTCGGCGAGTCTCCCAGTGATTACTCGCACAGTAACGAGTCCAATGCAAGTCAATGGCAATCCTAGTTTTGTCAGAGTTTTTTTTTCTCACTCGCTAGACTCGCTATATCACATCGCTGTCAACAGCGAGTCTGAGCGAGTCTACGATTCCGAGTCCTGTATACTGGATTCGGGACTCGCTTTTACAGAATCTGTTATGTTCCTACAAGTTTCCAAGACAGCCTATGTCAACACACAGCGATTGTGAGCGAGTCTGAGCGAGTCTACGAATCCCGAGTCCTGTATACTGGATTCGGGACTCGCTTATACAGAATCTGTTATGTTCCTACAAGTTTCCAAGACAGCCTATGTCAACACACAGCGATTGTGAGCGAGTCTGAGCGAGTCTACGAATCCCGAGTCCTGTATACTGGATTCGGGACTCGCTTATACAGAATCTGTTATGTTCCTACAAGTTTCCAAGACAGCCTATGTCAACACACAACGATTGTGAGCGAGTCTGAGCGAGTCTACGAATCCCGAGTCCTGTATACTGGATTCGGGACTCGCAAATATAGAATCTGTTATGTTCCTTTGTAATTTGTAAATCGCACATTACTCGCTAAGACTCGCTTCCCCATTCATTAACATTGGACTCGCTAGACTCGCAAAGATTAGCGAGTCCCGGGCTCGGACTCGCTAGAGTCAAGCGATTCCGAGTAATTTAGGACTCGCCCATCACTACCCTAGACCCCTCGTCACAGCCGGAGAACTACATAGCCCAAAGACAGAAAGGGAAATCTAAACTGCCCCAGAGCAGGCCCCAAAGCAATAGGCAGCCCCCAACATATAATGACGGTGAAGCAAGATGAAAAAACACTTACACAGATAGAAAGATAGGCTGAGCAAATGATGGGGCCCAAGCTAACTAGATAGGACAGGATAGAAAAGCTGCTGTCTGCAATCCGCCAAAACCCCTATCAAAACAAGGGCCAACAGGCTGATAGGGAAAAAAGCAGGAATCAGACTGGACTCCTAGAATCCTTCAGAGAGATCACCAGCATGGAAGAAGGGCGTTGGCTGTCTTATATCCAGACAGCAATTCCTGTCACCCAGTCATCATCATCATACCCAGGTACTTTGTAATCAGCCTCACTACCTTCCTTCACCAGAAGAGGGAGTTCATCAGACCTCAATGGTGAAGGGGAAAATGAATTCACAACAGAGGAGGATGTCTTTGAGGTAAAAGAAATCTAGGCCACAAAGAGAGTAAGGGGTAAGACCTACTTCTTAGTGGATTGGAAGGGCTTCGGTCCTGAGGAGAGGTCTTGGGAGTCCAAAGAAAACATCCCGGCTCCTCTTCTATTGGAGAGATTTTACGCAGGCTTGAAAAACAGGAGGCGTAATAAGGGGGATAATGTAATACCTGTGACTGCACGGGGTCCCCGCCGGGCTCCCCGTCCCCTCACTGTGGCGCCCGTACCTCCTCGGGGCCCCCGTCGGGGATCCCCGCTCTCAGCCTGCTCCCTGCCAACCTGCAGTCCCTGCTACCTGGCGCGCGGCCAGCATATCCCGGGGTATGAGGCTTAAGTCTCATGTGCGCACTCTCCCGGTCTCTTAAAGAGACAGGGTGCATTTATCAAAAATGTTAATAACCAATGGTATTCTTGTGTGTGTTATTTCTAGCCCCTCTGCCATAGCGAGGGCGCCGGTGCAACAAGTGTTTCCTGTTGCTAGTTCCGGTTTTGTGTTCTAATGTGCCTGTGACCAGTTGTGTCTCTTCCGTGTCCAGCCAGTATCCTGCTAATACTGTTTGTCTTCCTAGACTATCAGCGGCTTACTATTCCACACCCAAGACGATACCAGTGCTGCCTGTGCAAATACCTGTAACAACCCTGCTGGCATCACTGCATGGCTTCACATCTCCTGCACACCAACTTACTCATTGCTCCATGTCATGCTGTGATTTCTCTATGCCGCCAGCTCCTTGCCTTGTCTCCTGTCTGCTATGTTCATGTTTCCTGTCTGTATAGGGGGGCGGCGCCTGAACTCTCTGCTTCTTATGGAGTCAGGATGCACCTTGCTAATGAGTCCCTGTCCAACTACCTAGAGCCCTCTACTATTTAGGGCTGCCCCACCCACTGGAACATTGCCTGTGCAATGTCTAAACTCAGTTAGTATTTTTCTGCTGAGTAAGCCAGGCCGTGTCCTGTGTTTCTCCTTCTCTGGTGGCTACACTCCTAGCTTTGTCTTGTGCCTGTCTGTCTGCCGTCCAGGAGGCAGAATATCCTGGTCTCTGTGCTATAGCTCCTGCCCTTGTCTTGCCTAGTACTGCCGTCCACCCTCCAGGAGGCAGAATATCCTGGTCCTTGAGTCTATGTCCCTGTAACTTGTCTGAACTCTGTCCTACTCCTGCCTCCTTGTCTTTGGCTTCTTTCCCTGCTGTGTCTTTCCTTATGTCCTCCCTGTCCGTGCTCTGCACCCTTGCAGCTCTGCCTTCTCTGCACCCTTGCAGCTCTGCCTGCTCTGCACCCATGCAGCTCTGCCTGCTCCGCTCTCTTGCGACTCTGCCTGCTCTGTAGGCTCTGCCTGATCTCAGTACTCTTGCGGATCCTGCTTGGTTTTACTGCTGCAGAACCTCTTGCCTACTCCGCACTCCTGCGGCTCTGCCTACTTCGCACTCCTGCCTGTATCCATACTTGCACCTCCTATGTGAACAGGTCCAAAACCTGTTCCTTAATGTTTCACTCCTTCCTGCTTGTATCAATACCACCTGTTTCTTCATATACCACTCCTGCCTGCCCTGTGTCTCTCCTGTGCCATCCTGCCCTGTGCCTCAAAGCCGTGCCTGCTTGTCCTGTGTCTCAAGCCGTGCCCACCTGTCCTGTGTCCCAAGCCGTGCCCGCCTGTGTCTCAAGATGTGCCCGCCTGCCCTGTGTCTCAGCTGTGCATGATGTGTCTACTTGCCTGTCTGTCAGTCGCACCTTTCCAAGTGCCCTGTCCTCGAGTGGGATCAGCAGCCACAGCCAGACACCACCCTGGAGTGGCACCTGGCAGCTACCTGCAGCACAAGCTGCACAACTCTTCCAGGGTAGTCTGGTTTGTGGCACAGTGGGGCCACAACCCCCCCAGCTCACGCTAATCAGCCAAGGCGCAAGCGTGACAGTTTGCACAGGCCATGGTCCCCGCTTAGTCCCATGTGCTTCCGTTCTCAGAGCGCCATGAACTTGTTTCCTGCCAGTATGAGCAACTGGAAGAATTTATTCCGCCCTGCGTGGTTCCAATTGTTGAGACTTCGGAACCAATCATTGGCTCCAATGCCATCTACAATCAGCTCCTGGCTTATGAGAAGCTCAACCCTGCAGGTCCGCCAAGGTTCTATGGGAATCCTAAGGAGTGCCAAGGGTTCCTGGTGCAGTGCCTGCGGTACATTGAGTGGAATCCAGCCCGTTTCCCCTCTTATTGGGTGAAAGTGGGATATATAATGTCCTACCTAGCAGGAGAAGCTTTGATGTGGATCTGTCCCCTCTGGGAAGCAGGGGATCCTATCGTCACGGACCTAGAGGCCTTCGTAGTGGCCTTCTGTAAAGTCTTTGGTGTGCCTCGCCCAGCTGCTCCTGCAAAGTCTTCCCTTTCTAGGTCTGAGAGGCGAAACCCGTGAGAAAACCGCCACGTCAGACCACGACCGTCCAAGACCCTCCTGTTCCTCCATCCATCAAGGCAGCTACCCGAGTAAAACCCAAGGAGAGTGATAAGAGTGGGCTGGTAAAACAACAGCCTGAAACCAGTCGTAAGAAGGGCATACAGTATTGCTGCGGTTGTGTGGAATACCCGGACGGCTACCGTCCGAAGGAGCTCAAGCTCCAAAACCTTGGGTCAGTGGGAGAGGCTTCCCTTGGTGAGAGTCCCTCCTCCCCACTAAAATCAGTGACTGTTCCCGTGCCTTGTGGGAGCTTTGGCCCTGCAGATGTGTTAAAGCTGCAAGCCAGACGGAGTCTGTGTGGAGTTCCGGTTCCATAGCTCCAGAATCCTGGGAAGGTGTTTGGTGATGGTCGTGCCCTACTTATGAACAGTTCATATTAAACAGAGAAAAAAGGGGAGTACAAGTCCAATATCATAAAAATAAGCAAAGTTTATTAAACATGTAGTACTGACAGTTACATAAATGACAAAAGATATATAAAGGATCAGATAAGTATCTGCTGCTTGTTAGTCCTAAGAATTGACAAAATAAAGTGCTTAGTGCCTGTAACAAATATGGGCCATACTTGAGGGATATAAAGGTAAGAGAGATCCTAACAGGTGCGCATCCTGAAAAAATCACTATCCCAAGCCATAGTGCTTACCCATATTGAACTCTGCCAAGGACCACAAGCAGCGCCGCCACCGACGCGCGTTTCGCCTCTTTTTCAAGGTGCCGTACTGTGTTGTGTAAGGGGCCGAGTTATATATCCTGTTACCAGGTGCTCCAATCAAGCGGCGCATGTGTCCGGTGTCCTGCCCCGGAAGCTGCATCACCACCGGCGACAGCGCGGCGTCGCGTCTCAGACGACGTCACTGTGACGTCACTGACCCGCAGACGCCACTGATGCGCCTCAGCAATGCTCCATGGGCACACACCGCAGACATGCGCACTGGAGCCAACAATCTAGGTAATACATCCAAGAAAGGGAAATGGATCCTAAATATAACGGATTGTGCAAAGTGGATATATATATGAACGAATCCAAAAGATTAATGAATACTAGTTAATAACAACTATATCATTAATAATAGTGAACATAAAAAATATGATCCCTTACAATAGACATTAATGTGATTACACTATCAACTATGTATTCCTTTTATATATAAAAGAGAGATGGTGCATGTAAAATGCTTCAAAAAAGGTGCACACATAATACATGTGACATATATAAAATGATGCACCAACGTGAATAAAAATATTTGTCTTCTTTTCTTTTTATTATTCATCTTTTTTCTTCTTTTTCTTGTTAATTAAAAATAGTCCCATAAGCCTAACTTGATATGATGTTCTTAAACCAGGATATAACGTCAAAGGTCCCTCCAGATCTTCCCCACTAAACGTCCTAGAAATTACGGTGTTCCATTAAAGATGACTGAAGGGAAATAAACCAATACAGTGAACATACAAACATATATAATAAAAACAAAACCATATCACAACACAAAAATTACAGATATGAGCTAAAACTCAACTGCTCATTGAGTCCAGCCGGTGTGATGGTATCAAGAACTGTGATCCACCGGCATTCCCTTTGAGCTAAGACACGTTTGGTGTCACCCCCCCTTATTCCCGCACGGATCCTGTCAATACCCCAAGCTTGGAGTCCACTCGGATCACATTTATGTTTCAACCGAAAGTGTCTCGGAATAGGTTTGAGAGCATTAATATCCTCCACTTCACGTGCCGCCATTATATCTCTCACATGTTCTCTTATGCGAACGCGTAGTTCACGTGTAGTTAATCCAACATATATTAGCCCACACGGGCAAACTGCATAATAAACCACATATGTGGTACTACACGTGATGTAACCTCTAATTTTGAATTTGCGACGGCCATCCGATGAAGTGAACGATAATGCTTTCCGAAGATTCCTACATGCTAGGCACACACCACATGGAAAAAATCCATTCCTGGGTGTGCCAGCCTGAAAGAAATCTATACTTTTGGTGGTATAATGACTCCTCACTAGCATGTTCTTGAGGGTATTACACCTCCGCGCAGTCATAAGGGGGCGTTCAGAAAGGCACTCAAGTAAAATTGGGTCAGTCCTCAGAACCGCCCAATGTCGGTTCAAGATAGATCTCATCAGGTCCCATTTATGATTGTATGTTGAAATAAATCTTACTTCTCCATCCATTTTAGGTTTGGATTTTTTCCACCTGTTTCCCAAGAGATCAACCCTAGAAGATCTTTTGGCCCGCCAGTAACCTCTCCTAATGCTTTTACCACTGTAGCCTCTTTGGGCAAATCTTTCCCCAAGGTCCACCGCCTGAGCCTCAAATAAGGCATCAGTTGAGCAAATCCGACTGGCACGCAAAAATTGTCCAACTGGAATAGACCTGATCGTGGAATGCGGATGTGACGAGGATGCATGCAAAAGGGCATTCACAGAAGTCTCCTTTCTATATAGATCGGTGTGAATTAAACCATCATCCTGTTCTTTTAACATGACATCAAGAAATGTAATTTGATGATGGTGAAAAACATACGTGAGATGGATATTGAAGCTGTTCTGGTTCAGAACCCCCACAAAGTCATGTAACTCAGAGACAGGGCCTTGCCAGATAAATAGAACATCATCAATGTATCTGAACCATCCCGCAATCTGGGGAGCGGCCAGTGCGCCATCCGAGAAAATCTCCCTCTCCCAATAACCCAAGAAAAGATTAGCATAGGATGGCGCACAGGCCGCCCCCATCACGGTGCCCTGTCTCTGTAGAAAATATCTGTCCTTGAAGGTAAAGAAGTTGTGGGTAAGAACGAACTCCAACAGCTCCAAGACCAACTCACGCATGTCCGGATCTAAATTACTCGTTTCCAGGAAGAATCTGGAAGCCCTCAATCCATCCACGTGTCGAATACTGGTGTAAAGCGATTCGACATCTGCTGTAACCAAAATCATATCCGCATCCACAAACAGGCCATCCAATCTCCTAAGGACATCATTAATGTCCCTGACATAGGAGGGCAGCGTCTCAACCTGCGGATGTAAATAGTATTCAATGAATTTGCAGGCTGGGTCGCATAGCCCCCCCATGCCAGACACAATAGGACGTCCAGGAGGAAGCACAGGATCCTTATGGACCTTGGGGAGAAGATAAAAAGTGGGAATCACCGGAGTATGAACCAAAAGGCCCTGCAAGACTTTTTTAGTTATAATACCTCTTTCATATGCCATTTCAAGAATATTATGTAATTCATTCTGAAAGATCTTAAGAGGACTGTTTGGCAACTGAGAATAATTTTCTTTATTTCTCAATTGTCTGAAGGCCTCTTTTTCATATTTATCTACAGGCCAGAGAACCACGTTTCCCCCCTTGTCAGCCGATTTAATAACAATGTCATCCCAACTTCCAATTTCACATAAGGCCACTCTTTGTTGTGGGGTCAAATTATCGCTTTTTTTATAATTGGTGATGGTCTTAAGATCTTCAGTCACCAACCTTGTAAATATCTCGACCTGGGGACAAAGTGAGAAAGGGGGAAACGTGGTACATCTGGCTGCAATAGGAGGTAAAGATCCACTTACCGAATCTCCATGAGACTCACTCTCCAATTCTTCTAGAGTACGTATTGCCTCAGCTTCTGAGACCGATAAACTTTGGTCTGACAGAGGGCGTGAATGTAATTTTCTAAGGATGATCTTTCGGGAAAACAGGTGGAGATCCTTTACCGCTGTAAAGTAATCAAAATTATTTACTGGAGAGAACGATAAACCAAGTTGTAATACACTTTTGTGATGATCAGAGAGCACATGTGAGGAGAGGTTAATTACCTCTAATGTGTTTGTTCGAGCTTTTTTATCACTCTTTGGTGAATTAGCCATTTTTCTTTTGTTGGTTTTTCCATTCTTCCAACGTCTATCTCTCACATGATCCCTCCTGTCCCACAAAGGCCGTACACCATCTGAAGTATTCATGGGTTCTTCCAGTGATGAAACCGATGAAAGTGAGGTGGACCTTCCTCTTATGGGATATTTATTCAGATGGTGTACGGCCTTTGTGGGACAGGAGGGATCATGTGAGAGATAGACGTTGGAAGAATGGAAAAACCAACAAAAGAAAAATGGCTAATTCACCAAAGAGTGATAAAAAAGCTCGAACAAACACATTAGAGGTAATTAACCTCTCCTCACATGTGCTCTCTGATCTTCACAAAAGTGTATTACAACTTGGTTTATCGTTCTCTCCAGTAAATAATTTTGATTACTTTACAGCGGTAAAGGATCTCCACCTGTTTTCCCGAAAGATCATCCTTAGAAAATTACATTCACGCCCTCTGTCAGACCAAAGTTTATCGGTCTCAGAAGCTGAGGCAATACGTAATCTAGAAGAATTGGAGAGTGAGTCTCATGGAGATTCGGTAAGTGGATCTTTACCTCCTATTGCAGCCAGATGTACCACGTTTCCCCCTTTCTCACTTTGTCCCCAGGTCGAGATATTTACAAGGTTGGTGACTGAAGATCTTAAGACCATCACCAATTATAAAAAAAGCGATAATTTGACCCCACTACAAAGAGTGGCCTTATGTGAAATTGGAAGTTGGGATGACATTGTTATTAAATCGGCTGACAAGGGGGGAAACGTGGTTCTCTGGCCTGTAGATAAATATGAAAAAGAGGCCTTCAGACAATTGAGAAATAAAGAAAATTATTCTCAGTTGCCAAACAGTCCTCTTAAGGTCTTTCAGAATGAATTACATAATATTCTTGAAATGGCATATGAAAGAGGTATTATAACTAAAAAAGTCTTGCAGGGCCTTTTGGTTCATACTTCGGTGATTCCCACTTTTTATCTTCTCCCCAAGGTCCATAAGGATCCTGTGCTTCCTCCTGGACGTCCTATTGTGTCTGGCATGGGGGGGCTATGCGACCCAGCCTGCAAATTCATTGAATACTATTTACATCCGCAGGTTGAGACGCTGCCCTCCTATGTCAGGGACACTAATGATGTCCTTAGGAGATTGGATGGCCTGTTTGTGGATGCGGATATGATTTTGGTTACAGCAGATGTCGAATCGCTTTACACCAGTATTCGACACGTGGATGGATTGAGGGCTTCCAGATTCTTCCTGGAAACGAGTAATTTAGATCCGGACATGCGTGAGTTGGTCTTGGAGCTGTTGGAGTTCGTTCTTACCCACAACTTCTTTACCTTCAAGGACAGATATTTTCTACAGAGACAAGGCACCGCGATGGGGGCGGCCTGTGCGCCATCCTATGCTAATCTTTTCTTGGGTTATTGGGAGAGGGAGATTTTCTCGGATGGCGCACTGGCCGCTCCCCAGATTGCGGGATGGTTCAGATACATTGATGATGTTCTATTTATCTGGCAAGGCCCTGTCTATGAGTTACATGACTTTGTGGGGGTTCTGAACCAGAACAGCTTCAATATCCATCTCACGTATGTTTTTCACCATCATCAAATTACATTTCTTGATGTCATGTTAAAAGTACAGGATGATGGTTTAATTCACACCGATCTATATAGAAAGGAGACTTCTGTGAATGCCCTTTTGCATGTATCCTCGTCACATCCGCATTCCACGATCAGGTCTATTCCAGTTGGACAATTTTTGCGTGCCAGTCGGATTTGCTCAACTGATGCCTTATTTGAGGCTCAGGCGGTGGACCTTGGGGAAAGATTTGCCCAAAGAGGCTACAGTGGTAAAAGCATTAGGAGAGGTTACTGGCGGGCCAAAAGATCTTCTAGGGTTGATCTCTTGGGAAACAGGTGGAAAAAATCCAAACCTAAAATGGATGGAGAAGTAAGATTTATTTCAACATACAATCATAAATGGGACCTGATGAGATCTATCTTGAACCGACATTGGGCGGTTCTGAGGACTGACCCAATTTTACGTGAGTGCCTTTCTGAACGCCCCCTTATGACTGCGCGGAGGTGTAATACCCTCAAGAACATGCTAGTGAGGAGTCATTATACCACCAAAAGTATAGATTTCTTTCAGGCTGGCACACCCAGGAATGGATTTTTTCCATGTGGTGTGTGCCTAGCATGTAGGAATCTTCGGAGAGCATTATCGTTCACTTCATCGGATGGCCGTCGCGAATTCAAAATTAGAGGTTACATCACGTGTAGTACCACATATGTGGTTTATTATGCAGTTTGCCCGTGTTGGCTAATATATGTTGGATTAACTACACGTGAACTACGCGTTCGCATAAGAGAACATGTGAGAGATATAATGGCGGCATGTGAAGTGGAGGATATTAATGCTCTCAAACCTATTCCGAGACACTTTCGGTTGAAACATAAATGTGATCCGAGTGGACTCCAAGCTTGGGGTATTGACAGGATCCGTGCGGGAATAAGGGGGGGTGACACCAAACGTGTCTTAGCTCAAAGGGAATGCCGGTGGATCACAGTTCTTGATACCATCACACCGGCTGGACTCAATGAGCAGTTGAGTTTTAGCTCATATCTGTAATTTTTGTGTTGTGATATGGTTTTGTTTTTATTATATATGTTTGTATGTTCACTGTAATGGTTTATTTCCCTTCAGTCATCTTTAATGGAACACCGTAATTTCTAGGACGTTTAGTGGGGAAGATCTGGAGGGACCTTTGACGTTATATCCTGGTTTAAGAACATCATATCAAGTTAGGCTTATGGGACTACACTCACTGGCCACTTTATTAGGTACACCTGTCCAACTGTGTGTTAAGACTTAATTTCTAATCAGCCAATCACATGGCGGCAACTCAGTGCATTTAGGCATGTAGACATGGTCAAGACAATCTCCTGCAGTTCAAACCGAGCATCAGTATGGGGAAGAAAGGTGATTTGAGTGCCTTTGAACGTGGCATGATTGTTGGTGCCAGAAGGGCTGGTCTGAGTATTTCAGAAACTGCTCATCTACTGGGATTTTCACGCACAACCATCTCTAGGGTTTACAGAGAATGGTCCGAAAAAGAAAAAAAATCCAGTGAGCGGCAGTTCTGTGGCCGGAAATGCCATGTTGATGCCAGAGGTCAGAGGAGAATGGGCAGACTGGTTCGAGCTGATAGAAAGGCAACAGTGACTCAAATTGCCACCCGTTACAACCAAGGTAGGCAGAAGAGCATCTCTGAACGCACAGTGCGTCGAACTTTGAGGCAGATGGGCTACAGCAGCAGAAGACCACACTGGGTACCACTCCTCTCAGCTAAGAACAGGAAACTGAGGCTACAATTTGCACAAGCTCATCGAAATTGGACAGTAGAAGATTGGAAAAACGTTGCCTGGTCTGATGAGTCTCGATTTCTGCTGCGACATTCGGATGGTAGGGTCAGAATTTGGCGTAAACAACATGAAAGCATGATCCATCCTGCCTTGTATCAACGGTTCAGGCTGGTGGTGGTGGTGTCATGGTGTGGGGAATTTTTTCTGGGCACTCTTTGGGCCCCTTGGTACCAATTGAGCATCGTTGCAACGCCACAGCCTACCTGAGTATTGTTGCTGACCATGTCCATCCCTTTATGACCACAATGTACCCAACATCTGATGGCTACTTTCAGCAGGATAATGCGCCATGTCATAAAGCTCGAATCATCTCAGATTGGTTTCTTGAACATGACAATGAGTTTACTGTACTCAAATGGCCTCCTCAGTCACCAGATCTCAATCCAATAGAGCATCTTTGGGATGTGGTGGAACGGGAGATTCGCATCAGGGATGTGCAGCCGACAAATCTGCGCCAACTGTGTGATGCCATCATGTCAATATGGTCCAAAATCTCTGAGGAATGCTTCCAGCACCTTGTTGAATCTCTGCCACGAAGAATTGAGGCAGTTCTGAAGGCAAAAGGGGGTCCAACCCGTTACTAGCATGGTGTACCTAATAAAGTGGCCAGTGCGTGTATATTTAATTAACAAGAAAAAGAAGAAAAAAGATGAATAATAAAAAGAAAAGAAGACAAATATTTTTATTCACGTTGGTGCATCATTTTATATATGTCACATGAATTATGTGTGCACCTTTTTTGAAGCATTTTACATGCACCATCTCTCTTTTATATATAAAAGGAATACATAGTTGATAGTGTAATCACATTAATGTCTATTGTAAGGGATCATATTTTTTATGTTCACTATTATTAATGATATAGTTGTTATTAGCTAGTATTCATTAATCTTTTGGATTCGTTCATATATATATCCACTTTGCACAATCCGTTATATTTAGGATCCATTTCCCTTTCTTGGATGTATTACCTAGATTGTTGGCTCCAGTGCGCATGTCTGCGGTGTGTGCCCATGGAGCATTGCTGAGGCGCATCAGTGGCGTCTGCGGGTCAGTGACGTCACAGTGACGTCGTCTGAGACGCGACGCCGCGCTGTCGCCGGTGGTGATGCAGCTTCCGGGGCAGGACACCGGACACATGCGCCGCTTGATTGGAGCACCTGTTACAGGATATATAACTCGGCCCCTTACACAACACAGTACGGCACCTTGAAAAAGAGGCGAAACGCGCGTCAGTGGCGGCGCTGCTTGTGGTCCTTGGCAGAGTTCAATATGGGTAAGCACTATGGCTTGGGATAGTGATTTTTTCAGGATGCGCACCTGTTAGGATCTCTCTTACCTTTATATCCCTCAAGTATGGCCCATATTTGTTACAGGCACTAAGCACTTTATTTTGTCAATTCTTAGGACTAACAAGCAGCAGATACTTATCTGATCCTTTATATATCTTTTGTCATTTATGTAACTGTCAGTACTACATGTTTAATAAACTTTGCTTATTTTTATGATATTGGACTTGTACTCCCCTTTTTTCTCTGTTTAATATGTTATGCTGGAGTGTCCATTTCCCATTGAGACGGCACTACATAGTGGGCGACTCTACTGGGATATACATTTGGTTCCGTATGGTTTTGTTTTTTATGAACAGTTCAGTGTCGAAGGGTCAGCTACAGCTCCAAATCGGAGTGTTATATTTAGAGAAGTTTATTTTCCACTTGCTGACCAGTTTGCCCATCGGTCCTTCTGAGCCGGGTACTCTACTGCCTGTTCCGGTCCGAAGACTCAGCGTGGTGCTGCACTTGGAGCTACCTAATCACCAAAGGCATCTAGTTCCAATGTTGCAAGGTCTGGCTACAGTATTGTTACCTTCCCCACCTGTTCTACTGGCTATTGAGTCATGGTTAGTGTTGAGCATTCCGATACCGCAAGTATCGGGTATCGGCCGATACTTGCTGTATCGGAATTCCGATACCGACTTCTGATATTTTTTCAATATCGGAAGTCGGCATCGGAATCGGAAGTTCAAAGTTGATTGACAGCCGAAATGACGTCATCATGATGCGCGGTGTGTGCGCATCATGATGTGCCGTCATTTCGGGCCTTCCGGGGGTCTCTGCCGGCCTGCCGGGGGGCTGTGCCAGCCTGCCGGGGGGCTGTGTGGACTGCCCGGGGTCTGTACCGGCCTGCCGGTGGTCTGTGCACCCTGTGGGAAATTCCCACACAGCAATGGCATAAAGTGAGACTAGGGACTTTTTTTTTTTAAGTGGCGGAGGAATACAGTGCGGAAGGATACCTACCTTCCGTCATTGGATTCCTGCAGCCCGTAGAGAACGGCAGCAACAGCTGATGCTGCAGTTCTCTACCCAAGATCGTCGTGGGACACACTCGTGGACTGCTTCGTATCATGGGTGAGTATTTTTGTGGTTTGTTATGTTAATATTTATTCCGTAAAAGACAATGGCTTCGGGGAACAATGTGACAAGTATTGGTAAGTATGTTACTCTATGTTATATGTACTGTATGTCTATGTATGTATTGTATGAATGTATTGTATGTAGCATGCATGTAGTATGTATGTAGTATGTATGTAGTATGTATGTAGCATGTAGTATGTATGTAGCATGCATGTAGTATGTATGTAGCATGCATGTAGTATGTATGTAGTATATATGTAGCATGTAGTATGTATGTAGCATGCATGTAGTATGTATGTAGTATGTATGTAGCATGTAGTATGTATGTAGCATGCATGTAGTATATATGTAGCATGCATGTAGTATGTATGTAGCATGCATGTAGTATGTATGTAGCATGCATGTAGTATGTATGTAGCATGTAGTATGTATGTAGTATGTATGTAGCATGTATGTAGCATGCATGTAGTATGTATGTAGCATGCATGTAGTATGTATGTAGCATGCATGTAGTATGTATGTAGTATATATGTAGCATGTAGTATGTATGTAGCATGCATGTAGTATGTATGTAGTATGTATGTAGCATGTAGTATGTATGTAGCATGCATGTAGTATATATGTAGTATGTATGTAGCATGTAGTATGTATGTAGCATGCATGTAGTATGTATGTAGCATGCATGTAGTATGTATGTAGTATGTATGTAGCATGCATGTAGCATGCATGTAGTATGTAGCATTTATGTAGTATGCATGTAGTATATATGTAGTATGTATGTTACATGTAGTATATATGTAGTATGCATGTTGCATGCATGAAGTATATATGTTGTATGTATGTTGCATGTAGTATATATGTAGTATGAATGTAGCATGTATGTAGTATGTAGTATGAATGTAGCATGTATGTAGTATGCATGTTGCATGTAGTATATATGTAGTATGCATGTTGTATGTATGTAGCATGTAGTATATATGTAGTATGTATGTAGTATGTATGTAGTATGTATATATGTAGCATGTAAAATTTTTTTTTTTTTTTACATTCAACACATTAGCCGGATGATGGGACTACTACTGTCCCATCATTGGCTAATGTGTCAGTCACTGTCATGGTAGCAGGCATCGCCCGATGGGACTTGTAGTCCCATCGGACGATGCCTGCACAGACCCCCGAAGCCTGCACAGCCCCCCGGCAGACCGGCACAGCCCCCCGGAGCCTGCACAGACCACCGGCAGGCCGGCACAGCCCCCCGGCAGGCCGGCACAGCCCCCCGGCAGGCCGGCACAGCCCCCCGGAGCCTGCAGAGACCACCGGCAGACCGGCACAGCCCCCCGGAGCCTGCACAGACCACCGGCAGGCCGGCACAGCCCCCCGGCAGGCCGGCACAGCCCCCCGGAGCCTGCACAGACCACCAGCAGGCTGGCACAGCCCCCCGGCAGGCCGGCACAGCCCACCGGAGCCTGCACAGACCCCATGGCAGGCCGGCACAGCCCCCCGAAAGGCCCGTACAGACCCCAGAGAGGCTGTACAAGGCAAAAACAGGGTTTTTCTTATTCCGATACCGGAAGTCCCATAGACTTGAATGGGACTTCCGGTATCGGAATCGGCGATACCGATACTTTTTTTTAAGATCGGCCGATCCATTCCGATCCGATACTTTGAAGTATCGGACGGTATCGCTCAACTCTAGTCATGGTGTGTTATTGTCACTGAAGAAAAGGAAGCTGTGGCACCCTCTCCACACTCCTCCTTTTACCAGTTCCCAGAAGCATCCCTGTCACTTATAAATTTTTCTCTAGGCCATGGGCAGAAGATGGATCCTGTGAGGATGCCTTCAGATTCCATGTGGCAGGTGGATGAAGAAGTTGGAGCAGAAGCTCTTGTATCTCTGTTTTTAACCAACCCGGAGGAACAGGTCCAGTTTTCTTCTGATAACGGGCGAAGGATGGATCCACTGTGGGTACCCTCAACTTCTAGCTGGCCGGCTAGTGAAGATACTAAGGAGGAGGTCCAATTTACTTGGCATAACAGGCTGAAGTTGGATCCAGTGAAGGTGTCTTCAGTTTCCAGGGGGCCGGTTGGTGTTGAGGGCATATCAAGGGCTTCCAAGTCACTGTTTTTTGTCAACCAGGTGAAAGAGGTTCTGGCCCTTGTATCTTCAGTGTGTGAATTTGACCTTGCTGGGCAAAGAGACTTGGCAACCTGAGTTCCCAGATCTCACACCTACCTCATCCAAGGGATGTCGTGATGGCTGTGACTGTGTGCACTCCCATACTGCCTCTGCAAATCATTCTGGCAGGCTTGAAGAGGGGCCATAAAGGGGGGGTACTGTAACAACCCTGCTGGTATCACTGCATGGCCTCCCATCTCCCGCACACCAACTTACTCACTGCTCCAGGTCATGCTGATTTCTCTCTGCCGCCAGCTCCTTGCCTTGTCTCCTGTCTGCTATGTTCATGTTTCCTGACTGTGTGTATAGGGGGGGTAAATAATTACCAGAACATAAAAATAAAAAAATATGTTTTCAAACAAACTTATACCACAATTGCATTTTAGTAATACCTCCTTTTTCTTATATAATACACAAACTATCTATAATAAAATTTATATATATATTACTTTATCATTTATTTTTATTTTTTTAAAATTTTAAACTTTTTTTGGCTTTTCTTTAAAAAAAAAATATTTTATATTATTCCTTTTTTAATCATATATAATCATGTGCTAATAGAACAAAAAGATTTTTTGAAGAGATGAAATTTTTTGTCCATATTGTTTGAACAAATGTCACATTTATCTGTATAGGATATTATAAATGGAGGATATAAAAGATATGCTCACATATTTATATTTAAGGTTCTATTAGCACATGATTATATATGATTAAAAAAGGAATAATATAAAAAAAAAAAAATTTTTAAAAAGCCAAAAAAGTTTAAAATTTTTAAAAAATAAAAATAAATTATAAAGTAATATAAAATATATACAAAATTTATTATAGATAGTTCGTGTATTATATAAGAAAAAGGAGGTATTAATATAATGCAATTGTGGTATAATTTTGTTTGCAAAAAAAAAATTATTTTTTTTTATTTTTATGTTCTGGTAATTATTTGATGTTTGGTCAGGTTTCTTTGGATTTTTAATTAATTTGCTTCTTCGATTTATTTAGTGATGTCATTTCCTTGTTTTTTTCTATATATGTTGTAATACTATGTAACTATTCACAATTGACAAAGGCTACGGATGAGCTGAAACATTTTGCTGTTTGCTGTGATGATTAAAGCAAATTAAATCAACACATGTGAGTGCCGGGATTTCCTCTTTTCTTGGATGAATCATTCCCTCCACATGCACCACGATATCAACTGGAGTGGCGACTATTTTTCATTATCATAAAGTTTATTTTACAGGCTTCTGGAGAAAGGCACAATGCCAGTCATTCAAGGGTTAATTCTTTGGAACACAGAGAGACTTTCTAGCCAATGAAACCACAGTATAAAACACCTGTGGTAACTATGGCAACTGCGGTGATGTCATACACACATGCATTTAGGATACAGGAGAAGATTCCAGAACCACAAGTCATACAGCCGTAGGAGGAGACGTACATGATGTGTCTGGAGACCTGGAGCTTCATCACTCTACAATGGGAGGAAGGGGACACCGCCTAGCCAGCCAGATCAGCCATACCGCCTAGCCAGCCAGATCAGCCACACCGCCTAGCCAGCCAGATCAGCCATACCGCCTAGCCAGCCAGATCAGCCACACCGCCTAGCCAGCCAGATCAGCCATACCGCCTAGCCAGCCAGATCAGCCATACCGCCTAGCCAGCCAGATCAATGGGGTGACAGATGTTGCAGCCAGATCTCCCTCACGTCCAGTACTCGCCGCCTTCACCTTTATGTGTACGGCCTGGAGAGGTCGCATTAGGCTTCTCCATAACAAATATGACGCAATGTACAAATTCTGGTACAATTTGCTGTTACATGTTGGCATTAACCTTCTAAGCCCAAGGGAAGGGCAGTCCTGCAGCCATGGTTCCCTAGAGGTTTCCTCCACAGGGGGTTTTTCCTCTCCTGAGTGCTGAAGGATGATTCTTCGTGAGTCGGGGGTTCTGCCATTTTCAGTGTCTTTTTCATAGTAATTGGCTGATTCTAAATTTCAGACACTGAATGAAATAGTAACTATGAGATTTGGAATAAAATTCGGTCGATTTAACATCCAATAAAAGTGTTTTGTGTGTTTCTTTCACAATCTTGGGTTGGTGGGATTTTGTTGGGGATCAGAATCCAGCATCTATGATCAGGCCGTGAAGCCAGATATGAAGTCAGAGCAATTTAACCCTGCGCTGGAAGACAGGACGAAGCAGAGATGATAAAGTGTTACTGCACAATTAGCACAAGTTCACACTCTTCCTCGCATTCAGATACACGAGGGGATTCAGGGCCGAATTGGGACTAAAAAGCAGCCCTGGCACACAAAATTCACCAGCCCACACACAATACGTGTCATCAACCCAAATCGTAGAACACTGATAGGTCATGTAAGATTTTGCTTTATCCGTTACCAGGGCCGTAACAAAGTATTTTGGTGTCCAAGGCAGATGAAGCCGAAGGCGCCCATTTTGCCTTTCTACCCAGCTAAGTCTCCTGCAGAACATCCCGACACAGAGTCCTTTAAAAATAACATTGTTATTAAAATGCTCCTGAATAAAAAATATCTGTCCATATTATGACCTAAATCTGACTCTTATAAAATATGGCCTCCACACTGTCCTGTAGTCCATCTGTTCAGAGATGGTAGCTGGGAAAACACAGAACAACAACTGAAACAATAACATCAGAACAGAAAGCAGGTTACATTCACAATATGCCAAAAACAGCTCTACGCCTTAAATAGCGGGATTATAAGAGTGAGCACAATGGACACTCCCAACATGGAATTATCTACTAAAGACATGGAGTCAATAATCCACCAAGAAAATATAGCAATATTTTGTATCATTAAATTGTAACAACAAGAAGGCATACACGTATATATACACATACAGTATAACAGTTCCCCAGATACTCAACTCATTGGGGATACAACTGTGGCATGCCTTAAGATGGCTGGGGGTCGTCTTTATCGTGCTCACACCATTCACATCATGTGCGGTGAATTTCTCCATGTAGTTCCCATTAGTTTCCATTCCCACATTAGTTTTTGCCGGTATTAGATTAGGTCATGCACAATACCACTTACCAATGTATTCTGTCTATGCTTAGACTAGAAACGTATTCGCTTATAGCCATTATTTATTTGCCCATACCTAAGATGGAGTCTGGCCAGTACGCCTGTGATGTGATGCGCATCAGAGCACTGCCGACGGCACCTTTTCATTGACACCTGACAATCAGTGACGTCACAGGGGTTTCCGCTTGACCCGCCGTGTCACCTAGGTCGCAGGAAGTGATGTAATCTCCGGCATATACAACACCACACATGTACCGCAAATTATACCGGAAGGATGCACACCTGCGGTGATATCTCTATAAGGTTAATCTTGTCGCACAGTATGGCATAACCCCCAGAGTATGTCCACGCGAAACGCACATTGGATCTGCTGAGGTGGTATCCCACCTGGGTAATATGGATAAAAGTTAATTGCGTCTTTGTGCTGGATAGTTTTTACCAATGTGCATGCGGTCTAGCATATAGCAGTGTTATGATTCAGGCCATATTGGCATATACCAATGACTGATGCATATAGACTGGTTACCTGTCTAATCAACTTACCTGCATTCAGCATTTATGATAAAAGGCTATCAATATTGAAACACTAGCACTTTATGGTATTCTATTTTATATACTCTTCCTGCCACAATACACATGTATATACAGTGCCTTGCGAAAGTATTCGGCCCCTGGAACTTTTTAACCTTTTCCCACATATTATGCTTCAAACATAAAGATACCAAATGTAAATTTTTGGTGAAGAATCAGCAACAAGTGGGACACAATTGTGAAGTTGAACGAAATTTATTGGTTATTTTAAATTTTTGTGGAAATTCAGAAACTGAAAAGTGGGGCGTGCAAAATTATTCAGCCCCTTTAACTTAATACTTTGTTGCGCCACCTTTTGCTGCAATTACAGCTGCAAGTCACTTGGGGTATGTCTCTATCAGTTTTGTACATCGAGAGACTGAAATTCTTGCCCATTCTTCCTTGGCAAACAGCTCGAGCTCAGTGAGGTTTGATGGAGATCGTTTGTGAACAGCAGTTTTCAGCTCTTTCCACAGATTCTTGATTGGATTCAGGTCTGGACTTTGACTTGGCCATTCTAACACCTGGATACGTTTATTTGTGAACCATTCCATTGTAGATTTTGCTTTATGTTTGGGATCATTGTCTTGTTGGAAGACAAATCTCCGTCCCAGTCTCAGGTCTTTTGCAGAATCCAACAGGTTTCCTTCAAGAATGGTCTTGAATTTGGCTCCATCCATCGTCCCATCAATTTTAACCATCTTCCCTGTCCCTGCTGAAGAAAAGCAGGCCCAAACCATGATGCTGCCATGTTTGACAGTGGGGATGGTGTGTTCAGGGTGATGAGCTGTGTTGCCTTTACGCTTTACACTTTTTATGGCTGTCTTTGAGAAATGGTTTTCCTCTTGCCACTCTTCCATAAAGGCCAGATTTGTGCAGTGTACGACTGATTGTTGTCCTATGGACAGTCTGTCCCACCTCAGCTGTAGATCTCTGCAGTTCATCCATGGGCCTCCTGGCTGCACCGCTGATCTGTCTTCTCCTTGTTAGAGATGAAAGTTTAGAGGAACGGCCGGGTCTTGCTAGATTTGCAATGGTATGATACTACGTCCATTTCAAGAGGATTGCTTGCACAGTGCTCCTTGGGATGTTTAAAGTTTTTTTAAATCATTTTGTATCCAAATTCAGCTTTAAACTTCTCCACAACAGTATCACGGACCTGCCTGTTGTGTTCCTTGGTCTTCATGATGCTCTCTGTGCATCAAACAGAGCCCTGAGACTTTCACAGAGCAGGAGCATTTATATGGAGACTTGATTACACACAGGTGGATTATATTTATCATCATTAATCATTTAGGACAACATTGGATCATTCACAGATCCACAATGAACTTCTGGAGTGAGTTTGCTGCCCTGAAAGTAAAGGGGGCGAATGATATTGCACGCCCCACTTTCCAGTTTTTAAATTTCCACAAAAATTTTAAATATCCAATAAATTTCATTCAACTTCACAATTGTGTCCAACTTGTTGTTGATTCTTCACCAAAAACTTACATTTGGTATATTTATGTTTTGAAGCATGATATGTGGGAAAAGGTTGAAAAGTTCCAGGGGGCCAAATACTTTCGCAAGGCACTGTACCAAAATTAGTCCATAAACATTTATATATACTCTGGCACTTCTCGAGAATAATAAATACACAATCTTCGGACTTATGTATTGAAAATTAGACGAAAAAAAGAAGAGATCCAAAAAACAATAAAAAATCATATTTTTTTAATGAATATTAAAAGTTTAGTTTAAAAAGATAAACAATAATGCCCAGTAGGAGGCACTCAACCGCCTATGTATAGCCAAATATCACATAAGGTACCGTAAACACTAAATTCGGAAGTAAATTACTGGAATGCAAACCATTTGTGCAAATAATGCAATATTTCTTAAAAAAGCGTACAAAAAAATGCCAAAGATTCAGTGAGAAATGTACCAAAATATGTAATCACAGCAGTAACATGACAAAGAAATGTGGAAATCAGAGCCTGAAACTACACTGAAAAATAGGCTGCAGATGAAAAAAAGAAATAAAGTGCAATCAAATGGTAACCGTGATAAAAGGTGAAAACAATAAAAATGTGAACCGACCCTTCAACTGTTATATAAGCATGCTCCAATCCAAATATAAATCACATCCATAATGAGGTAGTCTCAATAGTTTCTAATCTATTGTTGTTTGACTATATATTGAATTTAATAATTAAAAAAATACATTAAAATTCCTGTAACATATAGCAGTCCATTTTCAATGGTAGTCCCAAAGGTTGAATAGAATCCATCAAAAGGAATTATAACAGCATGCTTTAGTCCATTGTAATTAGGAACTTCCATCAAAAAGATTAATCTAAGCATGCTTTAGTCCACTGTAGTTAGAAACCTCAAAACACAGAGGAAAAATGAACTCAGCAGAGTATAGTCTTTAATGGTTAAAAAACCTCAAAAAAATGAAGGATCAAGGTGATGTATCCAATAATTCTCCGAAATTGAAGACAGCTGACATCAGCCAACAGTCGAAGATAATGAAAACCTCCATGATAAAGCTCAATCTAAATCGGAAGAAAAAATAATAATTAAAAAAGTAAAATACATGAAAATAACCCACTCACCCCATAAAAAGATGCCAAAAAACAAGGAGACTACAAAAAGGAGCCTTGGCATGATTTTAATGAAGCCGGCAAATGTTTCAGCGGCTATTCTGCTATGTAGAACTGTATGAAATATATATATATGCATTCTCCGTGTCTATATCTATTCTTTTGTTTCTTTATTAAACCTGTCAGTGTGATTTTACTGTTTTGCAAAATGAATTGCCGGCTTTTGGTAAAGGACACTGGGTGCGATTTTCTCGCATGTCACACTTGCGGCCCCATAGAATTGCATTGGCGAGTCCGATCCGATAATCGTAAATTGGGAGAGTAGAAACAGAAGCGCAGAAAACAGTGCACACACAGGTGAAATATGTGTATAAAAAGGCTTTATTTAACACCAATGCCTGACAGACAGAAAATATAAAATCACCATAAAATCACAAAGAACATGGACAATTCAAGCCTGACAAGGTATACCATAGGGGCAATATTTGATAAAGGTGCAGCTGTGAATAAGTGACTCACACACAGATCACTGCCACGGCGGCATGTAAAGGATAACTAATATTCCAGTCCAAAATATAAATAGATGCTATGGTATTATAGCTAATGTTCGATAATATAATATCACATCAAAATTATTCCAACTTGCTAATTTACTAATACCATAAGCGCTCTGAGCAGAGATCATGCGCCAGACACATATATAAAACCTTATAGACTGAGCGCACTCCATGCAACTGTGTTATAAAGATCAAAAAATACCTCACAAACTAGCCAAAGCTGGGACACTCTGCACCATGTTATTGCTCTGGTGAATGCAATATACAGAGAAATAATTTATGCACAAAGCCAAAAATCATGTAAAAAATTGCTCAAAACCAGAAAGGCTGGTATGGTAGATAATGAAATGTTATCACTTTAAAATAGTGCCAGAGCAATAACAATGCTATATCCAGAGCGCTCTCAGCAGTGGCCATGTGGTGCATACAAATACATGCATAAGAGTAAGGCTGGAGTCACACACAAGGTAGAAAATACGGACCGTATTTTACGCCCGTAATACGCATAAATGGTCCCTAAATAGTGATCCGTATGTCATCCGTTGTCAGGGTGTGGCCGCGTATTTTTCTCATGTAAGCATCCGTATGTAATCCGTATACCGTTTTTTTCTCGCAACCTTGCAAAATGGACATTTAATGGTTTTGAGGCCTGCACATAATTTAAATCATCAGCACCAACCCTATTTATTTCCTCATCATCAGGTGGCAGCCTCCAATCTGCCCATTTTGGTGCTCTGCTTGTGTGGGTGTCTTGCTGGTTGTTAGCAAACATGTCTGACACACTTCAGTTCACCCCAACTGACCGTGTTCTCTTCAACTGGGTTTTGTCCAGGTGCTTTGGCCAGCCATACCCAGTGATTGTGGATCCGAGGAGGAGGAGACGCATGTGGGTGCATCCGCATTTGAGACAACGCCTCAATAAAGGCCATTTTCACAGGCTTTATGCAGCTCTGAGGACACATCCTGACAAGTTTTTCCTCTGTTGTCGGATGACCGTTTCTACCTTTGATGCTTTGTTGGAGACAGTGCGCCCAGGGATCACCTTCCAGGACACCCAAATGTATCTCTGTGGAGGAGCGCCTTCTCCTTACGTTACGGTATGTATTTCTCAGCTACGGAATGTATGTAGATGATTAGTTTCTCAACTAATTCTCTTACTCAGTAACCCCTTTTTGGCCAAGAAGCATTAGGTATTGGTACCAAATATATGCTCTGAAACTTAGAACACTTTGATATGTTATTCCACATTACATAGCCGTGGGACATGTGTATATGTATTGTTCGCATAGCTTCTTACTTACACACTGTTCTGGTGATCTATATGTAATGTGTGCATCCTTGAGTACTTGAGCATGTATTTTAATGTATATATTTTCTACATTTGTTTAATTGTAGGTTCCTCACAACTGGCCTTTCTTATGCAGCACTCCATCTGGAGTTTTTGATTGGGCGATCGACAATATCCGGCATCGTTCGTGCTGCATGTTCGGAAATCTGGTCCAGAGTTCATAATCTGGTCATGCCAGAGCCCAAGATGGTAGACTGGTTGAGGATTGCCAGGGGATTTGAGTTGCACTGCCAAATCCCCAATTGTATTGGAGCCCTAGATGGGAAGCACATCCGTGTGCGTAAGTCGCCGAACTCAGGGTCCCAATTCTATAATTATAGACAATATTTTTCTGTAGTTTTGCTGGCTCTGGTTGACAACAACTACAGGTTTATAATTGTAGACATTGGGGCTTATGGAAGAACTGGAGACTCTAGAGTCTTCAGTTCTTCCATTATGAGTCGGCGGCTGCGCAAAAACCTGTTGGACCTACCACCACCACGTCAGCTGCCAGGCTCAAATCAAGAAGCGGTGCCTTATGTCCTAGTGGGGGATGAAGCCTTCCAATTGACCAGGTATGTCATGAGGCCATACCCGCGCAGAAACCTTGACCACCGGCGCAGGATTTTTAATGTGCGCCTTTCACATGCTCGAAGACTGGTGGAGTGCGCCTTCGGCATTCTTTGTGCCAAATGTCGTGTCCTCCAGTCTACCATTCAGCTGAGTGAAGCCAACGTCATTGAGGTCATCAAAGCTTGTGTGGTCCTCCATAACTTCACTAGACTGCATGATTGCTCCTCATCTGATGTGACTGAAGGTGTGGTGGACAATGGGGCTAGACCTACGCCACATGTGCTCCCTTTACGGTGTCCTCTCTCAGGACTCAAAGTACGTGATGTGTTCACTCAGTATTTTGTTTCACCTCATGGTTCTACTACCTGGCAAGATCAGGCTGTATCTATGTTGTGATGTTCATCATTTTTTTTGTTTGGTCTTCTCTGATTTGTGTTGTCTGTTTATATGTGATAAAGTTGACTTACTTATTCGAATGCCTAAAATAATTCAGGAAGAAGGCCAAAGATGCATTTTAGAATGTTTTATAAATGCAAAAAATAGCTTACAATACGGTGTACCATATTTTTGTCATATGGCAGATATTGTCCAGGCCATTTAGCCTTTTCTGTATATAACATTGTCATTTTTTGACACACAAAGAGGTAACAAGAAATTATAAATACCAACAAAAATAATTTACAAAACGATTAGCTATTTTATAACTGCTGGTAGCTTGGCGGAGGTGATGGCGGGAGGCCTTCATCTCTTTGTTGGGGGTTGGGGTGCCCAGCTTGACCATCACCCTGTTGGGGTGGATGATCTGGACCCTGTGGGAAGATGTGGCCATGTTCCAGCAGCTGCGCACCAAAGAGACCATAAGGATACTATCGATTATAATCCTGTGGCTGATTGTAGCCACGTCCATCATACCCCCCAATATGACCATGTCGTCCAAAACAAGGTTGGGGCCAGCCTCCAACACCAGGTCTGTACAAGTGGCCATATTGGGCAGGTTGGTTATAGGCTGCCATTTGGCCCTGTTGTGGCCAAGGTTGGTTTGGGAGGGAATGGGTGGAGATGTAGGCACACGTGCAGGCCGACACTCAGATCCTAATTGAGCATGCACAGCTGGTTGTCGGACAAGGCGGAGACGGTTAGGAGTTGAGAGCTGCCACCTCTCAAGATACTCAAACAACTCATATGGGTCATTGGGGTGTGTGCATGCATCAATTAGAATCTGAATGGATCCGCGCACACGTAGCCTCACCTCACGGGGTAGGGGACGAAGGTACCGGGCCAGGCTTCGGGAATATGCCTCTTCACCCTCATCCTGGGCAGCCCTGGACAGGTAATTTAGGACACCTGTGTCTACATGCCTCGGGGTATCAGAGGCAGTGTTGTCCCTTCTCCATCTCCCATGGCGGCCTACGGCTGCAGGCTGGGGGGACCCCTCAATACTGCCAGTAGGGCTGCTGCTGTTGCCAGGGTCTTCTAAGTTGCTGGCTGCTGGTGGCTCTGCTGGGTCTGGTCCAGGTGTAGAACCTGATGCTGGTGGAGCTTGGGGGTTGCAAAAGCTCGGGTCAGAAGATGGGTCAGCCACCTCTTCACATCCCCCGTCCGGGTCTATGATGTGCTCAGTATCCGACCCTGTCTCCCTCTCTGTGAGGTGGGACTGAGTTCTGTTAGGAAATGTACAAATAAACAAATGTAGCTCTGACCCTAAAAAGCATATGTGTCATGTGGTGTGATGTCTGTACTTACGGTCTGAGATCCATACTGGGTGCCAAAAATGCCAAGCGGTCAAAATAGATGGATTTCCGCTTGGTCAGTGCTGCTGCCCCACTCCTGGCCCTCTGCTGTCTTTCCCGCCGATACTGGTCGTGGATGCTGCGAGAGCATCACATCACATCCTCAACTGCAATGTGAAGTGAAAAGGGACTGTAACCCTTGGGAATAGTGCCAAACAATATTCCTAACATTTCACATAGTCACGTGGCCTAGTAGGGGGTGGTTTTTACGTAAATTTTTCTTTAGCAAACAGGGATACACAGTCTAGGATTGTAGGGGCTACATTTAAGAAAGCTCACTTCTGGCCTTTAAGCTGATTGGTAAAAATGACATTTACTTACGAATGTGTTGTTGCTCCTCACGTAGCCGTTGGGCATAGTCTGGGAACATGTGCACACAGATGTGCCTGCATGCCGCCTCTTTGCGGCCTCAGTCAGAATAATGGGCATGCCGTTGGTCCCAAAGTTCGGGCCTTTCCTGTACAACACAATTAGGAGCTCCACATTAATGTGGCCAGACATGACGCTGCAGGACTCTGTGGAGGCATACTTCCTGAATGTCTGGAGCGCTATTTGAGCTAATTTGCATGTCTAAGCTTCCTGATGATGGATTGGCCCATTTGCTGTCACCAGGAAAAGTCTTGCGTATATCTCGCAAGTCACATGGGTGGTCCGTGTGTAATGTGATTTTTCTGCGCACCCATAGACTTGCATTGGCGTACTACGGTCGTAATACGCTGGCAATCGCAGCATGCTGCGATTGGCACAGACCATAGAAAATACACGAGAAAAATACGGCTAATGGGAGCTACCCCATAGAGAATAATTTGTCCGTGGGCAATGCGTTTTTTTATCGCCTCTCACTCGTCCGTATTCCTCTCTAGTGTGACGCCGGCCTAACAGATAGACACACACTGCAATCACATAATTACCCAGAGCCCAGGTTATACCATCAGGTCTGTCCGGTCCGACGCGTGTCGCTGTCCCCACAACAGGTTCGTCAGGGAATCTACATGTCAATATCTATTCTTTCGTTACTTTATTAAACCTGTCAGTGTGATATTACTGTTTTGCAAAATGAATTGCCGGCTTTTGGTAAAGGACACCGGGTGCGATTTTCTCGCATGTCACACTTGCATTGGCAAGTCTGATCCGATAATCGGTGACAAACGCAGCATACTGCGATTTTCTCAGCCCGATTAAAACGGCCGAGACAAAAAAAAAAAAAAAAATCGCATGATGGGAGCTGCATCATAGATTAACATTGGGACGAGTGCAATGCGATTTTTTATCGCATTGCACTCGTCCGTTTTTCTCGTTTTTCTCGCTAGTGTGACTCCGGTCTAATGCTGCTTGTCTTCCTTGACTATCAGCGGCTTACTATTCCACACCCGAGATGATACCAGTGCTGCCTGTGCAAGTAGCATCCTGCTCAGCCGTCCGTCACTCCGCTACCCACGACAACGTCAGCACTGCCTGAGCCAGCTCAATCCCTTCATTCAGCTTCTCGTTTCTCATGTTCTACGCTGCTTGTTATCCCTGCCTGTGCAGCAGTCCCGCTGGGCCAGCTTCCACGTATCCGGCGTCTAACTGGAGGTAACACCTGTGTCCCTTGGTCATTCCATTCTGATATTGTCTGAGGGGTCTTGCTACGGGTGACTGGGGCTCGCATAGTCATGCACCCCTCGGAGCCCCCAAGACCGTGGGCCCGTGGTGCAACACTGATTGATCTTTGGTTTCAAGAACGTTCCAGGGAATCCAAGCAGGAGTGGAGACCTTATCGTATAGATTTTAGTCTCCAGAAACCGCCTGCTTCTCCATCTCCAGTCTCTCTTCCTGAACCAATACAAGTGGATCAAGTGAGCTTGGCCAGGCAGCGCCAGGAGGAATGCCGAGTGGAAGGAAGATGTTTTTACTGCGGTAGTTCGGAGCATCAGATCCGCTTCTGTTCAGAGAGGTCGGGAAACTCCAGTACCTGGTAATGCCATGTGGCCTCAGTAACACACCCGCGGTCTTCCTGGAGATTGTAAATGACATTTTTAGAAATCTCCTCTATTCATGTGTTGTTGTCTATTGGGATGACACCTTGATTTACTCCACAGACCTAGCCACTCATCGGAAACACGTGTGTCAGGTTCTACAAAGACTCAAAGAGAATAGACTGAATGCCAAGTTTGAGAAATGTGTCTTTGAGCAATCCTCTCTGCCTTTTCTCGGTTATGTAGTCTCGTCCACAGGTCTAAAGATGGATCCGGAGAAATTATCTGCTATCTTCAAGTGGCCTCACCCGTCCGGGCTGAAAGCGATACAACGGTTCCTGGGATTCGCCAACTATTATCGCCAATTTATTCCACACTTTTCCACTCAAGTGGCACCCATCTCGGCTCTAACTCAAAAAGGCAGTAATCCCCAGGATTGAACTCCCGAAGCGGAAGAGGCCATTGCTTCAATGAAGGAAGCCTTCTCTTCCACGCCCATTCTCCATCGACCGGACTCTGACAAACAATTTTTTCTTGAGGTAGACGCTTCCTCCACAGGCGCAGGAGCGGAGCTCTCTCAAAAGTCCTATACCAGTCGTATGGTCTCTTGCATTTTTTTCTCAAAGGTTTTTTCCATTTCAGAGAGGAACTATTCTATTGGAGATCAGGAACTGTTGGCAATCAAGATGGCTCTGCAAGAATGATGACTCCTCCTCAAGGGAGCAGTTTATCAGGTTGTCATATTCAGCAATCATAAAAACCTGGCTTATCTCCAGTCAGCACAGAGATTGTATCCCCACCAGGCCAGGTGGGCTTTGTTTTGTGCTCGATTTAATTTTTTTCTTCATTTTCGTCCAGCTGACAAGAATGTCAAGGCCAATGCACTTTCCAGAGCTTTCCTGCCTCCCGATTCAGAGGAAGAACCACAACATATCACTGAGCCATCCGGGTTAGTGCAGGTAGTCTCTGCCAATCTCTCTCGGCGTCCCCCAGGCAAAACTCTTGTGCCCTCTTTGGACAAAAATCGTGTCCTTCAGTGGGGTCACTCCTCCAAGTTGGGCGGGCATGCTGGTCGGAAAAAGATTTTGCAGCTTATCTCCCATTACAAATAGTGGTCTACCATGGGCAAAGATTTCCTGAAGTATGTCGCAGCCTGTCCTTCGTGTGCCTGTAACAAAACTGCAAGATCATCCCATCTCTTCTGGCTGCTCTCCTGTCTGGGTTGTGGTAGATCGCTTTTCGAAGATTGCTCACTTCGTTCCTCTGTCTGGTCTTCCGTCTGCTCCTGAGCTTGCTGACTATTTCATACAGCATATCTTCCGTCTCCATGTGTTTCCTCTCCACATTGTGTCCGACAGGGGAGTTCAGTTCACTTCGAAGTTCTGGAGAGCGGTCTGTAAACTAATGAAGGTAGAACTGGATTTTTCATCTGCTTACTATCCTCAATCTAATGGGCAAGTGGAGAGTACCAGTCAAGTCTTGTCCGGCTTTCTGCGTTACTTCGTCAATGCGCATCATGATGACTGGGTCAAGTTACTGCCCTGGGCCGAGTTTTCGTATAACAATCAAGTAAGTAAATCCTCTGGAAGGTCTCCTTTCCATATTGTGTTTGGACTGCAACCCGGAATCCCTCTTCCCATCTCTGGGCCCTCAGGCGTCCCTGCAGCTGACACCTTTGCAGAGGAATTCTTTAAAGTATGGAGTGATACCAAGTCCGCCCTGGAAAAGCCTCAGAATTAGAGTTGAGCGAAACGGGTCGAAAAATTTCAAAAGTCGCCGACTTTTGACAAAGTCAGGTTTCATGAAACGAAACCCGACCCTAGGATGAGGTCGGCCACGAGGTCGGCGACTTACGCGCCAAAGTCGCGTTTCAAAAGTTTGTTTTGCTCTCTTTTTCAGCCAATCAGGATCCACGGACACTGTGGGCAACGTGATGACATAGGCAGGGGTCACCACCATCTTTCAGAAGGGCATGCAAGTGATTGGCTTGCTTTGGTGGGCGTCACAGGGGTTATAAAAGGGCGTGCACGCCGACCGCCATCTTACTTCTGCCGATCTTAGCATAGGGAGAGGTTGCTGCTGCTGATTCTGTAGGGAGAGCGTTAGGCAGGGAAGAAGAAAAAAAAACTGCTTTTGCTGCTAGCGATTTTGCCTGTACAACACACCAGTCACTGTGTGTGCAGTGCAAGGGGAGGCTATATTGTGGTGGATCAGCGGTGTTGGTTGTTAGGCTGCCTTCTAAGGCTTCCTGACAGCTGCATTGCTGTTTACCCACTGCTCTGCAAACTGCTTTTTTAAAAGCAATCCCAATTTTTTTTTTTGTCCTGCTGAGGTACTGAGCGTGCATTTTTTCACACCATACAGCGGTGTACGCTCCTCACACAGTACCGTGTAACGGCTGTTATCACAGCCACAGTGAAGCTATCTGTGTGTCACTCTGTGAGAATAAGTCGAGGACATGTTCCGTTCTTAAAGACCTGCACCTACTAGTTTTGTCTAGCTTTCAAACAGTTAAATATATTTGCTGTTTGATCACATTCAAAACTATAGAGAGACAGCGTGTGTCAGTCTGTATACTTAAAAAACACGGAGCTTGACAATTTAACATACACCGGACAGCCGTGTACGTGAACGCTCCTCTCAGTACCGTGTAACGGCTGTTATCACGGCCACAGTGAAGCTAACTGTGTGTCACTGTGGAAGGATAAGTGGAGGACTTGTTCCGTTCTTACAGACCTACACACTAGGGAGATTCCTATTCTGCCCAATTCTACATACACATTGTAGTTTGTGATACACTAGCCAATTTCTGCCTGTGACATAGCGCTCTGATATTCAGTGGGCCTCACACAATCCAAAAGTGTCCAGTGTCCACTAGTGTGTGCAGAAATTCAAAATCTCCCTTATCCTGTAGTCACTTTTTTCACACCTGTGCCATCGAGCCTGTGACATAGCGCTCTGATATTTAGTGGGCCTCACACAATCCAAAAGTGTCCAGTGTCCACTAGTGTGTGCAGAAATTCAAAATCTCCCTTATCCTGTAGTCACTTTTTTCACACCTGTGCCATCGAGCCTGTGACATAGCGCTCTGATATTCAGTGGGCCTCACACAATCCAAAAGTGTCCAGTGTCCACTAGTGTGTGCAGAAATTCAAAATCTCCCTTATCCTGTAGTCACTTTTTTCACACCTGTGCCATCGAGCCTGTGACATAGTGCTCTGATATTCAGTGGGCCTCACACAATCCAAAAGTGTCCAGTGTCCACTAGTGTGTGCAGAAATTCAAAATCTCCCCCTATAGACACCTTGTACCTTGTTTTACATTACTATATAGTTTGTTGGATTTTGTCTACATTTCTACAAAAAATGAGGAAGGCTGGTGGAAGAGGCCGTGGAATTGGGCGGGGGTTGGCAGCTGGTAATGATGGTGTTGGTGGTGGATATGATGGTAGTGGCAAGAGCAAAATAGGACCGAATGCAGGAGGTGTTGAGCCTGCGTCATCGTCTCGCTCCATAAGGCTTCGAAGGCTTAGTTTTCTAGGAGTTGGCAAACCGCTTTTAAAGCCAGAGCATCAGGAAAAAGTTTTGTCTTACATTGCTGACTCAGCCTCCAGCTCTATCGCCTCCTCTTCTGAAGTTGTAAAAAGTAAAAGTACTGAGTCGTCATTGGAGGCTCATGTTCATGAACCACACCTTTCCTTGTGTCCTTCACCCCAACCAAGATTGAAGGATGACGCAGGCCATACTACTGATTACTCCATGGAGCTGTTTTCACATACCATGCCTGGATTATCAAGTGAAATGGTGAATTACCCAGGCCAAGATGAATCTGACATGGAGTGCACTGATGCACAGCCGCTGATAGATGATTCTGCTGGAACATTCACTCAGAGCACTACATTGTCCTCGCAGTGTACAGAGCCAGATTCTGACCCTGATGAGACTCAGGTGCCCCTTCCCGCACACTATACCACCATACACGGTGACACAGAGGAAGGTGCACATGACATTGAAGAGGAGGTGATGGATGACCCAGTTGTTGACCCAGATTGGCATCCATTGGGGGAAGAGGGTGCTGCTTCCAATAGCTCAGATGAGGAACATCCACAGCAGACATCGACAGCGCAACAGCTGTTATCTGGCAGGCCCGGAGCACTCCAAAGACTGGTTCCAAAAATCAAAAGAGTTGCTGGACAGCTTGTCCAGAGGGTCAAAAGATCACAGTGTGCTAGGCCGCAAAATGTCTGCCAAAGTATGAAGAGTGCAGTGTGGCACTTTTTTGAACAAAATCCTCATGATCAGGCCAAGGTTATCTGTAAGAAGTGCGCAAAGACCTTTAGCCGAGGGAAAAATCTGAAAAATGTGAATACCAGTTGCATGCTTAGACATTTAACCACCATGCACTTGCAAGCGTGGACACAACACCAAACCTCAAGTGCCACATGTGCAACTGATCACAAAGAAGGTAGTCAGCAACGCTACATTGTTTCCCCCACTGTAAGCCCACCGGTTAGCACAGCAGCAAATGTTGAGGTGTCGTTGCAAGGCCACAGCAGTCAGGGAATCCCACTGTTATATCAACGAAATACTGAATCTAGGCCATCAGAAAGAACACCAACTCCATCACCATCATCAACCCTCTCTCAGTCTGCCCTGTCCACCGCTACTTCCACCATATGCAGCTCTCAAGTCCAGCTCACCCTCCCAGACACTGTGAGTAGGTCAAGAAAGTACTCAGTCTCTCATCCGCGTACACTGGGTTTGAACGCCCACATTGCCAAACTAATCTCATTTGAGATGATGCCCTATCGGTTGGTGGAAAGCGCAGCTTTCCGCGAACTCATGGCCTATGCAGTACCACGCTATGACCTACCCAGTCGCCACTTCTTCTCTCGCAAAGCCATCCCAGCCCTCCACCATCATGTTAAAGACCGCATTGTCCATGCACTCAAGCAGTCAGTGAGTGGAAAGGTGCACCTCACAACTGATGCATGGTCCAGTCGGCATGGCCAGGGCCGTTACGTGTCCATCACTGCGCACTGGGTTAATGTGGTGGATGCAGGGTCCACAGGGGACAGCGGTGGTGGTACAGTGCTGCCTAGCCCACGGTATAGGAAACAGTTGGCTGTAGGCGTTCGACCCTCCTCCTCCTCCTCCAGAAGCGAAAGCTCGTCCACAGAGCGCAGTCGTACGAGCACTCCATCTGCAGCCGCCACTGTTGCACACGAGGTGTCCCCCTATCGAGCAGCTAGTGGAAAGCGTCAGCAGGCTGTGTTGCAGATGATGTGTTTGGGCGACAGACACACCGCCGAGGTGCTGGCCGAGTACTTGAAGCGACAAACTGAGTCATGGCTGGGCAGTGTACATTTTGAGGCAGGCAAGGTAGTTAGTGATAACGGCTGTAATTTTGTGGCAGCCATAGCCCTTTCAAAACTCAGCCACATACCTTGCTTGGCTCACACCTTGAACCTGGTGGTGCAGTGCTTCCTCAAAAATTATCCGGAGTTAACAGCCTTGCTCCAGAAGGTGCGAAGACTGTGCGCGCACATCCGCCGGTCGCCTGTACACTCCGTTCGTATGCAGAAGCTGCAGCGATTGCTCCACCTTCCCAACCACCGCCTCATTATCGACATTGCAACAAGGTGGAACTCCACCCTGCACATGGTGGAGCGGCTGTGCGAGCAGAGGCAGGCCATAATGCATTTGTGGGAGGATACACGGCCAGGCACTTTGAGAGCAGACATGGAGTTGACAGGTGTGCAGTGGTCGAAGCTGAAAGACCTCTGTAAAGTCCTTCAGTGTTTTGAGGAATGCACACGGCTGGAAAGCGCAGACGACGCCATCCTAAGCATGAGCATCCCACTTATGAGTCTGCTCATGCAAACTTTGACGCACCTTAAGGAGCAGGCGTCTGCAGCCAATGTTGATGAGGAGGAAGAGGAGGAGGGAATCCTTGATGACATTCAGCCATTGTCTGCTCAGGGACCTCTCCTGGACGAGGTGGAGGAAGAAGAGGAGGAGGAGGATGATGATGGGGATGATTACTTAGGGGAGGAGGATGCATCTCGTGGGGCAAGTGAAAATGTTGGCGTGGCAAGGTCTGGTACAGGGTTTGTGCGTGACTGGAGGGATGTGGATTTGCCAGAAAGTGCTCCTCCAACCAGCACTCGCAGTGCATCATTGACACCGGGAACATTGGCCCACATGTCAGATTATGCCTTGCAGATCCTAAAAAGGGACCCCCGCATTGCCAAAATGATGAACGATGACGAATACTGGTTGGCCAGCATCCTGGATCCACGCTATAAAGGCAAATTACAAAACATCATGCCACAGGAGAACCTTGACCTAATATTGGCTAATAAACATGCAACTCTGGTAAATCGGTTGCTTGAGGCATTCCCAGCACACAGCAGCGGTGAAGGTTGTCACACGAGCCGTATGGGCCGGGGGCAGCTTGGCAGAGGTGTTCATGGTGCACACAGCAGAAGTGGCGTTGGAGACAGGGGTTTCATGACAATGTTGTGGACTGATTTTTCAAGTACCGCTCACACAACTGGTAATACTGTATCGATGGAAAGTGACAGGAGACAGCAGTTGTCAACTATGGTTGCAAACTACTTTTCCTCCCATATCGATGTTGTCCCACACAGGTCATTCCCCTTTGACTATTGGGCCGCTAAACTGGACACCTGGCCTGAATTGGCACAATATGCCTTACAGGAGCTCGTTTGCCCAGCTGCAAGTGTACTATCGGAAAGAGTCTTCAGTGCAGCTGGATCAATCCTGACAGAAAAAAGGACCCGTCTGTCAACCCAAAATGTGGATAATCTAACCTTCATTAAAATGAACCATGCATGGGTTTCCAAGGATTTTGTCCCAACTTCCCCTGATGACACATAGGGTGACAGAAAAATGGCTTGCTTTGGTCCACCTCTCCCTGGGACTTGACCTATTTCGCCTTTTCCATCAGCTGAATGTCCAACATCAACATATGCCACTTTCTAAAACTCCCTAACTGTGCTGCCTCCCCCCCCCATGGCCGGGGTCACTACCTAGCGCACGACACCGTGCGAGTGCCGTTGCCCTGGACAGGTGGGTAGGCCGACTCTTGGGCGCGGGCACAGGCACAGGGTCCCTCATAGTGCAATCAAGTGTCTCTGACGGTGGTGGTGCACACACGCCGTCAGACACACCGCCGTACTATGAGGGGCCCAGTGCCAGTACCGACGCCCACGAGTGGGCCCCCCTTGCTTGAGCAGGGCCCCAGCATTTGCAATCTTTACCTCTCCCTGCTCCTCCGCTGTGTAGTCTGGGCCGTCAAATCCATACTGTGCCTGACACCGTCTGAGCCTGCCTCCTGATGTATAGACATATATTTTGAATGTGTACGCTATCCATACATGTTATCCGGGGATATGGAACCCTTTCTCACCTTTGTGCAATCACGTGTAATCCATACTGGGCGTGAGAACGGCTGGCAAGCTGTTAAGCAAGCTACAGCACCTGTGGTTTGCACACATAAGTTTTTCATTTTTTCAGGAATGACGGTTAGGCCTAATTCCGGAACTGCGGTTGACCTGCACTTACTGGGAAATCATCATTCGCGGGTAATAATTGTATTTAGTGATCCCCATCACTAACGTTCAGCGGGTTATCTGCACCTGTAAGCGACAAACGCTGGCCTTTTCAGTGTAGCGCACATGCAGCCACGGACATATAAGGGCATGACACCAGTTATTGGCCAATCTCATGTGCCAGAGCCTCACGTGTCCCTCTAGTAAGCCGGACTCGGACCGCGGGGCATGACGGAGTCTCGTTCGTTAACGGAATTAAGCTTGCAATGTGTGCATCTTTTCTGTAGCTGGCATGGTTGAGGTTTCCCAGGTGGAGTCGAATTTAACCGTAGGCTCCACTCCTGGTGGTGCCCTTCTGGACATTCCTTTAAGGTTCAGCTTTGCAACCACACTGCCCACGTAATACAAACACTTTGCCTTCATGAACGCTGTTTGGAGGGTCATGACTCGTGGGAATAACGCCGCCTAATCAGTTAACCTGCTAGAGAGATCCTTCGTTGCTCCCAAGCATGACATCACACTCCCTAGGAGGAAGGTAATGCCACTGTGGCGACCGTACTCCTGGAGGCGACACAAGTGCACTGATGCCCAGCCAATGCTCGATGAATCTGCTGGTACATTGACCCAGACCACTACATTCCCCTCGCACGCTACACGGCCTGAATCTGACCCTGATGAAACTCAAGTTACCCTTCCCATATACAGTTCCATCTTACACGGTGACAAAGAGGAAGCTGCAGATGAAAGTGCAGGTTCGGCCCACCCGCCATCAGACACACCACCGTACTATCAGGGGCCCTGTGCCAGTGCCGTCGCCAACGAGTGGGCCCCCCCTGCTTGCTCAGGATCACAGCACTTGCAAGGTTGAAATACTGTGCAGTGAGATGGAAGATGGGGACGACGATGAGTCCAGACTAGTACAGGGATTCCCTAGCGAGGAGACTTATTTGATTGTTTTCAATGTTGGGACAGCAATTTTTGGGGAGCACTATACTCTGGAGAATGATAGATGGGGCCCACCATACACTGGAACATTCCAAAGGTGGACATCAGACACTGGAGCAGCATTTACAGGGCCCATTATACACTAGAGTATTAGAAATGGGGCCCATTATGTTTGGAGCATTATTTGGGCCCATAAGACAGTGGAGCTTCATCCATGGGGACCAACATATACTGTAGCATTATGTGGAGCTCATCATATACTGTTTCAAACATTATATGGGACCAATGATTCTGTATGGAGAAATAGATGGGCCTCGTCATGAGATGTAAAAAGTGAAGTATTTTTCATTGTACTATACCGCTGTTTCTCTGCCGTATCGGAGCATGATGAGTTGTGGTATGTGTTAAAGGGGCGCTCTTTCGCCCAGGGCACATGAAAACCTGGAGCCAGCCCTACCCCCCCCACAACTTTAGCCAAATAACCCCCATTTTTCAGTGCGTAACTTGTATTATGAAGTTAATTAAGGTTGACAAGCTTAAGTAAGAAGAATTGATGCTTTTGGCATTCAAATGGGCACTGTAGGTGTGTTTCCTGTCCTCCTCTCACTGCCGACTTTTATTCCCCATTGACTTACATTGGGTTTCGTGTTTCGGGACGACCCCGACTTTTCCCTATAATCGGCCGATCTTGCTCGACCCGACTTTTGGAAAAGTCGGGTTTCACGAAACGAAACTTGACCCTAAAAAACCAAAAGTCGCTCAACTCTACTCACAATGTATGAAGAGACATGCGGACAAAAGACGCCTGGATGCTCCAAACTTTCGGCCCGGAGATAAGGTGTGGCTCTCCTCCAAGTACATCCATTTGAAGATGCCCTCCTACAAATTGGGCCCCTGTTTCATCGGTCCCTTTGAAGTCTTGAAACAAATTAACGCAGTCTCGTATAAATTGAAATTGCCTGCTTCATTATGTGTGCCTAACTCTTTCCATGTTTCCCTCCTCAAACCTCTAGTTTTGAGCTCGTTCTTCAAGGACCCGGGTAGAACTCCTGATCCCGTCAGTGAGGAGGATGTCTTTGAGGTAAAAGATATCTTGGCCACAAAGAGAGTAAGGGGTAAGACCTACTTCATGGTGGATTGGAAGGGCTTCGGTCCTGAGGAGAGGTCTTGGGAGTCCAAAGAAAATATCCAGGCTCCTGTTCTATTGGAGAGATTTAACACAGGCTTGAAAAAGAGTGGGCGTAAGGAGGGATACTGTAATACCTGTGCCTGCATGAGGTCCCCGCCGGGCTCCCCGTCCCCTCGCTGTGGCGCCCGTAACTCCTCAGGGCCCCCATCGGGGAACCCCACTCTCAGACTACTCCCTGCCGCCCTGCTGCTCCTGTTACCTGGCGTGCGACCAGCACATCCCCGGGTATGAGGCTTAAGTCACACGTTCGCGCGCTCCTGGTCTCTTAAAGAGACAGAGTGCATTTTTCAAATATGTTATTAACCAATGGTATTCGTGTGTGTTATTTCTAGCCCCTCTGCCATAGAGAGGGTGCCAGAGCAACAAGTGTTTACTGTTGCTAGTTCCGGTTTTGTGTTCTGACGTGCCTGTGACCAGTTGTGTCTCTTCCGTGTGCAGCCAGTATCCTGCTAATACTGTTTGTCTTCCTAGTCTAATAGCGGCGTACTATTCCACACCCAAGACGATACCAGTGCTGCCTGTGCAAGTAACTGTAACAACCTTCTGGTATCACTGCATGGCCTCCCATCTCCCACACACCAACTTACTCACTGCTTCAGGTCATGCTGTGATTTCTCTCTGCCACCAGCTCCTTGCCTTGTCTCCTGTCTGCTATGTTCATGTTTCCTGACTGTCTGTATAGGTGGGCAGCGCCTGAACTCTCTGCTTTTTATGGAGTTACGGTGCACCTTGCTAATGTGTCCCTGACCAACTACCTCGAGCCCTCTACTATTTAGGGCTGCCCCACCCACTGGAACATTGCCTGTGCAATGTCTAAACTCAGTTAGTGGTTTTGCTGCTGATTAATCCAAGCTCTGTCCTGTGTTTCTCCATCTCCGGTGGCTACACTCCTAGCTTTGTCTTGTGACTGTCTGCCTGCCCTTCTAGAGGCAGAATATCATGGTCTCTGTGCTATAGCTCCTGCCCTTGTCTTGCCTAGTACCTTCGTTCGCCCTACAGGAGGCAGAATATCCTGGTCCTTGAGTCTTTGTCCCTGTACCTTGTCTGAACTCTGTCCTACCACTGCCTCCTTGTCTTTGGCTTCTTTCCCTGCTGTGTCTTTCCTTGTGTCCTCCCTCTCCATGCTCTGTACCCTTGCAGCTCTGCCTGCTCTGCACCCTTGCAGCTCTGCACCCATGCAGCTCTGCCTACTCTGCACCCTTGCAGCTCTGCCTGCTCTGCACCAGTGCAGCCCTGCCTACTCTGCACCAGTGCAGCCCTGCCTGCTCTGCACCAGTGCAGCTCTGCCTGCTCCACTCTCTTCCAACTCTGTCTGCTCTGTAGGCTCTGCCTGTTCTCAGTACTCTTGCGGATGCTGCTTGGTTCTATGGCTGCAGGACCTCTTGCCTACTCCGCACTCCTGCGGCTCTGCCTACTCCGCACTCCTGCGGCTCCACCTACTTTGCACTCCTGCGGCTCCGCCTACTCCGCACTCCTGCCTGTATCCATACCTGCACCTCCTGGGTGAACAGGTCCAAAACCTGTTCCTTCATATTCCACTCTGTTGTGAATTCTCTTGCTCGGACTTTCTGAGCTGGAGCTCCCTCTGCGCCCTCTGGTTGTTACTGGGAGTAGTGGAGCTGGCCAGGTTTATGGAAGTTTTCCACCTGACAACGATAATTGGGAATCTGGGATTACTGGCTGGGATATTTTAATGTGAGAGACAGGCCTCTATTCCTTATATTTAAAGACTCTATAGAAACAGGGTCTGTTCCTTTTGATTGGCGGCAAGCAAATGTGGTACCAATATTCAAAAAGGGGTGTAAAAGGGAACCTGGAAACTATAGGCCGGTAAGCTTAACATCTGTTGTGGGTAAAATTTTTGAAGGGTTTCTAAGGGATACCATTATGGAATATCTCAATGTTAATAAATGTTTAACTCCATATCAACATGGATTTATGAAGGATCGCTCCTGTCAAACTAACCTGATCAGCTTCTATGAGGATGTAAGCTCTCAAATGGACCAAGGAGAATCATTGGATGTCATTTATCTCGACATCTCTAAAGCATTTGACACTGTCTCACATAAAAGATTGGTAAGTAAGATGAGAAAGCGTGGGCTAGGGGAAAATGTGTGTAGATGGGTACAGTTGTGGCCAAAAGTATTGACACCCCTGCAAATCTGTCAGATAATACTCAGTTTCTTCCTGAAAATGATTGCAAACACAAATTCTCTGGTATTATTATTTTCATTTAATTTGTCTTACATGAAAAAACACAAAAGAGAATGAAGCAAAAAAAGCAAAACATTGATCATTTCACACAAAACTCAAAAAATGGGCCAGACAAAAGTATTGGCACCCTCAGCCTAATACTTGGTTGCACAACCTTTAGCCAAAATAACTTTGCACTCCTGCGGCTCCACCTACTCCGCACTCCTGCCTGTATCCATACCTGCACCTCCTGGGTGAACAGGTCCAAAACCTGTTCCTTCATATTCCACTCTGTTGTGAATTCTCTTGCTCGGACTTTCTGAGCTGGAGCTCCCTCTGCGCCCTCTGGTTGTTACTGGGAGTAGTGGAGCTGGCCAGGTTTATGGAAGCTTTCCACCTGACAACGATAATTGGGAATCTGGGATTACTGGCTGGGATATTTTAATGTGAGAGACAGGCCTCTATTCCTTATATTTAAAGACTCTATAGAAACAGGGTCTGTTCCTTTTGATTGGCGGCAAGCAAATGTGGTACCAATATTCAAAAAGGGGTGTAAAAGGGAACCTGGAAACTATAGGCCGGTAAGCTTAACATCTGTTGTGGGTACAATTTTTGAAGGGTTTCTAAGGGATACCATTATGGAATATCTCAATGTTAATAAATGTTTAACTCCATATCAACATGGATTTATGAAGGATCGCTCCTGTCAAACTAACCTGATCAGCTTCTATGAGGATGTAAGCTCTCAAATGGACCAAGGAGAATCATTGGATGTCATTTATCTCGACATCTCTAAAGCATTTGACACTGTCTCACATAAAAGATTGGTAAGTAAGATGAGAAAGCGTGAGCTAGGGGAAAATGTGTGTAGATGGGTACAGTTGTGGCCAAAAGTATTGACACCCCTGCAAATCTGTCAGATAATACTCAGTTTCTTCCTGAAAATGATTGCAAACACAAATTCTCTGGTATTATTATCTTCATTTAATTTGTCTTAAATGAAAAAACACAAAAGAGAATGAAGCAAAAAAAGCAAAACATTGATCATTTCACACAAAACTCAAAAAATGGGCCAGACAAAAGTATTGGCACCCTCAGCCTAATACTTGGTTGCACAACCTTTAGCCAAAATAACTGCGACCAACCGCTTCCGGTAATCATCAATGAGTTTCTTACAATGCTCTGCTGGAATTTTAGACCATTCTTCTTTGGCAAACTGCTCCAGGTCCCTGATATTTGAAGGGTGCCTTCTCCAAACTGTCATTTTTAGATCTCTCCACAGGTGTTCTATGGGATTCAGGTCTGGACTCATTGCTGGCCACCTTAGAAGTCTCCAGTGCTTTCTCTCAAACCATTTTCTAGTGCTTTTTGAAGTGTGTTTTGGGTCATTGTCCTGCTGGAAGACCCATGACCTCTGAGGGAGACCCAGCTTTCTCACACTGGGCCCTACATTATGCTGCAAAATTTGTTGGTAGTCTTCAGACTTCATAATGCCATGCACACGGTCAAGCAGTCCAGTGCCAGAGGCAGCAAAGCAACCCCAAAACATCAGGGAACCTCCGCCATGTTCGACTGTAGGGACCGTGTTCTTTTCTTTGAATGCCTCTTTTTTTCTCCTGTAAACTCTATGTTGATGCCTTTGCTCAAAAAGCTCTACTTTTGTCTCATCTGACCAGAGAACATTCTTCCAAAACGTCTGAGGCTTTTTCAGGTAAGTTTTGGCAAACTCCAGCCTGGCTTTTTTATGTATCGGGGTAAGAAGTGGGGTCTTCCTGGATCTCCTACCATACAGTCCCTTTTCATTCAGACGCCAACGGATAGTACGGGTCGACACTGTTGTACACTCAGACTGCAGGGCAGCTTGAACTTGTTTGGATGTTAGTCAAGGTTCTTTATCCAACATCCGCACAATCTTGGGTTGAAATCTCTTGTCAATTTTTCTTTTCCGTCCACATCTAGGGAGGTTAGCCACAGTGCCATGGGCTTTAAACTTCTTAATGACAGTGCACACGGTAGACACAGGAACATTCAGGACTTTGGAGATGGACTTGTAGCCTTGAGATTGCTCATGCTTCCTCACAATTTGGTTTCTCAAGTCCTCAGACAGTTCTTTGGTCTTCTTTCTTTTCTCCATGCTCAATGTGGTTCACAAAAGGACACAGGACAGAGGTTGAGTAAACTTTAATCCATGTCAACTGGCTGCAAGTGTGATTTAGTTATTGCCAACACCTGTTAGGTGCCACAGGTAAGTTACAGGTGCTGTTAATTACACAAATTAGAGAAGCATCACATGATTTTTCGAACAGTGCCAATACTTTTATCCACCCTCTTTTTTATGTTTGGTGTGAAATTATATCCAATTTTGCTTTAGGACAATTCTTTTTGTGTTTTTTCATTTAAGACAGACAAATTAAATGAAGATAATAATACCAAAGAATTTGTGTTTGCAATCATTTTCAGGAAGAAACTGAGTATTATCTGACAGAATTGCAGGGGTGTCAATACTTTTGGCCACAACTGTAGGTAGCTGGCTTAGTGATAGAAAACAAAGAGTGGTTATTAATGGGGCATACTCAGATTGGGCCAGGGTTACTAGTGAGGTACCACAGGGTTCTGTATTGGGCCCCCTACTATTTAATATATTTATTAATGATCTAGTGGATGGCTTACACAGTAAAATATCAGTATTTGCAGATGATACAAAACTATGTAAGGTAGTTAACACAAAGGAGGACAGTTAGCAACTACAGACAGATTTGAGTAAATTGGAGAATTGGGCTGAAAAATGGCAAACGAGGTTTAACACAGATAAGTGTAAGGTTATGCACATGGGAAGGAGAAACAGATGCTACAATTACTTACTAAATGGGAAACTGCTGGGGAAATCAGACATGGAAAAAGACTTAGGCATCTTAGTCAATAAGAAGCTAAATTGGAGTGCCCAGTGTCAGGCAGCTGTCACCAAAGCAAATAGGGTCATGGGATGCATTAGAAGAGGTCTGGGGACACCAGATGAAAACATAATTCTCCCACTGTACAAATCACTCGTCAGACCACACTTGGAGTATTGTGTGCAATTTTGGACACCGGTGCTCAAGAAAGACATTACTGAACTTGAAAGGGTTCAAAGGCGGGCTACTAAAATGATAAATGGAGTTGGTTCACTACAATACCCAGAAAAGTTATCAAAATTAGGTCCATTTACTCTAGAAAAGAGAAGACTTAGGGGAGAACTAATATATATGTACAAGTATATCAGAGGGCAATACAGACATCTCTCCAATGAACTGTTTGTACCAAGGACTGTGACAAGAACAAGGGGGCATTCTCTTCGTTTGGAGGAAAGACAATTTCTGCACCAGCAAAGAAGAGGGTTCTTCACGGTAAGAGCAGTGAGACTCTAGAATTAGAAATCAGCAAATAATTCCAGCGGATGCTTCCTACTTGGCCATAAAATCCATTTTATTTTTATCTTTTAAAATAGTTCCATGTGGCAGAAACCCAAATATATACAGGGGGTCAGAAGAAAAAAGGGCACACTGCTGCTTTATGCGTGCAGACTACGCGTTTCGACCTTACTAGGTCTTCTTCTAGACCTAGAAACGCGTAGTCTGCACGCATAAAGCAGCAGTGTGCCCTTTTTTCTTCTGACCCCTGTATATATTTGGGTTTCTGCCACATGGAACTATTTTAAAAGATAAAAATAAAATGGATTTTATGGCCAAGTAGGAAGCATCCGCTGGAATTATTTGCTGTTTTTTGTTTCTATTGCAACATGGGTGTGCCTCTCCCATTACAACTCCGTGCGGCTTCCTGGCAGTGAGCAGAACCACTAAGGATGTCTAACTGGGTGAGCTGGCTATAATTTTTCTTGTTTGAGACTCTAGAATTCCCTTCCCGAGGAAGTGGTGATGGCCAACTCACTGAATGAAATTAACGCAGTCTCATATAAACTGAAATTGCCTGCTTCATTATGTGTGCCTAACTCTTTCCATGTTTCCCTCCTCTAACCTGTAGTTTTGAGCTCCTTCTTTAAGGACCCGGGTACTACTCCTGCTTCCGTCAGTGAGGTGTGTTATGAATGAGTCACCATTGGAGGCAAAAACAGAAATACTAGCTAAGTCCAGAAAACAAGAGAAGTTGGCAGCTATCGGATTGCAGACCCCTGAACCTATCAACAACAACTAGCAGTAGCCGTGGGGGCTTCCTACGGTGCCCTAGACCCCTCGTCACAGCCGGAGAACTACATAGCCTAAAGACAGAAAGGGAAATCTAAACTGCCCCAGAGCAGACCCCAAAGCAATAGGCAGCCCCCAACATATAGTGACGGTGAAGCAAGATGAAAAAACACTTACACAGATAGAAAGATAGGCTGAGCAAATGATGGGGTCCAAGCTAACTAGATAGGACAGGATAGAAAAGCTGCTGTCTGCAATCCGCCAAAACCCCTATCAAAACAAGGGCCAACAGGCTGATAAGGAAAAAAGCCCTGAGGACACTAGGCTTCAAAAAGACTATTTCAGCACTCAGGTATTTTCTGAAGACAGAGCAAAAAAGAATTCAGCTCACCCCAGCAGGGAATGGCAGAAATCCAGAAAAAACAAGGCAAAGCAAAACAGAACACAAATGCAAAAAGCAGAGCAGAAAAACTTAGCTTTTAAGGAGCAGGAATCAGACTGGACTCCTAGAATCCTTCAGAGAGATCACCAGCATGGAAGAAGGGCGTCGGCTGTCTTATATCCAGTCAGCAATTCCTGTCACCCAGTCATCATCATCATACCCAGGTGCTTTGTAATCAGCCTCACTACCTTCCTTCACCAGAAGAGGGAGTTCATCAGACCTCAATGGTGAAGGGGAAAATGAACTCACAACAGAGGAGGATGTCTTTGAGGTAAAAGAAATCTAGGCCACAAAGAGAGTAAGGGGTAAGACCTACTTCTTGGTGGATTGGAAGAGCTTCGGTCCTGAGGAGAGGTCTTGGGAGTCCAAAGAAAACATCCTGGCTCCTCTTCTATTGGAGAGATTTTACGCAGGCTTGAAAAAGAGGGGGCGTAATGAGGGGGATAATGTAATACCTGTGACTGCACGGGGTCCCCGCCGGGCTCCCCGTCCCCTCACTGTGGCGCCCGTACCTCCTCGGGGCCCCCGTCGGGGATCCCCGCTCTCTGCCTGCTCCCTGCCGCCCTGCAATCCCTGTTACCTGGCGCACGGCCGGCACATCCCGGGGTATGAGGCTTAAGTCTCATGTGCGCGCTTTACCCGTTCTCTTAAAGAGACAGGGTGCATTTTTCAAAAATGTTAATAACCAATGGTATTCTTGTGTGTGTTATTTCTAGCCTCTCTGCCATAGAGAGGGCGCCGGTGCAACAAGTGTTTCCTGTTGCTAGTTCTGGTTTTGTGTTCTGATGTGCCAGTGACCAGTTGTGTCTCCTCCGTGTCCAGCCAGTATCCTGCTAATACTGTTTGTCTTCCTAGACTATCAGCGGCTTACTATTCCACACCCAAGACGATACCAGTGCTGCCTGTGCAAGTACCTGTAACAACCCTGCTGGCATCACTGCATGGCTTCACATCTCCTGCACACCAACTTACTCACTGCTCCAGGTCATGCTGTGATTTCTCTATGCCGCCAGCCTTGTCTCCTGTCTGCTATGTTCATGTTTCCTGTCTGTATAGGGGGGCGGCGCCTGAACTCTCTGCTTCTTATGGAGTCAGGGTGCACCTTGCTAATGAGTCCCTGACCAACTACCTAGAGCCCTCTACTATTTAGGGCTGCCCCACCCAGTGGAACATTGCCTGTGCAATGTCTAAGCACAGTTAGTATTTTTCTGCTGAGTAAGCCAGGCCGTGTCCTGTGTTTCTCCTTCTCTGGTGGCTACACTCCTAGCTTTGTCTTGTGCCTGTCTGTCTGCCGTCCAGGAGGCAGAATATCCTGGTCTCTGTGCTATAGCTCCTGCCCTTGTCTTGCCTAGTACTGCCGTCCACCCTCCAGGAGGAAGAATATCCTGGTCCTTGAGTCTATGTCCCGTAACTTGTCTGAACTCTGTCCTACTCCTGCCTCCTTGTCTTTGGCTTCTTTCCCTGCTGTGTCTTTCCTTATGTCCTCCCTGTCCGTGCTCTGCACCCTTGCAGCTCTGCCTTCTCTGCACCCTTGCAGCTCTGCGTGCTCTGCACCCTTGCAGCTCTGCCTGCTCCGCTCTCTTGCGACTCTGCCTGCTCTGTAGGCTCTGCCTGATCTCAGTACTCTTGCGGATCCTGCTTGGTTCTACTGCTGCAGAACCTCTTGCCTACTCCGCACTCCTGCGGCTCTGCCTACTTCGCACTACTGCCTGTATCCATACCTGCACCTCCTGTGTGAACATGTCCAAAACCTGTACCTTAATATTTCACTCCTTCCTGCTTGTATCAATACCACCTGTTTCTTCATATACCACTCCTGCCTGCCCTGTGTCTCTCCTGTGCCATCCTGCCCTGTGCCTCAAAGCGGTGCCCGCTTGTCCTGTGTCTCAAGCCATGCCCACCTGTCCTGTGTCCCAAGCCGTGCCCGCCTGTCCTGTGTCTCAAGCAGTGCCCGCCTGTGTCTCAAGCTGTGCCCGCATGCCCTGTCTCAGCTGTGCATGCCGTGTCTACTTGCCTGCCTGTCAGTCGCACCTGTCCAAGTGCCTTGTCCCCGAGTGGGATCAGCAGCCACAGCCAGACACCACCCTGGAGTGGCACCTGGCAGCTACCTGCAGCACAAGCCGCACAACCCTTCCAGGGTAGTCTGGTTTGTGGCACAGTGGGGCCACAACCCCCCCAGCTCGCGCTAATCAGCCAAGGCGCAAGCGTGACAGTTTGCACAGGCCATGGTCCCCGCTTATTCCCATGTGCTTCCGTTCGCAGAGCGTCATGAACTTGTTTCCTGCCAGTATGAGCAACTGGAAGAATTTATTCCGCCCTGCGTGGTTCCAATTGTTGAGACTTCGGAACCAATCATTGGCTCCAATGCCATCTACAATCAGCTCCTGGCTTATGAGAAGCTCGACCCTGCAGGTCCGCCAAGGTTCTATGGGAATCCTAAGGAGTGCCAAGGGTTCCTGGTGCAGTGCCTGCGGTACATTGAGTGGAATCCAACCCGTTTCCCCTCTTATTGGGTGAAAGTGGGATATATAATGTCCTACCTAGCAGGAGAAGCTTTGATGTGGATCTGGCCCCTCTGGGAAGCAAGGGATCCTATCGTCACGGACCTAGAGGCCTTCGTAGTGGCCTTCTGTAAAGTCTTTGGTGTGCCTCGCCCAGCTGCTCCTGCAAAGTCTTCCCTTTCTAGGTCTGAGAGGCGAAACCCGTGAGAAAACCGCCACGTCAGACCACGACCGTCCAAGACCCTCCTGTTCCTCCATCCATCAAGGCAGCTACCCGAGTTAAACCCAAGGAGACTGATAAGAGTGGGCTGGTAAAACAACAGCCTGAAACCAGTCGTAAAAAGGGCATACAGTATTGCTGCGGTTGTGTGGAATACCCGGACGGCTACTGTCCGAAGGAGCTCACGCTCCAAAACCTTGGGTCAGTGGGAGAGGCCTCCCTTGGTGAGAGTCCCTCCTCCCCACTAAAATCAGTGACTGTTCCCGTGCCTTGTGGGAGCTTTGGCCCTGCAGATGTGTTAAAGCTGCAAGCCAGACGGAGTCTGTGTGGAGTTCCGGTTCCACAGCTCCAGAATCCTGTGAAGGTGTTTGGTGATGGTTGTGCCCTACTTATGAACAGTTCAGTGTCGAAGGGTCAACTACAGCTCCAAATCGGAGTGTTGTATTTAGAGAAGTTTATTTTCCACTTGCTGACCAGTTTGCCCATCGGTCCTTCTGAGCCGGGTACTCTACTGCCTGTTCCGGTCCGAAGACTCAGCGTGGTGCTGCACTTGGAGCTACCTAATCACCAAAGTTGCAAGGTCTGGCTACAGTGTTGTTACCTTCCCCACCTGTTCTACTGGCTATTGAGTCATGGTGTGTTATTGTCACTGAAGAAAAGGAAGCAGTGGCACCCTCTCCACACACCTCCTGTGACCATTTCCCAGAAGCATCCCTGTCACTTGAAAATTTTTCTCTAGGACATGGGCAGAAGATGGATCCTGTGAGCATGCCTTCAGATTCCATGTGGCAGGTGGATGAAGAAGTTGGAGCAGAAGCTCTTGTATCTCTGTTTTTAACCAACCAGGAGGAACAGGTCCAGTTTTCTTCTGATAACGGGTGAAAGATGGATCCACTGTGGGTACCCTCAACTTCTAGCTGGCCGGCTAGTGACGATACTAAGGAGGAGTTCCAATTTACTTGGCATAACAGGCTGAAGTTGGATCCAGTGAAGGTGTCTTCAGTTTCCAGGGGGCCGGTTGGTGTTGAGGGCATATCAAGGGCTTCCAAGTCACTGCTTTTGTCAACCAGGTGAAAGAGGTTCTGGCCCTTGTATCTTCAGTGTGTGAAGTTGACCTTTCTGGGCACAAAGAGACTTGGCAACCTGAGTTCCCTGATGTCACACCTACCTCATCCAAGGGATGTCGTGATGGCTGTGACTGTGTGCACTCCCATACTGCTTCTGCAAGTCATTCTGGCAGGCTTGAAGAGGGGCCATAAAGGGGGGGGTACTGTAACAACCCTGCTGGCATCACTGCATGGCCTCCCATCTCCCGCACACCAACTTACTCACTGCTCCAGGTCATGCTGATTTCTCTCTGCCGCCAGCTCCTTGCCTTGTCTCCTGTCTGCTATGTTCATGTTTCCTGACTGTGTGTATAGGGGGACAGCGCCAGAACTTTGCTTGTGCAAAACGTTTCAGCTCATCCAGAGCTTTTGTCAATTGTGAATAGTTAGGGTGTGTGCACACGTTGCGGATTCTGTTGCGCATTTTTCCGCACAGATTTGTCCAAAACCACAGGTTTAGCGTGCGGTTTTTCCCTGCGGTTTGACACCTGTCATGGAGCAGGTGCCAAACCGCTGCGGAATCCGCACAAAGAATTGACATGCTGTGGTTTTGAAACCGCAGCAAATCTGCGCGTTAAGATCTGCAACGTATGCACTGCGTTTTTCTTTTTACATAGACTAAAATGGTACTGTACAGTGCAGCAGAAACTGCTGCGGATCCTCAGGGCCAAACCCACTGCAGATCTGCAGCAGAATCCACAACGTGTGCACACACCCTTACAAAGTATTACAACATATATAGAAAAAAACAAGGAAATGACATCACAAAATAAATCAAAGAAGCAAATTAATTAAAAATCCAACAAAACCTGACCAAACATCAAATAATTACCAGAACATAAAAATAAAAAAAAAATTTTTCAAACAAACTTATACCACAATTGCATTATAGTAATACCTCCTTTTTCTTATATAATACACGAACTATCTATAATAAATTTTATATATATATTACTTTATCATTTATTTTTATTTTTTTTAAATTTTAAACTTTTTTTTGGCTTTTCTTTAAAAAAAAAATATTTTATATTATTCCTTTTTTAATCATATATAATCATGTGCCAATAAAACAAAAAGATTTTTTGAAGAGATGAAGTTTTTTGTCCGGATTGTTTGAACAAATGTCACATTTATCTGTATAGGATATTATAAATAGAGGATATAAAAGATATGCTCACATATTTATATTTAAGGTTCTATTAGCACATGATTATATATGATTAAAAAAGGAATAATATAAAAAAAAAATTTTTAAAAAAAGTTTAAAATTTTAAAAAAATAAAAATAAATTATAAAGTAATATAAAATATATACAAAATTTATTATAGATAGTTTGTGTATTATATAAGAAAAAGGAGGTATTAATATAATGCAATTGTGGTATAATTTTGTTTGCAAAAAAATATATATTTTTTTTTTATTTTTATGTTCTGGTAATTATTTGATGTTTGGTCAGGTTTCTTTGGATTTTTAATTAATTTGCTTCTTGGATTTATTTAGTGATGTCATTTCCTTGTTTTTTTCTATATATGTTGTAATACTATGTAACTATTCACAATTGACAAAGGCTACGGATGAGCTGAAACCTTTTGCCGTTTGCTGTGATGATTAAAGCAAATTAAATCAACACATGTGAGTGCCGGGATTTCCTCTTTTCTTGGATGAATCATTCCCTCCACGTGCACCACGATATCGACTGGAGTGGCGACTGTTTTTCATTATCATAAAGTTTATTTTACAAGCTTCTGTAGAATGGCACAATGCCAGTCATTCAAGAGTTAATTCTTTGGAACACAGAGAGACTTTCTAGCCAATGAAACCACAGTATAAAACACCTGTGGTAACTATGGCAACTGCGGTGATGTCATACACACATGCATTTAGGATACAGGAGAAGATTCCAGAACCACAAGTCATACAGCCGTAGGAGGAGACGTACATGATGTGTCTGGAGACCTGGAGCTTCATCACTCCACAATGGGAGGAAGGGGACACCGCCTAGCCAGCCAGATCAGCCATACCTCCTAGCCAGCCAGATGAGCCATACCGCCTAGCCAGCCAGATCAATGGGGTGACAGATGTTGCAGCCAGATCTCCCTCACGTCCAGTACTCGCCGCCTTCACCTTTATGTGTACGGCCTGGAGAGGTCGCATTAGGCTTCTCCATAACAAATATGACGCAATGTACAAATTCTGGTACAATTTGCTGTTACATGTTGGCATTAACCTTCTAAGCCCAAGGGAAGGGCAGTCCTGCAGCCATGGTTCCCTAGAGGTTTCCTCCACAGGGGGTTTTTCCTCTCCTGAGTGCTGAAGGACGATTCTTCGTGAGTCGGGGGTTCTGCCATTTTCAGTGTCTTTTTCATAGTAATTGGCTGATTCTAAATTTCAGACACTGAATGAAATAGTAACTATGAGATTTGGAATAAAATTTGGTCGATTTAACATCCAATAAAAGTGTTTTGTGTGTTTCTTTCACAATCTTGGGTTGGTGGGATTTTGTTGGGGATCAGAATCCAGCATCTATGATCAGGCCGTGAAGCCAGATATGGAGTCAGAGCAATTTAACCCTGCGCTGGAAGACAGGACGGAGCAGAGATGATAAAGTGTTACTGCACAATTAGCACAAGTTCACACTCTTCCTCGCATTCAGATACACGAGGGGATTCAGGGCCGAATTGGGACTAAAAAGCAGCCCTGGCACACAAAATTCACCAGGCCACATACAATAAGTGTCCTCAACCCAAATCGTAGAACACTGATAGGTCATGTAAGATTTTGCTTTATCCGTTACCAGGGCCATAACAAAGTATTTTGGTGCCCAAGGCAGATGAAGCCGAAGGCGCCCATTTTGCCTTTCTACCCAGCTAAGTCTCCTGCAGCACATCCCGACACATAGTCCTTTAAAAATAACATTGTTATTAAAATGCTCCTGAATAAAAAATATCTGTCCATATTATGACCTAAATCTGACTCTTATAAAATATGGCCTCCACACTGTCCTGTAGTCCATCTGTTCAGAGATGGTAGCTGGGAAAACACAGAACAACAACTGAAACAATAACATCAGAACAGAAAGCAGGTTACATTCACAATATGCCAAAAACAGCTCTACACCTTAAATAGCGGAATTATAAGAGTGAGCACAATGGACACTCCCAACATGGAATTATCTACTAAAGACATGGAGTCAATAATCCACCAAGAAAATATAACAATATTTTGTATCATTAAATTGTAACAACAAGAAGGCATACACGTATATATACACATACAGTATAACAGTTCCCCAGATACTCAACTCATTGGGGATACAATTGTGGCATGCCTTAAGATGGCTGGGGATCGTCTTTATTGTGCTCACACCATTCACATCATGTGCGGTGAATTTCTACATGTAGTTCCCATTAGTTTCCATTCCCACATTAGTTTTTGCCGGTATTAGATTAGGTCATGCACAATACCACTTACCAATGTATTCTGTCTATGCTTAGACTAGAAACGTATTCGCTTATAGCCATTATTTATTTGCCCATACCTAAGATGGAGTCTGGCCAGTACGCCTGTGATGTGATGCGCACCAGAGCACTGCCGACGGCACCTTTTCATTGACACCTGACAATCAGTGACGTCACAGGGGTTTCCGCTTGACCCGCCGTGTCACCTAGGTCGCCGGAAGTGATGTAATCTCCGGCATATACAACACCACACATGTACCGCAAATTATACCGGAAGGATGCACACCTGCGGTGATATCTCTATAAGGTTAATCTTGTCGCACAGTATGGCATAACCCCCAGAGTAAGTCCACGCGAAACGCACATTGGATCTGCTGAGGTGGTATCCCACCTGGGTAACATGGGTAAAAGTTAATTGCGTATTTGTGCTGGATAGTTTTTACCAATGTGCATGCGGTCTAGCATATAGCAGTGTTATGATTCAGGCCATATTGGCATATACCAATGACTGATGCATATAGACTGGTTACCTGTCTAATCAACTTACCTGCATTCAGCATTTATGATAAAAGGCTATCAATATTGAAACACTAGCACTTTATGGTATTCTATTTTATATACTCTTCCTGCCACAATATACTGTACATGTATATACAGTGCCTTGCGAAAGTATTCGGCTCCCTGGAATTTTTCAACCTTTTCCCACATATTATGCTTCAAACATAAAGATCCCAACTGTAAATTTTTGGTGAAGAATCAGCAACAAGTGGGACACAATTGTGAAGTTGAACGAAATGTATTGGTTATTTTAAATTTTTGTGGAAATTCAGAAACTGAAAAGTGGGGCGTGCAAAATTATTCAGCCCCTTTAACTTAATACTTTGTTGCTCCACCTTTTGCTGCAATTACAGCTGCAAGTCACTTGGGGTATGTCTCTATCAGTTTTGTACATCGAGAGACTGAAATTCTTGCCCATTCTTCCTTGGCAAACAGCTCGAGCTCAGTGAGGTTTGATGGAGATCGTTTGTGAACAGCAGTTTTCAGCTCTTTCCACAGATTCTTGATTGGATTTAGGTCTGGACTTTGACTTGGCCATTCTAACACCTGGATACGTTTATTTGTGAACCATTCCATTGTAGATTTTGCTTTATGTTTGGGATCATTGTCTTGTTGGAAGACAAATCTCCGTCCCAGTCTCAGGTCTTTTGCAGAATCCAACAGGTTTCCTTCAAGAATGGTCTTGAATTTGGCTCCATCCATCTTCCCATCAATTTTAACCATCTTCCCTGTCCCTGCTGAAGAAAAGCAGGCCCAAACCATGATGCTGCCACCACCATGTTTGACAGTGGGGATGGTGTGTTCAGGGTGATGAGCTGTGTTGCCTTTACTTGCCTTTACGCCAAACATATCATTTGGCATTGTTGCCAAAAAGTTCGATTTTTGTTTCATCTGACCAGAGCACCTTCTTCCTCATGTTTGGTGTGTCTCCCAGGTGGCTTGTTGCAAACTTTAAACAACACTTTTTATGGCTGTCTTTGAGAAATGGCTTTCCTCTTGCCACTCTTCCATAAAGGCCAGATTTGTGCAGTGTACGACTGATTGTTGTCCTATGGACAGTCTGTCCCACCTCAGCTGTAGATCTCTGCAGTTCATCCAGAGTGATCATGGGCCTCTTGGCTGCATCGCTGATCTGTCTTCTCCTTGTTAGAGATGAAAGTTTAGAGGAACGGCCGGGTCTTGCTAGATTTACAATGGTATGATACTCCGTCCATTTCAAGAGGATTGCTTGCACAGTGCTCCTTGGGATGTTTAAAGTTTTTTTAAATCATTTTGTATCCAAATTCAGCTTTAAACTTCTTCACAACAGTATCACGGACCAGCCTGTTGTGTTCCTTGGTCTTCATGATGCTCTCTGTGCTTCAAACAGAACCCTGAGACTTTCACAGAGCAGGAGCATTTATATGGAGACTTGATTACATACAGGTGGATTATATTTATCATCATTAGTCATTTAGGACAACATTGGATCATTCACAGATCCACAATGAACTTTTGGAGTGAGTTTGCTGCCCTGAAAGTAAAGGGGGCGAATGATATTGCACGCCCCACTTTCCAGTTTTTGAATTTCCACAAAAATTTTAAATAACCAATAAATTTCATTCAACTTCACAATTGTGTCCAACTTGTTGTTGATTCTTCACCAAAAACTTACTTTTGGTATATTTATGTTTTGAAGCATGATATGTGGGAAAAGGTTGAAAAGTTCCAGGGGGCCAAATACTTTCGCAAGGCACTGTACCAAAATTAGTCCATAAACATTTACATATACTCTGGCACTTCTCGAGAATAATAAATAACAATCTTCGGACTTATATATTGAAAATTAGCCGAAAAAAAGAAGAGATCCAAAAAACAATAAAAAATCATATTTTATTAATGAATATTAAAAGTTTAGCTTAAAAAGATAAACAATAATGCCCAGTAGGAGGCACTCAACCGCCTAACTATAGCCAAATATCACATAAGGTACCATAAGCACTAAATTCGGAAGTAAATTACTGGAATGCAAACCATTTGTGCAAATAATACAATATTTCATAAAAAGCGTACAAAAAATGCCAAAGATTCAGTGAGAAATGTACCAACATATGCAATCACAGCAGTAACATGACAAAGAAATGTCTAAGTACCTGTGGAAATCAGAGCCTGAAACTACACTGAAAAATAGGCTGCAGATGAAAAAAAGAAATAAACCGCAATCAAATGGTAACTGTACCTGAAGTGTGTATGAGTGACAAAGATGGCGCAGCCTCCTCACCCCAACGCACGTTTCACACCCAGCTTCTTCCGGGGGCATGTCCATGTGGAAGGCGGTATGTGTTTAACCCCTTCACCCCCAAGGGTCGTTTGCACGTTCATGACCGGGCCAATTTTTACAATTCTGACCACTGTACCTTTATGAGGTCATAACTCTGGAACGCTTCTTTGGATCCCGGTGATTCTGACAATGTTTTCTCGTGACATATTGTACTTCATGTTAGTGGTAAAATTTCATTCAAATAACTTGCGTTTATTTGTGAAAAAATGGAAATTTGGCAAAAATTTTGAAAATTTCGCAATTTTCCATCTTTGAATATTTATGCCCTTAAATCACAGAGATACGGCACACAAAAAGCTTGATAACTAACATTTCCCACATGTTTACTTTACATCAGCACAATTTTGGAACCAAAATTTTTTTTTGTTAGGAAGTTATAAGGGTTAAAAGTTGACCAGCGATTTCTCATTTTTACAACACCATTTTATTTTTAGGAGCACATCACATTTGAAGCCACTTTGAGGGGTCTATATGATAGAAAATACCCAAAAGTGACACCATTCTAAAAACTGCACCCCTTAAGGTGCTCAAAACCACATTCAAGAAGTTTATTAACCCTTTAGGTTCGTCACAGGAATTTTTTTGAATATTTAAAAAAAAATGAACATCTAACTTTTTTTCACAAAAAAAATACTTCAGGTTCAATTTTTTTTATTTTACCAAGGGTAACAGGAGAAATTGGACTGCAAAAGTTATTGTGCAATTTGTCCTGAGTACGCTGATACCTGATTTGTGGGGGGGAACGACTGTTTCGGCGCATGGTAGAGCTCAGAATGGAAGGAGTGCCGTTTGTCTTTTTCAATGCAAAATTGGCTGGAATTCAGATCGGACGCCATGTCACGTTTGGAGAGTCCCTGATGTACCTAAACAGTGGAAACCCCCTACAAGTGACCCCATTTTGGAAACTAGACCCCCCAAGGAACTTATCTAGATATGTGGTGAGAACTTTGAACCCACAAGGGCTTTACAGAAGTTTATAACGTACAGCGGTACAATTAAAAAATCATATTTTTTCCACAAAAATGATCTTTTCACCCCAATTTTTATTTTCCCAAGGGTAACAGGACCCTAAAAGTTATTGTGCAATTTGTCCTGAGTATGCTGATACCCCACATGTGGGGGTAAACCACTATTTGGGCGCATGGCAGAGCTCGGAAGGGAAGCAGCGCCATTTGACGTTTTTGGCTGGAATTGAGATCGGACATGTCGCGACATGTCGCGATTGGAAAACCCCTGATGTACCTAAACAGTGGAAACCCCCCACAAATGACACCATTTTGGAAACTAGACCCCCTAAGGAACTTATCTAGATGTGTGGTGAGAACTTTGAACCCCCAAGGGCTTCACAGAAGTTTATAACATAAAGCCGTACAATTAAAAAATCATATTTTTTCCACAAAAATGGTCTTTTCATCCTCAATTCTTATTTTTCCAAGGGTAACAGCACCCTAAAAGTTATTGTGCAATTTATCCTGAGTACGCTGATACCCCACATGTGGGGGTAAACCACTATTTGGGCGCATGGCAGAGCTCGGAAGGGAAGCAGCGCCATTTGACGTTTTTGGCTGGAATTGAGATCGGACACCATGTCGCGATTGGAAAACCCCTGATGTACCTAAACAGTGGAAACCCCCCACAAATGACACTATTTTGTAAACTAGACCCCCCAAGGAACTTATCTAGATGTGTGGTGAGCTCTTTGAACCCCCCAGTGCTTCACAGAAGTTTATAACGCCCGGGCGTGAAAATAAAAAATTCGTATTTTTTCCACAAACATGATCATTTAGTCACCATTTTTTTATTTTCCCAAGGGTAACAGGAGAAATTGGACCCCAAAAGTTGTTGTCCAATTTGTCCTGAGTATGCTGATACCCCATATGTGGGAGAAAACTACTGTATGGGCACACGTCGGGGCTCGGAAGGGAAGTAGTGACGTTTTGGAATGCAGACATTGATGGAATGGTCTGCGGGTGTCATGTTGCCTTTGGAGAGCCCCTAATGTACCTAAACAGTGGAAACCCCCCACAAATGACCCCATTTTGAAAACTAGACCCCCTAAGGAACTTATCTAGATGTGAGGTGAGCACTTTGAACCCCCAAGGGCTTCACAGATGTTTATAATGCCAGGGCATGAAAATAAAAAAATCGTATTTTTTCCACAAACATGATCAATTAGTCCCCAATTTTTTTATTTTCCCAAGGGTAACAGGAGAAATTGAACCCCAAAAGTTGTTGTCCAATTTGTCCTGAGTACGCTGACACCCCATATGTGGGAGAAAACTACTGTATGGACACACGTTAGGGCTCGGAAGGGAAGTAGTGACGTTTTGGAATGCAGACTTTGATGGAATAGTCTGCGGGTGTCATGTTGCCTTTGGAGAGCCCCTAATGTACCTAAACAGTGGAAACACCCACAAATGACCCCATTTTGGAAACGAGAACCCCTAAGGAACTTATCTAGATGTGAGGTGAGCACTTTGAACGCCCAAGGGCTTCACAGAAGTTTATAATGCCCAGGCATGAAAATAAAAAAATCGTATTTTTTCCACAAACATGATCAATTAGTCTCCAGTTTTTTAATTTTCCCAAGGGTAACAGGAGAAATTGGACCGCAAAAGTTGTTGTCCAATTTGTCATGAGTACGCTGATACCCCATATGTGGGAGAAAACTACTGTATGGACACACGTCGGGGCTCGGAAGGGAAGCAGTGCCATTTTGGAATGCAGACTTTGATGGAATGGTCTGCGGGTGTCATGTGCGTTTGGAGAGCCCCTGATGTACCTAAACTATTGAAACTCCCCACAAGTGACCCCATTTTGGACACTAGACCCCCCCACGGAACTTATCTAAATGTGTGGTGAGCACTTTGAACCCCCAAGTGCTTCACAGAAGTTTATAACGCTCGGACGTGAAAATAAAAAAATCATTTTTTTCCACAAAAATGATATTTTTGCCCCCAATTTTTTATTTTCCTAAGGGTAACAGGAGAAATTGGACCCCAAAAATTGTTTTGCAATTTGTCCTGAGTAGGCTGATACCCTACATGTGGGGGTAAAACAATGTTTGGGCGCATGGCAGAGCTTGGAAGGGAAGGAGCGCCATATGACTTTTTCAACTCAGAATTGGCTGGAATTGAGATCAGACGCAATGTTGCATTTGGAGAGCCCCTGATGTGCCCAAACAGTGGAAACCCCCAATTCTAACTCCAACCCGAACCCCAACACACCCCTAACCCTAATCTCAGCCCTAACCCTAGCCCTAACCCTAACCCTAGCCCTAACCCTAGCCCTAACCCTAACCCTTGCACTAACCCTAGCCCTAACCCTAGCCCTAACCCTAACCCTAATGGAAAAATGGAAATAAATACATTTTTTTAATTTTATTATTTTTCCCTAACTAAGGGGGTGATAACGGCGGTTTAATTTACTATTTATGGCGGTTTTTATTTTTGGCAGCTGTCGCACGCTAAAAGACGCTTTTTATTGTAAAAATAGTTTTTGCATCACCACATATTGAGAGCTATAATTTTTCCGTATTTAGACCCACCGAGTCATGTGAGGTCTTATTTTTTGCGGGACGAGTTGACATTTTTATTGGTACCATTTTTGGGCACGTGACATTTTTTGATCGCTTTTTATTCTGATTTTTGGGACGCAGAACGAACAAAAACCAGCGTTTCATGAATTTCTTTTGGGGGAGTGCGTTTACACCGTTCCGCGTGCGGTAAAATTCATAAAGCGATTTTATTCTTCGAGTCAGTACGGTTACAGCGATACCTCATTTAGGTCGTTTTTTATGTTTTGTCGGTTTTTTGCAATGAAAACTATTTTATATAAAAAATAATTATTTTTGCATCGCTTTATTCTGCGAGCTATAACTTTTTTATTTTTCGCTGATGATGCTGTGTGGCAGCTTGTTTTTTGCGGGACAAGATGACGTTTTCAGCGGTACCATGGATATTTATATGCGTCTTTTTGATCGCGCGTTATTACACTTTTTGTTTGGCGGTATGATAATAAATCATTATTTTTTGCTTCGTTTTTTATTTTTATTTTTTAAGGGGTTCGCTAAAGGGGTTAACTAATGGGACAGTTTAATAGGGCGGGTCGTTATGGATGCGGCGATACCTAATTTGTGTACTTTTATTGTTTTGGTTTTTTTTATTTTCAAAAAATGAATTTATTGGGGAATATATTTTTTTTTTTTTACTAATTTATTTGGCGATTTTTTTAAAATAATTTTTACACTTTTTTTTTATTTTTTTTTTACTTTATTACATAGTCCCAGGTGGGACATCACTGTCCTGTGACAGATCGCTGATCTGTCACATCACAGATCACTGTGACAGATCAGCAATCTGTCATAGGCATTGAAGAAGACTTCCTCTTGCCTGCGCTTTGCAGGCACTGAGGAAGCCAGCTTCCTCCAGGCCCCCGAAGGCCCCAGTCGCCATCTTGGATTCGGGGGCCTGGAGGAAAGGAGCCCCCGGCAGCAGCGCTGCACATTGCGCTGCCGTGGGGGGCTCAGGGAAGCACAAAGGGAGCCCCCTCCCTGCCGATGCTTCCCTTTAACTCCCGGTACACCGCGATCATGTTTGATCGCGGTGTGCAAGGGGTTAACGGGTTAACGTGACCGCCCCTGACACATTGTGCCGGGTGTCAGCTGTGATAATCAGCTGACACCCGGCCGCGATCAGCGGCGCTCACCACGTGGGCGTCGCTGATCACGGTAGACGTACTATCCCGTCCATGGGCATAGGGGCCCGGGTCCCATGGACGGGATAGTACGTCGGATGTCAGGAAGGGGTTAAATAGTACCGATAGCCAATTAGAGAGCGCGAAGACAACAAGAGCGTGAATGGCTTGGTGACGTCTCGCCGTATGAAAATCACTACCAGTGACACACGCTGTTGAACCGCAAGCAGTAATGCTAGAGGCACAATAATAGAGCACTCCCGGAAGTGAACGGCAGTGATGAAGCTGCGCAGGCGCACAATCATGCAGAGAAAGGTGCCGTGATAAAAGGTGAAAACAATAAAAATGTGAACTGACCCTTCAACTGTTATATAAGCATGCTCCAATCCAAATATAAATCACATCCATAATGGGGTAGTCTCAATAGTTTCTAATCTATTGATGTTTGACTATATCAATTTAATAATTCAAAAAATACATTAAAATTCCTGTAACATATAGCAGTCCATTTTCAATGGTAGTCCCAAAGGTTGAATACAATCCATCAAAAGGAATTATAACAGCATGCTTTAGTCCATTGTAATTAGGAACTTCCATCAAAAATATTAATCTAAGCATGCTTTAGTCCACTGTAGTTAGAAACCTCAAAACACAGAGGAAAAATGAACTCAGCAGAGTATAGTCTTTAATGGTTAAAAAACCTCAAAAAAATGAAGGATCAAGGTGATGTATCCAATAATTCTCCGAAATTGAAGACAGCTGACATCAGCCAACAGTCAAAGATAATGAAAACCTCCATGATAAAGCTCAATCTAAATCGAAAGAAAAAATAATAATTAAAAAAGTAAAATACATGATAATAACCCACTCACCCCATAAAAAGATGCCAAAAAACAAGGAGACTACAAAAAGGAGCCTTGGAATGATTTAAGGCTAAGTGCACACGTACCGGAACTCTCGCGGAAAATACCGCGAGAATTCCGGAATTCCAGTCCGCGGGAAAATCGCATTTTAAATTCCCGCGATTTTCCCGCGGAAAAACTAGCATTTTGCAAGCGTAATTAGCTTGCAAAATGCTAGCGTTCTCCAAGCGATCTGTAGCATCGCTTGGAGAACTGATTGACAGGTTGGTCACACTCGTCAAACATAGTGTTTGACGAGTGTGACCAACTTTTTACTACTGAGGCCGCCTATGCAGCATCAGTAGTAAAAAGATAGGATGTAAAAAAAAAAAAAAAAAACGGTGTTATTCTCACCCTCCGACGTCCCGCGCATCCGTTCCCAGTAATCCTTTGCGAAAATGCCCGCAATGACATCAGTTCTCGCGGGATCGCGACGTCTCGCGGTAATTCGCGATGACGTCGCGCGAATGACCGCGAGACTTCGCGATCCCGTGAGAACGGACGCCATCGCGGGCATTTTAGCAAAGGACTACTGGGACCGGAGCGTGAAGAGAAGTGAGAATGCTGCGCAGGACGTCGGAGGGTGAGAATAACAATATTTTTTATTTTAAATTCTATTTTTTACAGGGATATGGTACCCAAAGCCCGGAGGACAGTCTCCTCTCCTCCGGACCGTGGGTACCATCCGCAATTGTTCTGCTTAGTTTCCGCATGGTGTGCACAGCCACATGCGGGAAGTAAGCGGAACAATGCATTCCTATGGGTGCGGGATCGCCGCGATTCCGCAAATTAATGAGCATGCTGCGGTTTTTACCGCGAAGCGATTCCGCCGCGGTAAAAACCGCAGCATTAGCACAGCATTGCGGAATCCCATAGGAATGCATGGGATGCTTATTTTTCGCGTTTTCGCGGCAAAATCGCGCGGTTAAAACCGCCGCGGAAACGCGAAAAAAATGCAACGTGTGAACTCAGTCTTAATGAAGCCGGCAAATGTTTCAGCGGCTATTCTGCTATGTAGAACTGTATGAAATATATATATATGCATTCTACGTGTCTATATCTAGAGTTGAGCGAAACGGGTCGAAAAATTTCAAAAGTCGCCGACTTTTGGCAAAGTCGGGTTTCATGAAACGAAACCCGACCCTAGGATGAGGTCGGCCACGAGGTCGGCGACTTACGCGCCAAAGTCGCGTTTCAAAAGTTTGTTTTGCGCTCTTTTTCAGCCAATCAGGATCCACGGACACTGTGGGCAACGTGATGACATAGGCAGGGGTCACCACCATCTTTCAGAAGGGCATGCAAGTGATTGGCTTGCTTTGGTGGGCGTCACAGGGGGTATAAAAGGGCGTGCACGCCGACCGCCATCTTACTTCTGCCGATCTCAGTATAGGGAGAGGTTGCTGCTGATTCTGTAGGGAGAGCGTTAGGCAGGGAAGAAGACAAAAAAACTGCTTCTGCTGCTAGCGATTTGGCCTGCACAACACACCAGTCACTGTGTGTGCAGTGCAAGGGGAGGCTATATAGTGGTGTATCAGTGGTGTTGGTTGTTGGGCTGCCTTCTAAGGCTTCCTGACATTCCTGCATTGCTGTTTACCCACTGCTCCGCAAACTGCTTTTTTAAAAGCAATCCCAATTTTTTTTTTTGTCCTGCTGAGAAGAAAAAAAAACTGCTTCTGCTGCTAGCGATTTGGCCTGCACAACACACCAGTCACTGTGTGTGCAGTGCAAGGGGAGGCTATATTGTGGTGTATCAGTGGTGTTGGTTGTTGGGCTGCCTTTTATGGCTTCCTGACAGGCTGGCATTGCTGTTTACCCACTGCTCTGCAAACTGTTTTTTTAAAAGCAATCCAATCTCCCTTATCCTCTAGTCACTTTTGTCACAGCTGTGCCATCGAGCCTGTGACATAGCGCTCAGATATCAGTGGGCCTCACACAATCCAAAAGTGTCCAGTGTCCACAAGTGTCTGCAGAAATTCAAAATCTCCCTTATCCTCTAGTCACTTTGGTCATAGCTGTGCCATCGAGCCTGTCACATAGCGCTCAGATATTCATTGGGCCTCACACAATCCAAAAGTGTCCAGTGTCCACAAGTGTGTGCAGAAATTCAAAATCTCCCTTATCCTCTCGTCACTTTTGTCACAGCTGTGCCATCGAGCCTGTGACATAGCGCTCAGATATCAGTGGGCCTCACACAATCCAAAAGTGTCCAGTGTCCACAAGTGTCTGCAGAAATTCAAAATCTCCCTTATCCTCTCGTCACTTTTGTCACAGCTGTGTCATCCAGCCTGTCACATAGCGCTCAGATATTCATTGGGCCTCACACAATCCAAAAGTGTCCAGTGTCCACAAGTGTGTGCAGAAATTCAAAATCTCCCTTATCCTCTTGTCACTTTTGTCACAGCTGTGCCATCGAGCCTGTGACATAGCGCTCAGATATCAGTGGGCCTCACACAATCCAAAAGTGTCCAGTGTCCAAAAGTGTGTGCAGAAATTCAAAATCTCCCTTATCCTCTCGTCACTTTTGTCACAGCTGTGCCATCGAGCCTGTCACATAGCGCTCAGATATTCATTGGGCCTCACACAATCCAAAAGTGTCCAGTGTCCACAAGTGTGTGCAGAAATTCAAAATCTCCCTTATCCTCTCGTCATTTTTGTCACAGCTGTGCCATCGAGCCTGTGACATAGCGCTCAGATATCAGTGGGCCTCACACAATCCAAAAGTGTCCAGTGTCCACAAGTGTGTGCAGAAATTCAAAATCTCCCTTATCCTCTCGTCACTTTTGTCACAGCTGTGCCATCGAGCCTGTCACATAGCTCTCAGATATTCATTGGGCCTCACACAATCCAAAAGTGTCCAGTGTCCACAAGTGTGTGCAGAAATTCAAAATCTCCCTTATCCTCTCGTCACTTTTGTCACAGCTGTGCCATCGAGCCTGTGACATAGCGCTCAGATATCAGTGGGCCTCACACAATCCAAAAGTGTCCAGTGTCCACAAGTGTCTGCAGAAATTCAAAATCTCCCCTGTCCTATAGACACCTTGAACCTTGTTTTACATTACTATATAGTTTGTTGGATTTTGTCTACATTTCTACCAAAAATGAGGAAGGCTGGTGGAAGAGGCCGTGGAATTGGGCGGGGGTTGGCAGCTGGTAATGATGGTGTTGGTGGTGGATCTGATGGTAGTGGCAAGAGCAAAATAGGACCGAATGCAGGAGGTGTTGAGCCTGCGTCATCATCTGGCTACATAAGGCCTCGAACGCTTAGTTTTCTAGGAGTTGGCAAACCGCTTTTAAAGCCAGAGCATCAGGAAAAAGTTTTGTCATACATTGCTGACTCAGCCTCCAGCTCTATCGCCTCCTCTTCTGAAGTTGTAAAAAGTAAAAGCACTGAGTCATCATTGTGTCCTTCACCCCAACCAAGATTGAAGGATGACGCAGGCCATACTACTGATTACTCCATGGAGCTGTTTTCACATACCATGCCTGGATTATCAAGTGAAATGGTGAATTACCCAGGCCAAGATGAATCTGACACGGAGTGCACTGATGCACAGCCGCTGATGGATGATTCTGCCGGTACATTCACTCAGAGCACTACATTGTCCTCGCAGTGTACAGAGCCAGATTCTGACCCTGATGAGACTCAGGTGCCCCTTCCCGCACACTATACCACCATACACGGTGACACAGAGGAAGGTGCACATGACATAGAAGAGGAGGTGATGGATGACCCAGTTGTTGACCCAGATTGGCATCCATTGGGGGAAGAGGGTGCTGCTTCCAATAGCTCAGATGAGGAGCATCCACAGCAGACATCGACATCGCAACAGCTGTTATCTGGCAGGCCCGGAGCACTCCAAAGACAGGTTCCAAACATCAAAAGAGTTGCTGGACAGCTTGTCCAGAGGGTCAAAAGATCACAGCGTGCTAGGCCGCAAAATGTCTGCCAAAGTAGGAAGAGTGCAGTGTGGCACTTTTTTGACCAAAATCCTCATGATCAGGCCAAGGTTATCTGTAAGAAGTGCGCAAAGACCTTTAGCCGAGGGAAAAATCTGAAAAATTTGAATACCAGTTGCATGCTTAGACATTTAACCAGCATGCACTTGCAAGCGTGGACACAACACCAAACCTCAAGTGCCACATGTGCAACTGATCACAACGAAGGTAGTCAGCAACGCTACATTGTTTCCCCCACTGTAAGCCCACCGGTTAGCACAGCAGCAAATGTTGAGGTGTCGTTGCAAGGCCACAGCAGTCAGGGAATCCCACTGTTATATCAACGAAAGACTGATTCTAGGCCATCAGAAAGAACACCAACTCCATCACCATCATCAACCCTCTCTCAGTCCGCCCTGTCCACCGCTACTTCCACCATATGCAGCTCTCAAGTCCAGCTCACTCTCCCAGACACTATGAGTAGGTCAAGAAAGTACTCAGTCTCTCATCCGCGTACACTGGGTTTGAACGCCCACATTGCCAAACTAATCTCGTTTGAGATGATGCCCTTTTGGTTGGTGGAAAGCACAGCTTTCCGCGAACACATGGCCTATGCAGTACCACGCTATGACTTACCCAGTCGCCACTTCTTCTCTCGCAAAGCCATCCCAGCCCTCCACCATCATGTGAAAGACCGCATTGTCCATGCACTCAAGCAGTCAGTGAGCGGAAAGGTGCACCTCACAACTGATGCATGGTCCAGTCGGCATGGCCAGGGCCGTTACGTGTCCATCACTGCGCACTGGGTTAATGTGGTGGATGCAGGGTCCACAGGGGACAGCGGTGGTGGGACAGTGCTGCCTAGCCCACCGTATAGGAAACAGTTGGCTGTAGGCGTTCGACCCTCCTCCTCCTCCTCCAGAAGCGAAAGCTCGTCCACAGAGCGCAGTCGTACGAGCACTCCATCTGCAGCTGCCACTGTTGCACACGATGTGTCCCCCTATCGAGCAGCTAGTGGAAAGCGTCAGCAGGCTGTGTTGCAGATGATGTGTTTGGGCAACAGACACACCGCCGAGGTGCTGGCCGAGTACTTGAAGCGACAAACTGAGTCATGGCTGGGCAGTGTACATCTTGAGGCAGGCAAGGTAGTTAGTGATAACGGCCGTAATTTTGTGGCAGCCATAGCCCTTTCAAAACTCAGCTATATACCTTGCTTGGCTCACACCTTGAACCTGGTGGTGCAGTGCTTCCTCAAAAATTATCCAGAGTTAACAGCCCTGCTCCAGAAGGTGCGAAGACTGTGCGCGCACATCCGCCGGTCGCCTGTACACTCCGTTCGTATGCAGAAGCTGCAGCGATTGCTCCACCTTCCCAACCATCGCCTCATTATCGACATTGCAACAAGGTGGAACTCCACCCTGCACATGGTGGAGCGGCTGTGCGAGCAGAGGCAGGCCATAATGCATTTGTGGGAGGATACACGGCCAGGCACTTTGAGAGCAGACATGGAGTTGACAGGTGTGCAGTGGTCGAAGCTGAAAGACCTCTGTAAAGTCCTTCAGTGTTTTGAGGAATGCACACGGCTGGTAAGAGCAGACGACGCCATCCTAAGCATGAGCATCCCACTTATGCGTCTGCTCATGCAAACTTTGACGCACCTTAAGGAGCAGGCATCTGCAGCCAATGTTGATGAGGAGGAAGAGGAGGAGGGAATCCTTGATGACATTCAGCCATTGTCTGCTCAGGGACCTCTCCTGGACGAGGTGGAGGAGGAGGAGGATGATGGGGTTGATTACTTAGGGGAGGAGGATGCATCTCGTGGGGCAAGTGAAAATGTTGGCGTGGTACAGGGTTTGTGCGTGACTGGAGGGATGTGGATTTGCCAGAAAGTGCTCCTCCAACCAGCACTCGCAGTGCATCATTGACACCGGGAACATTGGCCCACATGTCAGATTATGCCTTGCAGATCCTAAAAAGGGACCCACGCATTGCCAAAATGATGAACGATGACGACTACTGGTTGGCCAGCATCCTGGATCCACGCTATAAAGGCAAATTACAAAATATCATGCCACAGGAGAACCTTGACCTAATATTGGCTAAAAAACAAGCAACTCTGGTAAATCGGTTGCATGAGGCATTCCCAGCACACAGCAGCGGTGATGGTTCTCACACGAGCCGTACGGGCCGGGGGCAGCTTGGCAGAGGTGTTCGTGGTGCACACAGCAGAAGTGGCGTTGGAGACAGGGGTTTCATGACAATGTTGTGGACTGATTTTTCAAATACCGCTCACACAACTGGTAATACTGCATCGATGGAAAGTGACAGGAGACAGCAGTTGTCAACTATGGTTACAAACTACTTTTCCTCCCATATCGATGTTCTCCCACACAGGTCATTCCCCTTTGACTATTGGGCCGCTAAACTGGACACCGGGCCTGAATTGGCCCAATATGCCTTACAGGAGCTCGCTTGCCCAGCTGCAAGTGTGCTATCGGAAAGAGTCTTCAGTGCAGCTGGATCAATCCTGACAGAAAAAAGGACCCATCTGTCAACCCAAAATGTGGATGATCTAACCTTCATTAAAATGAACCATGCATGGGTTTCCAAGGATTTTGTCCCACCTTCCCCTGATGACACATAGGGTGACAGAAAAATGGCTTGCTTTGGTCCACCTCTTCCTGGGACTTGACCTATTTCGCCTTTTGCATCAGCTGAATGTCCAACATCAACATATGCCACTTTCTAAAACTCCCTAACTGTGCTGCCCCCCCCCCCCATGGCCGGGGTCACCACCTAGCGCACGACACCGTGCGAGTGCCGTTGCCCTGGACAGGTGGGTAGGCCGACTCTTGGGTGCGGGCACTGGCACAGGGTCCCTCATAGTGCAATCAAGTGTCTCTGACGGTGGTGGTGCACACCCGCCGTCAGACACACCGCCGTACTATGAGGGGCCCAGTGCCAGTACCGACGCCCACGAGTGGGCCCCCCTTGCTTGGGCAGGGCCCTAGCATTTGCAATCTTTACCTCTCCCTGCTCCTCCGCTGTGTAATCTGGGCCGTCAAATCCATACTGTGCCTGACACCGTCTGAGCCTGCCTCCTGATGTACAGACATATATTTTGAATGTGTACGCTATCCATACATGTTATCCGGGGATACGGTACCCTTTCTCACCTTTGTGCAATCACGTGCAATCCATACTGGGCCTAACACCGTCTGAGCCTGCCTCCTGATGTATAGACATATATTTTGAATGTGTACACTATCCATACATGTTATCCGGGGATACGGTACCCTTTCTAACCTTTGTGCAATCACGTGCAATCCATACTGGGCCTAACACCGTCTGAGCCTGCCTCCTGATGTATAGACATATATGTTGAATGTGTACGCTATCCATACATGTTATCCGGGGATACGGTACCCTTTCTAACCTTTGTGCAATCACGTGCAATCCATACTGGGCGTGAGAACGGCTGGCGAGCTGTTAAGCAAGCTACAGCACCTGTGGTTTGCACACGTAAGTTTTTCATTTTTTCAGGAATGACGGTTAGGCCTAATTCCGGAACTGCGGTTGACCTGCACTTACTGGGAAATCATTGTTCGCGGGTAATAATTGTCATCAGTGATCCCCATCACTAACGTTGTTCAGCGGGTTATCTGCACCTGTAAGCGACAAACGCTGGCCTTTTCAGTGTAGCGCACATGCAGCCACGGACATGTAATGGCATGACACACCAGTTATTGGCCAATCTCATGTGCCAGAGCCTCACGTGTCCCTCTAATAAGCCGGACTCGGACCGCGGGGCATGACGGAGTCTCGTTCGTTAACGGAATTAAGCTTGCAATGTGTGCATCTGTTCTGTAGCTGGCATGGTTGAGGTTTCCCAGGTGGAGTCGAATTTAACCGTAGGCTCCACTCCTGGTGGTGCCCTTCTGGACATTCCTTTAAGGTTCAGCTTTGCAACCATACTGCCCACGTAAAACAAACACTTTGCCTTCATGAACGCTGTTTGGAGGGTCATGACTCGTGGGAATAACGCCGCCCAATCAGTTAACCTGCTAGAGAGATCGTTCGTTGCTCCCAAGCATGACATCACACTCCCTAGGAGGAAGGTAATGCCACTGTGGCGACCGTATTCCTGGGGGCGACACAAGTGCACTGATGCCCAGCCACTGCTCGATGAATCTGCTCGTACATTGACCCAGACCACTACACTCCCCTCGCACGCTACACGGCCTGAATCTGACCCTGATGAAACTCAGGTTACTCTTCCCATATACAGTTCCATCTTACACGGTGACAAAGAGGAAGCGGCAGATGAAAGTGCAGGTTTGGCCCACCCGCCATCAGACACACCACCGTACTATCAGGGGCCCTGTGCCAGTGCCGTCGCCAGCGACTGGGCCTTCCCCTGCTTGCTCAGGATCACAGCACTTGCAAAGTTGAAATACTGTGCAGTGAGATGGAAGATGGGGACGACGAGGAGTCCAGACAAGTACAGGGATTCCCTAGCGAGGAGACTTATTTGATTGTTTTCAATGTTGGGACAGCAATTTTTGGGGAGCACTATACTCTGGAGAATGATAGATGGTGCCCACCATACACTGGAACATTCCAAAGGTGGACATCAGACACTGGAGCAGCATTTACAGGGCCCATTATACACTAGAACATTAGAAATGGGGCCCATTATGTTTGGAGCATTATTTGGGCCCATAAGACAGTGGAGCTTCATCCATGGGGACCAACATATACTGTAGCATTATGTGGAGCACATCATATACTGTTTCAAACATTATATGGGACCAATGATTCTGTATGGAGAAATAGATGGGCCTCATCATGAGATGTAAAAAGTGAAGTATTTTTCATTGTACTATACCACTATTTCTCTGCCGTATCGGAGCATGATGAGTTGTGGTATGTGTTAAAGGGGCGCTCTTTCGCCCAGGGCACATGAAAACCTGCAGCCAGCCCTCCCCCCCCCACAACTTTAGCCAAATAACCCCCATTTTTCAGTGCGTAACTTGTATTATGAAGTTAATTAAGGTTGACAAGCTTAAGTAAGAAGAATTGATGCTTTTGGCATTCAAATGGGCACTGTAGGTGTGTTTCCTGTCCTCCTCTCACTGCTGACTTTTATTCCCCATTGACTTACATTGGGTTTCGTGTTTCGGGATGACCCCGACTTTTCCCTATAATCGGACGATCTTGCTCGACCCGACTTTTGGAAAAGTCGGGTTTCACGAAACGAAATGCGACCCTAAAAAAACAAAAGTCGCTCAACTCTATCTATATCTATTCTTTTGTTTCTTTATTAAACCTGTCAGTGTGATTTTACTGTTTTGCAAAATGAATTGCCGGCTTTTGGTAAAGGACACTGGGTGCGATTTTCTCACAAGTCACACTTGCGGCCCCATAGAATTGCATTGGCGAGTCCGATCCGATAATCGTAAATTGGGAGAGTAGAAACAGAAGCGCAGAAAACAGTGCACACACAGGTCAAATATGTGTATAAAAAGGCTTTATTTAACACCAATGCCTGACAGACAGAAAATATAAAATCACCATAAAATCACAAAGAACATGGACAATTCAAGCCTGACAAGGTATACCATAGGGGCAATATTTAATAAAGGTGCAGCTGTGAATAAGTGACTCACACACAGATCACTGCCACGGCGGCATGTAAAGGATAACTAATATTCCAGTCCAAAATATAAATAGATGCTATGGTATTATAGCTAATGTTCGATAATATAATATCACATCAAAATTATTCCAACTTGCTAATTTACTAATACCATAAGCGCTCTGAGCAGAGATCATGCGCCAGACACATATATAAAACCTTATAGACTGAGCGCACTCCATGCAACTGTGTTATAAAGATCAAAAAATACCTCACAAACTAGCCAAAGCTGGGACACTCTGCACCATGTTATTGCTCTGGTGAATGCAATATACAGAGAAATAATTTATGCACAAAGCCAAAAATCATGTAAAAAATTGCTCAAAACCAGAAAGGCTGGTATGGTAGATAATGAAATGTTATCACTTTAAAATAGTGCCAGAGCAATAACAATGCTATATCCAGAGCGCTCTCAGCAGTGGCCATGTGGTGCATACAAATACATGCATAAGAGTAAGGCTGGAGTCACACACAAGGTAGAAAATACGGACCGTATTTTACGCCCGTAATACGCATAAATGGTCCCTAAATAGTGATCCGTATGTCATCCGTTGTCAGGGTGTGGCCGCGTATTTTTCTCATGTAAGCATCCGTATGTAATCCGTATACCGTTTTTTTCTCGCAACCTTGCAAAATGGACATTTAACGGTTTTGAGGCCTGCACATAATTTAAATCATCAGCACCAACCCTATTTATTGCCTCAACATCAGGTGGCAGCCTCCAATCTGCCCATTTTGGCGCTCTGCTCGTGTGGGTGTCTTGCTGGTTGTTAGCAAACATGTCTGACACACTTCAGTTCACTCCAACTGACCATGTTCTCTTCAACTGGGTTTTGTCCAGGTGCTTTGGCCAGCTATACCCAGTGATTGTGGATCCGAGGAGGAGGAGACGCATGTGGGTGCATCCGCATTTGAGACAACGCCTCAATAAAGGCCATTTTCACAGGCTTTATGCAGCTCTGAGGACACATCCTGTCAAGTTTTTCCTCTGTTGTCGGATGACCGTTTCTACCTTTGATGCTTTGTTGGAGACAGTGCGCCCAGGGATCACCTTCCAGGACACCCAAATGTATCTCTGCGGAGGAGCGCCTTCTCCTTACATTACGGTATGTATTTCTCAGCTACAGAATGTATGTAGATGATTAGTTTCTCAACTAATTCTCTTACTCAGTAACCCCTTTTTGGCCAAGAAGCATTAGGTATTGGTACCAAATATATGCTCTGAAACTTAGAACACTTTGATGTGTTATTCCACATTATATAGCAGTGGGACATGTGTATATGTATTGTTCGCATAGCTTCTTACTTACACACTGTTCTGGTGATCTATATGTAATATGTGCATCCTTGAGTCCTTGAGCATGTATTTTAATGTATGTATTTTCTACATTTGTTTAATTGTAGGTTCCTCTCAACTGGCCTTTCTTATGCAGCACTCCATCTGGAGTTTTTGATTGGGCGATCGACAATATCCGGCATCGTTCGTGCTACATGTTCGGAAATCTGGTCCAGAGTTCATAATCTGGTCATGCCAGAGCCCAAGATGGTAGACTGGTTGAGGATTGCCAGGGGATTTGAGTTGCACTGCCAAATCCCCAATTGTATTGGAGCCCTAGATTGGAAGCACATCCGTGTGTGTAAGTCGCCGAACTCAGGGTCCCAATTCTATAATTATAAACAATATTTTTCTGTAGTTTTGCTGGCTCTGGTTGACAACAACTAAACAGGTTTATAATTGTAGACATTGGGGCTTATGGAAGACCTGGAGACTCTAGAGTCTTCAGTTCTTCCATTATGAGTCGGCGGCTGCGCAAAAACCTGTTGGACCTACTACCACCACATCAGCTGCCAGGCTCAAATCAAGAAGCGGTGCCTTATGTCCTAGTGGGGGATGAAGCCTTCCAATTGACCAGGTATGTCATGAGGCCATACCCGCGCAGAAACCTTGACCACCGGCGCAGAATTTTTAATGTGCGACTTTCACATGCCCGAAGACCGGTGGAGTGCGCCTTCGGCATTCTTTGTGCCAAATGTCGTGTCCTCCAGTCTACCATTCAGCTGAGTGAAGCCAATGTCATTGAGGTCATCAAAGCTTGTGTGGTCCTCCATAACTTCACTAGACTGCATGATTGCTCCTCATCTGATGTGACTGAAGGTGTGGTGGACAATGGGGCTAGGCCTACGTCACATGTGCTCCCTTTACGGTGTCCTCTCTCAGGACTCAAAGTACGTGATGTGTTCACTCAGTATTTTGTTTCACCTCATGGTTCTACTACCTGGCAAGATCAGGCTGTATCTATGTTGTGATGTTCATCATTTTTTTTGTTTGTTCTTCTCTGATTTGTGTTGTCTGTTTATATGTGATAAAGTTGACTTACTTATTTGAATGCCTAAAATAATTCAGGAAGAAGGCCAAAGATGCATTTTCGAATGTTTTATAAATGCAAAAAATAGCTTACAATACGGTGTACCATATTTTTGTCATATGGCAGATATTGTCTAGGCCATTTAGCCTTTTCTGTATATAACATTGCCATTTTTTGACACACAAAGAGGTAACAAGAAATTATAAATACCAACAAAAATAATTTACAAAACGATTATCTATTTTATAACTGCTGGTAGCTTGGCGGAGGTGATGGCGGGAGGCCTTCATCTCTTTGTTGGGGGTTGGGGTGCCCGGCTTGACCATCACCCTGTTGGGGTGGATGATCTTGACCCTGTGGGAAGATGTGGCCATGTTCCAGCAGCTGCGCACCAAAGAGACCATAAGGATACTATCGATTATAATCCTGTGGCTGATTGTAGCCACGTCCATCATACCCCCCAATGTGACCATGTCGTCCAAAACAAGGTTGGGGCCAGCCTCCAACACCAGGTCTGTACAAGTGGCCATATTGGGCAGGTTGGTTATAGGCTGCCATTTGGCCCTGTTGTGGCCAAGGTTGGTTTGGGAGGGAATGGGTGGAGGTGTAGGCACACGTGCAGGCCGACACTCAGATCCTAATTGAGCATGTACAGCTGGTTGTCGGACAAGGCGGAGACGGTTAGGAGTTGAGAGCTGCCACCTCTCAAGATACTCAAACAACTCATATGGGTCATTGGGGTGTGTGCATGCATCAATTAGAATCTGAATGGATCCGCGCACACGTAGCCTCACCTCACGGGGTAGGGGACGAAGGTACCGGGCCAGGCTTCGGGAATATGCCTCTTCACCCTCATCCTGGGCAGCCCTGGACAGGTAATTTAGGACACCTGTGTCTACATGCCTCGGGGTATCAGAGGCAGTGTTGTCCCTTCTCCATCTCCCACGGCGGCCTACGGCTGCAGGCCATAGACCCCTCAACACGGCCAGTAGGGCTGCTGCTATTGCCAGGGTCTTCTAAGTTGCTGGCTGCTGGTGGCTCTGCTGGGTCTGGTCCAGGTGTAGAACCTGATGCTGGTGGAGCCTTGGGGGTTGCAAAAGCTCAGGTCAGAAGATGGGCCAGCCACGTCTTCACATCCCCCGTCCGGGTCTATGATGTGCTCAGTATCCGACCCTGTCTCCCTCTCTGTGAGGTTGGACTGAGTTCTGTTAGGAAATGTACAAATAAACAAATGTAGCTCTGACCCTAAAAAGCATATGTGTCATGTGGTGTGATGTCTGTACTTACGGTCTGAGATCCATACTGGGTGCCAAAAATGCCAAGCGGTCAAAATAGATGTATTTCCGCTTGGTCAGTGCTGCTGCCCCACTCCTGGCCCTCTGACGTCTTTCCCGCCAATACTGGTCGCGGATGCTGCGCCAGCGTCTCATCACATCCTCAACTGCAATGTGAAGTGAAAAGGGACTGTAACCCTTGGGAATTGTGCAAAACAATATTCCTAACATTTCACATAGTCACGTGGCCTAGTAGGGGGTGGTTTTTATGTAAATTTTTCTTTAGCAAACAGGGATACACAGTCTAGGATTGTAGGGGCTACATTTAAGAAAGCTCACTTCTGGCCTTTAAGCTGATTGGTAAAAATGACATTTACTTACGAATGTGTTGTTGCTCCTCACGTAGCAGTTGGGCATAGTCTGGGAACATGTGCACACAGATGCGCCTGCATGCCGCTTCTTTGCGGCCTCAGTCAGAATAATGGGCATCCCGTTGGTCCCAAAGTTCGGGCCTTTCCTGTACCAACACAATTAGGAGCTCCACATTAATGTGGCCAGACATGACGCTGCAGGACTCTGTGGAGGCATACTTCCTGAATGTCTGGAGCGCTATTTGAGCTAATTTGCATGTCTAAGCTTCCTGATGATGGATTGGCCCATTTGCTGTCACCAGGAAAAGTCTTGCGTATGTCTCGCAAGTCACATGGGTGGTCCGTGTGTAATGTGATTTTTCTGCGCACCCATAGACTTTCATTGGCGTACTACGGTCGTAATATGTTGACAATCGCAGCATGCTGCGATTGGCACAGACCGTAGAAAATACGCGAGAAAAATACGGCTGATGGGAGCTACCCCATAGAGAATAATTTGTCCGTGGGAAATGCGTTTTTTTATCGCCTCTCACTCGTCCGTATTCCTCTCTAGTGTGACGCCGGCCTAACAGATAGACACACACTGCAATCACATAATTACCCAGAGCCCAGGTTATACCATCAGGTCTGTCCGGTCCGACGCGTGTCGCTGTCCCCACAACAGGTTCGTCAGGGAATCTACATGTCAATATCTATTCTTTCGTTTCTTTATTAAACCTGTCAGTGTGATATTACTGTTTTGCAAAATGAATTGCCGGCTTTTGGTAAAGGACACCGGGTGCGATTTTCTCGCATGTCACACTTGCGGCCCCATAGACTTGCATTGGCAAGTCTGATCCGATAATCGGTGACAAACGCAGCATACTGTGATTTTCTCAGCCCGATTAAAACGGCCGAGACAAAAAAAAAAAAATAGCATGATGGGAGCTGCACCATAGATTAACATTGGGACGAGTGCAATGCGATTTTTTATCGCATTACACTCCTCCGTTTTTCTCGCTAGTGTGATACGGTCTAATGCTGTTTGTCTTCCTTGACTATCAGCGGCTTACTATTCCACACCCGAGATGATACCAGTGCTGCTTGTGCAAGTAGCATCCTACTCAGCCGTCCGTCACTCCGCTACCCGCGACAACGTCAGCACTGCCTGAGCCAGCTCAATCCCTTCATGCAGCTTCTCGTTTCTCATGTTCTACGCTGCTTGTTATCCCTGCCTGTGCAGCAGTTCCGCTGGGCCAGCTTCCACGTGTCCGGCGTCTAACTGGAGGTAACACCTGTGTCCCTTGGTCATTCCATTCTGATATTGTCTGAGGGGTCTTACTACGGGTGACTGGGGCTCGCATAGTCATGCACCCCTCGGAGCCCCCAAGACCGTGGGCCCGTGGTGCAACACGGATTCATCTTTGGTTTCAAGAACGTTCCAGAGAATCCAAGCAGGAGTGGAGACCTTATTGTATGGATTTTAGTCTCCAGAAACCGCCTGCTTCTCCATCTCCAGTCTCTCTTCCTGAACCAATACAAGTGGATCAAGTGAGCTTGGCCAGGCAGCGCCAGGAGGCATGCCGAGTGGAAGGAAGATGTTTCTACTGCGGTAGTTCGGAGCATCAGATCCGCTTCTGTTCAGAGAGGTCGGGAAACTCCAGTGCCTAAGGTCGGTAGGAGAGCCTTCCCTGGGTAAAGATCATTTCTCTCCATCTCTGCAACTGACTGTTTCCGTATCCTTTGGCACAGTTAAATTCTTGGAACTTTGTCACTTGGATTCCAGAGCCGCGGGGAATCTCATCCAGCAAGCGGTTGTGGACCATTACCAGATTCCAGTCCAGCGCCTTCCAAATCCGCTGCTAGTGACTTCCGTAGATGGCAAACCCCTGACCGAGCCCATTCAGTTCCACACTGTGCCAGTGAAACTTCAGGTAGGTCTATCGCGTTCTGAAGAATTTGTTTTTATGTTTTGCCTGGTTTGTCTCACCCCTTGTTTCTAGGTTTGCACTGGTTCCGAACACATGAACTTGTCTTGAATTGGAGGACTGGAGAAGTCCTGCACGGGGGGAGATTTCTGCTCCGATCATTGCATCACCCCCATTTGTCCTGTTCCTGCTCCAGTTCAGCCAGCTGACCTACTGGGTTTACCATCCCCTTACTGGGCTTTCTCTGATGTCTTTGGGAAAAGTGAAGCAGAGAGACTACCTCCACACATGTCGTATGACTATCCCATTGATCTGCTTCCCGGAACGACTCCTCCTCAGCAGCGAATCGATCCTTTTTCCCCATGCAGAGACCCAGGACATGTCGGACTACATTCAGGAGAACCTGACTAGAGGATTTATCTGGAAATCATCTTCCCCAGCGGGGGCAGGATTCTTTTTCGTTAGGAAAAAGGACGGATCTCTTCGGCCATGTATCAATTACAGGGGGTTAAACCAGATCGCGGTAAAAAACAAATATCCCGGCAAAAAATAAATATCCATTACCGCTTATTTCAGAGCTGTTTGATCATCTCCAAGGGGCCAAGATCTTCACCAAACTAGATCTCAGAGGGGCCTACAACCTTATTCGTATACGTCAGTGAGACAAATGGAAAACAGCCTTCAACACTCGAGATGGACACTATGAATACCTGGTAATGCCATTTGGCCTCAGTAACACACCCGCGGTCTTCCGGGAGATTGTAAATGACATTTTTAGAAATCTCCTCTATTCATGTGTTGTTGTCTATTGGGATGACATCTTGATTTACTCCACAGACCTAGCCACTCATCGGAAACACGTGTGTCAGGTTCTACAAAGACTCAAAGAGAATAGACTGAATGCCAAGTTTGAGAAATGTGTCTTCGAGCAATCCTCTCTGCCTTTTCTCGGTTATGTAGTCTCGTCCACAGGTCTAAAGATGGATCCGGAGAAATTATCTGCTATCTTCAAGTGGCCTCGCCCGTCCGGGCTGAAAGCGATACAACGGTTCCTGGGATTCGCCAACTATTATCGCCAATTTATTCCACACTTTTCTACTCAAGTGGCACCCATCTCGGCTCTAACTCAAAAAGGCATTAATCCCAAGGATTGAACTCCCGAAGCGGAAGAGGCCATTGCTTCAATGAAGGAAGCCTTCTCTTCCGTGCCCATTCTCCATCGACTGGACTCTGACAAACAATTTTTTCTTGAGGTAGACGCTCCCTCCACAGGCGCAGGAGCGGAGCTCTCTCAAAAGTCCTATACCAGTCGTATGGTCTCTTGTATTTTTTTCTCAAAGGTTTTTTCCATTTCAGAGAGGAACTATTCTATTGGAGATCAGGAACTGTTGGCAATCAAGATGGCTCTGCAAGAATGATGACTCCTCCTCAAGGGAGCAGTTTATCAGGTTGTCATATTCAGCAATCATAAAAACCTGGCTTATCTCCAGTCAGCACAGAGATTGTATCCCCACCAGGCCAGGTGGTCTTTGTTTTGTACTCGATTTAATTTTTTTCTTCATTTTCGTCCAGCTGACAAGAATGTCAAGGCCAATGCACTTTCCAGAGCTTTCCTGCCTCCCGATTCAGAGGAAGAACCACAACATATCAATGAACCATCCGGGTTAGTGCCAGTAGTCTCTGCCAATCTCTCTCGGCTTCCCCCAGGCAAAACTCTTGTGCCCTCTTTGGACAAAAATCGTGTCCTTCAGTGGGGTCACTCCTCCAAGTTGGGCGGGCATGCTGGTCGGAAAAAGATTTTGCAACTTATCTCCCATTACAAATAGTGGTCTACCATGGGCAAAGATATCCTGAAGTATGTCGCAGACTGTCCTTCGTGTGCCTGTAACAAAACTGCAAGATCATCCCATCTCTTCTGGCTGCTCTGCTGTCTGGGTTGTGGTAGATCGCTTTTCGAAGATTGCTCACTTCGTTCCTCTGTCTGGTCTTCCGTCTGCTCCTGAGCTTGCTGACTATTTCATACAGCATATCTTCCGTCTCCATGGGTTTCCTCTCCACATTGTGTCCGACAGGGGAGTTCAGTTCACTTCGAAGTTCTGGAGAGCGGTCTGTAAACTAATGAAGGTAGAACTGGATTTTTCGTCTGCTTACTATCCTCAATCTAATGGGCAAGTGGAGAGTACCAGTCAAGTCTTGTCCGGCTTTCTGCGTTACTTCGTCAATGCGCATCATGATGACTGGGTCAAGTTACTGCCCTGGGCCGAGTTTTCGTATAACAATCAAGTAAGTAAATCCTCTGGAAGGTCTCCTTTCCATATTGTTTGGACTGCAACCCGGAATCCCTCTTCTCATCTCTGGGCCCTCAGGCGTCCCTGCAGCTGACACCTTTGCAGAGGAATTCTTTAAAGTATGGAGTGATACCAAGTCAGCCCTGGAAAAAGCCTCACAATTAGAGTTGAGCGAAACGGGTTGAAAAATTTCAAAAGTCGCCGACTTTTGGCAAAGTCGGGTTTCATGAAACGAAACCCGACCCTAGGATGAGGTCGGCCACGAGGTCGGCGACTTACGCGCCAAAGTCGCGTTTCAAAAGTTTGTTTTGCGCTCTTTTTCAACCAATCAGGATCCACGGACACTGTGGGCAACGTGATGACATAGGCAGGAGTCACCACCATCTTTCAGAAGGGCATGCAAGTGATTGGCTTGCTTTGGTGGGCGTCACAGGGGTTATAAAAGGGCGTGCACGCCGACCGCCATCTTACTTCTGCCGATCTTAGCATAGGGAGAGGTTGCTGCTACTGATTCTGTAGGGAGAGCGTTAGGCAGGGAAGAAGAAAAAAAACTGCTTCTGCTGCTAACGATTTTGCCTGTACAACACACCAGTCACTGTGTGTGCAGTGCAAGGGGAGGCTATATTGTGGTGGATCAGCGGTGTTGGTTGTTAGGCAGCCTTCTAAGGCTTCCTGACAGCTGCTTTGCTCTTTACCCACTGCTCTGCAAACTGCTTTTTTAAAAGCAATCCCAATTTTTTTTTTGTCCTGCTGAGGTACTGAGCGTGCATTTTTTCACACCATACAGCGGTGTACGCTCCTCACACAGTACCGTGTAACGGCTGTTATCACAGCCACAGTGAAGCTATCTGTGTGTCACTCTGTGAGAATAAGTCGAGGACATGTTCTGATCTTACAGACCTGCACCTACTAGTTTTGTCTAGCTTTCAAACAGTTAAATATATTTGCTGTTTGATCACATTCAAAACTATAGAGAGACAGTGTGTGTCAGTCCGTATACTTAAAAAACACGGAGCTTGACAATTTTACCTACACCGGACAGCCGTGTATGTGCACGCTCCTCTCAGTACCGTGTAACGGCTGTTATCACGGCCACAGTGAAGCTATCTGTGTGTCACTGTGGAAGGATAAGTGGAGGCCTTGTTCCGTTCTTACAGACCTACACTCTAGGGAGATTCCTATTCTGCCCAATTCTACATACTCCTTGTAGTTTGTGATACACTAGCCAATTTCTGCCTGTGACATAGCGCTCTGATATTCAGTGGGCCTCACACAATCCAAAAGTGTCCAGTGTCCACTAGTGTGTGCAGAAATTCAAAATCTCCCTTATCCTGTAGTCACTTTTTTCACACCTGTGCCATCGAGCCTGTGACATAGCGCTGTGATATTCAGTGGGCCTCACACAATCCATAAGTGTCCAGTGTCCACAAGTGTTGCAGAAATTCAAAATCTCTGTGATCCTGTAGTCACTTTTTTCACACCTGTGCCATCGAGCCTGTGACATAGCGCTCTGATATTCAGTGGGCCTCACACAATCCAAAAGTGTCCAGTGTCCACTAGTGTGTGCAGAAATTCAAAATCTCTGTGATCCTGTAGTCACTTTTTTCACACCTGTGCCATCGAGCCTGTGACATAGCGCTCTGATATTCAGTGGGCCTCACACAATCCAAAAGTGTCGAGTGTCCACTAGTGTGTGCAGAAATTCAAAATCTCCCTTATCCTGTAGTCACTTTTTTCACACCTGTGCCATCGAGCCTGTGACATAGCGCTCTGATATTCAGTGGGCCTCACACAATCCAAAAGTGTCCAGTGTCCACTAGTGTGTGCAGAAATTCAAAATCTCCCTTATCCTGTAGTCACTTTTTTCACACCTGTGCCATCGAGCCTGTGACATAGCGCTCTGATATTCAGTGGGCCTCACACAATCCAAAAGTGTCCATTGTCCACTAGTATGTGCAGAAATTCAAAATCTCTGTGATCCTGTAGTCACTTTTTTCACACCTGTGCCATCGAGCCTGTGACATAGCGCTCTGATATTCAGTGGGCCTCACACAATCCAAAAGTGTCCAGTGTCCACTAGTGTGTGCAGAAATTCAAAATCTCCCTTATCCTGTAGTCACTTTTTTCACACCTGTGCCATCGAGCCTGTGACATAGCGCTCTGATATTCAGTGGGCCTCACACAATCCAAAAGTGTCCAGTGTCCACTAGTGTGTGCAGAAATTCAAAATCTCCCTTATCCTGTAGTCACTTTTTTCACACCTGTGCCATCGAGCCTGTGACATAGCGCTGTGATATTCAGTGGGCCTCACACAATCCATAAGTGTCCAGTGTCCACAAGTGTGTGCAGAAATTCAAAATCTCCCCTGTCCTATAGACACCTTGTACCTTGTTTTACATTACTACATAGTTTGTTGGATTTTGTCTACATTTCTACAAAAAATGAGGAAGGCTGGTGGAAGAGGCCGTGGAATTGGGCGGGGGGTTGGCAGCTGGTAATAATGGTGTTGGTGGTGGATCTGATGGTAGTGGCAAGAGCAAAATAGGACCGAATGCAGGAGGTGTTGAGCCTGCGTCATCGTCTGGCTCCATAAGGCTTTGAAGGCTTAGTTTTCTAGGAGTTGGCAAACCGCTTTTAAAGCCAGAGCATCAGGAAAAAGTTTTGTCTTACATTGCTGACTCAGCCTCCAGCTCTATCGCCTCCTCTTCTGAAGTTGTAAAAAGTAATAGCACTGAGTCGTCATTGGAGGCTCATGTTCATGAACCATACCTTTCCTTGTGTCCTTCACCCCAACCAAGATTGAAGGATGACGCAGGCCATACTACTGATTACTCCATGGAGCTGTTTTCACATACCATGCCTGGATTATCAAGTGAAATGGTGAATTACCCAGGCCAAGATGAATCTGACATGGAGTGCACTGATGCACAGCCGCTGATAGATGATTCTGCTGGTACATTCACTCAGAGCACTACATTGTCCTCGAAGTGTACAAAGCCAGATTCTGACCCTGATGAGACTCAGGTGCCCCTTCCCGCACACTATACCACCATACACGGTGACACAGAGGAAGGTGCACATGACATTGAAGAGGAGGTGATGGATGACCCAGTTGTTGACCCAGATTGGCATCCATTGGGGGAAGAGGGTGCTGCTTCCAATAGCTCAGATGAGGAGCATCCACAGCAGACATCGACATCGCAATAGCTGTTATCTGGCAGGCCCGGAGCATTCCAAAGACAGGTTCCAAAAATCAAAAGAGTTGCTGGACAGCTTGTCCAGAGGGTCAAAAGATCACAGCGTGCTAGGCCGCAAAATGTCTGCCAAAGTAGGAAGAGTGCAGTGTGGCACTTTTTTGAACAAAATCCTCATGATCAGGCCAAGGTTATCTGTAAGAAGTGCGCAAAGACCTTTAGCCGAGGGAAAAATCTGAAAAATTTGAATACCAGTTGCATGCTTAGACATTTAACCACCATGCACTTGCAAGCGTGGACACAACACCAAACCTCAAGTGCCACATGTGCAACTGATCACAAAGAAGGTAGTCAGCAACGCTACATTGTTTCCCCCACTGTAAGCCCACCGGTTAGCACAGCAGCAAATGTTGAGGTGTCGTTGCAAGGCCACAGCAGTCAGGGAATCCCACTGTTATATCAACGAAATACTGAATCTAGGCCATCAGAAAGAACACCAACTCCATCACCATCATCAACCCTCTCTCAGTCCGCCCTGTCCACCGCTACTTCCACCATACGCAGCTCTCAAGTCCAGCTCACCCTCCCAGACACTGTGAGTAGGTCAAGAAAGTACTCAGTCTCTCATCCGCGTACACTGGGTTTGAACGCCCACATTGCCAAACTAATCTCGTTTGAGATGATGCCCTATCGGTTGGTGGAAAGCGCAGCTTTCCGCGAACTCATGGCCTATGCAGTACCACGCTATGACCTACCCAGTCGCCACTTCTTCTCTCGCAAAGCCATCCCAGCCCTCCACCATCATGTAAAAGACCGCATTGTCCATGCACTCAAGCAGTCAGTGAGTGGAAAGGTGCACCTCACAACTGATGCATGGTCCAGTCGGCATGGCCAGGGCCGTTACGTGTCCATCACTGCGCACTGGGTTAATGTGGTGGATGCAGGGTCCACAGGGGACAGCGGTGGTGGGACAGTGCTGCCTAGCCCACGGTATAGGAAACAGTTGGCTGTAGGCGTTCGACCCTCCTCCTCCTCCAGATGATGCAGATGATGTGTTTGGGCGACAGACACACCGCCGAGGTGCTGGCCGAGTACTTGAAGCAACAAACTGAGTCATGGCTGGGCAGTGTACATCATGAGGCAGGCAAGGTAGTTAGTGATAACGGCCGTAATTTTGTGGCAGCCATAGCCCTTTCAAAACTCAGCCACATACCTTGCTTGGCTCACACCTTGAACCTGGTGGTGCAGTGCTTCCTCAAAAATTTTCCGGCGTTAACAGCCTTGCTCCAGAAGGTGCGAAGACTGTGCGCGCACATCCGCCGGTCGCCTGTACACTCCGTTCGTATGCAGAAGCTGCAGCGATTGCTCCACCTTCCCAACCACCGCCTCATTATCGACATTGCAACAAGGTGGAACTCCACCCTGCACATGGTGGAGCGGCTGTGCGAGCAGAGGCAGGCCATAATGCATTTGTGGGAGGATACACGGCCAGGCACTTTGAGAGCAGACATGGAGTTGACAGGTGTGCAGTGGTCGAAGCTGAAACACCTCTGTAAAGTCCGTCAGTGTTTTGAGGAATGCACACGGCTGGTAAGCGCAGACGACGCCATCCTAAGCATGAGCATCCCACTTATGCGTCTGCTCATGCAAACTTTGACGCACCTTAAGGAGCAGGCGTCTGCAGCCAATGTTGATGAGGAGGAAGAGGAGGAGGGAATCTTTGATGACATTCAGCCATTGTCTGCTCAGGGAACTCTCCTGGACGAGGTGGAGGAAGAAGAGGAGGAGGAGGATGATGATGGGGATGATTACTTAGGGGAGGAGGATGCATCTCGTGGGGCAAGTGAAAATGTTGGCGTGGCAAGGTCTGGTACAGGGTTTGTGCGTGACTGGAGGGATGTGGATTTGCCAGAAAGTGCTCCTCCAACCAGCACTCGCAGTGCATCATTGACACCGGGAACTTTGGCCCACATGTCAGATTATGCCTTGCAGATCCTAAAAAGGGACCCCCGCATTGCCAAAATGATGAACGATGACGACTACTGGTTGGCCAGCATCCTGGATCCACGCTATAAAGGCAAATTACAAAACATCATGCCACAGGAGAACCTTGACCTAATATTGGCTAATAAACAAGCAACTCTGGTAAATCGGTTGCTTGAGGCATTCCCAGCACACAGCAGCAGTGATGGTTCTCACACGAGCCGTACGGGCCGGGGGCAGCTTGGCAGAGGTGTTCATGGTGCACACAGCAGAAGTGGCGCTGGAGACAGGGGTTTCATGACAATGTTGTGGACTGATTTTTCAAGTACCGCTCACACAACTGGTAATACTGCATCGATGGAAAGTGACAGGAGACAGCAGTTGTCAACTATGGTTACAAACTACTTTTCCTCCCATATCGATGTTCTCCCACACAGGTCATTCCCCTTTGACTATTGGGCCGCTAAACTGGACACCTGGCCTGAATTGGCACAATATGCCTTACAGGAGCTCGCTTGCCCAGCTGCAAGTGTGCTATCGGAAAGAGTCTTCAGTGCAGCTGGATTAATCCTGACAGAAAAAAGGACCCGTCTGTCAACCCAAAATGTGGATGATCTAACCTTCATTAAAATGAACCATGCATGGGTTTCCAAGGATTTTGTCCCACCTTCCCCTGATGACACATAGGGTGACAGAAAAATGGCTAGCTTTGGTCCACCTCTTCCTGGGACTTGACCTATTTCGCCTTTTGCATCAGCTGAATGTCCAACATCAACATATGCCACTTTCTAAAACTCCGTAACTGTGCTGCCTCCCCCCCCATGGCCGGGGTCACCACCTAGTGCACGACACCGTGCGAGTGCCGTTGCCCTGGACAGGTGGGTAGGCCGAGTCTTGGGCGCGGGCACTGGCACAGGGTCCCTCATAGTGCAATCAAGTGTCTCTGATGGTGGTGGTGCACACCCGCCGTCAGACACACCGCCCTACTATGAGGGGCCCAGTGCCAGTACCGACGCCCACGAGTGGGCCCCCCATGCTTGGGCAGGGCCCCAGCATTTGCAATCTTTACCTCTCCCTGCTCCTCCGCTGTGTAGTCTGGGCCGTCAAATCCATACTGTGCCTGACACCGTCTGAGCCTGCCTCCTGATGTATAGACATATATTTTGAATGTGTACGCTATCCATACATGTTATCCGGGGATACGGTACCCTTTCTAACCTTTGTGCAATCACGTGCAATCCATACTGGGCCTAACACCGTCTGAGCCTGCCTCCTGATGTATAGACATATATTTTGAATGTGTACGCTATCCATACATGTTATCCGGGGATACGGTACCCTTTCTCACCTTTGTGCAATCACGTGCAAGCCATACTGGGCCTAACACCGTCTGAGCCTGCCTCCTGATGTATAGACATATATTTTGAATGTGTACGCTATCCATACATGTTATCCGGGGATACGGTACCCTTTCTCACCTTTGTGCAATCACGTGTAATCCATACTGGGCGTGAGAACGGCTGGCGAGCTGTTAAGCAAGCTACAGCACCTGTGGTTTGCACACGTAAGTTTTTCATTTTTTCAGGAATGACGGTTAGGCCTAATTCCGGAATTACGGTTGACCTGCACTTATTGGGAAATCATTGTTCGCGGGTAATAATTGTAATCAGTGATCCCCATCACTAACGTTGTTCAGCGGGTTATCTGCACCTGTAAGCGACAAACGCTGGCCTTTTCAGTGTAGCGCACATGCAGCCACGGACATGTAAGGGCATGACACACCAGTTATTGGCCAATCTCATGTGCCAGAGCCTCACGTGTCCCTCTAGTAAGCCGGACTCGGACCACGGGGCATGACGGAGTCTCGTTCGTTAACGGAATTAAGCTTGCAATGTGTGCATCTTTTCTGTAGCTGGCATGGTTGAGGTTTCCCAGGTGGAGTCGAATTTAACCGTAGGCTCCAATCCTGGTGGTGCCCTTCTGGACATTCCTTTAAGGTTCAGCTTTGCAATCATACTGCCCACGTAAAACAAACACTTTGCCTTCATGAACGCTGTTTGGAGGGTCATGACTCGTGGGAATAACGCCGCCCAATCAGTTAACCTGCTAGAGAGATCCTTCGTTGCTCCCAAGCATGACATCACACTCCCTAGGAGGAAGGTAATGCCACTGTGGCGACCGAACTCCTGGGGGCGACACAAGTGCACTGATGCCCAGCCACTGCTCGATGAATCTGCTGGTACATTGACCCAGACCACTACATTCCCCTCGCACGCTACACGGCCTGAATCTGACCGTGATGAAACTCAGGTTACCCTTCCCTTATACAGTTCCATCTTACATGGTGACAAAGAGGAAGCTGCAGATGAAAGTGCAGGTTCGGCCCACCCGCCATCAGACACACCAACGTACTATCAGGGGCCCTGTGCCAGTGCCGTCGCCAGCGAGTGGGCCCCCCCTGCTTGTTCAGGATCACAGCACTTGCAAGGTTGAAATACTGTGCAGTGAGATGGAAGATGGGGACGACGAGGAGTCCAGACTAGTACAGGGATTCCCTAGCGAGGAGACTTATTTGATTGTTTTCAATGTTGGGACAGCAATTTTTGGGGAGCACTATACTCTGGAGAATGATAGATGGGGCCCACCATATACTGGAACATTCCAAAGGTGGACATAAGACACTGAAGCAGCATTTACAGGGCCCATTATACACTAGAGCATTAGAAATGGGGCCCATTATGTTTGGAGCATTATTTGGGCCCATAAGACAGTGGAGCTTCATCCATGGGGACCAACATATACTGTAGCATTATGTGGAGCTCATCATATACTGTTTCAAACAATATATGGGACCAATGATTCTGTATGGAGAAATAGATGGGCCTCGTCATGAGATGTAAAAAGTGAAGTATTTTTCATTGTACTATACCGCTATTTCTCTGCCGTATCGGAGCATGATGAGTTGTGGTATGTGTTAAAGGGGCGCTCTTTCGCCCAGGGCACATGAAAACCTGGAGCCAGCCCTACCCCCCCCCACAACTTTAGCCAAATAACCCCCATTTTTCAGTGCGTAACTTGTATTATGAAGTTAATTAAGGTTGACAAGCTTAAGTAAGAAGAATTGATGCTTTTGGCATTCAAATGGGCACTGTAGGTGTGTTTCCTGCCCTCCTCTCACTGCTGACTTTTATTCCCCATTGACTTACATTGGGTTTCGTGTTTTGGGACGACCCCGACTTTTCCCTATAATCGGCTGATGTTGCTCGACCCGACTTTTGGAAAAGTCGGGTTTCACGAAACGGAACTCGACCCTAAAAAAACAAAAGTCACTCAACTCTACTCACAATGTATGAAGAGACATGCGGACAAAAGACGCCTGGATGCTCCAAACTTTCGGCCCGGAGATAAGGTGTGGCTCTCCTCCAAGTACATCCATTTGAAGATGCCCTCCTACAAATTGGGCCCGTTTCGTCGGTCCCTTTGAAGTCTTGAAACAAATTAACGCAGTCTCGTATAAATTGAAATTGCCTGCTTCATTATGTGTGCCTAACTCTTTCCATGTTTCCCTCCTCAAACCTCTAGTTTTGAGCTCGTTCTTCAAGGACCCGGGTAGAACTCCTGATCCCGTCAGTGAGGAGCATGTCTTTGAGGTAAAAGATATCTTGGCCACAAAGAGAGTAAGGGGTAAGACCTACTTCATGGTGGATTGGAAGGGCTTCGGTCCTGAGGAGAGGTCTTGGGAGTCCAAAGAAAAATCCAGGCTCCTGTTCTATTGGAGAGATTTAACACAGACTTGAAAAAGAGTGGGCGTAAGGAGGGGGATACTGTAATACCTGTGCCTGCATGGGGTCCCCGCCGGGCTCCCCGTCCCCTCGCTGTGGCGCCCGTAACTCCTCAGGGCCCCCATAGGGGAACCCTGCTCTCAGACTACTCCCTGCCGCCCTGCTGCTCCTGTTACCTGGCGTGCGACCAGCACATCCCCGGGTATGAGGCTTAAGTCACACGTTCGCGCGCTCCTGGTCTCTTAAAGAGACAGGGTGCATTTTTCAAGTATGTTATTAACCAATGGTATTCGTGTGTGTTATTTCTAGCCCCTCTGCCATAGAGAGGGTGCCAGAGCAACAAGTGTTTACTGTTGCTAGTTCCGGTTTTGTGTTCTGACGTGCCTGTGACCAGTTGTGTCTCTTCCGTGTGCAGCCAGTATCCTGCTAATACTGTTTGTCTTCCTAGTCTATTAGCGGCGTACTATTCCACACCCAAGACGATACCAGTGCTGCCTGTGCAAGTAACTGTAACAACCTGCTGGTATCACTGCATGGCCTCCCATCTCCCACACACCAACTTACTCACTGCTTCAGGTCATGCTGTGATTTCTCTCTGCCACCAGCTCCTTGCCTTGTCTCCTGTCTGCTATGTTCATGTTTCCTGACTGTTTGTATAGGTGGGCAGCGCCTGAACTCTCTGCTTCTTATGGAGTCAGGGTGCACCTTGCTAATGTGTCCCTGACCAACTACCTCAAGCCCTCTACTATTTAGGGCTGCCCCACCCACTGGAACATTGCCTGTGCAATGTCTAAACTCAGTTAGTGGTTTTGCTGCTGATTAATCCAAGCTCTGTCCTGTGTTTCTCCATCTCCGGTGGCTACACTCCTAGCTTTGTCTTGTGACTGTCTGCCTGCCCTTCTGGAGGCAGAATATCATGGTCTCTGTGCTATAGCTCCTGCCCTTGTCTTGCCTAGTACCTTTGTTCGCCCTACAGGAGGCAGAATATCCTGGTCCTTTAGTCTTTGTCCCTGTACCTTGTCTGAACTCTGTCCTATCACTGCCTCCTTGTCTTTGGCTTCTTTCCCTGCTGTGTCTTTCCTTGTGTCCTCCCTGTCCATGCTCTGTACCCTTGCAGCTCTGCCTGCTCTGCACCCTTGCAGCTCTGCACCCATGCAGCTCTGCCTACTCTGCACCCTTGCAGCTCTGCCTGCTCTGCACCAGTGCAGCCCTGCCTGCTCTGCACCAGTGCAGCCCTGCCTGCTCTGCACAGGTGCAGCTCTGCCTGCTCCACTCTCTTGCAACTCTGCCTGCTCTGTATGCTCTGCCTGTTCTCAGTACTCTTGCGGATCCTGCTTGGTTCTATGGCTGCAGGACCTCTTGTCTACTACGCACTCCTGCGGCTCTGCCTACTCTGCACTCCTGCGGCTCCACCTACTTTGCACTCCTGCGGCTCTGCCTACTCCGCACTCCTGCCTGTATTCATACCTGCACCTCCTGGGTGAACAGGTCCAAAACCTGTTCCTTCATATTCCACTCTGTTGTGAATTCTCTTGCTCGGACTTTCTGAGCTGGAGCTCCCTCTGCGCCCTCTGGTTGTTACTGGGAGTAGTGGAGCTGGCCAGGTTTATGGAAGTTTTCCACTTGACAACGATAATTGGGAATCTGGGATTACTGGCTGGGATATTTTAATGTGAGAGACAGGCCTCTATTCCTTATATTTAAAGACTCTATAGAAACAGGGTCTGTTCCTTTTCATTGGCGGCAAGCAAATGTGGAACCAATATTCAAAAAGGGGTGTAAAAGGGAACCTGGAAACTATAGGCCAGTAAGCTTAACATCTGTTGTGGGTAAAATTTTTGAAGGGTTTCTAAGGGATACCATTATGGAATATCTCAATGTTAATAAATGTTTAACTCCATATCAACATGGATTTATGAAGGATCGCTCCTGTCAAACTAACCTGATCAGCTTCTATGAGGATGTAAGCTCTCAAATGGACCAAGGAGAATCATTGGATGTCATTTATCTCGACATCTCTAAAGCATTTGACACTGTCTCACATAAAAGATTGGTAAGTAAGATTAGAAAGCGTGGGCTAGGGGAAAATGTGTGTAGATGGGTACAGTTGTGGCCAAAAGTATTGACACCCCTGCAAATCTGTCAGATAATACTCAGTTTCTTCCTGAAAATGATTGCAAACACAAATTCTTTGGTATTATTATCTTCATTTAATTTGTCTTAAATGAAAAAACACAAAAGAGAATGAAGCAAAAAAAGCAAAACATTGATCATTTCACACAAAACTCAAAAAATGGGCCAGACAAAAGTATTCGCACCCTCAGCCTAATACTTGGTTGCACAACCTTTAGCCAAAATAACTGCGACCAACCGCTTCCGGTAATCATCAATGAGTTTCTTACAATGCTCTGCTGGAATTTTAGAGCATTCTTCTTTGGCAAACTGCTCCAGGTCCCTGATATTTGAAGGGTGCCTTCTCCAAACTGTCATTTTTAGATCTCTCCACAGGTGTTCTATGGGATTCAGGTGTGGACTCATTGCTGGCCACCTTAGAAGTCTCCAGTGCTTTCTCTCAAACCATTTTCTAGTGCTTTTTGAAGTGTGTTTTGGGTCATTGTCCTCCTGGAAGACCCATGACCTCTGAGGGAGACTCAGCTTTCTCACACTGGGCCCTACATTATGCTGCAAAATTTGTTGGTAGTCTTCAGACTTCATAATGCCATGCACACGGTCAAGCAGTCCAGTGCCAGAGGCAGCAAAGCAACCCCAAAACATCAGGGGTTCTTTTCTTTGAATGCCTCTTTTTTTTTCCTGTAAACTCTATGTTGATGCCTTTGCTCAAAAAGCTCTACTTTTGTCTCATCTGACCAGAGAACATTCTTTCAAAACGTCTTAGGCTTTTTCAGGTAAGTTTTGGCAAACTCCAGCCTGGCTTTTTTATGTCTCGGGGTAAGAAGTGGGGGCTTCCTGGGTCTCCTACCATACAGTCCCTTTTCATTCAGACGCCAATGGATAGTACGGGTCGACACTGTTGTACACTCGGACTGCAGGGCAGCTTGAACTTGTTTGGATGTTAGTCGAGGTTCTTTATCCAACATCCGCACAATCTTGGGTTGAAATCTCTTGTCAATTTTTCTTTTCCGTCCACATCTAGGAAGGTTAGCCACAGTGCCATGGGCTTTAAACTTCTTAATGACAGTGCGCACGGTAGACACAGGAACATTCAGGTCTTTGGAGATGGACTAGTAGCCTTGAGATTGCTCATGCTTCCTCACAATTTGGTTTCTCAAGTCCTCAGACAGTTCTTTGGTCTTCTTTCTTTTCTCCATGCTCAATGTGGTTCACAAAAGGACACAGGACAGAGGTTGAGTAAACTTTAATCCATGTCAACTGGCTGCAAGTGTGATTTACTTATTGCCAACACCTGTTAGGTGCCACAGGTAAGTTACAGGTGCTGTTACTTACACAAATTAGGTCTATTTACTCTAGAAAAGATAAGACTTAGGGGAGAACTAATATATATGTACAAGTATATCAGAGGGCAATACAGACATCTCTCCAATGAACTGTTTGTACCAAGAACTGAGACAAGAACAAGGGGGCATTCTCTTCATTTGGAGGAAAGACAATTTCTGCACCAGCAAAGAAGAGGGTTCTTCACGGTAAGAGCAGTGAGACTCTAGAATTAAAAACCAGCAAATAATTCCAGCGGATGCTTCCTACTTGGCCATAAAATCCATTTTATTTTTATCTTTTAAAATAGTTCCATGTGGCAGAAACCCAAATATATACAGGGGGTCAGAAGAAAAAAGGGCACACTGCTGCTTTATGCGTGCAGACTACACGTTTCGACCTTACTAGGTCTTCTTCTAGACCTAGAAACGCGTAGTCTGCACGCATAAAGCAGCAGTGTGCCCTTTTTTCTTCTGATCCCCTGTATATATTTGGGTTTCTGCCACATGGAACTATTTTAAAAGATAAAAATAAAATGGATTTTATGGCCAAGTAGGAAGCATCCGCTGGAATTATTTGCTGGTTTTTGTTTCTATTGCAACATGGGTGTGCCTCTCCCATTACAACTCCGTGCGGTTTCCTGGCAGTGAGCAGAACCACTAAGGATGTCTAACTGGGTGAGCTGGCTATAATTTTTCTTGTTTGAGACTCTAGAATTCTCTTCCTGAGGAAGTGGTGATGGCCAACTCACTGAATGAAATTAACGCAGTCTCGTATAAACTGAAATTGCCTGCTTCATTATGTGTGCCTAACTCTTTCCATGTTTCCCTCCTCTAACCTGTAGTTTTGAGCTCCTTCTTTAAGGACCCGGGTACTACTCCTGATTCCGTCAGTGAGGAGTGTTATGAATGAGTCACCATAGGAGGCAAAAACAGAAATACTAGCTAAGTCCAGAAAACAAGAGAAGTTGGCAGCTATCGGATTGCAGACCCCTGAACCTATCAACAACAACTAGCAGTAGCCGTGGGGGGTTCCTACGGTGCCCTAGACCCCTCGTCACAGCCGGAGAACTACATAGCCTAAAGACTGAAAGGGAAATCTAAACTGCCCCAGAGCAGACCCCAAAGCAATAGGCAGCCCCCAACATATAGTGACGGTGAAGCAAGATGAAAAACACTTACACAGATAGAAAGATAGGCTGAGCAAATGATGGGGTCCAAGCTAACTAGATAGGACAGGATAGAAAAGCTGCTGTCTGCAATCCGCCAAAACCCCTATCAAAACAAGGGCCAACAGGCTGATGGGGAAAAAAGCCCTGAAGACGCTAGGCTTCAAAAACACTATATCAGCACTCAGGTATTTTCTGAAGACAGAGCAAAAAGGAATTCAGCTCACCCCAGCAGGGAATGGCAGAAATCCAGAAAAAAAAAAGGCAAAGCAAAACAGAACACAAATGCAAAAAGCAGAGCAGAAAAACTTAGCTTTTGAGGAGCAGGAATCAGACTGGACTCCTAGAATCCTTCAGAGAGATCACCAGCATGGAAGAAGGGCGTTGGCTGTCTTATATCCAGTCAGCAATTCCTGTCACCCAGTCATCATCATCATACCCAGGTGCTTTGTAATCAGCCTCACTACCTTCCTTCACCAGAAGAGGGAGTTCATCAGACCTCAATGGTGAAGGGGAAAATGAACTCACAACAGAGGAGGATGTCTTTGAGGTAAAAGAAATCTAGGCCACAAAGAGAGTAAGGGGTAAGACCTACTTCTTGGTGGATTGGAAGGGCTTCGGTCCTGAGGAGAGGTCTTGGGAGTCCAAAGAAAACATCCCGGCTCCTCTTCTATTGGAGAGATTTTACGCAGGCTTGAAAAAGAGGGGGCGTAATAAGGGGGATAATGTAATACCTGTGACTGCACGGGGTCCCCGCCAGGCTCACCATCCCCTCACTGTAGCGCCCGTACCTCCTCGGGGCCCCCGTCGGGGATCCCCGCTCTCAGCCTGCTCCCTGCCGCCCTTTAGTCCCTGCTACCTGGCGCGCGGCCAGCACATCCTGGGGTATGAGGCTTAAGTCTCATGTGCGCGCTCTCCCGGTCTCTTAAAGAGACAGGGTGCATTTTTCAAAAATGTTAATAGCCAATGGTATTCTTGTGTGTGTTATTTCTAGCCCCTCTGCCATAGAGAGGGCGCCGGTGCAACACGTGTTTCCTGTTGCTAGTTCCGGTTTTGTGTTCTGATGTGCCTGTGACCAGTTGTGTCTCTTCCGTGTCCAGCCAGTATCCTGCTAATACTGTTTGTCTTCCTAGACTATCAGCGGCTTACTATTCCACACCCAAGACGATACCAGTGCTGCCTGTGCAAGTACCTGTAACAACCCTGCTGGCATCACTGCATGGCTTCACATCTCCTGCACACCAACTTACTCACTGCTCCAGGTCATGCTGTGATTTCTCTATGCCGCCAGCTCCTTGCCTTGTCTCCTGTCTGCTATGTTCATGTTTCCTGTCTGTATAGGCTGGCGGCGCCTGAACTCTCTGCTTCTTATGGAGTCAGGGTGCACCTTGCTAATGAGTCCCTGACCAACTACCTAGAGCCCTCTACTATTTAGGACTGTCCCACCCACTGGAACATTGCCTGTGCAATGTCTAAACTCAGTTAGTATTTTTCTGCTGAGTAAGCCAGGCCGTGTCCTGTGTTTCTCCTTCTCTGGTGGCTACACTCCTAGCTTTGTCTTGTGCCTGTCTGTCTGCCGTCCAGGAGGCAGAATATCCTGGTCTCTGTGCTATAGCTCCTGCCCTTGTCTTGCCTAGTACTGCCGTCCACCCTCCAGGAGGCAGAATATCCTGGTCCTTGAGTCTATGTCCCTGTAACTTGTCTGAACTCTGTCCTACTCCTGCCTCCTTGTCTTTGGCTTCTTTCCCTGCTGTGTCTTTCTTTATGTCCTCCCTGTCCGTGCTCTGCACCCTTGCAGCTCTGCCTTCTCTGCACCCTTGCAGCTCTGCCTGCTCTGCACCCTTGCAGTTCTGCCTGCTCCGCTCTCTTGCGACTCTGCCTGCTCTGTAGGCTCTGCCTGATCTCAGTACTCTTGCGGATCCTGCTTGGTTCTACTGCTGCAGAACCTCTTGCCTACTCCGCACTCCTGCGGCTCTGCCTACTTCGCACTCCTGCCTGTATCCATACCTGCACCTCCTGTGTGAACATGTCCAAGACCTGTACCTTAAAATTTCACTCCTTCCTGCTTGTATCAATACCACCTGTTTCTTCATATACCACTCCTGCCTGCCCTGTGTCTCTCCTGTGCCATCCTGCCCTGTGCCTCAAAGCCGTGCCCGCTTGTCCTGTGTCTCAAGCCGTGCCCACCTGTCCTGTGTCCCAAGCCATGCCTGCCTGTCCTGTGTCTCAAGCAGTGCCCGCCTGTGTCTCAAGCTGTGCCCGCCTGCCCTGTCTCAGCTGTGCATGCCGTGTCTGCTTGCCTGCCTGTCAGTCGCACCTGTCCAAGTGCCTTGTCCCCGAGTGGGATCAGCAGCCACAGCCAGACACCACCCTGGAGTGGCACCTGGCAGCTACCTGCAGCACAAGTCGCACAACCCTTTCAGGGTAGTCTGGTTTGTGGCACAGTGGGGCCACAACCCCCCCAGCTCGCGCTAATCAGCCAAGGCGCAAGCGTGACAGTTTGCACAGGCCATGGTCCCCGCTTAGTTCCATGTGCTTCCGTTCGCTGAGCGTCATGAACTTGTTTCCTGCCAGTATGAGCAACGGGAAGAATTTATTCCGCCCTGCGTGGTTCCAATTGTTGAGACTTCGGAACCAATCATTGGCTCCAATGCCATCTACAATCAGCTCCTGGCTTATGAGAAGCTCGACCCTGCAGGTCCGCCAAGGTTCTATGGGAATCCTAAGGAGTGCCAAGGGTTCCTGGTGCAGTGCCTGTGGTACATTGAGTGGAATCCAGCCCGTTTCCCCTCTTATTGGGTGAAAGTGGGATATATAATGTCCTACCTAGCAGGAGAAGCTTTGATGTGGATCTGTCCCCTCTGGGAAGCAGGGGATCCTATCGTCATGGACCTAGAGGCCTTCGTAGTGGCCTTCTGTAAAGTCTTTGGTGTGCCTCGCCCAGCTGCTCCTGCAAAGTCTTCCCTTTCTAGGTCTGAGAGGCGAAACCCGTGAGAAAACCGCCACGTCAGACCACGACCGTCCAAGACCCTCCTGTTCCTCCATCCATCAAGGCAGCTACCCGAGTAAAACCCAAGGAGACTGATAAGAGTGGGCTGGTAAAACAACAGCCTGAAACCAGTCGTAAGAAGGGCATACAGTATTGCTGCGGTTGTGTGGAATACCCGGACAGCTACTGTCCGAAGGAGCTCAAGCTCCAAAACCTTGGGTCAGTGGGAGAGGCTTCCCTTGGTGAGAGTCCCTCCTCCCCACTAAAATCAGTGACTGTTCCCGTGCCTTGTGAGAGCTTTGGCCCTGCAGATGTGTTAAAGCTGCAAGCCAGACGGAGTCTGTGTGGAGTTCCAGTTCTACAGCTCAAGAATCCTGTGAAGGTGTTTGGTGGTGGTCGTGCCCTACTTATGAACAGTTCAGTGTCGAAGGGTCAACTACAGCTCCAAATCGGAGTGTTATATTTAGAGAAGTTTATTTTCCACTTGCTGACCAGTTTGCCCATCGGTCCTTCTGAGCCGGGTACTCTACTGCCTGTTCCGGTCCGAAGACTCAGCGTGGTGCTGCACTTGGAGCTACCTAATCACCAAAGTTGCAAGGTCTGGCTACAGTGTTGTTACCTTCCCCACCTGTTCTACTGGCTATTGAGTCATGGTGTATTATTGTCACTGAAGAAAAGGAAGCTGTGGCACCCTCTCCACACACCTTCTTTGACCAGTTCCCAGAAGCATCCCTGTCACTTGAAAATTTTTCTCTAGGCCATGGGCAGAAGATGGATCCTGTGAGGATGCCTTCAGATTCCATGTGGCAGATGGATGAAGAAGTTGGAGCAGAAGCTTTTGTATCTCTGTTTTTAACCAACCCGGAGGAACAGGTCCAGTTTTCTTCTGATAACGGGCGAAGGATGGATCCACTGTGGGTACCCTCAACTTCTAGCTGGCCGGCTAGTGAAGATACTAAGGAAGAGGTCCAATTTACTTGGCATAACAGGCTGAAGTTGGATACAGTGAAGGTGTCTTCAGTTTCCAGGGGGCCGGTTGGTGTTGAGGGCATATCAAGGGCTTCCAAGTCACTGCTTTTTGTCAACCAGGTGAGAGAGGTTCTGGCCCTTGTATCTTCAGTGTGTGAAGTTGACCTTGCTGGGAACAAAGAGACTTGGCAACCTGAGTTCCCTGATGTCACACCTACCTCATCCAAGGGATGTCGTGATGGCTGTGACTGTGTGCACTCCCATACTGCTTCTGCAAGTCATTCTGGCAGGCTTGAAGAGGGGCCATAAAGGGGGGGTACTGTAACAACCCTGCTGGCATCACTGCATGGCCTCCCATCTCCCGCACACCAACTTACTCACTGCTCCAGGTCATGCTGATTTCTCTCTGCCGCCAGCTCCTTGCCTTGTCTCCTGTCTGCTATGTTCATGTTTCCTGACTGTGTGTATAGGGGGGGCGGCGCCAGAACTCTGCTTGTGTAAAACGTTTCAGCTCATCCAGAGCCTTTGTCAATTGTGAATAGTTAGGGTGTGTGCACACGTTGCGGATTCTGCTGCAGATTTTTCTGCACAGATTTGTCCAAATCCACAGGTTTAGCCTGCGGTTTTCCCTGCGGTTTGACACCTGTCATGGAGCAGGTGCCAAACCGCTGCGGAATCCGCACAAAGAATTGACATTCTGTGGTTTTGAAACCGCAGCAAATCCGCGCGGAAAGATCTGCAACGTATGCACTGCGTTTTTCTTTTTACATAGACTAAAATGGTACTGTACAGTGCAGCAGAAACTGCTGCGGATCCGCAGGGCCAAACCCACTGCAGATCTGCAGCAGAATCTACAACGTGTGCACACACCCTTACAAAGTATTACAACATATATAGAAAAAAACAAGGAAATGACATCACAAAATAAATCAAAGAAGCAAATTAATTATAAATCCAACAAAACCTGACCAAACATCAAATAATTACCAGAACATAAAAATAAAAAAAAAATTTTTCAAACAAACTTATACCACAATTGCATTATAGTAATACCTCCTTTTTCTTATATAATACATGAACTAGCTATAATAAATTTTATATATATATTACTTTATCATTTATTTTTATTTTTTTTAAATTTTAAACTTTTTTTTGGCTTTTCTTTAAAAAAAAAAAATATTTTATATTATTCCTTTTTTAATCATATATAATCATGTGCTAATAGAACAAAAAGATTTTTTGAAGAGATGAAGTTTTTTGTCCGTATTGTTTGCACAAATGTCACATTTATCTGTATAGGATATTATAAATAGAGGATATAAAAGATATGCTCACATATTTATATTTAAGGTTCTATTAGCACATGATTATATATGATTAAAAAAGGAATAATATAAAAAAAATTTTTTAAAAAAAGCCAAAAAGTTTAAAATTTTAAAAAAATAAAAATAAATTATAAAGTAATATAAAATATATACAAAATTTATTATAGATAGTTCGTGTATTATATAAGAAAAAGGAGGTATTAATATAACGCAATTGTGGTATAATTTTGTTTGCAAAAAAAAAAATATTTTTTTTTTATTTTTATGTTCTGGTAATTATTTGATGTTTGGTCAGGTTTCTTTGGATTTTTAATTAATTTGCTTCTTCGATTTATTTAGTGATGTCATTTCCTTGTTTTTTTCTATATATGTTGTAATACTATGTAACTATTCACAATTGACAAAGGCTACGGATGAGCTGAAACGTTTTGCTGTTTGCTGTGATGATTAAAGCAAATTAAATCAACACATGTGAATGCCGGGATTTCCTCTTTTCTTGGATGAATCATTCCCTCCACGTGCACCACGATATCGACTGGAGTGGCGACTATTTTTCATTATCATAAAGTTTATTTTACAGGCTTCTGGAGAAAGGCACAATGCCAGTCATTCAAGGGTTAATTCTTTGGAACACAGAGAGACTTTCTAGCCAATGAAACCACAGTATAAAACACCTGTGGTAACTATGGCAACTGCGGTGATGTCATACACACATGCATTTAGGATACAGGAGAAGATTCCAGAACCACAAGTCATACAGCCGTAGGAGGAGACGTACATGATGTGTCTGGAGACCTGGAGCTTCATCACTCCACAATGGGAGGAAGGGGACACCGCCTAGCCAGCCAGATCAGCCATACCGCCTAGCCAGCCAGATCAGCCATACCGCCTAGCCAGCCAGATCAGCCATACCGCCTAGCCAGCCAGATCAGCCATACCGCCTAGCCAGCCAGATCAATGGGGTGACAGATGTTGCAGCCAGATCTCCCTCACGTCCAGTACTCGCCGCCTTCACCTTTATGTGTACGGCCTGCAGAGGTCGCATTAGGCTTCTCCATAACAAATATGACGCAATGTACAAATTCTGGTACAATTTGCTGTTACATGTTGGCATTAACCTTCTAAGCCCAAGGGAAGGGCAGTCCTGCAGCCATGGTTCCCTAGAGGTTTCCTCCACAGGGGGTTTTTCCTCTCCTGAGTGCTGAAGGATGATTCTTCGTGAGTCGGGGGTTCTGCCATTTTCAGTGTCTTTTTCATAGTAATTGGCTGATTCTAAATTTCAGACACTGAATGAAATAGTAACTATGAGATTTGGAATAAAATTTGGTCGATTTAACATCCAATAAAAGTGTTTTGTGTGTTTCTTTCACAATCTTGGGTTGGTGGGATTTTGTTGGGGATCAGAATCCAGAATCTATGATCAGGCCGTGAAGCCAGATATGAAGTCAGAGCAATTTAACCCTGCGCTGGAAGACAGGATGGAGCAGAGATGATAAAGTGTTACTGCACAATTAGCACAAGTTCACACTCTTCCTCGCATTCAGATACACGAGGGGATTCAGGGCCGAATTGGGACTAAAAAGCAACCCTGGCACACAAAATTCACCAGCCCACACACAATACGTGTCATCAACCCAAATCGTAGAACACTGATAGGTCATGTAAGATTTTGCTTTATCCGTTACCAGGGCCGTAACAAAGTATTTTGGTGCCCAAGGCAGATGAAGCCGAAGGCGCCCATTTTGCCTTTCTACCCAGCTAAGTCTCCTGCAGCACATCCCGACACAGAGTCCTTTAAAAATAACATTGTTATTAAAATGCTCCTGAATAAAAAATATCTGTCCATATTATGACCTAAATCTGACTCTTATAAAATATGGCCTCCACACTGTCCTGTAGTCCATCTGTTCAGAGATGGTAGCTGGGAAAACACAGAACAACAACTGAACCAATAACATCAGAACAGAAAGCAGGTTACATTCACAATATGCCAAAAACAGCTCTACACCTTAAATAGCGGGATTATAAGAGTGAGCACAATGGACACTCCCAACATGGAATTATCTACTAAAGACATGGAGTCAATAATCCACCAAGAAAATATAACAATATTTTGTATCATTAAATTGTAACAACAAGAAGGCATACACGTATATATACACATACAGTATAACAGTTCCCCAGATACTCAACTCATTGGGGATACAATTGTGGCATGCCTTAAGATGGCTGGGGATCGTCTTTATCGTGCTCACACCATTCACATCATGTGCGGTGAATTTCTACATGTAGTTCCCATTAGTTTCCATTCCCACATTAGTTTTTGCCGGTATTAGATTAGGTCATGCACAATACCACTTACCAATGTATTCTGTCTATGCTTAGACTAGAAACGTATTCGCTTATAGCCATTATTTATTTGCCCATACCTAAGATGGAGTCTGGCCAGTACGCCTGTGATGTGATGCGCATCAGAGCACTGCCGACGGCACCTTTTCATTGACACCTGACAATCAGTGACGTCACAGGGGTTTCCGCTTGACCCGCCGTGTCACCTAGGTCGCAGGAAGTGATGTAATCTCCGGCATATACAACACCACACATGTACCGCAAATTATACCGGAAGGATGCACACCTGTGGTGATATCTCTATAAGGTTAATCTTGTCGCACAGTATGGCATAACCCCCAGAGTAAGTCCACGCGAAACGCACATTGTATCTGCTGAGGTGGTATCCCACCTGGGTAATATGGGTAAAAGTTAATTGCGTCTTTGTGCTGGATAGTTATTACCAATGTGCATGCGGTCTAGCATATAGCAGTGTTATGATTCAGGCCATATTGGCATATACCAATGACTGATGCATATAGACTGGTTACCTGTCTAATCAACTTACCTGCATTCAGCATTTATGATAAAAGGCTATCAATATTGAAACACTAGCACTTTAAGGTATTCTATTTTATATACTCTTCCTGCCACAATACACATGTATATACAGTGCCTTGCGAAAGTATTCGGCTCCCTGGAACTTTTCAACCTTTTCCCACATATTATGCTTCAAACATAAAGATCCCAACTGTAAATTTTTGGTGAAGAATCAGCAACAAGTGGGACACAATTGTGAAGTTGAACAAAATGTATTGGTTATTTTAAATTTTTGTGAAAATTCAGAAACTGAAAAGTGGGGCGTGCAAAATTATTCAGCCCCTTTAACTTAATACTTTGTTGCGCCACCTTTTGCTGCAATTACAGCTGCAAGTCACTTGGGGTATGTCTCTATCAGTTTTGTACATTGAGAGACTGAAATTCTTGCCCATTCTTCCTTGGCAAACAGCTCGAGCTCAGTGAGGTTTGATGGAGATCATTTGTGAACAGCAGTTTTCAGCTCTTTCCACAGATTCTTGATTGGATTCAGGTCTGGACTTTGACTTGGCCATTCTAACACCTGGATACGTTTATTTGTGAACCATTCCATTGTAGATTTTGCTTTATGTTTGGGATCATTGTCTTGTTGGAAGACAAATCTCTGTCCCAGTCTCAAGTCTTTTGCAGAATCCAACAGGTTTCCTTCAATTTTAACCATCTTCCCTGTCCCTGCTGAAGAAAAGCAGGCCCAAACCATGATGCTGCCACCACCATGTTTGACAGTGGGGATGGTGTGTTCAGGGTGGTGAGCTGTGTTGCCTTTACTTGCCTTTACGCCAAACATATCATTTGGCATTGTTGCCAAAAAGTTCGATTTTTGTTTCATCTGACCAGAGCACCTTCTTCCTCATGTTTGGTGTGTCTCCCAGGTGGCTTGTTGCAAACTTTAAACAACACTTTTTATGGCTGTCTTTGAGAAATGGCTTTCCTCTTGCCACTCTTCCATAAAGGCCAGATTTGTGCAGTGTACGACTGATTGTTGTCCTATGGACAGTCTGTCCCACCTCAGCTGTAGATCTCTGCAGTTCATCCAGAGTGATCATGGGCCTCTTGGCTGCATCGCTGATCTGTCTTCTCCTTGATAGAGATGAAAGTTTAGAGGAACGGCCGGGTCTTGCTAGATTTGCAATGGTATGATACTCCGTCCATTTTAAGATGATTGCTTCGCACAGTGCTCCTTGGGATGTTTAAAGTTTTTTAAATCATTTTGTATCCAAATCCGGCTTTAAACTTCTCCACAACAGTATCACGGACCAGCCTGTTGTGTTCCTTGGTCTTCTTGATGCTCTCTGTGCTTCAAACAGAGCCCTGAGACTTTCACAGAGCAGGGGCATTTATATGGAGACTTGATTACACACAGGTGGATTATATTTATTATCATTAGTCATTTAGGACAACATTGGATCATTCAGAGATCCACAATGAACTTCTGGAGTGAGTTTGCTGCCCTGAAAGTAAAGGGGGCGAATAATATTGCACGCCCCACTTTCCAGTTTTTGAATTTCCACAAAAATTTTAAATAACCAATAAATTTCATTCAACTTCACAATTGTGTCCAACTTGTTGTTGATTCTTCACCAAAAACTTACATTTGGTATATTTATGTTTTGAAGCATGATATGTGGGAAAAGGTTGAAAAGTTCCAGGGGGCCAAATACTTTCGCAAGGCACTGTACCAAAATTAGTCCATAAACATTTACATATACTCTGGCACTTCTCGAGAATAATAAATACACAATCTTCGGACTTATATATTGAAAATTAGCCGAAAAAAAGAAGAGATCCAAAAAACAATAAAAAATCATATTTTATTAATGAATATTAAAAGTTTAGTTTAAAAAGATAAACAATAATGCCCAGTAGGCACTCAACCGCCTAACTATAGCCAAATATCACACAAGGTACCGTAAGCACTAAATTCGGAAGTAAATTACTGGAATGCAAACCATTTGTGCAAATAATACAATATTTCTTAAAAAAGCGTACAAAAAATGCCAAAGATTCAGTGAGAAATGTACCAAAATATGTAATCACAGCAGTAACATGACAAAGAAATGTCTAAGTACCTGTGGCAATCAGAGCCTGAAACCACACTGAAAAATAGGCTGCAGATGAAAAAAAGAAATAAACCGCAATCAAATGGTAACTGTACCTGAAGTGTGTATGAGTGACAAAGATGGCGCAGCCTCCTCACCCCAAGGCACGTTTCACACCCAGCTTCTTCCGGGGGCATGTCCATGTGGAAGGCGGTATGAGTTTAAATAGTACCGATAGCCAATTAGAGAGCGCGAAGACAACAAGAGCGTGAATGGCTTGGTGTCGTCTCGCCGTATGAAAATCACTACCAGTGACACACGCTGTTGAACCGCAAGCAGTAATGCTAGAGGTACAATAATAGAGCACTCCCGGAAGTGAACGGCAGTGATGAAGCTGCGCAGGCGCACAATCATGCAGAGAAAGGTGCCGTGATAAAAGGTGAAAACAAAAAAAATGTGAACCGACCCTTCAACTGTTATATAAGCATGCTCCAATCCAAATATAAATCACATCCATAATGAGGTAGTCTCAATAGTTTCTAATCTATTGTTGTTTGACTATATCAATTTAATAATTCAAAAAATACATTAAAATTCCTGTAACATATAGCAGTCCATTTTCAATGGTAGTCCCAAAGGTTGAATACAATCCATCGAAAGGAATTATAACAGCATGCTTTAGTCCATTGTAATTAGGAACTTCCATCAAAAAGATTAATCTAAGCATGCTTTAGTCCACTGTAGTTAGAAACCTCAAAGCACAGAGGAAAAAAGAACTCAGCAGAGTATAGTCTTTAATGGTTAAAAAACCTCAAAAAAATGAGGGATCAAGGTGATGTATCCAATAATTCTCCGAAATTGAAGACAGCTGACATCAGCCAACAGTCGAAGATAATGAAAACCTCCATGATAAAGCTCAATCTAAATCGTAAGAAAAAATAATAATTAAAAAAGTAAAATACATGATAATAACCCACTCACCCCATAAAAAGATGCCAAAAACAAGGAGACTACAAAAAGGAGCCTTGGCATGATTTTAATGAAGCCGGCAAATGTTTCAGCGGCTATTCTGCTATGTAGAACTGTATGAAATATATATATATGCATTCTCCGTGTCTATATCTATTCTTTTGTTTCTTTATTAAACCTGTCAGTGTGATTTTACTGTTTTGCAAAATGAATTGCCGGCTTTTGGTAAAGGACACTGGGTGCGATTTTCTCACAAGTCACACTTGCGGCCCCATAGAATTGCATTGGCGAGTCCGATCCGATAATCGTAAATTGGGAGAGTAGAAACAGAAGCGCAGAAAACAGTGCACACACAGGTGAAATATGTGTATAAAAAGGCTTTATTTAACACCAATGCCTGGCAGACAGAAAATATAAAATCACCACATGGACAATTCAAGCCTGACAAGGTATACCATAGGGGCAATATTTGATAAAGGTGCAGCTGTGAATAAGTGACTCACACACAGATCACTGCCACGGCGGCATGTAAAGGATAACTAATATTCCAGTCCAAAATATAAATAGATGCTATGGTATTATAGCTAATGTTCGATAATATAATATCACATCAAAATTATTCCAACTTGCTAATTTACTAATACCATAAGCGCTCTGAGCAGAGATCATGCGCCAGACACATATATAAAACCTTATAGACTGAGCGCACTCCATGCAACTGTGTTATAAAGATCAAAAAATACCTCACAAACTAGCCAAAGCTGGGACACTCTGCACCATGTTATTGCTCTGGTGAATGCAATATACAGAGAAATAATTTATGCACAAAGCCAAAAATCATGTAAAAAATTGCTCAAAACCAGAAAGGCTGGTATGGTAGATAATGAAATGTTATCACTTTCAAATAGTGCCAGAGCAATAACAATGCTATATCCAGAGCGCTCTCAGCAGTGGCCATGTGGTGCATACAAATACATGCATAAGAGTAAGGCTGGAGTCACACACAAGGTAGAAAATACGGACCGTATTTTACGCCCATAACACGCATAAATGGTCCCTAAATAGTGATCCGTATGTCATCCGTTGTCAGGGTGTGGCCGCGTATTTTTCTCATGTAAGCATCCGTATGTAATCCGTATACCGTTTTTTTCTCGCAACCTTGCAAAATGGACATTTAACGGTTTTGAGGCCTGCACATAATTTAAATCATCAGCACCAACCCTATTTATTGCCTCAACATCAGGTGGCAGCCTCCAATCTGCCCATTTTGGTGCTCTGCTCGTGTGGGTGTCTTGCTGGTTGTTAGCAAACAGGTCTGACACACTTCAGTTCACCCCATTGGCGATCGACAATATCCGGCATCGTTCGTGCTACATGTTCGGAAATCTGGTCCAGAGTTCATAATCTGGTCATGCCAGAGCCCAAGATGGTAGACTGGTTGAGGATTGCCAGGGGATTTGAGTTGCACTGCCAAATCCCCAATTGTATTGGAGCCCTAGATGGGAAGCACATCCGTGTGCGTAAGTCGCCGAAATCAGGGTCCCAATTCTATAATTATAAACAATATTTTTCTGTAGTTTTGCTGGCTCTGGTTGACAACAACTACAGGTTTATAATTGTAGACATTGGGGCTTATGGAAGAACTGGAGACTCTAGAGTCTTCAGTTCTTCCATTATGAGTCGGCGGCTGCGCAAAAATCTGTTGGACCTACCACCACCACGTCAGCTGCCAGGCTCAAATCAAGAAGCGGTGCCTTATGTCCTAGTGGGGGATGAAGCCTTCCAATTGACCAGGTATGTCATGAGGCCATACCCGCGCAGAAACCTTGACCACCGGCGCAGGATTTTTAATGTGCGCCTTTCACATGCCCGAAGACCGGTGGAGTGCGCCTTCGGCTTTCTTTGCGCCAAATGTCGTGTCCTCCAGTCTACCATTCAGCTGAGTGAAGCCAACGTCATTGAGGTCATCAAAGCTTGTGTGGTCCTCCATAACTTCACTAGACTGCATGATTGCTCCTCATCTGATGCGACTGAAGGTGTGGTAGACAATGGGGCTAGGCCTACGCCACATGTGCTCCCTTTACGGTGTCCTCTCTCAGGACTCAAAGTACGTGATGTGTTCACTCAGTATTTTGTTTCACCTCATGGTTCTACTACCTGGCAAGATCAGGCTGTATCTATGTTGTGATGTTCATCATTTTTTTTGTTTGGTCTTCTCTGATTTGTGTTGTCTGTTTATATGTGATAAAGTTGACTTACTTATTCGAATGCCTAAAATAATTCAGGAAGAAGGCCAAAGATGCATTTTAGAATGTTTTATAAATGCAAAAAATAGCTTACAATACGGTGTACCATATTTTTGTCATATGGCAGATATTGTCTAGGCCATTTAGCCTTTTCTGTATATAACATTGTCATTTTTGACACACAAAGAGGTAACAAGAAATTATAAATACCAACAAAAATAATTTACAAAACGATTAGCTATTTTATAACTGCTGGTAGCTTGGCGGAGGTGATGGCGGGAGGCCTTCATCTCTTTGTTGGGGGTTGGGGTGCCCAGCTTGACCATCACCCTGTTGGGGTGGATGATCTTGACCCTGTGGGAAGATGTGGCCATGTTCCAGCAGCTGCGCACCAAAGAGACCATAAGGATACTATCGATTATAATCCTGTGGCTGATTGTAGCCACGTCCATCATACCCCCCAATATGACCATGTCATCCAAAACAAGGTTGGGGCCAGCCTCCAACACCAGGTCTGTACGAGTGGCCATATTGGGCAGGTTGGTTATAGGCTGCCATTTGGCCCTGTTGTGGCCAAGGTTGGTTTGGGAGGGAATGGGTGGAGGTGTAGGCACACGTGCAGGCCGACACTCAGATCCTAATTGAGCATGCACAGCTGGTTGTCGGACAAGGCGGAGACGGTTAGGAGTTGAGAGCTGCCACCTCTCAAGATACTCAAACAACTCATATGGGTCATTGGGGTGTGTGCATGCATCAATTAGAATCTGAATGGATCCGCGCATACGTAGCCTCACCTCACGGGGTAGGGGACGAAGGTACCGGGCCAGGCTTCGGGAATATGCCTCTTCACCCTCATCCTGGGCAGCCCTGGACAGGTAATTTAGGACACCTGTGTCTAAATGCCTCGGGGTATCAGAGGCAGTGTTGTCCCTTCTCCATCTCCCACGGCGGCCTACGGCTGCAGGCTGGGGGGACCCCTCAACACGGCCAGTAGGGCTGCTGCTGTTGGCAGGGTCTTCTAAGTTGCTGGCTGCTGGTGGCTCTGCTGGGTCTGGTCCAGGTGTAGAACGTGATGCTGGTGGAGCTTGGGGGTTGCAAAAGCTCGGGTCAGAAGATGGGCCAGCCACCTCTTCACATCCCCCGTCCGGGTCTATGATGGGCTCAGTATAAGACCCTGTCTCCCTCTCTGTGAGGTTGGACTGAGTTCTGTTAGGAAATGTACAAATAAACAAATGCAGCTCTGACCCTAAAAAGCATATGTGTCATGTGGTGTGATGTCCGTACTTACGGTCTGAGATCCATGCTGGGTGCCAAAAATGCCAAGCAGTCAAAATAGATGTATTTCCGCTTGGTCAGTGCTGCTGCCCCACTCCTGGCCCTCTGCTGTCTTTCCCGCCGATACTGGTCGCGGATGCTGCGCCAGCGTCTCATCACATCCTCAACTGCAATGTGAAGTGAAAAGGGACTGTAACCCTTGGGAATTGTGCCAAACAATATTCCTAACATTTCACATAGTCACAAGGCCTAGTAAGGGGTGGTTTTTATGTAAATTTTTCTTTAGCAAACAGAGATACACAGTCTAGGATTGTAGGGGCTACATTTAAGAAAGCTCACTTCTGGCCTTTAAGCTGATTGGTAAAAATGACATTTACTTACGAATGTGTTGTTGCTCCTCACGTAGCCGTTGGGCATAGTCTGGGAACATGTGCACACAGATGCGCCTGCATGCCGCCTCTTTGCGGCCTCAGTCAGAATAATGGGCATCCCGTTGGTCCCAAAGTTCGGGCCTTTCCTGTACCAACACAATTAGGAGCTCCACATTAATGTGGCCAGACATAACGCTGCAGGACTCTGTGGAGGCATACTTCCTGAATGTCTGGAGCGCTATTTGAGCTAATTTGCATGTCTAAGCTTCCTGATGATGGATTGGCCCATTTGCTGTCACCAGGAAAAGTCTTGCGTATATCTCGCAAGTCACATGGGTGGTCCGTGTGTAATGTGATTTTTCTGCGCACCCATAGACTTGCATTGGCGTACTACGGTCGTAATACGCTGACAATCGCAGCATGCTGCGATTGGCACAGACCGTAGAAAATACGCAAGAAAAATACGGCTGATGGGAGCTACCCCATAGAGAATAATTTGTCCGTGGGCAATGCGTTTTTTTATCGCCTCTCACTCATCCGTATTCCTCTCTAGTGTGATGCCGGCCTAACAGATAGACACACACTGCAATCACATAATTACCCAGAGCCCAGGTTATACCATCAGGTCTGTCCGGTCCGACGCGTGTCCCTGTCCCCACAACAGGTTCGTCAGGGAATCTACATGTCAATATCTATTCTTTCGTTTCTTTATTAAACCTGTCAGTGTGATATTACTGTTTTGCAAAATGAATTGCCGGCTTTTGGTAAAGGACACCGGGTGCGATTTTCTCGCATTTCACACTTGCGGCCCCATAGACTTGCATTGGCAAGTCTGATCTGATGATCGGTGACAAACGCAGCATACTGCGATTTTCTCAGCTCGATTAAAACGGCCGAGACAAAAAAAAATCGCATGATGGGAGCTGCACCATAGATTAACTTTGGGACGAGTGCAATGCGATTTTTTATCGCATTGCACTCGGCCGTTTTTCTCGCTAGTGTGACTCCGGTCTAATGCTGTTTGTCTTCCTTGACTATCAGCGGCTTACAATTCCACACCCGAGATGATACCAGTGCTGCCTGTGCAAGTAGCATCCTGCTCAGCCGTCCATCACTCCACTACCCACGACAACGTCAGCACTGCCTGAGCCAGCTCAATCCCTTCATGCAGCTTCTCGTTTCTCATGTTCTACGCTGCTTGTTATCCCTGCCTGTGCAGCAGTTCTGCTGGGCCAGCTTCCACGTGTCCGGCGTCTAACTGGAGGTAACACCTGTGTCCCTTGGTCATTCCATTCTGATATTGTCTGAGGGGTCTTACTACGGGTGACTGGGGCTCTCATAGTCATGCACCCCTCGGAGCCCCCAAGACCTTGGGCCTGTAGTGCAACACGGATTGATCTTTGGTTTCAAGAACGTTCCAGGGAATCCAAGCAGGAGTGGAGACCTTATCGTATTGATTTTAGTCTCCAGAAACCGCCTGCTTCTCCATCTCCAGTCTCTCTTCCTGAACCAATACAAGTGGATCAAGTGAGCTTGGCCAGGCAGCGCCAGGAGGCATGCTGAGTGGAAGGAAGATGTTTCTACTGCGGTAGTTCGGAGCATCAGATCCGCTTCTGTTCAGAGAGGTCGGGAAACTCCAGTGCCTAGGGTCGGTAGGAGAGCCTTCCCTGGGTAAAGATCATTTCTCTCCATCTCTGCAACTGACTGTTTCCATATCCTTTGGCACAGTTAAATTCTCGGAACTTTGTCACTTGGATTCCAGAGCCGCGGGGAATCTCATCCAGCAAGCGGTTGTGGACCATTACCAGATTCCAGTCCAGCGCCTTCCAAATCCACTGCTAGTGACATCCGTAGATGGCAAACCCCTGACCGAGCCCATTCAGTTCCACACTGTGCCAGTGAAACTTCAGGTAGGTCTATCGCGTTCTGAAGAATTTGTTTTTATGTTTTGCCTGGTTTGTCTCACCCCTTGTTTCTAGGTTTGCACTGGTTCCGAACACATGAACTTGTCTTGAATTGGAGGACTGGAGAAGTCCTGCACGGGGGAGATTTCTGGTCCGATCATTGCATCACCCCCATTTGTCCTGTTCCTGCTCCAGTTCAGCCAGCTGACCTACTGGGTTTACCATCCCCTTACTGGGCTTTCTCTGATGTCTTTGGGAAAAGTGAAGCAGAGAGACTACCTCCACACATGTCGTATGACTATCCCATTGATCTGCTTCCCGGAACGACTCCTCCTCAGGAGCGAATCGATCCTTTTTCCCCATGCAGAGACCCAGGACATGTCGGACTACATCCAGGAGAACCTGACTAGAGGATTTATCTGGAAATCATCTTCCCCAGCGGAGGCAGGATTCTTTTTCATTAGGAAAAAGGACGGATCTCTTCGGCCATGTATCAATTACAGGGGGTTAAACCAGATCACGGTAAAAAATAAATATCCATTACCGCTTATTTCAGAGCTGTTTGATCATCTCCAAGGGGCCAAGATCTTCACCAAACTAGATCTCAGAGGGGCCTACAACCTTATTCGTATACGTCAGTGAGACAAATGGAAAACAGCCTTCAACACTCGAGATGGACACTATGAATACCTGGTAATGCCATTTGGCCTCAGTAACACACACACCCGCGGTCTTCCGGGAGATTGTAAATGACATTTTTAGAAATCTCCTCTATTCATGTGTTGTTGTCTATTGGGATGACATCTTGATTTACTCCACAGACCTAGCCACTCATCGGAAACACGTGTGTCAGGTTCTACAAAGACTCGAAGAGAATAGACTGAATGCCAAGTTTGAGAAATGTGTCTTCGAGCAATCCTCTCTGCCTTTTCTCGGTTATGTAGTCTCGTCCACAGGTCTAAAGATGGATCCGGAGAAATTATCTGCTATCTTCAAGTGGCCTCGCCCGTCCGGGCTGAAAGCGATACAACGGTTCCTGGGATTCGCCAACTATTATCGCCAATTTATTCCACACTTTTCTACTCAAGTGGCACCCATCTCGGCTCTAACTCAAAAAGGCATTAATCCCAAGGATTGAACTCCCGAAGCGGAAGAAGCCATTGCTTCAATGAAGGAAGCCTTCTCTTCCGTGCCCATTCTCCATCGACCGGACTCTGACAAACAATTTTTTCTTGAGGTAGACGCTTCCTCCACAGGCGCAGGAGCGGAGCTCTCTCAAAAGTCCTATACCAGTCGTATGGTCTCTTGTATTTTTTTCTCAAAGGTTTTTTCCATTTCAGAGAGGAACTATTTTATTGGAGATCAGGATCTGTTGGCAATCAAGATGGCTCTGCAAGAATGATGACTCCTCCTCAAGGGAGCAGTTTATCAAGTTGTCATATTCAGCAATCAAAAAAACCTGGCTTACCTCCAGTCAGCACAGAGATTGTATCCCCACCAGGCCAGGTGGGCTTTGTTTTGTGCTTGATTTAATTTTTTTCTTCATTTTCGTCCAGCTGACAAGAATGTCAAGGCCAATGCACTTTCCAGAGCTTTCCTGCCTCCCGATTCAGAGGAAGAACCACAACATATCATTGAGCCATCCGGGTTAGAGCCAGTAGTCTCTGCCAATCTCTCTCGGCTTCCCCCAGGCAAAACTCTTGTGCCCTCTTTGGACAAAAATCGTGTTCTTCAGTGGGGTCACTCCTCCAAGTTGGGCGGGCATGCTGGTCAGAAAAAGATTTTGCAACTTATCTCCCATTACAAATAGTGGTCTACCATGGGCAAAGATATCCTGAAGTATGTCGCAGCCTGTCCTTCGTGTGCCTGTAACAAAACTGCAAGATCATCCCATCTCTTCTGGCTGCTCTGCTGTCTGGGTTGTGGTAGATCGCTTTTCGAAGATTGCTCACTTCGTTCCTCGGTCTGGTCTTCCGTCTGCTCCTGAGCTTGCTGAATATTTCATATAGCATATCTTCCGTCTCCATGGGTTTCCTCTCCACATTGTGTCAGACAGGGGAGTTCAGTTCAGGAGAGCGGTCTGTAAACTAATGAAGGTAGAACTGGATTTTTCGTCTGCTTACTATCCTCAATCTAATGGGCAAGTGGAGAGTACCAGTCAAGTCTTGTCCGGCTTTCTGCGTTACTTCGTCAATGCGCATCATGATGACTGGGTCAAGTTACTGCCCTGGGCCGAGTTTTCGTATAACAATCAAGTAAGTAAATCCTCTGGAAGGTCTCCTTTCCATATTGTGTTTGGACTGCAACCCGGAATCCCTCTTCCCATCTCTGGGCCCTCAGGCGTCCCGGCAGCTGACACCTTTGCAGAGGAATTCTTTAAAGTATGGAGTGATACCAGGTCCGCCCTGGAAAAAGCCTCACAACGTATGAAGAGACAGGCGGACAAAAGACGCCTGGATGCTCCAATCTTTCGGCCTGGAGATAAGGTGTGGCTCTCCTCCAAGTACATCCGTTTGAAGATGCCCTCCTACAAATTGGGCCCCTGTTTCATCGGTCCCTTTGAAGTCTTGAAACAAATTAAAGCAGTCTCGTATAAATTGAAATTGCCTGCTTCATTATGTGTGCCTAATTCTTTCCATGTTTCCCTCCTCAAACCTCTAGTTTTGAGCTCCTTCTTCAAGGATCCGGGTAGAACTCCTGATCCCGTCAGTGAGGAGGATGTCTTTGAGGTAAAAGATATCTTGGCCACAAAGAGAGAAAGGGGTAAGACCTACTTCATGGTGGATTGGAAGGGCTTCGGTCCTGAGGAGAAGTCTTGGGAGTCCAAAGAAAACATCCAGGCTCCTGTTCTATTGGAGAGATTTAACACAGGCTTGAAAAAGAGTGGGCGTAAGGAAGGGGATACTGTAATACCTGTGCCTGCATGGGGTCCCCGCCGGGCTCCCCGTCCCCTCGCTGTGGCGCCCGTAACTCCTCAGGGCCCCCATCGGGGAACCCCGCTCTCAGACTACTCCCTGCCGCCCTGCTGCTCCTGCTACCTGGCGTGCGACCAGCACATCCCTGGGTATGAGGCTTAAGTCACACGTTCGCGCGCTTCCGGTCTCTTAAAGAGACAGGGTGTATTTTTCAAAAATGTTATTAACCAATGGTATTCGTGTGTGTTATTTCTAGCCCCTCTGCCATAGAGAGGGTGCCAGAGCAACAAGTGTTTACTGTTGCTAGTTCCGGTTTTGTGTTCTGACGTGCCTGTGACCAGTTGTGTCTCTTCCGTGTGCAGCCAGTATCCTGCTAATACTGTTTGTCTTCCTAGTCTACCAGCAGCGTACTATTCCACACCCAAGACGATACCAATGCTGCCTGTGCAAGTAACTGTAACAACCTGCTGGTATCACTGCATGGCCTCCCATCTCCCACACACCAACTTACTCACTGCTTCAGGTCATGCTGTGATTTCTCTCTGCCACCAGCTCCTTGCCTTGTCTCCTGTCTGCTATGTTCATGTTTCCTGACTGTCTGTATAGGTGGGCAGCGCCTGAACTCTCTGCTTCTTATGGAGTCAGGGTGCACCTGGCTAATGTGTCCCTGATAGAGTTGAGCGATACCGTCCGATACTTCAAAGTATCGTATCGGATGGTATCGGCCGATCTTTAAAAAAAGTATCGGTATCGCCGATTCCGATACCGGAAGTCCCATTCAAGTCTATGGGACTTCCGGTATCGGAATAAGAAAAACCCTTTCCTGCCCTTGTACAGCCTCTCTGGGGTCTGTACGGGCCTTTCGGGGGGCTGTGCCGGCCTGCCAGGGGGTCTGTGCAGGCTCCGGTGGTCTGTGCCGGCCTGCCGGGGGGCTGTGCCGGCCTGCCGGTGGTCTGTGCAGGCTCCGGTGGGCTGTGCCGGCCTGCCGGGGGGCTGTGCCGGCCTGCCGGGGGGCTGTGCAGGCTCCGGGGGGCTGTGCCGGCCTGCCGGGGGGCTGTGCCGGCCTGCCGGTGGTCTGTGCAGGCTCCGGGGGGCTGTGCCGGCATCGTCCGATGGGACTACAAGTCCCATCGGGCGATGCCTGCTACCATGACAGTGATTGACACATTAGCCAATGATGGGACAGTAGTAGTCCCATCATCCGGCTAATGTGTTAAATGTAAAAAAAAAAAAATTACATGCTACATACATACAACATGCATGCTACATACATGCTACATTCATACTACATACTACATACATGCTACATTCATACTACATGCAACATACATACTACATATATACTACATACATACTACATACATGCTACATTCATACTACATAAATACTACATGCAACATACATACTACATATATACTACATACATACTACATGCATGCTGCATGCTACATACATACTACATGCTACATACATACCACATACATACTACATACATACTACATGCATGCTACATGCATGCTACATGCTACATACATAACACATATATACTACATGCATGCTACATACATACTACATGCTACATACATACCACATACATACTACATGCATGCTACATACATACTACATGCATGCTACATACATACTACATGCTACATACTACATATATACTACATGCATGCTACATACATACTACATGATACATACTACATATATACTACATGCATGCTACATACATACTACATGCTACATACATACTACATATATACTACATGCATGCTACATACATACTACATGCATGCTACATACATACTACATACATACTACATGCATGCTACATACATACTACATGCATGCTACATACATACTACATACTACATATATACTACATTCATGCTACATACATACTACATGCTACATACTACATATATACTACATGCATGCTACATACATACTACATGATACATACTACATATATACTACATGCATGCTACATACATACTACATATATACTACATGCATGCTACATACATACTACATGCATGCTACATACATACTACATGCATGCTACATACATACTACATACATACTACATGCATGCTACATACATGCTACATGCATGCTACATACATACTACATACTACATATATACTACATTCATGCTACATACATACTACATGATACATACTACATATATACTACATGCATGCTACATACATACTACATGCTACATACATACTACATATATACTACATGCATGCTACATACATACTACATACATACTACATGCATGCTACATACATACTACATGCATGCTACATACATACTGCATGCTACATACATACTACATGCTACATACATACCACATATATACTACATACATACTACATACAATACATTCATACAATACATACATAGACATACAGTACATATAACATAGAGTAACATACTTACCAATACTTGTCACATTGTTCCCCGAAGCCATTGTCTTTTCCGGAATAAATATTAACATACATACCACATACATACTACATGCATGCTACATACATACTACATGCATGCTACATACATACTACATGCTACATACTACATATATACTACATGCATGCTACATACATACTACATGATACATACTACATATATACTACATGCATGCTACATACATACTACATGCTACATACATACTACATATATACTACATGCATGCTACATACATACTACATGCATGCTACATACATACTACATACATACTACATGCATGCTACATACATACTACATGCATGCTACATACATACTACATACTACATATATACTACATTCATGCTACATACATACTACATGCTACATACTACATATATACTACATGCATGCTACATACATACTACATGATACATACTACATATATACTACATGCATGCTACATACATACTACATATATACTACATGCATGCTACATACATACTACATGCATGCTACATACATACTACATGCATGCTACATACATACTACATACATACTACATGCATGCTACATACATGCTACATGCATGCTACATACATACTACATACTACATATATACTACATTCATGCTACATACATACTACATGATACATACTACATATATACTACATGCATGCTACATACATACTACATGCTACATACATACTACATATATACTACATGCATGCTACATACATACTACATACATACTACATGCATGCTACATACATACTACATGCATGCTACATACATACTGCATGCTACATACATACTACATGCTACATACATACCACATATATACTACATACATACTACATACAATACATTCATACAATACATACATAGACATACAGTACATATAACATAGAGTAACATACTTACCAATACTTGTCACATTGTTCCCCGAAGCCATTGTCTTTTCCGGAATAAATATTAACATAACAAACCACAAAAATACTCACCCACGATCCGAAGCAGTCCACGAGTGTGTCCCACGACGTTCTTGGGTAGAGAACTGCAGCATCAGCTGTTGCTGCCGTTCTCTACGGGCTGCAGGAATCCAATGACGGAAGGTAGGTATCCTTCCGCACTGTATTCCTCCGCCACTTAAAAAAAAAAAAGTCCCTAGTCTCACTTTATGCCATTGCTGTGTGGGAATTTCCCACGCAGCAATGGCATAAAGTGAGACTAGGGACTTTTTTTTTTTTTAAGTGGCGGAGGAATACAGTGCGGAAGGATACCTACCTTCCGTCATTGGATTCCTGCAGCCCGTAGAGAACGGCAGCATCATCTGATGCTGCAGTTCTCTACCCATGATCGTCGTGGGACACACTCGTGGACTGCTTCGGATCGTGGGTGAGTATTTTTGTGGTTTGTTATGTTAATATTTATTCCGGAAAAGACAATGGCTTCGGGGAACAATGTGACAAGTATTGGTAAGTATGTTACTCTATGTTATATGTACTGTATGTCTATGTATGTATTGTATGAATGTATTGTATGTATGTAGTATATATGTGGTATGTATGTAGCATGTAGTATGTATGTAGTATGCATGTAGCATGCAGTATGTATGTAGCATGCATGTAGTATATATGTAGTATGTATGTAGCATGCATGTAGTATATATGTAGTATGTATGTAGCATGTATGTAGTATGTATGTGGTATGTATGTAGCATGTAGTATGTATGTAGCATGTAGTATGTATGTAGTATGTATGTAGTATGTATGTAGTATGTATGTGGTATGTATGTAGTATGTATGTAGCATGCATGTAGTATGTATGTAGCATGCATGTAGTATGTAGCATATATGTAGTATGTATGTGGTATGTATGTAGCATGTAGTATGTAGCATGCATGTAGTATATATGTAGTATGTATGTAGTATGTATGTGGTATGTATGTAGCATGTAGCATGTATGTAGTATGTATGTAGCATGCATGTAGTATGTATGTAGCATGTAGTATGTAGCATGCATGTAGTATGTATGTAGCATGTAGTATGTATGTAGCATGTATGTAGTATGTATGTAGCATGTAGTATGTAGCATGCATGTAGTATATATGTAGTATGTATGTAGCATGTAGTATGTATGTAGCATGTATGTAGTATGTATGTAGCATGTATGTAGTATGTATGTAGCATGTAGTATGTATGTAGCATGCATGTAGTATGTATGTAGTATTTTTTTTTTTTTTTTAACATTTAACACATTAGCCGGATGATGGGACTACTACTGTCCCATCATTGGCTAATGTGTCAATCACTGTCATGGTAGCAGGCATCGCCCGATGGGACTTGTAGTCCCATCGGACGATGCTTGCACAGACCCCCGGACATCAGCACAGCCCCCCGGCAGGCCGGCACAGCCCCCCGGCAGGCCGGTACAGACCCCCACAGGGTGCACAGCCCCCCGGCAGGCCGGCACAGCCCCCCGGCAGGCCGGTACAGACCCCCACAGGGTGCACAGACCACCGGCAGGCCGGCACAGCCCCCCGGCAGGCCGGTACAGACCCCCACAGGGTGCACAGACCACCGGCAGGCCGGCACAGCCCCCCGGCAGGCCGGTACAGACCCCGGGCAGTCCACACAGCCCCCCGGCAGGCCGGTACAGCCCCCCGGCAGGCCGGCAGAGACCCCCGGAAGGCCCGAAATGACGGCGCATCATGATGCGCACACACCGCGCATCATGATGACGTCAGTCTGTCAATCAACTTTGAACTTCCGATTCCGATGCCGAATTCCGATATTGAAAAAATATCGGAAGTCGGTATCGGAATTCCGATACAGCAAGTATCGGCCGATACCCGATACTTGCGGTATCGGAATGCTCAACACTAGTCCCTGACCAACTACCTCGAGCCCTCTACTATTTAGGGCTGCCCCACCCACTGAAACATTGCCTGTGCAATGTCTAAACTCAGTTAGTGGTTTTGCTGCTGATTAATCCAAGCTCTGTCCTGTGTTTCTCCATCTCCGGTGGCTACACTCCTGGCTTTGTCTTGTGACAGTCTGCCTGCCCTCCTGAAGGCAGAATATCATGGTCTCTGTGCTATAGCTCCTGCCCTTGTCTTGCCTAGTACCTTCGTTCGCCCTACAGGAGGCAGAATATCCTGGTCCTTGAGTCTTTGTCCCTGTGCCTTGTCTGAACTCTGTCCTACCACTGCCTCCTTGTCTTTGGCTTCTTTCCCTGCTGTGTCTTTCCTTGTATCCTCCCTGTCCATGCTCTGTACCCTTGCAGCTCTGCCTGCTCTGCACCCTTGCAGCTCTGCCTGCTCTGCACCAGTGCAGCTCTGCCTGCTCCACTCTCTTGCAACTCTGTCTGCTCTGTAGGCTCTGCCTGTTCTCAGTACTCTTGCGGATCCTGCTTGGTTCTATGGCTGCAGGACCTCTTGCCTACTCCGCACTCCTGCGGCTCTGCCTACTCCGCACTCCTGCGGCTCCACCTACTTTGCACTCCTGCGGCTCCGCCTACTCCGCACTCCTGGCTGTATCCATACCTGCACCTCCTGGGTGAACAGGTCCAAAACCTGTTCCTTCATATTCCGCTCTTTTGTGAATTCTCTTGCTCGGACTTTCTGAGCTGGAGCTCCCTCTGCGCCCTCTGGTTGTTACTGGGAGTAGAGGAGCTGGCCAGGTTTATGGAAGTTTTCCACCTGACAACGATAATTGGGAATCTGGGATTACTGGCTGGGATATTTTAATGTGATAGACAGGCCTCTATTCCTTATATTTAAAGACTCTATAGAAACAGGGTCTGTTCCTTTTGATTGGCGGCAAGCAAATGTGGTACCAACATTCAAAAAGGGGTGTAAAAGGGAACCTGGAAACTATAGGCCGGTAAGCTTAACATCTGTTGTGGGTAAAATTTTTGAAGGGTTTCTAAGGGATACCATTATGGAATATCTCAATGTTAATAAATGTTTAACTCCATATCAACATGGATTTATGAAGGATCGCTCCTGTCAAACTAACCTGATCAGCTTCTATTAGGATGTAAGCCCTCAAATGGACCAAGGAGAATCATTGGATGTCATTTATCTCGACATCTCTAAAGCATTTGACACTGTCCCACATAAAAGATTGGTAAGTAAGATGAGAAAGCGTGGGCTAGGGGAAAATGTGTTTAGATGGGTACAGTTGTGGCCAAAAGTATTGACACCCCTGCAAATCTGTCAGATAATACTCAGTTTCTTCCTGAAAATGATTGCAAACACAAATTCTTTGGTATTATCTTCATTTAATTTGTCTTAAATGAAAAAACACAAAAGAGAATGAAGCAAAAAAAGCAAAACATTGATCATTTCACACAAAACTCCAAGAATGGGCCAGACAAAAGTATTGGCACCCTCAGCCTAATACTTGGCTGCACAACCTTTAGCCAAAATAACTGCGACCAACCACTTCCGGTAATCATCAATGAGTTTCTTACAATGCTCTGCTGGAATTTTAGACCATTCTTCTTTGGCAAACTGCTCCAGGTCCCTGATATTTGAAGGGTGCCTTCTCCAAACTGTCATTTTTAGATCTCTCCACAGGTGTTCTATGGGATTCAGGTCTGGACTCATTGCTGGCCACCTTAGAAGTCTCCAGTGCTTTCTCTCAAACCATTTTCTAGTGCTTTTTGAAGTGTGTTTTGGGTCATTGTCCTGCTGGAAGACCCATGACCTCTGAGGGAGACCCAGCTTTCTCACACTGGGCCCTACATTATGCTGCAAAATTTGTTGGTAGTCTTCAGACTTCATAATGCCATGCACACGGTCAAGCAGTCCAGTGCCAGGGGCAGCAAAGCAACCCCAAAACATCAGGGCACCTCCGCCATGTTTGACTGTAGGGACCGTGTTCTTTTCTTTGAATGCCTCTTTTTTTCTCCTGTAAACTCTATGTTGATGCCTTTGCTCAAAAAGCTCTACTTTTGTCTCATCTGACCAGAGAACATTCTTCCAAAACGTCTTAGGCTTTTTCAGGTAAGTTTTGGCAAACTCCAGCCTGGCTTTTTTATGTCTCGGGGTAAGAAGTGGGGTCTTCCTGGGTCTCCTACCATGCAGTCCCTTTTCATTCAGACGCCAACGGATAGTATGGGTTGACACTGTTGTATGCTCGGACTGCAGGGAAGCTTGAACTTGTTTGGATGTTAGTCGAGGTATTTGCAGATGATACAAAACTAGGTAAGGTAGTTAACACAAAGGAGGACAGTTTGCAACTACAGACAGATTTGAGTAAATTGGAGAATTGGGCTGAAAAATGGCAAATGAGGTTTAACACAGATAAGCGTAAGGTTATGCACATGGGAAGGAGAAACAGATGCTACAATTACTTACTAAATGGGAAACTGCTGGGGAAATCAGACATGGAAAAAGACTTAGGCATCTTAGTCAATAAGAAGCTAAATTGGAGTGCCCAGTGTCAGGCAGCTGTCACCAAAGCAAATAGGGTCATGGGATGCATTAGAAGAGGTCTGGGGACACCAGATGAAAACATAATTCTCCCACTGTACAAATCACTCGTCAGACCACACTTGGAGTATTGTGTGCAATTTTGGACACCGGTGCTCAAGAAAGACATTACTGAACTTGAAAGGGTTCAAAGGCGGGCTACTAAAATGATAAATGGAGTTGGTTCACTACAATACCCAGAAAGGTTATAAAAATTAGGTCTATTTACGCTAGAAAAGAGAAGACTTAGGGGAGAACTAATATATATGTACAAGTATATCAGAGGACAATACAGACATCTCTCCAATGAACTGTTTATACGAAGGACTGTGACAAGAACAAGGGGGCATTCTCTTCGTTTGGAGGAAAGACAGTTTCTGCACCAGCAAAGAAGAGGGTTCTTCACGGTAAGAGCAATGAGACTCTAGAATTAAAAACCAGCAAATAATTCCAGCGGATGCTTCCTACTTGGCCATAAAATCCATTTTATTTATATCTTTTAAAATAGTTCCATGTGGCAGAAACCCAAATATATACAGGGGGTCAGAAGAAAAAAGGGCACACTGCTGCTTTATGCGTGCAGACTACGCGTTTCGACCTTACTAGGTCTTCTTCTAGACCTAGAAACGCGTAGTCTGCACGCATAAAGCAGCAGTGTGCCCTTTTTTCTTCTGACCCCCTGTATATATTTGGGTTTCTGCCACATGGAACTATTTTAAAAGATAAAAATAAAATGGATTTTATGGCCAAGTAGGAAGCATCCGCTGGAATTATTTGCTGTTTTTTGTTTCTATTGCAACATGGGTGTGCCTCTCCCATTACAACTCCGTGCGGCTTCCTGGCAGTGAGCAGAACCACTAAGGACGTCTAACTGGGTGAGCTGGCTATAATTTTTCTTGTTTGAGACTCTAGAATTCTCTTCCTGAGGAAGTGGTGATGGCCAACTCACTGAATGAAATTAACGCAGTCTCGTATAAACTGAAATTGCCTGCTTCATTATGTGTGCCTAACTCTCCATGTTACCCTCCTCTAACCTGTAGTTTTGAGCTCCTTCTTTAAGGACCCAGGTACTACTCCTGATCCCGTCAGTGAGGAGTGTTATGAATGAGTCACCATAGGAGGCAAAAACAGAAATACTAGCTAAGTCCAGAAAACAAGAGAAGTTGGCAGCTATCGAATTGCAGACCCCTGAACCTATCAACAACAACTAGCAGTAGCAGTGGGGGGTTCCTACGGTGCCCTAGACCCCTCGTCACACCCGGAGAACTACATAGCCTAAAGACTGAAAGGGAAATCTAAACTGCCCCAGAGCAGACCCCAAAGCAATAGGCAGCCCCCAACATATAATGACGGTGAAGCAAGATGAAAAAACACTTACACAGATAGAAAGATAGGCTGAGCAAATGATGGGGTCCAAGCTAACTAGATAGGACAGGATAGAAAAGCTGCTGTCTGCAATCCGCCAAAACCCCTATCAAAACAAGGGCCAACAGGCTGATAGGGAAAAAAGCCCTGAAGACGCTAGGCTTCAAAAAGACTATATCAGCACTCAGGTATTTTCTGAAGACAGAGCAAAAAAGAATTCAGCTCACCCCAGCAGGGAATGGCAGAAATCCAGAAAAAACAAGGCAAAGCAAAACAGAACACAAATGCAAAAAGCAGAGCAGAAAAACTTAGCTTTTGAGGAGCAGGAATCAGACTGGACTCCTAGAATCCTTCAGAGAGATCACCAGCAAGGAAGAAGGGCGTCGGCTGTCCTATATCCTGTCAGCAATTCCTGTCACCCAGTCATCATCATCATCATCATACCCAGGTGCTTTGTAATCAGCCTCACTACCTTCCTTCACCAGAAGAGGGAGTTCATCAGACCTCAATGGTGAAGGGGAAAATGAACTCACAACAGTACCTCCCCCTTGAGGAGGGGTCACCGAACCCTCATCCACGCCACCAGGGCGATCAGGGTGAGCCCGATGAAAGGCACGCACCAATCTTTTGGCATGAATATCAGAGGCAGAGACCCAGGAATTATCCTCCTGACCATAACCCTTCCACTTAACCAAATACTGGAGTCTCCGTCTAGCCAGACGGGAATCCAGTATCTTCTCTACCTCATATTCCATGTTACCTTCAACCAATACAGGGTCCAGAGGTGCCACCCCAGGAACTACTGGTTCAACAAACCTCTTCAACAAGGACTTATGAAACACATTATGGATTTTAAATGTGACAGGAAGAGCCAAACGAAAAGAGATCGGATTAATAATCTCCAAAATCTTGTAAGGTCCAATAAATCTAGGCTTAAACTTAGGAGAAGCCACCTTCATAGCGATATTTTTTGATGATAACCAAACCATATCACCAATCTTAAACTGGGGACCAATGGTCCTATGTCGGTTGGAAAACCGCTGGGCCTTTTCCTGGGAGAGAGATAACTTATCCACCACTTGGTCCCAGATCTGGTGCATTCTCTCCACCACAGTGTCAACACCTGGGCAGGCAGAAGGCTCCACCTGCCCTGAAGAAAATCGAGGATGAAACCCAAAGTTACAAAAAAAGGTGACATCAAAGTGGCAGAACTAGCTCTATTATTTAAAGCAAATTCGGCCAAGGGCAAAAATGAAACCCAATCATCCTGATCAGCGGAAATAAAACATCTCAAATACGACCCCAAGGTCTGGGTTGTTCTCTCCGTCTGCCCATTGGTCTGAGGGTGAAAAGCAGAGGAGAAGGACAACTGAATTCCCAGCTTGGAACAGAAAGTCCTCCAAAATCTAGACACAAACTGAACTCCTCTGTCAGATACAATGTTCTCAGGAATCCCGTGCAAGTGAACCACCTGTTGCAAAAACAGGGGCACCAACTCAGAGGAAGATGGCAACTTAGGGAGTGGTACAAGATGAACCATCTTAGAGAACCTATCACAAATCACCCAAATAACAGTCATTCTCTGAGAGACAGGCATATCAGAGATGAAATCCATTGAAATATGGGTCCATGACCTCCTGGGGACCGGCAAAGGCATCAACAACCCACTAGAGCGAGAACAAGGTTTAGACTGGGAGCAAGTCCCACAGGACTGCACAAAATTCCTGACATCACGAGACAAGGCGGGCCACCAAAAAGACCGACTCACCAGATCTATAGTACCAAAAATACCTGGATGACCAGCCAATGCAGAGCAATGAACTTCAGACATCACTCTCTTCTTCCACTGGTCAGGAACATACAACTTTCCCCTGGGACAACGCTCAGGTTTGTCCTCCTGGAACTCTTCCAGAGCACGTCTCAAATCGGGCGAGATGGCAGAAAGAACTACCCCTTCGCCTAAGATGGTAGCAGGCTTGGTCACCACAGTAGAATCAGCAAAGAAGCTCCTAGAGAGAGCGTCAGCCTTGACATTCTTAGTGCCAGGAAGAAAAGAGACCACAAAATCAAAACGTGTAAAAAACAAGGCCAACCAAGCCTGTCTAGGGTTCAAGCGTTTGGCCGACTCCAGGTAAATCAAATTCTTGTGGTCAGTGAGGACCACGACTTGATGTTTAGCTCCCTCCAACCAATATCTCCACTCCTCAAATGCCCATTTCATGGCTAACAGTTCCCGATTCCCCACATCATAGTTACGTTCAGATGGAGAGAATTTTCAGGAAAAGAAAGCACAGGGATTCATTTTAGATGTTACAGGATCCTTTTGGGACAAAACAGCTCCTGCACCAATCTCAGAAGCGTCCACCTCTACCTGGAACGGGAGTGAGACATCAGGTTGCCGCAAAACCGGGGCAGAAGTGAATCTTCGCTTCAGCTCCTGAAAGGAAGAAACAGCCTCTGGAGACCAATTCAACACATCAGCACCCTTCTTAGTCAGATCAGTCAATGGCTTGGCAATACTAGAAAATTTTGCTATAAATTTCCGATAAAAATTAGCAAAACCCAAAAACTTCTGGAGGGCCTTCAAAGAAGTGGGCTGAACCCAATCATAAATGGCCTGTACCTTGGCCGGGTCCATTTCAATAGTTGACGGAGACAAAACAAATCCCAAAAATGAAATCCTCTGTACCCCAAAAAGGCATTTCGATCCCTTGACATACAGGGAATTCTCCCTCAAGATCCGGAACACAGTCCGAACATGTTCCACATGAGAATCCCAATCCTTGGAGAAGATCAAAATATCATCCAGATAGATAATCAAAAATTTATCCACAAAGTCTCAGAAAATGTCATTCATGAAGCACTGGAAGACAGAAGGGGCATTAGTGAGCCCAAAAGGCATCACCAGGTACTCAAAATGTCCCTCTGGAGTATTAAATGCCGTCTTCCATTCATCCCCATGATTAATGCGGAAAAGATTATACGCCCCCCTGAGGTCAAGCTTGGTAAACCAGCAAGCACCTTTAACTCTGAAGAATAGATCCGAAATCAGGGGTAACGGATACTGATATTTAATAGTAATTTTGTTGAGGGCACGATAATCAATACAAGGCCTTAATGAACCATCCTTTTAGGCCACGAAAAAAAAAACAGCACCTAAGGGTGAAGAGGATGGTCTAATATGACCCTTCTCCAACGCTTCCTTAATATAGGATCGCATAGCCTCGTGCTCGGGTACAGATAAATTGAAGAGCCGACCCTTGGGAAATTTACACCCCGGGCTCAGTTCAATTGCACTATCATAACTCCTATGAGGCGGCAAAGACGCAGACTCATTCTCACTAAATACATCATAAAAGTCCGCCAAATAGTCAGGAACATCATGCGACTGAGGAGAGGTGGAAAAAACCGGAGCCTCACCAAGGGCACACCGACAACCCCAACTCACCACAGACACAGATTTCCAATCCAAAACTGGATTATGAATGTGCAACCAGGGAAACCCCAGAACAATAGTATCATGCAAATTATGCAACACCAAAAATCTGCAATTGTCTTGATGGTCTGGGGCGACCCGCATTACCACCTGGGTTCAAAACTGAGGTTTATTTTTCGCCAAAGGAGTGGCATCAATCCCTCTCAAAGGGATAGGCGTCCGCAGAGATGTCATCGGAAATACACAATGTTTAGCAAAATCCAAGTCCATTAGGTTCAGGGCTGCTCCCGAATCCACAAAAGCCTTGGCGGAAAATGTGGACAGGGAGCAGATCAGAGTAATTGCCAGAAGAAACTTAGGTTGAACACCACCCACAGAAAACGTGTGTGCAAAACGATTCTCTGGTTTAGGACAGACAGAAATAATATGCGAGGCATCTCCACAAAAAAAAAACACAGCTTATTGCGCCTTCTGAACTCCTGACGTTGCTCCCTGGACAAAACTCTATCACATTGCATAGGTTCAGACACTTGTTCAACAGGTGGCCACACCTTTCGTGCAGTCCTGCGTTCACATAAACGCCGATCAACCTGAATGGCTAATGACATAGAATCGTCAAGACCAGAGGGAACAGGAAATCCCACCATAGTATCTTTTATGGCTTCTGACAAACCCTTCCGAAAGAGAGCTGCCAAGGCATTATCATTCCAGGTAGTAAGGATCGCCCACTTTCGGAATTTTTGACAGTACAATTCTGCAGAATCTCGACTCTGGCTCAATGCCAACAGGGTCTTTTCAGCCTGATCAATAGCATTAGGTTCGTCATACAACAACCCCAAAGCTTGAAAAAAGGCGTTCACATTAGTCAGAATAGGATCATCTGGTTTCAAAGAAAACGCCCCATCCTGGGGATCGCCACGCAGCAAAGAGATGACAATTTTAACCTGCTGCACGGAGCTCCCTGACGAGTTAGGCTTCAAGGCAAAAAATAATTTACAATCATTTTTGAAATTCAAAAATTTAGACCGATCCCCAAAATCACATCAGGAGTAGGGATCTTTGGTTCACCAGCATTTCCCCGCACTTCCGCAGCGAGCTGCTCCACACGATCAGACAATTGCTTTATCTCCTTTGAGAGAAAATGAGAGAAAAAAAAATTCCCCCTACGGCCTCAGAGATATAGAGGAAAAAGTAAACACACCTTTTTTTTTTTTTTTACAATTCTTTCCTGCTATTGAGTACCCTAGGATCTGTGGTATGGCTGGTGATTCTGTTATGAATGAGTCACCGTAGGAGGCAAAAACAGAAATACTAGCTAAGTCCAGAAAACAAGAGAAGTTGGCAGCTATCGGATTGCAGACCCCTGAACCTATCAACAACAACTAGCAGTAGCCGTGGAGGGTTCCTATGGTGCCCTAGACTAGGGATGGGCGAGTCTACTCGCTAGGACTCGTTACTCGGCGAATAGTAAGGGACTCGCTGGACTCGTTACTCGGCGAGTCTCCCAGTGATTACTCGCACAGTAACGAGTCCAATGCAAGTCAATGGCAATCCTAGTTTTGTCAGAGTTTTTTTTTCTCACTCGCTAGACTCGCTATATCACATCGCTGTCAACAGCGAGTCTGAGCGAGTCTACGATTCCGAGTCCTGTATACTGGATTCGGGACTCGCTTTTACAGAATCTGTTATGTTCCTACAAGTTTCCAAGACAGCCTATGTCAACACACAGCGATTGTGAGCGAGTCTGAGCGAGTCTACGAATCCCGAGTCCTGTATACTGGATTCGGGACTCGCTTATACAGAATCTGTTATGTTCCTACAAGTTTCCAAGACAGCCTATGTCAACACACAGCGATTGTGAGCGAGTCTGAGCGAGTCTACGAATCCCGAGTCCTGTATACTGGATTCGGGACTCGCTTATACAGAATCTGTTATGTTCCTACAAGTTTCCAAGACAGCCTATGTCAACACACAACGATTGTGAGCGAGTCTGAGCGAGTCTACGAATCCCGAGTCCTGTATACTGGATTCGGGACTCGCAAATATAGAATCTGTTATGTTCCTTTGTAATTTGTAAATCGCACATTACTCGCTAAGACTCGCTTCCCCATTCATTAACATTGGACTCGCTAGACTCGCAAAGATTAGCGAGTCCCGGGCTCGGACTCGCTAGAGTCAAGCGATTCCGAGTAATTTAGGACTCGCCCATCACTACCCTAGACCCCTCGTCACAGCCGGAGAACTACATAGCCCAAAGACAGAAAGGGAAATCTAAACTGCCCCAGAGCAGGCCCCAAAGCAATAGGCAGCCCCCAACATATAATGACGGTGAAGCAAGATGAAAAAACACTTACACAGATAGAAAGATAGGCTGAGCAAATGATGGGGCCCAAGCTAACTAGATAGGACAGGATAGAAAAGCTGCTGTCTGCAATCCGCCAAAACCCCTATCAAAACAAGGGCCAACAGGCTGATAGGGAAAAAAGCAGGAATCAGACTGGACTCCTAGAATCCTTCAGAGAGATCACCAGCATGGAAGAAGGGCGTTGGCTGTCTTATATCCAGACAGCAATTCCTGTCACCCAGTCATCATCATCATACCCAGGTACTTTGTAATCAGCCTCACTACCTTCCTTCACCAGAAGAGGGAGTTCATCAGACCTCAATGGTGAAGGGGAAAATGAATTCACAACAGAGGAGGATGTCTTTGAGGTAAAAGAAATCTAGGCCACAAAGAGAGTAAGGGGTAAGACCTACTTCTTAGTGGATTGGAAGGGCTTCGGTCCTGAGGAGAGGTCTTGGGAGTCCAAAGAAAACATCCCGGCTCCTCTTCTATTGGAGAGATTTTACGCAGGCTTGAAAAACAGGAGGCGTAATAAGGGGGATAATGTAATACCTGTGACTGCACGGGGTCCCCGCCGGGCTCCCCGTCCCCTCACTGTGGCGCCCGTACCTCCTCGGGGCCCCCGTCGGGGATCCCCGCTCTCAGCCTGCTCCCTGCCAACCTGCAGTCCCTGCTACCTGGCGCGCGGCCAGCATATCCCGGGGTATGAGGCTTAAGTCTCATGTGCGCACTCTCCCGGTCTCTTAAAGAGACAGGGTGCATTTATCAAAAATGTTAATAACCAATGGTATTCTTGTGTGTGTTATTTCTAGCCCCTCTGCCATAGCGAGGGCGCCGGTGCAACAAGTGTTTCCTGTTGCTAGTTCCGGTTTTGTGTTCTAATGTGCCTGTGACCAGTTGTGTCTCTTCCGTGTCCAGCCAGTATCCTGCTAATACTGTTTGTCTTCCTAGACTATCAGCGGCTTACTATTCCACACCCAAGACGATACCAGTGCTGCCTGTGCAAATACCTGTAACAACCCTGCTGGCATCACTGCATGGCTTCACATCTCCTGCACACCAACTTACTCATTGCTCCATGTCATGCTGTGATTTCTCTATGCCGCCAGCTCCTTGCCTTGTCTCCTGTCTGCTATGTTCATGTTTCCTGTCTGTATAGGGGGGCGGCGCCTGAACTCTCTGCTTCTTATGGAGTCAGGATGCACCTTGCTAATGAGTCCCTGTCCAACTACCTAGAGCCCTCTACTATTTAGGGCTGCCCCACCCACTGGAACATTGCCTGTGCAATGTCTAAACTCAGTTAGTATTTTTCTGCTGAGTAAGCCAGGCCGTGTCCTGTGTTTCTCCTTCTCTGGTGGCTACACTCCTAGCTTTGTCTTGTGCCTGTCTGTCTGCCGTCCAGGAGGCAGAATATCCTGGTCTCTGTGCTATAGCTCCTGCCCTTGTCTTGCCTAGTACTGCCGTCCACCCTCCAGGAGGCAGAATATCCTGGTCCTTGAGTCTATGTCCCTGTAACTTGTCTGAACTCTGTCCTACTCCTGCCTCCTTGTCTTTGGCTTCTTTCCCTGCTGTGTCTTTCCTTATGTCCTCCCTGTCCGTGCTCTGCACCCTTGCAGCTCTGCCTTCTCTGCACCCTTGCAACTCTGCCTGCTCTGCACCCATGCAGCTCTGCCTGCTCCGCTCTCTTGCGACTCTGCCTGCTCTGTAGGCTCTGCCTGATCTCAGTACTCTTGCGGATCCTGCTTGGTTTTACTGCTGCAGAACCTCTTGCCTACTCCGCACTCCTGCGGCTCTGCCTACTTCGCACTCCTGCCTGTATCCATACTTGCACCTCCTATGTGAACAGGTCCAAAACCTGTTCCTTAATGTTTCACTCCTTCCTGCTTGTATCAATACCACCTGTTTCTTCATATACCACTCCTGCCTGCCCTGTGTCTCTCCTGTGCCATCCTGCCCTGTGCCTCAAAGCCGTGCCTGCTTGTCCTGTGTCTCAAGCCGTGCCCACCTGTCCTGTGTCCCAAGCCGTGCCCGCCTGTGTCTCAAGATGTGCCCGCCTGCCCTGTGTCTCAGCTGTGCATGATGTGTCTACTTGCCTGTCTGTCAGTCGCACCTTTCCAAGTGCCCTGTCCTCGAGTGGGATCAGCAGCCACAGCCAGACACCACCCTGGAGTGGCACCTGGCAGCTACCTGCAGCACAAGCTGCACAACTCTTCCAGGGTAGTCTGGTTTGTGGCACAGTGGGGCCACAACCCCCCCAGCTCACGCTAATCAGCCAAGGCGCAAGCGTGACAGTTTGCACAGGCCATGGTCCCCGCTTAGTCCCATGTGCTTCCGTTCTCAGAGCGCCATGAACTTGTTTCCTGCCAGTATGAGCAACTGGAAGAATTTATTCCGCCCTGCGTGGTTCCAATTGTTGAGACTTCGGAACCAATCATTGGCTCCAATGCCATCTACAATCAGCTCCTGGCTTATGAGAAGCTCAACCCTGCAGGTCCGCCAAGGTTCTATGGGAATCCTAAGGAGTGCCAAGGGTTCCTGGTGCAGTGCCTGCGGTACATTGAGTGGAATCCAGCCCGTTTCCCCTCTTATTGGGTGAAAGTGGGATATATAATGTCCTACCTAGCAGGAGAAGCTTTGATGTGGATCTGTCCCCTCTGGGAAGCAGGGGATCCTATCGTCACGGACCTAGAGGCCTTCGTAGTGGCCTTCTGTAAAGTCTTTGGTGTGCCTCGCCCAGCTGCTCCTGCAAAGTCTTCCCTTTCTAGGTCTGAGAGGCGAAACCCGTGAGAAAACCGCCACGTCAGACCACGACCGTCCAAGACCCTCCTGTTCCTCCATCCATCAAGGCAGCTACCCGAGTAAAACCCAAGGAGAGTGATAAGAGTGGGCTGGTAAAACAACAGCCTGAAACCAGTCGTAAGAAGGGCATACAGTATTGCTGCGGTTGTGTGGAATACCCGGACGGCTACCGTCCGAAGGAGCTCAAGCTCCAAAACCTTGGGTCAGTGGGAGAGGCTTCCCTTGGTGAGAGTCCCTCCTCCCCACTAAAATCAGTGACTGTTCCCGTGCCTTGTGGGAGCTTTGGCCCTGCAGATGTGTTAAAGCTGCAAGCCAGACGGAGTCTGTGTGGAGTTCCGGTTCCATAGCTCCAGAATCCTGGGAAGGTGTTTGGTGATGGTCGTGCCCTACTTATGAACAGTTCATATTAAACAGAGAAAAAAGGGGAGTACAAGTCCAATATCATAAAAATAAGCAAAGTTTATTAAACATGTAGTACTGACAGTTACATAAATGACAAAAGATATATAAAGGATCAGATAAGTATCTGCTGCTTGTTAGTCCTAAGAATTGACAAAATAAAGTGCTTAGTGCCTGTAACAAATATGGGCCATACTTGAGGGATATAAAGGTAAGAGAGATCCTAACAGGTGCGCATCCTGAAAAAATCACTATCCCAAGCCATAGTGCTTACCCATATTGAACTCTGCCAAGGACCACAAGCAGCGCCGCCACCGACGCGCGTTTCGCCTCTTTTTCAAGGTGCCGTACTGTGTTGTGTAAGGGGCCGAGTTATATATCCTGTTACCAGGTGCTCCAATCAAGCGGCGCATGTGTCCGGTGTCCTGCCCCGGAAGCTGCATCACCACCGGCGACAGCGCGGCGTCGCGTCTCAGACGACGTCACTGTGACGTCACTGACCCGCAGACGCCACTGATGCGCCTCAGCAATGCTCCATGGGCACACACCGCAGACATGCGCACTGGAGCCAACAATCTAGGTAATACATCCAAGAAAGGGAAATGGATCCTAAATATAACGGATTGTGCAAAGTGGATATATATATGAACGAATCCAAAAGATTAATGAATACTAGTTAATAACAACTATATCATTAATAATAGTGAACATAAAAAATATGATCCCTTACAATAGACATTAATGTGATTACACTATCAACTATGTATTCCTTTTATATATAAAAGAGAGATGGTGCATGTAAAATGCTTCAAAAAAGGTGCACACATAATACATGTGACATATATAAAATGATGCACCAACGTGAATAAAAATATTTGTCTTCTTTTCTTTTTATTATTCATCTTTTTTCTTCTTTTTCTTGTTAATTAAAAATAGTCCCATAAGCCTAACTTGATATGATGTTCTTAAACCAGGATATAACGTCAAAGGTCCCTCCAGATCTTCCCCACTAAACGTCCTAGAAATTACGGTGTTCCATTAAAGATGACTGAAGGGAAATAAACCAATACAGTGAACATACAAACATATATAATAAAAACAAAACCATATCACAACACAAAAATTACAGATATGAGCTAAAACTCAACTGCTCATTGAGTCCAGCCGGTGTGATGGTATCAAGAACTGTGATCCACCGGCATTCCCTTTGAGCTAAGACACGTTTGGTGTCACCCCCCCTTATTCCCGCACGGATCCTGTCAATACCCCAAGCTTGGAGTCCACTCGGATCACATTTATGTTTCAACCGAAAGTGTCTCGGAATAGGTTTGAGAGCATTAATATCCTCCACTTCACGTGCCGCCATTATATCTCTCACATGTTCTCTTATGCGAACGCGTAGTTCACGTGTAGTTAATCCAACATATATTAGCCCACACGGGCAAACTGCATAATAAACCACATATGTGGTACTACACGTGATGTAACCTCTAATTTTGAATTTGCGACGGCCATCCGATGAAGTGAACGATAATGCTTTCCGAAGATTCCTACATGCTAGGCACACACCACATGGAAAAAATCCATTCCTGGGTGTGCCAGCCTGAAAGAAATCTATACTTTTGGTGGTATAATGACTCCTCACTAGCATGTTCTTGAGGGTATTACACCTCCGCGCAGTCATAAGGGGGCGTTCAGAAAGGCACTCAAGTAAAATTGGGTCAGTCCTCAGAACCGCCCAATGTCGGTTCAAGATAGATCTCATCAGGTCCCATTTATGATTGTATGTTGAAATAAATCTTACTTCTCCATCCATTTTAGGTTTGGATTTTTTCCACCTGTTTCCCAAGAGATCAACCCTAGAAGATCTTTTGGCCCGCCAGTAACCTCTCCTAATGCTTTTACCACTGTAGCCTCTTTGGGCAAATCTTTCCCCAAGGTCCACCGCCTGAGCCTCAAATAAGGCATCAGTTGAGCAAATCCGACTGGCACGCAAAAATTGTCCAACTGGAATAGACCTGATCGTGGAATGCGGATGTGACGAGGATGCATGCAAAAGGGCATTCACAGAAGTCTCCTTTCTATATAGATCGGTGTGAATTAAACCATCATCCTGTTCTTTTAACATGACATCAAGAAATGTAATTTGATGATGGTGAAAAACATACGTGAGATGGATATTGAAGCTGTTCTGGTTCAGAACCCCCACAAAGTCATGTAACTCAGAGACAGGGCCTTGCCAGATAAATAGAACATCATCAATGTATCTGAACCATCCCGCAATCTGGGGAGCGGCCAGTGCGCCATCCGAGAAAATCTCCCTCTCCCAATAACCCAAGAAAAGATTAGCATAGGATGGCGCACAGGCCGCCCCCATCACGGTGCCCTGTCTCTGTAGAAAATATCTGTCCTTGAAGGTAAAGAAGTTGTGGGTAAGAACGAACTCCAACAGCTCCAAGACCAACTCACGCATGTCCGGATCTAAATTACTCGTTTCCAGGAAGAATCTGGAAGCCCTCAATCCATCCACGTGTCGAATACTGGTGTAAAGCGATTCGACATCTGCTGTAACCAAAATCATATCCGCATCCACAAACAGGCCATCCAATCTCCTAAGGACATCATTAATGTCCCTGACATAGGAGGGCAGCGTCTCAACCTGCGGATGTAAATAGTATTCAATGAATTTGCAGGCTGGGTCGCATAGCCCCCCCATGCCAGACACAATAGGACGTCCAGGAGGAAGCACAGGATCCTTATGGACCTTGGGGAGAAGATAAAAAGTGGGAATCACCGGAGTATGAACCAAAAGGCCCTGCAAGACTTTTTTAGTTATAATACCTCTTTCATATGCCATTTCAAGAATATTATGTAATTCATTCTGAAAGATCTTAAGAGGACTGTTTGGCAACTGAGAATAATTTTCTTTATTTCTCAATTGTCTGAAGGCCTCTTTTTCATATTTATCTACAGGCCAGAGAACCACGTTTCCCCCCTTGTCAGCCGATTTAATAACAATGTCATCCCAACTTCCAATTTCACATAAGGCCACTCTTTGTTGTGGGGTCAAATTATCGCTTTTTTTATAATTGGTGATGGTCTTAAGATCTTCAGTCACCAACCTTGTAAATATCTCGACCTGGGGACAAAGTGAGAAAGGGGGAAACGTGGTACATCTGGCTGCAATAGGAGGTAAAGATCCACTTACCGAATCTCCATGAGACTCACTCTCCAATTCTTCTAGAGTACGTATTGCCTCAGCTTCTGAGACCGATAAACTTTGGTCTGACAGAGGGCGTGAATGTAATTTTCTAAGGATGATCTTTCGGGAAAACAGGTGGAGATCCTTTACCGCTGTAAAGTAATCAAAATTATTTACTGGAGAGAACGATAAACCAAGTTGTAATACACTTTTGTGATGATCAGAGAGCACATGTGAGGAGAGGTTAATTACCTCTAATGTGTTTGTTCGAGCTTTTTTATCACTCTTTGGTGAATTAGCCATTTTTCTTTTGTTGGTTTTTCCATTCTTCCAACGTCTATCTCTCACATGATCCCTCCTGTCCCACAAAGGCCGTACACCATCTGAAGTATTCATGGGTTCTTCCAGTGATGAAACCGATGAAAGTGAGGTGGACCTTCCTCTTATGGGATATTTATTCAGATGGTGTACGGCCTTTGTGGGACAGGAGGGATCATGTGAGAGATAGACGTTGGAAGAATGGAAAAACCAACAAAAGAAAAATGGCTAATTCACCAAAGAGTGATAAAAAAGCTCGAACAAACACATTAGAGGTAATTAACCTCTCCTCACATGTGCTCTCTGATCTTCACAAAAGTGTATTACAACTTGGTTTATCGTTCTCTCCAGTAAATAATTTTGATTACTTTACAGCGGTAAAGGATCTCCACCTGTTTTCCCAAAAGATCATCCTTAGAAAATTACATTCACGCCCTCTGTCAGACCAAAGTTTATCGGTCTCAGAAGCTGAGGCAATACGTAATCTAGAAGAATTGGAGAGTGAGTCTCATGGAGATTCGGTAAGTGGATCTTTACCTCCTATTGCAGCCAGATGTACCACGTTTCCCCCTTTCTCACTTTGTCCCCAGGTCGAGATATTTACAAGGTTGGTGACTGAAGATCTTAAGACCATCACCAATTATAAAAAAAGCGATAATTTGACCCCACTACAAAGAGTGGCCTTATGTGAAATTGGAAGTTGGGATGACATTGTTATTAAATCGGCTGAAAAGGGGGGAAACGTGGTTCTCTGGCCTGTAGATAAATATGAAAAAGAGGCCTTCAGACAATTGAGAAATAAAGAAAATTATTCTCAGTTGCCAAACAGTCCTCTTAAGGTCTTTCAGAATGAATTACATAATATTCTTGAAATGGCATATGAAAGAGGTATTATAACTAAAAAAGTCTTGCAGGGCCTTTTGGTTCATACTTCGGTGATTCCCACTTTTTATCTTCTCCCCAAGGTCCATAAGGATCCTGTGCTTCCTCCTGGACGTCCTATTGTGTCTGGCATGGGGGGGCTATGCGACCCAGCCTGCAAATTCATTGAATACTATTTACATCCGCAGGTTGAGACGCTGCCCTCCTATGTCAGGGACACTAATGATGTCCTTAGGAGATTGGATGGCCTGTTTGTGGATGCGGATATGATTTTGGTTACAGCAGATGTCGAATCGCTTTACACCAGTATTCGACACGTGGATGGATTGAGGGCTTCCAGATTCTTCCTGGAAACGAGTAATTTAGATCCGGACATGCGTGAGTTGGTCTTGGAGCTGTTGGAGTTCGTTCTTACCCACAACTTCTTTACCTTCAAGGACAGATATTTTCTACAGAGACAAGGCACCGCGATGGGGGCGGCCTGTGCGCCATCCTATGCTAATCTTTTCTTGGGTTATTGGGAGAGGGAGATTTTCTCGGATGGCGCACTGGCCGCTCCCCAGATTGCGGGATGGTTCAGATACATTGATGATGTTCTATTTATCTGGCAAGGCCCTGTCTATGAGTTACATGACTTTGTGGGGGTTCTGAACCAGAACAGCTTCAATATCCATCTCACGTATGTTTTTCACCATCATCAAATTACATTTCTTGATGTCATGTTAAAAGTACAGGATGATGGTTTAATTCACACCGATCTATATAGAAAGGAGACTTCTGTGAATGCCCTTTTGCATGTATCCTCGTCACATCCGCATTCCACGATCAGGTCTATTCCAGTTGGACAATTTTTGCGTGCCAGTCGGATTTGCTCAACTGATGCCTTATTTGAGGCTCAGGCGGTGGACCTTGGGGAAAGATTTGCCCAAAGAGGCTACAGTGGTAAAAGCATTAGGAGAGGTTACTGGCGGGCCAAAAGATCTTCTAGGGTTGATCTCTTGGGAAACAGGTGGAAAAAATCCAAACCTAAAATGGATGGAGAAGTAAGATTTATTTCAACATACAATCATAAATGGGACCTGATGAGATCTATCTTGAACCGACATTGGGCGGTTCTGAGGACTGACCCAATTTTACGTGAGTGCCTTTCTGAACGCCCCCTTATGACTGCGCGGAGGTGTAATACCCTCAAGAACATGCTAGTGAGGAGTCATTATACCACCAAAAGTATAGATTTCTTTCAGGCTGGCACACCCAGGAATGGATTTTTTCCATGTGGTGTGTGCCTAGCATGTAGGAATCTTCGGAGAGCATTATCGTTCACTTCATCGGATGGCCGTCGCGAATTCAAAATTAGAGGTTACATCACGTGTAGTACCACATATGTGGTTTATTATGCAGTTTGCCCGTGTTGGCTAATATATGTTGGATTAACTACACGTGAACTACGCGTTCGCATAAGAGAACATGTGAGAGATATAATGGCGGCATGTGAAGTGGAGGATATTAATGCTCTCAAACCTATTCCGAGACACTTTCGGTTGAAACATAAATGTGATCCGAGTGGACTCCAAGCTTGGGGTATTGACAGGATCCGTGCGGGAATAAGGGGGGGTGACACCAAACGTGTCTTAGCTCAAAGGGAATGCCGGTGGATCACAGTTCTTGATACCATCACACCGGCTGGACTCAATGAGCAGTTGAGTTTTAGCTCATATCTGTAATTTTTGTGTTGTGATATGGTTTTGTTTTTATTATATATGTTTGTATGTTCACTGTAATGGTTTATTTCCCTTCAGTCATCTTTAATGGAACACCGTAATTTCTAGGACGTTTAGTGGGGAAGATCTGGAGGGACCTTTGACGTTATATCCTGGTTTAAGAACATCATATCAAGTTAGGCTTATGGGACTACACTCACTGGCCACTTTATTAGGTACACCTGTCCAACTGTGTGTTAAGACTTAATTTCTAATCAGCCAATCACATGGCGGCAACTCAGTGCATTTAGGCATGTAGACATGGTCAAGACAATCTCCTGCAGTTCAAACCGAGCATCAGTATGGGGAAGAAAGGTGATTTGAGTGCCTTTGAACGTGGCATGATTGTTGGTGCCAGAAGGGCTGGTCTGAGTATTTCAGAAACTGCTCATCTACTGGGATTTTCACGCACAACCATCTCTAGGGTTTACAGAGAATGGTCCGAAAAAGAAAAAAAATCCAGTGAGCGGCAGTTCTGTGGCCGGAAATGCCATGTTGATGCCAGAGGTCAGAGGAGAATGGGCAGACTGGTTCGAGCTGATAGAAAGGCAACAGTGACTCAAATTGCCACCCGTTACAACCAAGGTAGGCAGAAGAGCATCTCTGAACGCACAGTGCGTCGAACTTTGAGGCAGATGGGCTACAGCAGCAGAAGACCACACTGGGTACCACTCCTCTCAGCTAAGAACAGGAAACTGAGGCTACAATTTGCACAAGCTCATCGAAATTGGACAGTAGAAGATTGGAAAAACGTTGCCTGGTCTGATGAGTCTCGATTTCTGCTGCGACATTCGGATGGTAGGGTCAGAATTTGGCGTAAACAACATGAAAGCATGATCCATCCTGCCTTGTATCAACGGTTCAGGCTGGTGGTGGTGGTGTCATGGTGTGGGGAATTTTTTCTGGGCACTCTTTGGGCCCCTTGGTACCAATTGAGCATCGTTGCAACGCCACAGCCTACCTGAGTATTGTTGCTGACCATGTCCATCCCTTTATGACCACAATGTACCCAACATCTGATGGCTACTTTCAGCAGGATAATGCGCCATGTCATAAAGCTCGAATCATCTCAGATTGGTTTCTTGAACATGACAATGAGTTTACTGTACTCAAATGGCCTCCTCAGTCACCAGATCTCAATCCAATAGAGCATCTTTGGGATGTGGTGGAACGGGAGATTCGCATCAGGGATGTGCAGCCGACAAATCTGCGCCAACTGTGTGATGCCATCATGTCAATATGGTCCAAAATCTCTGAGGAATGCTTCCAGCACCTTGTTGAATCTCTGCCACGAAGAATTGAGGCAGTTCTGAAGGCAAAAGGGGGTCCAACCCGTTACTAGCATGGTGTACCTAATAAAGTGGCCAGTGCGTGTATATTTAATTAACAAGAAAAAGAAGAAAAAAGATGAATAATAAAAAGAAAAGAAGACAAATATTTTTATTCACGTTGGTGCATCATTTTATATATGTCACATGAATTATGTGTGCACCTTTTTTGAAGCATTTTACATGCACCATCTCTCTTTTATATATAAAAGGAATACATAGTTGATAGTGTAATCACATTAATGTCTATTGTAAGGGATCATATTTTTTATGTTCACTATTATTAATGATATAGTTGTTATTAGCTAGTATTCATTAATCTTTTGGATTCGTTCATATATATATCCACTTTGCACAATCCGTTATATTTAGGATCCATTTCCCTTTCTTGGATGTATTACCTAGATTGTTGGCTCCAGTGCGCATGTCTGCGGTGTGTGCCCATGGAGCATTGCTGAGGCGCATCAGTGGCGTCTGCGGGTCAGTGACGTCACAGTGACGTCGTCTGAGACGCGACGCCGCGCTGTCGCCGGTGGTGATGCAGCTTCCGGGGCAGGACACCGGACACATGCGCCGCTTGATTGGAGCACCTGTTACAGGATATATAACTCGGCCCCTTACACAACACAGTACGGCACCTTGAAAAAGAGGCGAAACGCGCGTCAGTGGCGGCGCTGCTTGTGGTCCTTGGCAGAGTTCAATATGGGTAAGCACTATGGCTTGGGATAGTGATTTTTTCAGGATGCGCACCTGTTAGGATCTCTCTTACCTTTATATCCCTCAAGTATGGCCCATATTTGTTACAGGCACTAAGCACTTTATTTTGTCAATTCTTAGGACTAACAAGCAGCAGATACTTATCTGATCCTTTATATATCTTTTGTCATTTATGTAACTGTCAGTACTACATGTTTAATAAACTTTGCTTATTTTTATGATATTGGACTTGTACTCCCCTTTTTTCTCTGTTTAATATGTTATGCTGGAGTGTCCATTTCCCATTGAGACGGCACTACATAGTGGGCGACTCTACTGGGATATACATTTGGTTCCGTATGGTTTTGTTTTTTATGAACAGTTCAGTGTCGAAGGGTCAGCTACAGCTCCAAATCGGAGTGTTATATTTAGAGAAGTTTATTTTCCACTTGCTGACCAGTTTGCCCATCGGTCCTTCTGAGCCGGGTACTCTACTGCCTGTTCCGGTCCGAAGACTCAGCGTGGTGCTGCACTTGGAGCTACCTAATCACCAAAGGCATCTAGTTCCAATGTTGCAAGGTCTGGCTACAGTATTGTTACCTTCCCCACCTGTTCTACTGGCTATTGAGTCATGGTTAGTGTTGAGCATTCCGATACCGCAAGTATCGGGTATCGGCCGATACTTGCTGTATCGGAATTCCGATACCGACTTCTGATATTTTTTCAATATCGGAAGTCGGCATCGGAATCGGAAGTTCAAAGTTGATTGACAGCCGAAATGACGTCATCATGATGCGCGGTGTGTGCGCATCATGATGTGCCGTCATTTCGGGCCTTCCGGGGGTCTCTGCCGGCCTGCCGGGGGGCTGTGCCAGCCTGCCGGGGGGCTGTGTGGACTGCCCGGGGTCTGTACCGGCCTGCCGGTGGTCTGTGCACCCTGTGGGAAATTCCCACACAGCAATGGCATAAAGTGAGACTAGGGACTTTTTTTTTTTAAGTGGCGGAGGAATACAGTGCGGAAGGATACCTACCTTCCGTCATTGGATTCCTGCAGCCCGTAGAGAACGGCAGCAACAGCTGATGCTGCAGTTCTCTACCCAAGATCGTCGTGGGACACACTCGTGGACTGCTTCGTATCATGGGTGAGTATTTTTGTGGTTTGTTATGTTAATATTTATTCCGTAAAAGACAATGGCTTCGGGGAACAATGTGACAAGTATTGGTAAGTATGTTACTCTATGTTATATGTACTGTATGTCTATGTATGTATTGTATGAATGTATTGTATGTAGCATGCATGTAGTATGTATGTAGTATGTATGTAGTATGTATGTAGCATGTAGTATGTATGTAGCATGCATGTAGTATGTATGTAGCATGCATGTAGTATGTATGTAGTATATATGTAGCATGTAGTATGTATGTAGCATGCATGTAGTATGTATGTAGTATGTATGTAGCATGTAGTATGTATGTAGCATGCATGTAGTATATATGTAGCATGCATGTAGTATGTATGTAGCATGCATGTAGTATGTATGTAGCATGCATGTAGTATGTATGTAGCATGTAGTATGTATGTAGTATGTATGTAGCATGTATGTAGCATGCATGTAGTATGTATGTAGCATGCATGTAGTATGTATGTAGCATGCATGTAGTATGTATGTAGTATATATGTAGCATGTAGTATGTATGTAGCATGCATGTAGTATGTATGTAGTATGTATGTAGCATGTAGTATGTATGTAGCATGCATGTAGTATATATGTAGTATGTATGTAGCATGTAGTATGTATGTAGCATGCATGTAGTATGTATGTAGCATGCATGTAGTATGTATGTAGTATGTATGTAGCATGCATGTAGCATGCATGTAGTATGTAGCATTTATGTAGTATGCATGTAGTATATATGTAGTATGTATGTTACATGTAGTATATATGTAGTATGCATGTTGCATGCATGAAGTATATATGTTGTATGTATGTTGCATGTAGTATATATGTAGTATGAATGTAGCATGTATGTAGTATGTAGTATGAATGTAGCATGTATGTAGTATGCATGTTGCATGTAGTATATATGTAGTATGCATGTTGTATGTATGTAGCATGTAGTATATATGTAGTATGTATGTAGTATGTATGTAGTATGTATATATGTAGCATGTAAAATTTTTTTTTTTTTTTACATTCAACACATTAGCCGGATGATGGGACTACTACTGTCCCATCATTGGCTAATGTGTCAGTCACTGTCATGGTAGCAGGCATCGCCCGATGGGACTTGTAGTCCCATCGGACGATGCCTGCACAGACCCCCGAAGCCTGCACAGCCCCCCGGCAGACCGGCACAGCCCCCCGGAGCCTGCACAGACCACCGGCAGGCCGGCACAGCCCCCCGGCAGGCCGGCACAGCCCCCCGGCAGGCCGGCACAGCCCCCCGGAGCCTGCAGAGACCACCGGCAGACCGGCACAGCCCCCCGGAGCCTGCACAGACCACCGGCAGGCCGGCACAGCCCCCCGGCAGGCCGGCACAGCCCCCCGGAGCCTGCACAGACCACCAGCAGGCTGGCACAGCCCCCCGGCAGGCCGGCACAGCCCACCGGAGCCTGCACAGACCCCATGGCAGGCCGGCACAGCCCCCCGAAAGGCCCGTACAGACCCCAGAGAGGCTGTACAAGGCAAAAACAGGGTTTTTCTTATTCCGATACCGGAAGTCCCATAGACTTGAATGGGACTTCCGGTATCGGAATCGGCGATACCGATACTTTTTTTTAAGATCGGCCGATCCATTCCGATCCGATACTTTGAAGTATCGGACGGTATCGCTCAACTCTAGTCATGGTGTGTTATTGTCACTGAAGAAAAGGAAGCTGTGGCACCCTCTCCACACTCCTCCTTTTACCAGTTCCCAGAAGCATCCCTGTCACTTATAAATTTTTCTCTAGGCCATGGGCAGAAGATGGATCCTGTGAGGATGCCTTCAGATTCCATGTGGCAGGTGGATGAAGAAGTTGGAGCAGAAGCTCTTGTATCTCTGTTTTTAACCAACCCGGAGGAACAGGTCCAGTTTTCTTCTGATAACGGGCGAAGGATGGATCCACTGTGGGTACCCTCAACTTCTAGCTGGCCGGCTAGTGAAGATACTAAGGAGGAGGTCCAATTTACTTGGCATAACAGGCTGAAGTTGGATCCAGTGAAGGTGTCTTCAGTTTCCAGGGGGCCGGTTGGTGTTGAGGGCATATCAAGGGCTTCCAAGTCACTGTTTTTTGTCAACCAGGTGAAAGAGGTTCTGGCCCTTGTATCTTCAGTGTGTGAATTTGACCTTGCTGGGCAAAGAGACTTGGCAACCTGAGTTCCCAGATCTCACACCTACCTCATCCAAGGGATGTCGTGATGGCTGTGACTGTGTGCACTCCCATACTGCCTCTGCAAATCATTCTGGCAGGCTTGAAGAGGGGCCATAAAGGGGGGGTACTGTAACAACCCTGCTGGTATCACTGCATGGCCTCCCATCTCCCGCACACCAACTTACTCACTGCTCCAGGTCATGCTGATTTCTCTCTGCCGCCAGCTCCTTGCCTTGTCTCCTGTCTGCTATGTTCATGTTTCCTGACTGTGTGTATAGGGGGGGTAAATAATTACCAGAACATAAAAATAAAAAAATATGTTTTCAAACAAACTTATACCACAATTGCATTTTAGTAATACCTCCTTTTTCTTATATAATACACAAACTATCTATAATAAAATTTATATATATATTACTTTATCATTTATTTTTATTTTTTTAAAATTTTAAACTTTTTTTGGCTTTTCTTTAAAAAAAAAATATTTTATATTATTCCTTTTTTAATCATATATAATCATGTGCTAATAGAACAAAAAGATTTTTTGAAGAGATGAAATTTTTTGTCCATATTGTTTGAACAAATGTCACATTTATCTGTATAGGATATTATAAATGGAGGATATAAAAGATATGCTCACATATTTATATTTAAGGTTCTATTAGCACATGATTATATATGATTAAAAAAGGAATAATATAAAAAAAAAAAAATTTTTAAAAAGCCAAAAAAGTTTAAAATTTTTAAAAAATAAAAATAAATTATAAAGTAATATAAAATATATACAAAATTTATTATAGATAGTTCGTGTATTATATAAGAAAAAGGAGGTATTAATATAATGCAATTGTGGTATAATTTTGTTTGCAAAAAAAAAATTATTTTTTTTTATTTTTATGTTCTGGTAATTATTTGATGTTTGGTCAGGTTTCTTTGGATTTTTAATTAATTTGCTTCTTCGATTTATTTAGTGATGTCATTTCCTTGTTTTTTTCTATATATGTTGTAATACTATGTAACTATTCACAATTGACAAAGGCTACGGATGAGCTGAAACATTTTGCTGTTTGCTGTGATGATTAAAGCAAATTAAATCAACACATGTGAGTGCCGGGATTTCCTCTTTTCTTGGATGAATCATTCCCTCCACATGCACCACGATATCAACTGGAGTGGCGACTATTTTTCATTATCATAAAGTTTATTTTACAGGCTTCTGGAGAAAGGCACAATGCCAGTCATTCAAGGGTTAATTCTTTGGAACACAGAGAGACTTTCTAGCCAATGAAACCACAGTATAAAACACCTGTGGTAACTATGGCAACTGCGGTGATGTCATACACACATGCATTTAGGATACAGGAGAAGATTCCAGAACCACAAGTCATACAGCCGTAGGAGGAGACGTACATGATGTGTCTGGAGACCTGGAGCTTCATCACTCTACAATGGGAGGAAGGGGACACCGCCTAGCCAGCCAGATCAGCCATACCGCCTAGCCAGCCAGATCAGCCACACCGCCTAGCCAGCCAGATCAGCCATACCGCCTAGCCAGCCAGATCAGCCACACCGCCTAGCCAGCCAGATCAGCCATACCGCCTAGCCAGCCAGATCAGCCATACCGCCTAGCCAGCCAGATCAATGGGGTGACAGATGTTGCAGCCAGATCTCCCTCACGTCCAGTACTCGCCGCCTTCACCTTTATGTGTACGGCCTGGAGAGGTCGCATTAGGCTTCTCCATAACAAATATGACGCAATGTACAAATTCTGGTACAATTTGCTGTTACATGTTGGCATTAACCTTCTAAGCCCAAGGGAAGGGCAGTCCTGCAGCCATGGTTCCCTAGAGGTTTCCTCCACAGGGGGTTTTTCCTCTCCTGAGTGCTGAAGGATGATTCTTCGTGAGTCGGGGGTTCTGCCATTTTCAGTGTCTTTTTCATAGTAATTGGCTGATTCTAAATTTCAGACACTGAATGAAATAGTAACTATGAGATTTGGAATAAAATTCGGTCGATTTAACATCCAATAAAAGTGTTTTGTGTGTTTCTTTCACAATCTTGGGTTGGTGGGATTTTGTTGGGGATCAGAATCCAGCATCTATGATCAGGCCGTGAAGCCAGATATGAAGTCAGAGCAATTTAACCCTGCGCTGGAAGACAGGACGAAGCAGAGATGATAAAGTGTTACTGCACAATTAGCACAAGTTCACACTCTTCCTCGCATTCAGATACACGAGGGGATTCAGGGCCGAATTGGGACTAAAAAGCAGCCCTGGCACACAAAATTCACCAGCCCACACACAATACGTGTCATCAACCCAAATCGTAGAACACTGATAGGTCATGTAAGATTTTGCTTTATCCGTTACCAGGGCCGTAACAAAGTATTTTGGTGTCCAAGGCAGATGAAGCCGAAGGCGCCCATTTTGCCTTTCTACCCAGCTAAGTCTCCTGCAGAACATCCCGACACAGAGTCCTTTAAAAATAACATTGTTATTAAAATGCTCCTGAATAAAAAATATCTGTCCATATTATGACCTAAATCTGACTCTTATAAAATATGGCCTCCACACTGTCCTGTAGTCCATCTGTTCAGAGATGGTAGCTGGGAAAACACAGAACAACAACTGAACCAATAACATCAGAACAGAAAGCAGGTTACATTCACAATATGCCAAAAACAGCTCTACACCTTAAATAGCGGGATTATAAGAGTGAGCACAATGGACACTCCCAACATGGAATTATCTACTAAAGACATGGAGTCAATAATCCACCAAGAAAATATAGCAATATTTTGTATCATTAAATTGTAACAACAAGAAGGCATACACGTATATATACACATACAGTATAACAGTTCCCCAGATACTCAACTCATTGGGGATACAATTGTGGCATGCCTTAAGATGGCTGGGGATCGTCTTTATTGTGCTCACACCATTCACATCATGTGCGGTGAATTTCTCCATGTAGTTCCCATTAGTTTCCATTCCCACATTAGTTTTTGCCGGTATTAGATTAGGTCATGCACAATACCACTTACCAATGTATTCTGTCTATGCTTAGACTAGAAACGTATTCGCTTATAGCCATTATTTATTTGCCCATACCTAAGATGGAGTCTGGCCAGTACGCCTGTGATGTGATGCGCATCAGAGCACTGCCGACGGCACCTTTTCATTGACACCTGACAATCAGTGACGTCACAGGGGTTTCCGCTTGACCCACCGTGTCACCTAGGTCGCCGGAAGTGATGTAATCTCCGGCATATACAACACCACACATGTACCGCAAATTATACCGGAAGGATGCACACCTGCGGTGATATCTCTATAAGGTTAATCTTGTCGCACAGTATGGCATAACCCCCAGAGTATGTCCACGCGAAACGCACATTGGATCTGCTGAGGTGGTATCCCACCTGGGTAATATGGATAAAAGTTAATTGCGTCTTTGTGCTGGATAGTTTTTACCAATGTGCATGCGGTCTAGCATATAGCAGTGTTATGATTCAGGCCATATTGGCATATACCAATGACTGATGCATATAGACTGGTTACCTGTCTAATCAACTTACCTGCATTCAGCATTTATGATAAAAGGCTATCAATATTGAAACACTAGCACTTTATGGTATTCTATTTTATATACTCTTCCTGCCACAATACACATGTATATACAGTGCCTTGCGAAAGTATTCGGCCCCTGGAACTTTTTAACCTTTTCCCACATATTATGCTTCAAACATAAAGATACCAAATGTAAATTTTTGGTGAAGAATCAGCAACAAGTGGGACACAATTGTGAAGTTGAACGAAATTTATTGGTTATTTTAAATTTTTGTGGAAATTCAGAAACTGAAAAGTGGGGCGTGCAAAATTATTCAGCCCCTTTAACTTAATACTTTGTTGCGCCACCTTTTGCTGCAATTACAGCTGCAAGTCACTTGGGGTATGTCTCTATCAGTTTTGTACATCGAGAGACTGAAATTCTTGCCCATTCTTCCTTGGCAAACAGCTCGAGCTCAGTGAGGTTTGATGGAGATCGTTTGTGAACAGCAGTTTTCAGCTCTTTCCACAGATTCTTGATTGGATTCAGGTCTGGACTTTGACTTGGCCATTCTAACACCTGGATACGTTTATTTGTGAACCATTCCATTGTAGATTTTGCTTTATGTTTGGGATCATTGTCTTGTTGGAAGACAAATCTCCGTCCCAGTCTCAGGTCTTTTGCAGAATCCAACAGGTTTCCTTCAAGAATGGTCTTGAATTTGGCTCCATCCATCGTCCCATCAATTTTAACCATCTTCCCTGTCCCTGCTGAAGAAAAGCAGGCCCAAACCATGATGCTGCCATGTTTGACAGTGGGGATGGTGTGTTCAGGGTGATGAGCTGTGTTGCCTTTACGCTTTACACTTTTTATGGCTGTCTTTGAGAAATGGTTTTCCTCTTGCCACTCTTCCATAAAGGCCAGATTTGTGCAGTGTACGACTGATTGTTGTCCTATGGACAGTCTGTCCCACCTCAGCTGTAGATCTCTGCAGTTCATCCATGGGCCTCCTGGCTGCACCGCTGATCTGTCTTCTCCTTGTTAGAGATGAAAGTTTAGAGGAACGGCCGGGTCTTGCTAGATTTGCAATGGTATGATACTACGTCCATTTCAAGAGGATTGCTTGCACAGTGCTCCTTGGGATGTTTAAAGTTTTTTTAAATCATTTTGTATCCAAATTCAGCTTTAAACTTCTCCACAACAGTATCACGGACCTGCCTGTTGTGTTCCTTGGTCTTCATGATGCTCTCTGTGCATCAAACAGAGCCCTGAGACTTTCACAGAGCAGGAGCATTTATATGGAGACTTGATTACACACAGGTGGATTATATTTATCATCATTAATCATTTAGGACAACATTGGATCATTCACAGATCCACAATGAACTTCTGGAGTGAGTTTGCTGCCCTGAAAGTAAAGGGGGCGAATGATATTGCACGCCCCACTTTCCAGTTTTTAAATTTCCACAAAAATTTTAAATATCCAATAAATTTCATTCAACTTCACAATTGTGTCCAACTTGTTGTTGATTCTTCACCAAAAACTTACATTTGGTATATTTATGTTTTGAAGCATGATATGTGGGAAAAGGTTGAAAAGTTCCAGGGGGCCAAATACTTTCGCAAGGCACTGTACCAAAATTAGTCCATAAACATTTATATATACTCTGGCACTTCTCGAGAATAATAAATACACAATCTTCGGACTTATGTATTGAAAATTAGACGAAAAAAAGAAGAGATCCAAAAAACAATAAAAAATCATATTTTTTTAATGAATATTAAAAGTTTAGTTTAAAAAGATAAACAATAATGCCCAGTAGGAGGCACTCAACCGCCTATGTATAGCCAAATATCACATAAGGTACCGTAAACACTAAATTCGGAAGTAAATTACTGGAATGCAAACCATTTGTGCAAATAATGCAATATTTCTTAAAAAAGCGTACAAAAAAATGCCAAAGATTCAGTGAGAAATGTACCAAAATATGTAATCACAGCAGTAACATGACAAAGAAATGTGGAAATCAGAGCCTGAAACTACACTGAAAAATAGGCTGCAGATGAAAAAAAGAAATAAAGTGCAATCAAATGGTAACCGTGATAAAAGGTGAAAACAATAAAAAATGTGAACCGACCCTTCAACTGTTATATAAGCATGCTCCAATCCAAATATAAATCACATCCATAATGAGGTAGTCTCAATAGTTTCTAATCTATTGTTGTTTGACTATATATTGAATTTAATAATTAAAAAAATACATTAAAATTCCTGTAACATATAGCAGTCCATTTTCAATGGTAGTCCCAAAGGTTGAATAGAATCCATCAAAAGGAATTATAACAGCATGCTTTAGTCCATTGTAATTAGGAACTTCCATCAAAAAGATTAATCTAAGCATGCTTTAGTCCACTGTAGTTAGAAACCTCAAAACACAGAGGAAAAATGAACTCAGCAGAGTATAGTCTTTAATGGTTAAAAAACCTCAAAAAAATGAAGGATCAAGGTGATGTATCCAATAATTCTCCGAAATTGAAGACAGCTGACATCAGCCAACAGTCGAAGATAATGAAAACCTCCATGATAAAGCTCAATCTAAATCGGAAGAAAAAATAATAATTAAAAAAGTAAAATACATGAAAATAACCCACTCACCCCATAAAAAGATGCCAAAAAACAAGGAGACTACAAAAAGGAGCCTTGGCATGATTTTAATGAAGCCGGCAAATGTTTCAGCGGCTATTCTGCTATGTAGAACTGTATGAAATATATATATATGCATTCTCCGTGTCTATATCTATTCTTTTGTTTCTTTATTAAACCTGTCAGTGTGATTTTACTGTTTTGCAAAATGAATTGCCGGCTTTTGGTAAAGGACACTGGGTGCGATTTTCTCGCATGTCACACTTGCGGCCCCATAGAATTGCATTGGCGAGTCCGATCCGATAATCGTAAATTGGGAGAGTAGAAACAGAAGCGCAGAAAACAGTGCACACACAGGTGAAATATGTGTATAAAAAGGCTTTATTTAACACCAATGCCTGACAGACAGAAAATATAAAATCACCATAAAATCACAAAGAACATGGACAATTCAAGCCTGACAAGGTATACCATAGGGGCAATATTTGATAAAGGTGCAGCTGTGAATAAGTGACTCACACACAGATCACTGCCACGGCGGCATGTAAAGGATAACTAATATTCCAGTCCAAAATATAAATAGATGCTATGGTATTATAGCTAATGTTCGATAATATAATATCACATCAAAATTATTCCAACTTGCTAATTTACTAATACCATAAGCGCTCTGAGCAGAGATCATGCGCCAGACACATATATAAAACCTTATAGACTGAGCGCACTCCATGCAACTGTGTTATAAAGATCAAAAAATACCTCACAAACTAGCCAAAGCTGGGACACTCTGCACCATGTTATTGCTCTGGTGAATGCAATATACAGAGAAATAATTTATGCACAAAGCCAAAAATCATGTAAAAAATTGCTCAAAACCAGAAAGGCTGGTATGGTAGATAATGAAATGTTATCACTTTAAAATAGTGCCAGAGCAATAACAATGCTATATCCAGAGCGCTCTCAGCAGTGGCCATGTGGTGCATACAAATACATGCATAAGAGTAAGGCTGGAGTCACACACAAGGTAGAAAATACGGACCGTATTTTACGCCCGTAATACGCATAAATGGTCCCTAAATAGTGATCCGTATGTCATCCGTTGTCAGGGTGTGGCCGCGTATTTTTCTCATGTAAGCATCCGTATGTAATCCGTATACCGTTTTTTTCTCGCAACCTTGCAAAATGGACATTTAATGGTTTTGAGGCCTGCACATAATTTAAATCATCAGCACCAACCCTATTTATTTCCTCATCATCAGGTGGCAGCCTCCAATCTGCCCATTTTGGTGCTCTGCTTGTGTGGGTGTCTTGCTGGTTGTTAGCAAACATGTCTGACACACTTCAGTTCACCCCAACTGACCGTGTTCTCTTCAACTGGGTTTTGTCCAGGTGCTTTGGCCAGCCATACCCAGTGATTGTGGATCCGAGGAGGAGGAGACGCATGTGGGTGCATCCGCATTTGAGACAACGCCTCAATAAAGGCCATTTTCACAGGCTTTATGCAGCTCTGAGGACACATCCTGACAAGTTTTTCCTCTGTTGTCGGATGACCGTTTCTACCTTTGATGCTTTGTTGGAGACAGTGCGCCCAGGGATCACCTTCCAGGACACCCAAATGTATCTCTGTGGAGGAGCGCCTTCTCCTTACGTTACGGTATGTATTTCTCAGCTACGGAATGTATGTAGATGATTAGTTTCTCAACTAATTCTCTTACTCAGTAACCCCTTTTTGGCCAAGAAGCATTAGGTATTGGTACCAAATATATGCTCTGAAACTTAGAACACTTTGATATGTTATTCCACATTACATAGCCGTGGGACATGTGTATATGTATTGTTCGCATAGCTTCTTACTTACACACTGTTCTGGTGATCTATATGTAATGTGTGCATCCTTGAGTACTTGAGCATGTATTTTAATGTATATATTTTCTACATTTGTTTAATTGTAGGTTCCTCACAACTGGCCTTTCTTATGCAGCACTCCATCTGGAGTTTTTGATTGGGCGATCGACAATATCCGGCATCGTTCGTGCTGCATGTTCGGAAATCTGGTCCAGAGTTCATAATCTGGTCATGCCAGAGCCCAAGATGGTAGACTGGTTGAGGATTGCCAGGGGATTTGAGTTGCACTGCCAAATCCCCAATTGTATTGGAGCCCTAGATGGGAAGCACATCCGTGTGCGTAAGTCGCCGAACTCAGGGTCCCAATTCTATAATTATAGACAATATTTTTCTGTAGTTTTGCTGGCTCTGGTTGACAACAACTACAGGTTTATAATTGTAGACATTGGGGCTTATGGAAGAACTGGAGACTCTAGAGTCTTCAGTTCTTCCATTATGAGTCGGCGGCTGCGCAAAAACCTGTTGGACCTACCACCACCACGTCAGCTGCCAGGCTCAAATCAAGAAGCGGTGCCTTATGTCCTAGTGGGGGATGAAGCCTTCCAATTGACCAGGTATGTCATGAGGCCATACCCGCGCAGAAACCTTGACCACCGGCGCAGGATTTTTAATGTGCGCCTTTCACATGCTCGAAGACTGGTGGAGTGCGCCTTCGGCATTCTTTGTGCCAAATGTCGTGTCCTCCAGTCTACCATTCAGCTGAGTGAAGCCAACGTCATTGAGGTCATCAAAGCTTGTGTGGTCCTCCATAACTTCACTAGACTGCATGATTGCTCCTCATCTGATGTGACTGAAGGTGTGGTGGACAATGGGGCTAGACCTACGCCACATGTGCTCCCTTTACGGTGTCCTCTCTCAGGACTCAAAGTACGTGATGTGTTCACTCAGTATTTTGTTTCACCTCATGGTTCTACTACCTGGCAAGATCAGGCTGTATCTATGTTGTGATGTTCATCATTTTTTTTGTTTGGTCTTCTCTGATTTGTGTTGTCTGTTTATATGTGATAAAGTTGACTTACTTATTCGAATGCCTAAAATAATTCAGGAAGAAGGCCAAAGATGCATTTTAGAATGTTTTATAAATGCAAAAAATAGCTTACAATACGGTGTACCATATTTTTGTCATATGGCAGATATTGTCCAGGCCATTTAGCCTTTTCTGTATATAACATTGTCATTTTTTGACACACAAAGAGGTAACAAGAAATTATAAATACCAACAAAAATAATTTACAAAACGATTAGCTATTTTATAACTGCTGGTAGCTTGGCGGAGGTGATGGCGGGAGGCCTTCATCTCTTTGTTGGGGGTTGGGGTGCCCAGCTTGACCATCACCCTGTTGGGGTGGATGATCTGGACCCTGTGGGAAGATGTGGCCATGTTCCAGCAGCTGCGCACCAAAGAGACCATAAGGATACTATCGATTATAATCCTGTGGCTGATTGTAGCCACGTCCATCATACCCCCCAATATGACCATGTCGTCCAAAACAAGGTTGGGGCCAGCCTCCAACACCAGGTCTGTACAAGTGGCCATATTGGGCAGGTTGGTTATAGGCTGCCATTTGGCCCTGTTGTGGCCAAGGTTGGTTTGGGAGGGAATGGGTGGAGATGTAGGCACACGTGCAGGCCGACACTCAGATCCTAATTGAGCATGCACAGCTGGTTGTCGGACAAGGCGGAGACGGTTAGGAGTTGAGAGCTGCCACCTCTCAAGATACTCAAACAACTCATATGGGTCATTGGGGTGTGTGCATGCATCAATTAGAATCTGAATGGATCCGCGCACACGTAGCCTCACCTCACGGGGTAGGGGACGAAGGTACCGGGCCAGGCTTCGGGAATATGCCTCTTCACCCTCATCCTGGGCAGCCCTGGACAGGTAATTTAGGACACCTGTGTCTACATGCCTCGGGGTATCAGAGGCAGTGTTGTCCCTTCTCCATCTCCCATGGCGGCCTACGGCTGCAGGCTGGGGGGACCCCTCAATACTGCCAGTAGGGCTGCTGCTGTTGCCAGGGTCTTCTAAGTTGCTGGCTGCTGGTGGCTCTGCTGGGTCTGGTCCAGGTGTAGAACCTGATGCTGGTGGAGCTTGGGGGTTGCAAAAGCTCGGGTCAGAAGATGGGTCAGCCACCTCTTCACATCCCCCGTCCGGGTCTATGATGTGCTCAGTATCCGACCCTGTCTCCCTCTCTGTGAGGTGGGACTGAGTTCTGTTAGGAAATGTACAAATAAACAAATGTAGCTCTGACCCTAAAAAGCATATGTGTCATGTGGTGTGATGTCTGTACTTACGGTCTGAGATCCATACTGGGTGCCAAAAATGCCAAGCGGTCAAAATAGATGGATTTCCGCTTGGTCAGTGCTGCTGCCCCACTCCTGGCCCTCTGCTGTCTTTCCCGCCGATACTGGTCGTGGATGCTGCGAGAGCATCACATCACATCCTCAACTGCAATGTGAAGTGAAAAGGGACTGTAACCCTTGGGAATAGTGCCAAACAATATTCCTAACATTTCACATAGTCACGTGGCCTAGTAGGGGGTGGTTTTTACGTAAATTTTTCTTTAGCAAACAGGGATACACAGTCTAGGATTGTAGGGGCTACATTTAAGAAAGCTCACTTCTGGCCTTTAAGCTGATTGGTAAAAATGACATTTACTTACGAATGTGTTGTTGCTCCTCACGTAGCCGTTGGGCATAGTCTGGGAACATGTGCACACAGATGTGCCTGCATGCCGCCTCTTTGCGGCCTCAGTCAGAATAATGGGCATGCCGTTGGTCCCAAAGTTCGGGCCTTTCCTGTACAACACAATTAGGAGCTCCACATTAATGTGGCCAGACATGACGCTGCAGGACTCTGTGGAGGCATACTTCCTGAATGTCTGGAGCGCTATTTGAGCTAATTTGCATGTCTAAGCTTCCTGATGATGGATTGGCCCATTTGCTGTCACCAGGAAAAGTCTTGCGTATATCTCGCAAGTCACATGGGTGGTCCGTGTGTAATGTGATTTTTCTGCGCACCCATAGACTTGCATTGGCGTACTACGGTCGTAATACGCTGGCAATCGCAGCATGCTGCGATTGGCACAGACCATAGAAAATACACGAGAAAAATACGGCTAATGGGAGCTACCCCATAGAGAATAATTTGTCCGTGGGCAATGCGTTTTTTTATCGCCTCTCACTCGTCCGTATTCCTCTCTAGTGTGACGCCGGCCTAACAGATAGACACACACTGCAATCACATAATTACCCAGAGCCCAGGTTATACCATCAGGTCTGTCCGGTCCGACGCGTGTCGCTGTCCCCACAACAGGTTCGTCAGGGAATCTACATGTCAATATCTATTCTTTCGTTACTTTATTAAACCTGTCAGTGTGATATTACTGTTTTGCAAAATGAATTGCCGGCTTTTGGTAAAGGACACCGGGTGCGATTTTCTCGCATGTCACACTTGCATTGGCAAGTCTGATCCGATAATCGGTGACAAACGCAGCATACTGCGATTTTCTCAGCCCGATTAAAACGGCCGAGACAAAAAAAAAAAAAAAAATCGCATGATGGGAGCTGCATCATAGATTAACATTGGGACGAGTGCAATGCGATTTTTTATCGCATTGCACTCGTCCGTTTTTCTCGTTTTTCTCGCTAGTGTGACTCCGGTCTAATGCTGCTTGTCTTCCTTGACTATCAGCGGCTTACTATTCCACACCCGAGATGATACCAGTGCTGCCTGTGCAAGTAGCATCCTGCTCAGCCGTCCGTCACTCCGCTACCCACGACAACGTCAGCACTGCCTGAGCCAGCTCAATCCCTTCATTCAGCTTCTCGTTTCTCATGTTCTACGCTGCTTGTTATCCCTGCCTGTGCAGCAGTCCCGCTGGGCCAGCTTCCACGTATCCGGCGTCTAACTGGAGGTAACACCTGTGTCCCTTGGTCATTCCATTCTGATATTGTCTGAGGGGTCTTGCTACGGGTGACTGGGGCTCGCATAGTCATGCACCCCTCGGAGCCCCCAAGACCGTGGGCCCGTGGTGCAACACTGATTGATCTTTGGTTTCAAGAACGTTCCAGGGAATCCAAGCAGGAGTGGAGACCTTATCGTATAGATTTTAGTCTCCAGAAACCGCCTGCTTCTCCATCTCCAGTCTCTCTTCCTGAACCAATACAAGTGGATCAAGTGAGCTTGGCCAGGCAGCGCCAGGAGGAATGCCGAGTGGAAGGAAGATGTTTTTACTGCGGTAGTTCGGAGCATCAGATCCGCTTCTGTTCAGAGAGGTCGGGAAACTCCAGTACCTGGTAATGCCATGTGGCCTCAGTAACACACCCGCGGTCTTCCTGGAGATTGTAAATGACATTTTTAGAAATCTCCTCTATTCATGTGTTGTTGTCTATTGGGATGACACCTTGATTTACTCCACAGACCTAGCCACTCATCGGAAACACGTGTGTCAGGTTCTACAAAGACTCAAAGAGAATAGACTGAATGCCAAGTTTGAGAAATGTGTCTTTGAGCAATCCTCTCTGCCTTTTCTCGGTTATGTAGTCTCGTCCACAGGTCTAAAGATGGATCCGGAGAAATTATCTGCTATCTTCAAGTGGCCTCACCCGTCCGGGCTGAAAGCGATACAACGGTTCCTGGGATTCGCCAACTATTATCGCCAATTTATTCCACACTTTTCCACTCAAGTGGCACCCATCTCGGCTCTAACTCAAAAAGGCAGTAATCCCCAGGATTGAACTCCCGAAGCGGAAGAGGCCATTGCTTCAATGAAGGAAGCCTTCTCTTCCACGCCCATTCTCCATCGACCGGACTCTGACAAACAATTTTTTCTTGAGGTAGACGCTTCCTCCACAGGCGCAGGAGCGGAGCTCTCTCAAAAGTCCTATACCAGTCGTATGGTCTCTTGCATTTTTTTCTCAAAGGTTTTTTCCATTTCAGAGAGGAACTATTCTATTGGAGATCAGGAACTGTTGGCAATCAAGATGGCTCTGCAAGAATGATGACTCCTCCTCAAGGGAGCAGTTTATCAGGTTGTCATATTCAGCAATCATAAAAACCTGGCTTATCTCCAGTCAGCACAGAGATTGTATCCCCACCAGGCCAGGTGGGCTTTGTTTTGTGCTCGATTTAATTTTTTTCTTCATTTTCGTCCAGCTGACAAGAATGTCAAGGCCAATGCACTTTCCAGAGCTTTCCTGCCTCCCGATTCAGAGGAAGAACCACAACATATCACTGAGCCATCCGGGTTAGTGCAGGTAGTCTCTGCCAATCTCTCTCGGCGTCCCCCAGGCAAAACTCTTGTGCCCTCTTTGGACAAAAATCGTGTCCTTCAGTGGGGTCACTCCTCCAAGTTGGGCGGGCATGCTGGTCGGAAAAAGATTTTGCAGCTTATCTCCCATTACAAATAGTGGTCTACCATGGGCAAAGATTTCCTGAAGTATGTCGCAGCCTGTCCTTCGTGTGCCTGTAACAAAACTGCAAGATCATCCCATCTCTTCTGGCTGCTCTCCTGTCTGGGTTGTGGTAGATCGCTTTTCGAAGATTGCTCACTTCGTTCCTCTGTCTGGTCTTCCGTCTGCTCCTGAGCTTGCTGACTATTTCATACAGCATATCTTCCGTCTCCATGTGTTTCCTCTCCACATTGTGTCCGACAGGGGAGTTCAGTTCACTTCGAAGTTCTGGAGAGCGGTCTGTAAACTAATGAAGGTAGAACTGGATTTTTCATCTGCTTACTATCCTCAATCTAATGGGCAAGTGGAGAGTACCAGTCAAGTCTTGTCCGGCTTTCTGCGTTACTTCGTCAATGCGCATCATGATGACTGGGTCAAGTTACTGCCCTGGGCCGAGTTTTCGTATAACAATCAAGTAAGTAAATCCTCTGGAAGGTCTCCTTTCCATATTGTGTTTGGACTGCAACCCGGAATCCCTCTTCCCATCTCTGGGCCCTCAGGCGTCCCTGCAGCTGACACCTTTGCAGAGGAATTCTTTAAAGTATGGAGTGATACCAAGTCCGCCCTGGAAAAAGCCTCAGAATTAGAGTTGAGCGAAACGGGTCGAAAAATTTCAAAAGTCGCCGACTTTTGACAAAGTCAGGTTTCATGAAACGAAACCCGACCCTAGGATGAGGTCGGCCACGAGGTCGGCGACTTACGCGCCAAAGTCGCGTTTCAAAAGTTTGTTTTGCTCTCTTTTTCAGCCAATCAGGATCCACGGACACTGTGGGCAACGTGATGACATAGGCAGGGGTCACCACCATCTTTCAGAAGGGCATGCAAGTGATTGGCTTGCTTTGGTGGGCGTCACAGGGGTTATAAAAGGGCGTGCACGCCGACCGCCATCTTACTTCTGCCGATCTTAGCATAGGGAGAGGTTGCTGCTGCTGATTCTGTAGGGAGAGCGTTAGGCAGGGAAGAAGAAAAAAAAACTGCTTTTGCTGCTAGCGATTTTGCCTGTACAACACACCAGTCACTGTGTGTGCAGTGCAAGGGGAGGCTATATTGTGGTGGATCAGCGGTGTTGGTTGTTAGGCTGCCTTCTAAGGCTTCCTGACAGCTGCATTGCTGTTTACCCACTGCTCTGCAAACTGCTTTTTTAAAAGCAATCCCAATTTTTTTTTTTGTCCTGCTGAGGTACTGAGCGTGCATTTTTTCACACCATACAGCGGTGTACGCTCCTCACACAGTACCGTGTAACGGCTGTTATCACAGCCACAGTGAAGCTATCTGTGTGTCACTCTGTGAGAATAAGTCGAGGACATGTTCCGTTCTTAAAGACCTGCACCTACTAGTTTTGTCTAGCTTTCAAACAGTTAAATATATTTGCTGTTTGATCACATTCAAAACTATAGAGAGACAGCGTGTGTCAGTCTGTATACTTAAAAAACACGGAGCTTGACAATTTAACATACACCGGACAGCCGTGTACGTGAACGCTCCTCTCAGTACCGTGTAACGGCTGTTATCACGGCCACAGTGAAGCTAACTGTGTGTCACTGTGGAAGGATAAGTGGAGGACTTGTTCCGTTCTTACAGACCTACACACTAGGGAGATTCCTATTCTGCCCAATTCTACATACACATTGTAGTTTGTGATACACTAGCCAATTTCTGCCTGTGACATAGCGCTCTGATATTCAGTGGGCCTCACACAATCCAAAAGTGTCCAGTGTCCACTAGTGTGTGCAGAAATTCAAAATCTCCCTTATCCTGTAGTCACTTTTTTCACACCTGTGCCATCGAGCCTGTGACATAGCGCTCTGATATTTAGTGGGCCTCACACAATCCAAAAGTGTCCAGTGTCCACTAGTGTGTGCAGAAATTCAAAATCTCCCTTATCCTGTAGTCACTTTTTTCACACCTGTGCCATCGAGCCTGTGACATAGCGCTCTGATATTCAGTGGGCCTCACACAATCCAAAAGTGTCCAGTGTCCACTAGTGTGTGCAGAAATTCAAAATCTCCCTTATCCTGTAGTCACTTTTTTCACACCTGTGCCATCGAGCCTGTGACATAGTGCTCTGATATTCAGTGGGCCTCACACAATCCAAAAGTGTCCAGTGTCCACTAGTGTGTGCAGAAATTCAAAATCTCCCCCTATAGACACCTTGTACCTTGTTTTACATTACTATATAGTTTGTTGGATTTTGTCTACATTTCTACAAAAAATGAGGAAGGCTGGTGGAAGAGGCCGTGGAATTGGGCGGGGGTTGGCAGCTGGTAATGATGGTGTTGGTGGTGGATATGATGGTAGTGGCAAGAGCAAAATAGGACCGAATGCAGGAGGTGTTGAGCCTGCGTCATCGTCTCGCTCCATAAGGCTTCGAAGGCTTAGTTTTCTAGGAGTTGGCAAACCGCTTTTAAAGCCAGAGCATCAGGAAAAAGTTTTGTCTTACATTGCTGACTCAGCCTCCAGCTCTATCGCCTCCTCTTCTGAAGTTGTAAAAAGTAAAAGTACTGAGTCGTCATTGGAGGCTCATGTTCATGAACCACACCTTTCCTTGTGTCCTTCACCCCAACCAAGATTGAAGGATGACGCAGGCCATACTACTGATTACTCCATGGAGCTGTTTTCACATACCATGCCTGGATTATCAAGTGAAATGGTGAATTACCCAGGCCAAGATGAATCTGACATGGAGTGCACTGATGCACAGCCGCTGATAGATGATTCTGCTGGAACATTCACTCAGAGCACTACATTGTCCTCGCAGTGTACAGAGCCAGATTCTGACCCTGATGAGACTCAGGTGCCCCTTCCCGCACACTATACCACCATACACGGTGACACAGAGGAAGGTGCACATGACATTGAAGAGGAGGTGATGGATGACCCAGTTGTTGACCCAGATTGGCATCCATTGGGGGAAGAGGGTGCTGCTTCCAATAGCTCAGATGAGGAACATCCACAGCAGACATCGACATCGCAACAGCTGTTATCTGGCAGGCCCGGAGCACTCCAAAGACTGGTTCCAAAAATCAAAAGAGTTGCTGGACAGCTTGTCCAGAGGGTCAAAAGATCACAGTGTGCTAGGCCGCAAAATGTCTGCCAAAGTATGAAGAGTGCAGTGTGGCACTTTTTTGAACAAAATCCTCATGATCAGGCCAAGGTTATCTGTAAGAAGTGCGCAAAGACCTTTAGCCGAGGGAAAAATCTGAAAAATGTGAATACCAGTTGCATGCTTAGACATTTAACCACCATGCACTTGCAAGCGTGGACACAACACCAAACCTCAAGTGCCACATGTGCAACTGATCACAAAGAAGGTAGTCAGCAACGCTACATTGTTTCCCCCACTGTAAGCCCACCGGTTAGCACAGCAGCAAATGTTGAGGTGTCGTTGCAAGGCCACAGCAGTCAGGGAATCCCACTGTTATATCAACGAAATACTGAATCTAGGCCATCAGAAAGAACACCAACTCCATCACCATCATCAACCCTCTCTCAGTCTGCCCTGTCCACCGCTACTTCCACCATATGCAGCTCTCAAGTCCAGCTCACCCTCCCAGACACTGTGAGTAGGTCAAGAAAGTACTCAGTCTCTCATCCGCGTACACTGGGTTTGAACGCCCACATTGCCAAACTAATCTCATTTGAGATGATGCCCTATCGGTTGGTGGAAAGCGCAGCTTTCCGCGAACTCATGGCCTATGCAGTACCACGCTATGACCTACCCAGTCGCCACTTCTTCTCTCGCAAAGCCATCCCAGCCCTCCACCATCATGTTAAAGACCGCATTGTCCATGCACTCAAGCAGTCAGTGAGTGGAAAGGTGCACCTCACAACTGATGCATGGTCCAGTCGGCATGGCCAGGGCCGTTACGTGTCCATCACTGCGCACTGGGTTAATGTGGTGGATGCAGGGTCCACAGGGGACAGCGGTGGTGGTACAGTGCTGCCTAGCCCACGGTATAGGAAACAGTTGGCTGTAGGCGTTCGACCCTCCTCCTCCTCCTCCAGAAGCGAAAGCTCGTCCACAGAGCGCAGTCGTACGAGCACTCCATCTGCAGCCGCCACTGTTGCACACGAGGTGTCCCCCTATCGAGCAGCTAGTGGAAAGCGTCAGCAGGCTGTGTTGCAGATGATGTGTTTGGGCGACAGACACACCGCCGAGGTGCTGGCCGAGTACTTGAAGCGACAAACTGAGTCATGGCTGGGCAGTGTACATTTTGAGGCAGGCAAGGTAGTTAGTGATAACGGCTGTAATTTTGTGGCAGCCATAGCCCTTTCAAAACTCAGCCACATACCTTGCTTGGCTCACACCTTGAACCTGGTGGTGCAGTGCTTCCTCAAAAATTATCCGGAGTTAACAGCCTTGCTCCAGAAGGTGCGAAGACTGTGCGCGCACATCCGCCGGTCGCCTGTACACTCCGTTCGTATGCAGAAGCTGCAGCGATTGCTCCACCTTCCCAACCACCGCCTCATTATCGACATTGCAACAAGGTGGAACTCCACCCTGCACATGGTGGAGCGGCTGTGCGAGCAGAGGCAGGCCATAATGCATTTGTGGGAGGATACACGGCCAGGCACTTTGAGAGCAGACATGGAGTTGACAGGTGTGCAGTGGTCGAAGCTGAAAGACCTCTGTAAAGTCCTTCAGTGTTTTGAGGAATGCACACGGCTGGAAAGCGCAGACGACGCCATCCTAAGCATGAGCATCCCACTTATGAGTCTGCTCATGCAAACTTTGACGCACCTTAAGGAGCAGGCGTCTGCAGCCAATGTTGATGAGGAGGAAGAGGAGGAGGGAATCCTTGATGACATTCAGCCATTGTCTGCTCAGGGACCTCTCCTGGACGAGGTGGAGGAAGAAGAGGAGGAGGAGGATGATGATGGGGATGATTACTTAGGGGAGGAGGATGCATCTCGTGGGGCAAGTGAAAATGTTGGCGTGGCAAGGTCTGGTACAGGGTTTGTGCGTGACTGGAGGGATGTGGATTTGCCAGAAAGTGCTCCTCCAACCAGCACTCGCAGTGCATCATTGACACCGGGAACATTGGCCCACATGTCAGATTATGCCTTGCAGATCCTAAAAAGGGACCCCCGCATTGCCAAAATGATGAACGATGACGAATACTGGTTGGCCAGCATCCTGGATCCACGCTATAAAGGCAAATTACAAAACATCATGCCACAGGAGAACCTTGACCTAATATTGGCTAATAAACATGCAACTCTGGTAAATCGGTTGCTTGAGGCATTCCCAGCACACAGCAGCGGTGAAGGTTGTCACACGAGCCGTATGGGCCGGGGGCAGCTTGGCAGAGGTGTTCATGGTGCACACAGCAGAAGTGGCGTTGGAGACAGGGGTTTCATGACAATGTTGTGGACTGATTTTTCAAGTACCGCTCACACAACTGGTAATACTGTATCGATGGAAAGTGACAGGAGACAGCAGTTGTCAACTATGGTTGCAAACTACTTTTCCTCCCATATCGATGTTCTCCCACACAGGTCATTCCCCTTTGACTATTGGGCCGCTAAACTGGACACCTGGCCTGAATTGGCACAATATGCCTTACAGGAGCTCGTTTGCCCAGCTGCAAGTGTACTATCGGAAAGAGTCTTCAGTGCAGCTGGATCAATCCTGACAGAAAAAAGGACCCGTCTGTCAACCCAAAATGTGGATAATCTAACCTTCATTAAAATGAACCATGCATGGGTTTCCAAGGATTTTGTCCCAACTTCCCCTGATGACACATAGGGTGACAGAAAAATGGCTTGCTTTGGTCCACCTCTCCCTGGGACTTGACCTATTTCGCCTTTTCCATCAGCTGAATGTCCAACATCAACATATGCCACTTTCTAAAACTCCCTAACTGTGCTGCCTCCCCCCCCCATGGCCGGGGTCACTACCTAGCGCACGACACCGTGCGAGTGCCGTTGCCCTGGACAGGTGGGTAGGCCGACTCTTGGGCGCGGGCACAGGCACAGGGTCCCTCATAGTGCAATCAAGTGTCTCTGACGGTGGTGGTGCACACACGCCGTCAGACACACCGCCGTACTATGAGGGGCCCAGTGCCAGTACCGACGCCCACGAGTGGGCCCCCCTTGCTTGAGCAGGGCCCCAGCATTTGCAATCTTTACCTCTCCCTGCTCCTCCGCTGTGTAGTCTGGGCCGTCAAATCCATACTGTGCCTGACACCGTCTGAGCCTGCCTCCTGATGTATAGACATATATTTTGAATGTGTACGCTATCCATACATGTTATCCGGGGATATGGAACCCTTTCTCACCTTTGTGCAATCACGTGTAATCCATACTGGGCGTGAGAACGGCTGGCAAGCTGTTAAGCAAGCTACAGCACCTGTGGTTTGCACACATAAGTTTTTCATTTTTTCAGGAATGACGGTTAGGCCTAATTCCGGAACTGCGGTTGACCTGCACTTACTGGGAAATCATCATTCGCGGGTAATAATTGTATTTAGTGATCCCCATCACTAACGTTCAGCGGGTTATCTGCACCTGTAAGCGACAAACGCTGGCCTTTTCAGTGTAGCGCACATGCAGCCACGGACATATAAGGGCATGACACCAGTTATTGGCCAATCTCATGTGCCAGAGCCTCACGTGTCCCTCTAGTAAGCCGGACTCGGACCGCGGGGCATGACGGAGTCTCGTTCGTTAACGGAATTAAGCTTGCAATGTGTGCATCTTTTCTGTAGCTGGCATGGTTGAGGTTTCCCAGGTGGAGTCGAATTTAACCGTAGGCTCCACTCCTGGTGGTGCCCTTCTGGACATTCCTTTAAGGTTCAGCTTTGCAACCACACTGCCCACGTAAAACAAACACTTTGCCTTCATGAACGCTGTTTGGAGGGTCATGACTCGTGGGAATAACGCCGCCTAATCAGTTAACCTGCTAGAGAGATCCTTCGTTGCTCCCAAGCATGACATCACACTCCCTAGGAGGAAGGTAATGCCACTGTGGCGACCGTACTCCTGGAGGCGACACAAGTGCACTGATGCCCAGCCAATGCTCGATGAATCTGCTGGTACATTGACCCAGACCACTACATTCCCCTCGCACGCTACACGGCCTGAATCTGACCCTGATGAAACTCAAGTTACCCTTCCCATATACAGTTCCATCTTACACGGTGACAAAGAGGAAGCTGCAGATGAAAGTGCAGGTTCGGCCCACCCGCCATCAGACACACCACCGTACTATCAGGGGCCCTGTGCCAGTGCCGTCGCCAACGAGTGGGCCCCCCCTGCTTGCTCAGGATCACAGCACTTGCAAGGTTGAAATACTGTGCAGTGAGATGGAAGATGGGGACGACGATGAGTCCAGACTAGTACAGGGATTCCCTAGCGAGGAGACTTATTTGATTGTTTTCAATGTTGGGACAGCAATTTTTGGGGAGCACTATACTCTGGAGAATGATAGATGGGGCCCACCATACACTGGAACATTCCAAAGGTGGACATCAGACACTGGAGCAGCATTTACAGGGCCCATTATACACTAGAGTATTAGAAATGGGGCCCATTATGTTTGGAGCATTATTTGGGCCCATAAGACAGTGGAGCTTCATCCATGGGGACCAACATATACTGTAGCATTATGTGGAGCTCATCATATACTGTTTCAAACATTATATGGGACCAATGATTCTGTATGGAGAAATAGATGGGCCTCGTCATGAGATGTAAAAAGTGAAGTATTTTTCATTGTACTATACCGCTATTTCTCTGCCGTATCGGAGCATGATGAGTTGTGGTATGTGTTAAAGGGGCGCTCTTTCGCCCAGGGCACATGAAAACCTGGAGCCAGCCCTACCCCCCCCACAACTTTAGCCAAATAACCCCCATTTTTCAGTGCGTAACTTGTATTATGAAGTTAATTAAGGTTGACAAGCTTAAGTAAGAAGAATTGATGCTTTTGGCATTCAAATGGGCACTGTAGGTGTGTTTCCTGTCCTCCTCTCACTGCCGACTTTTATTCCCCATTGACTTACATTGGGTTTCGTGTTTCGGGACGACCCCGACTTTTCCCTATAATCGGCCGATCTTGCTCGACCCGACTTTTGGAAAAGTCGGGTTTCACGAAACGAAACTTGACCCTAAAAAACCAAAAGTCGCTCAACTCTACTCACAATGTATGAAGAGACATGCGGACAAAAGACGCCTGGATGCTCCAAACTTTCGGCCCGGAGATAAGGTGTGGCTCTCCTCCAAGTACATCCATTTGAAGATGCCCTCCTACAAATTGGGCCCCTGTTTCATCGGTCCCTTTGAAGTCTTGAAACAAATTAACGCAGTCTCGTATAAATTGAAATTGCCTGCTTCATTATGTGTGCCTAACTCTTTCCATGTTTCCCTCCTCAAACCTCTAGTTTTGAGCTCGTTCTTCAAGGACCCGGGTAGAACTCCTGATCCCGTCAGTGAGGAGGATGTCTTTGAGGTAAAAGATATCTTGGCCACAAAGAGAGTAAGGGGTAAGACCTACTTCATGGTGGATTGGAAGGGCTTCGGTCCTGAGGAGAGGTCTTGGGAGTCCAAAGAAAATATCCAGGCTCCTGTTCTATTGGAGAGATTTAACACAGGCTTGAAAAAGAGTGGGCGTAAGGAGGGATACTGTAATACCTGTGCCTGCATGAGGTCCCCGCCGGGCTCCCCGTCCCCTCGCTGTGGCGCCCGTAACTCCTCAGGGCCCCCATCGGGGAACCCCACTCTCAGACTACTCCCTGCCGCCCTGCTGCTCCTGTTACCTGGCGTGCGACCAGCACATCCCCGGGTATGAGGCTTAAGTCACACGTTCGCGCGCTCCTGGTCTCTTAAAGAGACAGAGTGCATTTTTCAAATATGTTATTAACCAATGGTATTCGTGTGTGTTATTTCTAGCCCCTCTGCCATAGAGAGGGTGCCAGAGCAACAAGTGTTTACTGTTGCTAGTTCCGGTTTTGTGTTCTGACGTGCCTGTGACCAGTTGTGTCTCTTCCGTGTGCAGCCAGTATCCTGCTAATACTGTTTGTCTTCCTAGTCTAATAGCGGCGTACTATTCCACACCCAAGACGATACCAGTGCTGCCTGTGCAAGTAACTGTAACAACCTTCTGGTATCACTGCATGGCCTCCCATCTCCCACACACCAACTTACTCACTGCTTCAGGTCATGCTGTGATTTCTCTCTGCCACCAGCTCCTTGCCTTGTCTCCTGTCTGCTATGTTCATGTTTCCTGACTGTCTGTATAGGTGGGCAGCGCCTGAACTCTCTGCTTTTTATGGAGTTAGGGTGCACCTTGCTAATGTGTCCCTGACCAACTACCTCGAGCCCTCTACTATTTAGGGCTGCCCCACCCACTGGAACATTGCCTGTGCAATGTCTAAACTCAGTTAGTGGTTTTGCTGCTGATTAATCCAAGCTCTGTCCTGTGTTTCTCCATCTCCGGTGGCTACACTCCTAGCTTTGTCTTGTGACTGTCTGCCTGCCCTTCTGGAGGCAGAATATCATGGTCTCTGTGCTATAGCTCCTGCCCTTGTCTTGCCTAGTACCTTCGTTCGCCCTACAGGAGGCAGAATATCCTGGTCCTTGAGTCTTTGTCCCTGTACCTTGTCTGAACTCTGTCCTACCACTGCCTCCTTGTCTTTGGCTTCTTTCCCTGCTGTGTCTTTCCTTGTGTCCTCCCTCTCCATGCTCTGTACCCTTGCAGCTCTGCCTGCTCTGCACCCTTGCAGCTCTGCACCCATGCAGCTCTGCCTACTCTGCACCCTTGCAGCTCTGCCTGCTCTGCACCAGTGCAGCCCTGCCTACTCTGCACCAGTGCAGCCCTGCCTGCTCTGCACCAGTGCAGCTCTGCCTGCTCCACTCTCTTCCAACTCTGTCTGCTCTGTAGGCTCTGCCTGTTCTCAGTACTCTTGCGGATGCTGCTTGGTTCTATGGCTGCAGGACCTCTTGCCTACTCCGCACTCCTGCGGCTCTGCCTACTCCGCACTCCTGCGGCTCCACCTACTTTGCACTCCTGCGGCTCCGCCTACTCCGCACTCCTGCCTGTATCCATACCTGCACCTCCTGGGTGAACAGGTCCAAAACCTGTTCCTTCATATTCCACTCTGTTGTGAATTCTCTTGCTCGGACTTTCTGAGCTGGAGCTCCCTCTGCGCCCTCTGGTTGTTACTGGGAGTAGTGGAGCTGGCCAGGTTTATGGAAGTTTTCCACCTGACAACGATAATTGGGAATCTGGGATTACTGGCTGGGATATTTTAATGTGAGAGACAGGCCTCTATTCCTTATATTTAAAGACTCTATAGAAACAGGGTCTGTTCCTTTTGATTGGCGGCAAGCAAATGTGGTACCAATATTCAAAAAGGGGTGTAAAAGGGAACCTGGAAACTATAGGCCGGTAAGCTTAACATCTGTTGTGGGTAAAATTTTTGAAGGGTTTCTAAGGGATACCATTATGGAATATCTCAATGTTAATAAATGTTTAACTCCATATCAACATGGATTTATGAAGGATCGCTCCTGTCAAACTAACCTGATCAGCTTCTATGAGGATGTAAGCTCTCAAATGGACCAAGGAGAATCATTGGATGTCATTTATCTCGACATCTCTAAAGCATTTGACACTGTCTCACATAAAAGATTGGTAAGTAAGATGAGAAAGCGTGGGCTAGGGGAAAATGTGTGTAGATGGGTACAGTTGTGGCCAAAAGTATTGACACCCCTGCAAATCTGTCAGATAATACTCAGTTTCTTCCTGAAAATGATTGCAAACACAAATTCTCTGGTATTATTATTTTCATTTAATTTGTCTTACATGAAAAAACACAAAAGAGAATGAAGCAAAAAAAGCAAAACATTGATCATTTCACACAAAACTCAAAAAATGGGCCAGACAAAAGTATTGGCACCCTCAGCCTAATACTTGGTTGCACAACCTTTAGCCAAAATAACTTTGCACTCCTGCGGCTCCACCTACTCCGCACTCCTGCCTGTATCCATACCTGCACCTCCTGGGTGAACAGGTCCAAAACCTGTTCCTTCATATTCCACTCTGTTGTGAATTCTCTTGCTCGGACTTTCTGAGCTGGAGCTCCCTCTGCGCCCTCTGGTTGTTACTGGGAGTAGTGGAGCTGGCCAGGTTTATGGAAGCTTTCCACCTGACAACGATAATTGGGAATCTGGGATTACTGGCTGGGATATTTTAATGTGAGAGACAGGCCTCTATTCCTTATATTTAAAGACTCTATAGAAACAGGGTCTGTTCCTTTTGATTGGCGGCAAGCAAATGTGGTACCAATATTCAAAAAGGGGTGTAAAAGGGAACCTGGAAACTATAGGCCGGTAAGCTTAACATCTGTTGTGGGTACAATTTTTGAAGGGTTTCTAAGGGATACCATTATGGAATATCTCAATGTTAATAAATGTTTAACTCCATATCAACATGGATTTATGAAGGATCGCTCCTGTCAAACTAACCTGATCAGCTTCTATGAGGATGTAAGCTCTCAAATGGACCAAGGAGAATCATTGGATGTCATTTATCTCGACATCTCTAAAGCATTTGACACTGTCTCACATAAAAGATTGGTAAGTAAGATGAGAAAGCGTGAGCTAGGGGAAAATGTGTGTAGATGGGTACAGTTGTGGCCAAAAGTATTGACACCCCTGCAAATCTGTCAGATAATACTCAGTTTCTTCCTGAAAATGATTGCAAACACAAATTCTCTGGTATTATTATCTTCATTTAATTTGTCTTAAATGAAAAAACACAAAAGAGAATGAAGCAAAAAAAGCAAAACATTGATCATTTCACACAAAACTCAAAAAATGGGCCAGACAAAAGTATTGGCACCCTCAGCCTAATACTTGGTTGCACAACCTTTAGCCAAAATAACTGCGACCAACCGCTTCCGGTAATCATCAATGAGTTTCTTACAATGCTCTGCTGGAATTTTAGACCATTCTTCTTTGGCAAACTGCTCCAGGTCCCTGATATTTGAAGGGTGCCTTCTCCAAACTGTCATTTTTAGATCTCTCCACAGGTGTTCTATGGGATTCAGGTCTGGACTCATTGCTGGCCACCTTAGAAGTCTCCAGTGCTTTCTCTCAAACCATTTTCTAGTGCTTTTTGAAGTGTGTTTTGGGTCATTGTCCTGCTGGAAGACCCATGACCTCTGAGGGAGACCCAGCTTTCTCACACTGGGCCCTACATTATGCTGCAAAATTTGTTGGTAGTCTTCAGACTTCATAATGCCATGCACACGGTCAAGCAGTCCAGTGCCAGAGGCAGCAAAGCAACCCCAAAACATCAGGGAACCTCCGCCATGTTCGACTGTAGGGACCGTGTTCTTTTCTTTGAATGCCTCTTTTTTTCTCCTGTAAACTCTATGTTGATGCCTTTGCTCAAAAAGCTCTACTTTTGTCTCATCTGACCAGAGAACATTCTTCCAAAACGTCTGAGGCTTTTTCAGGTAAGTTTTGGCAAACTCCAGCCTGGCTTTTTTATGTATCGGGGTAAGAAGTGGGGTCTTCCTGGATCTCCTACCATACAGTCCCTTTTCATTCAGACGCCAACGGATAGTACGGGTCGACACTGTTGTACACTCAGACTGCAGGGCAGCTTGAACTTGTTTGGATGTTAGTCGAGGTTCTTTATCCAACATCCGCACAATCTTGGGTTGAAATCTCTTGTCAATTTTTCTTTTCCGTCCACATCTAGGGAGGTTAGCCACAGTGCCATGGGCTTTAAACTTCTTAATGACAGTGCACACGGTAGACACAGGAACATTCAGGACTTTGGAGATGGACTTGTAGCCTTGAGATTGCTCATGCTTCCTCACAATTTGGTTTCTCAAGTCCTCAGACAGTTCTTTGGTCTTCTTTCTTTTCTCCATGCTCAATGTGGTTCACAAAAGGACACAGGACAGAGGTTGAGTAAACTTTAATCCATGTCAACTGGCTGCAAGTGTGATTTAGTTATTGCCAACACCTGTTAGGTGCCACAGGTAAGTTACAGGTGCTGTTAATTACACAAATTAGAGAAGCATCACATGATTTTTCGAACAGTGCCAATACTTTTATCCACCCTCTTTTTTATGTTTGGTGTGAAATTATATCCAATTTTGCTTTAGGACAATTCTTTTTGTGTTTTTTCATTTAAGACAGACAAATTAAATGAAGATAATAATACCAAAGAATTTGTGTTTGCAATCATTTTCAGGAAGAAACTGAGTATTATCTGACAGAATTGCAGGGGTGTCAATACTTTTGGCCACAACTGTAGGTAGCTGGCTTAGTGATAGAAAACAAAGAGTGGTTATTAATGGGGCATACTCAGATTGGGCCAGGGTTACTAGTGAGGTACCACAGGGTTCTGTATTGGGCCCCCTACTATTTAATATATTTATTAATGATCTAGTGGATGGCTTACACAGTAAAATATCAGTATTTGCAGATGATACAAAACTATGTAAGGTAGTTAACACAAAGGAGGACAGTTAGCAACTACAGACAGATTTGAGTAAATTGGAGAATTGGGCTGAAAAATGGCAAACGAGGTTTAACACAGATAAGTGTAAGGTTATGCACATGGGAAGGAGAAACAGATGCTACAATTACTTACTAAATGGGAAACTGCTGGGGAAATCAGACATGGAAAAAGACTTAGGCATCTTAGTCAATAAGAAGCTAAATTGGAGTGCCCAGTGTCAGGCAGCTGTCACCAAAGCAAATAGGGTCATGGGATGCATTAGAAGAGGTCTGGGGACACCAGATGAAAACATAATTCTCCCACTGTACAAATCACTCGTCAGACCACACTTGGAGTATTGTGTGCAATTTTGGACACCGGTGCTCAAGAAAGACATTACTGAACTTGAAAGGGTTCAAAGGCGGGCTACTAAAATGATAAATGGAGTTGGTTCACTACAATACCCAGAAAAGTTATCAAAATTAGGTCCATTTACTCTAGAAAAGAGAAGACTTAGGGGAGAACTAATATATATGTACAAGTATATCAGAGGGCAATACAGACATCTCTCCAATGAACTGTTTGTACCAAGGACTGTGACAAGAACAAGGGGGCATTCTCTTCGTTTGGAGGAAAGACAATTTCTGCACCAGCAAAGAAGAGGGTTCTTCACGGTAAGAGCAGTGAGACTCTAGAATTAGAAATCAGCAAATAATTCCAGCGGATGCTTCCTACTTGGCCATAAAATCCATTTTATTTTTATCTTTTAAAATAGTTCCATGTGGCAGAAACCCAAATATATACAGGGGGTCAGAAGAAAAAAGGGCACACTGCTGCTTTATGCGTGCAGACTACGCGTTTCGACCTTACTAGGTCTTCTTCTAGACCTAGAAACGCGTAGTCTGCACGCATAAAGCAGCAGTGTGCCCTTTTTTCTTCTGACCCCTGTATATATTTGGGTTTCTGCCACATGGAACTATTTTAAAAGATAAAAATAAAATGGATTTTATGGCCAAGTAGGAAGCATCCGCTGGAATTATTTGCTGTTTTTTGTTTCTATTGCAACATGGGTGTGCCTCTCCCATTACAACTCCGTGCGGCTTCCTGGCAGTGAGCAGAACCACTAAGGATGTCTAACTGGGTGAGCTGGCTATAATTTTTCTTGTTTGAGACTCTAGAATTCCCTTCCCGAGGAAGTGGTGATGGCCAACTCACTGAATGAAATTAACGCAGTCTCATATAAACTGAAATTGCCTGCTTCATTATGTGTGCCTAACTCTTTCCATGTTTCCCTCCTCTAACCTGTAGTTTTGAGCTCCTTCTTTAAGGACCCGGGTACTACTCCTGCTTCCGTCAGTGAGGTGTGTTATGAATGAGTCACCATTGGAGGCAAAAACAGAAATACTAGCTAAGTCCAGAAAACAAGAGAAGTTGGCAGCTATCGGATTGCAGACCCCTGAACCTATCAACAACAACTAGCAGTAGCCGTGGGGGCTTCCTACGGTGCCCTAGACCCCTCGTCACAGCCGGAGAACTACATAGCCTAAAGACAGAAAGGGAAATCTAAACTGCCCCAGAGCAGACCCCAAAGCAATAGGCAGCCCCCAACATATAGTGACGGTGAAGCAAGATGAAAAAACACTTACACAGATAGAAAGATAGGCTGAGCAAATGATGGGGTCCAAGCTAACTAGATAGGACAGGATAGAAAAGCTGCTGTCTGCAATCCGCCAAAACCCCTATCAAAACAAGGGCCAACAGGCTGATAAGGAAAAAAGCCCTGAGGACACTAGGCTTCAAAAAGACTATTTCAGCACTCAGGTATTTTCTGAAGACAGAGCAAAAAAGAATTCAGCTCACCCCAGCAGGGAATGGCAGAAATCCAGAAAAAACAAGGCAAAGCAAAACAGAACACAAATGCAAAAAGCAGAGCAGAAAAACTTAGCTTTTAAGGAGCAGGAATCAGACTGGACTCCTAGAATCCTTCAGAGAGATCACCAGCATGGAAGAAGGGCGTCGGCTGTCTTATATCCAGTCAGCAATTCCTGTCACCCAGTCATCATCATCATACCCAGGTGCTTTGTAATCAGCCTCACTACCTTCCTTCACCAGAAGAGGGAGTTCATCAGACCTCAATGGTGAAGGGGAAAATGAACTCACAACAGAGGAGGATGTCTTTGAGGTAAAAGAAATCTAGGCCACAAAGAGAGTAAGGGGTAAGACCTACTTCTTGGTGGATTGGAAGAGCTTCGGTCCTGAGGAGAGGTCTTGGGAGTCCAAAGAAAACATCCTGGCTCCTCTTCTATTGGAGAGATTTTACGCAGGCTTGAAAAAGAGGGGGCGTAATGAGGGGGATAATGTAATACCTGTGACTGCACGGGGTCCCCGCCGGGCTCCCCGTCCCCTCACTGTGGCGCCCGTACCTCCTCGGGGCCCCCGTCGGGGATCCCCGCTCTCTGCCTGCTCCCTGCCGCCCTGCAATCCCTGTTACCTGGCGCACGGCCGGCACATCCCGGGGTATGAGGCTTAAGTCTCATGTGCGCGCTTTACCCGTTCTCTTAAAGAGACAGGGTGCATTTTTCAAAAATGTTAATAACCAATGGTATTCTTGTGTGTGTTATTTCTAGCCTCTCTGCCATAGAGAGGGCGCCGGTGCAACAAGTGTTTCCTGTTGCTAGTTCTGGTTTTGTGTTCTGATGTGCCAGTGACCAGTTGTGTCTCTTCCGTGTCCAGCCAGTATCCTGCTAATACTGTTTGTCTTCCTAGACTATCAGCGGCTTACTATTCCACACCCAAGACGATACCAGTGCTGCCTGTGCAAGTACCTGTAACAACCCTGCTGGCATCACTGCATGGCTTCACATCTCCTGCACACCAACTTACTCACTGCTCCAGGTCATGCTGTGATTTCTCTATGCCGCCAGCCTTGTCTCCTGTCTGCTATGTTCATGTTTCCTGTCTGTATAGGGGGGCGGCGCCTGAACTCTCTGCTTCTTATGGAGTCAGGGTGCACCTTGCTAATGAGTCCCTGACCAACTACCTAGAGCCCTCTACTATTTAGGGCTGCCCCACCCAGTGGAACATTGCCTGTGCAATGTCTAAGCACAGTTAGTATTTTTCTGCTGAGTAAGCCAGGCCGTGTCCTGTGTTTCTCCTTCTCTGGTGGCTACACTCCTAGCTTTGTCTTGTGCCTGTCTGTCTGCCGTCCAGGAGGCAGAATATCCTGGTCTCTGTGCTATAGCTCCTGCCCTTGTCTTGCCTAGTACTGCCGTCCACCCTCCAGGAGGAAGAATATCCTGGTCCTTGAGTCTATGTCCCGTAACTTGTCTGAACTCTGTCCTACTCCTGCCTCCTTGTCTTTGGCTTCTTTCCCTGCTGTGTCTTTCCTTATGTCCTCCCTGTCCGTGCTCTGCACCCTTGCAGCTCTGCCTTCTCTGCACCCTTGCAGCTCTGCGTGCTCTGCACCCTTGCAGCTCTGCCTGCTCCGCTCTCTTGCGACTCTGCCTGCTCTGTAGGCTCTGCCTGATCTCAGTACTCTTGCGGATCCTGCTTGGTTCTACTGCTGCAGAACCTCTTGCCTACTCCGCACTCCTGCGGCTCTGCCTACTTCGCACTACTGCCTGTATCCATACCTGCACCTCCTGTGTGAACATGTCCAAAACCTGTACCTTAATATTTCACTCCTTCCTGCTTGTATCAATACCACCTGTTTCTTCATATACCACTCCTGCCTGCCCTGTGTCTCTCCTGTGCCATCCTGCCCTGTGCCTCAAAGCGGTGCCCGCTTGTCCTGTGTCTCAAGCCGTGCCCACCTGTCCTGTGTCCCAAGCCGTGCCCGCCTGTCCTGTGTCTCAAGCAGTGCCCGCCTGTGTCTCAAGCTGTGCCCGCATGCCCTGTCTCAGCTGTGCATGCCGTGTCTACTTGCCTGCCTGTCAGTCGCACCTGTCCAAGTGCCTTGTCCCCGAGTGGGATCAGCAGCCACAGCCAGACACCACCCTGGAGTGGCACCTGGCAGCTACCTGCAGCACAAGCCGCACAACCCTTCCAGGGTAGTCTGGTTTGTGGCACAGTGGGGCCACAACCCCCCCAGCTCGCGCTAATCAGCCAAGGCGCAAGCGTGACAGTTTGCACAGGCCATGGTCCCCGCTTATTCCCATGTGCTTCCGTTCGCAGAGCGTCATGAACTTGTTTCCTGCCAGTATGAGCAACTGGAAGAATTTATTCCGCCCTGCGTGGTTCCAATTGTTGAGACTTCGGAACCAATCATTGGCTCCAATGCCATCTACAATCAGCTCCTGGCTTATGAGAAGCTCGACCCTGCAGGTCCGCCAAGGTTCTATGGGAATCCTAAGGAGTGCCAAGGGTTCCTGGTGCAGTGCCTGCGGTACATTGAGTGGAATCCAACCCGTTTCCCCTCTTATTGGGTGAAAGTGGGATATATAATGTCCTACCTAGCAGGAGAAGCTTTGATGTGGATCTGGCCCCTCTGGGAAGCAAGGGATCCTATCGTCACGGACCTAGAGGCCTTCGTAGTGGCCTTCTGTAAAGTCTTTGGTGTGCCTCGCCCAGCTGCTCCTGCAAAGTCTTCCCTTTCTAGGTCTGAGAGGCGAAACCCGTGAGAAAACCGCCACGTCAGACCACGACCGTCCAAGACCCTCCTGTTCCTCCATCCATCAAGGCAGCTACCCGAGTTAAACCCAAGGAGACTGATAAGAGTGGGCTGGTAAAACAACAGCCTGAAACCAGTCGTAAAAAGGGCATACAGTATTGCTGCGGTTGTGTGGAATACCCGGACGGCTACTGTCCGAAGGAGCTCACGCTCCAAAACCTTGGGTCAGTGGGAGAGGCCTCCCTTGGTGAGAGTCCCTCCTCCCCACTAAAATCAGTGACTGTTCCCGTGCCTTGTGGGAGCTTTGGCCCTGCAGATGTGTTAAAGCTGCAAGCCAGACGGAGTCTGTGTGGAGTTCCGGTTCCACAGCTCCAGAATCCTGTGAAGGTGTTTGGTGATGGTTGTGCCCTACTTATGAACAGTTCAGTGTCGAAGGGTCAACTACAGCTCCAAATCGGAGTGTTGTATTTAGAGAAGTTTATTTTCCACTTGCTGACCAGTTTGCCCATCAGTCCTTCTGAGCCGGGTACTCTACTGCCTGTTCCGGTCCGAAGACTCAGCGTGGTGCTGCACTTGGAGCTACCTAATCACCAAAGTTGCAAGGTCTGGCTACAGTGTTGTTACCTTCCCCACCTGTTCTACTGGCTATTGAGTCATGGTGTGTTATTGTCACTGAAGAAAAGGAAGCAGTGGCACCCTCTCCACACACCTCCTGTGACCATTTCCCAGAAGCATCCCTGTCACTTGAAAATTTTTCTCTAGGACATGGGCAGAAGATGGATCCTGTGAGCATGCCTTCAGATTCCATGTGGCAGGTGGATGAAGAAGTTGGAGCAGAAGCTCTTGTATCTCTGTTTTTAACCAACCAGGAGGAACAGGTCCAGTTTTCTTCTGATAACGGGTGAAAGATGGATCCACTGTGGGTACCCTCAACTTCTAGCTGGCCGGCTAGTGACGATACTAAGGAGGAGTTCCAATTTACTTGGCATAACAGGCTGAAGTTGGATCCAGTGAAGGTGTCTTCAGTTTCCAGGGGGCCGGTTGGTGTTGAGGGCATATCAAGGGCTTCCAAGTCACTGCTTTTGTCAACCAGGTGAAAGAGGTTCTGGCCCTTGTATCTTCAGTGTGTGAAGTTGACCTTTCTGGGCACAAAGAGACTTGGCAACCTGAGTTCCCTGATGTCACACCTACCTCATCCAAGGGATGTCGTGATGGCTGTGACTGTGTGCACTCCCATACTGCTTCTGCAAGTCATTCTGGCAGGCTTGAAGAGGGGCCATAAAGGGGGGGGTACTGTAACAACCCTGCTGGCATCACTGCATGGCCTCCCATCTCCCGCACACCAACTTACTCACTGCTCCAGGTCATGCTGATTTCTCTCTGCCGCCAGCTCCTTGCCTTGTCTCCTGTCTGCTATGTTCATGTTTCCTGACTGTGTGTATAGGGGGACAGCGCCAGAACTTTGCTTGTGCAAAACGTTTCAGCTCATCCAGAGCTTTTGTCAATTGTGAATAGTTAGGGTGTGTGCACACGTTGCGGATTCTGTTGCGCATTTTTCCGCACAGATTTGTCCAAAACCACAGGTTTAGCGTGCGGTTTTTCCCTGCGGTTTGACACCTGTCATGGAGCAGGTGCCAAACCGCTGCGGAATCCGCACAAAGAATTGACATGCTGTGGTTTTGAAACCGCAGCAAATCTGCGCGTTAAGATCTGCAACGTATGCACTGCGTTTTTCTTTTTACATAGACTAAAATGGTACTGTACAGTGCAGCAGAAACTGCTGCGGATCCTCAGGGCCAAACCCACTGCAGATCTGCAGCAGAATCCACAACGTGTGCACACACCCTTACAAAGTATTACAACATATATAGAAAAAAACAAGGAAATGACATCACAAAATAAATCAAAGAAGCAAATTAATTAAAAATCCAACAAAACCTGACCAAACATCAAATAATTACCAGAACATAAAAATAAAAAAAAAATTTTTCAAACAAACTTATACCACAATTGCATTATAGTAATACCTCCTTTTTCTTATATAATACACGAACTATCTATAATAAATTTTATATATATATTACTTTATCATTTATTTTTATTTTTTTTAAATTTTAAACTTTTTTTTGGCTTTTCTTTAAAAAAAAAATATTTTATATTATTCCTTTTTTAATCATATATAATCATGTGCCAATAAAACAAAAAGATTTTTTGAAGAGATGAAGTTTTTTGTCCGGATTGTTTGAACAAATGTCACATTTATCTGTATAGGATATTATAAATGGAGGATATAAAAGATATGCTCACATATTTATATTTAAGGTTCTATTAGCACATGATTATATATGATTAAAAAAGGAATAATATAAAAAAAAAATTTTTAAAAAAAGTTTAAAATTTTAAAAAAATAAAAATAAATTATAAAGTAATATAAAATATATACAAAATTTATTATAGATAGTTTGTGTATTATATAAGAAAAAGGAGGTATTAATATAATGCAATTGTGGTATAATTTTGTTTGCAAAAAAATATATATTTTTTTTTTATTTTTATGTTCTGGTAATTATTTGATGTTTGGTCAGGTTTCTTTGGATTTTTAATTAATTTGCTTCTTCGATTTATTTAGTGATGTCATTTCCTTGTTTTTTTCTATATATGTTGTAATACTATGTAACTATTCACAATTGACAAAGGCTACGGATGAGCTGAAACCTTTTGCCGTTTGCTGTGATGATTAAAGCAAATTAAATCAACACATGTGAGTGCCGGGATTTCCTCTTTTCTTGGATGAATCATTCCCTCCACGTGCACCACGATATCGACTGGAGTGGCGACTGTTTTTCATTATCATAAAGTTTATTTTACAAGCTTCTGTAGAATGGCACAATGCCAGTCATTCAAGAGTTAATTCTTTGGAACACAGAGAGACTTTCTAGCCAATGAAACCACAGTATAAAACACCTGTGGTAACTATGGCAACTGCGGTGATGTCATACACACATGCATTTAGGATACAGGAGAAGATTCCAGAACCACAAGTCATACAGCCGTAGGAGGAGACGTACATGATGTGTCTGGAGACCTGGAGCTTCATCACTCCACAATGGGAGGAAGGGGACACCGCCTAGCCAGCCAGATCAGCCATACCTCCTAGCCAGCCAGATGAGCCATACCGCCTAGCCAGCCAGATCAATGGGGTGACAGATGTTGCAGCCAGATCTCCCTCACGTCCAGTACTCGCCGCCTTCACCTTTATGTGTACGGCCTGGAGAGGTCGCATTAGGCTTCTCCATAACAAATATGACGCAATGTACAAATTCTGGTACAATTTGCTGTTACATGTTGGCATTAACCTTCTAAGCCCAAGGGAAGGGCAGTCCTGCAGCCATGGTTCCCTAGAGGTTTCCTCCACAGGGGGTTTTTCCTCTCCTGAGTGCTGAAGGACGATTCTTCGTGAGTCGGGGGTTCTGCCATTTTCAGTGTCTTTTTCATAGTAATTGGCTGATTCTAAATTTCAGACACTGAATGAAATAGTAACTATGAGATTTGGAATAAAATTTGGTCGATTTAACATCCAATAAAAGTGTTTTGTGTGTTTCTTTCACAATCTTGGGTTGGTGGGATTTTGTTGGGGATCAGAATCCAGCATCTATGATCAGGCCGTGAAGCCAGATATGGAGTCAGAGCAATTTAACCCTGCGCTGGAAGACAGGACGGAGCAGAGATGATAAAGTGTTACTGCACAATTAGCACAAGTTCACACTCTTCCTCGCATTCAGATACACGAGGGGATTCAGGGCCGAATTGGGACTAAAAAGCAGCCCTGGCACACAAAATTCACCAGGCCACATACAATAAGTGTCCTCAACCCAAATCGTAGAACACTGATAGGTCATGTAAGATTTTGCTTTATCCGTTACCAGGGCCATAACAAAGTATTTTGGTGCCCAAGGCAGATGAAGCCGAAGGCGCCCATTTTGCCTTTCTACCCAGCTAAGTCTCCTGCAGCACATCCCGACACATAGTCCTTTAAAAATAACATTGTTATTAAAATGCTCCTGAATAAAAAATATCTGTCCATATTATGACCTAAATCTGACTCTTATAAAATATGGCCTCCACACTGTCCTGTAGTCCATCTGTTCAGAGATGGTAGCTGGGAAAACACAGAACAACAACTGAAACAATAACATCAGAACAGAAAGCAGGTTACATTCACAATATGCCAAAAACAGCTCTACACCTTAAATAGCGGAATTATAAGAGTGAGCACAATGGACACTCCCAACATGGAATTATCTACTAAAGACATGGAGTCAATAATCCACCAAGAAAATATAACAATATTTTGTATCATTAAATTGTAACAACAAGAAGGCATACACGTATATATACACATACAGTATAACAGTTCCCCAGATACTCAACTCATTGGGGATACAATTGTGGCATGCCTTAAGATGGCTGGGGATCGTCTTTATTGTGCTCACACCATTCACATCATGTGCGGTGAATTTCTACATGTAGTTCCCATTAGTTTCCATTCCCACATTAGTTTTTGCCGGTATTAGATTAGGTCATGCACAATACCACTTACCAATGTATTCTGTCTATGCTTAGACTAGAAACGTATTCGCTTATAGCCATTATTTATTTGCCCATACCTAAGATGGAGTCTGGCCAGTACGCCTGTGATGTGATGCGCACCAGAGCACTGCCGACGGCACCTTTTCATTGACACCTGACAATCAGTGACGTCACAGGGGTTTCCGCTTGACCCGCCGTGTCACCTAGGTCGCCGGAAGTGATGTAATCTCCGGCATATACAACACCACACATGTACCGCAAATTATACCGGAAGGATGCACACCTGCGGTGATATCTCTATAAGGTTAATCTTGTCGCACAGTATGGCATAACCCCCAGAGTAAGTCCACGCGAAACGCACATTGGATCTGCTGAGGTGGTATCCCACCTGGGTAACATGGGTAAAAGTTAATTGCGTATTTGTGCTGGATAGTTTTTACCAATGTGCATGCGGTCTAGCATATAGCAGTGTTATGATTCAGGCCATATTGGCATATACCAATGACTGATGCATATAGACTGGTTACCTGTCTAATCAACTTACCTGCATTCAGCATTTATGATAAAAGGCTATCAATATTGAAACACTAGCACTTTATGGTATTCTATTTTATATACTCTTCCTGCCACAATATACTGTACATGTATATACAGTGCCTTGCGAAAGTATTCGGCTCCCTGGAATTTTTCAACCTTTTCCCACATATTATGCTTCAAACATAAAGATCCCAACTGTAAATTTTTGGTGAAGAATCAGCAACAAGTGGGACACAATTGTGAAGTTGAACGAAATGTATTGGTTATTTTAAATTTTTGTGGAAATTCAGAAACTGAAAAGTGGGGCGTGCAAAATTATTCAGCCCCTTTAACTTAATACTTTGTTGCTCCACCTTTTGCTGCAATTACAGCTGCAAGTCACTTGGGGTATGTCTCTATCAGTTTTGTACATCGAGAGACTGAAATTCTTGCCCATTCTTCCTTGGCAAACAGCTCGAGCTCAGTGAGGTTTGATGGAGATCGTTTGTGAACAGCAGTTTTCAGCTCTTTCCACAGATTCTTGATTGGATTTAGGTCTGGACTTTGACTTGGCCATTCTAACACCTGGATACGTTTATTTGTGAACCATTCCATTGTAGATTTTGCTTTATGTTTGGGATCATTGTCTTGTTGGAAGACAAATCTCCGTCCCAGTCTCAGGTCTTTTGCAGAATCCAACAGGTTTCCTTCAAGAATGGTCTTGAATTTGGCTCCATCCATCTTCCCATCAATTTTAACCATCTTCCCTGTCCCTGCTGAAGAAAAGCAGGCCCAAACCATGATGCTGCCACCACCATGTTTGACAGTGGGGATGGTGTGTTCAGGGTGATGAGCTGTGTTGCCTTTACTTGCCTTTACGCCAAACATATCATTTGGCATTGTTGCCAAAAAGTTCGATTTTTGTTTCATCTGACCAGAGCACCTTCTTCCTCATGTTTGGTGTGTCTCCCAGGTGGCTTGTTGCAAACTTTAAACAACACTTTTTATGGCTGTCTTTGAGAAATGGCTTTCCTCTTGCCACTCTTCCATAAAGGCCAGATTTGTGCAGTGTACGACTGATTGTTGTCCTATGGACAGTCTGTCCCACCTCAGCTGTAGATCTCTGCAGTTCATCCAGAGTGATCATGGGCCTCTTGGCTGCATCGCTGATCTGTCTTCTCCTTGTTAGAGATGAAAGTTTAGAGGAACGGCCGGGTCTTGCTAGATTTACAATGGTATGATACTCCGTCCATTTCAAGAGGATTGCTTGCACAGTGCTCCTTGGGATGTTTAAAGTTTTTTTAAATCATTTTGTATCCAAATTCAGCTTTAAACTTCTTCACAACAGTATCACGGACCAGCCTGTTGTGTTCCTTGGTCTTCATGATGCTCTCTGTGCTTCAAACAGAACCCTGAGACTTTCACAGAGCAGGAGCATTTATATGGAGACTTGATTACATACAGGTGGATTATATTTATCATCATTAGTCATTTAGGACAACATTGGATCATTCACAGATCCACAATGAACTTTTGGAGTGAGTTTGCTGCCCTGAAAGTAAAGGGGGCGAATGATATTGCACGCCCCACTTTCCAGTTTTTGAATTTCCACAAAAATTTTAAATAACCAATAAATTTCATTCAACTTCACAATTGTGTCCAACTTGTTGTTGATTCTTCACCAAAAACTTACTTTTGGTATATTTATGTTTTGAAGCATGATATGTGGGAAAAGGTTGAAAAGTTCCAGGGGGCCAAATACTTTCGCAAGGCACTGTACCAAAATTAGTCCATAAACATTTACATATACTCTGGCACTTCTCGAGAATAATAAATAACAATCTTCGGACTTATATATTGAAAATTAGCCGAAAAAAAGAAGAGATCCAAAAAACAATAAAAAATCATATTTTATTAATGAATATTAAAAGTTTAGCTTAAAAAGATAAACAATAATGCCCAGTAGGAGGCACTCAACCGCCTAACTATAGCCAAATATCACATAAGGTACCATAAGCACTAAATTCGGAAGTAAATTACTGGAATGCAAACCATTTGTGCAAATAATACAATATTTCATAAAAAGCGTACAAAAAATGCCAAAGATTCAGTGAGAAATGTACCAACATATGCAATCACAGCAGTAACATGACAAAGAAATGTCTAAGTACCTGTGGAAATCAGAGCCTGAAACTACACTGAAAAATAGGCTGCAGATGAAAAAAAGAAATAAACCGCAATCAAATGGTAACTGTACCTGAAGTGTGTATGAGTGACAAAGATGGCGCAGCCTCCTCACCCCAACGCACGTTTCACACCCAGCTTCTTCCGGGGGCATGTCCATGTGGAAGGCGGTATGTGTTTAACCCCTTCACCCCCAAGGGTCGTTTGCACGTTCATGACCGGGCCAATTTTTACAATTCTGACCACTGTACCTTTATGAGGTCATAACTCTGGAACGCTTCTTTGGATCCCGGTGATTCTGACAATGTTTTCTCGTGACATATTGTACTTCATGTTAGTGGTAAAATTTCATTCAAATAACTTGCGTTTATTTGTGAAAAAATGGAAATTTGGCAAAAATTTTGAAAATTTCGCAATTTTCCATCTTTGAATATTTATGCCCTTAAATCACAGAGATACGGCACACAAAAAGCTTGATAACTAACATTTCCCACATGTTTACTTTACATCAGCACAATTTTGGAACCAAAATTTTTTTTTGTTAGGAAGTTATAAGGGTTAAAAGTTGACCAGCGATTTCTCATTTTTACAACACCATTTTATTTTTAGGAGCACATCACATTTGAAGCCACTTTGAGGGGTCTATATGATAGAAAATACCCAAAAGTGACACCATTCTAAAAACTGCACCCCTTAAGGTGCTCAAAACCACATTCAAGAAGTTTATTAACCCTTTAGGTTCGTCACAGGAATTTTTTTGAATATTTAAAAAAAAATGAACATCTAACTTTTTTTCACAAAAAAAATACTTCAGGTTCAATTTTTTTTATTTTACCAAGGGTAACAGGAGAAATTGGACTGCAAAAGTTATTGTGCAATTTGTCCTGAGTACGCTGATACCTGATTTGTGGGGGGGAACGACTGTTTCGGCGCATGGTAGAGCTCAGAATGGAAGGAGTGCCGTTTGTCTTTTTCAATGCAAAATTGGCTGGAATTCAGATCGGACGCCATGTCACGTTTGGAGAGTCCCTGATGTACCTAAACAGTGGAAACCCCCTACAAGTGACCCCATTTTGGAAACTAGACCCCCCAAGGAACTTATCTAGATATGTGGTGAGAACTTTGAACCCACAAGGGCTTTACAGAAGTTTATAACGTACAGCGGTACAATTAAAAAATCATATTTTTTCCACAAAAATGATCTTTTCACCCCAATTTTTATTTTCCCAAGGGTAACAGGACCCTAAAAGTTATTGTGCAATTTGTCCTGAGTATGCTGATACCCCACATGTGGGGGTAAACCACTATTTGGGCGCATGGCAGAGCTCGGAAGGGAAGCAGCGCCATTTGACGTTTTTGGCTGGAATTGAGATCGGACATGTCGCGACATGTCGCGATTGGAAAACCCCTGATGTACCTAAACAGTGGAAACCCCCCACAAATGACACCATTTTGGAAACTAGACCCCCTAAGGAACTTATCTAGATGTGTGGTGAGAACTTTGAACCCCCAAGGGCTTCACAGAAGTTTATAACATAAAGCCGTACAATTAAAAAATCATATTTTTTCCACAAAAATGGTCTTTTCATCCTCAATTCTTATTTTTCCAAGGGTAACAGCACCCTAAAAGTTATTGTGCAATTTATCCTGAGTACGCTGATACCCCACATGTGGGGGTAAACCACTATTTGGGCGCATGGCAGAGCTCGGAAGGGAAGCAGCGCCATTTGACGTTTTTGGCTGGAATTGAGATCGGACACCATGTCGCGATTGGAAAACCCCTGATGTACCTAAACAGTGGAAACCCCCCACAAATGACACTATTTTGTAAACTAGACCCCCCAAGGAACTTATCTAGATGTGTGGTGAGCTCTTTGAACCCCCCAGTGCTTCACAGAAGTTTATAACGCCCGGGCGTGAAAATAAAAAATTCGTATTTTTTCCACAAACATGATCATTTAGTCACCATTTTTTTATTTTCCCAAGGGTAACAGGAGAAATTGGACCCCAAAAGTTGTTGTCCAATTTGTCCTGAGTATGCTGATACCCCATATGTGGGAGAAAACTACTGTATGGGCACACGTCGGGGCTCGGAAGGGAAGTAGTGACGTTTTGGAATGCAGACATTGATGGAATGGTCTGCGGGTGTCATGTTGCCTTTGGAGAGCCCCTAATGTACCTAAACAGTGGAAACCCCCCACAAATGACCCCATTTTGAAAACTAGACCCCCTAAGGAACTTATCTAGATGTGAGGTGAGCACTTTGAACCCCCAAGGGCTTCACAGATGTTTATAATGCCAGGGCATGAAAATAAAAAAATCGTATTTTTTCCACAAACATGATCAATTAGTCCCCAATTTTTTTATTTTCCCAAGGGTAACAGGAGAAATTGAACCCCAAAAGTTGTTGTCCAATTTGTCCTGAGTACGCTGACACCCCATATGTGGGAGAAAACTACTGTATGGACACACGTTAGGGCTCGGAAGGGAAGTAGTGACGTTTTGGAATGCAGACTTTGATGGAATAGTCTGCGGGTGTCATGTTGCCTTTGGAGAGCCCCTAATGTACCTAAACAGTGGAAACACCCACAAATGACCCCATTTTGGAAACGAGAACCCCTAAGGAACTTATCTAGATGTGAGGTGAGCACTTTGAACGCCCAAGGGCTTCACAGAAGTTTATAATGCCCAGGCATGAAAATAAAAAAATCGTATTTTTTCCACAAACATGATCAATTAGTCTCCAGTTTTTTAATTTTCCCAAGGGTAACAGGAGAAATTGGACCGCAAAAGTTGTTGTCCAATTTGTCATGAGTACGCTGATACCCCATATGTGGGAGAAAACTACTGTATGGACACACGTCGGGGCTCGGAAGGGAAGCAGTGCCATTTTGGAATGCAGACTTTGATGGAATGGTCTGCGGGTGTCATGTGCGTTTGGAGAGCCCCTGATGTACCTAAACTATTGAAACTCCCCACAAGTGACCCCATTTTGGACACTAGACCCCCCCACGGAACTTATCTAAATGTGTGGTGAGCACTTTGAACCCCCAAGTGCTTCACAGAAGTTTATAACGCTCGGACGTGAAAATAAAAAAATCATTTTTTTCCACAAAAATGATATTTTTGCCCCCAATTTTTTATTTTCCTAAGGGTAACAGGAGAAATTGGACCCCAAAAATTGTTTTGCAATTTGTCCTGAGTAGGCTGATACCCTACATGTGGGGGTAAAACAATGTTTGGGCGCATGGCAGAGCTTGGAAGGGAAGGAGCGCCATATGACTTTTTCAACTCAGAATTGGCTGGAATTGAGATCAGACGCAATGTTGCATTTGGAGAGCCCCTGATGTGCCCAAACAGTGGAAACCCCCAATTCTAACTCCAACCCGAACCCCAACACACCCCTAACCCTAATCTCAGCCCTAACCCTAGCCCTAACCCTAACCCTAGCCCTAACCCTAGCCCTAACCCTAACCCTTGCACTAACCCTAGCCCTAACCCTAGCCCTAACCCTAACCCTAATGGAAAAATGGAAATAAATACATTTTTTTAATTTTATTATTTTTCCCTAACTAAGGGGGTGATAACGGCGGTTTAATTTACTATTTATGGCGGTTTTTATTTTTGGCAGCTGTCGCACGCTAAAAGACGCTTTTTATTGTAAAAATAGTTTTTGCATCACCACATATTGAGAGCTATAATTTTTCCGTATTTAGACCCACCGAGTCATGTGAGGTCTTATTTTTTGCGGGACGAGTTGACGTTTTTATTGGTACCATTTTTGGGCACGTGACATTTTTTGATCGCTTTTTATTCTGATTTTTGGGACGCAGAACGAACAAAAACCAGCGTTTCATGAATTTCTTTTGGGGGAGTGCGTTTACACCGTTCCGCGTGCGGTAAAATTCATAAAGCGATTTTATTCTTCGAGTCAGTACGGTTACAGCGATACCTCATTTAGGTCGTTTTTTATGTTTTGTCGGTTTTTTGCAATGAAAACTATTTTATATAAAAAATAATTATTTTTGCATCGCTTTATTCTGCGAGCTATAACTTTTTTATTTTTCGCTGATGATGCTGTGTGGCAGCTTGTTTTTTGCGGGACAAGATGACGTTTTCAGCGGTACCATGGATATTTATATGCGTCTTTTTGATCGCGCGTTATTACACTTTTTGTTTGGCGGTATGATAATAAATCATTATTTTTTGCTTCGTTTTTTATTTTTATTTTTTAAGGGGTTCGCTAAAGGGGTTAACTAATGGGACAGTTTAATAGGGCGGGTCGTTATGGATGCGGCGATACCTAATTTGTGTACTTTTATTGTTTTGGTTTTTTTTATTTTCAAAAAATGAATTTATTGGGGAATATATTTTTTTTTTTTTACTAATTTATTTGGCGATTTTTTTAAAATAATTTTTACACTTTTTTTTTATTTTTTTTTTACTTTATTACATAGTCCCAGGTGGGACATCACTGTCCTGTGACAGATCGCTGATCTGTCACATCACAGATCACTGTGACAGATCAGCAATCTGTCATAGGCATTGAAGAAGACTTCCTCTTGCCTGCGCTTTGCAGGCACTGAGGAAGCCAGCTTCCTCCAGGCCCCCGAAGGCCCCAGTCGCCATCTTGGATTCGGGGGCCTGGAGGAAAGGAGCCCCCGGCAGCAGCGCTGCACATTGCGCTGCCGTGGGGGGCTCAGGGAAGCACAAAGGGAGCCCCCTCCCTGCCGATGCTTCCCTTTAACTCCCGGTACACCGCGATCATGTTTGATCGCGGTGTGCAAGGGGTTAACGGGTTAACGTGACCGCCCCTGACACATTGTGCCGGGTGTCAGCTGTGATAATCAGCTGACACCCGGCCGCGATCAGCGGCGCTCACCACGTGGGCGTCGCTGATCACGGTAGACGTACTATCCCGTCCATGGGCATAGGGGCCCGGGTCCCATGGACGGGATAGTACGTCGGATGTCAGGAAGGGGTTAAATAGTACCGATAGCCAATTAGAGAGCGCGAAGACAACAAGAGCGTGAATGGCTTGGTGACGTCTCGCCGTATGAAAATCACTACCAGTGACACACGCTGTTGAACCGCAAGCAGTAATGCTAGAGGCACAATAATAGAGCACTCCCGGAAGTGAACGGCAGTGATGAAGCTGCGCAGGCGCACAATCATGCAGAGAAAGGTGCCGTGATAAAAGGTGAAAACAATAAAAATGTGAACTGACCCTTCAACTGTTATATAAGCATGCTCCAATCCAAATATAAATCACATCCATAATGGGGTAGTCTCAATAGTTTCTAATCTATTGATGTTTGACTATATCAATTTAATAATTCAAAAAATACATTAAAATTCCTGTAACATATAGCAGTCCATTTTCAATGGTAGTCCCAAAGGTTGAATACAATCCATCAAAAGGAATTATAACAGCATGCTTTAGTCCATTGTAATTAGGAACTTCCATCAAAAATATTAATCTAAGCATGCTTTAGTCCACTGTAGTTAGAAACCTCAAAACACAGAGGAAAAATGAACTCAGCAGAGTATAGTCTTTAATGGTTAAAAAACCTCAAAAAAATGAAGGATCAAGGTGATGTATCCAATAATTCTCCGAAATTGAAGACAGCTGACATCAGCCAACAGTCAAAGATAATGAAAACCTCCATGATAAAGCTCAATCTAAATCGAAAGAAAAAATAATAATTAAAAAAGTAAAATACATGATAATAACCCACTCACCCCATAAAAAGATGCCAAAAAACAAGGAGACTACAAAAAGGAGCCTTGGAATGATTTAAGGCTAAGTGCACACGTACCGGAACTCTCGCGGAAAATACCGCGAGAATTCCGGAATTCCAGTCCGCGGGAAAATCGCATTTTAAATTCCCGCGATTTTCCCGCGGAAAAACTAGCATTTTGCAAGCGTAATTAGCTTGCAAAATGCTAGCGTTCTCCAAGCGATCTGTAGCATCGCTTGGAGAACTGATTGACAGGTTGGTCACACTCGTCAAACATAGTGTTTGACGAGTGTGACCAACTTTTTACTACTGAGGCCGCCTATGCAGCATCAGTAGTAAAAAGATAGGATGTAAAAAAAAAAAAAAAAACGGTGTTATTCTCACCCTCCGACGTCCCGCGCATCCGTTCCCAGTAATCCTTTGCGAAAATGCCCGCAATGACATCAGTTCTCGCGGGATCGCGACGTCTCGCGGTAATTCGCGATGACGTCGCGCGAATGACCGCGAGACTTCGCGATCCCGTGAGAACGGACGCCATCGCGGGCATTTTAGCAAAGGACTACTGGGACCGGAGCGTGAAGAGAAGTGAGAATGCTGCGCAGGACGTCGGAGGGTGAGAATAACAATATTTTTTATTTTAAATTCTATTTTTTACAGGGATATGGTACCCAAAGCCCGGAGGACAGTCTCCTCTCCTCCGGACCGTGGGTACCATCCGCAATTGTTCTGCTTAGTTTCCGCATGGTGTGCACAGCCACATGCGGGAAGTAAGCGGAACAATGCATTCCTATGGGTGCGGGATCGCCGCGATTCCGCAAATTAATGAGCATGCTGCGGTTTTTACCGCGAAGCGATTCCGCCGCGGTAAAAACCGCAGCATTAGCACAGCATTGCGGAATCCCATAGGAATGCATGGGATGCTTATTTTTCGCGTTTTCGCGGCAAAATCGCGCGGTTAAAACCGCCGCGGAAACGCGAAAAAAATGCAACGTGTGAACTCAGTCTTAATGAAGCCGGCAAATGTTTCAGCGGCTATTCTGCTATGTAGAACTGTATGAAATATATATATATGCATTCTACGTGTCTATATCTAGAGTTGAGCGAAACGGGTCGAAAAATTTCAAAAGTCGCCGACTTTTGGCAAAGTCGGGTTTCATGAAACGAAACCCGACCCTAGGATGAGGTCGGCCACGAGGTCGGCGACTTACGCGCCAAAGTCGCGTTTCAAAAGTTTGTTTTGCGCTCTTTTTCAGCCAATCAGGATCCACGGACACTGTGGGCAACGTGATGACATAGGCAGGGGTCACCACCATCTTTCAGAAGGGCATGCAAGTGATTGGCTTGCTTTGGTGGGCGTCACAGGGGGTATAAAAGGGCGTGCACGCCGACCGCCATCTTACTTCTGCCGATCTCAGTATAGGGAGAGGTTGCTGCTGATTCTGTAGGGAGAGCGTTAGGCAGGGAAGAAGACAAAAAAACTGCTTCTGCTGCTAGCGATTTGGCCTGCACAACACACCAGTCACTGTGTGTGCAGTGCAAGGGGAGGCTATATAGTGGTGTATCAGTGGTGTTGGTTGTTGGGCTGCCTTCTAAGGCTTCCTGACATTCCTGCATTGCTGTTTACCCACTGCTCCGCAAACTGCTTTTTTAAAAGCAATCCCAATTTTTTTTTTTGTCCTGCTGAGAAGAAAAAAAAACTGCTTCTGCTGCTAGCGATTTGGCCTGCACAACACACCAGTCACTGTGTGTGCAGTGCAAGGGGAGGCTATATTGTGGTGTATCAGTGGTGTTGGTTGTTGGGCTGCCTTTTATGGCTTCCTGACAGGCTGGCATTGCTGTTTACCCACTGCTCTGCAAACTGTTTTTTTAAAAGCAATCCAATCTCCCTTATCCTCTAGTCACTTTTGTCACAGCTGTGCCATCGAGCCTGTGACATAGCGCTCAGATATCAGTGGGCCTCACACAATCCAAAAGTGTCCAGTGTCCACAAGTGTCTGCAGAAATTCAAAATCTCCCTTATCCTCTAGTCACTTTGGTCATAGCTGTGCCATCGAGCCTGTCACATAGCGCTCAGATATTCATTGGGCCTCACACAATCCAAAAGTGTCCAGTGTCCACAAGTGTGTGCAGAAATTCAAAATCTCCCTTATCCTCTCGTCACTTTTGTCACAGCTGTGCCATCGAGCCTGTGACATAGCGCTCAGATATCAGTGGGCCTCACACAATCCAAAAGTGTCCAGTGTCCACAAGTGTCTGCAGAAATTCAAAATCTCCCTTATCCTCTCGTCACTTTTGTCACAGCTGTGTCATCCAGCCTGTCACATAGCGCTCAGATATTCATTGGGCCTCACACAATCCAAAAGTGTCCAGTGTCCACAAGTGTGTGCAGAAATTCAAAATCTCCCTTATCCTCTTGTCACTTTTGTCACAGCTGTGCCATCGAGCCTGTGACATAGCGCTCAGATATCAGTGGGCCTCACACAATCCAAAAGTGTCCAGTGTCCAAAAGTGTGTGCAGAAATTCAAAATCTCCCTTATCCTCTCGTCACTTTTGTCACAGCTGTGCCATCGAGCCTGTCACATAGCGCTCAGATATTCATTGGGCCTCACACAATCCAAAAGTGTCCAGTGTCCACAAGTGTGTGCAGAAATTCAAAATCTCCCTTATCCTCTCGTCATTTTTGTCACAGCTGTGCCATCGAGCCTGTGACATAGCGCTCAGATATCAGTGGGCCTCACACAATCCAAAAGTGTCCAGTGTCCACAAGTGTGTGCAGAAATTCAAAATCTCCCTTATCCTCTCGTCACTTTTGTCACAGCTGTGCCATCGAGCCTGTCACATAGCTCTCAGATATTCATTGGGCCTCACACAATCCAAAAGTGTCCAGTGTCCACAAGTGTGTGCAGAAATTCAAAATCTCCCTTATCCTCTCGTCACTTTTGTCACAGCTGTGCCATCGAGCCTGTGACATAGCGCTCAGATATCAGTGGGCCTCACACAATCCAAAAGTGTCCAGTGTCCACAAGTGTCTGCAGAAATTCAAAATCTCCCCTGTCCTATAGACACCTTGAACCTTGTTTTACATTACTATATAGTTTGTTGGATTTTGTCTACATTTCTACCAAAAATGAGGAAGGCTGGTGGAAGAGGCCGTGGAATTGGGCGGGGGTTGGCAGCTGGTAATGATGGTGTTGGTGGTGGATCTGATGGTAGTGGCAAGAGCAAAATAGGACCGAATGCAGGAGGTGTTGAGCCTGCGTCATCATCTGGCTACATAAGGCCTCGAACGCTTAGTTTTCTAGGAGTTGGCAAACCGCTTTTAAAGCCAGAGCATCAGGAAAAAGTTTTGTCATACATTGCTGACTCAGCCTCCAGCTCTATCGCCTCCTCTTCTGAAGTTGTAAAAAGTAAAAGCACTGAGTCATCATTGTGTCCTTCACCCCAACCAAGATTGAAGGATGACGCAGGCCATACTACTGATTACTCCATGGAGCTGTTTTCACATACCATGCCTGGATTATCAAGTGAAATGGTGAATTACCCAGGCCAAGATGAATCTGACACGGAGTGCACTGATGCACAGCCGCTGATGGATGATTCTGCCGGTACATTCACTCAGAGCACTACATTGTCCTCGCAGTGTACAGAGCCAGATTCTGACCCTGATGAGACTCAGGTGCCCCTTCCCGCACACTATACCACCATACACGGTGACACAGAGGAAGGTGCACATGACATAGAAGAGGAGGTGATGGATGACCCAGTTGTTGACCCAGATTGGCATCCATTGGGGGAAGAGGGTGCTGCTTCCAATAGCTCAGATGAGGAGCATCCACAGCAGACATCGACATCGCAACAGCTGTTATCTGGCAGGCCCGGAGCACTCCAAAGACAGGTTCCAAACATCAAAAGAGTTGCTGGACAGCTTGTCCAGAGGGTCAAAAGATCACAGCGTGCTAGGCCGCAAAATGTCTGCCAAAGTAGGAAGAGTGCAGTGTGGCACTTTTTTGACCAAAATCCTCATGATCAGGCCAAGGTTATCTGTAAGAAGTGCGCAAAGACCTTTAGCCGAGGGAAAAATCTGAAAAATTTGAATACCAGTTGCATGCTTAGACATTTAACCAGCATGCACTTGCAAGCGTGGACACAACACCAAACCTCAAGTGCCACATGTGCAACTGATCACAACGAAGGTAGTCAGCAACGCTACATTGTTTCCCCCACTGTAAGCCCACCGGTTAGCACAGCAGCAAATGTTGAGGTGTCGTTGCAAGGCCACAGCAGTCAGGGAATCCCACTGTTATATCAACGAAAGACTGATTCTAGGCCATCAGAAAGAACACCAACTCCATCACCATCATCAACCCTCTCTCAGTCCGCCCTGTCCACCGCTACTTCCACCATATGCAGCTCTCAAGTCCAGCTCACTCTCCCAGACACTATGAGTAGGTCAAGAAAGTACTCAGTCTCTCATCCGCGTACACTGGGTTTGAACGCCCACATTGCCAAACTAATCTCGTTTGAGATGATGCCCTTTTGGTTGGTGGAAAGCACAGCTTTCCGCGAACTCATGGCCTATGCAGTACCACGCTATGACTTACCCAGTCGCCACTTCTTCTCTCGCAAAGCCATCCCAGCCCTCCACCATCATGTGAAAGACCGCATTGTCCATGCACTCAAGCAGTCAGTGAGCGGAAAGGTGCACCTCACAACTGATGCATGGTCCAGTCGGCATGGCCAGGGCCGTTACGTGTCCATCACTGCGCACTGGGTTAATGTGGTGGATGCAGGGTCCACAGGGGACAGCGGTGGTGGGACAGTGCTGCCTAGCCCACCGTATAGGAAACAGTTGGCTGTAGGCGTTCGACCCTCCTCCTCCTCCTCCAGAAGCGAAAGCTCGTCCACAGAGCGCAGTCGTACGAGCACTCCATCTGCAGCTGCCACTGTTGCACACGATGTGTCCCCCTATCGAGCAGCTAGTGGAAAGCGTCAGCAGGCTGTGTTGCAGATGATGTGTTTGGGCAACAGACACACCGCCGAGGTGCTGGCCGAGTACTTGAAGCGACAAACTGAGTCATGGCTGGGCAGTGTACATCTTGAGGCAGGCAAGGTAGTTAGTGATAACGGCCGTAATTTTGTGGCAGCCATAGCCCTTTCAAAACTCAGCTATATACCTTGCTTGGCTCACACCTTGAACCTGGTGGTGCAGTGCTTCCTCAAAAATTATCCAGAGTTAACAGCCCTGCTCCAGAAGGTGCGAAGACTGTGCGCGCACATCCGCCGGTCGCCTGTACACTCCGTTCGTATGCAGAAGCTGCAGCGATTGCTCCACCTTCCCAACCATCGCCTCATTATCGACATTGCAACAAGGTGGAACTCCACCCTGCACATGGTGGAGCGGCTGTGCGAGCAGAGGCAGGCCATAATGCATTTGTGGGAGGATACACGGCCAGGCACTTTGAGAGCAGACATGGAGTTGACAGGTGTGCAGTGGTCGAAGCTGAAAGACCTCTGTAAAGTCCTTCAGTGTTTTGAGGAATGCACACGGCTGGTAAGAGCAGACGACGCCATCCTAAGCATGAGCATCCCACTTATGCGTCTGCTCATGCAAACTTTGACGCACCTTAAGGAGCAGGCATCTGCAGCCAATGTTGATGAGGAGGAAGAGGAGGAGGGAATCCTTGATGACATTCAGCCATTGTCTGCTCAGGGACCTCTCCTGGACGAGGTGGAGGAGGAGGAGGATGATGGGGTTGATTACTTAGGGGAGGAGGATGCATCTCGTGGGGCAAGTGAAAATGTTGGCGTGGTACAGGGTTTGTGCGTGACTGGAGGGATGTGGATTTGCCAGAAAGTGCTCCTCCAACCAGCACTCGCAGTGCATCATTGACACCGGGAACATTGGCCCACATGTCAGATTATGCCTTGCAGATCCTAAAAAGGGACCCACGCATTGCCAAAATGATGAACGATGACGACTACTGGTTGGCCAGCATCCTGGATCCACGCTATAAAGGCAAATTACAAAATATCATGCCACAGGAGAACCTTGACCTAATATTGGCTAAAAAACAAGCAACTCTGGTAAATCGGTTGCATGAGGCATTCCCAGCACACAGCAGCGGTGATGGTTCTCACACGAGCCGTACGGGCCGGGGGCAGCTTGGCAGAGGTGTTCGTGGTGCACACAGCAGAAGTGGCGTTGGAGACAGGGGTTTCATGACAATGTTGTGGACTGATTTTTCAAATACCGCTCACACAACTGGTAATACTGCATCGATGGAAAGTGACAGGAGACAGCAGTTGTCAACTATGGTTACAAACTACTTTTCCTCCCATATCGATGTTCTCCCACACAGGTCATTCCCCTTTGACTATTGGGCCGCTAAACTGGACACCGGGCCTGAATTGGCCCAATATGCCTTACAGGAGCTCGCTTGCCCAGCTGCAAGTGTGCTATCGGAAAGAGTCTTCAGTGCAGCTGGATCAATCCTGACAGAAAAAAGGACCCATCTGTCAACCCAAAATGTGGATGATCTAACCTTCATTAAAATGAACCATGCATGGGTTTCCAAGGATTTTGTCCCACCTTCCCCTGATGACACATAGGGTGACAGAAAAATGGCTTGCTTTGGTCCACCTCTTCCTGGGACTTGACCTATTTCGCCTTTTGCATCAGCTGAATGTCCAACATCAACATATGCCACTTTCTAAAACTCCCTAACTGTGCTGCCCCCCCCCCCCATGGCCGGGGTCACCACCTAGCGCACGACACCGTGCGAGTGCCGTTGCCCTGGACAGGTGGGTAGGCCGACTCTTGGGTGCGGGCACTGGCACAGGGTCCCTCATAGTGCAATCAAGTGTCTCTGACGGTGGTGGTGCACACCCGCCGTCAGACACACCGCCGTACTATGAGGGGCCCAGTGCCAGTACCGACGCCCACGAGTGGGCCCCCCTTGCTTGGGCAGGGCCCTAGCATTTGCAATCTTTACCTCTCCCTGCTCCTCCGCTGTGTAATCTGGGCCGTCAAATCCATACTGTGCCTGACACCGTCTGAGCCTGCCTCCTGATGTACAGACATATATTTTGAATGTGTACGCTATCCATACATGTTATCCGGGGATACGGTACCCTTTCTCACCTTTGTGCAATCACGTGCAATCCATACTGGGCCTAACACCGTCTGAGCCTGCCTCCTGATGTATAGACATATATTTTGAATGTGTACACTATCCATACATGTTATCCGGGGATACGGTACCCTTTCTAACCTTTGTGCAATCACGTGCAATCCATACTGGGCCTAACACCGTCTGAGCCTGCCTCCTGATGTATAGACATATATGTTGAATGTGTACGCTATCCATACATGTTATCCGGGGATACGGTACCCTTTCTAACCTTTGTGCAATCACGTGCAATCCATACTGGGCGTGAGAACGGCTGGCGAGCTGTTAAGCAAGCTACAGCACCTGTGGTTTGCACACGTAAGTTTTTCATTTTTTCAGGAATGACGGTTAGGCCTAATTCCGGAACTGCGGTTGACCTGCACTTACTGGGAAATCATTGTTCGCGGGTAATAATTGTCATCAGTGATCCCCATCACTAACGTTGTTCAGCGGGTTATCTGCACCTGTAAGCGACAAACGCTGGCCTTTTCAGTGTAGCGCACATGCAGCCACGGACATGTAATGGCATGACACACCAGTTATTGGCCAATCTCATGTGCCAGAGCCTCACGTGTCCCTCTAATAAGCCGGACTCGGACCGCGGGGCATGACGGAGTCTCGTTCGTTAACGGAATTAAGCTTGCAATGTGTGCATCTGTTCTGTAGCTGGCATGGTTGAGGTTTCCCAGGTGGAGTCGAATTTAACCGTAGGCTCCACTCCTGGTGGTGCCCTTCTGGACATTCCTTTAAGGTTCAGCTTTGCAACCATACTGCCCACGTAAAACAAACACTTTGCCTTCATGAACGCTGTTTGGAGGGTCATGACTCGTGGGAATAACGCCGCCCAATCAGTTAACCTGCTAGAGAGATCGTTCGTTGCTCCCAAGCATGACATCACACTCCCTAGGAGGAAGGTAATGCCACTGTGGCGACCGTATTCCTGGGGGCGACACAAGTGCACTGATGCCCAGCCACTGCTCGATGAATCTGCTCGTACATTGACCCAGACCACTACACTCCCCTCGCACGCTACACGGCCTGAATCTGACCCTGATGAAACTCAGGTTACTCTTCCCATATACAGTTCCATCTTACACGGTGACAAAGAGGAAGCGGCAGATGAAAGTGCAGGTTTGGCCCACCCGCCATCAGACACACCACCGTACTATCAGGGGCCCTGTGCCAGTGCCGTCGCCAGCGACTGGGCCTTCCCCTGCTTGCTCAGGATCACAGCACTTGCAAAGTTGAAATACTGTGCAGTGAGATGGAAGATGGGGACGACGAGGAGTCCAGACAAGTACAGGGATTCCCTAGCGAGGAGACTTATTTGATTGTTTTCAATGTTGGGACAGCAATTTTTGGGGAGCACTATACTCTGGAGAATGATAGATGGTGCCCACCATACACTGGAACATTCCAAAGGTGGACATCAGACACTGGAGCAGCATTTACAGGGCCCATTATACACTAGAACATTAGAAATGGGGCCCATTATGTTTGGAGCATTATTTGGGCCCATAAGACAGTGGAGCTTCATCCATGGGGACCAACATATACTGTAGCATTATGTGGAGCACATCATATACTGTTTCAAACATTATATGGGACCAATGATTCTGTATGGAGAAATAGATGGGCCTCATCATGAGATGTAAAAAGTGAAGTATTTTTCATTGTACTATACCACTATTTCTCTGCCGTATCGGAGCATGATGAGTTGTGGTATGTGTTAAAGGGGCGCTCTTTCGCCCAGGGCACATGAAAACCTGCAGCCAGCCCTCCCCCCCCCACAACTTTAGCCAAATAACCCCCATTTTTCAGTGCGTAACTTGTATTATGAAGTTAATTAAGGTTGACAAGCTTAAGTAAGAAGAATTGATGCTTTTGGCATTCAAATGGGCACTGTAGGTGTGTTTCCTGTCCTCCTCTCACTGCTGACTTTTATTCCCCATTGACTTACATTGGGTTTCGTGTTTCGGGATGACCCCGACTTTTCCCTATAATCGGACGATCTTGCTCGACCCGACTTTTGGAAAAGTCGGGTTTCACGAAACGAAATGCGACCCTAAAAAAACAAAAGTCGCTCAACTCTATCTATATCTATTCTTTTGTTTCTTTATTAAACCTGTCAGTGTGATTTTACTGTTTTGCAAAATGAATTGCCGGCTTTTGGTAAAGGACACTGGGTGCGATTTTCTCACAAGTCACACTTGCGGCCCCATAGAATTGCATTGGCGAGTCCGATCCGATAATCGTAAATTGGGAGAGTAGAAACAGAAGCGCAGAAAACAGTGCACACACAGGTCAAATATGTGTATAAAAAGGCTTTATTTAACACCAATGCCTGACAGACAGAAAATATAAAATCACCATAAAATCACAAAGAACATGGACAATTCAAGCCTGACAAGGTATACCATAGGGGCAATATTTAATAAAGGTGCAGCTGTGAATAAGTGACTCACACACAGATCACTGCCACGGCGGCATGTAAAGGATAACTAATATTCCAGTCCAAAATATAAATAGATGCTATGGTATTATAGCTAATGTTCGATAATATAATATCACATCAAAATTATTCCAACTTGCTAATTTACTAATACCATAAGCGCTCTGAGCAGAGATCATGCGCCAGACACATATATAAAACCTTATAGACTGAGCGCACTCCATGCAACTGTGTTATAAAGATCAAAAAATACCTCACAAACTAGCCAAAGCTGGGACACTCTGCACCATGTTATTGCTCTGGTGAATGCAATATACAGAGAAATAATTTATGCACAAAGCCAAAAATCATGTAAAAAATTGCTCAAAACCAGAAAGGCTGGTATGGTAGATAATGAAATGTTATCACTTTAAAATAGTGCCAGAGCAATAACAATGCTATATCCAGAGCGCTCTCAGCAGTGGCCATGTGGTGCATACAAATACATGCATAAGAGTAAGGCTGGAGTCACACACAAGGTAGAAAATACGGACCGTATTTTACGCCCGTAATACGCATAAATGGTCCCTAAATAGTGATCCGTATGTCATCCGTTGTCAGGGTGTGGCCGCGTATTTTTCTCATGTAAGCATCCGTATGTAATCCGTATACCGTTTTTTTCTCGCAACCTTGCAAAATGGACATTTAACGGTTTTGAGGCCTGCACATAATTTAAATCATCAGCACCAACCCTATTTATTGCCTCAACATCAGGTGGCAGCCTCCAATCTGCCCATTTTGGCGCTCTGCTCGTGTGGGTGTCTTGCTGGTTGTTAGCAAACATGTCTGACACACTTCAGTTCACTCCAACTGACCATGTTCTCTTCAACTGGGTTTTGTCCAGGTGCTTTGGCCAGCTATACCCAGTGATTGTGGATCCGAGGAGGAGGAGACGCATGTGGGTGCATCCGCATTTGAGACAACGCCTCAATAAAGGCCATTTTCACAGGCTTTATGCAGCTCTGAGGACACATCCTGTCAAGTTTTTCCTCTGTTGTCGGATGACCGTTTCTACCTTTGATGCTTTGTTGGAGACAGTGCGCCCAGGGATCACCTTCCAGGACACCCAAATGTATCTCTGCGGAGGAGCGCCTTCTCCTTACATTACGGTATGTATTTCTCAGCTACAGAATGTATGTAGATGATTAGTTTCTCAACTAATTCTCTTACTCAGTAACCCCTTTTTGGCCAAGAAGCATTAGGTATTGGTACCAAATATATGCTCTGAAACTTAGAACACTTTGATGTGTTATTCCACATTATATAGCAGTGGGACATGTGTATATGTATTGTTCGCATAGCTTCTTACTTACACACTGTTCTGGTGATCTATATGTAATATGTGCATCCTTGAGTCCTTGAGCATGTATTTTAATGTATGTATTTTCTACATTTGTTTAATTGTAGGTTCCTCTCAACTGGCCTTTCTTATGCAGCACTCCATCTGGAGTTTTTGATTGGGCGATCGACAATATCCGGCATCGTTCGTGCTACATGTTCGGAAATCTGGTCCAGAGTTCATAATCTGGTCATGCCAGAGCCCAAGATGGTAGACTGGTTGAGGATTGCCAGGGGATTTGAGTTGCACTGCCAAATCCCCAATTGTATTGGAGCCCTAGATTGGAAGCACATCCGTGTGTGTAAGTCGCCGAACTCAGGGTCCCAATTCTATAATTATAAACAATATTTTTCTGTAGTTTTGCTGGCTCTGGTTGACAACAACTAAACAGGTTTATAATTGTAGACATTGGGGCTTATGGAAGACCTGGAGACTCTAGAGTCTTCAGTTCTTCCATTATGAGTCGGCGGCTGCGCAAAAACCTGTTGGACCTACTACCACCACATCAGCTGCCAGGCTCAAATCAAGAAGCGGTGCCTTATGTCCTAGTGGGGGATGAAGCCTTCCAATTGACCAGGTATGTCATGAGGCCATACCCGCGCAGAAACCTTGACCACCGGCGCAGAATTTTTAATGTGCGACTTTCACATGCCCGAAGACCGGTGGAGTGCGCCTTCGGCATTCTTTGTGCCAAATGTCGTGTCCTCCAGTCTACCATTCAGCTGAGTGAAGCCAATGTCATTGAGGTCATCAAAGCTTGTGTGGTCCTCCATAACTTCACTAGACTGCATGATTGCTCCTCATCTGATGTGACTGAAGGTGTGGTGGACAATGGGGCTAGGCCTACGTCACATGTGCTCCCTTTACGGTGTCCTCTCTCAGGACTCAAAGTACGTGATGTGTTCACTCAGTATTTTGTTTCACCTCATGGTTCTACTACCTGGCAAGATCAGGCTGTATCTATGTTGTGATGTTCATCATTTTTTTTGTTTGTTCTTCTCTGATTTGTGTTGTCTGTTTATATGTGATAAAGTTGACTTACTTATTTGAATGCCTAAAATAATTCAGGAAGAAGGCCAAAGATGCATTTTCGAATGTTTTATAAATGCAAAAAATAGCTTACAATACGGTGTACCATATTTTTGTCATATGGCAGATATTGTCTAGGCCATTTAGCCTTTTCTGTATATAACATTGCCATTTTTTGACACACAAAGAGGTAACAAGAAATTATAAATACCAACAAAAATAATTTACAAAACGATTATCTATTTTATAACTGCTGGTAGCTTGGCGGAGGTGATGGCGGGAGGCCTTCATCTCTTTGTTGGGGGTTGGGGTGCCCGGCTTGACCATCACCCTGTTGGGGTGGATGATCTTGACCCTGTGGGAAGATGTGGCCATGTTCCAGCAGCTGCGCACCAAAGAGACCATAAGGATACTATCGATTATAATCCTGTGGCTGATTGTAGCCACGTCCATCATACCCCCCAATGTGACCATGTCGTCCAAAACAAGGTTGGGGCCAGCCTCCAACACCAGGTCTGTACAAGTGGCCATATTGGGCAGGTTGGTTATAGGCTGCCATTTGGCCCTGTTGTGGCCAAGGTTGGTTTGGGAGGGAATGGGTGGAGGTGTAGGCACACGTGCAGGCCGACACTCAGATCCTAATTGAGCATGTACAGCTGGTTGTCGGACAAGGCGGAGACGGTTAGGAGTTGAGAGCTGCCACCTCTCAAGATACTCAAACAACTCATATGGGTCATTGGGGTGTGTGCATGCATCAATTAGAATCTGAATGGATCCGCGCACACGTAGCCTCACCTCACGGGGTAGGGGACGAAGGTACCGGGCCAGGCTTCGGGAATATGCCTCTTCACCCTCATCCTGGGCAGCCCTGGACAGGTAATTTAGGACACCTGTGTCTACATGCCTCGGGGTATCAGAGGCAGTGTTGTCCCTTCTCCATCTCCCACGGCGGCCTACGGCTGCAGGCCATAGACCCCTCAACACGGCCAGTAGGGCTGCTGCTATTGCCAGGGTCTTCTAAGTTGCTGGCTGCTGGTGGCTCTGCTGGGTCTGGTCCAGGTGTAGAACCTGATGCTGGTGGAGCCTTGGGGGTTGCAAAAGCTCAGGTCAGAAGATGGGCCAGCCACGTCTTCACATCCCCCGTCCGGGTCTATGATGTGCTCAGTATCCGACCCTGTCTCCCTCTCTGTGAGGTTGGACTGAGTTCTGTTAGGAAATGTACAAATAAACAAATGTAGCTCTGACCCTAAAAAGCATATGTGTCATGTGGTGTGATGTCTGTACTTACGGTCTGAGATCCATACTGGGTGCCAAAAATGCCAAGCGGTCAAAATAGATGTATTTCCGCTTGGTCAGTGCTGCTGCCCCACTCCTGGCCCTCTGACGTCTTTCCCGCCAATACTGGTCGCGGATGCTGCGCCAGCGTCTCATCACATCCTCAACTGCAATGTGAAGTGAAAAGGGACTGTAACCCTTGGGAATTGTGCAAAACAATATTCCTAACATTTCACATAGTCACGTGGCCTAGTAGGGGGTGGTTTTTATGTAAATTTTTCTTTAGCAAACAGGGATACACAGTCTAGGATTGTAGGGGCTACATTTAAGAAAGCTCACTTCTGGCCTTTAAGCTGATTGGTAAAAATGACATTTACTTACGAATGTGTTGTTGCTCCTCACGTAGCAGTTGGGCATAGTCTGGGAACATGTGCACACAGATGCGCCTGCATGCCGCTTCTTTGCGGCCTCAGTCAGAATAATGGGCATCCCGTTGGTCCCAAAGTTCGGGCCTTTCCTGTACCAACACAATTAGGAGCTCCACATTAATGTGGCCAGACATGACGCTGCAGGACTCTGTGGAGGCATACTTCCTGAATGTCTGGAGCGCTATTTGAGCTAATTTGCATGTCTAAGCTTCCTGATGATGGATTGGCCCATTTGCTGTCACCAGGAAAAGTCTTGCGTATGTCTCGCAAGTCACATGGGTGGTCCGTGTGTAATGTGATTTTTCTGCGCACCCATAGACTTTCATTGGCGTACTACGGTCGTAATATGTTGACAATCGCAGCATGCTGCGATTGGCACAGACCGTAGAAAATACGCGAGAAAAATACGGCTGATGGGAGCTACCCCATAGAGAATAATTTGTCCGTGGGAAATGCGTTTTTTTATCGCCTCTCACTCGTCCGTATTCCTCTCTAGTGTGACGCCGGCCTAACAGATAGACACACACTGCAATCACATAATTACCCAGAGCCCAGGTTATACCATCAGGTCTGTCCGGTCCGACGCGTGTCGCTGTCCCCACAACAGGTTCGTCAGGGAATCTACATGTCAATATCTATTCTTTCGTTTCTTTATTAAACCTGTCAGTGTGATATTACTGTTTTGCAAAATGAATTGCCGGCTTTTGGTAAAGGACACCGGGTGCGATTTTCTCGCATGTCACACTTGCGGCCCCATAGACTTGCATTGGCAAGTCTGATCCGATAATCGGTGACAAACGCAGCATACTGTGATTTTCTCAGCCCGATTAAAACGGCCGAGACAAAAAAAAAAAAATAGCATGATGGGAGCTGCACCATAGATTAACATTGGGACGAGTGCAATGCGATTTTTTATCGCATTACACTCCTCCGTTTTTCTCGCTAGTGTGATACGGTCTAATGCTGTTTGTCTTCCTTGACTATCAGCGGCTTACTATTCCACACCCGAGATGATACCAGTGCTGCTTGTGCAAGTAGCATCCTACTCAGCCGTCCGTCACTCCGCTACCCGCGACAACGTCAGCACTGCCTGAGCCAGCTCAATCCCTTCATGCAGCTTCTCGTTTCTCATGTTCTACGCTGCTTGTTATCCCTGCCTGTGCAGCAGTTCCGCTGGGCCAGCTTCCACGTGTCCGGCGTCTAACTGGAGGTAACACCTGTGTCCCTTGGTCATTCCATTCTGATATTGTCTGAGGGGTCTTACTACGGGTGACTGGGGCTCGCATAGTCATGCACCCCTCGGAGCCCCCAAGACCGTGGGCCCGTGGTGCAACACGGATTCATCTTTGGTTTCAAGAACGTTCCAGAGAATCCAAGCAGGAGTGGAGACCTTATTGTATGGATTTTAGTCTCCAGAAACCGCCTGCTTCTCCATCTCCAGTCTCTCTTCCTGAACCAATACAAGTGGATCAAGTGAGCTTGGCCAGGCAGCGCCAGGAGGCATGCCGAGTGGAAGGAAGATGTTTCTACTGCGGTAGTTCGGAGCATCAGATCCGCTTCTGTTCAGAGAGGTCGGGAAACTCCAGTGCCTAAGGTCGGTAGGAGAGCCTTCCCTGGGTAAAGATCATTTCTCTCCATCTCTGCAACTGACTGTTTCCGTATCCTTTGGCACAGTTAAATTCTCGGAACTTTGTCACTTGGATTCCAGAGCCGCGGGGAATCTCATCCAGCAAGCGGTTGTGGACCATTACCAGATTCCAGTCCAGCGCCTTCCAAATCCGCTGCTAGTGACTTCCGTAGATGGCAAACCCCTGACCGAGCCCATTCAGTTCCACACTGTGCCAGTGAAACTTCAGGTAGGTCTATCGCGTTCTGAAGAATTTGTTTTTATGTTTTGCCTGGTTTGTCTCACCCCTTGTTTCTAGGTTTGCACTGGTTCCGAACACATGAACTTGTCTTGAATTGGAGGACTGGAGAAGTCCTGCACGGGGGGAGATTTCTGCTCCGATCATTGCATCACCCCCATTTGTCCTGTTCCTGCTCCAGTTCAGCCAGCTGACCTACTGGGTTTACCATCCCCTTACTGGGCTTTCTCTGATGTCTTTGGGAAAAGTGAAGCAGAGAGACTACCTCCACACATGTCGTATGACTATCCCATTGATCTGCTTCCCGGAACGACTCCTCCTCAGCAGCGAATCGATCCTTTTTCCCCATGCAGAGACCCAGGACATGTCGGACTACATTCAGGAGAACCTGACTAGAGGATTTATCTGGAAATCATCTTCCCCAGCGGGGGCAGGATTCTTTTTCGTTAGGAAAAAGGACGGATCTCTTCGGCCATGTATCAATTACAGGGGGTTAAACCAGATCGCGGTAAAAAACAAATATCCCGGCAAAAAATAAATATCCATTACCGCTTATTTCAGAGCTGTTTGATCATCTCCAAGGGGCCAAGATCTTCACCAAACTAGATCTCAGAGGGGCCTACAACCTTATTCGTATACGTCAGTGAGACAAATGGAAAACAGCCTTCAACACTCGAGATGGACACTATGAATACCTGGTAATGCCATTTGGCCTCAGTAACACACCCGCGGTCTTCCGGGAGATTGTAAATGACATTTTTAGAAATCTCCTCTATTCATGTGTTGTTGTCTATTGGGATGACATCTTGATTTACTCCACAGACCTAGCCACTCATCGGAAACACGTGTGTCAGGTTCTACAAAGACTCAAAGAGAATAGACTGAATGCCAAGTTTGAGAAATGTGTCTTCGAGCAATCCTCTCTGCCTTTTCTCGGTTATGTAGTCTCGTCCACAGGTCTAAAGATGGATCCGGAGAAATTATCTGCTATCTTCAAGTGGCCTCGCCCGTCCGGGCTGAAAGCGATACAACGGTTCCTGGGATTCGCCAACTATTATCGCCAATTTATTCCACACTTTTCTACTCAAGTGGCACCCATCTCGGCTCTAACTCAAAAAGGCATTAATCCCAAGGATTGAACTCCCGAAGCGGAAGAGGCCATTGCTTCAATGAAGGAAGCCTTCTCTTCCGTGCCCATTCTCCATCGACCGGACTCTGACAAACAATTTTTTCTTGAGGTAGACGCTCCCTCCACAGGCGCAGGAGCGGAGCTCTCTCAAAAGTCCTATACCAGTCGTATGGTCTCTTGTATTTTTTTCTCAAAGGTTTTTTCCATTTCAGAGAGGAACTATTCTATTGGAGATCAGGAACTGTTGGCAATCAAGATGGCTCTGCAAGAATGATGACTCCTCCTCAAGGGAGCAGTTTATCAGGTTGTCATATTCAGCAATCATAAAAACCTGGCTTATCTCCAGTCAGCACAGAGATTGTATCCCCACCAGGCCAGGTGGTCTTTGTTTTGTACTCGATTTAATTTTTTTCTTCATTTTCGTCCAGCTGACAAGAATGTCAAGGCCAATGCACTTTCCAGAGCTTTCCTGCCTCCCGATTCAGAGGAAGAACCACAACATATCAATGAACCATCCGGGTTAGTGCCAGTAGTCTCTGCCAATCTCTCTCGGCTTCCCCCAGGCAAAACTCTTGTGCCCTCTTTGGACAAAAATCGTGTCCTTCAGTGGGGTCACTCCTCCAAGTTGGGCGGGCATGCTGGTCGGAAAAAGATTTTGCAACTTATCTCCCATTACAAATAGTGGTCTACCATGGGCAAAGATATCCTGAAGTATGTCGCAGACTGTCCTTCGTGTGCCTGTAACAAAACTGCAAGATCATCCCATCTCTTCTGGCTGCTCTGCTGTCTGGGTTGTGGTAGATCGCTTTTCGAAGATTGCTCACTTCGTTCCTCTGTCTGGTCTTCCGTCTGCTCCTGAGCTTGCTGACTATTTCATACAGCATATCTTCCGTCTCCATGGGTTTCCTCTCCACATTGTGTCCGACAGGGGAGTTCAGTTCACTTCGAAGTTCTGGAGAGCGGTCTGTAAACTAATGAAGGTAGAACTGGATTTTTCGTCTGCTTACTATCCTCAATCTAATGGGCAAGTGGAGAGTACCAGTCAAGTCTTGTCCGGCTTTCTGCGTTACTTCGTCAATGCGCATCATGATGACTGGGTCAAGTTACTGCCCTGGGCCGAGTTTTCGTATAACAATCAAGTAAGTAAATCCTCTGGAAGGTCTCCTTTCCATATTGTTTGGACTGCAACCCGGAATCCCTCTTCTCATCTCTGGGCCCTCAGGCGTCCCTGCAGCTGACACCTTTGCAGAGGAATTCTTTAAAGTATGGAGTGATACCAAGTCAGCCCTGGAAAAAGCCTCACAATTAGAGTTGAGCGAAACGGGTTGAAAAATTTCAAAAGTCGCCGACTTTTGGCAAAGTCGGGTTTCATGAAACGAAACCCGACCCTAGGATGAGGTCGGCCACGAGGTCGGCGACTTACGCGCCAAAGTCGCGTTTCAAAAGTTTGTTTTGCGCTCTTTTTCAGCCAATCAGGATCCACGGACACTGTGGGCAACGTGATGACATAGGCAGGAGTCACCACCATCTTTCAGAAGGGCATGCAAGTGATTGGCTTGCTTTGGTGGGCGTCACAGGGGTTATAAAAGGGCGTGCACGCCGACCGCCATCTTACTTCTGCCGATCTTAGCATAGGGAGAGGTTGCTGCTACTGATTCTGTAGGGAGAGCGTTAGGCAGGGAAGAAGAAAAAAAACTGCTTCTGCTGCTAACGATTTTGCCTGTACAACACACCAGTCACTGTGTGTGCAGTGCAAGGGGAGGCTATATTGTGGTGGATCAGCGGTGTTGGTTGTTAGGCAGCCTTCTAAGGCTTCCTGACAGCTGCTTTGCTCTTTACCCACTGCTCTGCAAACTGCTTTTTTAAAAGCAATCCCAATTTTTTTTTTGTCCTGCTGAGGTACTGAGCGTGCATTTTTTCACACCATACAGCGGTGTACGCTCCTCACACAGTACCGTGTAACGGCTGTTATCACAGCCACAGTGAAGCTATCTGTGTGTCACTCTGTGAGAATAAGTCGAGGACATGTTCTGATCTTACAGACCTGCACCTACTAGTTTTGTCTAGCTTTCAAACAGTTAAATATATTTGCTGTTTGATCACATTCAAAACTATAGAGAGACAGTGTGTGTCAGTCCGTATACTTAAAAAACACGGAGCTTGACAATTTTACCTACACCGGACAGCCGTGTATGTGCACGCTCCTCTCAGTACCGTGTAACGGCTGTTATCACGGCCACAGTGAAGCTATCTGTGTGTCACTGTGGAAGGATAAGTGGAGGCCTTGTTCCGTTCTTACAGACCTACACTCTAGTGTGTGCAGAAATTCAAAATCTCCCTTATCCTGTAGTCACTTTTTTCACACCTGTGCCATCGAGCCTGTGACATAGCGCTGTGATATTCAGTGGGCCTCACACAATCCATAAGTGTCCAGTGTCCACAAGTGTTGCAGAAATTCAAAATCTCTGTGATCCTGTAGTCACTTTTTTCACACCTGTGCCATCGAGCCTGTGACATAGCGCTCTGATATTCAGTGGGCCTCACACAATCCAAAAGTGTCCAGTGTCCACTAGTGTGTGCAGAAATTCAAAATCTCTGTGATCCTGTAGTCACTTTTTTCACACCTGTGCCATCGAGCCTGTGACATAGCGCTCTGATATTCAGTGGGCCTCACACAATCCAAAAGTGTCGAGTGTCCACTAGTGTGTGCAGAAATTCAAAATCTCCCTTATCCTGTAGTCACTTTTTTCACACCTGTGCCATCGAGCCTGTGACATAGCGCTCTGATATTCAGTGGGCCTCACACAATCCAAAAGTGTCCAGTGTCCACTAGTGTGTGCAGAAATTCAAAATCTCCCTTATCCTGTAGTCACTTTTTTCACACCTGTGCCATCGAGCCTGTGACATAGCGCTCTGATATTCAGTGGGCCTCACACAATCCAAAAGTGTCCATTGTCCACTAGTATGTGCAGAAATTCAAAATCTCTGTGATCCTGTAGTCACTTTTTTCACACCTGTGCCATCGAGCCTGTGACATAGCGCTCTGATATTCAGTGGGCCTCACACAATCCAAAAGTGTCCAGTGTCCACTAGTGTGTGCAGAAATTCAAAATCTCCCTTATCCTGTAGTCACTTTTTTCACACCTGTGCCATCGAGCCTGTGACATAGCGCTCTGATATTCAGTGGGCCTCACACAATCCAAAAGTGTCCAGTGTCCACTAGTGTGTGCAGAAATTCAAAATCTCCCTTATCCTGTAGTCACTTTTTTCACACCTGTGCCATCGAGCCTGTGACATAGCGCTGTGATATTCAGTGGGCCTCACACAATCCATAAGTGTCCAGTGTCCACAAGTGTGTGCAGAAATTCAAAATCTCCCCTGTCCTATAGACACCTTGTACCTTGTTTTACATTACTACATAGTTTGTTGGATTTTGTCTACATTTCTACAAAAAATGAGGAAGGCTGGTGGAAGAGGCCGTGGAATTGGGCGGGGGGTTGGCAGCTGGTAATAATGGTGTTGGTGGTGGATCTGATGGTAGTGGCAAGAGCAAAATAGGACCGAATGCAGGAGGTGTTGAGCCTGCGTCATCGTCTGGCTCCATAAGGCTTTGAAGGCTTAGTTTTCTAGGAGTTGGCAAACCGCTTTTAAAGCCAGAGCATCAGGAAAAAGTTTTGTCTTACATTGCTGACTCAGCCTCCAGCTCTATCGCCTCCTCTTCTGAAGTTGTAAAAAGTAATAGCACTGAGTCGTCATTGGAGGCTCATGTTCATGAACCATACCTTTCCTTGTGTCCTTCACCCCAACCAAGATTGAAGGATGACGCAGGCCATACTACTGATTACTCCATGGAGCTGTTTTCACATACCATGCCTGGATTATCAAGTGAAATGGTGAATTACCCAGGCCAAGATGAATCTGACATGGAGTGCACTGATGCACAGCCGCTGATAGATGATTCTGCTGGTACATTCACTCAGAGCACTACATTGTCCTCGAAGTGTACAAAGCCAGATTCTGACCCTGATGAGACTCAGGTGCCCCTTCCCGCACACTATACCACCATACACGGTGACACAGAGGAAGGTGCACATGACATAGAAGAGGAGGTGATGGATGACCCAGTTGTTGACCCAGATTGGCATCCATTGGGGGAAGAGGGTGCTGCTTCCAATAGCTCAGATGAGGAGCATCCACAGCAGACATCGACATCGCAATAGCTGTTATCTGGCAGGCCCGGAGCATTCCAAAGACAGGTTCCAAAAATCAAAAGAGTTGCTGGACAGCTTGTCCAGAGGGTCAAAAGATCACAGCGTGCTAGGCCGCAAAATGTCTGCCAAAGTAGGAAGAGTGCAGTGTGGCACTTTTTTGAACAAAATCCTCATGATCAGGCCAAGGTTATCTGTAAGAAGTGCGCAAAGACCTTTAGCCGAGGGAAAAATCTGAAAAATTTGAATACCAGTTGCATGCTTAGACATTTAACCACCATGCACTTGCAAGCGTGGACACAACACCAAACCTCAAGTGCCACATGTGCAACTGATCACAAAGAAGGTAGTCAGCAACGCTACATTGTTTCCCCCACTGTAAGCCCACCGGTTAGCACAGCAGCAAATGTTGAGGTGTCGTTGCAAGGCCACAGCAGTCAGGGAATCCCACTGTTATATCAACGAAATACTGAATCTAGGCCATCAGAAAGAACACCAACTCCATCACCATCATCAACCCTCTCTCAGTCCGCCCTGTCCACCGCTACTTCCACCATACGCAGCTCTCAAGTCCAGCTCACCCTCCCAGACACTGTGAGTAGGTCAAGAAAGTACTCAGTCTCTCATCCGCGTACACTGGGTTTGAACGCCCACATTGCCAAACTAATCTCGTTTGAGATGATGCCCTATCGGTTGGTGGAAAGCGCAGCTTTCCGCGAACTCATGGCCTATGCAGTACCACGCTATGACCTACCCAGTCGCCACTTCTTCTCTCGCAAAGCCATCCCAGCCCTCCACCATCATGTAAAAGACCGCATTGTCCATGCACTCAAGCAGTCAGTGAGTGGAAAGGTGCACCTCACAACTGATGCATGGTCCAGTCGGCATGGCCAGGGCCGTTACGTGTCCATCACTGCGCACTGGGTTAATGTGGTGGATGCAGGGTCCACAGGGGACAGCGGTGGTGGGACAGTGCTGCCTAGCCCACGGTATAGGAAACAGTTGGCTGTAGGCGTTCGACCCTCCTCCTCCTCCAGATGATGCAGATGATGTGTTTGGGCGACAGACACACCGCCGAGGTGCTGGCCGAGTACTTGAAGCAACAAACTGAGTCATGGCTGGGCAGTGTACATCATGAGGCAGGCAAGGTAGTTAGTGATAACGGCCGTAATTTTGTGGCAGCCATAGCCCTTTCAAAACTCAGCCACATACCTTGCTTGGCTCACACCTTGAACCTGGTGGTGCAGTGCTTCCTCAAAAATTTTCCGGCGTTAACAGCCTTGCTCCAGAAGGTGCGAAGACTGTGCGCGCACATCCGCCGGTCGCCTGTACACTCCGTTCGTATGCAGAAGCTGCAGCGATTGCTCCACCTTCCCAACCACCGCCTCATTATCGACATTGCAACAAGGTGGAACTCCACCCTGCACATGGTGGAGCGGCTGTGCGAGCAGAGGCAGGCCATAATGCATTTGTGGGAGGATACACGGCCAGGCACTTTGAGAGCAGACATGGAGTTGACAGGTGTGCAGTGGTCGAAGCTGAAACACCTCTGTAAAGTCCGTCAGTGTTTTGAGGAATGCACACGGCTGGTAAGCGCAGACGACGCCATCCTAAGCATGAGCATCCCACTTATGCGTCTGCTCATGCAAACTTTGACGCACCTTAAGGAGCAGGCGTCTGCAGCCAATGTTGATGAGGAGGAAGAGGAGGAGGGAATCTTTGATGACATTCAGCCATTGTCTGCTCAGGGACCTCTCCTGGACGAGGTGGAGGAAGAAGAGGAGGAGGAGGATGATGATGGGGATGATTACTTAGGGGAGGAGGATGCATCTCGTGGGGCAAGTGAAAATGTTGGCGTGGCAAGGTCTGGTACAGGGTTTGTGCGTGACTGGAGGGATGTGGATTTGCCAGAAAGTGCTCCTCCAACCAGCACTCGCAGTGCATCATTGACACCGGGAACTTTGGCCCACATGTCAGATTATGCCTTGCAGATCCTAAAAAGGGACCCCCGCATTGCCAAAATGATGAACGATGACGACTACTGGTTGGCCAGCATCCTGGATCCACGCTATAAAGGCAAATTACAAAACATCATGCCACAGGAGAACCTTGACCTAATATTGGCTAATAAACAAGCAACTCTGGTAAATCGGTTGCTTGAGGCATTCCCAGCACACAGCAGCAGTGATGGTTCTCACACGAGCCGTACGGGCCGAGGGCAGCTTGGCAGAGGTGTTCATGGTGCACACAGCAGAAGTGGCGCTGGAGACAGGGGTTTCATGACAATGTTGTGGACTGATTTTTCAAGTACCGCTCACACAACTGGTAATACTGCATCGATGGAAAGTGACAGGAGACAGCAGTTGTCAACTATGGTTACAAACTACTTTTCCTCCCATATCGATGTTCTCCCACACAGGTCATTCCCCTTTGACTATTGGGCCGCTAAACTGGACACCTGGCCTGAATTGGCACAATATGCCTTACAGGAGCTCGCTTGCCCAGCTGCAAGTGTGCTATCGGAAAGAGTCTTCAGTGCAGCTGGATTAATCCTGACAGAAAAAAGGACCCGTCTGTCAACCCAAAATGTGGATGATCTAACCTTCATTAAAATGAACCATGCATGGGTTTCCAAGGATTTTGTCCCACCTTCCCCTGATGACACATAGGGTGACAGAAAAATGGCTAGCTTTGGTCCACCTCTTCCTGGGACTTGACCTATTTCGCCTTTTGCATCAGCTGAATGTCCAACATCAACATATGCCACTTTCTAAAACTCCGTAACTGTGCTGCCTCCCCCCCCCATGGCCGGGGTCACCACCTAGTGCACGACACCGTGCGAGTGCCGTTGCCCTGGACAGGTGGGTAGGCCGAGTCTTGGGCGCGGGCACTGGCACAGGGTCCCTCATAGTGCAATCAAGTGTCTCTGATGGTGGTGGTGCACACCCGCCGTCAGACACACCGCCCTACTATGAGGGGCCCAGTGCCAGTACCGACGCCCACGAGTGGGCCCCCCATGCTTGGGCAGGGCCCCAGCATTTGCAATCTTTACCTCTCCCTGCTCCTCCGCTGTGTAGTCTGGGCCGTCAAATCCATACTGTGCCTGACACCGTCTGAGCCTGCCTCCTGATATATAGACATATATTTTGAATGTGTACGCTATCCATACATGTTATCCGGGGATACGGTACCCTTTCTAACCTTTGTGCAATCACGTGCAATCCATACTGGGCCTAACACCGTCTGAGCCTGCCTCCTGATGTATAGACATATATTTTGAATGTGTACGCTATCCATACATGTTATCCGGGGATACGGTACCCTTTCTCACCTTTGTGCAATCACGTGCAAGCCATACTGGGCCTAACACCGTCTGAGCCTGCCTCCTGATGTATAGACATATATTTTGAATGTGTACGCTATCCATACATGTTATCCGGGGATACGGTACCCTTTCTCACTTTTGTGCAATCACGTGTAATCCATACTGGGCGTGAGAACGGCTGGCGAGCTGTTAAGCAAGCTACAGCACCTGTGGTTTGCACACGTAAGTTTTTCATTTTTTCAGGAATGACGGTTAGGCCTAATTCCGGAATTACGGTTGACCTGCACTTATTGGGAAATCATTGTTCGCGGGTAATAATTGTAATCAGTGATCCCCATCACTAACGTTGTTCAGCGGGTTATCTGCACCTGTAAGCGACAAACGCTGGCCTTTTCAGTGTAGCGCACATGCAGCCACGGACATGTAAGGGCATGACACACCAGTTATTGGCCAATCTCATGTGCCAGAGCCTCACGTGTCCCTCTAGTAAGCCAGACTCGGACCACGGGGCATGACGGAGTCTCGTTCGTTAACGGAATTAAGCTTGCAATGTGTGCATCTTTTCTGTAGCTGGCATGGTTGAGGTTTCCCAGGTGGAGTCGAATTTAACCGTAGGCTCCAATCCTGGTGGTGCCCTTCTGGACATTCCTTTAAGGTTCAGCTTTGCAATCATACTGCCCACGTAAAACAAACACTTTGCCTTCATGAACGCTGTTTGGAGGGTCATGACTCGTGGGAATAACGCCGCCCAATCAGTTAACCTGCTAGAGAGATCCTTCGTTGCTCCCAAGCATGACATCACACTCCCTAGGAGGAAGGTAATGCCACTGTGGCGACCGAACTCCTGGGGGCGACACAAGTGCACTGATGCCCAGCCACTGCTCGATGAATCTGCTGGTACATTGACCCAGACCACTACATTCCCCTCGCACGCTACACGGCCTGAATCTGACCCTGATGAAACTCAGGTTACCCTTCCCTTATACAGTTCCATCTTACATGGTGACAAAGAGGAAGCTGCAGATGAAAGTGCAGGTTCGGCCCACCCGCCATCAGACACACCAACGTACTATCAGGGGCCCTGTGCCAGTGCCGTCGCCAGCGAGTGGGCCCCCCCTGCTTGTTCAGGATCACAGCACTTGCAAGGTTGAAATACTGTGCAGTGAGATGGAAGATGGGGACGACGAGGAGTCCAGACTAGTACAGGGATTCCCTAGCGAGGAGACTTATTTGATTGTTTTCAATGTTGGGACAGCAATTTTTGGGGAGCACTATACTCTGGAGAATGATAGATGGGGCCCACCATATACTGGAACATTCCAAAGGTGGACATAAGACACTGAAGCAGCATTTACAGGGCCCATTATACACTAGAGCATTAGAAATGGGGCCCATTATGTTTGGAGCATTATTTGGGCCCATAAGACAGTGGAGCTTCATCCATGGGGACCAACATATACTGTAGCATTATGTGGAGCTCATCATATACTGTTTCAAACATTATATGGGACCAATGATTCTGTATGGAGAAATAGATGGGCCTCGTCATGAGATGTAAAAAGTGAAGTATTTTTCATTGTACTATACCGCTATTTCTCTGCCGTATCGGAGCATGATGAGTTGTGGTATGTGTTAAAGGGGCGCTCTTTCGCCCAGGGCACATGAAAACCTGGAGCCAGCCCTACCCCCCCCCCACAACTTTAGCCAAATAACCCCCATTTTTCAGTGCGTAACTTGTATTATGAAGTTAATTAAGGTTGACAAGCTTAAGTAAGAAGAATTGATGCTTTTGGCATTCAAATGGGCACTGTAGGTGTGTTTCCTGCCCTCCTCTCACTGCCGACTTTTATTCCCCATTGACTTACATTGGGTTTCGTGTTTTGGGACGACCCCGACTTTTCCCTATAATCGGCTGATGTTGCTCGACCCGACTTTTGGAAAAGTCGGGTTTCACGAAACGGAACTCGACCCTAAAAAACCAAAAGTCACTCAACTCTACTCACAATGTATGAAGAGACATGCGGACAAAAGACGCCTGGATGCTCCAAACTTTCGGCCCGGAGATAAGGTGTGGCTCTCCTCCAAGTACATCCATTTGAAGATGCCCTCCTACAAATTGGGCCCGTTTCGTCGGTCCCTTTGAAGTCTTGAAACAAATTAACGCAGTCTCGTATAAATTGAAATTGCCTGCTTCATTATGTGTGCCTAACTCTTTCCATGTTTCCCTCCTCAAACCTCTAGTTTTGAGCTCGTTCTTCAAGGACCCGGGTAGAACTCCTGATCCCGTCAGTGAGGAGCATGTCTTTGAGGTAAAAGATATCTTGGCCACAAAGAGAGTAAGGGGTAAGACCTACTTCATGGTGGATTGGAAGGGCTTCGGTCCTGAGGAGAGGTCTTGGGAGTCCAAAGAAAAATCCAGGCTCCTGTTCTATTGGAGAGATTTAACACAGACTTGAAAAAGAGTGGGCGTAAGGAGGGGGATACTGTAATACCTGTGCCTGCATGGGGTCCCCGCCGGGCTCCCCGTCCCCTCGCTGTGGCTCCCGTAACTCCTCAGGGCCCCCATAGGGGAACCCTGCTCTCAGACTACTCCCTGCCGCCCTGCTGCTCCTGTTACCTGGCGTGCGACCAGCACATCCCCGGGTATGAGGCTTAAGTCACACGTTCGCGCGCTCCTGGTCTCTTAAAGAGACAGGGTGCATTTTTCAAGTATGTTATTAACCAATGGTATTCGTGTGTGTTATTTCTAGCCCCTCTGCCATAGAGAGGGTGCCAGAGCAACAAGTGTTTACTGTTGCTAGTTCCGGTTTTGTGTTCTGACGTGCCTGTGACCAGTTGTGTCTCTTCCGTGTGCAGCCAGTATCCTGCTAATACTGTTTGTCTTCCTAGTCTATTAGCGGCGTACTATTCCACACCCAAGACGATACCAGTGCTGCCTGTGCAAGTAACTGTAACAACCTGCTGGTATCACTGCATGGCCTCCCATCTCCCACACACCAACTTACTCACTGCTTCAGGTCATGCTGTGATTTCTCTCTGCCACCAGCTCCTTGCCTTGTCTCCTGTCTGCTATGTTCATGTTTCCTGACTGTTTGTATAGGTGGGCAGCGCCTGAACTCTCTGCTTCTTATGGAGTCAGGGTGCACCTTGCTAATGTGTCCCTGACCAACTACCTCGAGCCCTCTACTATTTAGGGCTGCCCCACCCACTGGAACATTGCCTGTGCAATGTCTAAACTCAGTTAGTGGTTTTGCTGCTGATTAATCCAAGCTCTGTCCTGTGTTTCTCCATCTCCGGTGGCTACACTCCTAGCTTTGTCTTGTGACTGTCTGCCTGCCCTTCTGGAGGCAGAATATCATGGTCTCTGTGCTATAGCTCCTGCCCTTGTCTTGCCTAGTACCTTTGTTCGCCCTACAGGAGGCAGAATATCCTGGTCCTTGAGTCTTTGTCCCTGTACCTTGTCTGAACTCTGTCCTATCACTGCCTCCTTGTCTTTGGCTTCTTTCCCTGCTGTGTCTTTCCTTGTGTCCTCCCTGTCCATGCTCTGTACCCTTGCAGCTCTGCCTGCTCTGCACCCTTGCAGCTCTGCACCCATGCAGCTCTGCCTACTCTGCACCCTTGCAGCTCTGCCTGCTCTGCACCAGTGCAGCCCTGCCTGCTCTGCACCAGTGCAGCCCTGCCTGCTCTGCACAGGTGCAGCTCTGCCTGCTCCACTCTCTTGCAACTCTGCCTGCTCTGTATGCTCTGCCTGTTCTCAGTACTCTTGCGGATCCTGCTTGGTTCTATGGCTGCAGGACCTCTTGTCTACTACGCACTCCTGCGGCTCTGCCTACTCTGCACTCCTGCGGCTCCACCTACTTTGCACTCCTGCGGCTCTGCCTACTCCGCACTCCTGCCTGTATTCATACCTGCACCTCCTGGGTGAACAGGTCCAAAACCTGTTCCTTCATATTCCACTCTGTTGTGAATTCTCTTGCTCGGACTTTCTGAGCTGGAGCTCCCTCTGCGCCCTCTGGTTGTTACTGGGAGTAGTGGAGCTGGCCAGGTTTATGGAAGTTTTCCACTTGACAACGATAATTGGGAATCTGGGATTACTGGCTGGGATATTTTAATGTGAGAGACAGGCCTCTATTCCTTATATTTAAAGACTCTATAGAAACAGGGTCTGTTCCTTTTCATTGGCGGCAAGCAAATGTGGAACCAATATTCAAAAAGGGGTGTAAAAGGGAACCTGGAAACTATAGGCCAGTAAGCTTAACATCTGTTGTGGGTAAAATTTTTGAAGGGTTTCTAAGGGATACCATTATGGAATATCTCAATGTTAATAAATGTTTAACTCCATATCAACATGGATTTATGAAGGATCGCTCCTGTCAAACTAACCTGATCAGCTTCTATGAGGATGTAAGCTCTCAAATGGACCAAGGAGAATCATTGGATGTCATTTATCTCGACATCTCTAAAGCATTTGACACTGTCTCACATAAAAGATTGGTAAGTAAGATTAGAAAGCGTGGGCTAGGGGAAAATGTGTGTAGATGGGTACAGTTGTGGCCAAAAGTATTGACACCCCTGCAAATCTGTCAGATAATACTCAGTTTCTTCCTGAAAATGATTGCAAACACAAATTCTTTGGTATTATTATCTTCATTTAATTTGTCTTAAATGAAAAAACACAAAAGAGAATGAAGCAAAAAAAGCAAAACATTGATCATTTCACACAAAACTCAAAAAATGGGCCAGACAAAAGTATTCGCACCCTCAGCCTAATACTTGGTTGCACAACCTTTAGCCAAAATAACTGCGACCAACCGCTTCCGGTAATCATCAATGAGTTTCTTACAATGCTCTGCTGGAATTTTAGAGCATTCTTCTTTGGCAAACTGCTCCAGGTCCCTGATATTTGAAGGGTGCCTTCTCCAAACTGTCATTTTTAGATCTCTCCACAGGTGTTCTATGGGATTCAGGTGTGGACTCATTGCTGGCCACCTTAGAAGTCTCCAGTGCTTTCTCTCAAACCATTTTCTAGTGCTTTTTGAAGTGTGTTTTGGGTCATTGTCCTCCTGGAAGACCCATGACCTCTGAGGGAGACTCAGCTTTCTCACACTGGGCCCTACATTATGCTGCAAAATTTGTTGGTAGTCTTCAGACTTCATAATGCCATGCACACGGTCAAGCAGTCCAGTGCCAGAGGCAGCAAAGCAACCCCAAAACATCAGGGGTTCTTTTCTTTGAATGCCTCTTTTTTTTTCCTGTAAACTCTATGTTGATGCCTTTGCTCAAAAAGCTCTACTTTTGTCTCATCTGACCAGAGAACATTCTTTCAAAACGTCTTAGGCTTTTTCAGGTAAGTTTTGGCAAACTCCAGCCTGGCTTTTTTATGTCTCGGGGTAAGAAGTGGGGGCTTCCTGGGTCTCCTACCATACAGTCCCTTTTCATTCAGACGCCAATGGATAGTACGGGTCGACACTGTTGTACACTCGGACTGCAGGGCAGCTTGAACTTGTTTGGATGTTAGTCGAGGTTCTTTATCCAACATCCGCACAATCTTGGGTTGAAATCTCTTGTCAATTTTTCTTTTCCGTCCACATCTAGGGAGGTTAGCCACAGTGCCATGGGCTTTAAACTTCTTAATGACAGTGCGCACGGTAGACACAGGAACATTCAGGTCTTTGGAGATGGACTAGTAGCCTTGAGATTGCTCATGCTTCCTCACAATTTGGTTTCTCAAGTCCTCAGACAGTTCTTTGGTCTTCTTTCTTTTCTCCATGCTCAATGTGGTTCACAAAAGGACACAGGACAGAGGTTGAGTAAACTTTAATCCATGTCAACTGGCTGCAAGTGTGATTTACTTATTGCCAACACCTGTTAGGTGCCACAGGTAAGTTACAGGTGCTGTTACTTACACAAATTAGGTCTATTTACTCTAGAAAAGATAAGACTTAGGGGAGAACTAATATATATGTACAAGTATATCAGAGGGCAATACAGACATCTCTCCAATGAACTGTTTGTACCAAGAACTGAGACAAGAACAAGGGGGCATTCTCTTCATTTGGAGGAAAGACAATTTCTGCACCAGCAAAGAAGAGGGTTCTTCACGGTAAGAGCAGTGAGACTCTAGAATTAAAAACCCGCAAATAATTCCAGCGGATGCTTCCTACTTGGCCATAAAATCCATTTTATTTTTATCTTTTAAAATAGTTCCATGTGGCAGAAACCCAAATATATACAGGGGGTCAGAAGAAAAAAGGGCACACTGCTGCTTTATGCGTGCAGACTACACGTTTCGACCTTACTAGGTCTTCTTCTAGACCTAGAAACGCGTAGTCTGCACGCATAAAGCAGCAGTGTGCCCTTTTTTCTTCTGATCCCCTGTATATATTTGGGTTTCTGCCACATGGAACTATTTTAAAAGATAAAAATAAAATGGATTTTATGGCCAAGTAGGAAGCATCCGCTGGAATTATTTGCTGGTTTTTGTTTCTATTGCAACATGGGTGTGCCTCTCCCATTACAACTCCGTGCGGTTTCCTGGCAGTGAGCAGAACCACTAAGGACGTCTAACTGGGTGAGCTGGCTATAATTTTTCTTGTTTGAGACTCTAGAATTCTCTTCCTGAGGAAGTGGTGATGGCCAACTCACTGAATGAAATTAACGCAGTCTCGTATAAACTGAAATTGCCTGCTTCATTATGTGTGCCTAACTCTTTCCATGTTTCCCTCCTCTAACCTGTAGTTTTGAGCTCCTTCTTTAAGGACCCGGGTACTACTCCTGATTCCGTCAGTGAGGAGTGTTATGAATGAGTCACCATAGGAGGCAAAAACAGAAATACTAGCTAAGTCCAGAAAACAAGAGAAGTTGGCAGCTATCGGATTGCAGACCCCTGAACCTATCAACAACAACTAGCAGTAGCCGTGGGGGGTTCCTACGGTGCCCTAGACCCCTCGTCACAGCCGGAGAACTACATAGCCTAAAGACTGAAAGGGAAATCTAAACTGCCCCAGAGCAGACCCCAAAGCAATAGGCAGCCCCCAACATATAGTGACGGTGAAGCAAGATGAAAAACACTTACACAGATAGAAAGATAGGCTGAGCAAATGATGGGGTCCAAGCTAACTAGATAGGACAGGATAGAAAAGCTGCTGTCTGCAATCCGCCAAAACCCCTATCAAAACAAGGGCCAACAGGCTGATGGGGAAAAAAGCCCTGAAGACGCTAGGCTTCAAAAACACTATATCAGCACTCAGGTATTTTCTGAAGACAGAGCAAAAAGGAATTCAGCTCACCCCAGCAGGGAATGGCAGAAATCCAGAAAAAAAAAGGCAAAGCAAAACAGAACACAAATGCAAAAAGCAGAGCAGAAAAACTTAGCTTTTGAGGAGCAGGAATCAGACTGGACTCCTAGAATCCTTCAGAGAGATCACCAGCATGGAAGAAGGGCGTCGGCTGTCTTATATCCAGTCAGCAATTCCTGTCACCCAGTCATCATCATCATACCCAGGTGCTTTGTAATCAGCCTCACTACCTTCCTTCACCAGAAGAGGGAGTTCATCAGACCTCAATGGTGAAGGGGAAAATGAACTCACAACAGAGGAGGATGTCTTTGAGGTAAAAGAAATCTAGGCCACAAAGAGAGTAAGGGGTAAGACCTACTTCTTGGTGGATTGGAAGGGCTTCGGTCCTGAGGAGAGGTCTTGGGAGTCCAAAGAAAACATCCCGGCTCCTCTTCTATTGGAGAGATTTTACGCAGGCTTGAAAAAGAGGGGGCGTAATAAGGGGGATAATGTAATACCTGTGACTGCACGGGGTCCCCGCCAGGCTCACCATCCCCTCACTGTAGCGCCCGTACCTCCTCGGGGCCCCCGTCGGGGATCCCCGCTCTCAGCCTGCTCCCTGCCGCCCTTTAGTCCCTGCTACCTGGCGCGCGGCCAGCACATCCTGGGGTATGAGGCTTAAGTCTCATGTGCGCGCTCTCCCGGTCTCTTAAAGAGACAGGGTGCATTTTTCAAAAATGTTAATAGCCAATGGTATTCTTGTGTGTGTTATTTCTAGCCCCTCTGCCATAGAGAGGGCGCCGGTGCAACACGTGTTTCCTGTTGCTAGTTCCGGTTTTGTGTTCTGATGTGCCTGTGACCAGTTGTGTCTCTTCCGTGTCCAGCCAGTATCCTGCTAATACTGTTTGTCTTCCTAGACTATCAGCGGCTTACTATTCCACACCCAAGACGATACCAGTGCTGCCTGTGCAAGTACCTGTAACAACCCTGCTGGCATCACTGCATGGCTTCACATCTCCTGCACACCAACTTACTCACTGCTCCAGGTCATGCTGTGATTTCTCTATGCCGCCAGCTCCTTGCCTTGTCTCCTGTCTGCTATGTTCATGTTTCCTGTCTGTATAGGCTGGCGGCGCCTGAACTCTCTGCTTCTTATGGAGTCAGGGTGCACCTTGCTAATGAGTCCCTGACCAACTACCTAGAGCCCTCTACTATTTAGGACTGCCCCACCCACTGGAACATTGCCTGTGCAATGTCTAAACTCAGTTAGTATTTTTCTGCTGAGTAAGCCAGGCCGTGTCCTGTGTTTCTCCTTCTCTGGTGGCTACACTCCTAGCTTTGTCTTGTGCCTGTCTGTCTGCCGTCCAGGAGGCAGAATATCCTGGTCTCTGTGCTATAGCTCCTGCCCTTGTCTTGCCTAGTACTGCCGTCCACCCTCCAGGAGGCAGAATATCCTGGTCCTTGAGTCTATGTCCCTGTAACTTGTCTGAACTCTGTCCTACTCCTGCCTCCTTGTCTTTGGCTTCTTTCCCTGCTGTGTCTTTCTTTATGTCCTCCCTGTCCGTGCTCTGCACCCTTGCAGCTCTGCCTTCTCTTCACCCTTGCAGCTCTGCCTGCTCTGCACCCTTGCAGTTCTGCCTGCTCCGCTCTCTTGCGACTCTGCCTGCTCTGTAGGCTCTGCCTGATCTCAGTACTCTTGCGGATCCTGCTTGGTTCTACTGCTGCAGAACCTCTTGCCTACTCCGCACTCCTGCGGCTCTGCCTACTTCGCACTCCTGCCTGTATCCATACCTGCACCTCCTGTGTGAACATGTCCAAGACCTGTACCTTAAAATTTCACTCCTTCCTGCTTGTATCAATACCACCTGTTTCTTCATATACCACTCCTGCCTGCCCTGTGTCTCTCCTGTGCCATCCTGCCCTGTGCCTCAAAGCCGTGCCCGCTTGTCCTGTGTCTCAAGCCGTGCCCACCTGTCCTGTGTCCCAAGCCATGCCCGCCTGTCCTGTGTCTCAAGCAGTGCCCGCCTGTGTCTCAAGCTGTGCCCGCCTGCCCTGTCTCAGCTGTGCATGCCGTGTCTGCTTGCCTGCCTGTCAGTCGCACCTGTCCAAGTGCCTTGTCCCCGAGTGGGATCAGCAGCCACAGCCAGACACCACCCTGGAGTGGCACCTGGCAGCTACCTGCAGCACAAGTCGCACAACCCTTTCAGGGTAGTCTGGTTTGTGGCACAGTGGGGGCACAACCCCCCAAGCTCGCGCTAATCAGCCAAGGCGCAAGCGTGACAGTTTGCACAGGCCATGGTCCCCGCTTAGTTCCATGTGCTTCCGTTCGCTGAGCGTCATGAACTTGTTTCCTGCCAGTATGAGCAACGGGAAGAATTTATTCCGCCCTGCGTGGTTCCAATTGTTGAGACTTCGGAACCAATCATTGGCTCCAATGCCATCTACAATCAGCTCCTGGCTTATGAGAAGCTCGACCCTGCAGGTCCGCCAAGGTTCTATGGGAATCCTAAGGAGTGCCAAGGGTTCCTGGTGCAGTGCCTGTGGTACATTGAGTGGAATCCAGCCCGTTTCCCCTCTTATTGGGTGAAAGTGGGATATATAATGTCCTACCTAGCAGGAGAAGCTTTGATGTGGATCTGTCCCCTCTGGGAAGCAGGGGATCCTATCGTCATGGACCTAGAGGCCTTCGTAGTGGCCTTCTGTAAAGTCTTTGGTGTGCCTCGCCCAGCTGCTCCTGCAAAGTCTTCCCTTTCTAGGTCTGAGAGGCGAAACCCGTGAGAAAACCGCCACGTCAGACCACGACCGTCCAAGACGCTCCTGTTCCTCCATCCATCAAGGCAGCTACCCGAGTAAAACCCAAGGAGACTGATAAGAGTGGGCTGGTAAAACAACAGCCTGAAACCAGTCGTAAGAAGGGCATACAGTATTGCTGCGGTTGTGTGGAATACCCGGACAGCTACTGTCCGAAGGAGCTCAAGCTCCAAAACCTTGGGTCAGTGGGAGAGGCTTCCCTTGGTGAGAGTCCCTCCTCCCCACTAAAATCAGTGACTGTTCCCGTGCCTTGTGAGAGCTTTGGCCCTGCAGATGTGTTAAAGCTGCAAGCCAGACGGAGTCTGTGTGGAGTTCCAGTTCTACAGCTCAAGAATCCTGTGAAGGTGTTTGGTGATGGTCGTGCCCTACTTATGAACAGTTCAGTGTCGAAGGGTCAACTACAGCTCCAAATTGGAGTGTTATATTTAGAGAAGTTTATTTTCCACTTGCTGACCAGTTTGCCCATCGGTCCTTCTGAGTACTCTACTGCCTGTTCCGGTCCGAAGACTCAGCGTGGTGCTGCACTTGGAGCTACCTAATCACCAAAGTTGCAAGGTCTGGCTACAGTGTTGTTACCTTCCCCACCTGTTCTACTGGCTATTGAGTCATGGTGTATTATTGTCACTGAAGAAAAGGAAGCTGTGGCACCCTCTCCACACACCTTCTTTGACCAGTTCCCAGAAGCATCCCTGTCACTTGAAAATTTTTCTCTAGGCCATGGGCAGAAGATGGATCCTGTGAGGATGCCTTCAGATTCCATGTGGCAGATGGATGAAGAAGTTGGAGCAGAAGCTTTTGTATCTCTGTTTTTAACCAACCCGGAGGAACAGGTCCAGTTTTCTTCTGATAACGGGCGAAGGATGGATCCACTGTGGGTACCCTCAACTTCTAGCTGGCCGGCTAGTGAAGATACTAAGGAAGAGGTCCAATTTACTTGGCATAACAAGCTGAAGTTGGATACAGTGAAGGTGTCTTCAGTTTCCAGGGGGCCGGTTGGTGTTGAGGGCATATCAAGGGCTTCCAAGTCACTGCTTTTTGTCAACCAGGTGAGAGAGGTTCTGGCCCTTGTATCTTCAGTGTGTGAAGTTGACCTTGCTGGGAACAAAGAGACTTGGCAACCTGAGTTCCCTGATGTCACACCTACCTCATCCAAGGGATGTCGTGATGGCTGTGACTGTGTGCACTCCCATACTGCTTCTGCAAGTCATTCTGGCAGGCTTGAAGAGGGGCCATAAAGGGGGGGTACTGTAACAACCCTGCTGGCATCACTGCATGGCCTCCCATCTCCCGCACACCAACTTACTCACTGCTCCAGGTCATGCTGATTTCTCTCTGCCGCCAGCTCCTTGCCTTGTCTCCTGTCTGCTATGTTCATGTTTCCTGACTGTGTGTATAGGGGGGGCGGCGCCAGAACTCTGCTTGTGTAAAACGTTTCAGCTCATCCAGAGCCTTTGTCAATTGTGAATAGTTAGGGTGTGTGCACACGTTGCGGATTCTGCTGCGGATTTTTCTGCACAGATTTGTCCAAATCCACAGGTTTAGCCTGCGGTTTTCCCTGCGGTTTGACACCTGTCATGGAGCAGGTGCCAAACCGCTGCGGAATCCGCACAAAGAATTGACATTCTGTGGTTTTGAAACCGCAGCAAATCCGCGCGGAAAGATCTGCAACGTATGCACTGCGTTTTTCTTTTTACATAGACTAAAATGGTACTGTACAGTGCAGCAGAAACTGCTGCGGATCCGCAGGGCCAAACCCACTGCAGATCTGCAGCAGAATCTACAACGTGTGCACACACCCTTACAAAGTATTACAACATATATAGAAAAAAACAAGGAAATGACATCACAAAATAAATCAAAGAAGCAAATTAATTATAAATCCAACAAAACCTGACCAAACATCAAATAATTACCAGAACATAAAAATAAAAAAATTTTTTTTCAAACAAACTTATACCACAATTGCATTATAGTAATACCTCCTTTTTCTTATATAATACATGAACTAGCTATAATAAATTTTATATATATATTACTTTATCATTTATTTTTATTTTTTTTAAATTTTAAACTTTTTTTTGGCTTTTCTTTAAAAAAAAAAAATATTTTATATTATTCCTTTTTTAATCATATATAATCATGTGCTAATAGAACAAAAAGATTTTTTGAAGAGATGAAGTTTTTTGTCCGTATTGTTTGCACAAATGTCACATTTATCTGTATAGGATATTATAAATAGAGGATATAAAAGATATGCTCACATATTTATATTTAAGGTTCTATTAGCACATGATTATATATGATTAAAAAAGGAATAATATAAAAAAATTTTTTTAAAAAAAGCCAAAAAGTTTAAAATTTAAAAAAAATAAAAATAAATTATAAAGTAATATAAAATATATACAAAATTTATTATAGATAGTTCGTGTATTATATAAGAAAAAGGAGGTATTAATATAATGCAATTGTGGTATAATTTTGTTTGCAAAAAAAAAAATATTTTTTTTTTATTTTTATGTTCTGGTAATTATTTGATGTTTGGTCAGGTTTCTTTGGATTTTTAATTAATTTGCTTCTTCGATTTATTTAGTGATGTCATTTCCTTGTTTTTTTCTATATATGTTGTAATACTATGTAACTATTCACAATTGACAAAGGCTACGGATGAGCTGAAACGTTTTGCTGTTTGCTGTGATGATTAAAGCAAATTAAATCAACACATGTGAGTGCCGGGATTTCCTCTTTTCTTGGATGAATCATTCCCTCCACGTGCACCACGATATCGACTGGAGTGGCGACTATTTTTCATTATCATAAAGTTTATTTTACAGGCTTCTGGAGAAAGGCACAATGCCAGTCATTCAAGGGTTAATTCTTTGGAACACAGAGAGACTTTCTAGCCAATGAAACCACAGTATAAAACACCTGTGGTAACTATGGCAACTGCGGTGATGTCATACACACATGCATTTAGGATACAGGAGAAGATTCCAGAACCACAAGTCATACAGCCGTAGGAGGAGACGTACATGATGTGTCTGGAGACCTGGAGCTTCATCACTCCACAATGGGAGGAAGGGGACACCGCCTAGCCAGCCAGATCAGCCATACCGCCTAGCCAGCCAGATCAGCCATACCGCCTAGCCAGCCAGATCAGCCATACCGCCTAGCCAGCCAGATCAATGGGGTGACAGATGTTGCAACCAGATCTCCCTCACGTCCAGTACTCGCCGCCTTCACCTTTATGTGTACGGCCTGGAGAGGTCGCATTAGGCTTCTCCATAACAAATATGACGCAATGTACAAATTCTGGTACAATTTGCTGTTACATGTTGGCATTAACCTTCTAAGCCCAAGGGAAGGGCAGTCCTGCAGCCATGGTTCCCTAGAGGTTTCCTCCACAGGGGGTTTTTCCTCTCCTGAGTGCTGAAGGATGATTCTTCGTGAGTCGGGGGTTCTGCCATTTTCAGTGTCTTTTTCATAGTAATTGGCTGATTCTAAATTTCAGACACTGAATGAAATAGTAACTATGAGATTTGGAATAAAATTTGGTCGATTTAACATCCAATAAAAGTGTTTTGTGTGTTTCTTTCACAATCTTGGGTTGGTGGGATTTTGTTGGGGATCAGAATCCAGAATCTATGATCAGGCCGTGAAGCCAGATATGAAGTCAGAGCAATTTAACCCTGCGCTGGAAGACAGGATGGAGCAGAGATGATAAAGTGTTACTGCACAATTAGCACAAGTTCACACTCTTCCTCGCATTCAGATACACGAGGGGATTCAGGGCCGAATTGGGACTAAAAAGCAACCCTGGCACACAAAATTCACCAGCCCACACACAATACGTGTCATCAACCCAAATCGTAGAACACTGATAGGTCATGTAAGATTTTGCTTTATCCGTTACCAGGGCCGTAACAAAGTATTTTGGTGCCCAAGGCAGATGAAGCCGAAGGCGCCCATTTTGCCTTTCTACCCAGCTAAGTCTCCTGCAGAACATCCCGACACAGAGTCCTTTAAAAATAACATTGTTATTAAAATGCGCCTGAATAAAAAATATCTGTCCATATTATGACCTAAATCTGACTCTTATAAAATATGGCCTCCACACTGTCCTGTAGTCCATCTGTTCAGAGATGGTAGCTGGGAAAACACAGAACAACAACTGAACCAATAACATCAGAACAGAAAGCAGGTTACATTCACAATATGCCAAAAACAGCTCTACACCTTAAATAGCGGAATTATAAGAGTGAGCACAATGGACACTCCCAACATGGAATTATCTACTAAAGACATGGAGTCAATAATCCACCAAGAAAATATAACAATATTTTGTATCATTAAATTGTAACAACAAGAAGGCATACACGTATATATACACATACAGTATAACAGTTCCCCAGATACTCAACTCATTGGGGATACAATTGTGGCATGCCTTAAGATGGCTGGGGATCGTCTTTATCGTGCTCACACCATTCACATCATGTGCGGTGAATTTCTACATGTAGTTCCCATTAGTTTCCATTCCCACATTAGTTTTTGCCGGTATTAGATTAGGTCATGCACAATACCACTTACCAATGTATTCTGTCTATGCTTAGACTAGAAACGTATTCGCTTATAGCCATTATTTATTTGCCCATACCTAAGATGGAGTCTGGCCAGTACGCCTGTGATGTGATGCGCACCAGAGCACTGCCGACGGCACCTTTTCATTGACACCTGACAATCAGTGACGTCACAGGGGTTTCCGCTTGACCCGCCGTGTCACCTAGGTCGCCGGAAGTGATGTAATCTCCGGCATATACAACACCACACATGTACCGCAAATTATACCGGAAGGATGCACACCTGCGGTGATATCTCTATAAGGTTAATCTTGTCGCACAGTATGGCATAACCCCCAGAGTAAGTCCACGCGAAACGCACATTGGATCTGCTGAGGTGGTATCCCACCTGGGTAATATGGGTAAAAGTTAATTGCGTATTTGTGCTGGATAGTTTTTACCAATGTGCATGCGGTCTAGCATATAGCAGTGTTATGATTCAGGCCATATTGGCATATACCAATGACTGATGCATATAGACTGGTTACCTGTCTAATCAACTTACCTGCATTCAGCATTTATGATAAAAGGCTATCAATATTGAAACACTAGCACTTTAAGGTATTCTATTTTATATACTCTTCCTGCCACAATACACATGTATATACAGTGCCTTGCGAAAGTATTCGGCTCCCTGGAACTTTTCAACCTTTTCCCACATATTATGCTTCAAACATAAAGATCCCAACTGTAAATTTTTGGTGAAGAATCAGCAACAAGTGGGACACAATTGTGAAGTTGAACGAAATGTATTGGTTATTTTAAATTTTTGTGAAAATTCAGAAACTGAAAAGTGGGGCGTGCAAAATTATTCAGCCCCTTTAACTTAATACTTTGTTGCGCCACCTTTTGCTGCAATTACAGCTGCAAGTCACTTGGGGTATGTCTCTATCAGTTTTGTACATCGAGAGACTGAAATTCTTGCCCATTCTTCCTTGGCAAACAGCTCGAGCTCAGTGAGGTTTGATGGAGATCATTTGTGAACAGCAGTTTTCAGCTCTTTCCACAGATTCTTGATTGGATTCAGGTCTGGACTTTGACTTGGCCATTCTAACACCTGGATACGTTTATTTGTGAACCATTCCATTGTAGATTTTGCTTTATGTTTGGGATCATTGTCTTGTTGGAAGACAAATCTCTGTCCCAGTCTCAAGTCTTTTGCAGAATCCAACAGGTTTCCTTCAATTTTAACCATCTTCCCTGTCCCTGCTGAAGAAAAGCAGGCCCAAACCATGATGCTGCCACCACCATGTTTGACAGTGGGGATGGTGTGTTCAGGGTGGTGAGCTGTGTTGCCTTTACTTGCCTTTACGCCAAACATATCATTTGGCATTGTTGCCAAAAAGTTCGATTTTTGTTTCATCTGACCAGAGCACCTTCTTCCTCATGTTTGGTGTGTCTCCCAGGTGGCTTGTTGCAAACTTTAAACAACACTTTTTATGGCTGTCTTTGAGAAATGGCTTTCCTCTTGCCACTCTTCCATAAAGGCCAGATTTGTGCAGTGTACGACTGATTGTTGTCCTATGGACAGTCTGTCCCACCTCAGCTGTAGATCTCTGCAGTTCATCCAGAGTGATCATGGGCCTCTTGGCTGCATCGCTGATCTGTCTTCTCCTTGATAGAGATGAAAGTTTAGAGGAACGGCCGGGTCTTGCTAGATTTGCAATGGTATGATACTCCGTCCATTTTAAGATGATTGCTTCGCACAGTGCTCCTTGGGATGTTTAAAGTTTTTTAAATCATTTTGTAACCAAATCCAGCTTTAAACTTCTCCACAACAGTATCACGGACCTGCCTGTTGTGTTCCTTGGTCTTCTTGATGCTCTCTGTGCTTCAAACAGAGCCCTGAGACTTTCACAGAGCAGGGGCATTTATATGGAGACTTGATTACACACAGGTGGATTATATTTATTATCATTAGTCATTTAGGACAACATTGGATCATTCAGAGATCCACAATGAACTTCTGGAGTGAGTTTGCTGCCCTGAAAGTAAAGGGGGCGAATAATATTGCACGCCCCACTTTCCAGTTTTTGAATTTCCACAAAAATTTTAAATAACCAATAAATTTCATTCAACTTCACAATTGTGTCCAACTTGTTGTTGATTCTTCACCAAAAACTTACATTTGGTATATTTATGTTTTGAAGCATGATATGTGGGAAAAGGTTGAAAAGTTCCAGGGGGCCAAATACTTTCGCAAGGCACTGTACCAAAATTAGTCCATAAACATTTACATATACTCTGGCACTTCTCGAGAATAATAAATACACAATCTTCGGACTTATATATTGAAAATTAGCCGAAAAAAAGAAGAGATCCAAAAAACAATAAAAAATCATATTTTATTAATGAATATTAAAAGTTTAGTTTAAAAAGATAAACAATAATGCCCAGTAGGCACTCAACCGCCTAACTATAGCCAAATATCACACAAGGTACCGTAAGCACTAAATTCGGAAGTAAATTACTGGAATGCAAACCATTTGTGCAAATAATACAATATTTCTTAAAAAAGCGTACAAAAAATGCCAAAGATTCAGTGAGAAATGTACCAAAATATGTAATCACAGCAGTAACATGACAAAGAAATGTCTAAGTACCTGTGGAAATCAGAGCCTGAAACTACACTGAAAAATAGGCTGCAGATGAAAAAAAGAAATAAACCGCAATCAAATGGTAACTGTACCTGAAGTGTGTATGAGTGACAAAGATGGCGCAGCCTCCTCACCCCAATGCACGTTTCACACCCAGCTTCTTCCGGGGGCATGTCCATGTGGAAGGCGGTATGAGTTTAAATAGTACCGATAGCCAATTAGAGAGCGCGAAGACAACAAGAGCGTGAATGGCTTGGTGTCGTCTCGCCGTATGAAAATCACTACCAGTGACACACGCTGTTGAACCGCAAGCAGTAATGCTAGAGGCACAATAATAGAGCACTCCCGGAAGTGAACGGCAGTGATGAAGCTGCGCAGGCGCACAATCATGCAGAGAAAGGTGCCGTGATAAAAGGTGAAAACAAAAAAAATGTGAACCGACCCTTCAACTGTTATATAAGCATGCTCCAATCCAAATATAAATCACATCCATAATGAGGTAGTCTCAATAGTTTCTAATCTATTGTTGTTTGACTATATCAATTTAATAATTCAAAAAATACATTAAAATTCCTGTAACATATAGCAGTCCATTTTCAATGGTAGTCCCAAAGGTTGAATACAATCCATCGAAAGGAATTATAACAGCATGCTTTAGTCCATTGTAATTAGGAACTTCCATCAAAAAGATTAATCTAAGCATGCTTTAGTCCACTGTAGTTAGAAACCTCAAAGCACAGAGGAAAAAAGAACTCAGCAGAGTATAGTCTTTAATGGTTAAAAAACCTCAAAAAAATGAGGGATCAAGGTGATGTATCCAATAATTCTCCGAAATTGAAGACAGCTGACATCAGCCAACAGTCGAAGATAATGAAAACCTCCATGATAAAGCTCAATCTAAATCGTAAGAAAAAATAATAATTAAAAAAGTAAAATACATGATAATAACCCACTCACCCCATAAAAAGATGCCAAAAACAAGGAGACTACAAAAAGGAGCCTTGGCATGATTTTAATGAAGCCGGCAAATGTTTCAGCGGCTATTCTGCTATGTAGAACTGTATGAAATATATATATATGCATTCTCCGTGTCTATATCTATTCTTTTGTTTCTTTATTAAACCTGTCAGTGTGATTTTACTGTTTTGCAAAATGAATTGCCGGCTTTTGGTAAAGGACACTGGGTGCGATTTTCTCACAAGTCATACTTGCGGCCCCATAGAATTGCATTGGCGAGTCCGATCCGATAATCGTAAATTGGGAGAGTAGAAACAGAAGCGCAGAAAACAGTGCACACACAGGTGAAATATGTGTATAAAAAGGCTTTATTTAACACCAATGCCTGGCAGACAGAAAATATAAAATCACCATAAAATCACAAAGAACATGGACAATTCAAGCCTGACAAGGTATACCATAGGGGCAATATTTGATAAAGGTGCAGCTGTGAATAAGTGACTCACACACAGATCACTGCCACGGCGGCATGTAAAGGATATCTAATATTCCAGTCCAAAATATAAATAGATGCTATGGTATTATAGCTAATGTTCGATAATATCACATCAAAATTATTCCAACTTGCTAATTTACTAATACCATAAGCGCTCTGAGCAGAGATCATGCGCCAGACACATATATAAAACCTTATAGACTGAGCGCACTCCATGCAACTGTGTTATAAAGATCAAAAAATACCTCACAAACTAGCCAAAGCTGGGACACTCTGCACCATGTTATTGCTCTGGTGAATGCAATATACAGAGAAATAATTTATGCACAAAGCCAAAAATCATGTAAAAAATTGCTCAAAACCAGAAAGGCTGGTATGGTAGATAATGAAATGTTATCACTTTAAAATAGTGCCAGAGCAATAACAATGCTATATCCAGAGCGCTCTCAGCAGTGGCCATGTGGTGCATACAAATACATGCATAAGAGTAAGGCTGGAGTCACACACAAGGTAGAAAATACGGACCGTATTTTACGCCCGTAATACGCATAAATGGTCCCTAAATAGTGATCCGTATGTCATCCGTTGTCAGGGTGTGGCCGCGTATTTTTCTCATGTAAGCATCCGTATGTAATCCGTATACCGTTTTTTTCTCGCAACCTTGCAAAATGGACATTTAACGGTTTTGAGGCCTGCACATAATTTAAATCATCAGCACCAACCCTATTTATTGCCTCAACATCAGGTGGCAGCCTCCAATCTGCCCATTTTGGCGCTCTGCTCGTGTGGGTGTCTTGCTGGTTGTTAGCAAACAGGTCTGACACACTTCAGTTCACCCCAACTGACCGTGTTCTCTTCAACTGGGTTTTGTCCAGGTGCTTTGGCCAGCCATACCCAGTGATTGTGGATCCGAGGAGGAGGAGACACATGTGGGTGCATCCGCATTTGAGACAACGCCTCAATAAAGGCCATTTTCACAGGCTTTATGCAGCTCTGAGGACACATCCTGACAAGTTTTTCCTCTGTTGTCGGATGACCGTTTCTACCTTTGATGCTTTGTTGGAGACAGTGCGCCCAGGGATCACCTTCCAGGACACCCAAATGTATCTCTGTGGAGGAGCGCCTTCTCCTTACGTTGCGGTATGTATTTCTCAGCTACAGAATGTATGTAGATGATTAGTTTCTCAACTAATTCTCTTACTCAGTAACCCCTTTTTGGCCAAGAAGCATTAGGTATTGGTACCAAATATATGCTCTGAAACTTAGAACACTTTGATGTGTTATTCCACATTACATAGCCCTGGGACATGTGTATATGTATTGTTCGCATAGCTTCTTACTTACACACTGTTCTGGTGATCTATATGTAATATGTGCATCCTTGAGTCCTTGAGCATGTATTTTAATGTATATATTTTCTACATTTGTTTAATTGTAGGTTCCTCTCAACTGGCCTTTCTTATGCAGCACTCCATCTGGAGTTTTTGATTGGGCGATCGACAATATCCGGCATCGTTCGTGCTACATGTTCGGAAATCTGGTCCAGAGTTCATAATCTGGTCATGCCAGAGCCCAAGATGGTAGACTGGTTGAGGATTGCCAGGGGATTTGAGTTGCACTGCCAAATCCCCAATTGTATTGGAGCCCTAGATGGGAAGCACATCCGTGTGCGTAAGTCGCCGAAATCAGGGTCCCAATTCTATAATTATAAACAATATTTTTCTGTAGTTTTGCTGGCTCTGGTTGACAACAACTACAGGTTTATAATTGTAGACATTGGGGCTTATGGAAGAACTGGAGACTCTAGAGTCTTCAGTTCTTCCATTATGAGTCGGCGGCTGCGCAAAAATCTGTTGGACCTACCACCACCACGTCAGCTGCCAGGCTCAAATCAAGAAGCGGTGCCTTATGTCCTAGTGGGGGATGAAGCCTTCCAATTGACCAGGTATGTCATGAGGCCATACCCGCGCAGAAACCTTGACCACCGGCGCAGGATTTTTAATGTGCGCCGTTCACATGCCCGAAGACCGGTGGAGTGCGCCTTCGGCATTCTTTGCGCCAAATGTCGTGTCCTCCAGTCTACCATTCAGCTGAGTGAAGCCAACGTCATTGAGGTCATCAAAGCTTGTGTGGTCCTCCATAACTTCACTAGACTGCATGATTGCTCCTCATCTGATGCGACTGAAGGTGTGGTAGACAATGGGGCTAGGCCTACGCCACATGTGCTCCCTTTACGGTGTCCTCTCTCAGGACTCAAAGTACGTGATGTGTTCACTCAGTATTTTGTTTCACCTCATGGTTCTACTACCTGGCAAGATCAGGCTGTATCTATGTTGTGATGTTCATCATTTTTTTTGTTTGGTCTTCTCTGATTTGTGTTGTCTGTTTATATGTGATAAAGTTGACTTACTTATTCGAATGCCTAAAATAATTCAGGAAGAAGGCCAAAGATGCATTTTAGAATGTTTTATAAATGCAAAAAATAGCTTACAATACGGTGTACCATATTTTTGTCATATGGCAGATATTGTCTAGGCCATTTAGCCTTTTCTGTATATAACATTGTCATTTTTGACACACAAAGAGGTAACAAGAAATTATAAATACCAACAAAAATAATTTACAAAACGATTAGCTATTTTATAACTGCTGGTAGCTTGGCGGAGGTGATGGCGGGAGGCCTTCATCTCTTTGTTGGGGGTTGGGGTGCCCAGCTTGACCATCACCCTGTTGGGGTGGATGATCTTGACCCTGTGGGAAGATGTGGCCATGTTCCAGCAGCTGCGCACCAAAGAGACCATAAGGATACTATCGATTATAATCCTGTGGCTGATTGTAGCCACGTCCATCATACCCCCCAATATGACCATGTCATCCAAAACAAGGTTGGGGCCAGCCTCCAACACCAGGTCTGTACGAGTGGCCATATTGGGCAGGTTGGTTATAGGCTGCCATTTGGCCCTGTTGTGGCCAAGGTTGGTTTGGGAGGGAATGGGTGGAGGTGTAGGCACACGTGCAGGCCGACACTCAGATCCTAATTGAGCATGCACAGCTGGTTGTCGGACAAGGCGGAGACGGTTAGGAGTTGAGAGCTGCCACCTCTCAAGATACTCAAACAACTCATATGGGTCATTGGGGTGTGTGCATGCATCAATTAGAATCTGAATGGATCCGCGCATACGTAGCCTCACCTCACGGGGTAGGGGACGAAGGTACCGGGCCAGGCTTCGGGAATATGCCTCTTCACCCTCATCCTGGGCAGCCCTGGACAGGTAATTTAGGACACCTGTGTCTAAATGCCTCGGGGTATCAGAGGCAGTGTTGTCCCTTCTCCATCTCCCACGGCGGCCTACGGCTGCAGGCTGGGGGGACCCCTCAACACGGCCAGTAGGGCTGCTGCTGTTGGCAGGGTCTTCTAAGTTGCTGGCTGCTGGTGGCTCTGCTGGGTCTGGTCCAGGTGTAGAACGTGATGCTGGTGGAGCTTGGGGGTTGCAAAAGCTCGGGTCAGAAGATGGGCCAGCCACCTCTTCACATCCCCCGTCCGGGTCTATGATGGGCTCAGTATAAGACCCTGTCTCCCTCTCTGTGAGGTTGGACTGAGTTGTGTTAGGAAATGTACAAATAAACAAATGCAGCTCTGACCCTAAAAAGCATATGTGTCATGTGGTGTGATGTCCGTACTTACGGTCTGAGATCCATGCTGGGTGCCAAAAATGCCAAGCAGTCAAAATAGATGTATTTCCGCTTGGTCAGTGCTGCTGCCCCACTCCTGGCCCTCTGCTGTCTTTCCCGCCGATACTGGTCGCGGATGCTGCGCCAGCGTCTCATCACATCCTCAACTGCAATGTGAAGTGAAAAGGGACTGTAACCCTTGGGAATTGTGCCAAACAATATTCCTAACATTTCACATAGTCACAAGGCCTAGTAAGGGGTGGTTTTTATGTAAATTTTTCTTTAGCAAACAGAGATACACAGTCTAGGATTGTAGGGGCTACATTTAAGAAAGCTCACTTCTGGCCTTTAAGCTGATTGGTAAAAATGACATTTACTTACGAATGTGTTGTTGCTCCTCACGTAGCCGTTGGGCATAGTCTGGGAACATGTGCACACAGATGCGCCTGCATGCCGCCTCTTTGCGGCCTCAGTCAGAATAATGGGCATCCCGTTGGTCCCAAAGTTCGGGCCTTTCCTGTACCAACACAATTAGGAGCTCCACATTAATGTGGCCAGACATAACGCTGCAGGACTCTGTGGAGGCATACTTCCTGAATGTCTGGAGCGCTATTTGAGCTAATTTGCATGTCTAAGCTTCCTGATGATGGATTGGCCCATTTGCTGTCACCAGGAAAAGTCTTGCATATATCTCGCAAGTCACATGGGTGGTCCGTGTGTAATGTGATTTTTCTGCGCACCCATAGACTTGCATTGGCGTACTACGGTCGTAATACGCTGACAATCGCAGCATGCTGCGATTGGCACAGACCGTAGAAAATACGCAAGAAAAATACGGCTGATGGGAGCTACCCCATAGAGAATAATTTGTCCGTGGGCAATGCGTTTTTTTATCGCCTCTCACTCATCCGTATTCCTCTCTAGTGTGATGCCGGCCTAACAGATAGACACACACTGCAATCACATAATTACCCAGAGCCCAGATTATACCATCAGGTCTGTCCGGTCCGACGCGTGTCCCTGTCCCCACAACAGGTTCGTCAGGGAATCTACATGTCAATATCTATTCTTTCGTTTCTTTATTAAACCTGTCAGTGTGATATTACTGTTTTGCAAAATGAATTGCCGGCTTTTGGTAAAGGACACCGGGTGCGATTTTCTCGCATTTCACACTTGCGGCCCCATAGACTTGCATTGGCAAGTCTGATCTGATGATCGGTGACAAACGCAGCATACAGCGATTTTCTCAGCTCGATTAAAACGGCCGAGACAAAAAAAAATCGCATGATGGGAGCTGCACCATAGATTAACTTTGGGACGAGTGCAATGCGATTTTTTATCGCATTGCACTCGGCCGTTTTTCTCGCTAGTGTGACTCCGGTCTAATGCTGTTTGTCTTCCTTGACTATCAGCGGCTTACAATTCCACACCCGAGATGATACCAGTGCTGCCTGTGCAAGTAGCATCCTGCTCAGCCGTCCATCACTCCACTACCCACGACAACGTCAGCACTGCCTGAGCCAGCTCAATCCCTTCATGCAGCTTCTCGTTTCTCATGTTCTACGCTGCTTGTTATCCCTGCCTGTGCAGCAGTTCTGCTGGGCCAGCTTCCACGTGTCCGGCGTCTAACTGGAGGTAACACCTGTGTCCCTTGGTCATTCCATTCTGATATTGTCTGAGGGGTCTTACTACGGGTGACTGGGGCTCTCATAGTCATGCACCCCTCGGAGCCCCCAAGACCTTGGGCCTGTAGTGCAACACGGATTGATCTTTGGTTTCAAGAACGTTCCAGGGAATCCAAGCAGGAGTGGAGACCTTATCGTATTGATTTTAGTCTCCAGAAACCGCCTGCTTCTCCATCTCCAGTCTCTCTTCCTGAACCAATACAAGTGGATCAAGTGAGCTTGGCCAGGCAGCGCCAGGAGGCATGCTGAGTGGAAGGAAGATGTTTCTACTGCGGTAGTTCGGGAAACTCCAGTGCCTAGGGTCGGTAGGAGAGCCTTCCCTGGGTAAAGATCATTTCTCTCCATCTCTGCAACTGACTGTTTCCATATCCTTTGGCACAGTTAAATTCTCAGAACTTTGTCACTTGGATTCCAGAGCCGCGGGGAATCTCATCCAGCAAGCGGTTGTGGACCATTACCAGATTCCAGTCCAGCGCCTTCCAAATCCACTGCTAGTGACATCCGTAGATGGCAAACCCCTGACCGAGCCCATTCAGTTCCACACTGTGCCAGTGAAACTTCAGGTAGGTCTATCGCGTTCTGAAGAATTTGTTTTTATGTTTTGCCTGGTTTGTCTCACCCCTTGTTTCTAGGTTTGCACTGGTTCCGAACACATGAACTTGTCTTGAATTGGAGGACTGGAGAAGTCCTGCACGGGGGAGATTTCTGGTCCGATCATTGCATCACCCCCATTTGTCCTGTTCCTGCTCCAGTTCAGCCAGCTGACCTACTGGGTTTACCATCCCCTTACTGGGCTTTCTCTGATGTCTTTGGGAAAAGTGAAGCAGAGAGACTACCTCCACACATGTCGTATGACTATCCGATTGATCTGCTTCCCGGAACGACTCCTCCTCAGGAGCGAATCGATCCTTTTTCCCCATGCAGAGACCCAGGACATGTCGGACTACATCCAGGAGAACCTGACTAGAGGATTTATCTGGAAATCATCTTCCCCAGCGGAGGCAGGATTCTTTTTCATTAGGAAAAAGGACGGATCTCTTCGGCCATGTATCAATTACAGGGGGTTAAACCAGATCACGGTAAAAAATAAATATCCATTACCGCTTATTTCAGAGCTGTTTGATCATCTCCAAGGGGCCAAGATCTTCACCAAACTAGATCTCAGAGGGGCCTACAACCTTATTCGTATACGTCAGTGAGACAAATGGAAAACAGCCTTCAACACTCGAGATGGACACTATGAATACCTGATAATGCCATTTGGCCTCAGTAACACACACACCCGCGGTCTTCCGGGAGATTGTAAATGACATTTTTAGAAATCTCCTCTATTCATGTGTTGTTGTCTATTGGGATGACATCTTGATTTACTCCACAGACCTAGCCACTCATCGGAAACACGTGTGTCAGGTTCTACAAAGACTCGAAGAGAATAGACTGAATGCCAAGTTTGAGAAATGTGTCTTCGAGCAATCCTCTCTGCCTTTTCTCGGTTATGTAGTCTCGTCCACAGGTCTAAAGATGGATCCGGAGAAATTATCTGCTATCTTCAAGTGGCCTCGCCCGTCCGGGCTGAAAGCGATACAACGGTTCCTGGGATTCGCCAACTATTATCGCCAATTTATTCCACACTTTTCTACTCAAGTGGCACCCATCTCGGCTCTAACTCAAAAAGGCATTAATCCCAAGGATTGAACTCCCGAAGCGGAAGAAGCCATTGCTTCAATGAAGGAAGCCTTCTCTTCCGCGCCCATTCTCCATCGACCGGACTCTGACAAACAATTTTTTCTTGAGGTAGACGCTTCCTCCACAGGCGCAGGAGCGGAGCTCTCTCAAAAGTCCTATACCAGTCGTATGGTCTCTTGTATTTTTTTCTCAAAGGTTTTTTCCATTTCAGAGAGGAACTATTTTATTGGAGATCAGGATCTGTTGGCAATCAAGATGGCTATGCAAGAATGATGACTCCTCCTCAAGGGAGCAGTTTATCAAGTTGTCATATTCAGCAATCAAAAAAACCTGGCTTACCTCCAGTCAGCACAGAGATTGTATCACCACCAGGCCAGGTGGGCTTTGTTTTGTGCTTGATTTAATTTTTTTCTTCATTTTCGTCCAGCTGACAAGAATGTCAAGGCCAATGCACTTTCCAGAGCTTTCCTGCCTCCCGATTCAGAGGAAGAACCACAACATATCATTGAGCCATCCGGGTTAGAGCCAGTAGTCTCTGCCAATCTCTCTCGGCTTCCCCCAGGCAAAACTCTTGTGCCCTCTTTGGACAAAAATCGTGTTCTTCAGTGGGGTCACTCCTCCAAGTTGGGCGGGCATGCTGGTCAGAAAAAGATTTTGCAACTTATCTCCCATTACAAATAGTGGTCTACCATGGGCAAAGATATCCTGAAGTATGTCGCAGCCTGTCCTTCGTGTGCCTGTAACAAAACTGCAAGATCATCCCATCTCTTCTGGCTGCTCTGCTGTCTGGGTTGTGGTAGATCGCTTTTCGAAGATTGCTCACTTCGTTCCTCGGTCTGGTCTTCCGTCTGCTCCTGAGCTTGCTGAATATTTCATATAGCATATCTTCCGTCTCCATGGGTTTCCTCTCCACATTGTGTCAGACAGGGGAGTTCAGTTCAGGAGAGCGGTCTGTAAACTAATGAAGGTAGAACTGGATTTTTCGTCTGCTTACTATCCTCAATCTAATGGGCAAGTGGAGAGTACCAGTCAAGTCTTGTCCGGCTTTCTGCGTTACTTCGTCAATGCGCATCATGATGACTGGGTCAAGTTACTGCCCTGGGCCGAGTTTTCGTATAACAATCAAGTAAGTAAATCCTCTGGAAGGTCTCCTTTCCATATTGTGTTTGGACTGCAACCCGGAATCCCTCTTCCCATCTCTGGGCCCTCAGGCGTCCCGGCAGCTGACACCTTTGCAGAGGAATTCTTTAAAGTATGGAGTGATACCAGGTCCGCCCTGGAAAAAGCCTCACAACGTATGAAGAGACAGGCGGACAAAAGACGCCTGGATGCTCCAATCTTTCGGCCTGGAGATAAGGTGTGGCTCTCCTCCAAGTACATCCGTTTGAAGATGCCCTCCTACAAATTGGGCCCCTGTTTCATCGGTCCCTTTGAAGTCTTGAAACAAATTAAAGCAGTCTCGTATAAATTGAAATTGCCTGCTTCATTATGTGTGCCTAATTCTTTCCATGTTTCCCTCCTCAAACCTCTAGTTTTGAGCTCCTTCTTCAAGGATCCGGGTAGAACTCCTGATCCCGTCAGTGAGGAGGATGTCTTTGAGGTAAAAGATATCTTGGCAACAAAGAGAGTAAGGGGTAATACCTACTTCATGGTGGATTGGAAGGGCTTCGGTCCTGAGGAGAAGTCTTGGGAGTCCAAAGAAAACATCCAGGCTCCTGTTCTATTGGAGAGATTTAACACAGGCTTGAAAAAGAGTGGGCGTAAGGAAGGGGATACTGTAATACCTGTGCCTGCATGGGGTCCCCGCCGGGCTCCCCGTCCCCTCGCTGTGGCGCCCGTAACTCCTCAGGGCCCCCATCGGGGAACCCCGCTCTCAGACTACTCCCTGCCGCCCTGCTGCTCCTGCTACCTGGCGTGCGACCAGCACATCCCCGGGTATGAGGCTTAAGTCACACGTTCGCGCGCTTCCGGTCTCTTAAAGAGACAGGGTGTATTTTTCAAAAATGTTATTAACCAATGGTATTCGTGTGTGTTATTTCTAGCCCCTCTGCCATAGAGAGGGTGCCAGAGCAACAAGTGTTTACTGTTGCTAGTTCCGGTTTTGTGTTCTGACGTGCCTGTGACCAGTTGTGTCTCTTCCGTGTGCAGCCAGTATCCTGCTAATACTGTTTGTCTTCCTAGTCTACCAGCAGCGTACTATTCCACACCCAAGACGATACCAATGCTGCCTGTGCAAGTAACTGTAACAACCTGCTGGTATCACTGCATGGCCTCCCATCTCCCACACACCAACTTACTCACTGCTTCAGGTCATGCTGTGATTTCTCTCTGCCACCAGCTCCTTGCCTTGTCTCCTGTCTGCTATGTTCATGTTTCCTGACTGTCTGTATAGGTGGGCAGCGCCTGAACTCTCTGCTTCTTATGGAGTCAGGGTGCACCTGGCTAATGTGTCCCTGATAGAGTTGAGCGATACCGTCCGATACTTCAAAGTATCGTATCGGATGGTATCGGCCGATCTTTAAAAAAAGTATCGGTATCGCCGATTCCGATACCGGAAGTCCCATTCAAGTCTATGGGACTTCCGGTATCGGAATAAGAAAAACCCTTTCCTGCCCTTGTACAGCCTCTCTGGGGTCTGTACGGGCCTTTCGGGGGGCTGTGCCGGCCTGCCAGGGGGTCTGTGCAGGCTCCGGTGGTCTGTGCCGGCCTGCCGGGGGGCTGTGCCGGCCTGCCGGTGGTCTGTGCAGGCTCCGGTGGGCTGTGCCGGCCTGCCGGGGGGCTGTGCCGGCCTGCCGGGGGGCTGTGCAGGCTCCGGGGGGCTGTGCCGGCCTGCCGGGGGGCTGTGCCGGCCTGCCGGTGGTCTGTGCAGGCTCCGGGGGGCTGTGCCGGCATCGTCCGATGGGACTACAAGTCCCATCGGGCGATGCCTGCTACCATGACAGTGATTGACACATTAGCCAATGATGGGACAGTAGTAGTCCCATCATCCGGCTAATGTGTTAAATGTAAAAAAAAAAAAAAAAAAAAAAAAAAATTACATGCTACATACATACAACATGCATGCTACATACATGCTACATTCATACTACATACTACATACATGCTACATTCATACTACATGCAACATACATACTACATATATACTACATACATACTACATACATGCTACATTCATACTACATAAATACTACATGCAACATACATACTACATATATACTACATGCATGCTGCATGCTACATACATACTACATGCTACATACATACCACATACATACTACATACATACTACATGCATGCTACATGCATGCTACATGCTACATACATAACACATATATACTACATGCATGCTACATACATACTACATGCTACATACATACCACATACATACTACATGCATGCTACATACATACTACATGCATGCTACATACATACTACATGCTACATACTACATATATACTACATGCATGCTACATACATACTACATGATACATACTACATATATACTACATGCATGCTACATACATACTACATGCTACATACATACTACATATATACTACATGCATGCTACATACATACTACATGCATGCTACATACATACTACATACATACTACATGCATGCTACATACATACTACATGCATGCTACATACATACTACATACTACATATATACTACATTCATGCTACATACATACTACATGCTACATACTACATATATACTACATGCATGCTACATACATACTACATGATACATACTACATATATACTACATGCATGCTACATACATACTACATATATACTACATGCATGCTACATACATACTACATGCATGCTACATACATACTACATGCATGCTACATACATACTACATACATACTACATGCATGCTACATACATGCTACATGCATGCTACATACATACTACATACTACATATATACTACATTCATGCTACATACATACTACATGATACATACTACATATATACTACATGCATGCTACATACATACTACATGCTACATACATACTACATACATACTACATGCATGCTACATACATACTACATGCATGCTACATACATACTGCATGCTACATACATACTACATGCTACATACATACCACATATATACTACATACATACTACATACAATACATTCATACAATACATACATAGACATACAGTACATATAACATAGAGTAACATACTTACCAATACTTGTCACATTGTTCCCCGAAGCCATTGTCTTTTCCGGAATAAATATTAACATAACAAACCACAAAAATACTCACCCACGATCCGAAGCAGTCCACGAGTGTGTCCCACGACGTTCTTGGGTAGAGAACTGCAGCATCAGCTGTTGCTGCCGTTCTCTACGGGCTGCAGGAATCCAATGACGGAAGGTAGGTATCCTTCCGCACTGTATTCCTCCGCCACTTAAAAAAAAAAAAGTCCCTAGTCTCACTTTATGCCATTGCTGTGTGGGAATTTCCCACGCAGCAATGGCATAAAGTGAGACTAGGGACTTTTTTTTTTTTTTAAGTGGCGGAGGAATACAGTGCGGAAGGATACCTACCTTCCGTCATTGGATTCCTGCAGCCCGTAGAGAACGGCAGCATCATCTGATGCTGCAGTTCTCTACCCATGATCGTCGTGGGACACACTCGTGGACTGCTTCGGATCGTGGGTGAGTATTTTTGTGGTTTGTTATGTTAATATTTATTCCGGAAAAGACAATGGCTTCGGGGAACAATGTGACAAGTATTGGTAAGTATGTTACTCTATGTTATATGTACTGTATGTCTATGTATGTATTGTATGAATGTATTGTATGTATGTAGTATATATGTGGTATGTATGTAGCATGTAGTATGTATGTAGTATGCATGTAGCATGCAGTATGTATGTAGCATGCATGTAGTATATATGTAGTATGTATGTAGCATGCATGTAGTATATATGTAGTATGTATGTAGCATGTATGTAGTATGTATGTGGTATGTATGTAGCATGTAGTATGTATGTAGCATGTAGTATGTATGTAGTATGTATGTAGTATGTATGTAGTATGTATGTAGTATGTATGTGGTATGTATGTAGTATGTATGTAGCATGCATGTAGTATGTATGTAGCATGCATGTAGTATGTAGCATGTATGTAGTATGTATGTGGTATGTATGTAGCATGTAGTATGTAGCATGCATGTAGTATATATGTAGTATGTATGTAGTATGTATGTGGTATGTATGTAGCATGTAGCATGTATGTAGTATGTATGTAGCATGCATGTAGTATGTATGTAGCATGTAGTATGTAGCATGCATGTAGTATGTATGTAGCATGTAGTATGTATGTAGCATGTATGTAGTATGTATGTAGCATGTAGTATGTAGCATGCATGTAGTATATATGTAGTATGTATGTAGCATGTAGTATGTATGTAGCATGTATGTAGTATGTATGTAGCATGTATGTAGTATGTATGTAGCATGTAGTATGTATGTAGCATGCATGTAGTATGTATGTAGTATTTTTTTTTTTTTTTTTTAACATTTAACACATTAGCCGGATGATGGGACTACTACTGTCCCATCATTGGCTAATGTGTCAATCACTGTCATGGTAGCAGGCATCGCCCGATGGGACTTATAGTCCCATCGGACGATGCTTGCACAGACCCCCGGACATCAGCACAGCCCCCCGGCAGGCCGACACAGCCCCCCGGCAGGCCGGTACAGACCCCCACAGGGTGCACAGCCCCCCGGCAGGCCGGCACAGCCCCCCGGCAGGCCGGTACAGACCCCCACAGGGTGCACAGACCACCGGCAGGCCGGCACAGCCCCCCGGCAGGCCGGTACAGACCCCCACAGGGTGCACAGACCACCGGCAGGCCGGCACAGCCCCCCGGCAGGCCGGTACAGACCCCGGGCAGTCCACACAGCCCCCCGGCAGGCCGGCACAGCCCCCCGGCAGGCCGGCAGAGACCCCCGGAAGGCCCGAAATGACGGCGCATCATGATGCGCACACACCGCGCATCATGATGACGTAAGTCTGTCAATCAACTTTGAACTTCCGATTCCGATGCCGAATTCCGATATTGAAAAAATATCGGAAGTCGGTATCGGAATTCCGATACAGCAAGTATCGGCCGATACCCGATACTTGCGGTATCGGAATGCTCAACACTAGTCCCTGACCAACTACCTCGAGCCCTCTACTATTTAGGGCTGCCCCACCCACTGAAACATTGCCTGTGCAATGTCTAAACTCAGTTAGTGGTTTTGCTGCTGATTAATCCAAGCTCTGTCCTGTGTTTCTCCATCTCCGGTGGCTACACTCCTGGCTTTGTCTTGTGACAGTCTGCCTGCCCTCCTGAAGGCAGAATATCATGGTCTCTGTGCTATAGCTCCTGCCCTTGTCTTGCCTAGTACCTTCGTTCGCCCTACAGGAGGCAGAATATCCTGGTCCTTGAGTCTTTGTCCCTGTGCCTTGTCTGAACTCTGTCCTACCACTGCCTCCTTGTCTTTGGCTTCTTTCCCTGCTGTGTCTTTCCTTGTATCCTCCCTGTCCATGCTCTGTACCCTTGCAGCTCTGCCTGCTCTGCACCCTTGCAGCTCTGCCTGCTCTGCACCAGTGCAGCTCTGCCTGCTCCACTCTCTTGCAACTCTGTCTGCTCTGTAGGCTCTGCCTGTTCTCAGTACTCTTGCGGATCCTGCTTGGTTCTATGGCTGCAGGACCTCTTGCCTACTCCGCACTCCTGCGGCTCTGCCTACTCCGCACTCCTGCGGCTCCACCTACTTTGCACTCCTGCGGCTCCGCCTACTCCGCACTCCTGGCTGTATCCATACCTGCACCTCCTGGGTGAACAGGTCCAAAACCTGTTCCTTCATATTCCGCTCTTTTGTGAATTCTCTTGCTCGGACTTTCTGAGCTGGAGCTCCCTCTGCGCCCTCTGGTTGTTACTGGGAGTAGAGGAGCTGGCCAGGTTTATGGAAGTTTTCCACCTGACAACGATAATTGGGAATCTGGGATTACTGGCTGGGATATTTTAATGTGATAGACAGGCCTCTATTCCTTATATTTAAAGACTCTATAGAAACAGGGTCTGTTCCTTTTGATTGGCGGCAAGCAAATGTGGTACCAACATTCAAAAAGGGGTGTAAAAGGGAACCTGGAAACTATAGGCCGGTAAGCTTAACATCTGTTGTGGGTAAAATTTTTGAAGGGTTTCTAAGGGATACCATTATGGAATATCTCAATGTTAATAAATGTTTAACTCCATATCAACATGGATTTATGAAGGATCGCTCCTGTCAAACTAACCTGATCAGCTTCTATTAGGATGTAAGCCCTCAAATGGACCAAGGAGAATCATTGGATGTCATTTATCTCGACATCTCTAAAGCATTTGACACTGTCCCACATAAAAGATTGGTAAGTAAGATGAGAAAGCGTGGGCTAGGGGAAAATGTGTTTAGATGGGTACAGTTGTGGCCAAAAGTATTGACACCCCTGCAAATCTGTCAGATAATACTCAGTTTCTTCCTGAAAATGATTGCAAACACAAATTCTTTGGTATTATCTTCATTTAATTTGTCTTAAATGAAAAAACACAAAAGAGAATGAAGCAAAAAAAGCAAAACATTGATCATTTCACACAAAACTCCAAGAATGGGCCAGACAAAAGTATTGGCACCCTCAGCCTAATACTTGGCTGCACAACCTTTAGCCAAAATAACTGCGACCAACCACTTCCGGTAACCATCAATGAGTTTCTTACAATGCTCTGCTGGAATTTTAGACCATTCTTCTTTGGCAAACTGCTCCAGTTCCCTGATATTTGAAGGGTGCCTTCTCCAAACTGTCATTTTTAGATCTCTCCACAGGTGTTCTATGGGATTCAGGTCTGGACTCATTGCTGGCCACCTTAGAAGTCTCCAGTGCTTTCTCTCAAACCATTTTCTAGTGCTTTTTGAAGTGTGTTTTGGGTCATTGTCCTGCTGGAAGACCCATGACCTCTGAGGGAGACCCAGCTTTCTCACACTGGGCCCTACATTATGCTGCAAAATTTGTTGGTAGTCTTCAGACTTCATAATGCCATGCACACGGTCAAGCAGTCCAGTGCCAGGGGCAGCAAAGCAACCCCAAAACATCAGGGCACCTCCGCCATGTTTGACTGTAGGGACCGTGTTCTTTTCTTTGAATGCCTCTTTTTTTCTCCTGTAAACTCTATGTTGATGCCTTTGCTCAAAAAGCTCTACTTTTGTCTCATCTGACCAGAGAACATTCTTCCAAAACGTCTTAGGCTTTTTCAGGTAAGTTTTGGCAAACTCCAGCCTGGCTTTTTTATGTCTCGGGGTAAGAAGTGGGGTCTTCCTGGGTCTCCTACCATGCAGTCCCTTTTCATTCAGACGCCAACGGATAGTATGGGTTGACACTGTTGTATGCTCGGACTGCAGGGAAGCTTGAACTTGTTTGGATGTTAGTCGAGGTGTTTGCAGATGATACAAAACTAGGTAAGGTAGTTAACACAAAGGAGGACAGTTTGCAACTACAGACAGATTTGAGTAAATTGGAGAATTGGGCTGAAAAATGGCAAATGAGGTTTAACACAGATAAGCGTAAGGTTATGCACATGGGAAGGAGAAACAGATGCTACAATTACTTACTAAATGGGAAACTGCTGGGGAAATCAGACATGGAAAAAGACTTAGGCATCTTAGTCAATAAGAAGCTAAATTGGAGTGCCCAGTGTCAGGCAGCTGTCACCAAAGCAAATAGGGTCATGGGATGCATTAGAAGAGGTCTGGGGACACCAGATGAAAACATAATTCTCCCACTGTACAAATCACTCGTCAGACCACACTTGGAGTATTGTGTGCAATTTTGGACACCGGTGCTCAAGAAAGACATTACTGAACTTGAAAGGGTTCAAAGGCGGGCTACTAAAATGATAAATGGAGTTGGTTCACTACAATACCCAGAAAGGTTATAAAAATTAGGTCTATTTACGCTAGAAAAGAGAAGACTTAGGGGAGAACTAATATATATGTACAAGTATATCAGAGGACAATACAGACATCTCTCCAATGAACTGTTTATACGAAGGACTGTGACAAGAACAAGGGGGCATTCTCTTCGTTTGGAGGAAAGACAGTTTCTGCACCAGCAAAGAAGAGGGTTCTTCACGGTAAGAGCAATGAGACTCTAGAATTAAAAACCAGCAAATAATTCCAGCGGATGCTTCCTACTTGGCCATAAAATCCATTTTATTTTTATCTTTTAAAATAGTTCCATGTGGCAGAAACCCAAATATATACAGGGGGTCAGAAGAAAAAAGGGCACACTGCTGCTTTATGCGTGCAGACTACGCGTTTCGACCTTACTAGGTCTTCTTCTAGACCTAGAAACGCGTAGTCTGCACGCATAAAGCAGCAGTGTGCCCTTTTTTCTTCTGACCCCCTGTATATATTTGGGTTTCTGCCACATGGAACTATTTTAAAAGATAAAAATAAAATGGATTTTATGGCCAAGTAGGAAGCATCCGCTGGAATTATTTGCTGTTTTTTGTTTCTATTGCAACATGGGTGTGCCTCTCCCATTACAACTCCGTGCGGCTTCCTGGCAGTGAGCAGAACCACTAAGGACGTCTAACTGGGTGAGCTGGCTATAATTTTTCTTGTTTGAGACTCTAGAATTCTCTTCCTGAGGAAGTGGTGATGGCCAACTCACTGAATGAAATTAACGCAGTCTCGTATAAACTGAAATTGCCTGCTTCATTATGTGTGCCTAACTCTCCATGTTACCCTCCTCTAACCTGTAGTTTTGAGCTCCTTCTTTAAGGACCCGGGTACTACTCCTGATCCCGTCAGTGAGGAGTGTTATGAATGAGTCACCATAGGAGGCAAAAACAGAAATACTAGCTAAGTCCAGAAAACAAGAGAAGTTGGCAGCTATCGAATTGCAGACCCCTGAACCTATCAACAACAACTAGCAGTAGCCGTGGGGGGTTCCTACGGTGCCCTAGACCCCTCGTCACACCCGGAGAACTACATAGCCTAAAGACTGAAAGGGAAATCTAAACTGCCCCAGAGCAGACCCCAAAGCAATAGGCAGCCCCCAACATATAATGACGGTGAAGCAAGATGAAAAAACACTTACACAGATAGAAAGATAGGCTGAGCAAATGATGGGGTCCAAGCTAACTAGATAGGACAGGATAGAAAAGCTGCTGTCTGCAATCCGCCAAAACCCCTATCAAAACAAGGGCCAACAGGCTGATAGGGAAAAAAGCCCTGAAGACGCTAGGCTTCAAAAAGACTATATCAGCACTCAGGTATTTTCTGAAGACAGAGCAAAAAAGAATTCAGCTCACCCCAGCAGGGAATGGCAGAAATCCAGAAAAAACAAGGCAAAGCAAAACAGAACACAAATGCAAAAAGCAGAGCAGAAAAACTTAGCTTTTGAGGAGCAGGAATCAGACTGGACTCCTAGAATCCTTCAGAGAGATCACCAGCAAGGAAGAAGGGTGTCGGCTGTCTTATATCCTGTCAGCAATTCCTGTCACCCAGTCATCATCATCATCATCATACCCAGGTGCTTTGTAATCAGCCTCACTACCTTCCTTCACCAGAAGAGGGAGTTCATCAGACCTCAATGGTGAAGGGGAAAATGAACTCACAACAGTACCTCCCCCTTGAGGAGGGGTCACCGAACCCTCATCCACGCCACCAGGGCGATCAGGGTGAGCCCGATGAAAGGCACGCACCAATCTTTTGGCATGAATATCAGAGGCAGAGACCCAGGAATTATCCTCCTGACCATAACCCTTCCACTTAACCAAATACTGGAGTCTCCGTCTAGCCAGACGGGAATCCAGTATCTTCTCTACCTCATATTCCATGTTACCTTCAACCAATACAGGGTCCAGAGGTGCCACCCCAGGAACTACTGGTTCAACAAACCTCTTCAACAAGGACTTATGAAACACATTATGGATTTTAAATGTGACAGGAAGAGCCAAACGAAAAGAGATCGGATTAATAATCTCCAAAATCTTGTAAGGTCCAATAAATCTAGGCTTAAACTTAGGAGAAGCCACCTTCATAGCGATATTTTTTGATGATAACCAAACCATATCACCAATCTTAAACTGGGGACCAATGGTCCTATGTCGGTTGGAAAACCGCTGGGCCTTTTCCTGGGAGAGAGATAACTTATCCACCACTTGGTCCCAGATCTGGTGCATTCTCTCCACCACAGTGTCAACACCTGGGCAGGCAGAAGGCTCCACCTGCCCTGAAGAAAATCGAGGATGAAACCCAAAGTTACAAAAAAAGGTGACATCAAAGTGGCAGAACTAGCTCTATTATTTAAAGCAAATTCGGCCAAGGGCAAAAATGAAACCCAATCATCCTGATCAGCGGAAATAAAACATCTCAAATACGACCCCAAGGTCTGGGTTGTTCTCTCCGTCTGCCCATTGGTCTGAGGGTGAAAAGCAGAGGAGAAGGACAACTGAATTCCCAGCTTGGAACAGAAAGTCCTCCAAAATCTAGACACAAACTGAACTCCTCTGTCAGATACAATGTTCTCAGGAATCCCGTGCAAGTGAACCACCTGTTGCAAAAACAGGGGCACCAACTCAGAGGAAGATGGCAACTTAGGGAGTGGTACAAGATGAACCATCTTAGAGAACCTATCACAAATCACCCAAATAACAGTCATTCTCTGAGAGACAGGCATATCAGAGATGAAATCCATTGAAATATGGGTCCATGACCTCCTGGGGACCGGCAAAGGCATCAACAACCCACTAGAGCGAGAACAAGGTTTAGACTGGGAGCAAGTCCCACAGGACTGCACAAAATTCCTGACATCACGAGACAAGGCGGGCCACCAAAAAGACCGACTCACCAGATCTATAGTACCAAAAATACCTGGATGACCAGCCAATGCAGAGCAATGAACTTCAGACATCACTCTCTTCTTCCACTGGTCAGGAACATACAACTTTCCCCTGGGACAACGCTCAGGTTTGTCCTCCTGGAACTCTTCCAGAGCACGTCTCAAATCGGGCGAGATGGCAGAAAGAACTACCCCTTCGCCTAAGATGGTAGCAGGCTTGGTCACCACAGTAGAATCAGCAAAGAAGCTCCTAGAGAGAGCGTCAGCCTTGACATTCTTAGTGCCAGGAAGAAAAGAGACCACAAAATCAAAACGTGTAAAAAACAAGGCCAACCAAGCCTGTCTAGGGTTCAAGCGTTTGGCCGACTCCAGGTAAATCAAATTCTTGTGGTCAGTGAGGACCACGACTTGATGTTTAGCTCCCTCCAACCAATATCTCCACTCCTCAAATGCCCATTTCATGGCTAACAGTTCCCGATTCCCCACATCATAGTTACGTTCAGATGGAGAGAATTTTCAGGAAAAGAAAGCACAGGGATTCATTTTAGATGTTACAGGATCCTTTTGGGACAAAACAGCTCCTGCACCAATCTCAGAAGCGTCCACCTCTACCTGGAACGGGAGTGAGACATCAGGTTGCCGCAAAACCGGGGCAGAAGTGAATCTTCGCTTCAGCTCCTGAAAGGAAGAAACAGCCTCTGGAGACCAATTCAACACATCAGCACCCTTCTTAGTCAGATCAGTCAATGGCTTGGCAATACTAGAAAATTTTGCTATAAATTTCCGATAAAAATTAGCAAAACCCAAAAACTTCTGGAGGGCCTTCAAAGAAGTGGGCTGAACCCAATCATAAATGGCCTGTACCTTGGCCGGGTCCATTTCAATAGTTGACGGAGACAAAAAAAATCCCAAAAATGAAATCCTCTGTACCCCAAAAAGGCATTTCGATCCCTTGACATACAGGGAATTCTCCCTCAAGATCCGGAACACAGTCCGAACATGTTCCACATGAGAATCCCAATCCTTGGAGAAGATCAAAATATCATCCAGATAGATAATCAAAAATTTATCCACAAAGTCTCAGAAAATGTCATTCATGAAGCACTGGAAGACAGAAGGGGCATTAGTGAGCCCAAAAGGCATCACCAGGTACTCAAAATGTCCCTCTGGAGTATTAAATGCCGTCTTCCATTCATCCCCATGATTAATGCGGAAAAGATTATACGCCCCCCTGAGGTCAAGCTTGGTAAACCAGCAAGCACCTTTAACTCTGAAGAATAGATCCGAAATCAGGGGTAACGGATACTGATATTTAATAGTAATTTTGTTGAGGGCACGATAATCAATACAAGGCCTTAATGAACCATCCTTTTAGGCCACGAAAAAAAAAACAGCACCTAAGGGTGAAGAGGATGGTCTAATATGACCCTTCTCCAACGCCTCCTTAATATAGGATCGCATAGCCTCGTGCTCGGGTACAGATAAATTGAAGAGCCGACCCTTGGGAAATTTACACCCCGGGCTCAGTTCAATTGCACTATCATAACTCCTATGAGGCGGCAAAGACGCAGACTCATTCTCACTAAATACATCATAAAAGTCCGCCAAATAGTCAGGAACATCATGCGACTGAGGAGAGGTGGAAAAAACCGGAGCCTCACCAAGGGCACACCGACAACCCCAACTCACCACAGACACAGATTTCCAATCCAAAACTGGATTATGAATGTGCAACCAGGGAAACCCCAGAACAATAGTATCATGCAAATTATGCAACACCAAAAATCTGCAATTGTCTTGATGGTCTGGGGCGACCCGCATTACCACCTGGGTTCAAAACTGAGGTTTATTTTTCGCCAAAGGAGTGGCATCAATCCCTCTCAAAGGGATAGGCGTCCGCAGAGATGTCATCGGAAATACACAATGTTTAGCAAAATCCAAGTCCATTAGGTTCAGGGCTGCTCCCGAATCCACAAAAGCCTTGGCGGAAAATGTGGACAGGGAGCAGATCAGAGTAATTGCCAGAAGAAACTTAGGTTGAACACCACCCACAGAAAACGTGTGTGCAAAACGATTCTCTGGTTTAGGACAGACAGAAATAATATGCGAGGCATCTCCACAAAAAAAAAACACAGCTTATTGCGCCTTCTGAACTCCTGACGTTGCTCCCTGGACAAAACTCTATCACATTGCATAGGTTCAGACACTTGTTCAACAGGTGGCCACACCTTTCGTGCAGTCCTGCGTTCACATAAACGCCGATCAACCTGAATGGCTAATGACATAGAATCGTCAAGACCAGAGGGAACAGGAAATCCCACCATAGTATCTTTTATGGCTTCTGACAAACCCTTCCGAAAGAGAGCTGCCAAGGCATTATCATTCCAGGTAGTAAGGATCGCCCACTTTCGGAATTTTTGACAGTACAATTCTGCAGAATCTCGACTCTGGCTCAATGCCAACAGGGTCTTTTCAGCCTGATCAATAGCATTAGGTTCGTCATACAACAACCCCAAAGCTTGAAAAAAGGCGTTCACATTAGTCAGAATAGGATCATCTGGTTTCAAAGAAAACGCCCCATCCTGGGGATCGCCACGCAGCAAAGAGATGACAATTTTAACCTGCTGCACGGAGCTCCCTGACGAGTTAGGCTTCAAGGCAAAAAATAATTTACAATCATTTTTGAAATTCAAAAATTTAGACCGATCCCCAAAATCACATCAGGAGTAGGGATCTTTGGTTCACCAGCATTTCCCCGCACTTCCGCAGCGAGCTGCTCCACACGATCAGACAATTGCTTTATCTCCTTTGAGAGAAAATGAGAGAAAAAAAAATTCCCCCTACGGCCTCAGAGATATAGAGGAAAAAGTAAACACACCTTTTTTTTTTTTTTTTTTTACAATTCTTTCCTGCTATTGAGTACCCTAGGATCTGTGGTATGGCTGGTGATTCTGTTATGAATGAGTCACCGTAGGAGGCAAAAACAGAAATACTAGCTAAGTCCAGAAAACAAGAGAAGTTGGCAGCTATCGGATTGCAGACCCCTGAACCTATCAACAACAACTAGCAGTAGCCGTGGAGGGTTCCTATGGTGCCCTAGACTAGGGATGGGCGAGTCTACTCGCTAGGACTCGTTACTCGGCGAATAGTAAGGGACTCGCTGGACTCGTTACTCGGCGAGTCTCCCAGTGATTACTCGCACAGTAACGAGTCCAATGCAAGTCAATGGCAATCCTAGTTTTGTCAGAGTTTTTTTTTCTCACTCGCTAGACTCGCTATATCACATCGCTGTCAACAGCGAGTCTGAGCGAGTCTACGATTCCGAGTCCTGTATACTGGATTCGGGACTCGCTTTTACAGAATCTGTTATGTTCCTACAAGTTTCCAAGACAGCCTATGTCAACACACAGCGATTGTGAGCGAGTCTGAGCGAGTCTACGAATCCCGAGTCCTGTATACTGGATTCGGGACTCGCTTATACAGAATCTGTTATGTTCCTACAAGTTTCCAAGACAGCCTATGTCAACACACAGCGATTGTGAGCGAGTCTGAGCGAGTCTACGAATCCCGAGTCCTGTATACTGGATTCGGGACTCGCTTATACAGAATCTGTTATGTTTCTACAAGTTTCCAAGACAGCCTATGTCAACACACAACGATTGTGAGCGAGTCTGAGCGAGTCTACGAATCCCGAGTCCTGTATACTGGATTCGGGACTCGCAAATATAGAATCTGTTATGTTCCTTTGTAATTTGTAAATCGCACATTACTCGCTAAGACTCGCTTCCCCATTCATTAACATTGGACTCGCTAGACTCGCAAAGATTAGCGAGTCCCGGGCTCGGACTCGCTAGAGTCAAGCGATTCCGAGTAATTTAGGACTCGCCCATCACTACCCTAGACCCCTCGTCACAGCCGGAGAACTACATAGCCCAAAGACAGAAAGGGAAATCTAAACTGCCCCAGAGCAGGCCCCAAAGCAATAGGCAGCCCCCAACATATAATGACGGTGAAGCAAGATGAAAAAACACTTACACAGATAGAAAGATAGGCTGAGCAAATGATGGGGCCCAAGCTAACTAGATAGGACAGGATAGAAAAGCTGCTGTCTGCAATCCGCCAAAACCCCTATCAAAACAAGGGCCAACAGGCTGATAGGGAAAAAAGCAGGAATCAGACTGGACTCCTAGAATCCTTCAGAGAGATCACCAGCATGGAAGAAGGGCGTTGGCTGTCTTATATCCAGACAGCAATTCCTGTCACCCAGTCATCATCATCATACCCAGGTACTTTGTAATCAGCCTCACTACCTTCCTTCACCAGAAGAGGGAGTTCATCAGACCTCAATGGTGAAGGGGAAAATGAATTCACAACAGAGGAGGATGTCTTTGAGGTAAAAGAAATCTAGGCCACAAAGAGAGTAAGGGGTAAGACCTACTTCTTAGTGGATTGGAAGGGCTTCGGTCCTGAGGAGAGGTCTTGGGAGTCCAAAGAAAACATCCCGGCTCCTCTTCTATTGGAGAGATTTTACGCAGGCTTGAAAAACAGGAGGCGTAATAAGGGGGATAATGTAATACCTGTGACTGCACGGGGTCCCCGCCGGGCTCCCCGTCCCCTCACTGTGGCGCCCGTACCTCCTCGGGGCCCCCGTCGGGGATCCCCGCTCTCAGCCTGCTCCCTGCCAACCTGCAGTCCCTGCTACCTGGCGCGCGGCCAGCATATCCCGGGGTATGAGGCTTAAGTCTCATGTGCGCACTCTCCCGGTCTCTTAAAGAGACAGGGTGCATTTATCAAAAATGTTAATAACCAATGGTATTCTTGTGTGTGTTATTTCTAGCCCCTCTGCCATAGCGAGGGCGCCGGTGCAACAAGTGTTTCCTGTTGCTAGTTCCGGTTTTGTGTTCTAATGTGCCTGTGACCAGTTGTGTCTCTTCCGTGTCCAGCCAGTATCCTGCTAATACTGTTTGTCTTCCTAGACTATCAGCGGCTTACTATTCCACACCCAAGACGATACCAGTGCTGCCTGTGCAAGTACCTGTAACAACCCTGCTGGCATCACTGCATGGCTTCACATCTCCTGCACACCAACTTACTCATTGCTCCATGTCATGCTGTGATTTCTCTATGCCGCCAGCTCCTTGCCTTGTCTCCTGTCTGCTATGTTCATGTTTCCTGTCTGTATAGGGGGGCGGCGCCTGAACTCTCTGCTTCTTATGGAGTCAGGATGCACCTTGCTAATGAGTCCCTGTCCAACTACCTAGAGCCCTCTACTATTTAGGGCTGCCCCACCCACTGGAACATTGCCTGTGCAATGTCTAAACTCAGTTAGTATTTTTCTGCTGAGTAAGCCAGGCCGTGTCCTGTGTTTCTCCTTCTCTGGTGGCTACACTCCTAGCTTTGTCTTGTGCCTGTCTGTCTGCCGTCCAGGAGGCAGAATATCCTGGTCTCTGTGCTATAGCTCCTGCCCTTGTCTTGCCTAGTACTGCCGTCCACCCTCCAGGAGGCAGAATATCCTGGTCCTTGAGTCTATGTCCCTGTAACTTGTCTGAACTCTGTCCTACTCCTGCCTCCTTGTCTTTGGCTTCCTTCCCTGCTGTGTCTTTCCTTATGTCCTCCCTGTCCGTGCTCTGCACCCTTGCAGCTCTGCCTTCTCTGCACCCTTGCAGCTCTGCCTGCTCTGCACCCATGCAGCTCTGCCTGCTCCGCTCTCTTGCGACTCTGCCTGCTCTGTAGGCTCTGCCTGATCTCAGTACTCTTGCGGATCCTGCTTGGTTTTACTGCTGCAGAACCTCTTGCCTACTCCGCACTCCTGCGGCTCTGCCTACTTCGCACTCCTGCCTGTATCCATACTTGCACCTCCTATGTGAACAGGTCCAAAACCTGTTCCTTAATGTTTCACTCCTTCCTGCTTGTATCAATACCACCTGTTTCTTCATATACCACTCCTGCCTGCCCTGTGTCTCTCCTGTGCCATCCTGCCCTGTGCCTCAAAGCCGTGCCTGCTTGTCCTGTGTCTCAAGCCGTGCCCACCTGTCCTGTGTCCCAAGCCGTGCCCGCCTGTGTCTCAAGATGTGCCCGCCTGCCCTGTGTCTCAGCTGTGCATGATGTGTCTACTTGCCTGTCTGTCAGTCGCACCTTTCCAAGTGCCCTGTCCTCGAGTGGGATCAGCAGCCACAGCCAGACACCACCCTGGAGTGGCACCTGGCAGCTACCTGCAGCACAAGCTGCACAACTCTTCCAGGGTAGTCTGGTTTGTGGCACAGTGGGGCCACAACCCCCCCAGCTCACGCTAATCAGCCAAGGCGCAAGCGTGACAGTTTGCACAGGCCATGGTCCCCGCTTAGTCCCATGTGCTTCCGTTCTCAGAGCGCCATGAACTTGTTTCCTGCCAGTATGAGCAACTGGAAGAATTTATTCCGCCCTGCGTGGTTCCAATTGTTGAGACTTCGGAACCAATCATTGGCTCCAATGCCATCTACAATCAGCTCCTGGCTTATGAGAAGCTCAACCCTGCAGGTCCGCCAAGGTTCTATGGGAATCCTAAGGAGTGCCAAGGGTTCCTGGTGCAGTGCCTGCGGTACATTGAGTGGAATCCAGCCCGTTTCCCCTCTTATTGGGTGAAAGTGGGATATATAATGTCCTACCTAGCAGGAGAAGCTTTGATGTGGATCTGTCCCCTCTGGGAAGCAGGGGATCCTATCGTCACGGACCTAGAGGCCTTCGGAGTGGCCTTCTGTAAAGTCTTTGGTGTGCCTCGCCCAGCTGCTCCTGCAAAGTCTTCCCTTTCTAGGTCTGAGAGGCGAAACCCGTGAGAAAACCGCCACGTCAGACCACGACCGTCCAAGACCCTCCTGTTCCTCCATCCATCAAGGCAGCTACCCGAGTAAAACCCAAGGAGAGTGATAAGAGTGGGCTGGTAAAACAACAGCCTGAAACCAGTCGTAAGAAGGGCATACAGTATTGCTGCGGTTGTGTGGAATACCCGGACGGCTACCGTCCGAAGGAGCTCAAGCTCCAAAACCTTGGGTCAGTGGGAGAGGCTTCCCTTGGTGAGAGTCCCTCCTCCCCACTAAAATCAGTGACTGTTCCCGTGCCTTGTGGGAGCTTTGGCCCTGCAGATGTGTTAAAGCTGCAAGCCAGACGGAGTCTGTGTGGAGTTCCGGTTCCATAGCTCCAGAATCCTGGGAAGGTGTTTGGTGATGGTCGTGCCCTACTTATGAACAGTTCATATTAAACAGAGAAAAAAGGGGAGTACAAGTCCAATATCATAAAAATAAGCAAAGTTTATTAAACATGTAGTACTGACAGTTACATAAATGACAAAAGATATATAAAGGATCAGATAAGTATCTGCTGCTTGTTAGTCCTAAGAATTGACAAAATAAAGTGCTTAGTGCCTGTAACAAATATGGGCCATACTTGAGGGATATAAAGGTAAGAGAGATCCTAACAGGTGCGCATCCTGAAAAAATCACTATCCCAAGCCATAGTGCTTACCCATATTGAACTCTGCCAAGGACCACAAGCAGCGCCGCCACCGACGCGCGTTTCGCCTCTTTTTCAAGGTGCCATACTGTGTTGTGTAAGGGGCCGAGTTATATATCCTGTTACCAGGTGCTCCAATCAAGCGGCGCATGTGTCCGGTGTGCTGCCCCGGAAGCTGCATCACCACCGGCGACAGCGCGGCGTCGCGTCTCAGACGACGTCACTGTGACGTCACTGACCCGCAGACGCCACTGATGCGCCTCAGCAATGCTCCATGGGCACACACCGCAGACATGCGCACTGGAGCCAACAATCTAGGTAATACATCCAAGAAAGGGAAATGGATCCTAAATATAACGGATTGTGCAAAGTGGATATATATATGAACGAATCCAAAAGATTAATGAATACTAGTTAATAACAACTATATCATTAATAATAGTGAACATAAAAAATATGATCCCTTACAATAGACATTAATGTGATTACACTATCAACTATGTATTCCTTTTATATATAAAAGAGAGATGGTGCATGTAAAATGCTTCAAAAAAGGTGCACACATAATACATGTGACATATATAAAATGATGCACCAACGTGAATAAAAATATTTGTCTTCTTTTCTTTTTATTATTCATCTTTTTTCTTCTTTTTCTTGTTAATTAAAAATAGTCCCATAAGCCTAACTTGATATGATGTTCTTAAACCAGGATATAACGTCAAAGGTCCCTCCAGATCTTCCCCACTAAACGTCCTAGAAATTACGGTGTTCCATTAAAGATGACTGAAGGGAAATAAACCAATACAGTGAACATACAAACATATATAATAAAAACAAAACCATATCACAACACAAAAATTACAGATATGAGCTAAAACTCAACTGCTCATTGAGTCCAGCCGGTGTGATGGTATCAAGAACTGTGATCCACCGGCATTCCCTTTGAGCTAAGACACGTTTGGTGTCACCCCCCCTTATTCCCGCACGGATCCTGTCAATACCCCAAGCTTGGAGTCCACTCGGATCACATTTATGTTTCAACCGAAAGTGTCTCGGAATAGGTTTGAGAGCATTAATATCCTCCACTTCACGTGCCGCCATTATATCTCTCACATGTTCTCTTATGCGAACGCGTAGTTCACGTGTAGTTAATCCAACATATATTAGCCCACACGGGCAAACTGCATAATAAACCACATATGTGGTACTACACGTGATGTAACCTCTAATTTTGAATTTGCGACGGCCATCCGATGAAGTGAACGATAATGCTTTCCGAAGATTCCTACATGCTAGGCACACACCACATGGAAAAAATCCATTCCTGGGTGTGCCAGCCTGAAAGAAATCTATACTTTTGGTGGTATAATGACTCCTCACTAGCATGTTCTTGAGGGTATTACACCTCCGCGCAGTCATAAGGGGGCGTTCAGAAAGGCACTCAAGTAAAATTGGGTCAGTCCTCAGAACCGCCCAATGTCGGTTCAAGATAGATCTCATCAGGTCCCATTTATGATTGTATGTTGAAATAAATCTTACTTCTCCATCCATTTTAGGTTTGGATTTTTTCCACCTGTTTCCCAAGAGATCAACCCTAGAAGATCTTTTGGCCCGCCAGTAACCTCTCCTAATGCTTTTACCACTGTAGCCTATTTGGGCAAATCTTTCCCCAAGGTCCACCGCCTGAGCCTCAAATAAGGCATCAGTTGAGCAAATCCGACTGGCACGCAAAAATTGTCCAACTGGAATAGACCTGATCGTGGAATGCGGATGTGACGAGGATGCATGCAAAAGGGCATTCACAGAAGTCTCCTTTCTATATAGATCGGTGTGAATTAAACCATCATCCTGTTCTTTTAACATGACATCAAGAAATGTAATTTGATGATGGTGAAAAACATACGTGAGATGGATATTGAAGCTGTTCTGGTTCAGAACCCCCACAAAGTCATGTAACTCAGAGACAGGGCCTTGCCAGATAAATAGAACATCATCAATGTATCTGAACCATCCCGCAATCTGGGGAGCGGCCAGTGCGCCATCCGAGAAAATCTCCCTCTCCCAATAACCCAAGAAAAGATTAGCATAGGATGGCGCACAGGCCGCCCCCATCACGGTGCCCTGTCTCTGTAGAAAATATCTGTCCTTGAAGGTAAAGAAGTTGTGGGTAAGAACGAACTCCAACAGCTCCAAGACCAACTCACGCATGTCCGGATCTAAATTACTCGTTTCCAGGAAGAATCTGGAAGCCCTCAATCCATCCACGTGTCGAATACTGGTGTAAAGCGATTCGACATCTGCTGTAACCAAAATCATATCCGCATCCACAAACAGGCCATCCAATCTCCTAAGGACATCATTAATGTCCCTGACATAGGAGGGCAGCGTCTCAACCTGCGGATGTAAATAGTATTCAATGAATTTGCAGGCTGGGTCGCATAGCCCCCCCATGCCAGACACAATAGGACGTCCAGGAGGAAGCACAGGATCCTTATGGACCTTGGGGAGAAGATAAAAAGTGGGAATCACCGGAGTATGAACCAAAAGGCCCTGCAAGACTTTTTTAGTTATAATACCTCTTTCATATGCCATTTCAAGAATATTATGTAATTCATTCTGAAAGATCTTAAGAGGACTGTTTGGCAACTGAGAATAATTTTCTTTATTTCTCAATTGTCTGAAGGCCTCTTTTTCATATTTATCTACAGGCCAGAGAACCACGTTTCCCCCCTTGTCAGCCGATTTAATAACAATGTCATCCCAACTTCCAATTTCACATAAGGCCACTCTTTGTTGTGGGGTCAAATTATCGCTTTTTTTATAATTGGTGATGGTCTTAAGATCTTCAGTCACCAACCTTGTAAATATCTCGACCTGGGGACAAAGTGAGAAAGGGGGAAACGTGGTACATCTGGCTGCAATAGGAGGTAAAGATCCACTTACCGAATCTCCATGAGACTCACTCTCCAATTCTTCTAGAGTACGTATTGCCTCAGCTTCTGAGACCGATAAACTTTGGTCTGACAGAGGGCGTGAATGTAATTTTCTAAGGATGATCTTTCGGGAAAACAGGTGGAGATCCTTTACCGCTGTAAAGTAATCAAAATTATTTACTGGAGAGAACGATAAACCAAGTTGTAATACACTTTTGTGATGATCAGAGAGCACATGTGAGGAGAGGTTAATTACCTCTAATGTGTTTGTTCGAGCTTTTTTATCACTCTTTGGTGAATTAGCCATTTTTCTTTTGTTGGTTTTTCCATTCTTCCAACGTCTATCTCTCACATGATCCCTCCTGTCCCACAAAGGCCGTACACCATCTGAAGTATTCATGGGTTCTTCCAGTGATGAAACCGATGAAAGTGAGGTGGACCTTCCTCATATGGGATTTTTATTCAGATGGTGTACGGCCTTTGTGGGACAGGAGGGATCATGTGAGAGATAGACGTTGGAAGAATGGAAAAACCAACAAAAGAAAAATGGCTAATTCACCAAAGAGTGATAAAAAAGCTCGAACAAACACATTAGAGGTAATTAACCTCTCCTCACATGTGCTCTCTGATCTTCACAAAAGTGTATTACAACTTGGTTTATCGTTCTCTCCAGTAAATAATTTTGATTACTTTACAGCGGTAAAGGATCTCCACCTGTTTTCCCGAAAGATCATCCTTAGAAAATTACATTCACGCCCTCTGTCAGACCAAAGTTTATCGGTCTCAGAAGCTGAGGCAATACGTAATCTAGAAGAATTGGAGAGTGAGTCTCATGGAGATTCGGTAAGTGGATCTTTACCTCCTATTGCAGCCAGATGTACCACGTTTCCCCCTTTCTCACTTTGTCCCCAGGTCGAGATATTTACAAGGTTGGTGACTGAAGATCTTAAGACCATCACCAATTATAAAAAAAGCGATAATTTGACCCCACTACAAAGAGTGGCCTTATGTGAAATTGGAAGTTGGGATGACATTGTTATTAAATCGGCTGACAAGGGGGGAAACGTGGTTCTCTGGCCTGTAGATAAATATGAAAAAGAGGCCTTCAGACAATTGAGAAATAAAGAAAATTATTCTCAGTTGCCAAACAGTCCTCTTAAGATCTTTCAGAATGAATTACATAATATTCTTGAAATGGCATATGAAAGAGGTATTATAACTAAAAAAGTCTTGCAGGGCCTTTTGGTTCATACTTCGGTGATTCCCACTTTTTATCTTCTCCCCAAGGTCCATAAGGATCCTGTGCTTCCTCCTGGACGTCCTATTGTGTCTGGCATGGGGGGGCTATGCGACCCAGCCTGCAAATTCATTGAATACTATTTACATCCGCAGGTTGAGACGCTGCCCTCCTATGTCAGGGACACTAATGATGTCCTTAGGAGATTGGATGGCCTGTTTGTGGATGCGGATATGATTTTGGTTACAGCAGATGTCGAATCGCTTTACACCAGTATTCGACACGTGGATGGATTGAGGGCTTCCAGATTCTTCCTGGAAACGAGTAATTTAGATCCGGGCATGCGTGAGTTGGTCTTGGAGCTGTTGGAGTTCGTTCTTACCCACAACTTCTTTACCTTCAAGGACAGATATTTTCTACAGAGACAAGGCACCGCGATGGGGGCGGCCTGTGCGCCATCCTATGCTAATCTTTTCTTGGGTTATTGGGAGAGGGAGATTTTCTCGGATGGCGCACTGGCCGCTCCCCAGATTGCGGGATGGTTCAGATACATTGATGATGTTCTATTTATCTGGCAAGGCCCTGTCTCTGAGTTACATGACTTTGTGGGGGTTCTGAACCAGAACTGCTTCAATATCCATCTCACGTATGTTTTTCACCATCATCAAATTACATTTCTTGATGTCATGTTAAAAGTACAGGATGATGGTTTAATTCACACCGATCTATATAGAAAGGAGACTTCTGTGAATGCCCTTTTGCATGTATCCTCGTCACATCCGCATTCCACGATCAGGTCTATTCCAGTTGGACAATTTTTGCGTGCCAGGAGGATTTGCTCAACTGATGCCTTATTTGAGGCTCAGGCGGTGGACCTTGGGGAAAGATTTGCCCAAAGAGGCTACAGTGGTAAAAGCATTAGGAGAGGTTACTGGCGGGCCAAAAGATCTTCTAGGGTTGATCTCTTGGGAAACAGGTGGAAAAAATCCAAACCTAAAATGGATGGAGAAGTAAGATTTATTTCAACATACAATCATAAATGGGACCTGATGAGATCTATCTTGAACCGACATTGGGCGGTTCTGAGGACTGACCCAATTTTACGTGAGTGCCTTTCTGAACGCCCCCTTATGACTGCGCGGAGGTGTAATACCCTCAAGAACATGCTAGTGAGGAGTCATTATACCACCAAAAGTATAGATTTCTTTCAGGCTGGCACACCCAGGAATGGATTTTTTCCATGTGGTGTGTGCCTAGCATGTAGGAATCTTCGGAGAGCATTATCGTTCACTTCATCGGATGGCCGTCGCGAATTCAAAATTAGAGGTTACATCACGTGTAGTACCACATATGTGGTTTATTATGCAGTTTGCCCGTGTTGGCTAATATATGTTGGATTAACTACACGTGAACTACGCGTTCGCATAAGAGAACATGTGAGAGATATAATGGCGGCACGTGAAGTGGAGGATATTAATGCTCTCAAACCTATTCCGAGACACTTTCGGTTGAAACATAAATGTGATCCGAGTGGACTCCAAGCTTGGGGTATTGACAGGATCCGTGCGGGAATAAGGGGGGGTGACACCAAACGTGTCTTAGCTCAAAGGGAATGCCGGTGGATCACAGTTCTTGATACCATCACACCGGCTGGACTCAATGAGCAGTTGAGTTTTAGCTCATATCTGTAATTTTTGTGTTGTGATATGGTTTTGTTTTTATTATATATGTTTGTATGTTCACTGTAATGGTTTATTTCCCTTCAGTCATCTTTAATGGAACACCGTAATTTCTAGGACGTTTAGTGGGGAAGATCTGGAGGGACCTTTGACGTTATATCCTGGTTTAAGAACATCATATCAAGTTAGGCTTATGGGACTATATTTAATTAACAAGAAAAAGAAGAAAAAAGATGAATAATAAAAAGAAAAGAAGACAAATATTTTTATTCACGTTGGTGCATCATTTTATATATGTCACATGAATTATGTGTGCACCTTTTTTGAAGCATTTTACATGCACCATCTCTCTTTTATATATAAAAGGAATACATAGTTGATAGTGTAATCACATTAATGTCTATTGTAAGGGATCATATTTTTTATGTTCACTATTATTAATGATATAGTTGTTATTAGCTAGTATTCATTAATCTTTTGGATTCGTTCATATATATATCCACTTTGCACAATCCGTTATATTTAGGATCCATTTCCCTTTCTTGGATGTATTACCTAGATTGTTGGCTCCAGTGCGCATGTCTGCGGTGTGTGCCCATGGAGCATTGCTGAGGCGCATCAGTGGCGTCTGCGGGTCAGTGACGTCACAGTGACGTCGTCTGAGACGCGACGCCGCGCTGTCGCCGGTGGTGATGCAGCTTCCGGGGCAGGACACCGGACACATGCGCCGCTTGATTGGAGCACCTGTTACAGGATATATAACTCGGCCCCTTACACAACACAGTACGGCACCTTGAAAAAGAGGCGAAACGCGCGTCAGTGGCGGCGCTGCTTGTGGTCCTTGGCAGAGTTCAATATGGGTAAGCACTATGGCTTGGGATAGTGATTTTTTCAGGATGCGCACCTGTTAGGATCTCTCTTACCTTTATATCCCTCAAGTATGGCCCATATTTGTTACAGGCACTAAGCACTTTATTTTGTCAATTCTTAGGACTAACAAGCAGCAGATACTTATCTGATCCTTTATATATCTTTTGTCATTTATGTAACTGTCAGTACTACATGTTTAATAAACTTTGCTTATTTTTATGATATTGGACTTGTACTCCCCTTTTTTCTCTGTTTAATATGTTATGCTGGAGTGTCCATTTCCCATTGAGACGGCACTACATAGTGGGCGACTCTACTGGGATATACATTTGGTTCCGTATGGTTTTGTTTTTTATGAACAGTTCAGTGTCGAAGGGTCAACTACAGCTCCAAATCGGAGTGTTATATTTAGAGAAGTTTATTTTCCACTTGCTGACCAGTTTGCCCATCGGTCCTTCTGAGCCGGGTACTGTACTGCCTGTTCCGGTCCGAAGACTCAGCGTGGTGCTGCACTTGGAGCTACCTAATCACCAAAGGCATCTAGTTCCAATGTTGCAAGGTCTGGCTACAGTATTGTTACCTTCCCCACCTGTTCTACTGGCTATTGAGTCATGGTTAGTGTTGAGCATTCCGATACCGCAAGTATCGGGTATCGGCCGATACTTGCTGTATCGGAATTCCGATACCGACTTCTGATATTTTTTCAATATCGGAAGTCGGCATCGGAATCGGAAGTTCAAAGTTGATTGACAGCCGAAATGACGTCATCATGATGCGCGGTGTGTGCGCATCATGATGTGCCGTCATTTCGGGCCTTCCGGGGGTCTCTGCCGGCCTGCCGGGGGGCTATGCCAGCCTGCCGGGGGGCTGTGTGGACTGCCCGGGGTCTGTACCGGCCTGCCGGTGGTCTGTGCACCCTGTGGGAAATTCCCACACAGCAATGGCATAAAGTGAGACTAGGGACTTTTTTTTTTTAAGTGGCGGAGGAATACAGTGCGGAAGGATACCTACCTTCCGTCATTGGATTCCTGCAGCCCGTAGAGAACGGCAGCATCAGCTGATGCTGCAGTTCTCTACCCAAGATCGTCGTGGGACACACTCGTGGACTGCTTCGTATCATGGGTGAGTATTTTTGTGGTTTGTTATGTTAATATTTATTCCGTAAAAGACAATGGCTTCGGGGAACAATGTGACAAGTATTGGTAAGTATGTTACTCTATGTTATATGTACTGTATGTCTATGTATGTATTGTATGAATGTATTGTATGTAGCATGCATGTAGTATGTATGTAGTATGTATGTAGTATGTATGTAGTATGTATGTAGCATGCATGTAGTATGTATGTAGCATGCATGTAGTATGTATGTAGCATGCATGTAGTATGTATGTAGTATATATGTAGCATGTAGTATGTATGTAGCATGCATGTAGTATGTATGTAGTATGTATGTAGCATGTAGTATGTATGTAGCATGCATGTAGTATATATGTAGCATGCATGTAGTATGTATGTAGCATGCATGTAGTATGTATGTAGCATGCATGTAGTATGTATGTAGTATGTATGTAGCATGTAGTATGTATGTAGTATGTATGTAGCATGCATGTAGTATGTATGTAGCATGCATGTAGTATGTATGTAGCATGCATGTAGTATGTATGTAGCATGCATGTAGTATGTATGTAGTATATATGTAGCATGTAGTATGTATGTAGCATGCATGTAGTATGTATGTAGTATGTATGTAGCATGTAGTATGTATGTAGCATGCATGTAGTATATATGTAGTATGTATGTAGCATGTAGTATGTATGTAGCATGCATGTAGTATGTATGTAGCATGCATGTAGTATGTATGTAGTATGTATGTAGCATGCATGTAGCATGCATGTAGTATGTAGCATTTATGTAGTATGCATGTAGTATATATGTAGTATGTATGTTACATGTAGTATATATGTAGTATGCATGTTGCATGCATGAAGTATATATGTTGTATGTATGTTGCATGTAGTATATATGTAGTATGAATGTAGCATGTATGTAGTATGTAGTATGAATGTAGCATGTATGTAGTATGCATGTTGTATGTATGTAGCATGTAGTATATATGTAGTATGTATGTAGTATGTATGTAGTATGTATATATGTAGCATGTAAATTTTTTTTTTTTTTTTTACATTCAACACATTAGCCGGATGATGGGACTACTACTGTCCCATCATTGGCTAATGTGTCAGTCACTGTCATGGTAGCAGGCATCGCCCGATGGGACTTGTAGTCCCATCGGACGATGCCTGCACAGACCCCCGAAGCCTGCACAGCCCCCCGGCAGACCGGCACAGCCCCCCGGAGCCTGCACAGACCACCGGCAGGCCGGCACAGCCCCCCGGCAGGCCGGCACAGCCCCCCGGCAGGCCGGCACAGCCCCCCGGAGCCTGCAGAGACCACCGGCAGACCGGCACAGCCCCCCGGAGCCTGCACAGACCACCGGCAGGCCGGCACAGCCCCCCGGCAGGCCGGCACAGCCCCCCGGAGCCTGCACAGACCACCGGCAGGCTGGCACAGCCCCCCGGCAGGCCGGCACAGCCCACCGGAGCCTGCACAGACCCCATGGCAGGCCGGCACAGCCCCCCGAAAGGCCCGTACAGACCCCAGAGAGGCTGTACAAGGCAAAAACAGGGTTTTTCTTATTCCGATACCGGAAGTCCCATAGACTTGAATGGGACTTCCGGTATCGGAATCGGCGATACCGATACTTTTTTTTAAGATCGGCCGATCCATTCCGATCCGATACTTTGAAGTATCGGACGGTATCGCTCAACTCTAGTCATGGTGTGTTATTGTCACTGAAGAAAAGGAAGCTGTGGCACCCTCTCCACACTCCTCCTTTTACCAGTTCCCAGAAGCATCCCTGTCACTTATAAATTTTTCTCTAGGCCATGGGCAGAAGATGGATCCTGTGAGGATGCCTTCAGATTCCATGTGGCAGGTGGATGAAGAAGTTGGAGCAGAAGCTCTTGTATCTCTGTTTTTAACCAACCCGGAGGAACAGGTCCAGTTTTCTTCTGATAACGGGCGAAGGATGGATCCACTGTGGGTACCCTCAACTTCTAGCTGGCCGGCTAGTGAAGATACTAAGGAGGAGGTCCAATTTACTTGGCATAACAGGCTGAAGTTGGATCCAGTGAAGGTGTCTTCAGTTTCCAGGGGGCCGGTTGGTGTTGAGGGCATATCAAGGGCTTCCAAGTCACTGTTTTTTGTCAACCAGGTGAAAGAGGTTCTGGCCCTTGTATCTTCAGTGTGTGAAGTTGACCTTGCTGGGCAAAGAGACTTGGCAACCTGAGTTCCCAGATCTCACACCTACCTCATCCAAGGGATGTCGTGATGGCTGTGACTGTGTGCACTCCCATACTGCCTCTGCAAATCATTCTGGCAGGCTTGAAGAGGGGCCATAAAGGGGGGGTACTGTAACAACCCTGCTGGTATCACTGCATGGCCTCCCATCTCCACACCAACTTACTCACTGCTCCAGGTCATGCTGATTTCTCTCTGCCGCCAGCTCCTTGCCTTGTCTCCTGTCTGCTATGTTCATGTTTCCTGACTGTGTGTATAGGGGGGGTAAATAATTACCAGAACATAAAAATAAAAAAATATGTTTTCAAACAAACTTATACCACAATTGCATTTTAGTAATACCTCCTTTTTCTTATATAATACACAAACTATCTATAATAAAATTTATATATATATTACTTTATCATTTATTTTTATTTTTTTAAAATGTTAAACTTTTTTTGGCTTTTCTTTAAAAAAAAAATATTTTATATTATTCCTTTTTTAATCATATATAATCATGTGCTAATAGAACAAAAAGATTTTTTGAAGAGATGAAGTTTTTTGTCCATATTGTTTGAACAAATGTCACATTTATCTGTATAGGATATTATAAATGGAGGATATAAAAGATATGCTCACATATTTATATTTAAGGTTCTATTAGCACATGATTATATATGATTAAAAAAGGAATAATATAAAAAAAAAAAATTTTTTAAAAAGCCAAAAAAGTTTAAAATTTTTAAAAAATAAAAATAAATTATAAAGTAATATAAAATATATACAAAATTTATTATAGATAGTTCGTGTATTATATAAGAAAAAGGAGGTATTAATATAATGCAATTGTGGTATAATTTTGTTTGCAAAAAAAAAATTATTTTTTTTTATTTTTATGTTCTGGTAATTATTTGATGTTTGGTCAGGTTTCTTTGGATTTTTAATTAATTTGCTTCTTCGATTTATTTAGTGATGTCATTTCCTTGTTTTTTTCTATATATGTTGTAATACTATGTAACTATTCACAATTGACAAAGGCTACGGATGAGCTGAAACATTTTGCTGTTTGCTGTGATGATTAAAGCAAACTAAATCAACACATGTGAGTGCCGGGATTTCCTCTTTTCTTGGATGAATCATTCCCTCCACGTGCACCACGATATCGACTGGAGTGGCGACTATTTTTCATTATCATAAAGTTTATTTTACAGGCTTCTGGAGAAAGGCACAATGCCAGTCATTCAAGGGTTAATTCTTTGGAACACAGAGAGACTTTCTAGCCAATGAAACCACATAAAACACCTGTGGTAACTATGGCAACTGCGGTGATGTCATACACACATGCATTTAGGATACAGGAGAAGATTCCAGAACCACAAGTCATACAGCCGTAGGAGGAGACGTACATGATGTGTCTGGAGACCTGGAGCTTCATCACTCTACAATGGGAGGAAGGGGACACCGCCTAGCCAGCCAGATCAGCCATACCGCCTAGCCAGCCAGATCAGCCACACCGCCTAGCCAGCCAGATCAGCCATACCGCCTAGCCAGCCAGATCAGCCATACCGCCTAGCCAGCCAGATCAATGGGGTGACAGATGTTGCAGCCAGATCTCCCTCACGTCCAGTACTCGCCGCCTTCACCTTTATGTGTACGGCCTGGAGAGGTCGCATTAGGCTTCTCCATAACAAATATGACGCAATGTACAAATTCTGGTACAATTTGCTGTTACATGTTGGCATTAACCTTCTAAGCCCAAGGGAAGGGCAGTCCTGCAGCCATGGTTCCCTAGAGGTTTCCTCCACAGGGGGTTTTTCCTCTCCTGAGTGCTGAAGGATGATTCTTCGTGAGTCGGGGGTTCTGCCATTTTTAGTGTCTTTTTCATAGTAATTGGCTGATTCTAAATTTCAGACACTGAATGAAATAGTAACTATGAGATTTGGAATAAAATTCGGTCGATTTAACATCCAATAAAAGTGTTTTGTGTGTTTCTTTCACAATCTTGGGTTGGTGGGATTTTGTTGGGGATCAGAATCCAGCATCTATGATCAGGCCGTGAAGCCAGATATGAAGTCAGAGCAATTTAACCCTGCGCTGGAAGACAGGACGAAGCAGAGATGATAAAGTGTTACTGCACAATTAGCACAAGTTCACACTCTTCCTCGCATTCAGATACACGAGGGGATTCAGGGCCGAATTGGGACTAAAAAGCAGCCCTGGCACACAAAATTCACCAGCCCACACACAATACGTGTCATCAACCCAAATCGTAGAACACTGATAGGTCATGTAAGATTTTGCTTTATCCGTTACCAGGGCCGTAACAAAGTATTTTGGTGTCCAAGGCAGATGAAGCCGAAGGCGCCCATTTTGCCTTTCTACCCAGCTAAGTCTCCTGCAGAACATCCCGACACAGAGTCCTTTAAAAATAACATTGTTATTAAAATGCTCCTGAATAAAAAATATCTGTCCATATTATGACCTAAATCTGACTCTTATAAAATATGGCCTCCACACTGTCCTGTAGTCCATCTGTTCAGAGATGGTAGCTGGGAAAACACAGAACAACAACTGAAACAATAACATCAGAACAGAAAGCAGGTTACATTCACAATATGCCAAAAACAGCTCTACACCTTAAATAGCGGGATTATAAGAGTGAGCACAATGGACACTCCCAACATGGAATTATCTACTAAAGACATGGAGTCAATAATCCACCAAGAAAATATAGCAATATTTTGTATCATTAAATTGTAACAACAAGAAGGCATACACGTATATATACACATACAGTATAACAGTTCCCCAGATACTCAACTCATTGGGGATACAATTGTGGCATGCCTTAAGATGGCTGGGGATCGTCTTTATCGTGCTCACACCATTCACATCATGTGCGGTGAATTTCTCCATGTAGTTCCCATTAGTTTCCATTCCCACATTAGTTTTTGCCGGTATTAGATTAGGTCATGCACAATACCACTTACCAATGTATTCTGTCTATGCTTAGACTAGAAACGTATTCGCTTATAGCCATTATTTATTTGCCCATACCTAAGATGGAGTCTGGCCAGTACGCCTGTGATGTGATGCGCATCAGAGCACTGCCGACGGCACCTTTTCATTGACACCTGACAATCAGTGACGTCACAGGGGTTTCCGCTTGACCCACCGTGTCACCTAGGTCGCCGGAAGTGATGTAATCTCCGGCATATACAACACCACACATGTGCCGCAAATTATACCGGAAGGATGCACACCTGCGGTGATATCTCTATAAGGTTAATCTTGTCGCACAGTATGGCATAACCCCCAGAGTAAGTCCACGCGAAACGCACATTGTATCTGCTGAGGTGGTATCCCACCTGGGTAATATGGGTAAAAGTTAATTGCGTCTTTGTGCTGGATAGTTTTTACCAATGTGCATGCGGTCTAGCATATAGCAGTGTTATGATTCAGGCCATATTGGCATATACCAATGACTGATGCATATAGACTGGTTACCTGTCTAATCAACTTACCTGCATTCAGCATTTATGATAAAAGGCTATCAATATTGAAACACTAGCACTTTATGGTATTCTATTTTATATACTCTTCCTGCCACAATACACATGTATATACAGTGCCTTGCGAAAGTATTCGGCCCCTGGAACTTTTCAACCTTTTCCCACATATCATGCTTCAAACATAAAGATCCCAACTGTAAATTTTTGGTGAAGAATCAGCAACAAGTGGGACACAATTGTGAAGTTGAACGAAATTTATTGGTTATTTTAAATTTTTGTGGAAATTCAGAAACTGAAAAGTGGGGCGTGCAAAATTATTCAGCCCCTTTAACTTAATACTTTGTTGCGCCACCTTTTGCTGCAATTACAGCTGCAAGTCACTTGGGGTATGTCTCTATCAGTTTTGTACATCGAGAGACTGAAATTCTTGCCCATTCTTCCTTGGCAAACAGCTCGAGCTCAGTGAGGTTTGATGGAGATCGTTTGTGAACAGCAGTTTTCAGCTCTTTCCACAGATTCTTGATTGGATTCAGGTCTGGACTTTGACTTGGCCATTCTAACACCTGGATACGTTTATTTGTGAACCATTCCATTGTAGATTTTGCTTTATGTTTGGGATCATTGTCTTGTTGGAAGATAAATCTCCGTCCCAGTCTCAGGTCTTTTGCAGAATCCAACAGGTTTCCTTCAAGAATGGTCTTGAATTTGGCTCCATCCATCTTCCCATCAATTTTAACCATCTTCCCTGTCCCTGCTGAAGAAAAGCAGGCCCAAACCATGATGCTGCCATGTTTGACAGTGGGGATGGTGTGTTCAGGGTGATGAGCTGTGTTGCCTTTACGCTTTACACTTTTTATGGCTGTCTTTGAGAAATGGCTTTCCTCTTGCCACTCTTCCATAAAGGCCAGATTTGTGCAGTGTACGACTGATTGTTGTCCTATGGACAGTCTGTCCCACCTCAGCTGTAGATCTCTGCAGTGCACCGCTGATCTGTCTTCTCCTTGTTAGAGATGAAAGTTTAGAGGAACGGCCGGGTCTTGCTAGATTTGCAATGGTATGATACTACGTCCATTTCAAGAGGATTGCTTGCACAGTGCTCCTTGGGATGTTTAAAGTTTTTTTAAATCATTTTGTATCCAAATTCAGCTTTAAACTTCTCCACAACAGTATCACGGACCTGCCTGTTGTGTTCCTTGGTCTTCATGATGCTCTCTTGCTTCAAACAGAACCCTGAGACTTTCACAGAGCAGGTGCATTTATATGGAGACTTGATTACACACAGGTGGATTATATTTATCATCATTAATCATTTAGGACAACATTGGATCATTCACAGATCCACAATGAACTTCTGGAGTGAGTTTGCTGCCCTGAAAGTAAAGGGGGCGAATGATATTGCACGCCCCACTTTCCAGTTTTTAAATTTCCACAAAAATTTTAAATATCCAATAAATTTCATTCAACTTCACAATTGTGTCCAACTTGTTGATTCTTCACCAAAAAGTTACATTTGGTATATTTATGTTTTGAAGCATGATATGTGGGAAAAGGTTGAAAAGTTCCAGGGGGCCAAATACTTTCGCAAGGCACTGTACCAAAATTAGTCCATAAACATTTACATATACTCTGGCACTTCTCGAGAATAATAAATACACAGTCTTCGGACTTATATATTGAAAATTAGCCGAAAAAAAGAAGAGATCCAAAAAACAATAAAAAATCATATTTTTTTAATGAATATTAAAAGTTTAGTTTAAAAAGATAAACAATAATGCCCAGTAGGAGGCACTCAACCGCCTAAGTATAGCCAAATATCACATAAGGTACCGTAAACACTAAATTCGGAAGTAAATTACTGGAATGCAAACCATTTGTGCAAATAATGCAATATTTCTTAAAAAAGCGTACAAAAAAATGCCAAAGATTCAGTGAGAAATGTACCAAAATATGTAATCACAGCAGTAACATGACAAAGAAATGTCTAAGTACCTGTGGAAATCAGAGCCTGAAACTACACTGAAAAATAGGCTGCAGATGAAAAAAAGAAATAAAGTGCAATCAAATGGTAACTGTACCTGAAGTGTGTATGAGTGACAAAGATAGCGCAGCCTCCTCACCCCAACGCACGTTTCACACCCAGCTTCTTCCGGGGGCATGTCCATGTGGCGGGCGGTATGTGTTTAAATAGTACCGATAGCCAATTAGAAAGCGCGAAGACAACAAGAGCGTGAATGGCTTGGTGACGTCTCGCCGTATGAAAATCACTACCAGTGACACACGCTGTTGAACCGCAAGCAGTAATGCTAGAGGCACAATAATAGAGCACTCCCGGAAGTGAACGGCAGTGATGAAGCTGCGCAGGCGCACAATCATGCAGAGAAAGGTGCCGTGATAAAAGGTGAAAACAATAAAAATGTGAACCGACCCTTCAACTGTTATATAAGCATGCTCCAATCCAAATATAAATCACATCCATAATGAGGTAGTCTCAATAGTTTCTAATCTATTGTTGTTTGACTATATATTGAATTTAATAATTCAAAAAATACATTAAAATTCCTGTAACATATAGCAGTCCATTTTCAATGGTAGTCCCAAAGGTTGAATAGAATCCATCAAAAGGAATTATAACAGCATGCTTTAGTCCACTGTAATTAGGAACTTCCATCAAAAAGATTAATCTAAGCATGCTTTAGTCCACTGTAGTTAGAAACCTGAAAACACAGAGGAAAAATGAACTCAGCAGAGTATAGTCTTTAATGGTTAAAAAACCTCAAAAAAATGAAGGATCAAGGTGATGTATCCAATAATTCTCCGAAATTGAAGACAGCTGACATCAGCCAACAGTCGAAGATATTGAAAACCTCCATGATAAAGCTCAATCTAAATCGAAAGAAAAAATAATAATTAAAAAAGTAAAATACATGAAAATAACCCACTCACCCCATAAAAAGATGCCAAAAACAAGGAGACTACAAAAAGGAGCCTTGGCATGATTTTAATGAAGCCGGCAAATGTTTCAGCGGCTATTCTGCTATGTAGAACTGTATGAAATATATATATATGCATTCTCCGTGTCTATATCTATTCTTTTGTTTCTTTATTAAACCTGTCAGTGTGATTTTACTGTTTTGCAAAATGAATTGCCGGCTTTTGGTAAAGGACACTGGGTGCGATTTTCTCACAAGTCACACTTGCGGCCCCATAGAATTGCATTGGCGAGTCCGATCCGATAATCGTAAATTGGGAGAGTAGAAACAGAAGCGCAGAAAACAGTGCACACACAGGTGAAATATGTGTATAAAAAGGCTTTATTTAACGCCAATGCCTGACAGACAGAAAATATAAAATCACCATAAAATCACAAAGAACATGGACAATTCAAGCCTGACAAGGTATACCATAGGGGCAATATTTGATAAAGGTGCAGCTGTGAATAAGTGACTCACACACAGATCACTGCCACGGCGACATGTAAAGGATAACTAATATTCCAGTCCAAAATATAAATAGATGCTATGGTATTATAGCTAATGTTCGATAATATCACATCAAAATTATTCCAACTTGCTAATTTACTAATACCATAAGCGCTCTGAGCAGAGATCATGCGCCAGACACATATATAAAACCTTATAGACTGAGCGCACTCCATGCAACTGTGTTATAAAGATCAAAAAATACCTCACAAACTAGCCAAAGCTGGGACACTCTGCACCATGCTATTGCTCTGGTGAATGCAATATACAGAGAAATAATTTATGCACAAAGCCAAAAATCATGTAAAAAATTGCTCAAAACCAGAAAGGCTGGTATGGTAGATAATGAAATGTTATCACTTTCAAATAGTGCCAGAGCAATAACAATGCTATATCCAGAGCGCTCTCAGCAGTGGCCATGTGGTGCATACAAATACATGCATAAGAGTAAGGCTGGAGTCACACACAAGGTAGAAAATACGGACCGTATTTTACGCCCGTAATACGCATAAATGGTCCCTAAATAGTGATCCGTATGTCATCCGTTGTCAGGGTGTGGCCGCGTATTTTTCTCATGTAAGCATCCGTATGTAATCCGTATACCGTTTTTTTCTCGCAACCTTGCAAAATGGACATTTAACGGTTTTGAGGCCTGCACATAATTTAAATCATCAGCACCAACCCTATTTATTGCCTCAACATCAGGTGGCAGCCTCCAATCTGCCCATTTTGGTGCTCTGCTTGTGTGGGTGTCTTGCTGGTTGTTAGCAAACATGTCTGACACACTTCAGTTCACCCCAACTGACCGTGTTCTCTTCAACTGGGTTTTGTCCAGGTGCTTTGGCCAGCCATACCCAGTGATTGTGGATCCGAGGAGGAGGAGACGCATGTGGGTGCATCCGCATTTGAGACAACGCCTCAATAAAGGCCATTTTCACAGGCTTTATGCAGCTCTGAGGACAAATCCTGACAAGTTTTTCCTCTGTTGTCGGATGACCGTTTCTACCTTTGATGCTTTGTTGGAGACAGTGAGCCCAGGGATCACCTTCCAGGACACCCAAATGTATCTCTGTGGAGGAGCGCCTTCTCCTTACGTTACGGTATGTATTTCTCAGCTACAGAATGTATGTAGATGATTAGTTTCTCAACTAATTCTCTTACTCAGTAACCCCTTTTTGGCCAAGAAGCATTAGGTATTGGTACCAAATATATGCTCTGAAACTTAGAACACTTTGATGTGTTATTCCACATTACATAGCCGTGGGACATGTGTATATGTATTGTTCGCATAGCTTCTTACTTACACACTGTTCTGGTGATCTATATGTAATGTGTGCATCCTTGAGTACTTGAGCATGTATTTTAATGTATATATTTTCTACTTTTGTTTAATTGTAGGTTCCTCTCAACTGGCCTTTCTTATGCAGCACTCCATCTGGAGTTTTTAATTGGGCGATCGACAATATTCGGCATCGTTCGTGCTACATGTTCGGAAATCTGGTCCAGACTTTATAATCTGGTCATGCCAGAGCCCAAGATGGTAGACTGGTTGAGGATTGCCAGCGGATTTGAGTTGCACTGCCAAATCCCCAATTGTATTGGAGCCCTAGATGGGAAGCACATCCGTGTGCGTAAGTCGCCGAACTCAGGGTCCCAATTCTATAAATATAAACAATATTTTTCTGTAGTTTTGCTGGCTCTGGTTGACAACAACTACAGGTTTATAATTGTAGACATTGGGGCTTATGGAAGAACTGGAGACTCTAGAGTCTTAAGTTCTTCCATTATGAGTCGGCGGCTGCGCAAAAACCTGTTGGACCTACCACCACCACGTCAGCTGCCAGGCTCAAATCAAGAAGCGGTGCCTTATGTCCTAGTGGGGGATGAAGCCTTCCAATTGACCAGGTATGTCATGAGGCCATACCCGCGCAGAAACCTTGACCACCGGCGCAGGATTTTTAATGTGCGCCTTTCACATGCCCGAAGACCGGTGGAGTGCGCCTTCGGCATTCTTTGCGCCAAATGTCGTGTCCTCCAGTCTACCATTCAGCTGAGTGAAGCCAACGTCATTGAGGTCATCAAAGCTTGTGTGGTCCTCCATAACTTCACTAGACTGCATGATTGCTCCTCATCTGATGTGACTGAAGGTGTGGTGGACAATGGGGCAAGGCCTACGCCACATGTGCTCCCTTTACGGTGTCCTCTCTCCGGACTCAAAGTACGTGATGTGTTCACTCAGTATTTTGTTTCACCTCATGGTTCTACTACCTGGCAAGATCAGGCTGTATCTATGTTGTGATGTTCATCAGTTTTTTTGTTTGGTCTTCTCTGATTTGTGTTGTCTGTTTATATGTGATAAAGTTGACTTACTTATTCGAATGCCTAAAATAATTCAGGAAGAAGGCCAAAGATGCATTTTAGAATGTTTTATAAATGCAAAAAATAGCTTACAATACGGTGTACCATATTTTTGTCATATGGCAGATATTGTCCAGGCCATTTAGCCTTTTCTGTATATAACATTGTCATTTTTTGACACACAAAGAGGTAACAAGAAATTATAAATACCAACAAAAATAATTTACAAAACGATTAGCTATTTTATAACTGCTGGTAGCTTGGCGGAGGTGATGGCGGGAGGCCTTCATCTCTTTGTTGGGGGCTGGGATGCCCAGCTTGACCATCACCCTGTTGGGGTGGATGATCTTGACCCTGTGGGAAGATGTGGCCATGTTCCAGCAGCTGCGCACCAAAGAGACCATAAGGATACTATCGATTATAATCCTGTGGCTGATTGTAGCCACGTCCATCATACCCCCCAATATGACCATGTCGTCCAAAACAAGGTTGGGGCCAGCCTCCAACACCAGGTCTGTACAAGTGGCCATATGCGATGCGTCTTCCGGGTCGCGGCGGCGGCGCATGCGCCGTCAAGTGTCCTGCCCGCCATTTAGTCCAGCATATAAGGAGGTACTGACCGGCCCTATACCTACCCCCTGACGAATGAAGCTTTATTCCGAAAAGCGCGTCGGGGCGCGTTCCCAGGCATCCCCAGGCATTATCCTTTGGCTCCTTAGGTATTATTTAATTTCAGCTCCCAAATATTTTTTTCCCTTCTCACATTGTATGACACTTTTGTGGTGTCTCTTCTTTGGTCACTGCACCAATTTTTTCCATTGCACTTTCTATTTCACTTATTGTTGGTATTATTGTTGTTGTTATTATCACTATTTTTTATTTTTTGTAAACTGTGTTTACACTATTTTTGTTGATTTATTATTATATGGTGTACTGTATACATATTTTACTTTGGGGGCTTGATCAAGGTTTCATTAATACTTTTTTCCTTTTTGAGCCTGTGCCTCATAGGTATACATTTTATCCTTTGTTATAGGATATTATAATCCATTATTATGCATGTATCTGGGATGCCTTTTTATTATTTTTTACTATCATTGTTTATCTAGGTGTACACCCATTTATATTAATAAAGGTGTTTTTATCTATTTTCACGTGTTGTTGTATATATTATTTCCACTTGGTACTCTGTCAGTATCATCTTCCACCATACTCATTGGTATTTGGTTCTTTCACCGGATGGTTTGCCATCCATATTTCTAGAGGGGTGCTGAATTTTATTTTATTATTTATAATTAGTATATTACCCTCATTGTTCTAAAGTGGCCATATTGGGCAGGTTGGTTATAGGCTGCCATTTGGCCCTGTTGTGGCCAAGGTTGGTTTGGGAGGGAATGGGTGGAGGTGTAGGCACACGTGCAGGCCGACACTCAGGTCCTAATTGAGCATACACAGCTGGTTGTCGGACAAGGCGGAGACGGTTAGGAGTTGAGAGCTGCCACCTCTCAAGATACTCAAACAACTCATATGGGTCATTGGGGTGTGTGCATGCATCAATTAGAATCTGAATGGATCCGCGCACACGTAGCCTCACCTCACGGGGTAGGGGACGAAGGTACCGGGCCAGACTTCGGGAATATGCCTCTTCACCCTCATCCTGGGCAGCCCTGGACAGGTAATTTAGGACACCTGTGTCTACATGCCTCGGGGTATCAGAGGCAGTGTTGTCCCTTCTCCATCTCCCACGGCGGCCTACGGCTGCAGGCTGGGGGGACCCCTCAACACGGCCAGTAGGGCTGCTGCTGTTGCCAGGGTCTTCTAAGTTGCTGGCTGCTGGTGGCTCTGCTGGGTCTGGTCCAGGTGTAGAACCTGATGCTGGTGGAGCCTTGGGGGTTGCAAAAGCTCGGGTCAGAAGATGGGCCAGCCACCTCTTCACATCCCCCGTCCGGGTCTATGATGGGCTTAGTATCCGACCCTGTCTCCCTCTCTGTGAGGTTGGACTGAGTTCTGTTAGGAAATGTACAAATAAACAAATGTAGCTCTGACCCTAAAAAGCATATGTGTCATGTGGTGTGATGTCTGTACTTACGGTCTGAGATCCATACTGGGTGCCAAAAATGCCAAGTGGTCAAAATAGATGTATTTCCACTTGGTCAGTGCTGCTGCCCCACTCCTGGCCCTCTGCTGTCTTTCCCGCCAATACTGGTCGCGGATGCTGCGCCAGCGTCTCATCACATCCTCAACTGCAATGTGAAGTGAAAAGGGACTGTAACCCTTGGGAATTGTGCCAAACAATATTCCTAACATTTCACATAGTCACGTGGCCTAGTAGGGGGTGGTTTTTATGTAAATTTTTCTTTAGCAAACAGGGATACACAGTCTAGGATTGTAGGGGCTACATTTAAGAAAGCTCACTTCTGGCCTTTAAGCTGATTGGTAAAAATGACATTTACTTACGAATGTGTTGTTGCTCCTCACGTAGCCGTTGGGCATAGTCTGGGAACATGTGCACACAGATGCGCCTGCATGCCGCCTCTTTGCGGCCTCAGTCAGAATAATGGGCATCCCGTTGGTCCCAAAGTTCAGGCCTTTCCTGTACCAACACAATTAGGAGCTCCACATTAATGTGGCCAGACATGACGCTGCAGGACTCTGTGGAGGCATACTTCCTGAATGTCTGGAGCGCTATTTGAGCTAATTTGCATGTCTAAGCTTCCTGATGATGGATTGGCCCATTTGCTGTCACCAGGAAAAGTCTTGCGTATATCTCGCAAGTCACATGGGTGGTCCGTGAGTAATGTGATTTCTCTGCGCACCCATAGACTTGCATTGGCGTACTACGGTCGTAATACGCTGACAATCGCAGCATGCTGCGATTGGCACAGACCGTAGAAAATATGCGAGAAAAATACGGCTGATGGGAGCTACCCCATAGAGAATAATTTGTCTGTGGGCAATGCGTTTTTTTATCGCCTCTCACTCGTCCGTATTCCTCTCTAGTGTGACGCCGGCCTAACAGATAGACACACACTGCAATCACATAATTACCCAGAGCCCAGGTTATACCATCAGGTCTGTCCGGTCCGACACGTGTCGCTGTTCCCATAACAGGTTCGTCAAGGAATCTACATGTTAATATCTATTCTTTCGTTTCTTTATTAAACCTGTCAGTGTGATATTACTGTTTTGCAAAATGAATTGCCGGCTTTTGGTAAAGGACACCGGGTGCGATTTTCTCGCATGTCACACTTGCGGCCCCATAGACTTGCATTGGCAAGTCTGATCCGATAATCGGTGACAAACGCAGCATACTGCGATTTTCTCAGCCCGATTAAAACAGCCGAGACAAAAAAAAAAAAATAGCATGATGGGAGCTGCACCATAGATTAACATTGGGACGAGTGCAATGCGATTTTTTATCGCATTGCACTCGTCCGTTTTTCTCGCTAGTGTGACTCCGGTCTCATGCTGTTTGTCTTCCTTGACTATCAGCGGCTTACTATTCCACACCCGAGATGATACCAGTGCTGCCTGTGCAAGTAGCATCCTGCTCAGCCATCCGTCACTCCGCTACCCACGACAACGTCAGCACTGCCTGAGCCAGCTCAATCCCTTCATGCAGCTTCTCGTTTCTCATGTTCTACGCTGCTTGTTATCCCTGCCTGTGCAGCAGTTCCGCTGGGCCAGCTTTCACGTGTCCGGCGTCTAACTGGAGGTAACACCTGTGTCCCTTGGTCATTCCATTCTGATATTGTCTGAGGGGTCTTACTACGGGTGACTGGGGCTCGCATAGTCATGCACCCCTCGGAGCCCTCAAGACCATGGGCCCGTGGTGCAACACGGATTGATCTTTGGTTTCAAGAACGTTCCAGAGAATCCAAGCAGGAGTGGAGACCTTATCGTATGGATTTTAGTCTCCAGAAACCGCCTGCTTCTCCATCTCCAGTCTCTCTTCCTGAACCAATACAAGTGGATCAAGTGAGCTTGGCCAGGCAGCGCCAGGAGGCATGCCGAGTGGAAGGAAGATGTTTCTACTGCGGTAGTTCGGAGCATCAGATCCGCTTCTGTTCAGAGAGGTCGGGAAACTCCAGTGCCTAGGGTCGGTAGGAGAGCCTTCCCTGGGTAAAGATCATTTCTCTCCATCTCTGCAACTGACTGTTTCCGTATCCTTTGGCAAAGTTAAATTCTCGGAACTTTGTCACTTGGATTCCAGAGCCGCGGGGAATCTCATCCAGCAAGCGGTTGTGGACCATTACCAGATTCCAGTCCAGCGCCTTCCAAATCCGCTGCTAGTTTTGCCTGGTTTGTCTCACCCCTTGTTTCTAGGTTTGCACTGGTTCCGAACACATGAACTTGTCTTGAATTGGAGGACTGGAGAAGTCCTGCACAGGGGAGATTTCTGCTCCGATCATTGCATCACCCCCATTTGTCCTGTTCCTGCTCCAGTTCAGCCAGCTGACCTACTGGGTTTACCATCCCCTTACTGGGCTTTCTCTGATGTCTTTGGGAAAAGTGAAGCAGAGAGACTACCTCCACACATGTCGTATGACTATCCCATTGATCTGCTTCCCGGAACGACTCCTCCTCAGGAGCGAATTGATCCTTTTTCCCCATGCAGAGACCCAGGACATGTCGGACTACATCCAGGAGAAACTGACTAGAGGATTTATCTGGAAATCATCTTCCCCAGCGGGGGCAGGATTCTTTTTCGTTAGGAAAAAGGACGAATCTCTTCGGCCATGTATCAATTACAGGAGGTTAAACCAGATCACGGTAAAAAACAAATATCCTGGTAAAAAATAAATATCCATTACCGCTTATTTCAGAGCTGTTTGATCATCTCCAAAGGGCCAAGATCTTCACCAAACTAGATCTCAGAGGGGCCTATAACCTTATTCGTATACGTCAGTGAGACAAATGGAAAACAGCCTTCAACACTCGAGATGGGCACTATGAATACCTGGTAATGCCATTTGGCCTCAGTAACACACCTGCGGTCTTCCGGGAGATTGTAAATGACATTTTTAGAAATCTCTATTCATGTGTTGTTATCTATTGGGATGACATCTTGATTTACTCCACAGACCTAGCCACTCATCGGAAACACGTGTGTCAGGTTCTACAAAGACTCAAAGGGAATAGACTGAATGCCAAGTTTGAGAAATGTGTCTTCGAGCAATCCTCTCTGCCTTTTCTCGGTTATGTAGTCTCGTCCACAAGTCTAAAGATGGATCCAGAGAAATTATCTGCTATCTTCAAGTGGCCTCGCCCGTCCGGGCTGAAAGCGATACAACGGTTCCTGGGATTCGCCAACTATTATCGCCAATTTATTCCACACTTTTCTACTCAAGTGGCACCCTTCTCGGCTCTAACTCAAAAAGGCATTAATCCCAAGGATTGAACTCCCGAAGCGGAAGAGGCCATTGCTTCAATGAAGGAAGCCTTCTCTTCCGCGCCCATTCTCCATCGACCGGACTCTGATAAACTATTTTTTCTTGAGGTAGACGCTTCCTCCACAGGCGCAGGAGCGGAGCTCTCTCAAAAGTCCTATACCAGTCGTATGGTCTCTTGTATTTTTTTTTTCAAAGGTTTTTTCCATTTCAGAGAGGAACTATTCTATTGGAGATCAGGAACTGTTGGCAATCAAGATGGCTCTGCAAGAATGATGACTCCTCCTCAAGGGAGCAGTTTATCAGGTTGTCATATTCAGCAATCATAAAAACCTGGCTTATCTCCAGTCAGCACAGAGATTGTATCCCCACCAGGCCAGGTGGGCTTTGTTTTGTGCTCGATTTAATTTTTTTCTTCATTTTCGTCCAGCTGACAAGAATGTCAAGGCCAATGCACTTTCCAGAGCTTTCCTGCCTCCCGATTCAGAGGAAGAACCACAACATATCATTGAGCCACCCGAGTTAGTGCCAGTAGTCTCTGCCAATCTCTCTCGGCTTCCCCCAGGCAAAACTCTTGTGCCCTCTTTGGACAAAAATCGTGTCCTTCAGTGGGGTCACTCCTCCAAGTTGGGCGGGCATGCTGGTCGGAAAAAGATTTTGCAACTTATCTCCCATTACAAATAGTGGTCTACCATGGGCAAAGATATCCTGAAGTATGTCGCAGCCTGTCCTTCGCGTGCCTGTAACAAAACTGCAAGATCATCCCATCTCTTCTGGCTGCTCTGCTGTCTGGGTTGTGGTAGATCGCTTTTCGAAGATTGCTCACTTCGTTCCTCTGTCTGGTGTTCCGTCTGCTCCTGAGCTTGCTGACTATTTCATACAGCATATTGTGACGTCCGCCTGCGGGTCTGGGCTGCAGCCAGGCAACACCCCGAGAAACACTGATACCCTTTACCCCTATACAGGGATCTGGATTTATAGCAGAGCCCAGGAGGCGCTGTCTGAATAGGAGCAGTGACCAGAGCAGGACGGTCGCCAGAAAGGTGTTCCAATACAGGACACAAACGTGGAGATATGCGAGTCTAAACCAGTCGGGCAGCAATGGTACAAAAACGGTAGACAGAAGCAGAGTCAGATTCAGGCCGAGAGTCATAAACCAGGAGAGTAGCAGAGGTACAGAATCGTTAGGCAGAAGCAGAGTCAGATTCAGGCCGAAAGTCATAAACCAGGAGAGTCGCAGAGGTACAGAATCGTTAGGCAGAAGGAGAGTCAGAAGTCCAGGCCAAAGTCAGTCAGTCATTCAGAAAGCAATTCACACAGTAACACACAGGGGAACCAAGAATATATCCGGCGGCTTGCAAGACCAGTCCCAAGGTATTTCAGGGATCAGGTCACCCCTCATAGGTTCCTGGACTGATGATGTCATCAGTACCGCCCCCAGGACCAGGCCAGATGGAGATGCAGTAACCTCTTGATGACTGACAGAGGGGTGGAGCCTGCGTCCACCAGATGCCTGCGCAGGTGCCCTTACTCTGTCAGCACCATAACTCCCGGGCGAGCCATGGCGCCTCCTAGTGACCGCGACAGGAGCAGCAGACCCAGAATTTAACGGCGACGTGACAGACCGGCGCCTCCTAGAGGCTAAAGCCGGGACAGTAGGCTCTGAGCCTGACGTGACAGAACCACGGCCCTGTCCAGTGGCCGAGGCAGGAACAGCCGTCCCTGAGTCTGATGATAAAGTGGCGGTCCGGCGCCTCCTAGAGGCCGCGACCGGAACAGCAGGCCCTAAGTCTGGCGGAAACGTGACACATATCTTCCGTCTCCATGGGTTTCCTCTCCACATTGTGTCCGACAGGGGAGTTCAGTTCACTTCGAAGTTCTGGAGAGCGGTCTGTAAACTAATGAAGGTAGAACTGGATTTTTCATCTGCTTACTATCCTCAATCTAATGGGCAAGTGGAGAGTACCAGTCAAGTCTTGTCCGGCTTTCTGCGTTACTTCGTCAATGCGCATCATGATGACTGGGTCAAGTTACTGCCCTGGGCCGAGTTTTCGTATAACAATCAAGTAAGTAAATCCTCTGGAAGGTCTCCTTTCCATATTGTTTGGATGGCAACCCAGAATCCCTCTTCCCATCTCTGGGCCCTCAGGCGTCCCTGCAGCTGACACCTTTGCAGAGGAATTCTTTAAAGTATGGAGTGATACCAAGTCCGCCCTGGAAAAAGCCTCACAATTAGAGTTGAGCGAAACGGGTCGAAAAATTTCAAAAGTCGCCGACTTTTGGCAAAGTCGGGTTTCATGAAACGAAACCCGGCCCTAGGATGAGGTCGGCCACGAGGTCGGCGACTTACGCGCCAAAGTCGCGTTTCAAAAGTTTGTTTTGCGCTCTTTTTCAGCCAATCAGGATCCACGGACACTGTGGGCAACGTGATGACATAGGAAGGGGTCACCACCATCTTTCAGAAGGGCATGCAAGTGATTGGCTTGCTTTGGTGGGAGTCACAGGGGTTATAAAAGGGTATGCACGCCTTTTGCCATCTTACTTCTGCCGATCTTAGCATAGGGAGAGGTTGCTGCTGCTGATTCTGTAGGGAGAGCGTTAGGCAGGGAAGAAGAAAAAGCGATTTTGCCTGTACAACACACCAGTCACTGTGTGTGCAGTGCAAGGGGAGGCTATATTGTGGTGGATCAGCGGTGTTGGTTGTTAGGCTGCCTTCTAAGGCTTCCTGACAGCTGCATTGCTGTTTACCCACTGCTCTGCAAACTGCTTTTTTAAAAGCAATCCCAATTTTTTTTTTTGTCCTGCTGAGGTACTGAGCGTGCATTTTTTCACACCATACAGCGGTGTACGCTCCTCACACAGTACCGTGTAACGGCTGTTATCACAGCCACAGTGAAGCTATCTGTGTGTCACTCTGTGAGAATAAGTCGAGGACATGTTCCGTTCTTACAGACATGCACCTACTAGTTTTGTCTAGCTTTCAAACAGTTAAATATATTTGCTGTTTGATCACATTCAAAACTATAGAGAGACAGCGTGTGTCAGTCCATATACTTAAAAAACACAGAGCTTGACAATTTTACGTACACCGGACAGCCGTGTACGTGCATGCTCCTCTCAGTACCGTGTAACGGCTGTTATCACGGCCACAGTGAAGCTATCTGTGTGTCACTCTGTGAGAATAAGTCGAGGACATGTTCCGTTCTTACAGACCTGCACCTACTAGTTTTGTCTAGCTTTCAAACAGTTAAATATATTTGCTGTTTGATCACATTCAAAACTATAGAGAGACAGCGTGTGTCAGTCCGTATGCTTAAAAAACACGGAGCTTGACAATTTTACGTACACCGGACAGCCGTGTACGTGCACGCTCCTCTCAGTACCGTGTAACGGCTGTTATCACGGCCACAGTGAAGCTATCTGTGTGTCACTGTGGAAGGATAAGTGGAGGACTTGTTCCGTTCTTACAGACCTACACTCTAGGGAGATTCCTATTCTGCCCAATTCTACATACACCTTGTAGTTTGTGATACACTAGCCAATTTCTGCCTGTGACATAGCGCTCTGATAGTCAGTGGACCTCACACAATCCAAAAGTGTCCAGTGTCCACTAGTGTGTGCAGAAATTCAAAATCTCCCTTATCCTGTAGTCACTTTTTTCACACCTGTGCCATCGAGCCTGTGACATAGTGCTGTGATATTCAGTGGGCCTCACACAATCCATAAGTGTCCAGTGTCCACAAGTGTGTGCAGAAATTCAAAATCACTGTGATCCTGTAGTCACTTTTTTCACACCTGTGCTATCGAGCCTGTGACATAGCGCTCTGATATTCAGTGGGCCTCACACAATCCAAAAGTGTCCAGTGTCCACTCGTGTGTGCAGAAATTCAAAATCTCCCTTATCCTGTAGTCACTTTTTTCACACCTGTGCCATCGAGCCTGTGACATAGCGCTCTGATATTCAGTGGGCCTCACACAATCCAAAAGTGTCCAGTGTCCACTAGTGTGTGCAGAAATTCAAAATCTCCCTTATCCTGTAGTCACTTTTTTCACACCTGTGCCATCGAGCCTGTGACATAGCGCTCTGATATTCAGTGGGCCTCACACAATCCAAAAGTGTCCAGTGTCCACTAGTGTGTGCAGAAATTCAAAATCTCCCTTATCCTGTAGTCACTTTTTTCACACCTGTGCCATCGAGCCTGTGACATAGCGCTCTGATATTCAGTGGGCCTCACACAATCCAAAAGTGTCCAGTGTCCACTAGTGTGTGCAGAAATTCAAAATCTCTGTGATCCTGTAGTCACTTTTTTCACACCTGTGCCATCGAGCCTGTGACATAGCGCTCTGATATTCAGTGGGCCTCACACAATCCAAAAGTGTCCAGTGTCCACTAGTGTGTGCAGAAATTCAAAATCTCCCTTATCCTGTAGTCACTTTTTTCACACCTGTGCCATCGAGCCTGTGACATAGCGCTCTGACATTCAGTGGGCCTCACACAATCCAAAAGTGTCCACTAGTGTGTGCAGAAATTCAAAATCTCCCTTATCCTGTAGTCACTTTTTTCACACCTGTGCCATCGAGCCTGTGACATAGCGCTGTGATATTCAGTGGGCCTCACACAATCAATAAGTGTCCAGTGTCCACAAGTGTGTGCAGAAATTCAAAATCTCCCCTGTCCTATAGACACCTTGTACCTTGTTTTACATTACTAAATAGTTTGTTGGATTTTGTCTACATTTCTACAAAAAATGAGGAATGCTGGTGGAAGAGGCCGTGGAATTGGGCGGGGGTTGGCAGCTGGTAATGATGGTGTTGGTGGTGGATCTGATGGTAGTGGCAAGAGCAAAATAGGACCGAATGCAGGAGGTGTTGAGCCTGCGTCATCGTCTGGCTCCATAAGGCTTCGAAGGCTTAGTTTTCTAGGAGTTGGCAAACCGCTTTTAAAGCCAGAGCATCAGGAAAAAGTTTTGTCTTGCATTGCTGACTCAGCCTCCAGCTCTATCGCCTCCTCTTCTGAAGTTGTAAAAAGTAAAAGCACTGAGTCGTCATTGGAGGCTCATGTTCATGAACCACACCTTTCCTTGTGTCCTTCACCCCAACCAAGATTGAAGGATGACGCAGGCCATACTACTGATTACTCCATGGAGCTGTTTTCACATACCATGCCTGGATTATCAAGTGAAATGGTGAATTACCCAGGCCAAGATGAATCTGACATGGAGTGCACTGATGCACAGCCGCTGATAGATGATTCTGCTGGTACATTCACTCAGAGCACTACATTGTCCTCGCAGTGTACAGAGCCAGATTCTGACCCTGATGAGACTCAGGTGCCCCTTCCCGCACACTATACCACCATACACGGTGACACAGAGGAAGGTGCACATGACATTGAAGAGGAGGTGATGGATGACCCAGTTGTTGACCCAGATTGGCATCCATTGGGGGAAGAGGGTGCTGCTTCCAATAGCTCAGATGAGGAGGAGCATCCACAGCAGACATCAACATCGCAACAGCTGTTATCTGGCAGGCCCGGAGCACTCCAAAGACAGGTTCCAAAAATCAAAAGAGTTGCTGGACAGCTTGTCCAGAGGGTCAAAAGATCACAGCGTGCTAGGCCGGAAAATGTCTGCCAAAGTAGGAAGAGTGCAGTGTGGCACTTTTTTGAACAAAATCCTCATGATCAGGCCAAGGTTATCTGTAAGAAGTGCGCAAAGACCTTTAGCTGAGGGAAAAATCTGAAAAATTTGAATACCAGTTGCATGCTTAGACATTTAACCACCATGCACTTGCAAGCGTGGACACAACACCAAACCTCAAGTGCCACATGTGCAACTGATCACAAAGAAGGTAGTCAGCAACGCTACATTGTTTCCCCCACTGTAAGCCCACCGGTTAGCACAGCAGCAAATGTTGAGGTGTCGTTGCAAGGCCACAGCAGTAAGGGAATTCCACTGTTATATCAACGAAATACTGAATCTAGGCCATCAGAAAGAACACCAACTCCATCACCATCATCAACCCTCTCTCAGTCCACCCTGTCCACCGCTACTTCCACCATATGCAGCTCTCAAGTCCAGCTCACCCTCCCAGACACTATGAGTAGGTCAAGAAAGTACTCAGTCTCTCATCCGCGTACACTGGGTTTGAACGCCCACATTGCCAAACTAATCTCGTTTGAGATGATGCCCTATCGGTTGGTGGAAAGCGCAGCTTTCCGCGAACTCATGGCCTATGCAGTACCACGCTATGACCTACCCAGTCGCCACTTCTTCTCTCGCAAAGCCATCTCAGCCCTCCACCATCATGTAAAAGACCGCATTGTCCATGCACTCAAGCAGTCAGGGAGTGGAAAGGTGCACCTCACAACTGATGCATGGTCCAGTCGGCATGGCCAGGGCCGTTACGTGTCCATCACTGCGCACTGGGTTAATGTGGTGGATGCAGGGTCCACAGGGGACAGCGGTGGTGGGACAGTGCTGCCTAGCCCACGGTATAGGAAACAGTTGGCTGTAGGCGTTCGACCCTCCTCCTCCTCCTCCAGAAGCGAAAGCTCGTCCACAGAGCGCAGTCGTACGAGCACTCCATCTGCAGCTGCCACTGTTACACACGAGGTGTCCCCCTATCGAGCAGCTAGTGGAAAGCGTCAGCAGGCTGTGTTGCAGATGATGTGTTTGGGCGACAGACACACCGCCGAGGTGCTGGCCGAGTACTTGAAGCGACAAACTGAGTCATGGCTGGGCAGTGTACATCTTGAGGCAGGCAAGGTAGTTAGTGATAACGGCCGTAATTTTGTGCAGCCATAGCCCTTTCAAAACTCAGCCACATACCTTGCTTGGCTCACACCTTGAACCTGGTGGTGCAGTGCTTCCTCAAAAATTATCCGGAGTTAACAGCCTTGCTCCAGAAGGTGCGAAGACTGTGCGCGCACATCCGCCGGTCGCCTGTACACTCCATTCGTATGCAGAAGCTGCAGCGATTGCTCCACCTTCCCAACCACCGCCTCATTATCGACATTGCAACAAGGTGGAACTCCACCCTGCACTTGGTGGAGCGGCTGTGCGAGCAGAGGCAGGCCATAATGCATTTGTGGGAGGATACACGGCCAGGCACTTTGAGAGCAGACATGTAGTTGACAGGTGTGCAGTGGTCGAAGCTGAAAGACCTCTGTAAAGTCCTTCAGTGTTTTGAGGAATGCACACAGCTGGTAAGCGCAGACGACGCCATCCTAAGCATGAGCATCCCACTTATGCGTCTGCTCATGCAAACTTTGACGCACCTTAAGGAGCAGGCGTCTGCAGCCAATGTTGATGAGGAGGAAGAGGAGGAGGGAATCCTTGATGACATTCAGCCATTGTCTGCTCAGGGACCTCTCCTGGATGAGGTGGAGGAAGAAGAGGAGGAGGAGGATGATGATGGGGATGATTACTTAGGGAGGAGGATGCATCTCGTGGGGCAAGTGAAAATGTTGGCGTGGCAAGGTCTGGTACAGGGTTTGTGCGTGACTGGAGGGATGTGGATTTGCCAGAAAGTGCTCCTCCAACCAGCACTCGCAGTGCATCATTGACACCAGGAACATTGGCCCACATGTCAGATTATGCCTTGCAGATCCTAAAAAGGGACCCCCGCATTGCCAAAATGATGAACGATGACGACTACTGGTTGGCCAGCATCCAGGATCCACGCTATAAAGGCAAATTACAAAACATCATGCCACAGGAGAACCTTGACCTAATATTGGCTAATAAACAAGCAACTCTGGTAAATCGGTTGCTTGAGGCATTCCCAGCACACAGCAGCAGTGATGGTTCTCACACGAGCCGTACGGGCCGGGGGCAGCTTGGCAGAGGTGATCATGGTGCACACAGCAGAAGTGGCGTTGGAGACAGGGGTTTCATGACAATGCTGTGGACTGATTTTTCAAGTACCGCTCACACAACTGGTAATACTGCATCGATGGAAAGTGACAGGAGACAGCAGTTGTCAACTATGGTTACAAACTACTTTTCCTCCCATATCGATGTTCTCCCACACAGGTCATTCCCCTTTGACTATTGGGCCGCTAAACTGGACACCTGGCCTGAATTGGCACAATATGCCTTACAGGAGCTCGCTTGCCCAGCTGCAAGTGTGCTATCGGAAAGAGTCTTCAGTGCAGCTGGATCAATCCTGACAGAAAAAAGGACCGATCTGTCAACCCAAAATGTGGATGATCTAACCTTCATTAAAATGAACCATGCATGGGTTTCCAAGGATTTTGTCCCACCTTCCCCTGATGACACATAGGGTGACAGAAAAATGGCTTGCTTTGGTCCACCTCTTCCTGGGACTTGACCTATTTCGCCTTTTGCATCAGCTGAATGTCCAACATCAACATATGCCACTTTCTAAAACTCCCTAACTGTGCTGCCTCCCCCCCATGGCCGGGGTCACCAGCTAGCGCACGACACCGTGCGAGTGCCGTTGCCCTGGACAGGTGGGTAGGCCGACTCTTGGGCGCGGGCACTGGCACAGGGTCCCTCATAGTGCAATCAAGTGTCTCTGACGGTGGTGGTGCACACCTGCCGTCAGACACACCGCCGTACTATGAGGGACCCAGTGCCAGTACCGACGCCCACGAGTGGGCCCCCCTTGCTTGGGCAGGGCCCCAGCATTTGCAATCTTTACCTCTCCCTGCTCCTCCGCTGTGTAGTCTGGGCCGTCAAATCCATACTGTGCCTGACACCGTCTGAGCCTGCCTCCTGATGTATAGACATTTGACAAAGTCTCTCATACAATCCTTATTGAAAAAATGACTAAGTATGGAATGGACAAGGCAACTGTTAGGTGGATTCATAACTGGCTTAGTGATCGGACCCAAAGAGTGGTCGTAAATGGCTGCACATCCAGTTGGAAGAATGTCTCAAGTGGGGTACCACAGGGCTCTGTCCTGGGCCCTGTATTGTTCAACATCTTTATCAACGATTTAGATGAAGGAATTGAGGGTAAACTGATTAAATTTGCTGATGACACAAAGCTAGGAGGGATAGCTAATACTAGAGAAGAGAGAGAGAGGATTCAAAAAGATTTAAATAAACTGGAGAAGTGGGCAGCAACTAACAGAATGGTTTTTAACAGGGAGAAATGCAAAGTACTACATCTGGGCAATAAAAATGAAAAAAGCATATATAGAATGGGAGGAATAGGGCTAAGTGACAGCACATGTGAAAAAGACTTGGGTATACTAATAGATCACAGACTGAATATGAGTCAACAGTGTGATGCAGCAGCAAAAAAGGCAAATGCAATTCTAGGATGTATTAACAGAAGCATACAGTCTAGATCACGTGAAGTAATTATTTCCCTCTACTCCTCTTTGGTCAGACCTCATCTGGAATATTGTGTCCAATTTTGGGCACCACATTTTAAAAAAGACATCAACAAACTGGAGCAAGTTCAGAAAAGAGCGACCAGAATGGTGACCGGTCTGCAAACCCTGTCTTATGAGGAAAGGTTGCAGGATTTGGGAATGTTTAGTTTGCAAAAGAGAAGACTGAGAGGAGACTTAATAGCTGTCTACAAATATCTAAAGGGCTGTCACATTGTAGAAGGATCAACTTTATTCTCATTTGCACAAGGAAAGACTAGAAGCAATGGGATGAAGCTGAATGGGAGGAGACACAGATTAGTTATTAGAAAAAACTTTTTGACAGTTAGAGTGATCAATGAGTGGAACAGGCTGCCACGAGAAGTGGTGAGTTCTCCTTCAATGGAAGTCTTCAAACAGAGGCTGGACAGACATCTAACTGGGATGATTTAGCGAATCCTGCTTTGAGCAGGGGGTTGGACCAGATGGCCCAGGAGGTCCCTTCCAACTCTACGATTCTATGATTCTATATATTTTGAATGTGTACGCTATCCATACATGTTATCCGGGGATACGGTACCCTTTCTCACCTTTGTGCAATCACGTGTAATCCATACTGGGCGTGAGAACGGCTGGCGAGCTGTTAAGCAAGCTACAGCACCTGTGGTTTGCACACGTAAGTTTTTCATTTTTTCAGGAATGACGGTTAGGCCTAATTCCGGAACTGCGGTTGACCTGCACTTACTGGGAAATCATCGTTCGCGGGTAATAATTGTAATCAGTGATCCCCATTACTAACGTTGTTCAGCGGGTTATCTGCACCTGTAAGCGACAAACGCTGGCCTTTTCAGTGTAGCGCACATGCAGCCACGGACATGTAAGGGCATGACACACCAGTTATTAGCCAATCTCATGTGCCAGAGCCTCACGTGTCCCTCTAGTAAGCCGGACTCGGACCGCGGGGCATGACGGAGTCTCGTTCGTTAACAGAATTAAGCTTGCAATGTGTGCATCTTTTCTGTAGCTGGCATGGTTGAGGTTTCCCAGGTGGAGTCGAATTTAACCGTAGGCTCCACTCCTGGTGGTGCCCTTCTGGACATTCCTTTAAGGTTCAGCTTTGCAACCATACTGCCCACGTAAAACAAACACTTTGCCTTCATGAACGCTGTTTGGAGGGTCATGACTCGTGGGAATAACGCCGCCCAATCAGTTAACCTGCTAGAGAGATCCTTCGTTGCTCCCAAGCATGACATCACACTCCCTAGGAGGAAGGTAATGCCACTGTGGCGACCGCACTCCTGGGGCGACACAAGTGCACTGATGCCCAGCCACTGCTCGATGAATCTGCTGGTACATTGACCCAGACCACTACATTCCCCTCGCACGCTACACGGCCTGAATCTGACCCTGATGAAACTCAGGTTACCATTCCCATATACAGTTCCATCTTACACGGTGACAAAGAGGAAGCTGCAGATGAAAGTGCAGGTTCGGCCCACCCGCCATCAGACACACCACCGTACTATCAGGGGCCCTGTGCCAGTGCCGTCGCCAACGAGTGGGCCCCCCCAGCACTTGCAAGGTTGAAATACTGTGCAGTGAGATGGAAGATGGGGACGACGAGGAGTCCAGACTAGTACAGGGATTCCATAGCGAGGAGACTTATTTGATTGTTTTCAATGTTGGGACAGCAATTTTTGGGGAGCACTATACTCTGGAGAATGATAGATGGGGCCCACCATACACTGGAACATTCCAAAGGTGGACATCAGACACTGGAGCAGCATTTACAGGGCCCATTATACACTAGAGCATTAGAAATGGGGCCCATTATGTTTGGAGCATTATTTGGGCCCATAAGACAGTGGAGCTTCATCCATGGGGACCAACATATACTGTAGCATTATGTGGAGCTCATCATATACTGTTTCAAACATTATATGGGACCAATGATTCTGTATGGAGAAATAGATGGGCCTCGTCATGAGATGTAAAAAGTGAAGTATTTTTCATTGTACTATACCGCTATTTCTCTGCCGTATCGGAGCATGATGAGTTGTGGTATGTGTTAAAGGGGCACTCTTTCACCCAGGGCACATGAAAACCTGGAGCCAGCCCTACCCCCCACAACTTTAGCCAAATAACCCCCATTTTTCAGTGCGTAACTTGTATTATGAAGTTAATTAAGGTTGACAAGCTTAAGTAAGAAGAATTGATGCTTTTGGCATTCAAATGGGCACTGTAGGTGTGTTTCCTGTCCTCCTCTCACTGCCGACTTTTATTCCCCATTGACTTACATTGGGTTTCGTGTTTCGGGACGACCCCGACTTTTCCCTATAATCGACCGATCTTGCTCGACCCGACTTTTGGAAAAGTCGGGTTTCACCAAACGAAACTCGACCCTAAAAAACCAAAAGTCGCTCAACTCTACTCACAATGTATGAAGAGACATGCGGACAAAAGACGCCTGGATGCTCCAAACTTTCGGCCCGGAGATAAGGTGTGGCTCTCCTCCAAGTACATCCATTTGAAGATGCCCTCCTACAAATTGGGCCCCTGTTTCATCGGTCCCTTTGAAGTCTTGAAACAAATTACCGCAGTCTCGTATAAATTGAAATTGCCTGCTTCATTATGTGTGCCTAACTCTTTCCATGTTTCCCTCCTCAAACCTCTAGTTTTGAGCTCCTTCTTCAAGGACCCGGATAGAACTCCTGATCCCGTCAGTGAGGAGGATGTCTTTGAGGTCAAAGATATCTTGGCCACAAAGAGAGTAAGGGGTAAGACCTACTTCATGGTGGATTGGAAGGGCTTCGGTCCTGAGGAGAGGTCTTGGGAGTCCAAAGAAAATATCCAGGCTCCTGTTCTATTGGAGAGATTTAACACAGGCTTGAAAAAGAGTGGGCATAAGGAGGGGGATACTGTAATACCTGTGCCTGCATGGGGTCCCCGCCGGGCTCCCCGTCCCCTCGCTGTGGCGCCCGTAACTCCTCAGGGCCCCCATCGGGGAACCCCGCTCTCAGACTACTCCCTGCCGCCCTGCTGCTCCTGTTACCTGGCGTGCGACCAGCACATCCCCGGGTATGAGGCTTAAGTCACACGTTCGCGCGCTCCTGGTCTCTTAAAGAGACAGGGTGCATTTTTCAAATATGTTATTAACCAATGGTATTCGTGTGTGTTATTTGTAGCCCCTCTGCCATAGAGAGGGTGCCAGAGCAACAAGTGTTTACTGTTGCTAGTTCCGGTTTTGTATTCTGACGTGCCTGTGACCAGTTGTGTCTCTTCCGTGTGCAGCCAGTATCCTGTTAATACTGTTTGTCTTCCTAGTCTAATAGCGGCGTACTATTCCACACCCAAGACGATACCAGTGCTGCCTGTGCAAGTAACTGTAACAACCTGCTGGTATCACTGCATGGCCTCCCATCTCCCACACACCAACTTACTCACTGCTTCAGGTCATGCTGTGATTTCTCTCTGCCACCAGCTCCTTGCCTTGTCTCCTGTCTGCTATGTTCATGTTTCCTGACTGTCTGTATAGGTGGGCAGCGCCTGAACTCTCTGCTTCTTATGGAGTCAGGGTGCACCTGGCTAATGTGTCCCTGACCAACTACCTCAAGCCCTCTACTATTTAGGACTGCCCCACCCACTGGAACATTGCCTGTGCAATGTCTAAACTCAGTTAGTGGTTTTGCTGCTGATTAATCCAAGCTCTGTCCTGTGTTTCTCCATCTCCGGTGGCTACACTGCTAGCTTTGTCTTGTGACTGTCTGCCTGCCCTTCTGGAGGCAGAATATCATGGTCTCTGTGCTATAGCTCCTGCCCTTGTCTTGCCTAGTACCTTCGTTCGCCCTACAGGAGGCAGAATATCCTGGTCCTTGAGTCTTTGTCCCTGTACCTTGTCTGAACTCTGTCCTACCACTGCCTCCTTGTCTTTGGCTTCTTTCCCTGCTGTGTCTTTCCTTGTGTCCTCCCTGTCCATGCTCTGTACCCTTGCAGCTCTGCCTGCTCTGCACCCTTGCAGCTCTGCACCCATGCAGCTCTGCCTACTCTGCACCCTTGCAGCTCTGCCTGCTCTGCACCAGTGCAGCCCTGCCTGCTCTGCACCAGTGCAGCCCTGCCTGCTCTGCACAAGTGCAGCTCTGCCTGCTCCACTCTCTTGCAACTCTGTCTGCTCTGTAGGCTCTGCCTGTTCTCAGTACTCTTGCGGATCCTGCTTGGTTCTATGGCTGCAGGACCTCTTGCCTACTCCGCACTCCTGCGGCTCTGCCTACTCCGCACTCCTGTGGCTCCACCTACTTTGTACTCCTGCGGCTCCGCCTACACCGCACTCCTGCCTGTATCCATACCTGCACCTCCTGGGTGAACAGGTCCAAAACCTGTTCCTTCATATTCCGCTCTGTTGTGAATTCTCTTGCTCGGACTTTCTGAGCTGGAGCTCCCTCTGCGCCCTCTGGTTGTTACTGGGAGTAGTGGAGCTGGCCAGGTTTATGGAAGTTTTCCACCTGACAACGATAATTGGGAATCTGGGATTACTGGCTGGGATAAGACTCTATAGAAACAGAGTCTGTTCCTTTTGATTGGCGGCAAGCAAATGTGGTACCAATATTCAAAAAGGGGTGTAAAAGGGAACCTGGAAACTATAGGCCGGTAAGCTTAACATCTGTTGTGGGTAAAATTTTTGATGGGTTTCTAAGGGATACCATTATGGAATATCTCAATGTTAATAAATGTTTAACTCCATATCAACATGGATTTAAGAAGGATCGCTCCTGTCAAACTAACCTGATCAGCTTCTATTAGGATGTAAGCTCTCAAATGGACCAAGGAGAATCATTGGATGTCATTTATCTCGACATCTCTAAAGCATTTGACACTGTCTCACATAAAAGATTGGTAAGTAAGATGAGAAAGCGTGGGCTAGGGGAAAATGTGTGTAGATGGGTACAGTTGTGGCCAAAAGTATTGACACCCCTGCAAATCTGTCAGATAATACTCAGTTTCTTCCTGAAAATGATTGCAAACACAAATTCTTTGGTATTATTATCTTCATTTAATTTGTCTTAAATGAAAAAACACAAAAGAGAATGAAGCAAAAAAAGCAAAACATTGATCATTTCACACAAAACTCAAAAAATGGGCCAGACAAAAGTATTGGCACCCTCAGCCTAATACTTGGTTGCACAACCTTTCGCCAAAATAACTGCGACCAACCGCTTCCGGTAATCATCAATGAGTTTCTTACAATGCTCTGCTGGAATTTTAGACCATTCTTCTTTGGCAAACTGCTCCAGGTCCCTGATATTTGAAGGGTGCCTTCTCCAAACTGTCATTTTTAGATCTCTCCACAGGTGTTCTATGGGATTCAGGTCTGGACTCATTGCTGGCCACCTTAGAAGTCTCCAGTGCTTTCTCTCAAACCATTTTCTAGTTCTTTTTGAAGTGTGTTTTGGGTCATTGTCCTGCTGGAAGACCCATGACCTCTGAGGGAGACCCAGCTTTCTCACACTGGGCCCTACATTATGCTGCAAAATTTGTTGGTAGTCTTCAGAATCATAATGCCATGCACACGGTCAAGCAGTCCAGTGCCAGAGGCAGCAAATCAACCCCAAAACATCAGGGCACCTCCGCCATGTTTGACTGTAGGGACCGTGTTCTTTTCTTTGAATGCCTCTTTTTTCTCCTGTAAACTCTATGTTGATGCCTTTGCTCAAAAAGCTCTACTTTTGTCTCATCTGACCAGAGAACATTCTTCCAAAACGTCTTAGGCTTTTTCAGGTAAGTTTTGGCAAACTCCAGCCTGGCTTTTTTATGTCTCGGGGTAAGAAGTGGGGTCTTCCTGGGTCTCCTACCATACAGTCCCTTTTCATTCAGACGCCAACGGATAGTACGGGTCGACACTGTTGTACACTCAGACTGCAGGGCAGCTTGAACTTGTTTGGATGTTAGTCGAGGTTCTTTATCCAACATCCGCACAATCTTGGGTTGAAATCTCTTGTCAATTTTTCGTTTCCGTCCACATCTATGGAGGTTAGCCACAGTGCCATGGGCTTTAAACTTCTTAATGACAGTGCGCACGGTAAACACAGGAACATTCAGGTCTTTGGAGATGGACTTGTAGCCTTAAGATTGCTCATGCTTCCTCACAATTTGGTTTCTCAAGTCCTCAGACAGTTCTTTGGTCTTCTTTCTTTTCTCCATGCTCAATGTGGTTCACAAAAGGACACAGGACAGAGGTTGAGTAAACTTTAATCCATGTCAACTGGCTGCAAGCGTGATTTAGTTATTGCCAACACCTGTTAGGTGCCACAGGTAAGTTACAGGTGCTGTTAATTACACAAATTAGAGAAGCATCACATGATTTTTCGAACAGTGCCAATACTTTTATCCACCCTCTTTTTTATGTTTGGTGTGAAATTATATCCAATTTGGCTTTAGGACAATTCTTTTTGTGTTTTTTCATTTAAGACAGACAAATTAAATGAAGATAATAATACCAAAGAATTTGTGTTTGCAATCATTTTCAGGAAGAAACTGAGTATTATCTGACAGAATTGCAGGGGTGTTAATACTTTTGGCCACAACTGTAGGTAGCTGGCTTAGTGATAGAAAACAAAGAGTGGTTATTAATGGGGCATACTCAGATTGGGCCAGGGTTACTAGTGGGGTACCACAGGGTTCTGTATTGGGCCCCCTACTATTTAATATATTTATTAATGATCTAATGGATGGCTTACACAGTAAAATATCAGTATTTGCAGATGATACAAAACTAGGTAAGGTAGTTAACACAAAGGAGGACAGTTTGCAACTACAGACAGATTTGAGTAAATTGGAGAATTGGGCTGAAAAATGGCAAATGAGGTTTAACACAGATAAGTGTAAGGTTATGCACATGGGAAGGAGAAACAGATGCTACAATTACTTACTAAATGGGAAACTGCTGGGGAAATCAGACATGGAAAAAGACTTAGGCATCTTAGTCAATAAGAAGCTAAATTGGAGTGCCCAGTGTCAGGCAGCTATCACCAAAGCAAATAGGGTCATGGGATGCATTAGAAGAGGTCTTGGGACACCAGATGAAAACATAATTCTCCCACTGTACAAATCACTCGTCAGACCACACTTGGAGTATTGTGTGCAATTTTGGACACCGGTGCTCAAGAAAGACATTACTGAACTTGAAAGGGTTCAAAGGCTGGCTACTAAAATGATAAATGGAGTTGGTTCACTACAATACCCAGAAAGGTTATCAAAATTATTTCTATTTACTCTAGAAAAGAGAAGACTTAGGGGAGAACTAATATATATGTACAAGTATATCAGAGGGCAATACAGACATCTCTCCAATGAACTGTTTGTACCAAGGACTGTGACAAGAACAAGGGGGCATTCTCTTCATTTGGAGGAAAGACAATTTCTGCACCAGCAAAGAAGAGGGTTCTTCACGGTAAGAGCAGTGAGACTCTAGAATTAAAAACCAGCAAATAATTCCAGCTGATGCTTCCTACTTGGCCATAAAATCCATTTTATTTTTATCTTTTAAAATAGTTCCATGTGGCAGAAACCCAAATATATACAGGGGGTCAGAAGAAAAAAGGGCACATTGCTGCTTTATGCGTGCAGACTACGCGTTTCGACCTTACTAGGTCTTCTTCTAGACCTAGAAACGCGTAGTCTGCACGCATAAAGCAGCAGTGTGCCCTTTTTTCTTCTGACCCCCTGTATATATTTGGGTTTCTGCCACATGGAACTATTTTAAAAGATAAAAATAAAATGGATTTTATGGCCAAGTAGGAAGCATCCGCTGGAATTATTTGCTGGTTTTTGTTTCTATTGCAACATGGGTGTGCCTCTCCCATTACAACTCCGTGCGGCTTCCTGGCAGTGAGCAGAACCACTAAGGACATCTAACTGGGTGAGCTGGCTATAATTTTTCTTGTTTGAGACTCTAGAATTCTCTTCCTGAGGAAGTGGTGATGACCAACTCACTGAATGAAATTAACACAGTCTCGTATAAACTGAAATTGCCTGCTTCATTATGTGTGCCTAACTCTTTCCATGTTTCCCTCCTCTAACCTGTAGTTTTGAGCTCCTTCTTTAAGGACCCGGGTACTACTCCTGATCCCGTCAGTGAGGAGTGTTATGAATGAGTCACCACTGGAGGCAAAAACAGAAATACTAGCTAAGTCCAGAAAACAAGAGAAGTTGGCAGCTATCGGATTGCAGACCCCTGAACCTATCAACAACAACTAGCAGTAGCCGTGGGGGGTTCCTACGGTGCCCTAGACCCCTCGTCACAGCCGGAGAACTACAAAGCCTAAAGACAGAAAGCGAAATCTAAACTGCCCCAGAGCAATAGGCAGCCTCCAACATATAGTGACGGTGAAGCAAGATGAAAAAACACTTACACAGATAGAAAGATAGGCTGAGCAAATGATGGGGCCCAAGCTAACTAGATAGGACAGGATAGAAAAGCTGCTGTCTGTAATCCGCCAAAACCCCTATCAAAACAAGGGCCAACAGGCTGATAAGGAAAAAAGCCCTGAGGACGCTAGGCTTCAAAAAGACTATATCAGCACTCAGGTATTTTCTGAAGACAGAGCAAAAAGGAATTCAGCTCACCCCAGCAGGGAATGGCAGAAATCCAGAAAAAACAAGGCAAAGCAAAACAGAACACAAATGCAAAAAGCAGAGCAGAAAAACTTAGCTATTGAGGAGCAGGAATCAGACTGGACTCCTAGAATCCTTCAGAGAGATCACCAGCATGGAAGAAGGGCGTTGGCTGTCTTATATCCAGTCAGCAATTCCTGTCACCCAGTCATCATCATCATACCCAGGTGCTTTGTAATCAGCCTCACTACCTTCCTTCACCAGAAGAGGGAGTTCATCAGACCTCAATGGTGAAGGGGAAAATGAACTCACAACAGAGGAGGATGTCTTTGAGGTAAAAGAAATCTAGGCCACAAAGAGAGTAAGGGGTAAGACCTACTTCTTGGTGGATTGGAAGGGCTTCGGTCCTGAGGAGAGGTCTTGGGAGTCCAAAGAAAACATCCCGGCTCCTCTTCTATTGGAGAGATTTTACGCAGGCTTGAAAAAGAGGGGGCGTAATGAGGGGGATAATGTAATACCTGTGACTGCACGGGGTCCCCGCCGGGCTCACCGTCCCCTCACTGTAGCGCCCGTACCTCCTCGGGGCCCCCGTCGGGGATCCCCGCTCTCAGCCTGCTCCCTGCCGCCCTGTAGTCCCTGCTACCTGGCGCACGGCCAGCACATCCCGGGGTATGAGGCTTAAGTCTCATGTGCGCGCTCTCCCAGTCTCTTAAAGAGACAGGGTGCATTTTTCAAAAATGTTAATAACCAATGGTATTCTTGTGTGTGTTATTTCTAGCCCCTCTGCCATAGAGAGGGCGCCGGTGCAACAAGTGTTTCCTGTTGCTAGTTCCGGTTTTGTGTTCTGATGTGCCTGTGACCAGTTGTGTCTCTTCCGTGTCCAGCCAGTATCCTGCTAATACTGTTTGTCTTCCTAGACTATCAGCGGCTTACTATTCCACACCCAAGACGATACCAGTGCTGCCTGTGCAAGTACCTGTAACAACCCTGCTGGCATCACTGCATGGCTTCACATCTCCTGCACACCAACGTACTCACTGCTCCAGGTCATGCTGTGATTTCTCTATGCCACCAGCTCCTTGCCTTGTCTCCTGTCTGCTATGTTCATGTTTCCTGTCTGTATAGGGGGGCGGCGCCTGAACTCTCTGCTTCTTATGGAGTCAGGGTGCACCTTGCTAATGAGTCCCTGACCAACTACCTAGAGCCCTCTACTATTTAGGGCTGCCCCACCCACTGGAACATTGCCTGTGCAATGTCTAAACTCAGTTAGTATTTTTCTGCTGAGTAAGCCAGGCCGTGTCCTGTGTTTCTCCTTCTCTGGTGGCTACACTCCTAGCTTTGTCTTGTGCCTGTCTGTCTGCCGTCCAGGAGGCAGAATATCCTGGTCTCTGTGCTATAGCTCCTGCCCTTGTCTTGCCTAGTACTGCCGTCCACCCTCCAGGAGGCAGAATATCCTGGTCCTTGAGTCTATGTCCCTGTAACTTGTCTGAACTCTGTCCTACTCCTGCCTCCTTGTCTTTGGCTTCTTTCCTTATGTCCTCCCTGTCCGTGCTCTGCACCCTTGCAGCTCTGCCTTCTCTGCACCCTTGCAGCTCTGCACCCTTGCAGCTCTGCCTGCTCCGCTCTCTTGCGACTCTGCCTGCTCTGTAGGCTCTGCCTGATCTCAGTACTCTTGCGGATCCTGCTTGGTTCTACTGCTGCAGAACCTCTTGCCTACTCCGCACTCCTGCGGCTCTGACTACTTCGCACTCCTGCCTGTATCCATACCTGCACCTCCTGTGTGAACATGTCCAAAACCTGTACCTTAATATTTCACTCCTTCCTGCTTGTATCAATACCACCTGTTTCTTCATATACCACTCCTGCCTGCCCTGTGTCTCTCCTGTGCCATCCTGCCCTGTGCCTCAAAGCCGTGCCCACCTGTCCTGTGTCCCAAGCCGTGCCCGCCTGTCCTGTGTCTCAAGCAGTGCCCGCCTGTGTCTCAAGCAGTGCCCGCCTGCCCTGTCTCAGCTGTGCATGCCGTGTCTACTTGCCTGCCTGTCAGTCGCACCTGTCCAAGTGCCTTGTCCTCGAGTGGGATCAGCAGCCACAGCCAGACACCACCCTGGAGTGGCACCTGGCAGCTACCTGCAGCACAAGCCGCACAACCCTTCCAGGGTAGTCTGGTTTGTGGCACAGTGGGGCCACAACCCCCCCAGCTCGCGCTAATCAGCCAAGGCGCAAGCGTGACAGTTTGCACAGGCCATGGTCCCCGCTTATTCCCATGTGCTTCCGTTCGCAGAGCGTCATGAACTTGTTTCCTGCCAGTATGAGCAACTGGAAGAATATTTTCCGCCCTGCGTGGTTCCAATTGTTGAGACTTCGGAACCAATCATTGGCTCCAATGCCATCTACAATCAGCTCCTGGCTTATGAGAAGCTCGACCCTGCAGGTCCGCCAAGGTTCCCTAGAATCCTAAGGAGTGCCAAGGCTTCCTGGTGCAGTGCCTGCGGTACATTGAGTGGAATCCAGCCCGTTTCCCCTCTTATTGGGTGAAAGTGGGATATATAATGTCCTACCTAGCAGGAGAAGCTTTGATGTGGATCTGTCCCCTCTGGGAAGCAGGGGATCCTATCGTCACGGACCTAGAGGCCTTCGTAGTGGCCTTCTGTAATGTCTTTGGTGTGCCTTGCCCAGCTGCTCCTGCAAAGTCTTCCTTTTCTAGGTCTGAGTGGCGACACCCGTGAGAAAACCGCCACGTCAGACCACGACCGTCCAAGACCCTCCTGTTCCTCCATCCATCAAGGCAGCTACCCGAGTAAAACCCAAGGAGACTGATAAGAGTGGGCTGGTAAAACAACAGCCTGAAACCAGTCGTAAGAAGGGCATACAGTATTGCTGCGGTTGTGTGGAATACCCGGACGGCTACTGTCCGAAGGAGCTCAAGCTCCAAAACCTTGGGTCAGTGGGAGAGGCTTCCCTTGGTGAGAGTCCCTCCTTCCCACTAAAATCAGTGACTGTTCCCGTGCCTTGTGGGAGCTTTGGCCCTGCAGATGTGTTAAAGCTGCAAGCCAGACGGAGTCTGTTTGGAGTTCCGGTTCCACAGCTAAAGAATCCTGTGAAGGTGTTTGGTGATGGTCGTGCCCTACTTATGAACAGTTCAGTGTCGAAGGGTCAACTACAGCTCCAAATTGGAGTGTTATATTTAGAGAAGTTTATTTTCCACTTGCTGACCAGTTTGCCCATCGGTCCTTCTGAGCCGGGTACTCTACTGCCTGTTCCGGTCCGAAGACTCAGCGTGGTGCTGCACTTGGAGCTACCTAATCACCAAAGTTGCAAGGTCTGGCTACAGTGTTGTTACCTTCCCCACCTGTTCTACTGGCTATTGAGTCATGGTGTGTTATTGTCACTGAAGAAAAGGAAGCAGTGGCACCCTCTCCACACACCTCCTGTGACCAGTTCCCAGAAGCATCCCTGTCACTTGAAAATTTTTCTCTAGGCCATGGGCAGAAGATGGATCCTGTGAGGATGCCTTCAGATTCCATGTGGCAGGTGGATGAAGAAGTTGGAGAAGAAGCTCTTGTATCTCTGTTTTTAACCAACCTGGAGGAACAGGTCCAGTTTTTTTCTGATAACGAGCGAAGGATGGATCCACTGTGGGTACCCTCAACTTCTAGCTGGCCGGCTAGTGAAGATACTAAGGAGGAGGTCCAATTTACTTGGCATAGCAGGCTGAAGTTGGATCCAGTGAAGGTGTCTTCAGTTTCCAGGGGGCCGGTTGGTGTTGAGGGCATATCAAGGGCTTCCAAGTCACTGCTTTTTGTCAACCAGGTGAAAGAGGTTCTGGCCCTTGTATCTTCAGTGTGTGAAGTTGACCTTTCTGGGCACAAAGAGACTTGGCAACCTGAGTTCCCTGATGTCACACCTACCTCATCCAAGGGATGTCGTGATGGCTGTGACTGTGTGCACTCCCATACTGCTTCTGCAAGTCATTCTGGCAGGCTTGAAGAGGGGCCATAAAGGGGGGGTACTGTAACAGCCCTGCTGGCATCACTGCATGGCCTCCCATCTCCCGCACACCAACTTACTCACTGCTCCAGGTCATGCTGATTTCTCTCTGCCGCCAGCTCCTTGCCTTGTCTCCTGTCTGCTATGTTCATGTTTCCTGACTGTGTGTATAGGGGGGCTGCGCCAGAACTCTGCTTGTGCAAAACGTTTCAGCTCATCCAGAGCCTTTGTCAATTGTGAATAGTTAGGGTGTGTGCACACGTTGCGGATTCTGCTGCGGATTTTTCCGCACAGATTTGTCCAAATCCACAGGTTTAGCCTGCGGTTTTTCCCTGCGGTTTGACACCTGTCATGGAGCAGGTGCCAAACCGCTGCGGAATCCGCACAAAGAATTGACATGCTGTGGTTTTGAAACCGCAGCAAATCCGCGCGGAAAGATCTGCAACGTATGCACTGCGTTTTTCTTTTTACATAGACTAAAATGGTACTGTACAATGCAGCAGAAACTGCTGCGGATCCGCAGGGCCAAACCCACTGCAGATCTGCAGCAGAATCCACAACGTGTGCACACACCCTTACAAAGTATTGCAACATATATAGAAAAAAACAAGGAAATGACATCACAAAATAAATCAAAGAAGCAAATTAATTAAAAATCCAACAAAACCTGACCAAACATCAAATAATTACCAGAACATAAAAAGAAAAAAAAAATTTTTCAAACAAACTTATACCACAATTGCATTATAGTAATACCTCCTTTTTCTTATATAATACATGAACTATCTATAATAAATTTTATGTATATATTACTTTATCATTTATTTTTATTTTTTTTAAATTTTAAACTTTTTTTTGGCTTTTCTTTAAAAAAAAAATATTTTATATTATTCCTTTTTTAATCATATATAATCATTTGCTAATAGAACAAAAAGATTTTTTGAAGAGATGAAGTTTTTTTTGTCCGAATTGTTTGAACAAATGTCACATTTATCTGTATAGGATATTATAAATGGAGGATATAAAAGATATGCTCACATATTTATATTTAAGGTTCTATTAGCACATGATTATATATGATTAAAAAAGGAATAATATAAAAAAAAAATTTTTAAAAAAAAGCCAAAAAAGTTTAACATTTTAAAAAAATAAAAATAAATTATAAAGTAATATAAAATATATACAAAATTTATTATAGATAGTTCGTGTATTATATAAGAAAAAGGAGGTATTAATATAATGCAATTGTGGTATAATTTTGTTTGTAAAAAAAAAAATATTTTTTTTTTATGTTCTGGTAATTATTTGATGTTTGGTCAGGTTTCTTTGGATTTTTAATTAATTTGCTTCTTCGATTTATTTAGTGATGTCATTTCCTTGTTTTTATATATGTTGTAATACTATGTAACTATTCACAATTGACAAAGGCTACAGATGAGCTGAAACGTTTTGCTGTTTGCTGTGATGAATAAAGAAAATTAAATCAACACATGTGAGTGCCGGGATTTCCTCTTTTTTTGGATGAATCATTCCCTCCACGTGCACCACGATATCGACTGGAGTGGCGACTATTTTTCATTATCATAAAGTTTATTTTACAAGCTTCTGGAGAAAGGCACAATGCCAGTCATTCAAGGGTTAATTCTTTGGAACACAGAGAGACTTTCTAGCCAATGAAACCACAGTATAAAACACCTGTGGTAACTATGGCAACTGCGGTGATGTCATACACACATGCATTTAGGATACAGGAGAAGATTCCAGAACCACAAGTCATACAGCCGTAGGAGGAGACGTACATGATGTGTCTGGAGACCTGGAGCTTCATCACTCCACAATGGGAGGAAGGGGACACCGCCTAGCCAGCCAGATCAGCCATACCGCCTAGCCAGCCAGATCAGCCACACCGCCTAGCCAGCCAGATCAGCCATACCGCCTAGCCAGCCAGATCAATGGGGTGACAGATGTTGCAGCCAGATCTCCCTCACGTCCAGTACTCGCCGCCTTCACCTTTATGTGTACGGCCTGGAGAGGTCGCATTAGGCTTCTCCATAACAAACATGACGCAATGTACAAATTCTGGTACAATTTGCTGTTACATGTTGGCATTAACCTTCTAAGCCCAAGGGAAGGGCAGTCCTGCAGCCATGGTTCCCTAGAGGTTTCCTCCACAGGGGGTTTTTCCTCTCCTGAGTGCTGAAGGATGATTCTTCGTGAGTCGGGGGTTCTGCCATTTTCAGTGTCTTTTTCATAGTAATTGGCTGATTCTAAATTTCAGACACTGAATGGAAATAGTAACTATGAGATTTGGAATAAAATTCGGTCGATTTAACATCCAATAAAAGTGTTTTGTGGGTTTCTTTCACAATCTTGGGTTGGTGGGATTTTGTTGGGGATCAGAATCCAGCATCTATGATCAGGCCGTGAAGCCAGATATGAAGTCAGAGCAATTTAACCCTGCGCTGGAAGACAGAACGGAGCAGAGATGATAAAGTGTTACTGCACAATTAGCACAAGTTCACACTCTTCCTCGCATTCAGATACACGAGGGGATTCAGGGCCGAATTGGGACTAAAAAGCAGTCCTGGCACACAAAATTCACCAGCCCACATACAATACGTGTCATCAACCCAAATCGTAGAACACTGATAGGTCATGTAAGATTTTGCTTTATCCGTTACCAGGGCCAAAACAAAGTATTTTGGTGCCCAAGGCAGATGAAGCCGAAGGCGCCCATTTTGCCTTTCTACCCAGCTAAGTCTCCTGCAGCACATCCCGACAGAGTCCTTTAAAAGTAACATTGTTATTAAAATGCTCCTGAATAAATAATATCTGTCCATATTATGACCTAAATCTGACTCTTATAAAATATGGCCTCCACACTGTCCTGTAGTCCATCTGTTCAGAGATGGTAGCTGGGAAAACACAGAACAACAACTGAAACAATATCATCAGAACAGAAAGCAGGTTACATTCACAATATGCCAAAAACAGCTCTACACCTTAAATAGCGGGATTATAAGAGTGAGCACAATGGACACTCCCAACATGGAATTATCTACTAAAGACATGGAGTCAATAATCCACCAAGAAAATATAACAATATTTTGTATCATTAAATTGTAACAACAAGAAGGCATACACATATATATACACATACAGTATAACAGTTCCCCAGATACTCAACTCATTGGGGATACAATTGTGGCATGCCTTAAGATGGCTGGGGATCGTCTTTATTGTGCTCACACCATTCACATCATGTGCGGTGAATTTCTACATGTAGTTCCCATTAGTTTCCATTCCCACATTAGTTTTTGCCGGTATTAGATTAGGTCATGCACAATACTACTTACCAATGTATTCTGTCTATGCTTAGACTAGAAACGTATTCGCTTATAGCCATTATTTATTTGCCCATACCTAAGATGGAGTCTGGCCAGTACGCCTGTGATGTGATGCGCATCAGAGCACTGCCGACGGCACCTTTTCATTGACACCTGACAATCAGTGACGTCACAGGGGTTTCCGCTTGACCCGTCGTGACACCTAGGTCGCCGGAAGTGATGTAATCTCTGGCATATACAACACCACACATGTACCGCAAATTATACCGGAAGGATGCACACCTGCGGCGATATCTCTAAAAGGTTAATCTTGTCGCACAGTATGGCATAACCCCCAGAGTAAGTCCACGCGAAACGCACATTGGATCTGCTGAGGTGGTATCCCACCTGGGTAATATGGGTAAAAGTTAATTGCGTCTTTGTGCTGGATAGTTTTTACCAATGTGCATGCGGTCCCATCCTGGATATGCCCCCTGTGCTGCTGGCAAGCACATGATAAAATAACAAACAGTTAACTCACCTTCCAATAATGGCTCCGTATTCCCAGCTCCCCAACGCCTCTTCCTGTGTCTGTGCTGACATCCAGGAGCTGCTCTTTTTGGTGATCTGGCTCTCACGGCTCCGCTCACCAAAAAGAGCCTGCTCTTTTTGGATCCTAAATGGATCCCTATTGCATGCCTGCTCAGGCGTCCGAAAACCCGCCCATCTAGCGAAACCCCGCCCACTTTCTAGGAACCAGTTAAATTGCTGAGTAGGCGGAGTTTTGTTCGGGTGGGTGGAGTTACATCTGCCGAGCATCGGGATTTTATGCCCAGTGAGAGCCATTCAGGGATTTTAGTGGCTCTCACTGGGGTGCCGACTCCCATCGTTCACAGGAGGGAGTCAGCTCTTTGTGTCGGATTGTTCGCGAACGACACATCACTAGCACAGACACAGGAAGAGCCAGGGGGAGCTGGGAGCACGGAGCCATCATCAGAAGGTAACTATAGTGACGGGGCAGTGGGGGGGAGAGTGCAGGCACATGTAATATGCGCTGCTCCCCTGTCCACCAACTCGGCTTCAGCACCGAGGTGATGGACAGCGGGTGCAGTGAATATTACATGAGCCTAATGAGCGAGAGCACTGACCACCCGCTGTCTCTGCAGCCCGCAGCCAGCCCACCCCAGCCCCCTGACACCACTCCAGAGCCGCCCCCCTCTTCTACAGCACACATTCGGATTATAAGACGCGCCTCCCCACTTTCCCCCAAAATTTGGGGGAAACAAAAGTGCGTCTTATAATCCGAAAAATATGGTACATGTTTTGAATTGCTGTAGTCAAAGCCCAGACCTTAATCCAATTGAGAAACTGTGGTCATACTTGAAGATTGCTGTTCACAAGAGGAAACCATCTAACTTGAAGGAGCTGGAGCAGTTTTGCCTTGAGGAATGGGCAAAAATCTCAGTGGCAAGGTGTGGAAAGCTCATAGAGATTTATTCAAAGCGACTTGCAGCTATAATTGACGCAAAAGGAGGCTCTACAAAATACTGACTTTAGGGGGGTGAATATTTATGCACACTGAAGTTTTCTAGTTATTTTGTCTTATTTTTTGTTTGCTTCACAATAAAAAGAAAAACAAATGTTCATGTTGTAGGCATGTTCTTTACATGAACTGATGCAATCCCTCAAAAAGCCCAGTGAAATTCTAGGTTTTGAGGTAGCAAAACACAAAAAATTCCAAGGGGTTGTGAATACTTTCGCAAGCAACTGTATGCTTCTGATCATTGTATTGCTGGAACACTATGTCATCCTTTTCACACTGTGAGGGGGATCTGTTGTGAGTTCATTTTCTGGTCTACCAGTTGTGAGGTCTCCTTCCAGGCTCCCTCTGGTGGTAACAGGAGGTAGTGAGGCTGATTTAATCAGTGGAGATCTGCCACCTGATAAGGAGGATGACGATTGGACCTCAGGAATCTCAGACTGGATTTAAGACAGCCGACGCCCTATTCTGGTGCTGGTGATTCCTTCTGGCTTGTCAGGTCTTGGTTCTCATCTCTGTTCCAGTCAGCTCAAGCTAAGTTTTTCTGCTAATGTTCACACTTGATTTTGTTGGTCTATCCAGTTTTTTGTGTGGTCAGCTAGCCCCGGCTGGGGCTGTGCTGAATTTCCACTCTTATTTATCTGTATTTGCCAATTTGCATTTTGTCCCTTATTAGATTGGCCTCTTTTTGCTCTGTCTCAGAATATTTCAGAGTGCTGATATAGTGGGAGAAGTCTAGTGACTTCAGGGTTAATTTTGTTATCAGAAGTATTGGACATTATTTTTGTAGGGTTTTTGGCAGATTGCAGACAGTGTCTTTCCTTTCCTATCCTTTCTAGTTAGTTTGGGCCCCATTGTTTGCTCAGCCTATTTTCCTGCCTGTGTTTGTGTTTTCATCTTGTTCACCGTCAATACATGTGTGGGGGCTGTCTTTCCTTTGGGGTCTGCTCTGGGGCAGTTAGTTTTCCCCTTTTCTTGCTTTAGGCTTATTTAGTCCTCCGGCTGTGACGAAGCGTCTAGGTTCATCGTAGGAACGCTCCACGGCTGCTGCTAGTTGTTGTAGTTAGGATCAGGGATCTGCAATCTGCATAGTTCCAACCTCTCTGGTTTTCTGTGACTTAGCTTGTTTTGTTTTTTCCTCCTCGGTGACCCATTCATAACAGGGATCATATGCGTGGGTCGATCTGTATCCCCCAGGATGTGGACGGAGTCCTATTAAACCCACTGAGTACATTGTGTTCACAGCAGGACGCCTTTGAGTCACAAGGCAAAATAAAAGAAAGAGTGGATTGGGTCCAAGAAGTGACTCAGTCATATTTTAAGCTACACTTGTAAAGGGCTTTTATTTTTAGAGGGATTTGCAAGTTTAGTAGTGGGACGAATCCCTCTCTCCACTCTGGGTTTTGGAAGTTGCTCTATGGCTAGAATTCAGTTTAAGGCTGTGTGCACACGATGCGATTTTTAAGCGTTTTTGCCTCGATTTTCGGCGCGAAAACGCTGCAAAAACATTTAAAAATCTTGTACATGACGCACCCCATGCATTCCTATGGCATTCCGCACATGCTGTGCTAATGCTGCACTTTTTTCCGCGGCGGAATTGCATCGCGGAAAAAATCGCAGCATGATCATTCTTTTGTGTGGAATCGCAAAGAATTGCCGCGATTCCGCACCCATAGGAATGCATGAGAATCGCTTACTTCCTGCATGTGGCTATGCCCACCATGCGGGAAGTTAAGCGTCTCATGTGCGGTTGGTACCCACGGTGTGGAGGAGAAGAGACTGTCCTCCAGGCCCTGGGTACCATAGCCCTGTAAAAAAAAGAATAAAAACTAAAAACTCGGGGTATATTTACCTTCCGACGTCCCGCGCTGCATTCCCGGGACATTTAACTTTTTTTCACAAAAAAATACTTCAGGTTCAATTTTTTTTATTTTACCAAGGGTAACAGGAGAAATTGGACTGCAAAAGTTATTGTGCAATTTGTCCTGAGTATGCTGATACCTGATATGTGGGGGGGAACCACTGTTTCGGTGCATGGCAGAGCTCAGAAGGGAAGGAGCGCCTTTTGACTTTTTCAATGCAAAATTGGCTGGAATTCAGATCGGACGCCATGTCACGTTTGGAAAGCCCCTGATGTACCTAAACAGTGGAAACCCCCCACAAGTGACCCCATTTTGGAAACTAGACCCCCTAAGGAGCTTATCTAGATGTGTGGTGAGCACTTTGAACCCCCAAGGGCTTCACAGAAGTTTATAACGCACAGCCGTACAATTAAAAAATCATATTTTTTCCAAAAAAATGATCTTTTCACCCTCAATTCTTATTTTTCCAAGGGTAACAGGACCCTAAAAGTTATTATGCAATTTGTCCTGAGTACACTGATACCCCATATGTAAACGACTATTTGGGCGCATGGCAGAGCTCGGAAGGGAAGCAGCGCCATTTGACGTTTTTGGCTGGAATTGAGATTGGACACCATGTCGCGTTTGGAAAGCCCCTGATGTACCAAAACAGCGGAAACCCCCCACAAATGACACCATTTTGGAAACTAGACCCCCCAAGGAACTTATGTAGATGTGTGGTGAGCACTTTGAACCCCCCAGTGCTTCACAGAAGTTTATAATGCCCGGGCGTGAAAGTAAAAAAATTGTATTTTTTCCACAAACATGATCATTTAGTCCCCAATTTTTTTATTTTGCCAAGGGTACCAGGAGAAATTGGACCCCAAAAGTTGTTGTCCAATTTGTCCTGAGTACGCTGATACCTCATATATGGGAGAAAACTACTGTATGGGCACGTCGGGGCTCGGAAGGGAAGTAGTGACGTTTTGGAATGCAGACTTTGATGGAATGGTCTGCGGGTGTCATGTTGCCTTTGGAGAGCCCCTGATGTACCTAAACAGTGGAAATCCCCCACAAATGACACCATTTTGGAAACTAGACCCCCTAAGGAGCTTATCTAGATGTGTGGTGAGCACTTTGAACCCCCAAGGGCTTCACAGAAGTTTATAATGCCCGGGCATGAAAATAAAAAATCATATTTTTTCCACAAACATGATCATTTAGTCCCCAATTTTTTTATTTTCCCAAGGCTACCAGGAGAAATTGGACCCCAAAAGTTGTTGTCCAATTTGTCCTTAATACGCTGATACCTCATATGTGGGAGAAAACTACTGTATGGGCACACGTCAGGGCTCGGAAGGGAAGGAGTGACGTTTTGGAATGCAGACTTTGATGGAATGGTCTGCTGGTGTCATGTGCGTTTGGAGCGCCTCTGATGTGCCTAAACTATTCAAACTCCCCCCAAGTGACCCCATTTTGGAAACTAGACCCCCCACGGAACTTATCGAGATGTGTGGTGAGCACTTTGAACCCCCAAGTGTTTCACAGAAGTTTATAATGCCCGGGCATGAAAATGTTTTATTTTCCTAAGGGCAACAGGAGAAATTGGACCCCAAAAGTTGTTTAGCAATTTGTCCTGAGTAGGCTGGTACCCCATATGTGGGGGTAAAACACTGTTTGGGCGCATGGCAGAGCTTGGAGGGGAAGGAGCACCATTTGACTTTTTCAACGCAGAATTGGCTGGAATTGAGATCAGATGCCATGTTGCGTTTGGAGAGCACCTGATGTGCCCAAACAGTGGAAACCCCCAATTCTAACTCCAACCCTAACCCCAACACACCCCTAACACTAATCTCAGCCCTAGCACTAACCCTAACCCTAGCCCTAACCTTAGCCCTAGCCCTAACTCTAGCCCTAGCCCTAACCCTAACCCTAATGGAAAAATGGAAATAAATACATTTTCTTTTAATTTTATTTTTCCTAACTAAGGGGGTGATAATGGGGGGTTTGATTAACTATTTATGGCGGTTTTTATGTTTGGCAGCTGTCACACGCTAAAAGACGCTTTTTATTGTAAAAATAGTTTTTGCATCACCACATATTGAGAGCTATAATTTTTCCATATGTTGACCCACCGAGTCATGTGAGGTCTTATTTTTTGCGGGATGAGTTGACGTTTTTATTGGCCTAATTTTCGGGCACGTGACATCTTTTGATCGCTTTTTATTCCGATTTTTGGGACGCAGAATGAACAAAAACCAGCATTTCATGAATTTCTTTTGGGGAGTGCGTTTACACCGTTCTGCGTGCAGTAAAATTGATAAAGCGGTTTTATTCTTCGGGTCAGTACGGTTACAGCGATATCTTATTTAGGTCTTTTTTTATGTTTTGGCGCTTTTATGCAATGAAAACAATTTTATATAAAAAATAATTATTTTTATTTTTATTTTTTCGCTGATGACACTGTATGGCGGCTTGTTTTTTGCGGAACAAGATGACGTTTTCAGTGGTACCATGGATATTTATATGCGTCTTTTTGATCGCGCGTTATTTCACTTCAGCGGTATGATAATAAATCATTATTTTTTGCTTCATTTTTTATTTTTATTTTTTAAGGGGTTCGCTAAAGGGGTTAACTAATGGGGAAGTTTTATAGGGCAGGTTACGGACGCGGCAATACTAAATATGTGTATTTTTATTGTTTTGTTTTTTTTTATTTCCAAAAAATGAATTTATTAGGGAATATTTTTTTTTTTTATTTATTTAGCGATTTTTTTAAAATTATTTTTACACTTTTTTTTTTAACCTTATTACATTGTCCCAGGGGGGACATAACTGTCCTGTCACAGATCGCTGATCTGTCACATCACAGATCACTGTGACAGATCAGCGATATGTCACAGGCATAGACGCAGACTTCCTCATGCCTGCGCTTTGCAGGCACTGAGGAAGTCAGCTACCTGCAGGCCCCCGAAGGTCCCCGTCGCCATCTTGGATCCGGGGACCTGCAGGGAAAGAGCTCCCTGCAGCAGCGCTGCACATTGCGCTGCTGTGGGGGGCTCAGGGAAGCACGGAGGGAGCCCCCTCCCTGCTGATGCTTCCCTTTAACCCCCGGTACACCGCGATTGTGTTTGATCACGGTGTGCAAGGGGTTAACATGTCGGGGGCGGTCGTGGGCGCCGCTGATCGCTATGACGTAATATTCCATCCATGGGACTTAGGGCCCAGGTCACATGGACGGAATATTACGTCCAATGTAGGAAAGGGGTTAAGGAGAGAAATCAGGCAGTCGAGCTCGGCTGGCAGGCAGGTGAGCACAGCTGGCACTCTGGCAGGCAAGTGGGTACGGCTCATATTGGAGGAACCGCTACCATTTGGGGTGGGGCACGAACACAGGCAGGGACGAGTAGCATATGGGAACAGGTAGGAACCAGTTCAGACTACAGGGATAAATGAACGGACAAAGAGCCGCAGGGTGCGGTGCAGAAGCAGAGCAGACCCGCAGGGTGCGGAGCAGGAACAGAGCAGAGCCACAGGGTGCAGAGCGGGAGCACAGCAGAGCCGCAGGGTGCGGAGTAGAAGCAGAGCAGAGTCACAGGATGCAGAGCGGGAGCAGAGCCACAGGATGCGGAGCAGGAGCAGAGCAGACTCACAGAGAGTGGAGCCGAAGTAGAGCCACAGGGTGCGGAGCGGAAGCAGAGCAGAGCTGCAGGATGCGGAGCAGGAGCAGAGTCGCAGGATGCGGAACGGGAGCAGAGCAGAACCACAGGTTGCGGGACGGGAGCAGAGCCATAGGATGCGGGACGGGAACAGAGCACAGTCGCAGAATGTGGGACGGGAGCATAGAAGAGCCGCAGGATGCGGTATGGGAGCAGACACAAGGATGCACACAGCTGAGTAGGGAAGGCAATGAGTGGAGATGCCTTAAGTACCCGATACCTCTTGGCAATAGGCTGGGGCCAACTTAGAGGTATGCACAGTGTCTCTATAATATTACTTCCTGGCGCCGCTGGAGTGGCAGCCTGTTACAGTAGCTCCTTCTTTGATCTCCTTTTTTCTCTATTTTTTCTATTTTTCCTTTCTCTTTTTTATTGTTACTCCAAAGGACATTGCACTATGGATAACCATAAGAGGACCTGGACCTTTGATGGACTTTTTACCTTGTTTTTACTTGGATCTATTGTGTTGGGAAATCCAGGAACTGAACAAGACCCTATTGTCTACTCCAGAGAAGCTATACTGCTGCTTAGGGACACAGCAAGGCAGCATGCTGCTAATAGACCAGAGGACATTCCACCAGAAATAAGGAAGACTAAGAGAAGAGGTTGCAGAGGTCACTCGGGAATAAGTTGGACGAACTGTCGGCGCTGACCAGACATCATCGGGAATTAAGGGAGTGCAGCATGTTGCTGTTTACAGAGACCTGGCTCTCCGAAGGTACTCCGGACACTGTTGTCTCGTTGGATGGCTTTAAACTTATTCGTGCGGACAGGACAAGGGAGAGCGGTAAGAGGAAAGGCGGAGGGCTGGCGATATTTGTGAATGATAGATGGTGTGACTCTAGGCATATCGTGGTCAAGGAGCAAACATGCTGTAAGGACATTGAGCTATTAGCTGTGGGCATGAGACCTTTTTATTTACCGAGGGAACTATCGCATGTAATCATGATAGCTGCATATGTCCCCCCTTCTGCGAAAGCTGATGCCGCCACTGAGGTCCTACAATCCACAGTGAGCATGATGCAGTCCCTTCATCCCCAAGCACTCCTTCTGGTTTCGGGCGACTTCAATCATGTGTCTCCAGCATCCATACTACCCAGTTGCACACAGTATGTTACCTGCCTCACTAGAGACAACAAAACATTGGACTTGTTCTTTGCCAATGTGAGAGGGGCATATGCCTCGTCAGCCCTACAGCCCCTTGGAAGATCGGATCACAACCTAGTGCACCTCCAACCCGTGTACAAGCCACTTTTACAGAGAGAACCTGCTGTCACCCGCATAGTGAGGATATGGACTGAGGAGAGTGATGATGCTCTGAGAGACTGCTTTGAAACAACCACTTGGGAAGTGCTGCAAGATTCCTATGGTGATGACATGGATGGTCTCACACACTGTATAACGGACTACATCAATTTCTGTGTAGACAACACGGTACCCACAAAAGTAGTAAGGTGCTTCTCTAACAACAAACCATGGATCAGCCCCGGAATAAAGGCTCTTCTCAAAGAGAAGAAGTTGGCCTTCAGATCAGGTGACAAGGGTAGGCTGCGAGAGGTGCAGAAAGATCTGAAGAATCTAATCAGGCAGGGAAAGGCTAATTATAAGAGAAAAATTGAACTGAAACTGTCACAGAAAAGGATCCATGAAGTCTGGGAGGGTCTAAAGTCTATATCTGGGCATAGACAGACTGTCTCCAGGATGGTTGTAGATAAAGAGGGGCTTAATGAACTTAATCTATTCTTTAACAGATTTAATCACACACTGGCTGCTCCTGCCCCTGCATACCATTCACACCTCTCTGCTACAATAACCTCACCCCCTGCTGCAACTTGTCAACTGAGCCAGGGTCTGTTCTTCACAAGTACCCAGGTTGCAAAAGAACTGAATAAGATCAAAGTTTTGAAGGCTGCAGGTCCTGACGGCATCAGTGCAAGACTAATCAAACCCTGCGGGCACCAGCTGAGTGAGATCATTACATATCTGTTCAATATGAGCCTGAGAATAGGTATAGTACCACAACTGTGGAAATTATCGTGTGTGGTACCAGTTCCGAAGAAACCTTATCCGAAAGACCTTAATGACTATAGACCTGTAGCATTGACATCACACCTGATGAAGGTATTAGAGAGATTGGTTCTCACACGTCTTCGTCCTCTAGTGAGCTCGGATATGGATCCTCTCCAGTTTGCCTACAGGCCGGGCATTGGTGTGGATGATGCCATTAACCACCTTCTAGATAGAACTCTCTCTCACCTGGAGAAACCTGGGAACACTGTGAGAATAATGTTCTTCGATTTCTCTAGTGCTTTTAACACCATACAGCCAGGTCTACTGAGAGACAAGCTGGGCCTTGTTGGTGTGGACCTCCAACTCTCCACCTGGATCCTTAACTACCTCACGAACCGACCTCAGTTTGTAAAGGTTCGGGACAGTGTGTCAGACACGGTGATCTGCAATACAGGGGCACCTCAAGGTACAGTTCTTGCCCCTTTTCTCTTCACACTGTACACTGCGGATTTTAGGTGCAACTCATCTAGCTGCTACTTGCAGAAGTATTCTGATGACTCTGCAATAGTAGGCCTCATCACAGGAGGTGATGAAAGAGAGTACAGAGACACTAACCAAGCTTTTGTGGAGTGGTGTCAGAGGAACCACCTTAGGATTAATTCCGGGAAGACCAAGGAATTGGTGGTGGAATTTCGCAAGGGCAAAAATCCACCAGTAGTGGTGGTGAACATTCAGGGAAATGACATTGAGATAGTCGACACCTATAAGTACCTTGGTGTGATCCTCAATAATAAGCTTGACTGGGCCCATCACTTGGATGCAGTGTACAGGAAGAGCCAAAGCAGGCTTTATCTGCTCAGAAGGCTGAGAGCCTTCGGAGTTAAAGGGGCACTCCTTGCATCCTTCTTTAACTCTGTTGTGGCATCAGCCATCTTCTTTGGTGTGGCGTGCTGGGGTAGTGGCATAGCAACCAGGGACAGGAATAGGCTGGACAAACTAATTAGAAGGGCCAGCTCTGTCCTGGGATGCCCCCTTGATCCAGTTCAGGAAGTAGGCGACAGGAGGATACTGGCCAAGGTGAGCTACATGGTGCAGAATGATTCCCATCCCATGCATGAGACCGTGACAAAGATGTCCAGTACTGTCAGTGACCGGCTACTTCATCCTAAATGTGAGAGGGAGCGCTATCGAAAATCCTTCCTTCCTGCTGCAGTTAGGCTGTATAACCAGCACTGTCCAAAACGGAGAACGACCCAAACAGTGAACTGATAGATTCAAAGTTGTGACAGTCCGGTTACATTTTTTTTTTTTTCCCCGTATATGTACCTACCTACTGTCAATGTAATGCCTTTATGCATCTGTATCTGTACTTGTTCCTGCCTTGCTACTGTAATGCTCTGAATTTCCCCATGGTGGGACAATTAAAGGATTATCTTATCTTATCTTATCTTATCTTATAAGACTCAGGAAGTGCTAGTGCTGCCACCCTAAGCATACAGGCAGGAATATGCAGCAAGCAAGGACATAAGGTTCACAGCATGGAGCAGGCAAAGGACAGAACTCACAACATGGCCCGGAGTGGTGAGTAAGATGGGAAATGGGAAGCCATGCAGTGATGCCGGCAGGGATGTTGCAGTACCCCCCTTACACTCCCTCTTCATCAAGCCTGCCAAGATCGTCTGTAGAAGGAGTATAGCCTGACTTTCTTCAGGACCATGCATTATCCAGTCCGTCAAGACATCCTTAGAGTAGAATGAGGCAGGCGTGATATCAGGAATCCCAGAATGCCAAGTCTCTCTGTACACGACGAAGTCAGCTCCGACCACAGAAGATACAATAATCTGGACCTCTTCCTCCTGGTTGGTGGAAAGAAGAGACTTGAAAGCTTTTATTTTGACATCTTCATCAACCGACCACATGGAATCTGAAGGCACCCTCACAGGATCCATCTTCTACCCGTTATCCAGAGAAAGACATCCTAGAGGCAGGAATATTCCTGGGAATTGATCACTGATACAATCGTTGGAGATGTGTGGACAGAATGTCACCATTTCTCTTTCTTTGGTGACGTCAGCACACTATGACTCGACGATTAGCTGACCAGAAGAAGAAGACGACACTGCTGACTGACCTAGACGTATAAAGACCAAACACCTTTCGTGATTTGGTTGGTCCCAACGAAGCACCACGCTGGGTCTCCAGACCTGAACGGTTAGTAGAGTTTTTGGCTCTGAATGACCACTGGGCATACCAGACAGCATGTGGAAAACGATCTTCTTCATGTATAATGCTCCGACTTGGAGCTGCAGTTGTTCCTGCAAGACTAGACTGCTCTTGAATAGGGCTCGCCCATCACCAGACAACACCCTTACTGGATTTTGGAGCTGTGGAACAGAAATCACACACTGAGTCCGTATGGGTGGCAGCTTTAATACACCTGCTTAACCAAAGCTCCAACTAGGCATAGAGACAGTCATAGACTTTGGTGGAGAGGAAGTACTCTCATCAAGGGCAGCCTCTCCTACTGGCCCAAGGTTTTGAAGTTTAAGCTTCTCAGGGCAGAGACCGTCAGGATATTCTACGCAACCGCAGCAATACAGCAATCCCTTCTCACAACTGGATTCAGGCTGCTTCTCCGCCAGCCCACTAATATCAGCATTCTTGGGTTTTGCTCGGGTAGCTGCTTTTGCAACTTGAAGAACAGATGTTTTTTTGATAGTCAAGGACCATCATCCGTTTCTGGAAGCTTGGGAGGGAAGTCTTTGCAGAAGAAACGGAACTAGTCACATTGAAGACTTTATGAAAGGCCACCAGGAAGGCCTCTATGTCCGAGGTGATATTATCCCCTGCTTCCCAAAAGGAAGCATTCCCAGGCATCTCCTGTTAAGTTGGACATTAGGAATCCTACCTTGACCCCATCAGAGAAAAAATGGGGAGCATACCATTCAAAGTGCTGCAAGCACTGCTCCAGGAACACACGGCACTGCTTTAGATCCCCATCGTACCTTGGCAGATTTGCTGGGATGGATTTAACTGTGGGAGCGCAAGCCACAAGTTGAGTAAAGACATTTGCAGAGACTATGATTAGAGCTGGTGCAGCGAAAGTCAGAGATTCAGATTGGGTAAAAAATTTATTTGGTTGCTCATGCTGGCAGGAAAAAATTTAATCTCGCTCCGAGGGACTAAGCGGGGACCATGCTTGAGCAAACTGTAATGCTCGCACCCAGACTGGATGGTGCGAGCAAGGATTATGGCCCCACTGTGCCACATACCAGACTACCCTGGAGGGGCATGACTAAGCAGCTACCTTAGTGTTCACTGGAGCCTCTAGTGGTGAGGTCAGGCTTGTGCGGCAGGTAGCTGCCAGGTACCACCCCAGGGCTGTGTCTGAAGGTAGCAGCTGATCCCACAGGGGAACAGAACACTAATCACAGGTGCGGGCAAGTACTGACGGGCCCAACTGGTACTCTGGCGGGCACGGCTGGCACTCTAGCAGGCAGGCGGGCACGGCTGGAACTCTAGCAGGCAGGTGGGCACGGCTCAGACTGGAGGAACCGGAACCGTTTCGGGTGGGACAGGAACACAGGCAGGGACGAGTAGGATAAGGGAACAGGTAGAAACCAGTTCAGACTAGAGGGATAAACGAACCGGTAAGAACCAGTAAAGACAAGAGGGACAAAGAGCCACAGGGTGCGGAGCAGAAGCAGGGCCACAGTGTGCGGAGCAGAACAGCAGAGCCGCAAGGTGCGGAGCGGGAGCAGAGCAGAACCGCAGGGTGCGAAGCAGAGCAGAGTCGCAGGATGCGGGGCGGGAGCAGAGCAGAACCACAGGATGCAGAGTGGGAGCAGAGCGGAGCTGCAGAGAGCGGAGAAGAAGCAGAGCAGAGTCGCAAGGTGCGTAGTAGGAGCAGAGCCACAGGGAGCGGAGTGGGAGCAGAGCAGAGCCGCAGGTGCGGGATGGGAGTAGAGCCGCAGGATGCGGAGCGGGAGCAGAGCAGAACAGCAGGGTGTGGACTGGGAGCAGAGCCGCAAGATGCGGGACGGGAGCAGAGCAGAGCCGCAGAATGCAGGACAGAAGCAGAGCTGCAGGATGCGGGACGGGAGCAGACACAAGGATACACACAGCTAAGTAGGGAAGGCAACAGACAAAGATACAAACATGTATAGGAAATTAACTTAGTACAGACAAGGACAGACACGGAAACAGGTGAAGGACGGAGGATTCAGGCCTGGGTATGCAGCCCCCAGGAAGGCGGAAACGAGACACAAAGAATACAGATACGGGCCTGTGTATACAGCCCCCATGGTGGCAGAAAGAGGACATTACAGGACTTGGTAATTCAGCAACAGAATGCAGACTAAGAGTTTGTTGCTTACGCATCTTCCTATGGGTGGAGATGCCTTAAGTACCCGATACCTCTTGGCAATAGGCTGGGGCCAAATTAGGGGTGTGCACACTGTCTCTATAAGACTCAGGAAGTGCCGGCACCCTAAGCATACAGCCAGGAAGTATGCAGCAATCAAAAACATGAGGTTCACAGCATGGAACAAGCAGAGGACAGAACTCACAGCATGGCCCAGAGTGATGAGTAAGATGGGAAATGGGAAGCCATGCAGTGATACCGGCAGGGATGTTAGATAAAGTTTGCTCAACAACATTTAGACAAGCCTGTGAAGTACTGGCATAATATACTGTAGTTTGGTCAGAAGAGACCAAAATTGAACTCTTTGGATGCCATAATGCACACCATGATTGGAGGCCAAAAGGCACTGCATATCACAAAAAAAAAACACCATACCAACAGTGAAGTTTTGAGGTGGAAACTTCATGGTGTGGGGTTGTTTTTCAGCATACAGTACTGGCAAACCTCATATTTGCAGGAAAGGGGAATGGACACTGTGACATCCCTTCAGATATTTGTAGACAACTATTTAGCCTCCTCTTAGCCTTCTTTTTTACAAGCTAAACATTCTCAGATCCTTTAACCGTTCCTCATAGGACATACTCTGCAGTCCGATCACCATTCTGGTAGCTCTACTCTGAACTTGATCAAGTTTTTCAATGTCTTTTTTAAAATGTGGTTCTCAGAACTGAACACTTTTTGGATGTGCATCTTCATACTTGTCCTGCATGAGAGCCTAGTAGTGGTTCTTCAGTGGTATGGGTGCCGACTGCCTCCTCATCCTCCTGCTTCTTGGGACACATGCCTCCATTTCTCTTCTGCAGATACATTGAAATGTGCTTCTCTTCAAACATTATGTATAGCTATTTCTACTCTGTCATTAGCTTCTACAGGAACACTGAAAAGTTATTCTCTTGCAACATTATAAACAGAATCTTCTGCTCTGTCAAGGAAATCCTCATCTTCTTTGATGAACTTCAGTGTAGCTATTCTATTCTGAAGATTTTGCATCTTTTCCTCTAACATAGTCACAAGCTTACATTTTTGGCACGTACAGTAAAGTTTGTCTTTTCCTCTGGGAAGTCTGTAAACATATAGCACATTGCAGCACACCATATGGGTAAACTCCTTCTCCATGTTGAACAAAACAAATTTCTATGAAATTGCTGTAAAGATCCTCAGACACAAGATGACTCTTCATTCTTCCCAGAATGCACCAAGAATATGAAAATTATCTCCCTCAAACTTCAATTCCTGGTTTGCTAATTTCCTCCAAAGAGCTCGATCCAGCTACACCCAAATATTCTCAGACTCGTGGCGACTCTTCACTGTTCCCAGAACGCACCAGGAATATGCAAATTATCTCCTTCAAGCTTCAATTCTCAATTAGTTTCAGGGAAAGAAATTAAAGCTGCAAGAATGGCCCAGCCAATCTCCTGGCCTGAATTCAATACAAAATTTATGGAAGGAACTAGAGCTCATAGAAGGAGTCCAAGGAACTTTCAGGATTTGATGAGTATTTGTGTAGAAGAATGGGACAAAATGACATCTGAGCAATGCATGCGACTAGTTTCTCTATGCAGGAGGCATCTTAAAGCTGTCATCACCAGTAAAGGATTTTGTATGAAGTGTTCATTAAATTTGTAGGCGTCTGACAGGGAGGATACTGGAACGAGTGTATACTGTATCTCTCCCAGAAAGTTAATTTGGACAAGATATTAAAAGCCAGGTATTACTGGTTGGTGCAACAGCTTAGGTGGTAGTTCCAGACAGGTTTTAATTGGAATGAGTAGGATTTGGTAGTGGGACTCATCAATCCTACTTCCTCTCTGGTACGGGCAGTACTGTAGGCTTAGCCAGCTCAGCTGAGAGAGGTTGTCTCCTTACAGACACAGAAAAGGCTGAAGCAAAAGCTTCAAAGAGGCACAGCGTCTGGATTGATATGCAAATTGCCTCTTCAGAAAGGAAGAGGACTTGAACTCTATAGCGCCACCTGTTGGTAGTAGGATCGCTACTACCAACAGGTGGCGCTATAGAGTTCAAGTCCTCTTCCTCTGTGAAGAGGCAATTTGCATATTATTTTCCCAGAGGAGCATTGCACTTGCCTCCTTACCTTGACAAGCCAGAGCTGGTATGTCACTCTCCACAAGGAGAAACCTTACCGGATTGATATGGTGTTTTTCTGAGAAGGATATGGACAGCATTTAAAAGTGCTAAATGCTTAGTTGCTGAAGAGCCAAGCACTGCATACATCCCTGTTAGCGTGAGTCGGACGTATGGTGTATTAGTTAGCGCTTAGCCAGGCAAGTCTTGTTGTTTTTCGGTTGCTTAGTTGTTTGCTGCATTTTGGGCGAAAATAAAAGCCCCATGTTTCCTTTATATGGACTGTTTCCATCGATGTCACGGCCATGCCGCCCAACAACGCCCTGAGCGATTTACAATATTCAATACTTTTTCCCTTTGTTTTTTCTCATTATTATATATAACTTAATATATGGACATTTGTGGTTGGATTTCTTTGCCTGTGTGGATTGGATGGGTTTTTACCGACATCAGCTGAGAATTTCATGTCAATAGCATCTTTAGAACTATACTTATTTTGAAAATTGGTGAAGTGTTTAATACTTATTTCACTCATTGTATGTGCTGTGCATACATATTTCAGACCCGGCTCTGGGCTCTAGCATACACTCCGCTTCTCTTTCTCATACCCGGCTCTGTGCTTCTGCCTACGTTCCGCTCCTTGTTCTGTACTTTGCCTAGCCTTGCCTTGTTTCTTCGCGTTCCCTTTGCAAGCGCCTGGCCTTCCCTTGCCCGCCTGTTTGTGCCTCTGTAAGAGGGTGACGCACCAAAGGAGCTGAGGGGGAGTTGCCTTCTCAGCTCCGTGCCCGGAACCATTGAGCAGGGCGGTAGGTTCCCCGGGGAACGCTTTAGTGGGCTGGACTGTAACCAGAAACAGGAAGAGGGCAGGACTGGGAGCGGGAAAACTGCATGCGCTTTCTTCAGAGCAGCGCAGAGACCAGAGGAGAGAGGACGCTGACGCAGGAGGGGAGAGTAAACGGGTACAGCCGCTGGAGTCAGAGAGACCGTGGACACAGGCGGTGAGCAGTGAGTACGAGAAGCCTGTCACTGCACTGCCAGGAAGGCTGCTGACTCCCCTCCTTGATGAGACTTTGAGAGAGACTGCATATCTCGACCAGACGCTCCCCCGCAGAGAGACCGGGTTTTGTGCTGAGACGCTCCCCTGTGACCAAGGGGCGTTCAGTGACGGGACAGTGATCTGTAAAGAGAGACTGTGTAAGGCAGAGCCCCTGACCTCGGAGGGAGAACATCGCTGTCGTATCAGAGAGAAGGACTTGGAGCACAGGGGGATATCGTCAGCCTCATACCCCTTTGGCTCCCGCATTAACCCCTCATACTCCAGCTGGAATACATTAAGGAACCCAGAGACAGAGGACAGCAAGCACCACTGGTGCCTCAGTGCCAACGTTGGACATGAGTGATCACTCCAATGACCCCTGAGGACCGATAAGTTTGTCTTATAGGAGAATAACTTTTCTACTGTTTGAACCCCATATATGTCTCTCTGCTATTGATATAATCTGATCACATCATATTCGCTTTTATACTGTATGTTTTACCAGTATTATCCCCTGTAAATAATCCTCCCCTTTTACTGTTGGTCTGCCTGCTCCGTGGTGACATATACGTACCTCTCCTGCACGTTATTACACCTCAGCCGTGCCCGCCTGCTTGTGACTCAGCCATGCTCATCGGCCAGTGACTTAGCTGTGCTCGCCTCAGTCTTGCCCGCCTGTCTGAGCCTCAGCCCGACCAGCTAGCCAGTGCCCCAGCCGTGCTCTGTGCTTCCTTGCACTCATGCTGTCTCTGCACTGTGCATTGCAAGCCCTCATGGCACGCACAGACCCTAGCCTGCTCCTTGGCATACCTCCCCGTGCTTCTCTAAAGCCTAGGCCTAGCCTGTACCCTGGCGTGCCCTCTAGCATGCACAGGCCCTAGCCTGTACCCTGGCGTGCCCTCTAGCACACACAGGCCCTAGCCTGTACGCTGGCGTGCCCTCTAGCACGCACAGGCCCTAGAATGAATCCTGGTGTGCCTCCTAGCACGCGCAGGCCCTTGCCCTAGCCTGAACCCTGGCATGTCCCTTAGCACGCATCCTGACTTGGACCCTGGTATGCCCTCTAGCACACACCCTGCCTTGCACCCTGGTGTGCCCCCTAGAATGCACCCTGCCTTGAACCCTGCCCTGGACCCTGGTGTGTCTCCTAGCACACATCCTGCCTTGAACCCTGCCCTGGACCTTGGCGTGTCTCCTAACACGTACCATGTCTTGAACTCTGGCGTGCCTCCTTGCCTGATCCCTGGCTTGCCTGCCGGATGCCCGAAGCCTGCCGATCGCTGCCAGAGGTCCAGAGCCTGATGACTGCGGCCTGATGTCCGGAGCTGATGTCCGCAGCCTGATGTTCGGATCCTGTCGATCGTTGCCAGATGTCCAGAGTCCGATTCCACCTAGCCCTTGTCTGGACCCAGGCATGCCACCTAGCTCATACCATGCCCTGGACCCTGGCGTGCCCTCGCATGCACTTTGCTGTGTATCACTTTGTCCTCACAATTATGTCTTGCACCTAATGTTACCCTGAGACCACCTTTTAATGAAGATACCCTGAGATCAAGCTTTGTCTTGTCTTGTATTCTGCACATTCCCTGTTGCCAGACACTCACACTTGTGTTTTCCTTGAGCCGGCTGTCTGGTTCCAACAGTCATGGTGACTCACCCCCTTGGTCTTGCCCCTGACACTCCCTGTATAGGGGGTGGTCGTCCCTCACAAGGTCAGATCGCCCTAGGTGGGTGGGTGCCATGACCCAGAGGGTCCGCTCAAAAAGTCGACTCAGCAGAAGCTGACTCCATCACAGCAACAGGTCAAAGATCTGGGAGTGTGGGGGTTTGTCGCCAGCATACTCTCAGCGGTGTACTCGCTGAGCCCTTACCAACATTGTCACTCCCACGCATGCCAGAATTTCAGTTTTTAATTTGCCATACTCTTTGGCATCCTGGAGGGCTAAGTAGTAATATGCCTTTTGGGGTTCACCAGTCAAATAGGGGGCCAGCATCTCTGCCCACTGCTCTGATCGTAGCCTCTTATGCTCCTCTACCTGCTTGAACACACTCAAACAGGCTTCGACAGCATCCGCCGGGGTCATTTTCTGTATAGCTCAGCTTATCATTTTCCGGACGTATGCATCATCACCTGTGGTAGTACCCCGAAAAACAGTGTCTGCAAATTGAGATTCTGGCTTGGCTTTTATCCTAAGTCATGTAACAAGGCTCGTTAAAGGGTCAACATTGACTTTTAGGATTGCTACTTCCAATAGGTGGCACTAGAGTTCTAGTCCTCTTCCTCTCTGAAGAAACAATTTGCATAATTAGCATCATAACCTGGAGACGGAGGGGAGACCACCGGCCTTACAAGAACCACCTCGGCGAGGAGCTTCATTTGCCATGTTAGCGCCTCCTGCTGTTGTCGCTGTTGCTGCAGCTGTTGTTGAAACTGCTGTGCTAACAGCTTATTTGTCTCCTGTTGCACCAAATTCTGTTATTGACTGGCGAGCTGTTGTTGTTATTATACTTGGACGAGATGTTTCACAAGCTCCTCCATGCTCCGGAAGCCTCACTCTGAATGGCGGATTTACTCAGGACATGCAGTTGTCTTCAGTTTCTATGCGTGTTCCTGGAAAGCTGCCCGCATTCTCCACCACGTATGAGGAGTTGAAACACTTAGCTACTTCCTCAAGTAGACACAGGAACCGTTCTGGTAGACAATCACCAGCTGATTTATTGGAAATGGAATAAACCTTGGCAGGGTTCAGAAAAATAAACATAGCCTTGCTGGCATAACGGTAAAACAAACAAAAACACAGTCCTTATGAGTCCATTCCCTGCAGGGTTTACCTGCAGTTATCCCACACATTCTATTAGCTCCTTCAGGAGCTATGTGGGAGTTCCTGCTCTCCCAATACACAACACACACTGACTCTCATGGCCAGGTATTTAACACTCATGTGCTGGTCATATGACCTTGACGTCACACAGGCCATGTCACGACTCTGCATGTGGAGATACAGTGGACCTCCGCCCACTCGCTCTATGAAGGTCCATTAAAACCAGCGCATAACATAGGTTCCTATTAACTCTCTCAGCATTTAGCATGCTGGAGGCAAAAACACTCTGGTTTTACATCACTTACCGCAGTATGCGGAGTGGCATGTATCTCTCTTCACATACTATGCCAGTGACTCTGTCAAATGGGCTAATAGGAAAATTTTTTACAACCATCTGAAGTCCATTTTTTCCTGAGTGTACCAATACCCTACATGTAATTGCTAAATATTTTTTAGGCACAGTCCAAAGCTTAGAAAGGAAAGAGCACCATACTATAGTGCAGATTTTACTGCTATGGTTTGCGGGTGCCATGACCCACTGGGAGAGCCCTTGAGATGCCAGCACAACAGATCCCCCATAAGTGACCCCATTTTACAAACTACACCTCTCTCAACAAATTCTTCTAGGGGTGCAGTGATCATATTCACACCACGGGTGTGTCACAGAATTTATGCCATTGGGCAGTGAAGAAAAAATAATTATATTTATACCACCAAAATTTTATTAAAGCCCCAGATTTTATATTTTTACACAAGAAGTGGGTAAAAATGGCACCAGAATTTGTCCTACAATTTCTAGCCATATGGAGAGACTTGGGAGGGACGGTCATGCTGTGACTTCTGTCTGCTGCCAGCTCCATGCTCTGTGCCTTTTGCTTCCTGCCTGATCTCTGCATGCTTCCTGGCTGTGTGCATAGGGGGGCAGCGCCAGAACTCTCTGATTCTTATGGAATCTGGGTGCACCTGTCTAATGTGTCCCTAGCCAATTACCAATAGGCCTCTGGTAATTAGGGCAGCTCCACCCAGTGGAACCTGCCTGTGCAATGTGTTAACTCAGTTAGTGTCTTGCTACTGAGTCGCCAGGTCCTGTACTGTTTTTCGCCTTCTCTGAAGGCTTGATTCCTAGCTTTGCCTTGAACCTGTCTGTCTGCCCTCTAGGAGGCAGAATATCCTAGTCTCTGTGTCTTTGTTTCTTCCTTGCCTTGCACCTCTCCGTCTGCCCTCCAGGAGGCAGAATATCCTGGTCCCTGTGTCTTTGTTCCTGTACCTTGTCTCGTACCATTACCTTGTGTGAACTCAGTCCTACCTCTATCTCTTGGTCTCCTCGTCTGTGGCTACTTTCCCAGCTGTGTGTATCCTTGTGTCCTCTCCGTCTGCCTGTGCTCCATACTCTTGTGACTCTGCCTGTGCTCCATATTCTTTCGGCTCTGCTTATGCTCCGCACTCGTGCGGCTCTGCCTGCTCAGCACTCTTGTGACTGCCTGTGCTCCGTACTCTTGCAGCTCTGCTTATGCTCCGCACTCTTGTGGCTCTACCGGCTCAGTACTCTTATGACTCTGCCTGTGCTCTGTACTCTTGTGACTCTGCCTGTGCTCCTTACTCTTGCAGCTCTGCTTATGCTCTGGACTATTGCAGCTCTGCCTGCTCAGTACTCTTGTGACTCTGCCTGTGCTCCGCACTCTTGTGGCTCTGCCTGCTCCGTACTCCTGTGGTTCTGCCTGCGCCCCGCTTCCGCTGCTGCGGAACCTCTTGCTGCAAACTGCAGCTCCTCTCCGCAGTCTTGCGGCTCACTTCCTGTGTGAACAGGTCTCTACCTGTTCCTTCATACACCATTCCTTCCTGCCAGTACCAGTACGTGCACCTGCTGTTTGAACCTGTTCCTTCATACATCATTGCTTCCTGCCAGTACCAATACCTGCACCTGCTGTGTGAACAGGACTCTACCTATTCCATACACCACTCCTGCCTGCCCTGTGTCTTAGCCGTGCCTGCCTGCCCTGTGTCTCAGCCCTGCCTCCCTGCCCTGTGTCTCAGCCGTGCCTGCCTGCCCTGTGTATCAGCCGTGCCTGCCTGTCCTGTGTCTCTGCCATGCCAGCCTGCCTACTCGTCCGAGTATCAGCCGTCCTCTACTGCCAGTCGTGCCTGTCACCCGCACCTGTCCTAGTGTTCCAGTTCCCCAGTGGGATCAGCAGCCACAGCCAGACACCACCCTGAAGTGGCACCTGGCAGCTGCTTACTACACAAGTCTGACCTCACCATCAGAGGCTCCAGTGAAAACCAAGGCAGCTGTCTTAGGCCTCTTTCACACTTCAGTTTTTTGCATCAGTCAAAATCCACCAAAAGGACGGATGGCGGATCCGTTTTAGTACTGATGACAACGGATGCCACCCGTCCGTTTTTTTGACGGATCCGACAAATGAAGAATTTTAAAGGAATCGCAGCCGAGAGAGAGAGAGAGAGAGAATTTTTTTTTTGTCTGGCACCCAGAAAGAATTTCGGGTTAAATAAGTGTCTGGTGGATCCGCCAGAGAAAAAAACGTTGCAAGCTCCGTTTTGAAATCTTTGAGGATGGTGACGGACAGCAACTTTTGGTGGATCCGCAAAAAAAACGGATGCAACGGACGGCAATCCGTCACAATCCGCCAATAATGCAAGTCAATGGGGAAAAAAACGGATCCTCAAAAGAAAATTGAGGATCCGTTTTTTTCAAAACCTGGCGGATTGTGACTGATTGTAAAAAACTGAAGTGTGAAAGAGGCCTTAGTCATGCCCATTCCAGGGTAGTCTGGTCTGTGACATAGTGGGGCCACAACCCCCTGGCTCACGCCCACAAGTCAGGGCGTGAGTAAGACACTGCCACTGGACGTGGGTCTGGCCTCCTGGTTACGGTGAGCTGGGGGCAGGCCATGAGGCACGTGACCACTATGCAGGGGCTCACTACCCAGGATGAGAGGTTGAGTGACAGGCCTGGTATCTGGGGCAAGGGGTCGGGGCATGGACCAACCGTCCGGGGTTATGGGCTGAGGTGCACTCACCACCTCCTGGTGTAGCATCCCATCCGCGCCCGTCCCACGACCGCTGGATCCCTCAGTGGACACAGCTGCGCACTCCGGCTCCTGATGCTTAAATTCTGGCTCGGCCTTCATTTCCGGCGCAGGCTCCTCCTGGGCAATTGTTGTTTCCGGTCAACGTTGACACTGAAACACTGGTTCCGGGTGAAGAGGTTCTGGCTCCCGAGCATAGCGATCCGGCAGCCGCCGACAGCTCTCCTCTGCTGGTACGGGAAAACGGTCTGTCCGGAACTCGTTGCCGACTCCCCTCTGTCTCCCGAGTCGGGTCTTTTCTTTCTCCATCTCACATTCTTTTGGATCGCGGACCTCCTCTGGTGCGTGATGACGTGCGCAGCTGCACATGAGGTTTTTTTCTGGGCCCCACCCGTTCCAAAGTGGGGTCACTTCCAGCCGCTCCACCCATTTTGCAGCATTCGATAGTGGAGGGCGAGTTCTTCTTTCCTCTAGACACACCAACCATGAGTGGGCCGGGAATTGTTGACAAGTACATTTTTGCACTCTTCCCAGGATGGCATGCCCACGAAGGGTGAGTTCACAGATGTCGTTCTTCTCTTTGGTGCCATTTTCCACCATCTTCAAAGCCGCCATCTTGGTCACCAATAGAGCATCAGTCCCATTCAAAGTTTTAGTCACGTCCAATAAAGTAGTCACATTCAGGGTATAAATTTCTTCTCTCTTCACGGCATCTCTGCATTGCAAGGTAGCGGGATCCTGCTGACTACACCAAGCGTGAGAGAGTGCCAGGGCCGTAGTCGTGGCTGAGTTAAACGGCTCAAACACGCCATGGTCTTCCATCATATGCAATTCTCAGTTCTCTGTCAGCATACCTGTGGATTCATGCTCCACTTCATCAGGGCTTCCTCTGGACACTAGTTCACAAACAGAGACAGTCCAATTCCAACTTTAAACAAGTAACTTTACTGTTGTCTGTTCTCTGCCCGTTCAAATCAATTACAGCATGCACATCGGGTACCACACAGTTTGCCTCATTCACTTTCCCTGTGCTTTCCCTGTCATCCTTCAGCATGTACCTGGGTCATCCCATCCCATATCACAGCATCCTCCCTATCCAGCTTCACCACCTTCTTGGGTTCCCCTGTCTGTTTCTCCCCAGACAAAAGGACATCTGCCCATGTAGTAAGCTGCCACATGATGAGCGACCTTTGCTGCTGTACTGCTGCTAGCTGTCTTGCTGCAATCTGTCCTGTTGCAATCTGTGCTGTTATAATCTACACTGCTGTAATCTGCGTTGCTGCCATCTGTGGCCCTGAGGCCCTGAACGGTTGGGCTCCTGTCTTCAAACATTCCTGGGCTGACTTCCCTGTCAGGGCTCTCCTGGCTAAAATGACAAAAATGTGGGATGCTCCCTGGCTTAACCACAGTTAGCCCCTCCTACATTAACTATATACTTGCTGAGCATAACAATATCCCCATCTAGTGGGCTAAATAGGATACTACACTTTCCCTACAACAAGGAAATACATTGGACTACATAAATACACACATATACAGATATATATAACAATTTCTTTTTACAGTCCCTTACATGTGTGTGTGTATATGGAGGGCAATGATGGAGGTGGAGAGGCACACAATCGAAGCTGCTTGAGGTCTAGTGTGAAGTTTCCACAATCAATGATGGTTTAGGGAGCCATGTCATCTGCTGGTATAGGTCCACTGTGTTTTATCAAGACCAAAGTCAGTGCAGCCGTCTACCAGGACATTTTAGAGCACTTCATGCTTCCCTCTGCCAACAAGCTTTTTGGAGATGGAAATTTAATTCTCCAGCAGGACTTGGCTCTTGTCCACACTGCCAAAAGTACCAATACCTGGTTTAAAAACAACAGTATCATTGTGCTTGATTGACCAGCAAACTCGCCTGACCCTTACCCCCTAAGAGAATCTATGGGGTATTGTAAAGAGGAAGATGAGAGACACCAGTGTCACGGTAACGCACGGCTGGACACAGCGCCCCCAGCAGGGCGGATTTAGATGACACGCGTGACCCTCCAGTGGGGCGAATTTAAATAATAAGACGTGCAGCTGGATACGCCGCCTCCAACAGGCGAATTTAGGTAATACACCTAACACGTAAATCTGGAAACCCCGCCTCCAGTAAGGCGAATTTAAACAATAAGGGAAATCTGGGTAACAATAACAATGGTGGCCCTGCGATAGGGAACGGGGAAGTGGAGACCTCCTGCACTCCCCTGAGTCAGTGTCTCTATGCTCCTAACGTTCCCTAGACCAGTTCCGCACCGGGCGCCGATCTGGATACCTGATATCCCTAGCTTGCCATGCACCTAATCCCTCACTAGGAAATTGGTCGGTGCCGAAACTAATCCCACCACTGCACTAAACACACATAATGAAAAATGGCAAAACAGGGGAACACCACTTAGCTTTGCTCTGTTGCTTACGCTACAGCAACAGAGCCCACCACCTGCGTGCATCTTTTCCTCCAACCGGATCCATCACCATAGTGCAGCCTTGGAGCAAACAGAGTCCACCACCTATGTGCAGCTGTCCAGCAAATGAGTCCAGCTTCTGCCAAAAAGTCCAGCATGCTTGAGTCCAGCTTTCCACAACTGAGTCCAGCATCCTGAGTGCAGCTCTACACCATAGCTGCCACTCCACCAAGCAATGCCAGCCCTCCTTGCAGACACCATAACCGCGACTCCACCACGCTGTGCCAGCCCTCCTTGCACACACCATAGCTGCTACTCCAGGACTCTGGCTGGGCTGCCCAGGACTCTCCTTCAGCTCCATCCTTCACCCAGGTTTGCTTGCAAATGAAGACCTATCACCACCAGTAATTGATACACCAGACACTATTTTATAGAGCATTCACACCTGTTACTTAATCACGTGCACAAACTAACGTAACCAAGTGCAATGACCCTAATGGCCACTGGAGGGAAAACTACAACTGAAATCACCACAGTGCAATGACCCTAATGGCCAGCGGGGGCAAAAAACCACCTTTGGCACACAGCCAAGGGAAAAAAAAGTTAAATTGTGCATATAAACTGTCAGATCCAACCTGGATCATGACACCAGACCCCACAATGCAGATGAGCTGAAGGCTGCTATCAAAGCAACCTGAGCTTCCATAACACCTCAGCAGTGCCACAGGCTGATCGCCTCCATGCTATGCCCCATTGATGCAGTAATTGATTCAAAAGGAACCCAGACCAAGTATTGAGTGCACATACTGAACATACATTTCAGTAGGCCAATATTTCAGATTTTGAAATGATTTTTCAAGCTTGTGTTATGAAGTATTCTAATATACTGAGATAATGACTTTTGGGTTCTCATTGGCTGTAAGCCATAATCATCAACATTAACAGAAATAAACACGTGAAATAGATCACTCTGTTTGTAATGACTCTATATAATATATGAGTTTCACTTTTTGTATTGAAGAACTGAAATAAATTAACTTTTTGATGATATTCTAATTTTGTTAGAAGCACTTGTATCTAACAAGAGAGGATTGTATGTAATAAAGACAGGGCTCTATATAATCCCATTTGTAAGCAACGGTGCCATATATAACAAGAGAGGGCACTGTATAAGGGACAACAATACACATAATAATGAGTGCTATGTAATATATAAAGGAAAGATGTGTAGCTTTGTACCGTGTTAGCCAGTAGACAGATTATACATGTACGTGTGTGTGTGGCTGTACGTATGCATATATATATATATAAACATATACTGCTCAAAGAAATAAAGGGAACACAAACAGCCTGTTGCAAATGGAAGTGTTCCCTTTATTTTTTTTTAGCAGTATATATATATATATATATATATATATATATATATATATATATGTTGCTTTGTCACCATAAAAGAGGGGGCCCAGACACATTTGTTTCACAGGGGCCCCAAGCTGTCAGTGTCCGCCCCTGGATAATTAGATAGATATTATTTAAATATCCTGTAGCTATATAATTTCACAAGCCCCCTAAGTATAATAAACTTGCTCCCTTTAGTGCCTTTCCTGTGACACTAAAGTGTGTTTAGCCTTGTTTAACATAATAAATAAATATAATAAATAAATAATTTAAAAACAATGGTATGGGGTGCCCTCAATTTTTGATAACCAGCAAAGGTAAAGCAGACAGCTTTGAGCTGATATTATTATCAGTTTGCGAAGATCCTTGGTTATTGGGCCCTTCTCAGCCTAAAAATACCAGGACACAGCTGCCCCAGAAATGGTGCATCAAATTAGATATGCCAATTCTGGCATTTCGCCTTGGCTTTTCCCGATTGCCCTGGTTCGTTGTCACCACCACTACTAATCCAGAAATAAAAAAACATACACACACACCAAAAAATACTTTATTTGAATAAATACTCCAAACCAAAGCCACCTTTGTATCCACCTTAGAATTTATTTACAAATACTTGTTTTTTTTTCGGCATTTGTGTGCCATAGTTTTGTATGAAAATCCACAGAATTGCACCAGTAATTTAACCCAACTGAGACTGGTATTTTTGGGCGTGAAGGGTGGCAACCATAGCTGGAAGTTGTGGATTGATAGGAATTCCTATAAGGCCACATTCATACTATCAGTATTTGGTCAGTATTTTACCTCACTATGTGTCAGCCAAAACCAGGAGTGGGTGATAAATAGAGAAGTGGTGACGTGTTTCTATTATACTTTTCCATTTCCTCTGATTGTTCCCCTCCTGGTTTTGGCTTACACATACTGAGGTAAAATACTGACCAAATACTGAGTGTGTGAATGTGGCCTTAGGAAAGGGGGCAGAAAAGGCTGGGAGACCAGCTTAGTGTGGTTTCACATTTGCGTTTAAGGCCGCAGCGTCGGCCTGCGCACGGCCGCCGCTAAGCCCTGCCCCCTGCCGTGCCTCCGACAGTAGCTCCGCCTACGGGCGCATGACGCTGCATGTGTCCTGCGTCCCCTATCTTTAGCACTGGGGATGCAGGCCGTGCGCAGGTATGCATTTGGCGGCGCATGCGTCCTTTTGACGCTGCGCCGAGCGCACCAAATTGCAACCTATTGTGTTTGGAGCTGGTTGGCGCAGCGTCAAAAGGACGCATGCGCTGCCAAATGCATACCTGCGCACGGCCTGCATCCCCAGTGCTAAAGATAGGGGACGCAGGACGCACGCAGCGTCATGCGCCCATAGGCGGAGTTACTGTTGGAGGCACGGCAGGGGGCGGGGCTTAGCGGCGGCCTGCGCAGGCCGACCCTGCGGCCTTAAACGCAAATGGGAAACCACCCTGAGAGAAGTAGATGTTTCAAAGTTGGTGATAAGAAAGCGAAGTCGTCGTTTACAGCATCCAGTTATAGGCCATTGAAAAATGAGACGTGGATGCTGCAACTACTCCACTTTCCTTTTGCATTCTACCCAGTAATAATTACAATAAAACTGTTGCACAGTGGAAACAATCAGGATTTTGCAGCCTGATTTTTGATGGTTTTCATGCAACAAAGAGACGAGCTAAAAAGTGACAAAAACATTGGCTAATTTTATAATTAGTAGTTGGAACATATTTATGGTGTTGGAAACCTTAGCTCACAATGACATGGAGCTCAGGTCTGAGTCAGTCCCACATCCCCTTCATTATCTACAAGTGCTCTCAGGTCTTCAACAAAATGGCGCCAGCAGCAGACGAGACTAGAACACTTGGTATCCCCCTGCCGGCCGCAGTGCGATGGGCTGCTCCGGGCTCAGGCTGATAGCGCAGCTTCCTCTTCCACTTTGCTCTCAGTGGCGGGTGAGGATGCAGTCCCCTGCCGAGGAGGATGGCGAGGTCGCCGGCCAGAGGGCAGGAGCGCCTGAGGAGGAGGGCGCGCAGTACAAGGAGTATCCTCAGGAGGTAGACGGAGCCGGCGACTGTGAGCCTGATTACGAGCGGCTGTTTGAGCGCTACATTCCCTACAGGTAGCCACCTGGAATGTACGGACTGCTTTCTCCTACTTGGATGCCCCCTAGGCTCGGAGCCCCGCTCTTCTAAGCAGGGTGGAGCGCCCCTCTGTCACTATAATGCACATGTATTCATGCCCGCTGTCTCCGCAGAGATCGGAAAGAATGGGCAGATGTTACACCGGTTCCGCAGGACGATGGCCCGAGCCCAGTAGTTCAGATCGTCTACAGTGAGAAGTGTGAGTGTGCCATTATGGGGACGGCGTCTCTGGTGCCACTTGTGCGGGACTCCACTGGTAGTAAGCATGAGCCCATTACTGAGGGTCCTGCCATCAGGCAATGGTGATGTATAGCTGGGGCCAGTTCCAGAATGTCCCTGTGGAGCCGCTCATCTCTTACTAGTTTGCCCTCGCTGTTATATATGTGCCTCAAAATGGTGAAAATGTGCAGCCTCACTTCCCGCGTCCAGCACTATGTCTTTGCCCCTGATTCCGGTGACTGTTATTGGCTGCAGCGCTGACTTCAGCACTGCAGCCAATCAGTGAGCTGAGCCGCTAACCTCAGTTATTGGCTGCAGCGCCGTCTTCAATATCGGCTCCCAGGACTCGGCGTTGGACGCGGGGAGGGTGAGTAAAGCAAACTGCAGGTGGGGGTCAGTGGTTTTCTGACGCCGGAAAAGCCCTTTATCAGTGAATCCAGCGCATGCGCATTCTCAGCTGATAATGCTAATTTTATGTATATAGCGCCAACATATTCCACAGCACGTTACAATTAAGGGGAACATGTACTAATAACGACATTAGAGTAACACAGCTGACCCGTAATAGGAGGAGGGAGGACCTGCTTGCAATCCTACAGTCTATAACTGCAAGCAGGGCCCCAAAGCTCTGGTCTCAGGACTGCAGGGTTCTCTGAGGCCAGACACCTAGTAGTAATGGTGGGCTGCAGTGCAGGGCTAATACTGTGACCTCTCCCTTTCCAGTCCGCGATGTTTATGACTACTTCCGGGCTGTTCTTCAGCGAGATGAGAGGAGTGAGAGAGCTTTTCAGCTGACAGGTGACGCCATCGAACTGAATGCTGCAAACTACACAGTGTGGTGAGTAGCATGCAGTATGCTGGGCTTCCAGGCTTCTGGACCCCATTGATTGTCTGGGTAGGAAAAGCACTGGCATGAGCTGCAGTCTATTCATTGTTGTAATTTTCACTTCTTAAGGCTGAGTTCACATGAGCATGTGAAAAATCATCTGTGTTTCAGCCAGAAAACTCTGAGGAATCTTTTTTTTTTTGGATAACAAATAGTTAAACTTCTCATATTTCTCATATTTGTTATCCTGGGGTTGTTTTTTATCATTTGTTTTATTGTATATGTACCGTATTATAAGACGCTCCTAATTTTAAGAGGCACCCCAAATTTTGTGGAGAAAAATAGGAATTTTTTTTTTAAATAAAATGGTGGTGCTTCTTATAATCCATGGGTCTTATTGCTTAACGGGAGGTGGTGTCTGTGGTCAAGCAGAGTCCCAGGGTCGCTGCTGCAGGAGGAGGCAGAAGTGGGGTGACGCTGCAGGCCGTGATGAGGGGGTGCTCCGATGTGCCGTGCTGCGGGTGTCCGACGCTGCTGCGGGTGTCTCCGGTGCCGCCAGGGCTCTGCCGACATTTTGTGAAAGGCCAGTGCCCCGGTAGTTCCGTGGTTTCCTGTGCGGTGGAGTTCTCTGCACCGAGATCTTGGGAGATGAGAACTCAGTGCTGAAATCTCATCTCCTGAGATCTTGGTGCCGAGATCTCCATCTGTGCATCCGCCACCCCCGGTGCCTTTTTTTTTATTTTTTTTTTTTTTATACTGGAGTCCACCGCAGAGGAAACCATTGAACTGCTGGGGCTCTAGCCTTTCACAAAATGTCGGCAGAGCCCCGACAAAATCGGAGACACCCGCAGCAGCATCGCTGGACACCTCTGTAACACCGCCGGACACCCTCCTCATTCCAGCCTGCAGCAACGGTACCAGTAAGGTATATATGCATTATAAGGCCTCGTTCACACTTCAGTTTTTTGTGTCAGTTAAAATCCGCCAAAAGGACGGATAGCGGATCCGTTTTAGTACTGATAACGGATGCCACCCGTACGTTTTTTTGACGGATCCGGCAAATGAAGAATGTTAAAGGAATCGCAGCCTGGAAAAGGAGAGAGAGAGAGACACAGGCACCCAGACAGAATTTTGGGTTAAATCAGTGTCTGGAGGATCCGCCGGCCAAAAAAACGTTGCAAGCTCCGTTTGGAAATCCTTGAGGATGTTGACGGACAGCAACATTTTGGCGTATCCGCACAAAAACGGATGCAACGGACGGCAATCCGCCAATAATGAAGGTCAATGGGGAAAAAACGGATCCGCAAAGAAAAATGGCGGATCCGTACTTTTTCAAAATCGGCTGATCTTGACTGTCAAAAACGGAAGTGTGAAAGAGGCCTAAGACGCACCCACATTTTCCCCACAAATTTGGGGGGGAAAAAAGTGCGTCTTATAATTCGAAAAATGCGGTATATTCTTCTTTACTTTTATGGTGCGGACACCTCTTGTATGCGGTGCTACCCTTTACCACTTTGTTAAATAAAGGTACCGTATTTTTCGGACCATAAGATGCACTTTTTTCCCAAAAAATTTTGGGGGAAAGTGGGGGGGTGCGTCTTATGGTCGCAATATACTCACCGCCGGGGCTCTGCGTGGCGGTGGGCTGTGCTCCGGTGCAGGGGCGGCGGCTCAGCCAGCATTTCCTCCAAGCCCGGAGGCCCCCCGCGCATCCCCTGCTGGCCGCTGCATGGACGCCGGGAAGATGGCCGCCGGTCCGGGGACGGCGCATGCGCGGGTTCAGATCTTGTCCCGAAATCTCGGCTTGGAGGAAATGCCGGCTGAGCCGCCGCCCCTGCATCGGAGCACGGCCCGCCGCCACCACCGCCCCGCAGAGGCCCACCTGCCTCAGGACAGCTGCCCCAGCCCCACACAGCTGCCCCAGCACAGAGCCGCAACCGCACGAGCCTGGACCACTGAATGACCCCTGTGACTACTCCGCCACCTGTGCCGGATCCCTTCCCAGGTAAGCTGAATTCGGACTGTAAGACGGACCCCCATTTGACACATTATTTTTTTCCCTATTTTCCGGTATTTTAACTTCATTTTTTCTTGTCCCTTATTGCTTTGATCACGTGTTCGGCTTTTCTTGCTTGGTTTTCACTTCTTCTCCGAATGGTCTACCGTTCATCCACTCAGCAGATCTATACCCCTTGTCTTGCAAACAATTATATACGTTGATCTGTACCCTTGGTTATATATCTACTGCCGTGCCCAGTTTCTGTCTTCTCTTTGAATACCAAAGGTGCAAGTGCGTGTTTTTTTTTGTTTTTTTTAAGGAAAGCACTGGGACAAATATGGTCGTTTGAAACTACCTTTAGGGTATATGCCCACGATCCGGAATTGGCAGCACTTTGGACACAGCACATGTTCGCTGCATCCAAAGTGCTGCCGGCTATTGAAAGCAGGTGAATCCGCATGTGTTCACTGAATCGTGTGGATTCACCGTGTCCAATACATTGTATAGGTGAGACTTCTCTTGTGGAGACGTGAGTCTCCACAACATGATAGACATGCTGCGATCTGGATAGACGCGCCGCATGTCCGTCTCCTCAGGCATCTGTGGACGCATAGTGGGCATGGGAATTCTTGAACTACCATCCATTATTATCACAAAACTCAAGATAAAAAGCGGACGGCACCGCTGTTACCGTGTGACTTCAAATGATGTGCGGCATACAGAAGCCCAGCAGCTGGGAATCTCGGGTGCCAGACCTGGAAACAGTCAATCCTGGGAATCCATGCAAAGAGAAGAGGTCGCACTCATCGAGATGGAAGTTTCACTGATTTATTGACATATCATGAACATGTCAAGTTTTGACCCGTTGAAGCGCTCGAGTAGCACGAAACGGCCGTTGTCAGCCTTTCTTGCACTCCTTATGTCACTCCCCCGACTTGACATGTTCATGATATGTCAATAAATCAGTGAAACTTTCATCTCGATGAGTGCGACCTCTTCTCTTTGCATGGATTCCATCCATTATTATGTAACATTTGCACAGGTACGCAGCGTCCAACCCGCAGAGTTTACTGATTGTGGGCACATAACCTAAGGGTGATGGGCATATTTATTAATTGCGGTGACTAATATTTCAGTAATACTTTCTGAAGAGGTATTAATTTTTGTTTTCAGTTGAGAAAGTGGCTTTCTATATTGAGCTAACTAATCGTGAAGTCGCTCTTCTCTAACTTCTACTTGTCATCTATTTATATAATTGCCTTGTAATGTTTTCATTTCCTGTTCTGTCCAGATGGTACCGTATCCCAGAATTCCAAGCGGAGGAAGTTCACCGACTGCCATATTGGGACACCCAAGTGATGGGTGTCTCAATATGGAAACTGCTGCTGGTACCGCCAGCCGTACACCGCCACACACACACACACTCTATACACCGTCCTCTCTCCCTCTCAAACACACACACTCTATACGCCATACAAACACACACTCGCCCTCACCAGCTGATCACCGCCACACTGCGCATTGAATCATTCGGATGGTCAACGTGTCTACAGGCAGAGAAAGACGGTCACATTAAAGGGGTTTTCTCACAAGCAAAAGTATTTAAGCAGTCTTAAGGGAATTTATGGCAAAATAAATGGAAATAATTTTGTGGCACTATGGTTTGTTTTTTTTTTTTTTGTACTACTTTTTCTGAGCAAATGAGGAGCATGTTACTTTTTGACCTTATTGTGTAGTAACAGTTGAATCTATTTGTTTCTTAGGCACTACAGAAGAGTTCTCTTGCAGTCTCTGAAGAAAGACCTACAAGAAGAAATGAACTATATAACCGCGATAATTGAGGACCAGCCAAAAAATTACCAAGTCTGGTAAGAGTAGATAGGATATTACTGTGTTTACTGTATATGGCCAATACATCAAGCCTAGAGAATACTATGAAAATTAACTTTAAATTAAATCATAGCTCACAAATTCAGTAGAGCAGCAAGAGTCCAAATACAAACCTAACGCCTATTATCAAAGATACTACAAACCACAAAAAAAGCATTCCCATCCTTTAGTAATCAAGAAGTATCGTTTCTCCTTGTGGAGATTGACATGCTAAGCATGCCAAGATGAGGAGACTTAAACACAGTGACTACAAGTTGAGATTCTGGTTTAGCTATTATCCTAAGTTATGTGATAAGGCTCGTTAAAGGGTCGACATTGACTTTTAGGATTGCTACTTCCAATAGGTTGCACTACAGTAGAGTTCTAATCCTCTTCCTCTCTGAAGAGACAATTGGCATCCTTTAGTAAGAATGCTAGCTAATGTATCTGACTAGTGATGTTTGTACTAAATGAGTAACGTGTCAGAGTGAAATAAAGTGAATGAAAAAGGAAAAAACATTGTGGCTCACACCCAACTGAAGTGCAGACTGTTCTCTGGGTCACGTCCTTACGGGTAGAAGCCTCCCTCACTCTGCCCTGTCGTGCCCTCTGCAGTTGCTCCTGCCCCAACAAGGGCGAGATCCACAACGTTAACTTTATTTTTCATTCAATTTATTGCACTGACATGTTACTCAGTTAGTCCTAGCATCACTAGTCAGATACATTAGCTAGCATTCTTTCCTAAGGATGGGAATGCTTTTTTCCCTTACGTCCTTCCTTGCCCTATAGTGGGACAGGATCAGAGAGAGGTTAAAAAGCACCTCCACCCTCCAGTGTTTTTCCTGTCCCGGCAGGGGACTGTTGTACGAGAGGTTGCTTTTAGAGCGAAGATAGCCTGTGGATGTTTATGGCGGTCCGTGGCTGATTCCTCTCTGGGAGAGGTCCCTCAGCCGTCATTCGCTGTACCAGACGGAATTGGGGGTCTCAGCCCTCTCTTCCACCCTGTCAAGTGGACCGTGGCTGATTCCTCTCTGGGAGAGGTCCCTCAGCCGTCATTCGCTGTACCAGACGGAATTAGGGGTCTCAGCCCTCTCTTCCACCCTGTCAAGTGGACCGTGGCTGACACCTCTTGTAGAAGTTCCTCAGCTAGCCTGCATGATGGGCTCAGGGGGATCGTGCGGCGCATCCAATCCTTCCCCCTGTCAAGGGGCCCAGGGCCGATGGGGAGTCCCTCTGCCCCAAAGACCAGTCGAGCGGACGTGCTCCTGGGTTGAGCCGCTCCTCCCGGTGGGAGGCTCTGGGCTCGGACGCCAGCCGGCAAAACATCGCTACTTCCGGAAAACATGCGGTGGAGAAGGCCGTCGCGCCTCTGGCAACGTCAGCATAAGGTCGGCGTGCGTTCCACGGCAGAACGCGGAAGTGCAGAACGAGACAGGCAACAGCCTAGTTTCTTGGATCTCGTGGGGCACAGGAAAGGAAATCACTGGCAGTAATACAACATTCCTGACCGAACGCCACTTCCTTCCATGGTAGGCTCGGCATTACCAGCTCCCCCTGTCTTTCTAGCAGGTGTGGAGCCAGCACAGGTGAGTGCACGCTGGAATGTTGTGTTCAGGGCCTGGCCTCTGGGTTGATACTAGCCTCATGCCTTGGTGCCAAAGCTGGGCCTAGAGCCTCATGTGCTGAGATGTGCTTCACATATAAGCAGCTAGGCCTTGGACCTCTAGGCTATAGTAAGGCCATTTGTCCAAGCTACATCTCATAATGGGACCTCAGTTAGTTGCAGACCAGGTCTGCACAGAGCCTTATGGCTGGACACATGGTGGAATGCAGCACATGGTCTCCAGGGAGACTGCTCTCCACCTGAGGCTCATTAATTAGCTCCTTCAGGTGGAGCTGGTCTGACAATTGAGATATACTATTCAGAGCGGAGGTTTATCCGGGTCTCTGATTGCTCTCTTGGAGGTAGCTGGGGGCCTGGCCTCTTGTTTGGCACCTTCAAGCAGGGCCATAGTCTGTGCATCATATTACATCATAGGGGCATTGTTTTGTCTCTGTGCATCATATCGCTGCTGATCATCATATTGCTGTGCGCCATACGTTGCCGCTGTGCGCCATACTGCTTCATATGGCGCCTCATATCGCGTCATTGCGCCTCATATCGCGTCATTGCGCTTCATAGTACCTCTGCATCATATGGCGTCATAGTACTTGGGTACATCATACGTCATCATATGGCGTCATAGTGCCTTTGTACATCATGGGGCTTCATAGTTCCCTTGTGCATCAGACTGCATCATGGGGCTGCATAGTGCCTCTGTTCACCATGCGGCATCATGGAGCCTCTATGCAGCGTATTCCACTATGTGGCTTCATAGTGCCTTTGTGCTGCATCATAGCGCTCTATAGTGTCTGTGCGTCATACTGCATCATATAGCTTCATAGTCCCTTGGTGCATCATATTGCATCATAAGCCTTAGTGGCTCTATGCATCATATTGCTTCATAGCGCCCGATAGTGTCTTGGCCCATCATATTGCGTCATGGCGCTTCTGTGCATCATATGGCTTCATAAGGCTTTGGTACCCCTGCGCCTCAGGGGGTCATTTATGGGTCCTAATACCTCTGTGCTTCATAGTACCTCGGGTGCTGTGGCTTTGTGCCTCTGGCTTAGACCTTCTGACTTGGGCATTTTTGTGGGCCGCACCTTGTATGGTCGGCCTACCACTTCACATTTTGTCTCAGGCCCCAACTCTGGTCTTTGTGTTTCAGGCCCAGACCCAGATTCTGTTGCTTCTTTCTTGGCAACTGGACTTAGCCAGACAAACAGTTATGCTTGAATTAGCCTAGTAACTTAGCATTTCTTCTATTTGGAACAAAACTCTCAAGTGAGTTACTGTCTTGAGGGCTAAAGGCAGGTCCCTCTCATAGTTAGCTTTTAAAGGGAGACATACGTCTTTGGGGTTCATCCTTTAAGTGGACATATTCTGGGTGCAGAAAATCCCATAAGGTGGGCGAAAACAATTCTTCCCGACTCCACATAGAGCAGTCGGACTAGTTTCCTTGATAGACATCCGGTAGACAGATTCTTGTCCCATAAATCCGTTGTATTATGTTTACCAGGGGTGGCATCACTACTTTTTGTACCTCATGGCGATTCCGCAGCTCTGCGTCAGGTGGCAGAGGATCCCATACTCGCTGCTCTTACGGGAGTCAGGGCTCCTAAGGTAAAGAAGCTGTATCCATGACTCTTGCAGTCGAGAACCCATAGCCCATCGGCCTCGCAGTAGCCAATCCCCTCTGCGATGGGAGGAAACCCTCTTCCCTCTAGTTATAGAGTGTGGTTCCTCCCACCATAGCAGTCATATCATAATCATAGAATCGTAGAGTTGGAAGGGACCTCCTGGGCCATCTGGTCCAACCCCCTGCTCAAAGCAGGATTCGCTAAATCATCCCAGTCAGATGTCTGTCCAGCCTCTGTTTGAAGACTTCCATTGAAGGAGAACTCACCACTTCTCGTGGCAGCCTGTTCCACTCATTGATCACTCTAACTGTCAAAAAGTTTTTTCTAATATCTAATCTGTGTCTCCTCCCATTCAGTTTCATCCCATTGCTTCTAGTCTTTCCTTGTGCAAATGAGAATAAAGTTGATCCTTCTACAATGTGACAGCCCTTTAGATATTTGTAGACAGCTATTAAGTCTCCTCTCAGTCTTCTCTTTTGCAAACTAAACATTCCCAAATCCTGCAACCTTTCCTCATAAGACAGGGTTTGCAGACCGGTCACCATTCTGGTCGCTCTTTTCTGAACTTGCTCCAGTTTGTTGATGTCTTTTTTAAAATGTGGTGCCCAAAACTGGACACAATATTCCAGATGAGGTCTGACCAAAGAGGAGTAGAGGGAAATAATGACTTCACGTGATCTAGACTGTATGCTTCTGTTAATACATCCTAGAATTGCATTTGCCTTTTTTGCTGCTGCATCACACTGTTGACTCATATTCAGTCTGTGATCTATTAGTATACCCAAGTCTTTTTCACATGTGCTGTCACTTAGCCCTATTCCTCCCATTCTATATATGCTTTTTCCATTTTTATTGCCCAGATGTAGTACTTTGCATTTCTCCCTGTTAAAAACCATTCTGTTAGTTGCTGCCCACTTCTCCAGTTTATTTAAATCTTTTTGAATCCTCTCTCTCTCTTCTCTAGTATTAGCTATCCCTCCTAGCTTTGTGTCATCAGCAAATTTAATCAGTTTACCCTCAATTCCTTCATCTAAATCGTTGATAAAGATGTTGAACAATACAGGGCCCAGGACAGAGCCCTGTGGTACCCCACTTGAGACATTCTTCCAACTGGATGTGCAGCCATTTACGACCACTCTTTGGGTCCGATCACTAAGCCAGTTATGAATCCACCTAACAGTTGCCTTGTCCATTCCATACTTAGTCATTTTTTCAATAAGGATTGTATGAGAGACTTTGTCAAATGCTTTGCTGAAGTCAAGATATACTATATCTACAGCATTTCCTTGATCCACCCAATCAGTGATACCGTCATAGAAGGAAATTAAGTTAGTCTGACATGACTTATTAGTTACAAACCCATGCTGACTGTTTAATCACTTCATTCTTATCCAGGTATTGACATACATGTTTAATAATTTGTTCAAAGATCTTTCCTGGTATAGAAGTCAGACTCACCGGCCTATAGTTACCTGGGTCCACCTTCTTCCCCTTTTTGAAGATAGGAACAACATTTGCTCTTCTCCAGTCTTCTGGCACTTCTCCTGTTCTCCAAGAATTTTCAAAGATTATAGAGAGGGGTTCAAAAATTTCTTCTGCTATCTCCTTCAGTACTCTGGGGTGTAATTCATCTGGACCTGGAGACTTGAATTCATTTAGGCTAGCTAAGTGTTTCCTCACTATCTTTCTGTTTATAGATATCCTGGATTCTTCTATTCCCTTAATAGGACAGTGAATAACAGTTGATGTTACATTTCCTTTCTGAGAGAAAACAGATGCAAAATAGGAATTTAAAAGTTCAGCCTTCTCAACATCCTGTCTTACCATTTCATCATTTTCATCCTGTAAAAATCCTATAGCATCTTTGACTTTTCTTTTACTTTTGACATATCCCCAAAATCCTTTATTATTGCTTTTGACATCTCTTGCAAGCCTCAATTCATTTTCAGCTTTAGCTAATCTGATTTGTGCCCTGCAGGTTCTGCAGACAGCATTATATTCTTCTTTAGATATGCCTCCCTCTTTCCATTTTATAAACATTTTTTTTCTTCCTTTTTAGCATGTGCTTAAGTTCTGTGTTCATCCATCCTGGTTTCCTTAACTGCTTCCTATTCTTCCCTCTTTTCGGAATTAACAACTGTGCTTTGAGAATTTCATTTTTCAAGATTTCCCATCCTTCCTGGACATTTTTGTCTTTAAGGATATCCAGCCATTGGATCCCTCCAATTCTCTTTCTGAATCCCTTAAAATCTGCCTTTCTGAAATCTAACCTTGACGTCTGAGTCTTCACAGGTCTTCCGCCTCTAGTTATCCAAAATTCTAAAATAGCATGGTCGCTACCTCCTAGGGTCCCAGCCACTTTTACCTCCTCAACCATTTCCTCCCTGTTTATAAGGATTAGATCCAAGGTAGCAGTTCCCCTTGTTTTCTCCCTTACCTTTTGGAAGATAAAGTTGTCAGCAAGAGAGGATAAGAATTTCCTTGACCTGTTAGTTTTGCCTGAGAGAGATTCCCAACAAATGTCTGGATAGTTGAAATCTCCCATGACAACTATGTCATATTTTTTGGAGAACTTGGCCATTTGATGCATAAAGATTTCATCCATAGCTTCAGCTTGCACAGGCGGCCTGTAGTAAATGCCTACAATGGTGTCCTTTCCATTGTTCTGTCCTTGTATTCTTACCCAAACAGTTTCCACAGAACTCCCAGTCTCTGAAGCTTCAATCTCTGTGCAGATATACGCGTTTCTAACATACAATGCGACACCCCCTCCTCGTTTATCAAGTCTGTTTCTTGCAAATAAGTTGTATCCTTCTAGTCTTGTATTCCAATCATGTGTATTGTCCCACCAAGTTTCAGTGATTCCAATGACATCATATTTCTTTTCCTGTGTTAGTAGTTCCAATTCTCCTTGTTTGTTGCCCATGCTTTGTGCATTAGTATAGAAACATTTTAGTTTGTGATTGGTTTCTCTTTCTCCAATATTTTTATTAATTAGATTCTTTCGTCTTTGTTCTTCCTTTCCACTTCTAATAGCAGAGTTCTCAATAGCATTTGTCAGGTGTATGGCTTTTTCTGGTCTTTTGCTTCCCTTCCCATGTTGTTCTAGTTTAAAGCTCTCCTTACAAGTGTAGCAAGGCGACTTCCAAATACATGCTTACCAGTCTTCGTAAGGTGCACCCCATCTCTAGCAAGTAGTCCATCGTATAAGTAGTTCACTCCGTGATCCAGAAATCCAAATCGTTGCTGACGGCACCATCGACGTAGCCAGTTGTTCACCTGCAGAATCTTATTCCACCTCCTTGTTCCATGGCCATCCACTGGGAGGATGGAAGAGAAGACCACCTGCGCTCCCAGTTCTTTCACTTTCTTGCCTAAGTCTTCAAAGTCTCTGCAGATGGTTTCCAGGTCGTTTCTTGCAGTGTCATTTGTCCCCACATGTAGTAGCAGGAATGGGTAGTCATCTGTAGGTCTGAAGAGTCCTGATATCCTGTCAGACACATCTTTAATTTTTGCACCTGGAAGACAACACATTTCTCTTGAAGTTATATCCGGTCTGCAGATAGCTGCCTCAGTTCCTCTCAACAGGGAATCCCCCATGACCACCACTCTCCGTTTCTTCTTCACAACATTTTTCTTTCTCCATCCAGGAGGACTCTGAAGGCGTACAAGGTTGCTGCTTGTTGGCAAAGTCTTATCCTGATGTATTTCTTCATTGTTTTCCTGTGTGAGAGCCTGGTACTGGTTTCTGAGCAGTATGGGTGCTGACTGCCTCCTGATCCTCCTGCTTCTCTGGGTCACATGTCTCCATTCCTCTGTTTCTTCAGGTGCACTTCGAATTTCTTCTCTTTCTGTAACATGAAGAGATAATTCTGCTCTGTCCAAGAACTCTTCACCTTCCTTAATGATCTTCAACGTAGCTAACCTCTCTTCGAGATTTTGCAACTTTTCCTCCAACAGGGACACAAGCTTGCATTTGTGGCATGTGAAGTTTGGCTTTTCCACTGGTAAGTCTGTGAACATGTAGCAAGAAATGCAGCTCACCAAATGGCTCCTGGCCTCTTCCATCTTGAGATTTCTTAAAAACGATGAAAGATGAGCCCAAATTCGCGCGCCGATAGGCGCGCGGGTTTTCCGATTTCCTCTTTTCAGCTGCAACGGCCAAAACCCAGTGATCGTTGAGCTCGCGGAGACTCTTCACTTATCCCAGAAGGCACTGGGAATATGCAAATGATCTCCTCAAGACTCTTCCCCTGGTTTTCCGATTTCCTCTTTTCAGCTGCAACGGCCAAAACCCAGTGATCGTTGAGCTCGCGGAGACTCTTCACTTATCCCAGAAGGCACTGGGAATATGCAAATGATCTCCTCAAGACTCTTCCCCTGGTTTTCCGATTTCCTCTTTTCAGCTGCAACGGCCAAAACCCAGTGATCGTTGAGCTCGCGGAGACTCTTCACTTATCCCAGAAGGCACTGGGAATATGCAAATGATCTCCTCAAGACTCTTCCCCTGGTTTTCCGATTTCCTCTTTTCAGCTGCAACGGCCAAAACCCAGTGATCGTTGAGCTCGCGGAGACTCTTCACTTATCCCAGAAGGCACTGGGAATATGCAAATGATCTCCTCAAGACTCTTCCCCAGGTTTTCCGATTTCCTCTTTTCAGCTGCAACGGCCAAAACCCAGTGATCGTTGAGCTCGCGGAGACTCTTCACTTATCCCAGAAGGCACTGGGAATATGCAAATGATCTCCTCAAGACTCTTCCCCTGGTTTTCCGATTTCCTCTTTTCAGCTGCAACGGCCAAAACCCAGTGATCGTTGAGCTCGCGGAGACTCTTCACTTATCCCAGAAGGCACTGGGAATATGCAAATGATCTCCTCAAGACTCTTCCCCTGGTTTTCCGATTTCCTCTTTTCAGCTGCAACGGCCAAAACCCAGTGATCGTTGAGCTCGCGGAGACTCTTCACTTATCCCAGAAGGCACTGGGAATATGCAAATGATCTCCTCAAGACTCTTCCCAGGGGTATAAATATCTCTAAGAAGATTGCCTTTTAGGATATAACATATAAATAAGTTGACAAATTTACAATGTCTGGGCTAATAACTTGTATAGAAGCGCACACACACTTACTCTCCTCAGCTCCAAAGTCCAGACTCCCTGTGTCTAACATCAGTAAAACAGGGGTGAGGATCCACATTTCCCTTTCAATGCTTCTAATGAAAAGCCAATTTTGTTAGTGGCAGGAGAAGTTACCTGCCAGATGGAGTATTTCCTTAGCCTTAAATAATATGCAACCCTTTCTTGAGGTTTAGACATGTAAAGGGTTCAGAATACACATGATTTCCTGGATGAGTAAGGTACATACGTCTCAATGCTTCGCTATTTTCCATGTACTGTTATTGCTCTGATCTTCCAGCGGAGCAGGGTCTCTGGCCTGCAGGTTTCCTTGTAGTATGGTAAGCTGGTCTCTAGCCAAGGTTTAAGCCAAGCCCAGGAGGACCGACGAAGGAACTATCCTGTGTTATAAGCACATGCAGCGAATTAATGGTCTGTACAGTCCTTTGTATTGTGGCTGTGGTTATCACCATACCTTTTGCTGGGCAATAAGGTTTTAGACCTATTCTGTGACTGCGGTGTTCATAAGTATCTATCACAATATCTATAATTCACTGTGGTTCATTAATGGTATTGGGGTGCAACAGGTTGTTCCACTGCAAATCTTGTTTGCCACATTCATACTGAAATTGGCCATTATAGACATATATCAGACACTCACTACGGTGATTACCTTTGTAGATCCCTTTCGATATCTATATTTCTTCTCATCTTATAGATAATTTCTAGATCTAGTCTGGTTCTTACCTAGAACTTTGATCCGGGGGCTTCTGTACCAACCCTGAGACCTTTGCTTTGGTATTCTCCATGGTGCTGTCCGGAGGGATGTAAGGGAAAAAGGGAATTAGACCTACCGGTAATTCTGTTTCCTGTAGTCCCTCAGGACAGCACCCTTAGTTCCCTCCCTTATGTTTGTCTTTAGGCTTGCATGGGATCGATCGGCAGATTGTTCATCCATCAGGTCATCGTGGCTCGAGATTAGGATGGAGCCGCTAAAGGGTCTTATATACACGTTTGTAAGGGCGTGTTTAGACCATTTCCATCCATCCTCGGTGGTACTTTGAAAAAAAACACTGGAGGGTGGAGGTGGAAGGGGCCTTTTAACCTCTCTCTGATCCTGTTCCACTATAGGGCAAGGAAGGACGTCCTCCATGGTGCTGTCCTGAGGGACTACAGGAAACAGAATTACCGGTAGGTCTAATTCCCTTTTTTTTGTGGTATGTTGGATTTGGGATCTTGCTGCTCTGTTAAATCTTTAGGCTATGATTTAATTAAACGTTACCGTACTTTTCAATGATATCCTCTAGACTGGATGAGTTAGTAATAACCAGGGCTGTGGAGTCAGTAAGCCAAACCTCCGACTCCTCAATTTCCATGACACCAGGACTCCTTAGTATTGCAAAGGTGATAATTTCATCACCTGTTTAAGCACAATACTAAGGAAATCCTGAAAGTATGACCTGTTGGTGAGTTTTGAGGACTATAGTTGAGAAACACTGGTCTAGACAGACTTATATGAGCAACAACTGACATCTCCCATCTCGGTAAAGTAATAGTTGTTTTCACTGAATACAAATTTTACCCGTGAATTTCTCTTATAAGAGATAGATATATAGATATATCTATTTATTACACACACACTCACACATAATTTCTTCTTTTCAGGGCTGTGGAGTCAGTGAGCCAAACCTACTCCTCAATTTCCAGGAACATAGTCTGTACATACCACGACTCTTGAGTGGCAGAGGAAGCATATATATTACTCGGTTTATCGACTTGATAAAGCATTTTGAGGATTTTAGATCTTGTAAGATTTTTATATATTATTCTTTTACCTTTTAGGCACCACAGAAGAGTCCTGGTTGAATTGCTGAAAGATCCGTCTGAAGAACTTGATTTTGTTGCAAATATCTTAAACCAGGACTCCAAAAACTATCATGCTTGGCAGCACAGGCAGTGGGTCATTCAGGTACTTTATTAGTGAGCAATGGAACAATTAGCCTTTAGGTCAGCAATCACATCTCATGGCCCTACAATTTTGCATAATATTTCTCTAAAAGGCATGATTAGTAACAAATGTTGTTTTGACCTTCATTAAGACTTTGTTTTATTCTTCATACATTTCATTTCCTAGGAGTTCAACTTATGGGATGGTGAATTACAGTACGTTGACCTTTTATTGGCAAGAGATCTCCGAAACAACTCTGCATGGAACCAAAGATACTTTATTATTTCTAATACGTCTGGGTATAGCAATCCCCAGATCCTAGAAAGAGAGGTCCAGTAAGTGAGACTTTATCCTGTTTTGGCTGCTATAAATACATAAAATATTTATAATTCTGAGCATTTCTGCTAAAGTCAAGTACAACTGGATTTTTCTGGTTGTTGATGCTGTAATTACTTAACAAAATAGTGGTATTCTGCAAGAGATGGCAATATGAAGGCTTATAGTAGGACTGTCCATCATTAGCTACATCCTCAAAGAGCACCGTCAGGGAAAAGTACAGATTAGAGGCAGACTATACCCTGACCGCTCCATCATTGCCCCTGCTGTATAGCATTAATATTTGTGTACTGTATAATACTATTACATGTTCACTGTTCTGTGGGCAAGATTTTTACAAAACTGACAGTGGATATATCTAAATATAATCCCTAAGAATTTGGGTTAACCCCCTGAATGAATACAGCCTGCAAAAGTTTGGCACACTGAGCCCCAGAGGAAAATAGTGTAGTGCTAGAATGATACTCATAATGATAAAAATGTACATTGTATTTATTCATGATTAGATAGTAGCTTATAGGTATATGATGACACCAATTATTAGAACTTCACCATCAAAAATCGTATATAAGGCATGCACACTTACTACAAAGCCCAAAAGAGGTGTTTTTTTTTTTTTTTGTGTTACATACATTGGCTGATGCAGGACCATATGCAGCTCCTAATAAAATGGAGAGATGTAATGTAGAAATGGACAACAATGTGTAACAGCCATGTAATGGTATTCAAAATAAAGAAAGTGTTCTCACACATAAGTCCGGGAATACAATCATTCAGTACAGGCAGTGTAAAGGACTGAGAGAGGGAGAGCAGAAAGGGCTCACTTCATAGTAACTGAGCATGGTAAAGTGCAAAATAGTGCCTGCCCATGTGGGAAGGTGCCAGGTGTACGCTTGTGACGTCACCCCAACGCATTTTTCGCTTATTGGGCTTCTTCGGGAGGCTGTGGGCAATATTGTAAAATATTCTTTGGTACAGTCATTGATCTCTGTATGATACAAAAGGCAGTATTAGTGAATATTTCTTTCATAAGACTTGAGAGGTCTATTGTGATATTACACTGAAATTTAAAGAAAAGTATTGGGGTCATTACAGGTTCTCCTCCTCTGTCGCCGACTTGGTAGTTCAGCCTCTGTTTTTTTAACCCCTTTACCCAATGCCCGGGCCAATTTTTACAATTCTGACCAATGTCCCTTTATGAGGTAATAACTCTGGAACGCTTCCATGGATCCCAGTGATTCTGACATTGTTTTCTCGTGACATATTGTACTTCATGTTAGTGGTAAAATTTAATTCATATAACTTGCGTTTATCTGTGAAAAAATGGAAATTTGGTGAAAATTCCACAATTTTCATGCCCTTAAATCACAGAGAGATGGCACACAAAAAAACTTAATAAGTAACATTTCACATATGTTTACTTTACATCAGCACAATTTTGGAACCCAAATTTATTTTTTTTTTTTTTTTTTTTTTTTTGGAAGTTATAAGGGTTAAAAGTTGACCAGCGATTTCTCATTTTTACAACACCATTTTCTTTTAGGGACCACATCACATTTGAAGTCACTTTGAGGGGTCATTATGGTAGAAAATACCCAAAAGTGACACCATTCTAAAAACTGCACCCCTCAAGGTGCTCAAAACCACATTCAAGAAGTTTATTAACCCTTCAGGTGCTTCACAGGAATTTTTTTTTTTTGAATGTTTTAAAAAAAAAAAAAAAAATAACTTTTTTTTCACAAAAATTACTTCAGGTCCAATTTTTTTTTTTTTTTTATTTTACAAAGGGTAACCGGAAATTGGACTGCAGAAGTTATTGTGCAATTTATCCTGAGTACGCTGATACCTGATATGTGGGGGGCAACCACTGTTTCGGCACATGGCAGAGCTCAGAAGGGAAGGAGCGCCGTTTGACTTTTTCAATGCAAAATTGGCTGGAACTCAGATCGAACGCCATGTCAGGTTTGGAGTGCTCTTTATGTGCCTAAACGGTGGAAGCCCTGCACAAATGACCCCATTTTGGAAACTAGACACCAACACCTCCCCCCCCCCCCCCCCCCCCAAAGGAACTTAACTAGATATGTGGTGAGAACTTTGAACCCCCAAGGGTGTCACAGAAGTTTATAACGTACAATTAAAAAATCATATTTTTTCCATAAACATTATCTTTTCACCCCCAATTTTATTTTCCCACGGGAAACTGGACCCCAAAAGTTATTGTGCAATTTGTCCTGAGTATGCTGATACCCCATATGTGGGGGTAAACCACTATTTGGGCGCATGGCAGAGCTCGGAAGGGAAGCAGCGCCATTTGACTTTTTTGGCTGGAATTGAGATCGGACGCCATGCCGCGTTTGGAAAGCACCTGATGTGCCTAAACGGTGGAAATCCCCTGCAAATGACACCATTTTGGAAACTAGACCCCCCCCCCCCCAAAGGAACTTGTATAGATGTGTGATGAGCACTTTGAACCCCCAAGTGCTTCACAAAAGTTTGTAATGTAGAGCCATAAAAATAAAAAAATCATATTTTTTTTTTCCACAAAAATGATATTACTCTGTTGCCTAATTGGGGGACACAGAACCTTGGGTGTTATGCTGCTGTCCACTAGGAGGCGACACTATGCATAATCTGAAAAAGATGAACTTTGGCTCCTCCTCTGCAGTATACACCCCTGGACGGCGTCAGCCTTCTCCAGTTTTTGCTTAGTGTCGCAAGGAGGCACACCTTTTTTTCTTCCGTTTTTTTTTCCTTTTTTTCACGGAAATACAGATGAAGAAAAGTGGGTCTCCAGCGAGACTCCCGGCATGGCTCCCTCCTCGGTCCCCTATTAGGGGTACCCGGTTGAGGTCGAGGTGGTTTTTTTCCCCATGTCGCTCCCTCCCCAGTCCCTCGGGTCCTGGTTCGAGGTCGAGACCCCCCCCTCCTTCCCCAACCCCTTTAAGGGGTTGAGGTTGAGGCGAGGATGAAGACCCCCTGACGGTGACAGACGCACCCTCCCTAATCCCCCGCAGGGGGTATTAGGTTGAGACGCCTCAGGTAGGGTCGAAGATCAGGCAGCACTCCGCAGCTTCCAGGGACCCCAGGCCGGCTGAGGGATCCTGTTGGGGCCGGGGGAGGGTGCGGACTGGATGGCACAGCAGAGACAGGGTTTTTCTGCGTCCCTGTCTCTGCAACAGCAGCGGCTCCATAGCGCTTCAGGGGCACCCCATACAAAAAACCGCTACCCCCACCGCTGTCCAGTCGACCATTCTGGGGGGGTCTGGTACAAATCCGCCCCCCCCCCCCACGGACTACCACGCCGCTCTGGAGCCCTCCTGGGCATCAGGCTTCTAATTTAGGCCGCGGCTTCGGCCTAGCAGAAGCCGCCGCCTTTTCCCCAGCCCGCCCCCCGGATGACCAAAATGACACACTGGAGTGTCATAGAAGGGGCGGATTGAGGCAGAAAGGGCGCGTTTTTACACAGCCCAGCGCGCCCTTTTCAGCTCTCCGCCCCCTCCTCCCTCTCCTCAGAGCCCCGGTGGCCATTTTTTCTGGATGAGATCCAGGAGAGGAGCATCACAGCGGTCTCCGGGGGGCACAGAACTTGGATCTGTCTGCGCTGGACCTAGGGGCACACCGGTGGGGTAAGCTCACAGCTGGGTTCTCATTACTCAGCTGTGAATCTATACTTCCTATAAGGCTTTCTGTGGGTTCCCTCTGCGTAGCCACCCCTGTACGATCCCTTATAGCCAGCCTCTGTGCACTATGCCGGGCTCAAGGAAGAGAACCAGGCAGGAATGTTTCTATGCATTCTGCACAGCCTGCAAAGCCACGCTCCCTAGTGGCAGCACGTATCCGCACTGCCGGGACTGCATCCAGAACTCTGGGTCAGAACCCCAGGGAGTCCCTACTGACGCTTCAGTGTCACAGGCCACGCCGGAATGGGCAACTCAGATGTCTCAGTCTATGTCACAGTCCATAGACAACCTAACTGCTACATTACTGCAAGCTCTGCAGAGTCGGGCCCCGGCTATGAACGGTACACAGCAAACGAACAGCTTGTCTCAGGAACATGCTGCTTCCGACTCTCACAGACGTAAGCGGACCCACAGGTCTCGATCACCTAAGTCGCACTATAGCACAAGGTCGTCCCCCTCTAGGGAGAGACAGCGTCATTCCAGGTCTCCTGGGCAGTCCCCTGCCACAGACAGACAGTGCAATTTACCACAGGGGTCCCCCACCACAGAAGACCCCCGCCCCAGGTCCCCCTCCAGGGATCACCTTAGCGAGGCACAGGATTCGGAGGGCATCTGTGACTCCGACTCAGATAATGAAACGGTCAGGTCCGTGGTACCTTCTCCCCCTAGCAATACAGCGCTAGTTGAGGACATAATTTCTGCCATCCATCGGGTGCTAAAAATTCCAGAGTCGCCCCCGGAAGTCCCAGAACATAGGATTTGCTTCGAAAGTGTTCAAAAACCACCTAAGGTCTTCCCTAATCACGATGAGTTTGAGAAAATACTTACCAAACAGTTTGCGCAGCCTGACAAAAAATTTGCTAATCGCAAATATTTGGAAGCGAAGTACCCCTTCCCACAGAAAGACACCAAACAATGGACAGATCCACCTGAAGTGGACCCTCCGGTTTCTAGGCTAGCAGCGCAGACTTTACTCTCTCTGCCGGATAGTTCAACCCTCAGGGACGCAGCAGACCGGCAAGTAGAACGCATGGCTCGTTCTATTGTTGAAGCGGCAGGCGCCTCTCTGGGCCCTGCATTTGCTTCAGTTTGGGCATCCAAGGCCATCCTGGCTTGGGCCAAAAAACTACAGGAGGGTCTTCAGGCTTCAAATCCTGAACACTCGGACCAAGCGGTCCAGATGGCAGTGGTAGCAGACTACATGATTCATGCAGCCCTGGATTCCGCCAGAGGTGTAGCGGGAATAGCATGTAACGCCATCACGATCCGACGCATCCTCTGGCTGCGAGAATGGAAAGCGGATGCGGCCTCAAAGAAGTCCCTCACGCGACTTCCGTATTTTACTGGAAGACTTTTCGGCGAAAAGTTGGACACCATGATAGCCAATGCCACTGGGGGTAAGAGTACCTCTCTCCCTCAACTAAAACCGAAACGCACGTTTAAACGAAGAAACCTGACGCGATTCCGATCCTATTGGAATTCCTCAGGCTGGTCCGTTTCGCGCCCAGTGCAAAACCGCAACCGTTCTCCACGCAGAGACAACCCACGGACGCAACAGCGACCGGACAGGGCTTGGCAGTCGAAAGCAGGCCAAGCGAAACCCAAGGGAGGAAAACCTCAGAACTTCACTTCATCATGACTCGAGACCTCCGGAAGACACCCCACCAGTAGGCGGCCGACTTTTACTCTTTCAGCAAGTCTGGCTGCCTATTACAGAAGACAGGTGGGTCAGGGAAATAGTGTCTTCCGGATACAAGATAGAGTTCACTTCTGTTCCACCGAACCCGTTCTTCCTTTCTGTTCCTCCAACACCACCAGAAAAGGCTCGTGTTTTCCACCAAGCGGTTTCCTCTCTCCTTCAATCAGGAGTTGTGGTGCCGGTTCCCGCGAACGAGAGATTCTGAGGATTCTACTCAAATTTGTTCGTAGTCCCCAAGAAAGGAGGCGGCGTCCGACCCATACTGGACCTAAAACAGCTCAACAATTACGTACGGGTCCGTCATTTCCGCATGGAGTCCCTCCGGTCCATCACTGCATCCATGGAGCAGGGAGAATACCTCGCCTCCATAGACATACAGGATGCGTATCTCCACATACCAATTGCTCCCGCCCACCAAAGGTTTCTCAGGTTCGCGGTCAACCAAAACCACTACCAGTTTGTCGCCCTTCCGTTCGGACTCGCCACGGCTCCAAGAACGTTCACCAAAGTCATGGCGGCCACCATGGACGTCCTGCGCTCAAGAGGCATCCTAGTCGTCCCGTACCTGGACGACATCCTCGTCAAGTCTCCCACTTTCAAAGACTGCGAGGTCAGTGTCTCAATCACTCTAGACACTCTGAGTCGCCTGGGATGGCTAGTCAACCTACAGAAATCGTCGACCATCCCAACTCGGACTCTAACATTCCTGGGTATGGTATTCGGCACCGCCAGGGGCCTGGTGCTCCTTCCCAAGGACAAGACACTGGCCATCCGTCTGGGAGTTCGCACACTCCTTCGCAGTCCTCCTCGATCTCTCCGGTTTGCCATGAGAGTCCTCGGCCGGATGGCAGCAGCAATAGAGGCAGTGCCATTTGCCCAGTTTCACCTCGGGGTCCTTCAACTAGCCATACTCAGATCTTGGGACAGGAACCCCTTCTCCCTCGACAGGGTGTTCAGGTTGACGTCATCAACCAGGAGGTCCCTGCATTGGTGGCTCAAACCAACCTCGCTTACACGAGGGAAGCCATTCCTCTCAGGACAATGGAAGATCCTGACTACAGATGCAAGCCTGACAGGCTGGGGGGCGGTGCACCTACATCACAGGGCAAGTGGTCACCGAGGGAAGTGACATTGCCCATCAATGTTCTGGAAATCAGGGCCATTCCCTTGGCACTGAGAGCCTTTCATCACTTGCTTGCAGCCTCGCACATACGGATACAGACGGACAATGCCACAGCTGTGGCATACGTGAACCACCAAGGCGGGACCCGCAGCGCCCAGGCGATGAGAGAAGTGGCTCATATCCTCCGCTGGGCGGAAGACACAAGGTCGGTACTTTCTGCGGTACACATTCCGGGTGTAGAAAACTGGGAAGCCGACTTCCTAAGCAGGCAAGGAATGGACTCGGGGGAGTGGTCTCTCCATCCCGAGATTTTTTACCAGATCTGTCAACGCTGGGGAACCCCGAATGTGGACCTAATGGCATCCCATCTCTATACCAAGGTTCCCAATTTCATGGCCAGGACAAACGACCCGCGGTCGCTCAGAGCGGATGCCCTGGTCCAGGACTGGTCCCAGTTCCGACTCCTGTACATTTTTCCACCCCTCCCCCTAATCGCCAGGGTCGTGAGGAAGATCAAGCAAGAGGGAGTTCCGACCATCCTCATCGCGCCAGACTGGCCCAGACGTACTTGGTACGCCGACATCGTCCAACTTACGGCAGACGCCCCCTGGCGTCTACCCGACCGTCACGACCTTCTGTCTCAAGGTCCGTTCTTCCACCAGAATTCAGGGGCTCTCAATTTGACGGCATGGCCCTTGAAACCTGGATTCTAACCCTGGCAGGTTTTTCACCGGCAGTCATTACAACTATGATCAGGGCAAGGAAGCCTGCCTCCGCCAAGCTCTATTATCGTACCTGGAGAGCTTTCTTTTCTTGGTGCGAATCTCATGGACAAGTCCCACTCCCTTATTCCCTCCCGAAGGTACTAGGTTTTCTTCAATCGGGCCTAGATGCTAAGCTATCCTTAAGTTCGCTTAAGAGTCAGGTGTCAGCGCTTTCAGTCCTTTTTCAAAAGCGCATTGCTATTAAACCGCAAGTAAGGACTTTCATCCAGGGAGTTTCCCGATTGGTTCCTACCTACAAACGTCCGCTGGATACGTGGGACCTCAATCTGGTCCTGACAGCATTGCAAGCTCCACCCTTCGAACCTCTTAGAGGAGTTCCACTCTCCATTCTGTCTCAGAAAGTGGTTTTTCTAGTGGCGATCACCTCGTTACGCAGAGTGTCGGAATTGTCAGCACTTTCCTTCAGACGGCCTTTCCTAGCCTTTCACCAGGACAAGGTGGTTCTCCGCACGGTACCATCCTTCCTTCCGAAGGTTGTGTCCAACTTTCACCTTTAATGAAGAGATTTCACTGCCTTCCCTTTGCCCGGTTCCGGTTCTTAGAGTGGAGAAGGCTCTGCATACGCTTGACCTCGTCAGAGCATTGCGAATTTACGTGTCCAGGACTGCACCTTTCCGGAAATCTGATTCCCTCTTCGTTCTTCCGGAAGATAGTCGCAAGGGGTTGCCGGCTTCCAAGGCTACCCTTGCCAGGTGGATCAGGTCCACCATACATGAGGCCTACCGACTTAACAGTTCCCCTCTTCCGGCCGGTATCACGGCACACTCTACACGGGCAGTAGGGGCTTCCTGAGCCATTCGGCATCAGGCTTTGGCACAACAAGTGTGCAAGGCGGCCACTTGGACTAGCCTACACACGTTTACGAAACACTACAGTGTTCATACCCAGTCCTCAGCGGATGCGAGCCTGGGTAGACTGGTTCTGCAGGCGGCAGTACCCCAAGTCTAGGGGACTGTCAGTACAATATTCGTCCACTGCTTCCCACCCAGGGACTGCTTTGGGACGTCCCAAGGTTCTGTGTCCCCCAATTAGGCGACAGAGTAAAGGAGATTTTTGTGTACTCACCGTAAAATCTTTCTCTTAGCCTTTAATTGGGGGACACAGCTCCCACCCTGTTGCCCTTACGGGCCGTTGTTTCCTGTTGAGTTCTCATATTGTTCTTTGAGCTCGTACATAGTAGCCTTCTTACAGGCATGGTTGTTATTTGGTTACGTTCCTCCTTATGCTTTGGCACAAAACTGGAGAAGGCTGACGCCGTCCAGGGGTGTATACTGCAGAGGAGGAGCCAAAGTTAATCTTTTTCAGATTATGCATAGTGTCGCCTCCTAGTGGACAGCAGCATAACACCCAAGGTTCTGTGTCCCCCAATTAAAGGCTAAGAGAAATTTTACGGTGAGTACACAATCTCCTTTTTTGCCTCCAATTTTTTATTTTCCCAAGGGTAACAGGATAAATTGGACCCCAAAAGTTATTCTGCAATTTATCCTGAGTAGGCTGATGCCCCATATGTGGGGGTAAACCATTGTTTGGGCGCATGGCAGAACTTGGAAGGGAAGGAGCACGTTTGACTTTTTCAACGCAGAATTGGCTGGAATTGAGATCAGACGCCATGTTGTGTTTTGGAGAGCCCCTGATGGGCCTAAACAGTGGAACCGCGCCCATCCCCCCAAATTATAACTCCAACCCTAACCCCAACAAACCCCTAACGGGAAAATGGAAATATATATTTTTTATTATTATTTTTCCCTAACTAAGAGGGTGATAAAGGGGGGTTTGATTTACTATTTATGGCTGGTTTTTATGTTTGGCAGCTGTCATACGCTAAAAGACGCTTTTTATTGTAAAAAATAGTTTTTGCATCACCACATTTTGAGAGCTATAATTTTTCCATATTTTGACCCACCGAGTCTTGTGAGGTCTTGTTTTTTGCGGGACGAGTTGACGTTTTTATTGGTACCATTTTCGGGCACGTGACCTTTTTTGATCGCTTTTTATTCCGATTTTTGGGACGCAGAATGAACAAAAAAACAGCATTTCATTTCTTTTGGAGGGTGCATTTCCACCTTTCCGTGTGCGGTAAAATTGATAAAACAGTTTTATTCTTCGGGTCAGTACGATTACAGCGATACCTCATTAACCCCTTCATGACCAAGCCTATTTTGACCTTAATGACCAGGCCATTTTTTGCAATTCTGACCAGTGTCCCTTTATGAGGTAATAACTCAGGAACGCTTCAACGAATCCTAGCGATTCTGAGATTGTTTTTTTCGTGACATATTGGGCTTCATGTTAATGTTAAATTTAGGTTGTTAATTTTATCGTTTATTTGTCAAAAAATCAGAAATTTGGTGAAAATTTAGAAAATTTTGCAATTTTCAAATTTTGAATTTTTATTCTGTTAAACCAGAGTTATGTGACACACAAAATAGTTAATAAATAACATTTCCCATATGTCTACTTTACATCAGCACAGTTTTGGAAACAAAATATTTTTTTGTTAGGAAGTTATAAGGGTTAAAAGTTGACCAGCGATTTCTCGTTTTTACAATAAAATTTACAAAACCATTTTTTTTTAGGGACCACCTCACATTTGAAGTCACTTTGAGGGGTCTATATGGCAGAAAATACCCAAAAGTTACACCATTCTAAAAACTGCACCCCTCAAGCTACTCAAAACTGCATTCAAGAAGATTATTAACCCTTCAGGTGTTTCACAGGGTGACAGGACAATTGTGTACAAGATAATTGTGTACGGACTATTGTGTACAGGCCAATTGTGTACAAGGCAATTGTGTACAAGGCGATTGTCCTTGTACACAATTGTCCTTGTACACAATTGTCCTTGTACACAATTGTCCTTGGACACAATTGTCCTTGGACACAATTGGCCTGTACACAATTTTCTGTACACAATTGTCCGTACACAATTATCTTGTACACAATTGTCATGGAACCGTTTCACAGGAACTAAAGCAATGTGGAAAGAAAAAATGGACATTTTAATTTTTCCAACAGAAATTTTCTTTTAGCATCAATTTTTTCATTTTCACATGGGAAACAGGATAAAATGGATCCTAAAATTTGTTGGGCAATTTCCCCTGAGTACACTGATACCTCATATGTGGTCATAAACCACTTTTTGGGCGCACGGCTCAGAAGGGAAGGAGCGCCATTTGACTTTTTGAATGGAAAATATGCTGGAATATTTAGCGGTTGCCATGTCGTGTTTGGAGAGCCCCTGTGTGCATAAACATTGGAGCTCCTCCACAAGTGACCCCATTTTGGAAACTAGACCCCCCAAGGAACTTATCTAGATGCATAGTGATCACTTTGAACCCCCAGGTGCTTCACAAATTGATCTGTAAAAAAAAAAATATTTTTTTTTCACAAAAATTTTCTTTTAGCCTCAGTTTTTTCATTTTCACATGGGCAACAGGATAAAATGGATCCTAAAATTTGTTGAGCAATTTCTCCTGAGTGCACAGATACCTCATATGTGGTCATAAACCACTGTTTGGGTGCACGGCAGGGCCCGGAAGGCAAGGAGCACCATTTGACTTTTTGAATGGAAAATTAGCTCCAATCGTTATCGGACACCATGTCGCATTTGGAGAGCCCCTGTGCACCTAAACATTGGAGCTCCCCCACAAGTGACCCCATTTTGGAAACTAGACCCCCTAAGGAACTTATCTAGATGTGTAGGGAGCACTTTGAACCCCCAAGTGCTTCACAAAAGTTTATAACACAGAGCAGTGAAAATAAAAAATAATTTTTTTTTCCTCAAAAATGATTTTTAGCACACTATTTTTAATTTTCACAAGGCTAACAGGAGAAATTGGACCACAAATCTTGTTGTCCAGTTTGTCCTGAGTACGCTGGTACCCCATATGTGGGGGGGAACCACTGTTTGGGCACACGGCAGGGCTCAGAAGGGAAGGAGCGCCATTTGACTTTTTGAAATGCAAATTACTTCCAATCGTTAGCGGACACCATGTTGTGTTTGGAGAGCCCCTGTGTGCCTAAACATTGGAGCTCCCCCAGAAATGACCCCATTTTGGAAACTAGACCCCCTAAGGAACTTATCTAGATGTGTAGTGAGCACCTTGAACCCTCAAGTGCTTCACAAAAGTTTGACGCAGAACCGTGAAAATAAAAAAAAAAATTTTTTCCCTCAAAAAATTATTTTTTAGTGCGCAATTTTTTATTTTCACAAGGGTACCAGGATAAATTGGACCCCAAAATTTGTTGTCCAGTTTGTCCTGAGTACGCTGGTACCCCACATGTGGGGGGGAACCACTGTTTGGGCACACGTCGGGGCTCGGAAGGGAAGTAGTGATATTTTGAAATGCTGACTTTGATGGAATGGTCTGCGGGTGTCATGTTACATTTGCAGAGCCCCTGATGTACCTAAACTGTGGAACCCCCCCACAAGTGACCCCATTTTGGAGACTAGACCCCCCAAGGAACTTATCTAGATGTGTGGTGAGCACCTTGAACCCCCAAGTGCTTCACAGAAGTTTATAATGCAGAGACGTGAAAATAAAAAATATTTTCTTTTCCTCAAAAAAAATGATTTTTAGCCAGCAATTTTTTTTTTCACAAGGGTAGCAGGATAAATTGGACCCCAAAAGTTGTTGTACAGTTTGTCCTGAGTACGCTGGTGCCCCATATATGGGGGGGAACTATTGTTTGGGCACACGTAAGGGCTCGGAATGGAAGTAGTGGCGTTTTGAAATGCAGACTTTGATGGAATGGTCTGCGGTCGTCATTACGTTTGCAGAGCCCCTGATGTGCCTAAACAATAGAAACCCCCCACAAGTGACCCCATTTTGGAAACTAGACCTCCCAAGTAACTTATCTAGATGCCTGGTGAGCACTTTGGACCCCCAAGTGCTTCACAAAAGTTTATAACGCAGAGACGTGAAAATTAAAAAAAAAAAAATTTTTCCACAAAAATATTTTTTTAGCCCCCAATTTTTTATTTTTCCAAGGGTATCAGGAGAAATTAGACCCCCAAAGTTGTTGTGCAATTTTTCCTGAGTACGCTGATACCCCATATGTTGGGGTAAACCACTGTTTGGGCACACGTCGGGGCTTGGAAGGGAGGAAGCACCGTTTAACTTTTTGAACGCAAAATTGGCTGGAATCAGTGGTTGCACCATGTCGCGTTTGGTGACCCCCTGATGTGCCTAAACAGTGGAAACCCCTCAATTCTAACTCCAGCCCTAACCCCAACAAACCCCTAACCACAGCCCTAACCCCAACACATCCCTAACCATAACCCTAACCCCAACAGACCCCGAACCCTAATTCCAACCCTAACCCTCTTTCCAACCCTAACCCTCTTTCCAACCCTAACCCTCTTTCCAACCCTAACCCTCTTTCCAACCCTAACCCTCTTTCCAACCCTAACCCTCTTTCCAACCCTAACCCTCTTTCCAACCCTAACCCTCTTTCCAACCCTAACCCTCTTTCCAACCCTAACCCTCTTTCCAACCCTAACCCTCTTTCCAACCCTAACCCTCTTTCCAACCCTAACCCTCTTTCCAACCCTAACCCTCTTTCCAACCCTAACCCTCTTTCCAACCCTAACCCTCTTTCCAACCCTAACCCTCTTTCCAACCCTAACCCTCTTTCCAACCCTAACCCTCTTTCCAACCCTAACCCTCTTTCCAACCCTAACCCTCTTTCCAACCCTAACCCTCTTTCCAACCCTAACCCTCTTTCCAACCCTAACCCTCTTTCCAACCCTAACCCTCTTTCCAACCCTAACCCTCTTTCCAACCCTAACCCTCTTTCCAACCCTAACCCTCTTTCCAACCCTAACCCTCTTTCCAACCCTAACCCTCTTTCCAACCCTAACCCTCTTTCCAACCCTAACCCTCTTTCCAACCCTAACCCTCTTTCCAACCCTAACCCTCTTTCCAACCCTAACCCTCTTTCCAACCCTAACCCTCTTTCCAACCCTAACCCTCTTTCCAACCCTAACCCTCTTTCCAACCCTAACCCTCTTTCCAACCCTAACCCTCTTTCCAACCCTAACCCTCTTTCCAACCCTAACCCTCTTTCCAACCCTAACCCTCTTTCCAACCCTAACCCTCTTTCCAACCCTAACCCTCTTTCCAACCCTAACCCTCTTTCCAACCCTAACCCTCTTTCCAACCCTAACCCTCTTTCCAACCCTAACCCTCTTTCCAACCCTAACCCTCTTTCCAACCCTAACCCTCTTTCCAACCCTAACCCTCTTTCCAACCCTAACCCTCTTTCCAACCCTAACCCTCTTTCCAACCCTAACCCTCTTTCCAACCCTAACCCTCTTTCCAACCCTAACCCTCTTTCCAACCCTAACCCTCTTTCCAACCCTAACCCTCTTTCCAACCCTAACCCTCTTTCCAACCCTAACCCTCTTTCCAACCCTAACCCTCTTTCCAACCCTAACCCTCTTTCCAACCCTAACCCTCTTTCCAACCCTAACCCTCTTTCCAACCCTAACCCTCTTTCCAACCCTAACCCTCTTTCCAACCCTAACCCTCTTTCCAACCCTAACCCTCTTTCCAACCCTAACCCTCTTTCCAACCCTAACCCTCTTTCCAACCCTAACCCTCTTTCCAACCCTAACCCTCTTTCCAACCCTAACCCTCTTTCCAACCCTAACCCTCTTTCCAACCCTAACCCTCTTTCCAACCCTAACCCTCTTTCCAACCCTAACCCTCTTTCCAACCCTAACCCTCTTTCCAACCCTAACCCTCTTTCCAACCCTAACCCTCTTTCCAACCCTAACCCTCTTTCCAACCCTAACCCTCTTTCCAACCCTAACCCTCTTTCCAACCCTAACCCTCTTTCCAACCCTAACCCTCTTTCCAACCCTAACCCTCTTTCCAACCCTAACCCTCTTTCCAACCCTAACCCTCTTTCCAACCCTAACCCTCTTTCCAACCCTAACCCTCTTTCCAACCCTAACCCTCTTTCCAACCCTAACCCTCTTTCCAACCCTAACCCTCTTTCCAACCCTAACCCTCTTTCCAACCCTAACCCTCTTTCCAACCCTAACCCTCTTTCCAACCCTAACCCTCTTTCCAACCCTAACCCTCTTTCCAACCCTAACCCTCTTTCCAACCCTAACCCTCTTTCCAACCCTAACCCTCTTTCCAACCCTAACCCTCTTTCCAACCCTAACCCTCTTTCCAACCCTAACCCTCTTTCCAACCCTAACCCTCTTTCCAACCCTAACCCTCTTTCCAACCCTAACCCTCTTTCCAACCCTAACCCTCTTTCCAACCCTAACCCTCTTTCCAACCCTAACCCTCTTTCCAACCCTAACCCTCTTTCCAACCCTAACCCTCTTTCCAACCCTAACCCTCTTTCCAACCCTAACCCTCTTTCCAACCCTAACCCTCTTTCCAACCCTAACCCTCTTTCCAACCCTAACCCTCTTTCCAACCCTAACCCTCTTTCCAACCCTAACCCTCTTTCCAACCCTAACCCTCTTTCCAACCCTAACCCTCTTTCCAACCCTAACCCTCTTTCCAACCCTAACCCTCTTTCCAACCCTAACCCTCTTTCCAACCCTAACCCTCTTTCCAACCCTAACCCTCTTTCCAACCCTAACCCTCTTTCCAACCCTAACCCTCTTTCCAACCCTAACCCTCTTTCCAACCCTAACCCTCTTTCCAACCCTAACCCTCTTTCCAACCCTAACCCTCTTTCCAACCCTAACCCTCTTTCCAACCCTAACCCTCTTTCCAACCCTAACCCTCTTTCCAACCCTAACCCTCTTTCCAACCCTAACCCTCTTTCCAACCCTAACCCTCTTTCCAACCCTAACCCTCTTTCCAACCCTAACCCTCTTTCCAACCCTAACCCTCTTTCCAACCCTAACCCTCTTTCCAACCCTAACCCTCTTTCCAACCCTAACCCTCTTTCCAACCCTAACCCTCTTTCCAACCCTAACCCTCTTTCCAACCCTAACCCTCTTTCCAACCCTAACCCTCTTTGAAAAATAAAAATATTTTCTTTATTTTATTAGTACTGCCTACCTATGGGGGTGATAATCGGGGGGTTTATTTACTTTTTCTTTCATTTTGATCACTGTGAGAGTGATCAAAATGAAAGAATGGAATCTGCAGCCGGCAGATTCGGGCGGGCGCACTGCGCATGCGCCCGCCATTTTCAAAGATGGCGGCGCCCATCATCCGGAACCGAGGGACACCGGGAGGGACGGGGGGACTCAGGAGGTACCGGGGGGGGTGAGGGGGGGATCGGAGGCTGGCGGGGAGCAGAGGGAATGGGAGGGGGGCAGATTATGACAGCGGCGGCAGATCGCCGCTGTCATTCAGTTGCGGGGGGGCAATCGCCGGTGGGGGGGGGGGGTGGAATTGGTGTCTCCAGCCATGTCCGATGCTACAGCAGCGTCGGACATGGCTGGATTGTAATATTTCATCAATTTTCATTGATGAAATATTACTATCGCTCTGATTGGCTGTTTCACTTTTAACAGCCAATCAGAGCGATCGTAGCCACGTGGGGGCGAAGCCACGCCCCCTGTGGTGAATTACAAAGCCCCCTGTATCTGCGGGTCGGGTGACCTTTCAGTGACCCCGGTCACCCGACCCCCAAGGGGGCTTTGAAGTCATGACGCCACATAGGCGTCACTGGTCAGATTTGAACCAGGTTTCATGACGCCTATGTGGCGTCATTGGTCGTGAAGGGGTTAATGTTTTCTTTATGTTGTGGCGCTTTTATGCAATGAAAACAATTTTATATAAATAATAATTTTTGCATCCCATTATTCTGCGAGCTATAACTTTGTTTTCGCCGATGACGCTGTATGGTGGCGGCTCATTTTTTGCAGGACAAGATGACGTTTTCAGCGGTGCCATGTTTGTATACATTTTTTTTGATCGCGCGTTATTGCACTTTGTTCAGGGGCATGATGGTAAAGCATTGTTTTTTTGCTTTGTTTTTCATTTTTATTTTTTAAGGGGTTCCCTAAAGGGGTTAACTAGTGGGACAGTTTTATAGGGATGGTCGTTACGGACGCAGCGATACTAATTGTGTTATTTTTTTGAAGAAAAAAAAAAAGAATTTTAGTGAATTATTTTTTAAATTTAGTGGGTTTTTTTTATAAATTATTTTAAAGTGTGTGTGTGTGTGTGTGTGTGTATATAATATATAATATATATTATTGTGGTGTAGTTACCACTATGTCAGCTAGGGGGCGCTGTGGGTGTCCCAGGACGGGTGTACAGGCACATTCAGTGTGGTAACAGGAGCAGGGTCCTAAATGACCATTATGGGTCTCAAGGTGGGTGGCCTTGGGATGCAGGCTCCAGGGTGTATTGATCAGCAGAGGTAATGCTGATCTTTCTGTTACACTGTGTCAGGGAACCTGTGTGTCTATACAACCTTTAGTGATGTCATGGCCATGTGATCACCTGTGGGTGTGGTTACAGGGCTATGTAATTGAGGTGTTTGGCACATGTGATAGTGTGGAGGGAGTCTGTCTGAGTGTGGACAGACTTCCCTGTGTCCAGGTGGGACACTACAGAGAGTGGCCTGTGTGCTAAGGAAGGAGAAGCCTTCCTGGGTCTGCGGCTGCTCTGGACATCGCCCTGGCCTATGTATATTAGTTGTATATGGGGAGGACTACACCTCCCAGCATGAGCTGAGACTCTCGGTCCGAGTCTGAAGCCACGGACGTTTATGTTCTTTTGTGCCTAAGCTAGAGGCTATTTTGGTGATATGCTGAGTTATGGTTTATGGAGCAAATAAACCTCATGAACTTTGGGAAGAACCTGCCTCATGATTGTCTCCCGCTGCACCTGAGCGAGTCACATCCCTAATAAATATATATATATATATATATATATATATATATATATATATACACTCACTGGCCACTTTATTAGGTACACCTGTCCAACTGTGTGTTAAGACTTAATTTCTAATCAGCCAATCACATGGCGGCAACTCAGTGCATTTAGGCATGTAGACATGGTCAAGACAATCTCCTGCAGTTCAAACCGAGCATCAGTATGGGGAAGAAAGGTGATTTGAGTGCCTTTGAACGTGGCATGATTGTTGGTGCCAGAAGGGCTGGTCTGAGAATTTCAGAAACTGCTGATCTACTGGGATTTTCACGCACAACCATCTCTAGGGTTTACAGAGAATGGTCCGAAAAAGAAAAAAAATCCAGTGAGCGGCAGTTCTGTGGCCGGAAATGCCATGTTGATGCCAGAGGTCAGAGGAGAATGGGCAGACTGGTTCGAGCTGATAGAAAGGCAACAGTGACTCAAATTGCCACCCGTTACAACCAAGGTAGGCAGAAGAGCATCTCTGAACGCACAGTGCGTCGAACTTTGAGGCAGATGGGCTACAGCAGCAGAAGACCACACTGGGTACCACTCCTCTCAGCTAAGAACAGGAAACTGAGGCTACAATTTGCACAAGCTCATCGAAATTGGACAGTAGAAGATTGGAAAAACGTTGCCTGGTCTGATGAGTCTCGATTTCTGCTGTGACATTGGGATGGTAGGGTCAGAATTTGGCGTAAACAACATGAAAGCATGGATCCATCCTGCCTTGTATCAATGGTTCAGGCTGGTGGTGGTGGTGTCATGGTGTGGGGAATTTTTTCTGGGCACTCTTTGGGCCCCTTGGTACCAATTGAGCATCGTTGCAACGCCACAGCCTACCTGAGTATTGTTGCTGACCATGTCCATCCCTTTATGACCACAATGTACCCAACATCTGATGGCTACTTTCAGCAGGATAATGCGCCATGTCATAAAGCTCGAATCATCTCAGATTGGTTTCTTGAACATGACAATGAGTTTACTGTACTCAAATGGCCTCCTCAGTCACCAGATCTCAATCCAATAGAGCATCTTTGGGATGTGGTGGAACGGGAGATTCGCATCAGGGATGTGCAGCCGACAAATCTGCGCCAACTGTGTGATGCCATCATGTCAATATGGTCCAAAATCTCTGAGGAATGCTTCCAGCACCTTGTTGAATCTCTGCCACGAAGAATTGAGGCAGTTCTGAAGGCAAAAGGGGGTCCAACCCCTTACTAGCATGGTGTACCTAATAAAGTGGCCAGTGAGTGTGTGTGTGTGTGTATATATATATATATATATATATATATATATATATATATATATATATATATATATATATATATATATAAAATTTTACTTATTTTGTCCTAGTGTGGGACATCACTGTAATGTGTCAGATCGCTGATCTGACACTTTGCAGTGTAGTGTCAGATTAGCGATCTGACACAGGCACTGCAGCAGGCTTCCTTGGTGCCTGCTCTCTGCAGGCACTGAGGAAGCCGCCTCACTGAAGGCCTCCACAGCCATCTTGGGTCCTGGAGCCTGCAGGGAAGGAGACCCTCAGAGCAGCGCAGCCCCCTCCCTGCTGATGCTTCTCTAATTCCCCGGTACACTGTGATCATGTTTGATCGCAGTGTGCCAGGGGTTAATGTGCCGGAGGCAGTCCGTGACTGCTCCTGACACATAGCTGACACCCGGCCACGATCAGCGGCACTCCCCCCCCCCCCCCCCCCCCCAGGCCCGGATACCGTGGACGGGATAGTGCGTCTCATGTCGGAAAGGGGTTAAACTGGCTGATGGAGTAGCACATGATCATACCTGTCTATCAACCTATGGGTATTCCAATAAGGCACCCGCTGGTGGTACCAGGACCACCAGCGGGACACTGCTGGGACCCCCCCGCTGCTGATGGGCCCCCTCCGTCACAGCCGGCAGGAAAGACCGTGGCTTGCGGCCTGTGCACAAGCCGCGGTCTTTCCTGCTGGTTGGCTGCTGCCAGGACCCCCGCCGCCCTTACTCACTCACATGTACACGTACTCACATGTACACGTACTCACATGTACACGTACGCACACGCATACTCGCACGCGTGGTCGCGTAGGCGCGCGCGCTGGCGTACGCACGTGCTCACTCGCACGCACTCTCACGCACGTACGTACTCTCGCTCGCACACTAGAGGTGTGCCCGATGCTATCGCATCGGGAGGGAAGTATGTGTGTATGTCCAGGATTGGCATCTGCACCGTCGCAGCTACAGCCACAAAATTTGGTAGTCATATGTCTGGACCCCGAGAGCGTCATAGGCTATGTTGTGAGGCAAAATTTTAACCCCGTGCGTTCCAATTCACCAAACAATTTTGCCCCTATCTACATAGTGGGGGGGAAAAAGTGAAAGGAAAAGTGTTGGAGGCAAATTGACAGCTGCCAGATGTGAACAAGGGGGACTTAAAGAATGAGAGCGATGGCACCAAAGAGTATATACCGTACAGTTGCTAAGGTGGGGCCCTGACATGGGATACTCGCCACACACGGAGATATGAACACACACACAAAGTGCGCCACACACTACCACGTGCTTCAACACATATACCACCCTCAGCACACATTTCTCTACACATACACCAACCTCACCACATAAAAGTCGAAACACAAAACTCGCCACTCAAAACTCGCCACGCTGTGCCAGAGCTGTTTTAAAAGATGAAAAATGAGCTGTGATTGGTTGCTATCAGTTGTGGTAACTGAGGTCTATTATTCTTATCATTTCTATGGTGTTATCGTCCTTCTGTAAAGCTGGAAATAACGCAATTTATTACCGTGCCAACACAGACCCCACTCTGACACAGACTGCAGGGGAGCCCAGTATCACACAGGATAGGATTAGATACACAGCTCAGCAGTCAGTATCACACAGGATAGGATTAGATACACAGCTCAGCAGTCAGTATCACACAGGAGAGGATTAGATACACAGCTCAACAGTCAGTATCACACAGGATAGGAATAGATACGCAGCGCAGCACACAGTATCGGATTAGACACATGGCTCAGCAGGCAGTATCACACAGGAGAGGATTAGATACACGGCTCAGCAGGCAGTATCACACATGATAGGATTAGATACACAGCTCAGCAATCTGTATCACACAGGATAGGATTAGATACACAGCTCAGCACACAGTATCACACAGGATAGTATTAGATACACGGCTCAGCAGACAATATCACACAGGATAGGATTAGATGCACTGTTTTTATGTGCAATATAATCATTATAATTTGTTGTAACTAACCACAGTTGGTTACTATGCCCAGGCAATGCTGGGCTCTTCAGCTAGTTATTTTATAAATAAGTAATACACATGGCCATAAGAGACTTTGTAATATATTTTACTTTTCTCCTCCTGGATTGATCTTTCACTTTCAAATTTCGCAATTCTGAGGTAAAATGTATGTGTATTCAGAGAAGACAGATATTTACATTGCTGAGATAGATGAGTTTCTACTGATTATAATATATACAGTGTCAGACCAAAAGTTTGGACACACCTTCTCATTCAAAGAGTTTTCTTTATTTTCATGACTATGAAAATTGTAGATTCACTCTGAAGGCATTAAAACTATGAATTAACACATGTGGAATTATATAATTAACAAAAAAGTGTGAAACAACTGAAAATATGTCTTATATTCTAGGTTGTTCAAAGTAGCCACCTTTTGCTTTGATTACTGCTTTGCACACGCTTGGCATTCTCTTGATGAGCTTCAAGAGGTAGTCACTGGAAATGGTCTTCCAACAGTCTTGAAGGCATTCCCAGAGATGCTTAGCACTTGTTGGCCCTTTTGCTTTCACTCTGCGGTCCAGCTCACCCCAAAGCATCTCGATTGGGTTCAGGTCTGGTGACTGTGGAGGCCAGGTCATCTGGCGTAGCATCCCATCACACTCCTGCTTGGTCAAATAGCCCTTACACAGCCTGGAGGTGTGTTTGGGGTCACTGTCCTGTTGAAAATTAAATGATGGTCCAACTAAACGCAAACCGGATGGAACAGCATGCCGCTGCAAGATGCTGTGGTAGCCATGCTGGTTCAGTATGCCTTCAATTTTGAATAAATGCCCAACAGTGTCACCAGAAAATCACCCCCACACCATCACACGTCCTCCACCATGCTTCACCGTGGGAACCAGGCATGTAGAGTCCATCCGTTCACCTTTTCTGCGTTGCACAAAGACACGGTGGTTGGAACCAAAGATCTCAAATTTGGACTCATCAGACCAAAGCACAGATTTCCACTGGTCTAATATCCATTCCTTGTGTTCTTTAGCCCCATCAAGTCTCTTCTGCTTGTTGCCTGTCCTTAGCAGTGGTTTCCTAGCAGCTATTTTACCATGAAGGCCTGCTGCACAAAGTCTCCTCTTAACAGTTGTTGTAGAGATGTGTCTGCTGCTAGAACTGTGTGGCAATGACCTGGTCTCTGATCTGAGCTGCCTTTAACCTGTGATTTTTGAGGCTGGTGACTCGGATGAACTTATCCTCTGCATCAGAGGTGACTCCTGGTCTTCCTTTCCTGGGGCGGTCCTCATGTGAGCCAGTTTCTTTGTAGCGCTTGATGGTTTTTGCCACTGCCCTTGGGGACACTTTCAAAGTTTTCCCAATTTTTCGGACTGACTAACCTTTATTTCTTAAAGTAATGATGGCCACTCGTTTTTCTTTACTTAGCTACTTTTTTCTTGCCATAAGTCTTAGTTCTTGGGTGGTGTGAACAGGGCCTTACTGACCTGTTCATTTTCTGTGCATGTGTTCTGAATCTATTGATTTCTTGCTTATGCAAGCTTTGGGAGATCCCCTGCCTCTCTCCTTTGGGACATGCACATAGAAAGCCATTTTGCCCAGCGAGCCCATACCGGGCAGCACCTTTCTGAACCCTGCTCATGAAGGTATTGTTCACATGTTCAGGTTTTAAATATATTAGATAGTACTGCTCTGAGAAGGGTATACCGTGACGTGGTGGAGTGGTTTAGCGTACATTTTTTTGCAAAAAAAAAAAGTATCAACAAAATACCCTGGTTTTGTTAACATCTTTTACTAGCACTTGCCGCTTACTGTTAGATATATTTTACAACAGAGTATTTATGCACGTTTGTCATACTGTGTTTTTTCTGTCTTGGTTCTTGGGTGGTGTGAACAGGGCCTTACTGACCTGTTCATTTTCTGTGCATGTGTCATGTGTTCTGAATTTTTTTTGCCATAATACAAATTCTAACAGTCTCTTCAGTAGGACTATCAGCTGTGTATCCACCAGACTTCCGCACAACACAGCTGATGGTCCTGACTAACAACCGCATTTATAAGGCACTTATGAAACCTGACAGAGCACACCTGTGAAGTGAAAACCATTTCCGGTGACTACCTCTTGAAGCTCATCAAGAGAATGCCAAGAGTGTGCAAAGCAGTACTCAAAGCAAAAGGTGGCTACTTTGAAGAACCTAGAATATAAGACATATTTTCAGTTGTTTCACACTCTTTTGTTAATTATATAATTCCACATGTGCTAATTCATAGTTTTGATGCCTTCAGAGTGAATCTACAATTTTCATAGTTATGAAAATAAAGAAAACTCTTTGAGAAAATGAGGTGTCCAAACTTCCAGTCTGTACTATATGTGTGTGTGTGTATATATATATATATATATATATATATATATATATATATATATATATATATATATATATACCGGGTGAGTCATAAAGGACGGACGTTTTTAAACTAATCATAAAATCGTTAAATATTTATTAAATATAAATGTATTCACAGATTTGGTTACGTATACTGTGTTGAAACCACACACTAGAGATGGGGATATGTTGCCGTCGTAACTCAGGAACAAAGAAGTTAATTATCATGGCGATATAACGTTGTGAGTTCACGGTAACAGTATTGCCATTATCGCCTTCGAAAAAGTACGGACCGATCACGCCATATTTGCCCATAGCGCACCACACCGTTACCTTAGGGCTGTGCAGCGGTCGTTCATGTAATTCTTTCGGATTTTCATAGGCCCAATAACGGCAGTTCTGCTGATTAACCATGCCATTGACATGGAAATGAGCTTCATCACTCATGAATAAAATAAGGTTGTCGTTTTGCTCAATAATTGCTTCCATCTCATGTGCGAACTTCAGTCGCGCTGCGTAATCCCCGCGCTCCAACTGTTGCACAATGGCCAATTTATAGGGGTGGAAATGCAGGTCTAAATGCAAAATACGCCTTACTGTACGATTACTGAGGGCAAGTTCTAAAGAATGTTTCCGAGCAGATCGACTCGGACTACGCAGCATGGCTTGCCTGACGCGTTCCACATTTTCAGGGGTACGTGCCGTTCGTGGAGCCCCCGGTGGTCGTTTGTTCATTAGTGTACCTCGTGTACGGAGTGCTTCAACCCAACGTAGGATAGTGTTACGAGCGGGAACAGCTTGATTTCTGTGAATATTGAAATGACGCCGAAACTCACGCTGAACGGCTGTGATACACTCATTATTCTTGACAAAACTGTCGTACGCAAAAACGCGATGTTCTATCGTCCACGGCACCATAGCTTAAACTGAAACTAAAATAAAAACAATGCTTTCACCTCACAAACATAACCCCGCCTCCCGCACATCTCTACCTCCACCTGGTGGTGAGTTATAGCCACTTCAAATACATCCGTCCTTTGACTCACCCGGTGTATGTATATGTATGTGTGTGTGTATGTGTGTATATATATATATATATATATATATATATATATATATATATATATATATATATATATATATATATATATATATATATAATAATATATTTTTTTTTTTTTGTTTTTTGTTTTTTTTAATATACATTTTTTTTTTTTTTGTATATCTGAAATGTTTTTATTTCGTTTCAACTGTTTGTGAAATATCATATGGACTCCTTTTATCCTCCAGGTATGCTCTAGCGATGATCAAGGTTGCTCCTCATAATGAGAGTGCTTGGAACTATTTGCGAGGGTAAGTCCATGGAATTGTGGTGTAGTTTAATTGTAGCTTTTGCCCTTCTTATATTGAAAGTAACTTGCCCATCCCCTTCCCCCCCCCCCCCCCCCAAGGGCTTCAGTAATTCCAGTGTGTGTGTGTGTGTGTGTGTGTGTGTGTATATATATATATATATATATATATATATATATATATGTATATGTAGTATATTTTAAATTGGTTTCTTTTTCTCTAGAAAAAGTTTGCAATGTCTATAATATTGCTATTTCAGTTTATAAAATGTGAAATGTTGTAATCTTCAATCTTAGCTTTCTAAAAGTAAGTACCAAATTGAATATTACTCCCATTTTATTATCACTTTTTCATATCTTTCCCCCTATTTTGGTTTTATTTGCATTTCTAATTCATGGTCAACAGCTTCAAGGTTTTTTTTTTTTTTTTTTCAGGTACAGTAGTATGTAAAACATAGTGCACAGGATAGACCATCTCCCCTTGCATGGGGAAGACATGGAGTCATGGGGCTCAGGTACACTTGGGCAAAGGGTAGGAGTATACAAACAATATTCCTAATATAAAAGGGTATTATCATCCTTAAGTCAAAGCATGGACCAGTAATAATGCACATATTCTGTACACAGTAAGTCCCTGAAAATAACAGGAGTTTATCTGAAATGTAAAAGGTAATTTCTCATGAAAGGTGTTTCTGAGAGTTAGGGGTACACCAAGAGGTCTGCTTGATGTGGATGGGGTGTATAGAAGTAATTTTCATTACACAAGTCACAACTTGCAACCAATGTATTTGTTTTAGAATATTACAAGATCGAGGCATGTCGGATTATCCAAACCTGTTGGAGCAAATTCAGACTTTGCAGCAAATGCACAGCTCTCCACTTCTCGTGGCCTTTCTAATAGATTTATATGATGACATGTTAGAGAAAAAATGTGACAACACAGAAGAAATCTTGAAAAAAGCACTAGAGGTTTGTACTATTTTGCTTAATTCTTGCAGAAGTGTAATCCCTAGTTGGGCTTAGTTCTGATTTACTATGTACTAGTATCCAAGTAGGTAGGTGAAACATGGAAATTAGTAGACCAAGAAGTTGACGTTAAGGCTGCTTTTACACTTATCGTGTTTTTGCAGGCCGATTTTGCGGCACAATAGATTCTTATTGTAAAAGTAGCCTTAGAGTTCTGTTTGCAAGTTATTCTTAGTTGAAAGACCGCGATAAACAGTCCAATGTGCTGTCTGATTGCGATAGACCAGGGGATTACAACCTTTGTGAGTCTGAGGGCTACATTATTAGATTGCACCAACCCCTTGGGCTGCAATATTCCCAAAGTATTAACTGATAAACTTACATTGAAAGTATGTGCCATAAATAGCTAACATGTGCTGGATCCATTTATAGGGCTCCCACTTATCGGGAAGGTAGAGGTACCCTTCTCATGGGCTTTGGCTTGCAGACCAGAGTGGAAAATGCAATGCATTCATCTTCCCTTCTCCAATAGACTACAATTAATATAACGGCACTCATTCATGGTGGCGTCTTCACCTCATCTTGTCCTTTCTGTGCTAAGACTCATCCCTTCTGACAAACTATGGCTATCTCAGAAATCACAGTTACGAGTCCATACGTAACTACATGCCATTGGTCTTCTCTATGACCTGTGACCAGACACACTGCAGATGATTGTGGCCTGCACAGAAAAGGGTATCATGGGTGGCAGGCTGGGCACCCCTTAAAGCCAGATTAAAGATATTGGAAGAGTATATTATATTTATGTTTTGGGTTTTCTTTGTAGTCTTTACACAGGCAAAAAATTTACAGCAATTGTAGAATTACTTTTTTTAATTCATTGGGCAGGATAAATTATATTTTTAAACAAGCAATACCATCTTAGATTGACTGGTATTAAAGGGGTTGAAATGCCGCTACTACCTTTTTGTTGCAGTTACAGGCGGGTTTGAGCTGTATTACAGAACTGGCACCCATTACGTGTTGAATGGGGTTAGAGTCCCCAGTATTCACGAGTGCCTCATGTTGACTGTACATATAGAGCGTTATAGCAGTTTTTACATTCATTACATAGGTGAAAACAATTAGGAGGTGTAAATGGTGTGGAGAAGCCGATCATGTACAGTATGTGTCCCTGCTGCTTCATACAAGCCTATGAGAACGTAGATAACGGACGGTTGCCTAGCACTACACCAAGCATGGCCATCTTCATCTCTATCATAGACTTGATTAGAGCAGCAGGGCAAATATAATCCGTGACTCTATTCCGTGCATTCTGGAAGTGGTCTTACGACCAGGAGGAACGAAGTGCGTTTTCAATATAGCCAATCACTGTTTTCCTTTTTTTGTTTGTTAAATGAAAACTGTGCGGCGGTCAGTGGAAATGGTCACAAGCTCTTAACATAAGGGTATGACAGCCTTGTTCTGGCTCTCATAGACTTGTATTAAGAAGTGACTTCCAGTTTGCACATCAAACACTGGAGCGATCTGGCAGGTCACAAGCTGCAGGAGATGACCGGAGCTGTGCCAAGAACAGCAGAAGACGACGGCTGGTAAGCATTTTACCAAGGGCAGGGAACATGCATTAGTGACACCACTCTGGTGGTGAAATACAAAACCGCCGGAGTAGTGCTTTAAGCGATTACATGAGACATTCCTAAACTCTGCATTTATTTCACTTGACCATTGTATCTCATTCAGCTGGTAAACATTTTATAAAGCAATGTTATATTTTGCTGTAAATTGGATTGTGCAATGTAAAGTCCATGAATTTCTTTTAATACAAGATGCTCTTTTTTTCTTAGCTCTGTGATATCCTAGCCATAGAGAAGGACACCATTAGGAAAGAATACTGGCGATACATCGGGCGATCTCTACAGGCCAAATATGACACAAACCCGTCACAGAAAGAAGAGTTTAATTCTGTGGAAAATGAAGTGTTATGAAAGGAATTTGACTATTTAACATATTTTTACAAGTCCATATAACGAATGTCACTGATTAATCTTACTAATGCTCTTACAAGACCCCTGTAATAGTCTAAAGGCTGACCAAGATCTGTGTAACTGCTTCGGCAGCACATGTTGCTCCTTATGAGAATAATTGCATTTTGAAGTTTAACAATTTTGCTTTGTGATGCACGGTGGCTTCAAGCTTCTATTGAAGTGATTCTTTCTTCAAAAAATCTGCCACTTTTTAAAGCCTGTACTGGTATCTAGTAGCATTAATGGTTAACTAGTGCATGCAAATAACAGATATGCAATGTTAAAAGAGAACTTCCAAGGATGGAAATATGAAGGTCCTTGCAGTGTGCTTGATGCATAAAATAGAAGTATTAAAAAAATTTACTCTTAAACTATATTTGTATTTTTTGTTTTGGCCCTATAATTCTGAGCAGGCCTGTTTTGTCCAGGTCTTGAGCCCTCCACGATCACCCATAAGATGCCAGAAAAATGTGTGCTGCTCACTCCTGAAGTGCTCACCGATTGCTGGAAAGGTGTCCGGATTCTCAGGACCTGGACCTCCCTCCATCAGCAGTAATAAGTGATATGGTTAGTTATATGGGGACATTGTGGCTCACTCCATAACTTACGGTACCTTCTATATATCAAGACATACATGGATCTTGATCCACACAATGACAACACATCTATGAGCATTCTTGCAAAGACAATCATATACCTAGCGGCATTAAAAGGGTTTTAAATTCCATGGTGTAAAAACTAGTAAAGTTAGATCATCCCACCTACTGTGGTGCCAACGAGTGATTAAAGCATATAGCAAAGTGAAGGTCCATTTTATGTGCTGAATACTGCATAGTGAGTCTATGGTCACTGCTGGCTAGCCAACAGAAATAACTTTCTACCTTGTAAGCTGTTTCTATTGGCTGTTTTTTGTGACCAGACACTCTATCAGCACTCAACTCATTATCTGCACGCTCAAGTTTTTATATACTATGAACACAAGGTGGCAGCATACTACATTAAAAAATTATCCAGTGAAGTTTTTTCTAAAAATGAGAAATGTTCAAAATTAAAAGAACCAGTGCTTTCAGACCTCAAATAATGCAAAGAAAACACGTTCATAATCATTTAGAAACAATACTAATGTTTTAACTCGGTTAGAGTTCAGAAATCAATATTTTGTGGAATAACCATAATCACAGCTTTCATGCATCTCGGCATGCTTTCCACCAGTCGTTCACACTGCTTTTGGTTGACCTTATGCCACTCCTGGTACAAAAATTTAAGTAGTTCTTTGTTTGATGGCTTGTGACTATCCATCATCCTGTTGATTTATATTCCAGAGGTTTTCAGTGGGGTTCAGGTCTTTTAATTTTTGCTAGAGCTGTATGTGCCGGCTGGGCCATAGACTATAGTGGTGCCGATGGAGCGAATGTGCACTCTGTTGTACGTCGTTCTCAGGCGTATACGCCTACTGGAGGAGGACACACAGATGTAGTTGAATATGTCTGGGTGCCTGCCTCCAGTAGGCATATACACCCAAAAATAATGCACGACAGAGGGGCACATTCGCTCTTTCGGCACCATTCTAGTCTGTGACTTCGTCGGCCCATACGTCAAACTCTCATTTTGCAGGGGGTTCGGACGTGATCCCTGATGGGAGCCAGTGAACAGTTGCTTAGTGTGAAAGCACCCTTACAGTGAAACGATTCATTTATTATAATCTATACAGTGAATGTTATATGCAAGGATGGGCCAACCCTGTATGGCTGCGGCTACTCTAAAACTTGACTTGTTGAGGTGCCTTGTTTATCATCCAGTTACTTATGACAACACTGACCGTTGTGAGCACATAAGCATAAAGACTAGATAATCACAAGTGATGCATTATCCCAAAAACTAGAAGAATCTCACACCCTTTCACATGCTCTTCTTTTTTAGAGGTTTACTTTTCACCAGGACTTTCATCTGCAAAAAAATACTTATCTCTCACCAGAGTTTACAGTGCACACTGTATTAAATCTATAGCTTATGTACTTAAGTATTTTCAAAATATCACAATGACGGTATCCTTTTATAACATTTTTTTCCCACATTATCTTAAATTTAAGTGAAGCTGATATGCTGGTTGTAATATAAAATATGGTGGCAGATCATATTTCTTGTTTCTAGCCTGTATTTTTTTTTTTCTTAATAAATTTAGAGAAATGTGCATTGTGTAAGTGCGCTTTATATTCATTTTCATACTTGACGGCACATTAAAACTTGAGACAAAGTTAGATTAGATACAAAAAATGGATTTGTGTGATTGAATCTTGTATAGAATAATGGTTGAAAATTGTATGATCATGGCTTAGTGACATTTTCTTTAGAATAAACACATAAAAGGGAAGCTATCATCAGAAAATGACCTGTATAAATGAGGCTTTTGTGCTTAATGTACTAAAATACTTAGATTTTGTTTTTACATGTAATAAATTATATTGAATAAAAAAAATAGAAATCGTCACTTGTTTACACTGGCCACTGGGGCTTTTTAGACTCTTAACTTCCTGTAGTTTTAAGGAAATGACATGTACATACCAAACAACAAACACCTGACTACTTTTGCATTGAAGCATCTAATGAGCAGTTGTATAGGGAGTAGGGTCAGCTGTGACATGGCATAAAATCAACCAATCTCAATCAGCTGTGTATAGATGTGCTACCTGTAACTGTGATCCTGCCTTGGATAAGGAGCCTCTAGCAACATCACAATGGTTAGTGTGGAAATTGAAAGACTATTAAAATTATTTTTTTTTGTAATAAAGATCTTGATACAAAAAAAATTGCGAATTTGTCTTGCGTGCATGTAGCAAAAAGTCTAGTTACTTACTGGTTAACGGTATTTTCCCGTCTCCCATGACGGCACACGAGAGAGGGGATCCGCCCAGTCAGGACAGGAACCCTACTAAAGATAAAAGGGGCGGTACCTCTCCCTCGCTTCAGTTGGGTTTCCTGTCCTGACAGGGACCCGTGTATGGAAGAACACGTACCTGCCCCTCTCTCGTGCCGGTGTGGAAGAACAGGCAGGGTCCTGGGCGCTGTGCGTCGAGAGGGGGAAGCGCCATCCGCGGGTCCCCCGGGGGCTCAGCGTCCGAGCGGGCGCAGAAGCAGCACGGCCTGGGGCTCTGCCGTGGCTGCTCTCTGCCGCATCCAGGAGCAGCGCAGCAGCGTCAGGGAGCGCCGCTTCCGGGTCGCACCCCTCTGACGTCGCACGCTGGGAAGGGGCGTGTCCGCGTGACGTCGGGAGGCGGCGTCTGTATCCAAGATGGCGGCGCCCATAGGAAAAACCGCTGGCCGGCAAAAGATCCCGTCGGCATGGTGGGGGGAGGGGCTGTGGGGGTAACCGGAGGAGGCGGAGAGTGCAGTGGGATGACCACAGAAGATGCGCTCATGCCCAAGGCTTCACAATGGAAGTGGGGCAAGATGAGCAGCAGCAGCAAGAGCTCTCGCCAGATGCCAGGCCGAGCCGCCAGCATACCAGCCGCTCGAGTGGTGGGAGCGGCAGTCGTAAACGCGACCGGCATGCCTCTAAGACGTCTAGAAGAAACGTCACGAGTGCATCTGAGGAGCCTCCGAGATCGGTACCCCTGATTGACAGCGGTGGTGAATGATCTACGTGAATGTCACCCTTATGGTAATGGGGTTCCATTTTCTCTGTTTTGATCACTAGAGGTTGAGGAAGGATAGCAGCAAAACCAAGAATAGGGAATGTGGCCTATGCAAACACCCGCTGGCAGATCAGTGGCAGAAAGACCTCTGCACTGACTGTATATATAAAACTATACAGGAGGAAACCTCTGATTTGGTGACTAGCCTTAAGGCGTTAATACAACAGGAGGTGAAAGGTTCCCTAAAGGCAGCCCTTAAAAAGGATAAAAGCCGTAGAAGGGATTCTGATTCAGAGGCCTCGCCAGGGCAGAAGGGGCGGGAAAGATCCTTGTCCCCCTCCTCTTCCTCTACTCAGTCCTCAGAATCCTCCTCGGACAGCCATATAGGCGGCCGTCCATGTTTCCCAACAGAGGACGTGGAAAAGCTGGTCAAAGCTATCAGGGCTACAATGGGCCTTAAAGAGGAAAAGACTCCTAAATCATTGGAGGATGTGATGTTTGGAGGACTGGAGGAAAGGAAAAAACGTACCTACCCTGTAAATGATAAGATAAAGGCCCTATTTGACAGGGAATGGAAAAAACCTGAGAGGTCAGGGGGCTTAACTTCTACATCAAAAAGAAGGTACCTATTTGAGCTAAATGATTCTGAGACCTGGGAAAAAGTTACAAAAATTGATGAGGCCGTAGCCAAATCTTCAAAAAAGGTATCTACCATTAGAGGACTCTGGCATGTTGAAAGACCCGCTTGATAAAAAAGCAGACGGTTTCCTAAAGCATAACTGGGAAGCTTCGGCAGGTGGATTAAAACCAGCGATAGCAGGTACCTGTACCGCTCTTGCCCTCATGGTCTGGCTACAACAAATAGAAGACCAGATCAAGGATAGAGTTCCTAGAGACGAAATTCTGTCTAATCTGACACTGGTACACGGAGCAGCGGCTTTCCTAGTGGATTCCTCTGCAGATTCCGCAAGATTGAAAGCTATAGCAGCAAGCCTGTCAAATGCGGCAAGACGAGCCCTGTGGCTTAAAGGATGTCCCGGAGATTTACCATCAAAACATAGGTTATGTTCCATTCCATGTGATGGCCAATTCCTCTTCGGAAAAAAACTAGAAGAAATTTTGGAACATGCGGGGGATAGGAAGAAAAGCTTTCCCCGATTTCCAGGAGAACCTAAAAAGCAGCCCTTTCGGAGGAGGAGATTTAACAGGGGTCGTCCCCCGGGAGATAGGAAAAACTGGGACTTTAAAGAAAGGAGAGGATCGGGCTATATGTTTAAAGGGCCCTCCACTTCCTCCAAAAAATCTCCCCAATGACATCGGGCCGGAGGTAGGGGGAAGGGTTTCTCTCTTCCTTTCCGCCTGGGCAAATATCTCCCCCAGTACATGGGTCCTAAACATAATAAAGGACAGTTTAAAAATAAAATTCATCCGTCCGCCCAGGCATACCTTTATAATGACACCCCGAAGGAAAGCCCAAGAGCAACAGCTGGCCCTGGAGACGGAAGTCTTGGGACTAGTGCAAAAACAAGTCCTACAGGAAGTCCCAGTGCAAGAAGAAGGAAGGGGGTTCTACTCCCCCCTCTTCTTAATACAAAAACCAGACGGTTCTTGGAGAACCATAGTCAACCTGAGGAGACTCAATCGGTGGGTAGACAATTGCGCCTTCAAAATGGAGTCAATCAACACGGCCACAAAGATCCTGTTCCAACATTGCCTCATGGCAGTGATAGACTTAAAAGATGCCTACTATCACATCCCAATTCATCGGGAGTATCGAAAATACTTGAGAGTAGCGCTCTATGTCCAAGGACAGGTGAAACACTACCAATACACTGCCCTTCCGTTTGGCTTCTCTACAGCCCCAAGAGTGTTCACCAAAGTGATGGCCGAAGTAATGTCTTTTTTTCGTTCCCGGGACATAGTGATCGTCCCATACCTAGACGACTTTCTTGTAATAGGGAGGTCGGAGACCCACTGCGCACACCAAGTGAAGGAAGTGATAGCAACTCTAGTAGGACTAGGATGGATAGTAAACTTCCCCAAGTCAAGGTTAACCCCAGTAAAAGAGCAATCCTTCCTAGGGTTGATATTGGACTACAAGCGACAACGCTGCCTCCTGCCAGAGAACAAAGTGACCAAGATAAGGGGCCTAGCTCGCACAGCAATACAAAGACCAGCTATGACACTGAAGAACGCAATGTCCCTTTTAGGCTCGTTGACATCATGCATACCCGCGGTAGCGTGGGCGCAGTACCACTTAAGACAACTACAGTGGGAAGTTCTGTCAGCACAGAAACAATTAAAAGGGCATTTAGAGGGCAAACTATGTCTCTCCGTGGCTGTAAGAGATTCCCTGCTCTGGTGGACTGTAGAAAAGAATCTAACAGCCGGTGTTCCGTGGCAAAAAACAGTCGAGGGCATCATTACAACCGACACGAGTGCCACAGGATGGGGAGCACACCTGAGATCCCACTCAATACAGGGGACCTGGTCCTCACTAGAAAAGGATCAGGGTTCAAATGTAAAAGAACTATGGGCAGTAGAAAAAGCCGTGAAACATTTCCTTCCCTTACTTCGGGGCCGCCACACCCGAGTCATGACGGACAATCAGACAGTAGTAGCCTACATCAATCACCGGGGGGGACGAGATCTCGGGGCCTCATGCAAATATCGGATCTACTTTTCCAGCTGGCAGAACATCTGTTATCCATCACAGCACTGCATATAAAGGGGGTAGAAAAATACACAGGCAGACTTCCTGAGTCGCAGGCACCTAAGACAAGGGGAATGGTCCCTAAACCCCCAAGTCTTCCAACAAATAGTTCAGGCCTGGGGCAAACCAGAAATAGACTTGTTCGCTACCGCACACAACAGGAAGGTCAGGAAGTTCTGCTCACTGAATTCAAGGGAAAATCCCTTTGCAGTAGATGCCCTACAAATACCCTGGAAGTTCCTCCTGGCCTATGCATTTCCCCCGATAACAATGATCCCAGTAGTGGTCAGGAAAATCAGGGCGGATCAAGCGAGAATAATTCTTATAGCTCCGTTTTGGCCGAGGAGACCTTGGTTCTCCCTTCTGATACTCATGTCAGTGACAGATCCATGGATCTTACCAGAGATTCCAGACCTGCTTTCCCAGGGACCAGTGGTCCACTCTCAAGTGAAGGGCTTCCATATAGCAGCCTGGAATTTGAGAGGGTGCTACTGAGTCACCAGGGATTCTCTCCAGGGTTAATCTCCACCCTGTTGAAAAGCAGGAAACCTATAACATCTCAAATCTACAGTAGAACATGGATAAAGTTCCTAGACTTCCTGGGGGAACCCTTGGGGGATGCAGCTCCAGTGGGACCTATCCTAGAATTCCTACAGTCGGGGCTGCAACTTGGGTTAGCCACTAACACACTCAAAGTCTCAGCTTTGGGGGCCCTATATAACTGCAACTTAGCAGCCAATAGGTGGGTGTTCCGGTTCATAAAGTCCTGTGGCAGGTCAAGGCTGGTCATTATCCCAAAGATACCACCCTGGGACCTCAACCTAGTCTTAGAGGCCTTAACCAAAGATCCCTTTGAACCACTACTAGAGCTGTCACCAAAGCTACTTACACTTAAAACTGTGTTACTGGTAGCCTTAACATCAGCCCGGAGAGTGAGCGACCTACAAGCTCTATCTATATGCCCTCCATATACGCAGATCTTGGATGAACGAGTGGTTCTAAGACCAGACTCGGCCTACCTCCCCAACATAGTAACATAGTTATTAAGGTTGAAGGGAGACTTTAAGTCCATCTAGTTCAACCCATATCCTATCCTAACTTGCCCTAACATGTTGATCCAGAGTAAGGCAAAAAAAACCCATGTGGCAAACAGTAAGCTTCACATTGGGGAAAAAAAATTCCTTCCCGACTCCACATACGGCAATCAGACTAGCTCCCTGGATCAACACATTATTAAGGAAACTAGTGTATATACCCTGTAATATTATACTTTTCAAGAAAGGCATCCAGTCCCTTCTTAAATTTTAGTAGGGAATCACTCATTACAGCATCAGATGGCAGAGAGTTCCATAGTCTCACTGCTCTTACAGTAAAGAATCAGCGTCTGTGAGTATGCTTAAACCTTCTTTCCTCCAGACGTAGAGGATGCCCCCTTGTCCCCGTCACAGGTCTAAGAGTAAAAAGATCATTAGAAAGGTCTTGGTATTGTCCCTGCATATATCTATACATTGTAATAAGATCACCCCTAAGCCTTCGATTCTCCAAACTAAATAACCCCAAGTGTAATAACCTGTCTTGGTATTGCAGACCCCCTAGTTCCCTAATAACCTTGGTCATTCTTCTCTGCACCCGCTCCAGTTCAGCTGTCTTTCTTATACACCGGAGACCAGAACTGTACACAGTATTCTAAGTGTGGTCGCACTAGTGACTTATATAGAGGTAAAATTATGTTCTCCTCATGAGCATCTATGCCTCTTTTAATGCATCCCATTATTTTATTTGCCTTTGCAGCAGCTGCCTGACACTGGTCGCTAAATGTGACTTTATCGTCCACCCATACACCCAGGTCTTTTTCAGTGACCGTTTTGCCCGGTGTTTTACAATTAAGCACATAATTATACATCTTGTTCGTTCTACCCAAGTGCATGACCTTACATTTATCCCCATTAAAGCTCATTTGCCATTTATCAGCCCAAGCTTCTAGTTTACATAAATCCTCCTGTAATATAAAATTGTCCTCCTCTGTATTGATTACCCTGCAGAGTTTAGTGTCATCTGCAAATATTGAAATTCTACTCTCTATGCCCCCTACAAGGTCATTAATAAATATGTTAAAAAGCGGGCCCAAAACTGACCCCTGTGGTACCCCACTACTAACCGTGACCCAGTCCGAGTGTGCTCCCATTAATAACCACCCTTTGTTTCCTATCCCTGAGCCAGCTCTTAACCCAGCTACACATATTTTCCCCTATCCCCATTGTTCTCATTTTATGTATCAACCTTTTGTGTGGCACCGTATCAAAAGCTTTTGAAAAGTCCATGTACACCACGTCCACTGCATTCCCTTGGTCCAGTCCGGAACTTACCTCTTCATAAAAGCTTATCAGATTAGTCTGACAGGAACGGTCCCTTGTAAACCCATGTTGATATTGAGTCATAAGGTTATTCTTCTCCAGATACTCCAGTATAGTATCTCTTAGAAAACCCTCCAGGATTTTACCCACAGTTGAGGTTAAACTTACTGGCCTATAATTTCCAAGTTCAGTTTTTGTCCCCTTTTTGAATATTGGCACCACATTTGCTATACGCCAGTCCTGTGGTACAGACCCTGTTATGGAATCTTTAAAGATTAAAAATAATGGTCTATCTATGAGTGTGCTTAATTCCTGCAGTACTCGGGGGTGTATCCCATCCGGGCCCGGGGATTTGTCTATTTTAGTGATTTTTAGACGCCGCCGTACTTCCTGCTGGGTTAAGCAGGTGACATTTAACGGAGAATTTTTTATCCCTGATCATGTTATCCGTCATGGGATTTTCTTGTGTAAATACTGTTGAAAAAAAGTCATTTAGCATATTGGCTTTTTCCTCATCCACCATTTCACCCACACTATTTTTAAGGGGGCCAACACTATCATTTTTTAGCTTCTTACTATTTATGTAGTTAAAGAATATTTTGGGATTATTTTTGCTTTCTATTGCAATGAGTCTCTCTGTCTCAATCTTTGCTGTCTTGATTTGCTTTTTACAGAATTTATTTAATCTTCTGTAGTTATTTAATGCCTCATCACTATCTACTTACTTTAATTCTCTAAATGCTTTCTTTTTGTCACTTATTGCGCCCCTTACAGCTCTATTTAGCCATAGTGGTTTCCTCCTATTTCTAGCATGTTTATTCCCACATGGTATATATTGTGCACAGGTCCTATTCAGGATGCTAATAAACGTCTCCCATTTTCTTTGTGTATTTTTATGTCTCAGGATATCGTCCCAGTTAATTGCACCAAGATCATCTCTCATCCGTTGGAAATTTGCCTATTACCCAAGTGACCCTCAACCCTTACATTTGATATGCGGTCTGGCCTGTTGGTTAATATTAGGTCTAGCATTGCCCCCCCTCTTGTTGGGTCCTGAACCAGTTGTGAAAGGTAATTGTCTCTCATAGTAGTCAAAAACCTATTACCCTTGCTGGAACTGCAGGTTTCGGTTCCCCAATGTATTTCAGGGTAGTTGATGTCCCCCATAATAATGACTTCTCCTTGAGTCGCAGCTTCATCTATTTGCTTTATGAGGATATTCTCTGTTGCTTCCATTATTTTTGGAGACTTATAACAAACCCCTATCAGTAATTTATTATTTTTCCCCCCTTCCCTTATCTCTACCCACAGGGACTCTACATTTTCATTAGATTCATATATATTATCACGCAGGATGGGTTTTTAGGATAATTTTACATATAAACACACACCTCCCCCTCGCTTATTTGTTCGGTCATTTCTGAACAGACTATAGCCCTGTAAATTAACCGCCCAGTCATGGCTCTCGTCCAGCCATGTCTCAGATATCCCCACCATGTCATAATTATGTTCCAACAACATTAACTCCAATTCCTCCATTTTGTTGGCGAGGCTTCTGGCATTAGTATACATGCACTTTATGTATCTCTCTGTACCTCTATTCTTTCTTAATTAACTGTTCTAACCCCACCCCCCATGCCACCCCCAATGTCATTATTTGTGCCCAGGTCTCTATCTGCAGTCTTCCCCTCCTATAAAAGGAATACCCTCCCCCCGTCCCTAGTTTAAACACTCCTCCAACCTTCTAGCCATTTTCTCCCCCAGCACAGCTGCACCCTCCCCATTGAGGTGCAGCCCGTCCCTAGCGTAGAACCTGTAGCCAACTGAGAAGTCGGCCCAGTTCTGCAGGAACCCAAACCCAAGGGAGTCCAAAAGTTTCATAGGACTCAGGAGATCTCCTTGCCATCTTTCTTTAACAATCTTAGAAACCCTGGGGAGAAAAAGTTCCATACATTAGATGTAAGAAGAGCCATATTACAGTATATGTCAATAACTAGTCAGTGGAGGAAAGATCAGTCCCGTTTTGTAGCCTTTCAGGGTAATAGAAAAGGGTAAGGGGTAGCTAAGAGTACCATTGCCAGATGGATCAGGGAGGCCATTGTTATCCTACTCTGCAAGTGGTGCTCCGGTTCCAGAAGGCATCAAGACTCACTCTACCAGAGCCGTGGCTACCTCCTGGGCAGAGAAGGCTGAGGTATCGATTGAACAAATTTGTAAAGCCGCTACTTGGTCCTCACCTTCAACCTTTTTTAAGCACTACCGACTTGATCTATTTTCCTCTACTGACCTAACCTTTGGTAGAAGGGTGCTGCAAGCGGTGGTCCGTCCATAAGGTGTCTTATTCTACAAAAGTCTCTCATTTGTGCCGTCATGGGAGACGGGAAAACACCAAGGTTACTTACCAGTTTTCTGGAGCTCATGACGGCACCTGTATATTCCCCCCCCTTTTCACTCCTTTGGTGTGCACTATAGTTTGGGTGCTTTTTTAGTTAGAAATAATGTGTTGATAGTTTTACCATGTGTACTAACCCGGAGAGGCGTCTCATGCTCTGTAAACCAACTGAAGCGAGGGAGAGGTACCGCCCCTTTTATCTTCAGTAGGGCTCCTGTCCTGACTGGGCGGATCCCCTCTCGTGTGCCATCATGGGCTCCGGAAAAAACGGCTACCGGTAAGTAACCTTGGTGTTTTTCGGAGTCCATGACAGCACCACCGAGAAAGGGGATCTGCCTTTCGGGAACAGGAAACCTACAGATACAAAAGGGCGGCACCTCTCCAACGCATCAGTTGGATTACAGAGCACAAGAGGACCTCCAAGGTTAATGGCATGATTTATGTAAAATACTATTACTACTATTTACCACATGTGGGTCATATAAGAGGAAGAAGTGCACACCCAAATAAAGAAGGGGAGGGAATCTAAGGGTGCTGTCATGGACTCCGAAAAATACCTTTAACCGGTAACTAACTAGACTTTGAGCGTCCATGACAGCACCACCGAGAGAATTACAGAGAGTAATAATTACTTAGGGAGGGACTACAGCCTGCAGCACCCTTACACCAAAGGAGCGGTCTGAAGAAGCACCCAGGTCTAGCCTATAATGACTGTAAAACTGATGCGTGGGAGAGGTGCCGCCTTTTTTTTTATCTGTAGGTTTCCTGTTTCTGAAGGGCGGATCCCCTCTCTCGGTGGTGCTGTCATGGACGCTCGAATAAATCCTGATTTAAATAGGACATTTTTTTGATGATTACAAACTTTGGATACCATGACCAAAACGTGGTACATCTGGACACACATTGGTTTTGAATAGGTTGGGTAATCCGTTGTTTCATGTGTAATTTAATTGAATTTGCTTAAGATATATTGCATTAGCAGTAAAAACGAGAAAACTATAATTGTCTGGTGGCTTCCCTTTTTAAGAGCCTTATTTATAAAAACTACACACGTGGTTGAGGGTTGAATAAAAAGACTTTAAAGGACAAGTGAGGCATTGCATGGAGAATAGGGGGAAATGTCAGTCAGGTTTGGGACACAAACAGACATTTGGCTCTATAAACTGAATGCAGGTGGATTTGTGTTTATTTTTTTCCTTCCAACCTGCAAATATAGTAATAAATAATACTGTACACCCAATAACAGTCATACGCCTATATATGGTAATATTCTGATAGACATTACTATTCCAGTTAAGATCCAATTTTGAGGATTTCCTTAATATTGCAGAAGTGAGAGAACCTGTGGAAATTTCTGATGCCTTAATAATAATTCCATCATCTGTGCAGTACTGAAAACATGATAGGTTGGGGGCTGTGAGGACTGGAGTTTGCTGGGATATAGGAATACAGTACTGATGAGGTGCAGTGAGAGGCAGAATTAATATTTAAAGGCTTGTCTGCTGCTTCTTGATTCATGATGTGGAAGCGACCAGCAGCAGAAAACCCCCTTAAAGGGAATCTGTCACCCCTTTTTTTGGACTATGAGCTGCCGTCACCAACATCAGGGGCTTATCTACAGCATTCTGTAATGCTGTAGATAAGCCCCCGATGTAACCTGAAAGAGAAGAAAAAGGAGTTAGATTATACTCGCCGGAGGGCGGTCCGCTCTTGGTCCGATGGGTGTTGCGGTCCGGCGCCTCCCATCTTCTAACGGTGACGTCTTCTTCTTTCCTTCCTTCTGTTGAGGGTAGAGCAGAATACTGCAGTGCGCAGGCGCCAGACCTCTCCCGGCACCTGCGCACTGCAGGACTCTGCTCTCAACAGGGCAGAGCAGTGCACCTGCGCCGGAGCCATGACAGGAAGGAAAGAAGAGAACGGCATCATATGAAGATGGAAGGCACCGGACGGCGACACCCATCGGACCGGACCGGACGCCGGGGTAAGTATAACTTTTTTCTTATCTTTCAGGTTACATCGGGGGCTTATCTACAGCATTACAGAATGCTGTAGATAAGCCCCTGATGTCGGTGCCAGCAGCTCATAGTCCAAAAAAAGGGTCACCGATTCCCTTTAAATCATAGAAGTGACATGTAGTTGCTGTCTTCAACATCAGTCCAGCCTGTCAGGAGGCATCTTCATAGTACAAGTTGTCTTTGTAGATTTTGACATGTGAACAACTTCTGCTTTTCTCTTCCAGTACACTCCCTATGCTTAGCACATGAACAAGCAAAAGTTTTTCCATTCTACAGGAGTCGCAAAATATCATGTATTTCTGATATGCGATATTATCCACATCAAAGCTGTCTACCAGCGGTGCCCATTGACATTTCCATCCATGATGTCTTGGCTGTAGCAATCGGGGTAATGGTAGTTGGGGTTAATGACAGCTGCCCTCAATACTTGGGGTTAGTAATTGTAATATTCTAGGGTTCTGCAAAATTGGCATTAATTGGCCCATGTTTAGCCAACTTGTGCAAGGCTTGATAACCATGCAAGGAGGGCAGCAGCTTGTTCTCTGTGGCCTTGGAGCGCACTGGTGGGATTACATCTCACTGTACAATACAATTGCTCAGCAAACTATCTCCTCCCTACAGGGATATTTAGGTCTAAACAACAGCCACCATGTGGAAGCCTCTGTTCTGATGCCACTCCCTGCTGCAAGGAAATAAAAGAAATAAAAAAAAAACCATGACATTGAGTGAGCTGCCCACTGTGCGGTCAGGAGTCCCCTGGAATTTGCCTTTCCGAGCAGATTGTCAGGCTGTGCCAGGAGGGCACATCAGCACAGGCAGAACTGGTTCTGGTACATCTTGCATACTGGGCATGGATGGGACTCCGATAGGAGGTTATATAGTCTGCGTAGAAGAATTCAGCTGGCAAATACTGAGCATGCTATAGGATTAGGTCAGATTCCGTCTCTGGTGACAATTCTGGCGGGGGAGGTAAGAGGTGTTCTCATTTGTGCTGTAATGCCACATAGTAACATGAGATGGTATATGGAATAGAAATCTTCCTCCCTACTTCCTGCAGCACATGCATTGAGGCCCTTCACCCATGGGATATAAACAGACTGCCCTGACCATGGCTCCCAAGATCATGGCTGCCATGTCACCCCACACATTGTAGGCACACTGGGATGGATTTACAGCATGCGTCACTCTAGTAAATCTGACACATTTTACATTTACACTGTCTAAAAGCTGTCATAACTCCCTTTTTGGCAGTGGAAACCTAGACGAGTCAGTCTTAAAGTATGGCAGATTTATCACAGCAGTTCATGCAAAAAAGGAGACCTTTTACTGGAGTTTTTAATTTAACTGGATTTGTCTGCTGCTCCAGATTCAGGAACATTTTTTCCTCTGTGCCTCTCTGTTCCAAAGATATGCCCGTCAGTAATAAGGAAGCAAATTTACCCATCAGCCAACTGGGTGTGTCCCACCTTTTGTGCATTTCTTCACTCTTGCTGGCCAATTAAAACTCGGCCACACCCACAGAAGTTCTGTAGCATACACCCAGTTGGCTGAAAGGAAACTTTGCAACTGTATTATTTTACTGGGAACATAACTTTGGAATGGAGGGGCACAGATGAAAGAGAAAAACCGTTCCAGAATCAGTGGAGCGTTGAGGTACTAAGTGTAAATGACAAAATCTAGTGACATTTTTGCTTTATATAACTGTCTTGTCTCCGTTTTTACCAGTGATTGGAGACGAGTAATAACATTGGGCGTACCCAGTTCCAACATCTGGTTTGGTTCTCTGTTGCAGCCGGATTTCACATCCTAAGCCTGGTATCTCTGCTGCTTCCTCTCACATAGTGGTAAAACACACAGGCAAAGATAAAATAATTTGTGTTTCAAAATGAACCGTAAAAGAGATATTACCAAATCATAATGTGCACTGAATTGTTTGGCTTTAGTGGAAAGGAATTGTGGAACTGCTGTGATCCCAAGTTCATGACCATTATAAGAATAGAAGGCCTCAACAGCGAGGCTCGTGAGAATAGTGGATGAAGAGATGGTGATGTCACGTCATTTTAATACCATATCCTTTGTGTCCTTGATATAAGAGGGTAATTGCATGGACAAATGGTGCCAAAATCTCATCCACGTTATCTGCTTATGCCCTCTGTCAATGAATCATTACTGGAGACGATCGGTCTCCCTGGAGCAGGCTGGACCCTCTTGAGCACTTGCGGTAGCACATAAAATGTGGATGTAGTGGGATGAGGGTTACACGGAAATTTGAATTCATCTTCCGAGATCAAATTATCCTTGAGTAAATTATGCGATAGCTGTCAGTGAGGTCACTTTTTAGCACCTCATATATTTTTGTATCTTTTAGAGTTTTTTTTATTTTTAGGTCCTGTGATTTTTCATTTCAGTGAAGCAAATGGATGAGATGTGGTGGTTGACATCACAGCGAAGGTCCTAAGAGTTTGCACTTCGAAGGTCCCCAATTAAGGTGAGTTCACACACTGCGGGTTTTTCATGCTGCAAATTCCGTGTCCAAAAGTCTGTGCCTTTGAGTGCAGAATTGACTGTGAAATTCCATCCCTACATAGCAGTGAAAAACCATGACAAACTGTGCACGCTGTTGGTTTGCAAAACCTCACAGCATCGCTCAATTCCGCTATGCAGCTTGTCCGGTGTGAGTGAATGGGGTTCTCTTAACCCCATTAACTTACATAGCACTCTACGGCAGAATTTCGTGTGAAACCTACATCTGAAATTCTGCAGCCAATCTGCAGCATGGGAACACTTCTTAAGTGGGTATTCGCACGGGTGAGATTCATGCTGTACCTTGTAGCGGGAGTCCCGCCTGTTGCTTCTTATGTAAGCATGCACACGGGTATCTCCCAGCGCTGTGATAGACTGCACATCATGCTCTACTGTCCCCGAGGCTGCCAGAGCTTAGCAGAAATCGACCAGTGGGTCATGCCCAGACGGTCAAGGGCTGTGCGGCTTTGCCCTAAGATTTCCATGCAGCGCACAGCCCTCGCACATATAAATTCAGACTAAGGCTACGCGCCCACATTCTGGATTTTTCGCTGCAGAAATTAATCATCAGAATTTGATGCAGAATTCATTCCGCTCATTTCAAGAGGTGAATTCCGCACTGGAAATTGACATGCTCTGGATTCAAATTTGCCGCATGTCAAATTCCACATGGATTCTGTATGAAAATTTTCCGTAGCATGGGGACAAGACTTCCTGCAATCCCATCCACTTTGCTGGCTACTCATATGTGTATTCTTAGTGTGAGATCAGTGGCCCAAAGTCATTGAACCCCTTATAAACATCAGTTACTTATTCAAATCTGTGAAAATGGACTGTTTGCCCACTTTGATGCCAATTCTGATGCCCAGAACCCATTTGGGCCAGGCTAGAGAGACCTGGGTTTGATGCAGGGCATCACTATCTGTTTATTCTTAGTGTGAGATCAGTGACCGAAAGTCATTTAACCCCTTAAAAACACCAGTTACATATTCAAATGGTCAAAATTGTCAGACCACTTTCATGCCAGTTTTGATGCCCAGACCCCATTTGGGCCGGCTGGAGGGACCTGGTTTTGATGTGGGGCTCCCTGTTCTATATGTCTACAGTGTGATATCAGTGGCTCAAAGTCATTTAACCCCTTTATTAATGCCCTTTGGTGCCCAATTTGATGCCCATTTTTGTGTGTTTTAGGCTGTGTGCAGATGTTGCAGATTTAGATGCGGATCCGCAGCGTTTTTGGAATTGCATCAAATCTGCAGTGTAGTATACAGCCAACGTAAATCTATGTGAAATGGAGATTTGTTGTGCACATGCTGCGGAAAAATCCGCGCAGAAACGCAGCATTTTTTTTTCCGCAGCATGTCAATTCTTTTTGCGGATCTGCAGCGTTTCTGCTCCCATTGACATCCATTGAGTCAGGCACATCCGCAGCAAAACTGCAGATGTAAAAAAGATCTGCGGTTTTGCTGCGGATGTGGGTGCGAGAAACGTTGCAGATCGGGAGGAAGGTAGAGTGTGGGCGGTGACTGTGCGTGTATGTGTCTGTGTGGGTCCCTGTGTAGTCATCCATTGTCTGATAGGACTACTGCTCCCATTCGGCAATGAATGCTCACAATGACAGCATTGCCGATGATGGGACAATAGTCCCATCAGACAATGGCTGTGATCAGTAGTAAAAAAAAAAAAAAAAAAAAAATACATTACATACATATAACAGAACATACATACAACATATAACAGAGTACATACTTACCAAATACCTAGTCTTCGACGCTCTCGTCTCCTGTAATAAAAATTAAACTAAAAAAAAAAAAAAAAAAACAACCTATGCATTACTTTTCCACCATAATCCTTAATAACGAGTGTCCAACGACGATCTCCGGTGTAGAACACTAACATCGGGTGATGTCAGTGCTCTACTGTGGCCGCGGTGAACTGACAGCGGAGGTAATCCTCCGCGATGTATGCCTCCGCCGCTGCAGGGAGAGAGGTCACTTAAGTTCATTCTCATGAAACAAATGCATCAATTTGCTAGATTTGACGATTGGTATTCAGGATGACGGCTCTATCTGCATGGATATTTTCAGGAAAGCAATTGCTACAAACAGTTTTCTCTACTGGAACAGCTGTTCAAAGTTAAAAGCAGCAATACAGGTGGGACATTATTCGAGGGCTCGCCAAAACGGTTCAGAGAATGAAAGTTTTGGTAGAGAGTGCCATAATCTCTTTGAAAGATTTACAGCTAGAGGTTACCCAAAACAAGTTTTATATAAGGCACTTATTAAAGCAAAATCAACAAAGAAAGTTACCACCCTACTGGACCCAAGAGACAAAAAAGAACAGGGAAAATTCTATCATTAGATCCATAGGGACCTATGAGGACCAAACCCCAGAAGCTATAAATATACCATGCAGATACTGGCCTATGTTGCAAACAGATAATGATTTGAAAGATATAAATTGTCTCATGTCCATCAGTGTCCTATCAGAGAGGTCCCAACTTACATGAGCAACTGGTGCAGAGCCATTTTACATCAATAATGACACCATAAGCATGGGGTAATTGGCCTAATAAATTACAAATAGGCTCTTATCCCTGCAATTCTTGCCAATTTTGCAAATACCTGCTCAGTATTAAAGAATTTACGAATCTCCATGACAATTGGAAATTCAATATCAGAGATAGAATAAAGGACGAAAGGAGTTATTTAGACAGCAGAATGCTCTGCACAAAGTTATACATTGGAAAAACAATGCAGAAATTCAGAAGGATCTCCAAACACATTAGCATGATCATCAGCAAAGCCAATATCCATACACGCTGTACACGTGCTGCTCACGCGGCTCCACTCCATACGCCTCGCACACACAGCCCTGCTCCGTACGCCTCGCACACACAGCCCTGCTCCGTACACCTCGCACACACAGCCCTGCTCCGTACACCTCGCACACACAGCCCTGCTCCGTACACCTCGCACACACAGCCCTGCTCCGTACACCTCGCACACACAGCCCTGCTCCGTACACCTCGCACACACAGCCCTGCTCCGTACACCTCGCACACACAGCCCTGCTCCGTACACCTCGCACACACAGCCCTGCTCCGTACACCTCGCACACACAGCCCTGCTCCGTACACCTCGCACACACAGCTCTGCTCCGTACACACACGGCTCCACTCCATAGACCTCATACACACACCGCTCCACTCTGTGCATGCTGTACACGTGCTGCTCACACGGCTCCGCTCCGTACACCTCGCACACACAGCCCTGCTCCATACACCTCGCACACACAGCTCTGCTCCGTACACCTCGCACACACAGCTCTGCTCCATACACCTCGCACACACAGCTCTGCTCCGTACACACACGGCTCCGCTCCATAGACCTCGTACACACACCGCTCCACTCTGTGCATGCTGTACACGTGCTGCTCACACGGCTCCGCTCCATACACACTGCTCTGCTCTGGACACCTTGTACACACACGGCTCCACTCTGTGCATGCTGTACACGTGCTGCTCACACGGCTCCGCTCCGTACACCTCGCACACACAGCTCTGCTCCGTACACCTTGTACACACACGGCTCCACTCCATAGACCTCGTACACACACTGCTCCACTCTGTGCATGCTGTACACGTGCTGCTCCCACGGCTCCGCTCCGTACACACAGCTCTGCTCTGTACACCTTGTACACACACCGCTCCACTCTGTGCATGCTGTACACGTGCTGCTCACGCGGCTCCGCTCTGTACACCTCGCACACACAGCTCTGCTCCGTACACCTTGTACACACACGGCTCCACTCCATAGACCTCGTACACACACGGCTCCACTCTGTGCATGCTGTACACGTGCTGCTCACACGGCTCCGCTCTGTACACCTCGCACACACAGCTCTGCTCCGTACACCTTGTACACACACGGCTCCACTCCATAGACCTCGTACACACACTGCTCCACTCTGTGCATGCTGTACACGTGCTGCTCCCACGGCTCCGCTCCGTACACACAGCTCTGCTCTGTACACCTTGTACACACACCGCTCCACTCTGTGCATGCTGTACACGTGCTGCTCACGCGGCTCTGCTCCGTACATGCTGTACACACACGGCTCCACCCCATACACACGTGGCTCCACCCCATACACCTCGTTCACACGACTCCGCTCCGTACACCTCATACACACACCACTCCACTCTTGCATGCTGTACACGTGCTCTTCACGTGGCTCTGCTCCGTACACCTCGTACACACATGGCGGCTTCACGCCATACACACACGGTTCCGCGCCGCACACCTCGGACTGCTATATCCACCCTGTAAACCCCCCAACCAGCACAGCAAAGTCCAGTCCTGCGCCCCCGATCATGTGACTCCTGACTCCTCCCCTCCTGTGACCTCATCACAGGTCCTGTGCGCACACCGCTGACCTGAAGAACCAATAAGGGTAAGGCCAATTGCAGCCTGGCAGCCAATCAAATAACGGAGCTGCACAGCCAATGAGCGACTGCAGCTCCCAGAGACTGCCACTCCCCTAACATTCCCACTACACAACTCACCTTCGAGTGCAAACTCGCCTGTGGTCGCTGCCTGGTCACATGATACCTTGGAGTCAGTCATGTGACCATGATGTCATCCAGGTCCTTGTATAGTACGGGAGGCAGCCGCTGCTCTTCTGTGTAGTTGTTGTGGCGGCCGACTGCTCCCTGTGTGACAGACGTAGCTGGTGCAACGCATTGATGAACCTGAGGTACAGCGCTGTAGCGCCACCGGTATATACACAGGTTCCCAGCCGTGGAGTGTGCTCATTACTGCGGGGGAGCTCTACACACGGCGCCTTCTGTGCATGAACAGTGGATGCAGAGCAGACGGACAGGGCAAACCGGTGTAGTGAGTATGCAGTAGGGGGAGCAGCCATCCCCCGTGATTCGTGAAAAGAGAAGCTCCACCCCATGAGTCCTCAGAAGGGCATCTCAACCTCCATGACTCATGAGAGGAGCAGCTTGACCACAATGTGACATCAGAGGGGCACCTCCACCACTGTGACTTATCAGAGGAGCAGCTTGACCCCCATGAGTCATCAGAGAAGCAACTCCACCCTGTGACATCAGAGAAGCAGCCTCACCCCCATGAGTCATCAGAGGAGCATCTCCACCCCTGTGACTCATTAGAGGAGCAGCTCCACCCCCGTGACTCATCAGAGGGGCACCTCCACCACTGTGACTTATCAGAGGAGCAGCTTGACCCCCATGAGTCATCAGAGAAGCAACTCCACCCTGTGACATCAGAGAAGCAGCCTCACCCCCATGAGTCATCAGAAGGGTAGCTCCACCTCCATAACATCAGAGAAGCAGCTCCACCTCCATGACTCATCAGAGGAGCAGCTCCACCCTCATGAGTCATCAGAGGAGCAGCTCCACCTCCATGACTCCTGAGAGGAGCACTTGACCCCCGTGAGTCATCAAAGAAGCTCCACCCCCATGGCTCCTTACAGGTAATTAGAGTTTAGCATGAGCTGTCTCCTACTTTTATAATCTGCCTTCACACTATAGAAGGACAAGGAGTGCCCACACTTACATTCATGTACCTGACACTCTGAGCTGTTTTTGTTTTCTCATTGAGATTTTATACTTTTTTCTTCCCATTCTTTTAGGATGTGACAAGATCTGCGGAGTAGAATGGATACCAGATATGGTAGTAAGAAGAAAGGCAGCTGGAATTGTCTTCTGCTGCTCATAATCCTGCTCCTTCTCACCGTGGTGTTCATAAACGTTCTGCTCTACGCTTACCTGGAGCACGTCTATGTCTCTCCCAGTTATCCGCATGCAGAAGCCAGCACTTGTCCTCAAGGTTTCTTCAAGATTGGCAACATGAAGAATTGCTCTGCATGGCTGAATTGTCAGCGCATTGATAAAGAAGTCCGCAGGCTGAAGCTGGTGGGGGAAGGAGTCGTGAAAAAGGTGATTATTGTTACCGTGCAGTTTATTTTCTTATAGATTTACATTTGGTCTTTAAACAATTGTCCATAGTAGTCTCACTTCTTCCTTTCAGAACCAGTTTTTGCCTGCCTTCATTTTTTTTTTCTTCGCCTCTTCCAAGAGACATAACTTTTGTTTTGCAGTTGTAGTTTTGAATGGCACCATGTAATGCACTAAGAAAATGGAGTAAAAGCTCCAAGTGTGGTGGGAAAAAACAATTTTGCCATTATATTTCTTGTTTTTACAGTAAAAATGGCCTGGCGACAATAATCTTTAGGACAATATGTCAGGTTTCAGATGTCTGCAGTCACTCGGAGTGCATGCAGCCTTTTATTCCAATTCTAGAAAACCCCTTTAAGATGTAAGCTGGATTCACACACGTTAATATATGCTCAAACCTCAGTACCTGGAATGACAGCGGGTCTGCTGAGATGAAGTAGCAGCCTAAGAGCCTAGACTCGTGGTCAGGAGTGGTGTTGTGGTCTGCGCATGAACTGTAGTGTGAACCCAGGCTACAGTCGCACATCCGGGTGACAGCCTAGTGTTGTCTATGGTCTTTATTCAGACAGAACACAAACACATTTCATTGATCCACACACACACATCAGTTTTAAAAACGGGTCCCTGTCTCCAGTCCGTGAGGCTCTGATTAAGGCCACGTTCACACTGCCAGTATTTGGTCAGTATTTCACATCAGTATTTTGTGGTGTAGTGACCACTGTGTCCGCTAGGGGGCGCTATGTGGGTGTCCCAGGACAGGTGTACAGGCATATCCAGTGTGGTAACAGGAGTAGGATGCTAAAGGACCGTTATGTATCCCAAGGTGGGTGGCCTTCGGATGAAGGCTTGATTATGTGCTGATCAGCAGAGGTACTGCTGAGGTTTCTTGGACAATGTGTCAGGGAGAAGCCTTCAGGTGGTTGGTGAGATGGGTGGGACCAACCACCTACAAATCCACCCAGGGTGTGTGGCTAAAACGCCCATAGTAAAGCGTATGTGTATGAATGGTTGTAGGACCTGCGATGAGGTCATAGCTATGTGATCCAGTGGACGTGGCTACGGACCATATAGGGTGACCAGGGTAGGTCACATGAGTGAATGCTTGGACCCGATTGGTCCGTATGGAAGGTCTCGTCTGGCTGACATGCTGGAAGATGTGGCTGCCTTCCTGAGTGCACGTGTGGACGCTGTGAGTAATGGCAACATGTGTCTGACAGTTCCCAGGAGAGAACGGACGTCTGCAGTGTGAAGCAGCTAAGAATGTAACCCGGAAAGGGTGAGCTACCTGTGTTTAGGCGAGAGCCTGCGTACCGGACATAACACAGCCTGTGTGACCACAGGGTTAACAGAGTGGAACTCTGTCATGGACGTTATGCTGTTTTGATATGCACTTTCTGTTGCTGTTTATGGTTTATGCTGAATAATAAACTGCATGGACTGTTGATGTTATATGAGAAACCCGTGCCGGACCTGGTTAATCGGCTGCCTATCAAGTGTCCCCAACACGAATAACAAGCACTACCTTACAATTTGTACCAGCAGTGGGTGATAAATACGGAAGTGGTGACGTGTTTCTATTATACTTGTCCTCTGATTGTTACACTCTGTCTACTGTCTGTCGTAGTTATCCATGAGGTACACAGCCAACAGTGTTCACAGTTTGAATGGATTCTGTAGATCTGTCACCAGATATCACAAAAAAGCTCCATAAATTATTAAATAGATCTCGTAAACCTGGAGAGGCTGGTGTACTTACTTTGAAAATACATGTCAGAATAGCTGTATAATCCTTCTCACTAGTTCTCCTGATTGAAGAATTAGCATTTTATGAGCCCGATAGCAGCCAGCGCTGTTTTATTTGTGGGGGGCCAGAGCTTGACCACTTGGGGTACAGTTATCGATGTGATTCTGCCAGAAAGTATTGAAAGTTATTCTTTTGTAAGCCATTCAATTACCTTGTCAGACCTTTACTATGAGCAGTGCTTTTTTTCTTCCCATTTTAGGTGTATTTGTCAGAGTGGAAAGAAATGAAAGTGGCTCTGTCTGTGCTCACCATCCATGACCTGCAAGATGACTTCTTCCATGGATTACGGATGTTGCAATCTCTCCAGAGCAGGCATGTCGTGACTCTTCTGGGGTATTGTGAGGAAAATGGCAGCTTACTGACTGAGTACCACCCTTTGGGGTCTCTGACCAATCTGGACAATACATTCAGCCTCCCTAAATACAAAAACATTAACACTTGGCAAAATCGTTTGGCGCTGGCCATTGACTACGTAAGTGTAATTCGCTACCTACACAATAGTCCGCTCGGAGTACTAGTTATGTGCGACTCCAATGATCTGCACAAGGTGCTGTCCCAGTACCTGCTAACCAGTGACTTCCGCTTGGTGGCAAATGATTTGGATGCCCTACCTATGGTGGATAAAGAGAATGGAGTGTTAGTCAAATGTGGTTCCCGGGAAATTACTGGAGATTTTGTGGCTCCAGAACAACTGTGGCCTTATGGGCCTGATAGGGAGTTTAGGAATGATCTGATGCCTTCATATGATGAGAAGACTGATATATGGAAGATCCCAGCGGTAACGGATTATCTCTTGGGGGACGGAGAAGGCAGTGATATCGTTCGCTTTCACTTGTTTGATATCCACGCTGAGTGTAAGAAGCGGAACCCAGCAGAGAGACCATCAGCTCAGACCATTCTGGACACGTACAAGAGAATTATGATCATGCTGATGAAGGAGCTCTCTGCGTCAGATGTTAGAGAAATGTTGTGAGGTGGGCACATAGCAAACCCGACTCTTCTATTTCAGGGTTGAGTTTTTGTGTTGTTTTTTTTTTTTTTTAAATAAAGTTTCTTTTTGTTTAATCCAGGTGCCTGTTACACAGATTTGTGAAAATAATTTGAAGGGATTTTCTGGTGCCTCATCCTCCTGTCGGGTAGCTATTTAGGGAAGGCTAAATTAACCCTTCACGGTTGAGCCAGTGATGTCCAAATTAATCCACAGAGTGTTGCTAGCAACTCAAATGACCACACGGAGACGGGGGTCTCTGTACGGGAGGATCGAGACAGATCACCAAGCCCCTTTATTTTAGTCACTTCTTTTATAACATTTTGCTTAATTATGCGAAGTTCTCAACTACCAATAACATCATTTCACTTTATAAGCAAATATTATTGCAAGAAAACCGGAAACTACATATATATCCGTATCCAAATAGCATAGAAAGCAATATAATGGCATATTCTTCAGAGTTTTACACCACCGCCTCCCTTATCTTGCACCTGATGGGAACAGTCTGGTTTCATGACAGCCCATGTCAATTACAAAAATTTATCTTAAAGCAACAAAAACGGAGAAACGAAACCCTCAGGAAATGGACAAAACGAAACTTCAGCTCTGATTTTAGTTTTAACCCTTCACATACCCCCCTAGATAAAAATTTTTAACACATATGCAGCATCAGAGGTGCTATGCCAAGCTAAGGCTAATTTCACACTTGCTTTTTTTTCCAGTGCGTTTTTAGCACAAAAAAACGCATAGAAAAAACGCATACAAATGCTGCGTTTTTTTCAAGCATTTTTATGAGCATGCATGAAAAAAACGCAGCGTTTTTATGCGTTTGTATGCGTTTTTAGTGCGTTTTTACCGCGTTTGCGTTTTTTTCCAACATTAGGTGGCCCCTCACACTAACCCAAACCATGACTTTACTAACCCTAACCCTGACCCTAACCCTAAACCCTAGCTAACCCTAGCCCTAAACCCCCTTAACTAACCCTAACTCTAACCCAAACCCCTACATTCCATTGTCCAACTAATGGTAAAAAAAAAATGCATACGCATACATAAGCATGCCAATGCGCACATATGCGCACCCATAGACTTATAATGGGTGTCTTGCTGTAAAAAAACGCATTGCGTGCGCATGCGTTTTTTTGAGGCAAGTCGGACGCTCAAAAAATGCAACAGGATGCATTTTGTGCGCCCGAGCGCATACCGCAAAAAAACGCATGCGCGGAAAAACGCATACAAACGCATGTGTATGCGCACATAAGCGCATCCCATGCAAAGTATAGGAAAAAAAATTGCATGCGTTTTTTAGCGCTAAAATCCCGCAAAAAAAAACGCAAGTGTGAAACCAGCCTAACAGCTGGAGGGGTACTGGTCTTCACATGACTGATGCCGTGTTACCAGTCATGGCTGTCGCGGCGCACCCGTCCCCCCTGTATACTGCAGTTCACGAAAAACAATTTTTGATGACAGTGGTGGAGATCTTTTGTAGGTAGCCATGTGCTTAGCTTCAACATCTTCATCAAGTAGCCTTTTGAGATCGGTGCAGAGAAGAGCAGGGGTGACAGCGCCTTTGGTATCATCATTAGCTGTCTTAGTGCAGAATTTCCTAATACATACAGAAATACACCAAATAACAAGTTTTAGTATCACATATACAACAAGGATACATGCAGCAACATGTAACAAGCTCTGTAAGATCCCAACTATCCAGCCCCCAATTACCTTAAATCAATTGGCTGGACTGAGAAAGGAGAAGGTGTCTGACCACCAACTGTCCTTATTACGATCATTGTCTTTATTGTATTGATCTCTGAGTCTTTGAATATCTTCTATCTTTAACTTCTACCAATAATAATATGGAAAATGCGGAAAACCAAAACATTATGTCCCTTTATTTGCTATTGGCTTGTTTAACCAGCTTGCAGTGCGATGCGTGAATCCAAGTCGGTCTTCCTTCTAGTTTCACTGATGTAGGGGTGATGAGGAGGACTTGATAGGGACCGTCATACAAGGGTTCTAGTCCGTGCTTCCTGACATGCCTTTTCACGACTACCAACTCACCAGGCTTCAGGTTATAACAGGTGTCGGTTTCTGCTGAATCTGGAAGAGAAAAAGAAACTAGAGCATGGGTGTTAGCAAGATTTTTACTAAGCTGAATAACATATTGAACAGCACGGTCAGTCTCTTCTGATAACTGCTGAGGCTGGAAATTTGCAACTGGGGGACTAGTACCAAACAATATCTCATATGGGGACAGGCCATGTTTTGCAATAGGGGTAGTACGAATATGGTATAGTACAATGGGTAGGAGCTCTGGCCATGGAGCCGTAGTCTCCTGCATCATTTTGGTCAATTGTCCCCTCAGTGTGCCGTTCAGCCTCTCAACTTTCCCACTGGATTGTGGGTGGTACGGAGTATTGAGGGCTACAGTGGATCCAAGCATTGTCAGAACTTCTTGGTACACATGAGAAGAAAAGGCCGGGCCTTGGTCACTTTCAACAACTTCTGGAACCCCATATCTGCATATGACTTCCATCACCAGTTTCTTCGCTGTGGTTTTTGCAGTCATGTTGGTAACAGGGAATGCTTCCGGCCAACTGGAGAATCGGGACCCAGTAGAATTTTTGCACCAGTGCGAGGGCCTGATTATTTCCTCGATATGTAAGACCATGTGCCCATGTGGCAATAGCAGGGTACATCCGCTTAGGGAGACACACGAGTTGGTCCTTTTTCCAGAGACCATTATCTTACGTGTCCCATCAGTCTTCCATTGCTTCACCTCTTCCTTTGGAGACATTCTCTGCATCGTCATTAAGCGGTCTCGCGGGGTCCGACAGAAAACTTCAGTCTGTTGTAGATCCTCAGGTTCTTGAAGGGTCAATGCTTCTTGTAACTGTTTACGCTCAGAGCGTGTGGTCACCATAGTTGGTATGGTTGGTTCAACGGGTAAAAGAGCGGCGGCTTTTGCTTGCATATCTGCAAATGCATTGCCAGCAGTCTGTGGACTGTTCCTAGGACCGTGCGCCTTAACTTTGATAATGGCCACCTGAGTAGGTAATTTGATCGAGTCCATGAGGGTTTTAACAGCTTCAGCATTTTTCACTGGGATTCCGGCAGTAGTAATAAACCCTCGATTGGCCCATAGAGCTCCAAAATCGTGAGCAATACCAAATGCATACCGTGAGTCTGTGTATATATTAGCCTGTCTGTTCTTGGCCAAAGTACATGCAGTAGACAGAGCCTGGAGTTCTGCTGACTGTGAGGGCGGGAGTGCAGCTGCGTGCACTACAGTGTCCTCTGTGGTAACAGCATATCCCGTGTAGAGTCTACCAAACTCGTCAGCATATCTTGAACCATCCGTGTATAACACCAGATCAGGATTCGGGAGTGGATTCTCACTGACATTTGGTGGAGTAGCTGTTTCTTCAGTCAGAAGTTGGGAACAGTCATATTGGAGGTACCATATTTTTTCGATCATAAGACGCACTTTTTTCCCCAAAAAATTTTTGGGGAAAGTGGGGGGTGCGTCTTATGGTCGCAATATACTAACCTCCGGGGCTCTGCGGTGCAGTGGTGGCAGCGGGCGGGGCTCTGCGTTGTGGTGGTGGCGGCGAGCTGTGCTCCGGTGCAGGGGCGGCGGCTCCGCCGGCATTTCCTCGCAGCCCGGAGGCCCCCGCACATCCCTCGCTGGCCGCCGCCATGTTGCGGTGGCCTCCGGGAACATGGACGCCGGGAAGATGGTGGCCACCGGTCCGGGGACGGTGCATGCGCAGGTTCAGATCTCATCCCGAGATCTCGGGGGACGAGATTCAAATCTCGGCAACGAGATCTCGTCTCCCGAGATGTCGGGACGAGATCTGAACCTGCGCATGCGCCGTCCCCGGACCGGCGGCCATCTTCCCGGCGTCCATGTTCCCGGAGGCCACTGCAACATGGCGGCGGCCAGCAAGGGATGTGTGGGGGCCTCCGGGCTGCGAGGAAATGCCGGCGGAGCCGCCGCCCCTGCACCGGAGCACAGCCCGCCGCCACCACCGCACCGGAGCACAGCCCGCCGCCACCACTGCACCGCAGAGCCCACCTGCCCCAGCTCAGCACAGCCCTCCTGCCCCAGCACAGCTGCCCCAGCACAGCTACCTCTGCCCCAGCACAGCTGCCCCAGCCCCAGCACAGCCGCCCCTGCCCCAGCGCAGCTGCCCCAGCACAACCAACCTGCCCCAGCACAGAGCCGCCACCGCACGAGCCTGGACCACTGAATGACCCCTGTGACTACTCCTCCACCTGTGCCAGATCCCTTCCCAGGTAAGCTGATTTCGGACTGTAAGACGGACCCCCATTTGACACATTATTATTTTTTTCCCTAATTTCCTTCTGAAAATTGGGGTGCGTCTTATGGTCCGGTGCGTCTTATAGTCCGAAAAATACGGTAATCCTCATCACTGCCATCTTTCCTTATAGTTCATTATACCGTCTTTCAAGGCATTGTAAAGGGGTTGCATTATGTGGGATGCATCCGGTATCCACTGACAACAATAAGTGCATAGTCCAAGAAAACGCTGGAGTTCAGTTTCATCTTTTGGGAAAGGAAGGGAGCTGACAGCTATTTTTCTTTCTTCTGCGAGGTGTCTGGCACCCTGAAGGAGACAGTGACCCAAGAATATCACTTGACCAAGGCAGAACTAAAGTCTCGAGGCCGAAACCCAACAGTTCAGTGCTGTCAGATACTTAAGGAGGCTAACAATGGCAGCAATGGCAAAAGACACCTGCTCATATTTATTATTATTATTTTTTTTTTATTTTTTTTTTTTTGCAAACTGGTTGGGACTGTTTTGGGCCCCTTGTGGCATCTGTGGGAAAGGCATGCAAAATACAGGTTTCCTCACTCTTCATCTACATAGGGATTATATAACGTAAGAACCATCTGACCATCATCTTGGAATTGTATTCTGGAGCGGAACTGTGATAATAAATCTGCCCCTAGTAAATTTACTGGACATGTGGGAGAGATTACAAGCTGAATAGTAACCTCGGGGAAGGGTTTTATGGGGTTTATAAAAGTATATTAATTGGGTCTGCCATCTACTCCGATTAAAATAGCAGGGGAATGATAATCTCTATAAAAGTGTCCGAATCGCGCACAGCGCCAGAATTGCTGACGAGAATTAGCAGGGTTCCCAGTCATAGGATTAGGAGCTGAAGTCTGAGGGGGGGGGGCCAGAGTTTGCTGTGTGCTCGCAGCCGCGCTGGGCGCGATGGTGGGGGCTGCTGCTGTTAGAGCAGGGGCGGCTGTCACAGCTGTCGCTGTTGATTTATTTTTCTGTTTCCTTGCTGCTGCAGAACGGGTTAAATTCTTCTGAAAACTTTTTATCACTTTCAGGGTGTGTGCAGACGCTGCGGAATCCGCTGCGGATTAATCCGCACGGATTTTGCAAAAACCGCAGATAAAACCGCAGGTCAAAAGACCTGCGGATTATCTGCGGTTTAGCCTGCGGTTTGGTCCTGCGGATTCACCATCTCCACAATGGTGGAGATAGGAACCCGCTGCGGATTCCGCAGAAAGAATTGAATGGTACTGTACACCGCAGTAAAAAACTGCTGCGGGTCCGCAGCAGCCAAAACCGCTGCGGAACCGCAGCGGAATCCGCAGCGTGTGCACATACCCTCAATGCATTGTCCGGAGTGGAATTCTCAAAGTCAGGTCTAACTGAAATTATTGCCTCTTGCAATTCGGGTCTGAGGCCGGACATCAAAGCTGCCACAAAAAGATGTGTATGGGCTTCATTATACAGTGAGAATCCCAGATCTCTAAATACTACCATAAGACGCCCATAGAACTTCTCGGCAGTCTCCCCTTTGGCCTGTGTGACATCTGTTAGAGAGGTAGCTTGGTCTGCCAAACTATCTTGTGCCCAGACCTTTAAAGCATTGCAGAAATCAACACCACTCTCATAGGTTCCCCCATCCCGATCCACATTATACATTATGCCACCCTCAATAATTGGAAAATACCCCTCCCCAGCTTTTACTCGAAGTATGTGTAATAGATCTCTTCGGGGAGTGGAATAAATCTCTCGATTTGATGCCATTTGCCTGTAGAAAGCCATGGGGGAAGTCTCTGGATCGGGTAATTGATTGCAAAGAGTGTCTATTTGTGATGGGGTGAAGGGAGTATACTTTGACCTGTCAGGAGTCGTTTCCACATTATCTTCTTCAAATTCGGATATTACTGACAACTCGGGGGGAGGAGGTAGCGGCAGTACGGGCACAAGAGGCATCTGCTGTGGGAGCGGGGCAGGAGGCTCTGTTACAGTTAGAGATTGTATTGCCTGATGGGCCGTTAGGCGGCTGTTGACGACAAATCGGACCTCCTCCAATTTTATGGGGTTTTTCCTGTATACATCGCTCTATTGCTGATACTATGACCATGGCGGCATCCTTCCTGGGATATTCAAAAATACTGGCAGAGGGGGGCGTGGCCTGCTTGCTAATGGCACCGGTCACTTAGCTGCTGAGCTCCAGCCACTTCGACTCCTAATCGGCTCATTGCGGCTCGCCAGCGGCACCAATCTCTCTGCACACGGGGGGGGGAGTGCTGCGGAGGTATCCAGGATCGTAGCATGCCAAGGGGAAAATCCCAGAGGAAGCCGTCCCCGGCGAAAGTTACAGACTTCTTCTCCAGCACGGGGCGAGGGAAAATGGCGGCAGCATCCTCCTCCACAGCTTCCTCACGCTCATCCAGGAGGGGATCCACAGCAGGCCCAAACTTGGACTCAGACGCTGCAGATATACCGCTTACCAAAGGTACAATGCAGAAACTGCTCAGTGCCCTCCGCTCATCACTGCAGCAGGATTGGAAAGATATGGTAGCTGAGCTGAGGGGAGATATCACTGCCATAGGCAGCCGTACAGCACATATTGAATCTAAAATGGGGGAGCTGACAAAGTCACACAATAGCCTCATTGATGCCAATGCAGCACTGGAGGAACAAGTGCAAAAGCTCCATACCAAGGTCTTGGATTTAGAGGACAGGTCCCGCCGAAATAATATAAGAATCAGAGGAATTCCAGAGGCCATACCAGACAAGGGGCTGCAGAGTTTTCTGGGCTCCTTGCTGCAGGAGCTGCTCCCAGACCTGACTGCAACTGATTTCCTGGTGGACAGAATACACAGAGTCCCTAAGCCTAAATCCCTCAGTGCTGATGTCCCTCGGGACACTTTAGCTCGCCTGCACTTTTACAAGACCAAAGAAGCCCTGCTGCAAGCCCTGAGAAAGAGACCCCCTCTGTCTGAGCAATTCCGGCACCTGTCCATTTTTCCAGATCTGTCTGCAGGAACCCTGGCAAAAAGGAGGGAATTTGTTCCTTATACCAAAGTTCTCAGGGATGAAGCTATATCCTATAGATGGGGTTTCCCTGTAAAGATCCTGCTTTTCCGAGCAGGAAATACCCACGCCTGCCATTCCCCACAGCAGTTGGCAAAGCTCCTATCCTCATGGAACTTGGCAAATCTCCAGGCCAGATCTCCAAGAGCTACAGGATCATCCCAACAGGATAAAGTGAATGAAGATTGGTCCGTCGTGTGAGTTATGTGATATGTTTGAGTCACGGCTGAGACTTAGTTGCTACTTTTAAGGTCCGCTGGTTCTGTTCAACCAGGACCCTGAACCCCCATGGTGGTAAATTTCCACCATACCGCAGGCCCCTTTTTTGGGCTTTTTTCTTTGTGGACTGATGCTCCCTACATCAGTAATGTTAGTGATGTCAATATTGTTAGTGTTATCTCTTTCCTGCCTAACCTTCCTTTTCCCCCTGCAGCTCTAGACGAGAGACTTTTTTTTTCATGTACAATGGTACTGAACTGTATGTCTATAAATGTTAGGGGTCTGAACTCGCCAGCCAAGAGATCCATGTTTTGGCGGGAAGTGGTTAAATCCAAATGTGATGTAATATGTGGTCAGGAGTCTCATCTCCTCCAAGGGGACTCGCACAGGTTAAATAATGCTAAATTTCCTTTCATACTGCTGGCTTGTGGAAAAAAAAAAAAGGCTGGAGTATTCATTTGTGTAAAAAATACTGTTGCGTTCACACTACATTCACAACATTTAGACCCTGACGGTAGATACGCCATTATTAATTGCTCCATAAATGGATCTAAGTATACTATTGCAACCGTTTACGCCCCCAACTCTGGTCAGATCAGCTTTTTGCGGAGGTTTCTTTCCAAGCTTTCATCCGTTAAAGAGGGTAAGCAAATAATCTGCGGGGATTTTAACATGGTAATGTCCAGCACTCTGGATTGCTCCAATACTGCTGTAAAGAGGAAGGAGATGAGCACAATAATTTCAGAAAGGCATCTCCATGATATATGGAGATACCAACATGCAAATGAGAGGGACTACACATTCTTCTCGCCTCGGTTCACCTCTTACAGCAGATTGGACTACTTTCTGGTTGATAGCTCACTTATTATGGATTGCTCAGATTCAAAAATTGGACTTATAGCTTGGTCGGACCACGCCCCCATATACCTGACAGTTCAGGAGCAAAACCGCGCGCCTGTTTTTACCCGGTGGCGCATGAATGACTCCCTCCTAGCCTGTAGACAAATCTCTGAGGAGTTGCAGGCCGACCTCGCAGAGTTTTTTAACTTTAATGATAACAAGGAGGTGACAGAGGAAATGCTTTGGTCTGCACACAAGGCCTATATTAGGGGGTCATTCATCAAAATTGCCACTAGGGAGAAAAGGAGGCGTCAGGCAACTTACAAAGCTCTACTGTCCCACATAGTACTTTTGGAAGCCCACAATAAATCTGCCCCAAACTTGTCGACATCTGACGAACTCAGGAAACTAAGAACACAGCTCCGCCAGGTGTTGATGGCAGACTATGAGAAAAACTTAAGATACCTCAAACAGCGGTGCTATGTGATGGGTGACAGGGCGGGTGCCTTACTAGCCAGGAGTGTTAAAAAACGAGAAATGCAAAATAAAATTGAATACCTCGTGACGGGTTCTAATGCCACAATACGCAACCCAACGGAAATAGCCAACGCATTCGCTGACTTTTACCAGTCTCTCTACAACCTTAAAAATGACCCCACTGCCCCAAAGCCTACCCAAACGGCAATTAATTCCTTCTTAAACAATATTAATCTTCCTCGGTTATCTGCAGTACAGCTGGAGCAACTAAATTCCCCTTTTTCTCTGGAAGAGGTTCGCCAGGCGGTGACCACAGCCAAAAGAAATTCAGCTCCAGGCCCAGACGGCCTCACTAACTCCTATTATAGGCAATTCACTGAAACCCTGTCTCCTTTCCTCCTGAGACTTTTCTCCTCTTGGCGAGCCACAGCAGATATTTCACCAAATAATCCAGAGGCCATTATAAATACCCTGCCAAAACCAGGAAAACCCCCTATTTCACCAGGAAACTTCAGGCCAATATCCCTCCTAAACTGCGACTTAAAATTGTACGCCAAAATAATCTCAGCTAGAATACATAAAGTTCTTCCATCACTGATTTCCCCGGATCAAGTGGGGTTTGTGGCGGGGAGGCAGGCGAAAGATGGGACGAGACGTATGCTGGATCTGATTGCGGTGGCTGAGGGGAGGAAAATCCCCAGTGTATTCCTGTCCCTGGACGCAGAGAAGGCATTCGACAGGGTGCACTGGGGATATCTGAAATCTGTTCTGGCCAAGTTTGGTTTCAAAGGCCCCATACTTAATGCCATAATGGCGCTGTACTCTAACCCTAACGCCAAAGTTCTGGCATCCGGATTTATATCTCGGAGTTTTGAATTAACCAATGGGACACGCCAGGGGTGTCCGCTCTCCCCTATCATCTATGCCCTTGCTATAGAGCCTCTGGCGCAGACTATCCGTGAATGCCCTCGGATCTCGGGGATTCGAGTGGGGAGTATAAATCATGTGGTCAGTCTATATGCAGATGACGTGATTTTATCTTGCACTAATGTAGAGGTGTCCCTACAACACGTAATGGAGATCCTGTCCTCCTTCGCTCAAGTCTCGTATTACAAGCTTAATATTACCAAGTCCTTAATTTTTCCGCTCTTCTTGCCAGCCTCTACCAGAGCCACTCTTTCTCATCTTTACCCTTTCAAATGGGAAGACGAGGGAATCCCCTACCTGGGTATTATACTGGCCCCGCTACACTCCGTGATCCGGAAAAATCTGCTGACCCTGCACACCTCATTGGATAAAGAACTTACTCGCCTTTCTCTTCTCCCGCTCTCTTGGGTGGCGAGAATGCAGACTTTTAAAATGTTCTGTCTCCCAAAAATTATCTACTTACTTCGGTGCCTGCCCCTAACAATTCCGCAACGGTATCTCACCAAAATTCATTCGCTAATGAGTAAATTTATATGGGCTGGGAAAAAACCTAGAATAGCCCTGAGATGTATGCATGCCCCGTTCAGTGGTGGAGGAATGGGTATTCCTAATATTCTAACATATCACAGAGCTGCTATCCTGGAACCGGCTCGAGATTGGTGGAAGAATGATTCAGACTTGAGATGGTTACAGATTGAGTACACCTGGGCACAGGCCCACTCCCCTAAACAATTCATAGACTCCCTGCTCCTAACCCCTTCGCCCCCCCGGCGATCTTCTACCCACCACAGCAGCTCTAAAGAAAGCTTGGTCCTTATGGAGCAAGCCAGTGTCACAGGCTCTAGGTCCCAGCCTTCCCCTTAGATCGCTGGAAGCCTTCATTCCGAATTTGAATCTTGCCGCCTGGACACGTGGAGGTCCAATTACCCTAGCAGATCTCTATAGAGAAGGCGTCCTACTCCCGTACTCAGAAATGTGTGTTAAATTTAACCTCCCCCGACACAGTTTATTCCAGTTTTTTCAAATACGTCACTTCCTTCAGTCCGCTCCTCACCTACCGGTTCCCACAACAGCCGACCACGCTGCAATTAAAAAATTCTTTCAAAATAGCAAAATCAAAGGCCTTTCATACATCCATAACCTGCTAAACTCCCCGGAACCGGACAAACAATTGCCGTATATGCTCAAATGGGAAAAAGATCTAGCCTCTCAGCTTCCGTCGCAAGAATGGTTCGCGGCCTCAAAATGGATCCACAAATTCTCTTCATGTCTCAATCACATAGAGCAATTAAAAAAGGTTCATCTGCGGTGGTACAACTCCCCTACTAAACTGGCTTCTTTTTCCCCACATATGTCACCTTTGTGCTGGAGGGGATGCAACCACAGGGGCACCTTGTGTCATATGTGGTGGTTTTGCCCTAAGTTATCTAACTTCTGGCAGGAGGTGTTCAATCTAATCCATGAGGTTACTAGTCTCCGTCTTTCCCCAAACCCAACCTTAGCGGTGCTACACATTGGCCTAGATGGGATCCCGGATCTTTTAAAAAATATCATTTCTCACATTCTCATAGCCGGCAGGTACTGTGTGGCATACAAGTGGAGGTCGGTGAGCCCCCCTACAAAAACAGAACTAATTGAGAGGACCAACCTACACTGGCTATACGAAACCAACTTGACCCCCAATCTAGAGAAGAGAACGGTGAGACTTAAACAATGGCATCTGTGGGCCACTTCCCTTTATGCAACGGCCCTCCCCCAGATACAGACACCTACACCATAAATAAATTGATTGTGCCTAAGAATGCCATGCATGTAGAGCTGCTTCCCCTTCCCCCTCCCCCCTCTCCCCGCTTCTATGTTCAAGTTGTTGTTGGAAGGGGTATTTAATGTCCCAGATTGATATTCTAATAATGGCTCGAGGTTATTCCACCTCTTGCTACTCATTGCTCCTGTTCTTGATGTTTTTGTATGAGAAGTTTGTATTTTTTCTGAAAACTCAATAAAAACCTTTATGATAAAAAAAAAAAAATACCGGCAGAGATTAATGGTATAGCCACTGTACGTTGAGGCATCGTACCGGGGGGGACAGAGGAGGCATACAGGATTGCGTTCTGGACAGCCTCAGTAAGCACTTGTTGGGACCTAGAAATATTGATAGGGTCATATCGTGGTCCCACTGCATGTATTACATATTGACACGGCAGCTGTCCTGCTCTGGTTGCTGCAACCTGTCCTGTTTCTACCTGGCCATACATTTGTATATATGAATCAGATTCTTCCTGTATCATGGGTCCGCCTTTCTGTGAAATTTTTGCGGCCAGTCCTCCAGCATGGCGGAGTTGAATATTTGCGGCATTTACTATGGCCCCAACATGCTGCTTCGTGAGATCGCCTGTCCATATCCTAAAGAGCACATCATGACGGTGGGGTCTAAGAATAATATTGGAATACATTTCCTGGAAATCTTCTATCTCCTCTGAGCATCCTGTCTCTGACCTGGTAACTAAAATAGGAGGGGGTGGATCTTCATAACCACTAGCAATATTAAGCATAACAGGGACTGAGGCTGCCGGTGGATGATAATAGGTACCGTCAGCGTTCAACAAAGGAAAAATGGGGGCTGTTATTCCCGGTCTCCTTGTACCACAATTATAACAGACCTCTCTCCACTGAGGATTAGTAACTCCGCATACAGCACAGGACCACCCGGCAGGATCATAGGGTGGGGGCGTACTGAGTTTCGGTAGTCCAGGATATATTGGTGCCCTGGGGTTAAGGGGCACAGAGCTTACAGTCGGGAGGAGAGGCTTGATTTCCTGGGGAGGGACCTTATCATCTAGCAAGGAAACTTCTTGTTTCAAATCATTCTTAACTATTTGTCTGCCTGACACATTAGTCTCGATATCGGTTTCTTCTTTTATCACATTCTCAATTCTTTCCTGTACCACAACACTTCCAGTCTTTTTCACAGTGGTAGACAATTTTCCTTTTTCCACATAGCAATAAAAATAATCAGAATTCACTTGCTGTTCAATTTCCACATAACCTTCATTATACAATTCATGTGCCAAGCCACGGAATTCCTCAGCACCTTTAAGCAATCCATCATCAGTCAACCTCCCTTTATTCTTTTTAACTCCTTCGTCCCATAGCATAGGCTGTAGCCTCCCGCCCTTAGGAAATCCCAGAATCGAAAATATTTTTACTGCATTCCTGACAGATTTCTTTCCTCGTCTTTGAATCATAAGACTAACAGTATCTGATCCTTCACACAATTCCAAACTTTTCTTTTTCTTCCACAGAAACATAATTCTCTCCTTTAGAGCTAAATATCCTTACTTCAGTTGTGCACAGATCTGGAGCGGCCGTACAGTCTGTTCCACAGGGTCAATCCCCCTCTGGGATTGCCCAAAATTCGCGGTACTCAGTGAAAGGAGGAGGGCGTCTCAGACTATCCCTCCGGACACCTCTGGTTTATATATATCTTTCTATATATACCTGAGTTACGTATCCTACCCAGTCTTCGATCACATCACCACGCCTGATTACTAACCATGATCAGGACATCAGGATATTTTGACTATAAAGAGAGTCACAATCACTGGTCAATCCGGGGTGTCCGTCCCTTATGAGGTATGGTTCGAGCACTGGGCCCCCAACGGGACTGCACCTCTATATAATTCCACCCAAGAATCACCCCACCACGGGGACAAACCTCAGATCCTCTTTGCAGCAACAAGCACAGGAAAACCACACCAACGGTCAGTCTGAACAGTATAACTGCCAACTTACCGTGGTTGTTGTAGGGGATGATCAGTCCCAATTTTCCAGCACCTGTGTCCGCTCTGAGGATCCTTTGTCTTGTTGTCCTCTGGGGGCAGAGGCGTCCCTATTCGGGGGCCCCACATTGGGCGGCCAGCTGTCGGGGTAGCTATTTAGGGAGGCCTAAATTAACCCTTAACGGTTGAGCCAGTGATGTCCAAATTAATCCACAGAGTTTTGCTAGCAACTCAAATGACCACACGGAGACGGGGGTCTCTGTACGGGAGGATCGAGACAGATCACCAAGCCCCTTTATTTTAGTCACTTCTTTTATAACATTTTGCTTAATTATGCGAAGTTCTCAACTACCAATAACATCATTTCACTTTATAAGCCAATAATATTGCAAGAAAACCGGAAACTACATATATGTCCGTATCCAAATAGCATAGAAAGCAATATAATGACATATTCTTCAGAGTTTTACACCACCGCCTCCCTTATCTTGCACCTGATGGGAACAGTCTGGTTTCATGACAGCCCATGCCAATTACAAAAATTTATCTTAAAGCAACAAAAACGGAGAAACGAAACCCTCAGGAAATGGACAAAACGAAACTTCAGCTCTGATTTTAGTTTTAACCCTTCACACTCCTGCATGAGGAGGTGGGAGGCACGGATGACTTTGCCTGCCAGGTTCTATTCACAGCCGGCAGGTATCATCCACCTATCCTAGTCATTTAGACAGGATGTGTGAATGGTACCTGCCCGCTGTTCACATGTCCTGACTGGCACCAGTAGGAACAATCTCTTCAGCTTCTCTCATAATTGGAAGTGAAAGGCACCAGAGAATCCCTTTAAATTGGTTGTTTACCAACAGTGTATAATAATATCACTAAAAATGGGAGCTGAATCCAACTTTTTTAAGGCTTCATTTACGCAGGGCTGTTCTATTTCATTTTTTCTGCCTTGCAAAAAACACACCATAATATTCATGCTTTTTACAGTAAAAGAAGAAAAAGAACACTCCAGCAATATATGATAAATCAATATATTATATATAGTTTCATAAATTAGCAATGTGTTCCTTTAAGGTTGGATGGCAGACCATCCGGTATCAATAAAACAAGGGGAAATTACCAAGTGATGTACATGAACCACAATTGATGAATGTGTGTGTGTGAAAAATTAATAAAGACCAAAGAAAATATAACAAAAATAATATTTATTATAGATTCTGGCACAATATACAACTGCAATAGATAAAAAACATGTAAAAATGTAATATAATATGACAAAAGGAACCCGTAGATGTATTAATACTCAGGTAGCATATTATATTGATTTCACCACTGTACAAAAAAGTTTTTTGTAGGATATAAATCCAGCATATATAATATAGTCCCCGAATAAAGCAGCAAAAAAAAGTGTGTATGTAAGTGCATAAAAATAGTGAAGTGATAACTGACGAAGGAGTTCTTCCGAAACGCGCGTCGGGGCGCGTTATATTGGCAACCCGCTTTCACCACTGTCCTCTATTCAGCTCACTGGGTAATATATCATGCTTTATTAGGCTACATGCATTTACTTTTGGGCGTTAGACACTCTGTGCATTGCACAATGTTAGAGATTGTAATCCTGTGCTGGCCCATTTTTACTACATAGCGCTACATGGCAATTTATTCTATCATACCAGGTTATATGTCTTGCCATTAAGCACTAGTTATTGCACAGTGTTTTACATAAGTTTTTTCTTGTGCTGGCCCATTCTTTATATATAGTGCCGTATGGCAGTTTATTTCAGTATATTGGGTCATATGCCTTCTGTGCCATAAGAGCGCTGGATCTTTCTCTCATTGTGCATATGGTGCGCTAGATTTTTGTCTATATAAGCGCTTCTCTAATTGCAGATTGTATTTCTGTGTTGACCCTTTTCTGCTATGTAGCGCTGTATGGTAATTCATTTTATTATATTAGGTCATATATCTTGCCATTGAGTGCTAGACACATTTTTGTTATACACTATTTTTCTGTGCTGGCTCATTATTGCCAGATAGCGCTACATGGCAGTTTATCTTATTATATTGGGTCATATGCTTTTTGTATTCTAGAAGCGTTGGACATTTTGCTCATTGTATAGCATTTTATATAGTGTCTAAATTGTATACATAAGCGCTCCCCCATATATTGCATATTCCAGTACTCCTTTTGTGAGTTTAGTACCTTTCACCCTATCATCCCAGCAGCTATTTTTTCACAATTTTGTGTTTATTCACTTCCCTTTTTTTTTTTTTTTTCAACATATATAATTGTTTTTTACACACTTCATTGTCACTTTTTTCTTTTTTGTGAACTACATTACAAACTTTGGTATAGTGATTTATATTTGACAACTTTATTATTGTATTTTATCACTTCACTATTTTTATGCACTTACATACACACTTTTTTTGCTGCTTTATTCGGGGACTATATTATATATGCTGGATTTATATCCTACAAAAACTTTTTTGTACAGTGGTGAAATCAATATAATAATCTACCTGAGTATTAATACATCTATGGGTTCCTTTTGTCATATTATATAACATTTTTACATGTTTTTTATCTATTGCAGTTGTATATTGTGCCAGAATCTATAATAAATATTATTTTTGTTATATTTTCTTTGGTCTTTATTAATTTTTCACACACACACATTCATCAATTGTGGTTCATGTACATCACTTGGTAATTTCCCCTTGTTTTATGCTTTTTACAGTGCAAATCTTGACACTTTTTTTTTTTCTATAGAGACACCACTTGGATAAATGTATGAAAAACAACACACCTACAGCAGGCTTCATTCAGGAAAGAAAACACAAGGTACCTCCAAAACACAGCACAAAAAACACCAAATGCCACAAAAAAACCCACAATGGCACCAATTCATTAAGACTGGCATTTTCAACACCAATCTTAATAGTTGTAATGCTGGACTAAGGTGCATCTAATTCATTAAGAGGTGCACACCACTTAATGAATTCTATGCATCCTACAACTGATAACACAAAGACCCATGTATCTTAGAACTGCAACTGTGGAGAAACGGGGTCAGTGGGTGCTCTCATACCACTGAACACCCACTCTATCTCCCCGTGGGCAATACACTACACAAACAACACGGGGTTAGGGTAAAACAGTGGGCAATACTTTATTGAACCACAACAGCCAATAGCAAAGAGAACAATTCCAGCAAATACCTCCAACATGGTGCACATGACAGGGTCTTACCCTTCTGCCTCGCCAGGATAATGGTAGATGTTACGTCAGAGCTCCCAGGGTCGCTATTCCACCTGTAATACACACAGAGAGATATCGACAAGCATAGGGAGATGACCGAGAACAGTCCATAGAGTCCGTACAAGGTCCAAAGCCAGTTGACACAAAAGTCATCACCTGGCTTATCTGACCATCTCCATGGTACCAGGCGACTAGTGGGTCACAAAACCTGGCTTTCTCCAAACATATCCATGGTTCGGAGATGGTCACTGGATGAGATCTGTGTCCTTGCAACCGGAACTGAAATCCCCCTAGGTTGTTTCCTATAGAATCATAGATCGTGTCCCTCGTGATGGTGCCATGATGAATTGGCTGCAGTCTTGTCTCTCGTCCGTTGGGTGTTTTGCAGAATGTTTGGCTGGTAGCTCGCTCTTTGATGAGATCTCTCTGAGGCCGGGATCACATATGCGAGAAACATGGACGATTTTTGCATCTTAATACCTGGAAACACATGCAGCCGCACGCTCCGCTCCCGAGTGCCGGCGGCAGTGCTGGGTATTGACATACGAGACTCGTCCGAGGTTCTAGCATGTGTGATCCCGGCCTTTGTCTTTTTATACCCGAGGCATGTAAGCTACTTTTAGAATTACCCAGTGTCCTTCAGTCTACTTTCACATTCTTTTCCCTCTTTACTGTTGACGTCAACAAACTGTTTCCAGAATACAATGCACAATTAGCATATCAGCACACAATAAACAAAGATAAATACACACTATGTACAAGTCACTATTACAGACTTACACAGTATATCAGTTTGCAAGTCTGTCTTCTTGACCCACCAGAAATAAACACTTAAATCCACAAGCCAATATACAGATAGAAAGTCAATTCTTCTTGGTTTGCCAAAAACATAGTTGTCTGGGTAATTAAGTTATACTCTGGTTTCTTCACAACAACTATGCACAATTCAACACAATGTAAATACAAGCAGCCGCACACTCCGGTCCCGAGAGACGGCGACAGTGCCGGGTATTGAGAGGCGAGACTCGTTCGAGTTTCTCGCAAGTGTGACCCCGGCCTAAGTGCCATAAAAAGACATTTTATTGGTTATAGATTAAAAACCAATAAATTACAATTTAAATACCAGATGCTGCTAAGGTCAAAAGCAGGGAATCCTTACCATTATTAATACATGGTGAGCCTATGTATATATCTATACACATAATGTCTATTAAAGTGCACAAGTTATAGAGGGCTATAATCTCAATGATTTGTTAAAGGCATGCAATTAAATACTGAATAAGAACTCACATATGCAGAGCTGGTATTAATGGTGGTTATCCTGCTGCCCCAATGCACGTTTCGTATTGTAACTTCCTCAGGAGGCGTCTCCTGTGTAAGTTCTTATATAGTATTTAATTGCATGCCTTTAGCAAATCATTGAGATTATAGCACTATATCTTGTGCACTTTAATAGGCATTGTCAATTCATGTGTATAGGTACCCTGTTTGCCCGAAAATAGTCCCGCTGTCCGGTGCCCGCCACTGCAGCCGCGCTGTTCGCAGGAGTTAATCACAGCCTCGGAGCTGTGTGCCGATCTCCGCCCATGAGCCCTGCACCAATCACAGCGCAGGAACCATGGGCCAGCTGACGTCATCCATAGCCTCTGATTGTTCCTGGGCTGTGATTGGCCCAGGGCTCCTGCGCTCTGATTGGGCCAGGGCTGCTGCACCACCAAAGCACTGAAAGCAGCACCGCGGAGGAAACCAGTAAGAAAGTGAAAGTGTGTGTGTGTGTGTGTGTGTCTGTGTATGGGTGTGTGTGTGTGTCTGTGTAAGGGTGTGTGTGTGTGAGTGTACGGTACACACATGGGAGGCTGCAGTGGGATACTGTGAGCCAAAAAGGAATGCTGATCTGGGATGCAGCCAGCACACACTGCGCCAAAGACATGAAGAACTTCCTTCATGAGAGAAAAATAGATCAAATAATGATTCCTGCAGGAATGACGGCTTATCTCCAGTCTCTCGATATCGCCATTAACAAGCCATTCCAGGACAATTTACGTGTGGAAATCAATGACTACATTGAAAATAGAATGGAGAGAAATCAACGTGGAAACTTTGTGAAACCTAAACTGCCAGAGATTGTGACTTGGGTGAAGAATTCATGGGCGAAAATCACTGACACTTGCATTGCAAATGCACTACGAGCAGGCTACCTTAACAAGAAGTGCTCATTTAAGGACAGTGCTATTGCTAGACATGAGAGATATGGGCCAATGATTCTGAAAGAAATGGAGTCACAAGAAATTCCACAGGAACTTCAGAGTTTGGATTGTTATGATGATGTTCCAGAAGATGATGACATGGTTGTCATTGAATAAATCTTGTTTTGTGTTGTTAAATATTGAGATCAGTAAATGAACCATTGTTCGTTGTTTTACATGTTGTACATGGAAATACTGTAATGATACGGTAGTAACAAGAAATTCTTGATACGATTCACAGTTTATTTGATTCTACTGTTTTGTGATGACTACTGTTCAGCATACACTGGTATGTTAATAAATGTTAATTGTTTTGTTAAAAAAAATTTGACAATTCTTTTTCTTGAGAAAATAAGACCCCCCCCCGAAAATAAGACATGGTGCAACTTTCGGAGCAAAAATTAATATAAGACGATGTCTTATTTTCGGGGAAACAGGGTATATACATAGGCTCACCACAGTTTAATATTGGTAAGGATTTCCTGCTTTTGAGCTTCCCTGTCATGCATCTCCTGTCCAGTGGACCTCACATGACAGTGTTCTTCACTACACCTTTACTGGACCACACCACCTGCTAAAGGTTATGTTTGAGCTGTCACTTTTTTCTTATACTTTCAACAATAAACTGCTCGCGTTTTTAGAGGCAAAAACGCTTACAAAGTGCTCAAAAAGAATCCCAGGCAAGTTGTGGACTTTTTTTTTCCCCCTCCACATTGACTTCTGTTGTAAAGTATGGAGCTGCTACATGGCAGAAAACACCTAAAGAATAGTCCACTCACTTCTTTTACCACTTTGCGTAAACCTGAAGTAGTTAAATAAAAAACACTAAGGGTATGTGCACAAATTGTGGATTCCATTGCGGATTTTTCCTCAGAATCCGCAGGTAAAATGACCTGTGTTTTACCTGCGGGATTTAGTGCGGATTTCACCTGCGTTTTTACACCTGTGGATTCCTATAATGGAAGAGATGTAAAAACGCTGTGGATTCTGCACAAAGAATTGACATGCTGCGGAAAATAAACCGCAGCAAATCTGCACGGAATTTTCCGCAGCATGTGCATAGCGGATTTGGTTTTCCATAGGTTTATATGGTACTGTACACCGCATGGAAAACTGCTGCAGATCCGCAGCCAAATCTGCAACGTGTGCACATACCGTTAAAAGACTAAGCCTATGAAAAGGAAAAGAAACGGACAAGAAGAGTCTTTCTAGTGTGGAGCTGACCTTTTCTGAGCCTTAGGTAAGCAACTGTCTAAAAAAAAAGCTGCATTTTATTCATCACTTAATCGATGTCAAAAATGGGAGAAATTACCCTAAAAAATCCTTAAAAATGCTAAAAAAATTTCGATAAACCACTTTGAAAAGTTAGTTGACCTCAATAGCATAAGGGGACAAGCAGGAAGCTTATAGGGAAAAAAACACCAACTTCCGGTTCCGGCGCTGTGATGTGAGGACGCGGGAGACAGAGCTCCGTGCAACCCTCATCTACAAAGACCGGCATAGAACACCCCACGGCCGTGAGAGACAGTGGAAAGTGAGAGGCAGGGAGCAGGAGATATCGGTGTATGGAGCGGTACCTTCTCCGGAGTGGCGGCAAGCACTTAAAACAAGGAGCTGCAGAGGGAGACCACACAGCACGGGACCATAAAATGGCGGCAGCCGCGGGAAACAGCGGTCTGCAGGAAGGTGAGCAGAGCCTGGTGGAGGAGGAGGGGGAGAGGCAGATCGAAAAGTCGGCAGCCCAGCAGAGCAGCCAGATAACAGGCATGCATATAGACTATGACCGTTTGGCTGGGGCAGTGGCAGCGCAACTGGCAGACAGGATAAAAGTCCCTGGAGGCTATGGTGGGGGCTGCGCTATCCTCCATTAAAGAACAGGTCACACAGCAGGGAACCAGGATGGCAGAGGCGGAACAAAGAATATCAACTGCAGAGGTCGAGGTGATAACATTAAAGGAGCAGTTGAAGGAGATGGTGGAGGGCTCCCAGGCTATAAAAGACAAACTGGAAGATTTGGAAAACCGATCAAGGAGGAGCAATTTAAGGCTGGTGGGGTTGCCGGAATCTATAAGCATGCGACAACTGGATAACATTTGTGAAATAGAGCTCCCCAAGGTGCTGGGTCTGACACATAAGTGCAGAGTGGAAAGAGCGCACAGAGTGGGTCCTGTAAGAGAGAGTCCAGGCATGTGGAGAACGAGCGGAAAGGAAGACAACGTGGGGACGACTGGCACGGCCAGACCGCGCCAAGTCATAATAAAATACCTGGAATATAAGGACAAAGAAGAGTTACTGCGAGCATTTAGAGGAAGGAGGATCCCATTGTTTTTACAAGGACATAAAGTATTGATATTTGGAGATTATTCGGCAGAGGTCACCCGGAAAAGGAAGACCTTCAGCAAGATCTGCACTACACTGTACCGCAAAGGTATAAAGTTCCAGTTGCTCTACCCTGCCCTACTGAGAGTGACAAGACAAGATGGATCTTTTTTTGTGACAAAGGACTTGAAAGAGGCGGAGAGATGGATGGAGGAGGCAGTGGACAGTGACCAGACAAGAAAATCTTCGGGGAGGAGGGATGGTCGATGTGGGGAAAGTGAGGGGGAGGTTCGAGAAGAGGGACAGAACGAATGGAAGGAGAGGAGAGAGGAGGGGACAGAGCTCCATACGAAGAATCCCAAGGAAAGAAGATCGCCGTCACGCAAATCTGGAGACCGAGGCAGAGGAGCGCCTTGAGAGAGATTTTAAGGAGAAGATATATCACTTTGGACCGAACTGGGGGACCGGTGGGGGGGGGGGAATGATGGAAAGTAGAGGTGATTTATTTATTTATTTATTTATTTTTTTCTCTTCCTTTTCTTAATCCATCACTTTGGTTCTCCCCTGCTATATGGTCTCTATGGATCCCGAGATCCTACGCACTTTGGGGGGTGGAGGAGCTTTGGCGTTCATGGGGGTCCGGGCTTCTCTTCCGAGTCTCTCTATTGGGTGCTGGGAGGACCATACCGGTAGGAAGGAGAGGGAGACTGGGTTCAGAGGCACCGAATAAGGTGTATGGGAAAGGAGGGAGGGGGTATTGTATGTTGACAAGATTATTGACCAAGAAGGCCTTGCCTTGATATGGTGGGGAGCAGAAGAATGGGGGATAGACTATGGGTAATTACTAATCAGTGAGCTGAGAGGGAATTGCGGAGCCAGGAGCATCACAGAAAAAATGGAAGTGAAGAGACGACTGACTGTAAAGGGGGGGATAGTTGAGGGGTTGTTAGTTGATAATAGATTTAGGATGAGCAGATGGGTTCAGGGAAAGCAACGTTATGGACACACCGAATGCTAGGAGGGATCACAATACCACACATATGAAAGACCACATGTCGACGTGAAATACTTGAGAAATTGGGACAATGGTTAAAATAGTGACATGGAATGTGAAAGGACTGAAGTCACCACATAAACGCATGATGATATTGAGACAACTCAAAAGACTGAAAGTCGATATAGCAATACTACAGGAGACACACCTACCCCAGGGGGATTTCTTCCGTATGCAGAAACTATGGGTGGGAAAAGTAGTTGGGTCAGGCTCCCTGGGACGAAAGGCAGGGGTGATGATTCTAATTATCAAAAATTTTAATCACACGATAGTGTCTCAGAACAATGATGAAGAAGGGAGGTATATTCACATCAAGCTTACCAGTCCACAGGGAGAGTTTGATATATATAACATATACGCCCCTAACAATGAACAAACTTCATTTTTTAACTTTATCACTACTGAACTGGGAAAAGACACAGAACTCAAACGGATAGTCGGAGGGGACTTTAATGCAGTGGTTTCAAGGGGGGAAGATAAGAGATATAGTAGAGATGACGGCAGACCGATTAGGGAGGTAAAAGGATTAATGGTCAAGCTTTTGGAGGACACAAATTTAAAAGATAGTTGGAGAATGCTTCACCCAAATGACCGGGAATACTCTCATTACTCGCATCCACACGAAGCGTGGTCTAGGATTGATTACATTTTGGTAGACCAATTTCTGATGCATAGGGTAAGGGATGTGGATATTGGAGATATGGTGATATCGGATCACAGCCCGGTGCTTCTAGAAATTACTGATACAACACTGAGGGGGACGGACTACTTGTTGAGGTTTCCGTCGTTTCTACTTAGAGACAAGGAATTTGCCAAAACACTGAACGAATGGTGGGAAGACTATAGCAGAAACAATAGTGAACATGAGGCGGATATAATGTTGTTCTGGGAAGCAGCAAAAACAGTATTAAGGGGAAGATTGATGGGACATGTAGCTAAACTTAGGAAACATACCCACAAACAATACCAGGCTGCAAGTGAGACCCTCAGAGAGAAGTATACATGGTATCTAGAAAACAAGACACAAGAGGCAAAGGAGGAGTGGAAAGCACCAAGACAGGAATTTCAATCCTGGGCGGGGAAAAGGGAGGATCTGATACGATCACAGCAGGAAGTTGATTTGCACAAATTTGGCAATAAGGCAGGGAGACTGTTGGCCAATCTGGCAAAAGGGCGACGACCAATGACTTTGATAACTAACATGACTAGACCGGACGGGAGCAAATCCACAAGCCCACAAGAGATTACCGAGATTCTGGGGGATTATTATGCAAAATTATATAGTAAGGGGGAAGAGACGGTTGGCAGGGAAAATGACTGGTTGAAAAGCATAAAACTCACGCAAATCAATGCGGAAGAGCTGTCTAGATTGAACGCAGAAATAACATTAGAAGAAGTACAGACGGTAATAGGGGATCTGAACGTACACAAGGCACCGGGACCTGACGGGTTTAATGGGGAATTTTATAAAGTAATGAGAGAGCAGGTAGCACCGATCCTGACTAGAATGTATAACAAAATAATGGGAGGAGGGGGAATTTCGGGACACCTTAACACTGCGTACATAAAATTGATACCCAAGGGAGACAGAAATCTAGATAACCCAGCAAACTATAGGCCAATTTCATTGATAAACCAAGATCTCAAAATCTTGGCCAAATTGATGGCCAATAGATTGGCGGAGATACTACCAAACTTAATATCACCGGCACAATCGGGGTTCGTTAAGGGGAGGGCAGCGGTGACGAATGTGCGGAGGGCTGTGCTGGTAATGGATGCCATTAGACATAGGGATCTTCAAAAGGAGGAGTGTCCAGCCATGGTCACACTTGATGCTGAGAAAGCGTTTTATAGCGTGGGGTGGTCATGGCTGGAGACGGTACTAGACAATATGGGGATACGGGGAGCCTTTCGTACATTCATAGGGGTATTGTATGCGAATCCTCAGGCGAGGTTCCTGTCGAGATCTTTCCCATTGAGCAAAGGGACTAGACAGGGATGTCCACTGTCACCCCTCCTGTTTAATCTGGCCATTGAGCCTTTGTCTAGACTGTTAAATGAAGGAGATTGTTTTGAAGGTATTAGGGTCGGGAAGGAACAATTGCGTTCAGCCCTATTTGCGGATGATATCATACTATTTATGAACAACCCTCAGAGGGATCTCCCAAAAGTGACACAACAGATAGAGGAGTTTGGGGGATTATCAGGCTTTAAATTGAACAGAGCAAAGTGTGAAATTTTGTTTCTGTGTGAGCAAAAGATGAAACTGATGGTTGCCGAGGGAACAAGAGATGGCATCTCTGGGATACCGTTAGCACGGTCTCACCTTAAATATTTGGGAATACAGATGGGACGTACAACAGCGTCAATATACGAATTGAACTACAAACCTTTGATACAAAAAATAGAACGGGAACTAAAGATGTGGGAGGGGCTGCCGCTATCATTACTAGGTAGAAATCATCTTTTGAAGATGATGAGTTTTCCAAAATTACTCTACCCAATGCAGACAATCCCCATGTTATTGAAGCATACAGACATAAATAGACTGAATAAAGCATTCTCGACATTCTTGTGGAGGGGGAAAAGACCGAGAATCAAAACGGAAAAATTAATGCAATCTTTGGAAAAAGGAGGCATCAAAATGCCAAATATTAGAGGGTATAACTTGGCATGCCTGATGAGGCACGTCATAGACTGGTTAAGGAAGACAAACGGACACTCAGACATACGTTTAGAGAGTGAGTTCTGTACAGCGTCGGACTGGAACACCTTGGGCCCACCAGAGAAAATCATTCTTGGGGCCCACTATGTAGCTGCATAGAGTTAAATACCAGACCACCAATTATGCGGTAAAACACGCTAATATCCGGGTATAAGGTTGTACATGTCTTAATTATGTAGCAGGAGTTGGGGTAGCCCCCTCATAGAATATAAAGCAGCCCCCTCACATAGTATAATGCAGCCATCTCATAGAATATAAGGCAGCCATCTCATAGAATATAATACTGCCCCCCTCATAGGGTATAATACTGCCCCCCTCATAGGGAATAATGCACCCCCTCATAGGGTATAATGCACCCCCTCATAGGGTATAATGCACCCCCTCATAGGGTATAATACTGCCCCCCTCATAGGGTATAATACTGCCCCCCTCATAGGGTATAATACTGCACCCCCTCATAGGGAATAATGCACCCCCTCATAGGGAATAATGCACCCCCTCATAGGGTATAATGCTGCCCCCTCATAGGGTATAATGCTGCCCCCTCATAGGGTATAATACTGCCCCCCTCATAGGGAATAATGCACCCCCTCATAGGGTATAATGCTGCCTCCTCATAGGGTATAATACTGCCCCCTCATAGGGTATAATACTGCCCCCCTCATAGGGTATAATACTGCCCCCCTCATAGGGAATAATGCACCCCCTCATAGGGTATAATGCTGCCCTCCTCATAGGGTATAATGCTGCCTCCTCATAGGGTATAATACTGCCCCCTCATAGGGTATAATAATGCCCCCCTCATAGGGTATAATAATGCCCCCCTCATAGGGAATAATGCTGCCTCCTCATAGGGTATAATGCTATATAGATATATAGATATAGAGTTAGATAGATATAGATAGAAAGATAGATGTAGAAATAGATAGATATAGAGATAGAAAGTAGATAATGGATAGATATAGATAGAAAGATTCATAGAGATAGATAGAGATAGATATAAAGATAGATATAGAAAGAAATATAGATAGATAGATCGATAGGTAGATAGATATAGAGATAGATAGAAAATAGATAATGGATAGATAGATAGATATAGAGATAGATGGCTATAGATAGAAAGATATAGGGATATATAGATAGAGATAGATAATAGATAGAGATAGATAATAGATAGAGATATACAGATATAATAATAATAATAATAATAATAATAATAATAATATAGACATATATAGATAGATATAGAGATAAATATATATAGATAGATGGCTATAAATAAAAATAGATATAGAGATATATAGATATAGATAGATATAGAGATAGATAGATATAGAGATAGATATAGAGACAGATAGATATAGAGATAGATATAGAGATAATAGCTAGATATAGAGATACAGTCATGGCCAAAAGTATTGACACCCCTGCAATTCTGTCAGATAATATTCAGTTTCTTCCTGAAAATGATTGCAAACACAAATTCTTTGGTATTATTATCTTCATTTAATTTGTCTTAAATGAAAAAACACAAAAGAGAATGAAGCAAAAAGCAAAACATTGATCATTTTACACAAAACTCCAAAAATGGGCCGGACAAAAGTATTGGCACCCTCAGCCTAATACTTGGTTGCACAACCTTTAGCCAAAATAACTGCGACCAACCGCATCCGGTAACCATCAATGAGTTTCTTACAATGCTCTGCTGGAATTTTAGACCATTCTTCTTTGGCAAACTACTCCAGGTCCCTGATATTTGAAGGGTGCCTTCTCCAAACTGCCATTTTTAGATTTCTCCACAGGTGTTCTATGGGATTCAGGTCTGGACTCATTGCTGGCCACCTTAGAAGTCTCCAGTGCTTTCTCTCAAACCATTTTCTAGTGCTTTTTGAAGTGTGTTTTGGGTTATTGTCCTGCTGGAAGACCCATGACCTCTGAGGGAGACCCAGCTTTCTCACACTGGGCCCTAAATTATGCTGCAAAATTTGTTGGTAGTCTTCTGACTTCATAATGCCATGCACACGGTCAAGCAGTCCAGTGCCAGAGGCAGCAAAGCAACCCCAAAACATCAGAGAACCTCCGCCATGTTTGACTGTAGGGACCGTGTACTTTTCTTTGAATGCCTCTTTTTTCTCCTGTAAACTCTATGTTGATGCTTTTGCCCTAAAAGCTCTACTTTTGTCTCATCTGACCAGAGAACATTCTTCCAAAATGTTTTAGGCTTTTTCAGGTAAGTTTTGGCAAACTCCAGCCTGGCTTTTTTATGTCTCGGGGTAAGAAGTGGAGTCTTCCTGGGTCTCCTACCATACAGTCCCTTTTCATTCAGACGCCGACGGATAGTACGGGTTGACAATGTTGTACCCTCGGACTGCAAGGCAGCTTGAACTTGTTTGGATGTTAGTCGAGGTTCTTTATCCAACATCCGCACAATCTTGCGTTGAAATCTCTTGTCAATTTTTCTTTTCCGTCCACATCTAGGGAGGTTAGCCACAGTGCCATGGGCTTTAAACTTCTTGATGACACTGCGCACGGTAGACACAGGAACATTCAGGACTTTGGAGATGGACTTGTAGCCTTGAGATTGCTAATGCTTCCTCACAATTTGGTTTCTCAAGTCCTCAGACAGTTCTTTGGTCTTCTTTCTTTTCTCCATGCTCAATGTGGTACACACAAGGACACAGGACAGAGGTTGAGTCAACTTTAATCCATGTCAACTGGCTGCAAGTGTGATTTAGTTATTGCCAACACCTGTTAGGTGCCACAGGTAAGTTACAGGTGCTGTTAATTACACAAATTAGAGAAGCATCACATGATTTTTCGAACAGTGCCAATACTTTTGTCCACCCTCTTTTTTATGTTTGGTGTGGAATTATATCCAATTTGGCTTTAGGACAATTCTTTTTGTGTTTTTTCATTTAAGACAAATTAATTGAAGATAATAATACCAAAGAATTTGTGTTTGCAATCATTTTCAAGAAGAAACTGAATATTATCTGACAGAATTGCAGGGGTGTCAATACTTTTGGCCATGACTGTATGTATAGAGATAGATAGATATAGAGTTAGAAAGATAGATATAGAGATAGATAGAGATAGATAGATAGATGGATAGATAGATAGAGATAATAGATAGATATAATAGATAGATATAGCGATAGATATAGAGATAGATGGATAGATCAATAGATAGATAGATAAAGAGCGAGAGATAGAGATAGAGATTGATAGATAATGAGATATAGAGATAGATATAGAGATATAGTGTTAGATAGAAAGATAGATATGGATATAGAGAACAGATATAGAGATAGATAGATATAGAGATAATATATAGAGATAATATATAGATAGCTATAGAGAGAGAGATATAGAGATAGATATAGAGAGAAACAGATATATATATATATATAGAGATAGATATAGAGATAGATAGGTAGATAGATATAGAGATAATAGATATAGAGATAGATAGAGATAGAGAGAGCGGTAGATAGAGAGAGAGATAGATATAGAGAGAGATAGATACAGAGATCGATAAATAGATAGAGAGATAGATATAGATAATAGATAGAGATAGATAGATAAAGATAGATAATAAATATAGAGATAACAGATAGATATAGAGATAGAGTAAGATAGAAAGATATAGAGATAGGTAGATATAGATAATAGAGATAGCTAGATAGATAGACATAATAGATAGATATAGATATAGATAGAAAGATAGATATAGAGATAGATGTAGAGATAGAAAGATAGATATAGAGATAGAGCGATAGATAGAGATAGATATAGATAATAGATAGAGATAAATAGATAGAGAAAGATAGATAGATATAGAGATAGAAAGATAGATAGATATACAGAGAGATAGATATAGAGATAGAGATAAATAGATAGATATAGAGAGAGATATAGAGAGAAATAGATATAGATATAGAGATAATAGATATAGAGATAGATAGATATAGATATAGAGAGAGATAGATACAGAGAAAAGATATAGAGATAAATAGATAAAGATAGATATATAGATATAGAGATAGAGCGATAGATAGATATACAGAGAGATAGATATAGAGATAGATAGAGATATATAGATAGATAGCTATAGAGATATAGAGATAGATATAGAGAGAAATAGAGATAGATATAGAGATAGATAGAGATAGATTTATAGATATAGATATAAAGATAGATATAGAGATAGATATAGATATAGAGATAGAGCGATAGATAGCGAGAGATATAGATATAGAGATAGATAGATACAGAGAAAAGATATAGAGATAGATAACGGATAGATAAATAGATAGATAGGTATAGAGATTGATAGATATAGATATTAGATAGAGATATATATAGATAAAGATAGATAGATATAGATGGTAGCTAGATAGATAATAAATATAGAGATAATAGATATAGAGATAGATAGATATAGAGATGAGATATATATATAGATAGATATAGAGATAGATAGAGAGATATAGAGATAGATGTAGAAATAGAAAGATAGATATAAAGATAGAGCGATAGAGATAGATATAGATATAGATATAAATAATAGATAGAGATAGATATAGAAATAGATAGATATAGATAATAGATAGAGATAGATATAGAGATAGATAGATATAGATAATAGATAGAGATAGAAAGATAGATATAAGAGAGAGAGAGAGATATATATAGAGAAATAGAGATAGATAGAGAGAGCGAGAGATATAAAAAAACAAAACAAAACACAATACTCACCTCTCCTCCTCGCTCCCACGCTGATCCCGGCCTCAGTGTCAGGAGCTGTCCCCTCTGCCAGACACACAGCGGGTGCGCGATGTAGTGACGTCATCGCGCACTGGCTGTGAGCCAGGAGCAGAGAGGACTGAGGGCGGCTCCGGCCCTGATTTACAGCTGTAGTCTGCAGAGCGGCTTACTGGGCTGGGGGCGGGGCCTCTGGGGGTGGAGACCTGAAATGATATTCACTGCTTCGCAGTGAATATTCATTTCTCTTTAGCAGCGGGGACAGGGGCTCCTGCCTCCTGACACCCGCTGCTGCTCTGCTGGCAGGGGCCCCCATAGCAGCTGCATGGTGTGCGACACACCACTGGCTGGGGGCCCCTGGAGCAGCAGGGGCCCTAGGCAACTGCTGGCCCTGTATGCCTGCAGGTGCCAGGGCCCACCAGATGCCAGGGCCCACCGGAGAATCCTCCGGTTCTCCGGTGGGCCAGTCCGACGCTGGTTCTGTAGACCCTGGGATTTGGGGGCATTACTTCACACGTCATTGGCTAACATACCGAAGAAAATCAAACACTCACTGGTATGTAGAGATACGGTGATGGCTTGGAAAGCAGTAAGAAAAAAATTTGGTTTGTCCTGGAGAGTCTCCAAACATCTAAATATATGGAAATTCCCAGATTTCCCAGCGGGAAGGGACAATAAATTATTTTCAGAATGGAGGAGTAAAGGGATAGAAGGGGTGACGGATCTATTACATGAAACAGAGAACAGGTGGCTGACATACCAGGAAATAGTGACAAAATATGGGCTATCCACATTCCAAATCCTTCAATACAAACAGACAGAAAAAGGGTTAATGTCACAATTGAGGGATGTTAGTATGGAACAGGTGACAAATGACATGGACCGAATTATTATAAAAGATAGACATGAGAATACTATTTCAGCTTTATATAAAGCTATGAGAGAGGTTTAGATTCCAATATGCCTAGAACAAATCTGGAGAGCATGGGCAAGACAATTAGAGGACGTCGAAGTGGGGGACAAGATATTGCAGGGGTGGATGACAATGAGGAAGGAGGTGATTAATGAAGGGTGGAGGGATACACAATTCCGGTTGATGCATAGAGCAATCTATGGTTTTAATATCCCAATCACACAACAGATAAGCAGAGTGATCCATTGTCCCAAATGTAAATGGCCAAAAACGGACCTGTTTCATGGGATCTGGCAATGCCCAGAGAGCCAGAAATTCTGGAAAAGATTGCAAACATTTATACAAAAAGTGGGGAGTGTGGAAGTCGAAATGGATCCATTGCTGTGGATCTTCCATTATAGGAACAAGGGGCAAATAATAGCAGGAGGGGGTGACCAGAGGCCCAAATTACCAAAATTGTTTCATGGAGTGGCTATGATAGGCAAAAGGGCTTTATTGTCCAAATGGCTGGAAGGAAGTGTGCCGTCAGAGGAAGAGGTGTTGAGGCAGATTAAATCATTACTCAGAATCGAACAGCTGGAGGCGGAAAGGAATAAGGAGGGCCTGACGGGTAAATTTTTCAAAAAATGGAGGAATTTCATAGTGCAACAGTGCGGTGAAGAGGAAATAAGGAAAATAGTAACTCCCTTTAAGTATACAGAATGGTATATATTGGAAAATATCCATGGCAATTTGGGGAAATTGAAGGTGATTAATGAAGGTGAGATGTAAGGTCTGGGTGGGGACGGGGGATAAAACATGTGATGCTATATCACAGAGGTGGTGCTTATAATCTGTGTTTTCCAAGTGGTCTAGGCATAAAGTGTGTGCGAAGTTGCGAGGGGGGTTACCGAAAATGTACGATGACTAGGGTTTGCTTAAGGGAGGGTTGGATGGGAGGAGGATAGGCTAAGTTATTGCCTGTTTATTGGAAATACGTTTTAATATATGAAACGGTGCATTGTTAATGAAAATTTGAAATAAAGTTTGTGTTTAAAAAAAAAAAAAAAAAATTCAAAAAGTGTTAAGATTTTTTCCTTGGCATATTCTGTTAACAAAAATGCTTCTGGGAAAAAAATAATAAAACGGCATTTCCCGAGGCAACTTCTGCTTGAAAAACTCATATGTAACCACCTAAAGAAAAAAATGCAGTGTGAACATACCCTTAGTGCAGCGGTCGCCAACCTTTTTGACCTTGAGAGCCACAATCAGCACTGAGAGAGGGGAGCGAGCCACATCCAGCTCTCATCTCCTTCAAAGTAGTGTCAACCAAAGCCCCAATTACAGGTATAATCATAACCAAAGCTTTTCCACAGAAATCACTCCAAAGCAGTACAAGGAGATCCAGGAGTTCCCACAATACCTCCATTCAGTATTCTCCCATCAACGACTCCCAACACACTGTCACATCCAGCTTTGAGCACCTCCTCTAACAAGTAGCACCATCCTCCAGTGTACCATACCTAAAACATCTCTAAACCCCAAGACAGTATATGTGCATCCAGATCTGCTCTTCTGTGCAGGGCTACTCACAAAATTCACCATTTTGCAATGTACTCTTCATACCTGTTTGCTAAACCTGGAGCTAATGCACCAAGCTGGCAGACAGTTGCGAGCCACATGTGGGGGACCCCTGCCTTAGTGTATGAGGATTGGTAAGAAAAATGTGTGACGGACCGTGTTTTTCATGTTTTTTTTTATTTATTCAATTAGGTAAAAAGAACACAGCAAAAATGCCTGGGGCTGTGTAAAAATAAAGTGCCACAGCGAAAAAAAAAACAGGAAAAAAAATGCACTGTGTGAATGAGATTATAGAAATGTCATTTATTTGGCTGTTACTGGAAAACAGAGGCGTATCTAGGCTTTCTGGCACCCGGGGCAAGAATTTGGTTCGGCGCCCCCCCCCCAAGAACATATGCGACTTGCACACTTAGCCATGTACCCACGAGCTGCTCTCCCTAATGCTCTCAATGTTCAGTAAAAAACTGAAAGCAGGATGAGCTGCTCGTTGTCACAGGACCATAACTGTGAAAATCGCATAGGAGTGAAGTGTCCGTGTGATGACTACTGGAACCTGCAGAGCTGAATCCTGACATTGCAGCTTCTGAATTCTCACAACGAGTGCACTGCACGCATTTAGGATTCTCCCTTGCCGATGTACAGTAGGGTGACCGGATCTCATATGGGGGGGGAAAAATGTCAGAATCTTGTTCGTCTGGACCCCACAAAACGATTCCCCTTTCCAGATATTGAGAGAGCCAAAATTTGAGCTCGATCAAACGATGTTAACCCGTGCCGCTCATTGCTCAAAGTTTGAAAAAATCCAAATTGAGGTATTTTAAGATTTAGGTATTTTGCATAGTCTGTTAGACTATAAAGAATGTGACAACAACATTGCAGAAATAGCCCTGACCAAATTTTCGAACCATTTGTGGTATTTGAATGCAGAGTTGGTGGGATTATCGTTTTTTGATCCCACCATTACAGACAATGAAAAGTTGTTAATGGCTAATAAATTGCTCAGTAGCACAGATGAACCATCAGAGCACGCTAACCTACATGAGTTGATAATTTTACATAGTTATCTAATCTATTCTAGAGCTTTTGTTAAAGTAGTTTTTGAAACGTCAGAATATAATGCTCGGCATTTGCTTACAACTTGCAGGACATATTGCTTTTGTTCTTCATCTTTTGTCAGAAGGTCGTTAAAGTCGGTTACTTCCTACCTCTTAATTTTTCTTTCCTAACTTTTGGATTTACAACCCTAGCGTGCTCTGATGGTTCATCTGTGCTACTGAGCAATTTATTAGCCATTAACAACTTTTCATTGTCTGTAATGGTAGGATCAAAAAACGATAATCCCACCAACTCTGCATTCAAATACCACTAATGGTTCGAAAATTTGGTCAGGGCTATTTCTGCAATGTTGTTGTCACATTCTTTATAGTCTAACAGACTATGCAAAATACCTAAATCTTAAAAAACCTCAATTTGGATTTTTTCAAACTTTGAGCGACGAGCGGCACGGGTTAACGTCGTTTGATCGAGCTCAAATTTTGGCTATCTCAATATCTGGAAAGGGGAATCGTTTTGTGGGGTCCAGACGGACAAAATTCCGACATCGATTTTTTGCGGTCACCCTAATGTACAGTCATGTCAGCACAAGTATGAGATTTATATACTCCTGGCCACATTCCGACTAGACGTGTCCGGCCTCGCTCCGTTCATTTTCATTGAGTGAGGCCACACATGTCTAGTCAGCATGTGACCGCATGTATGTAAATTACCAGCACGAGAGAATCCTAACAGCGTTCAGTGAGCACTGTGAGAATTCAGAAGTCTGCAGTCACATAGAATGACTGCATGCAGACTCAGCACAAACCTGGACAACCCCTTTAATGCTCCTAAAAAATAAAAACGTGAGAATTAGTCAGTATCACAAATAATTTTTACATCCAGGTACCTTTTAGATGACGTCGTCTCTGAAGTCGTTCTCCTTTTCTTCTTCTTGTCCAGACCCCATGATGAGTTTTCTCATCCACAGCTGTCTCTGTAGACTTCCATCTTCTCCGGTCTTCTGCACCAACTCTCCACACGATCCCCTTAAAGATAGAAGTGTCATTGTAATGCTCCTAAATAAAAATATCTGCAATATACTGTCGCCTCACACTATTCCCCTCCCTCCTCATACTGTCTCCTCCAACATCCCTCTTCACCATACTGTCTCCTCATATATTTACCCCCTCACTCTCTATACTGTCTGCTCACACATACCCCCGACTCCCCATACTGTGTCTGCACACATCCCATCACCCTCCCTCCCCATATTGTGTCCACATACATTCACCCATTCGCACCCCTTACTGTCTGCACCCATCCCCCATACTGTTTCCTCATACATACACACACATTAAATACCATCCCCACTCCAAATCCCCCATCCCCAATCCCCCACACACATTAAGTACCCCCATCCCCACTCCAAATTCCCCCACACACATTAAATCCCCATCCCAACTCAATAACCCCTCGTCCCCACACATTATGTACCCCCAATCCAAATCCCCCCACACATTATGTACCCCCACTCCAAATCCCCTCATATATTAACCCCCATCCCCACTCATTAACCCCTCCACTCATTAACCCCCATCCCCACTCATTAACCCCCCAGACATTAACCCCCATCTTCACTCATTAACCCCCCCACACATTAACCCCCATCTCCACTCATTAACCCCCATCCCCACATTAACACCCACACATTAACCCCCATCTCCACTCATTAACCCCCATCTCCATTCATTAACCCCCCACTCATTAACCCCTTCCCCACACATTAACTCCCATCCCCACTCATTAACCCCCCCCACTCATTAACCCCAATCCCCACATTAACCCCCATCTCCACTCATTAACCCCCACACATTAACCCCCCACTCTTTAACCCCCCATCCCCACATTAACCCCCATCTCCACTCATTAACCCCCACACATTAACCCCCCCACTCTTTAACCCCCATCCCCACTCATAAACCCCCACTTATTAACCCCCATCTCCACTCATTAACCCCCACACATTAACCCCCCACACTCATTAACCCCCATCTCCACTCATTAACCTCCCACATCACCCATCTTCGGTGGTTCTTCAGCTCCACAGAAGAGCACACTTACCACCAGCGTTTGCTTGGGGGACCGGGGAGTGACGTCAGCAGCGTGATCACATGACCTGATCACGCTGCTGACATCGTTGACCCGGCGGTCAGAGCTTCAATTGTACTGGCGTCTGTATAGGCGCCAAGTACAATTGCTGCCTGGGAGCCGGCGCGGCCTCCTTCTCTGCGCCGGCTGTCAGCTTGACAGGCGTCACAGAGAACAGCCTACTCTCAGGCCGGGGGGCGACAGAACGCAGCCGCCAGAGAGGACTCTGTGGACCGCTGCATTAGGTGGCCCGACTGCGCCCCCCTGCTGCCTGCGCCCGGAGCAACTGCCCCGGCTGCCCCCCCCTGGATACGCCTCTGCTGGAAAAAGCTGTGGTTTTTTTCCCCCATACTAAAAAAATGCAGCATAAAAAACTACTTGGGAACAAGCCCTAAGGCCACATTCACACACTCAGTATTTGGTCAGTATTTTACCTCAGTATCTGGTCAGTATTTGACCTCAGTATTTGGTCAGTATATTACCTCAGTATTTGGTCAGTATTTTACCTCAGTATTTGGTCAGTATTTTACCTCAGTTTCTGTAAGCGAAAACCAGGAGTGGGTGATAAATAGAGAAGTGGTGACGTGTTTCTATTATATGTATCCCATGACTGTTCCACTACTGGTTTTGGCTTACACATACTGAGGTAAAAAACTGACCAAGCACTGACCATGTGAAGGTGCCCTAAGAGTTTAGAAATGGACGTTCTTCTGACAAGCTGTAGACATAATTGGAAGTGGTGCCTTCTGATGTTCTGGACTTCTAGCACTAGGCTGCATTCATGACTGGGAACATTGCTAGAAAGAGTCTGAAAACTATGCCGTTCTTTTATGTGGTGAGTGGCAGATTCAGGGTACAGAGGGTCCAGCAACTTCTGCTCCCCCCCCATGATTGTACTGGCGGATGGTACAGCCACTACAGAAAGATGGAGAAATAACCCACGTGATAGGTCTTTCCTAAAGCCACCGTCTCCACCTTATAAAGAAGCCGTGTGCCACATGACTTCCTTAGATCTTCAGTGATTGGTTGGTTTGTCACCCGCCCCTGCTGTTTCTGACCTGTGATTGGCCGCAGGGCGGTCCCCCGCTGCGTCAGCCCCAGGATGAAGTTGTGACTTGAGGTAGACGCTATGAGTATGATAGCGGCCGGGCAGGAAGTAATGCACTAGGGAGAGCACCGGAGACAGAGAGGACGCCCGCTGACAGCTTGCATACTGCAGGCACACCGTGGAGGGCAGCTCACACCGAGAAGACCCTGGAAAACCGGGAGGAAGTGAGAAAACGGAGGCGGAAGAAGCGGTGGAAGAAGCCCACTAGTGAGGACCGCAGCGGTGACGGCAGGAGGATGGGGCTGGCGGGGCCCAGCTGTGCCTCTGCCCACTGCCTGGTGTCAGCCCTGAGCCTCATCCTGCTGGTCAGCTGCACCAGCTCCTCCAGCAGCAGGCAGCACGCAGACCGTAAGTGCCCCCCCCACTGGCCTGACCCTGTGGCCGCGGCCAGAACATGCCTGCCTCTGATGTGGTGACACTGTGTGTGACATTGTGCAGCTCCTGATGTCAGGACCCCCATAGACTCCTTCTGGCCCTGCAGATGTGAGGTTTCCCTTTCTGAGGACCTAGTAAAAGAAGCCGGCCATGAGGCTTCCGTTGGATATTAACCCCTTAGCGGCCGCCGATACGCCTTTTAACGGCCATAATCAATTGTACATAAACCACAGCGCCGCTAATTTACGGCGCTGTGGAGAAAGTGAATAGTGCCCCCAGTGTCGGACTTTCTCCGGGGTCTCTGTACCCGAGACCCCAGAGAACATGAATCGGTCGGTTTTTACTGACCCCGCTTTTGCGATCGCCGTTATTAACCCTATAACGGTGACTGCAAAAAAAAAAGCCCGCGATTTTGCATTAAATTTCTCTTTCCTCTGATGTGATCGCACATCAGAGGAGAGAGAACTAGGGTCCCCGATTTTCCCCCCCCCCCCCCCCCCCCCCCCCGGTACCTCTCCATGGGCCTGCGTCCTCCGGTGGGCGCCGCCATCTTGGGTCCGGAAGAAAATGGTGGGCACATGCGCAGTGCGCCCGCCGGGAATCTGCTGGCTGCGGCTGGCACATTCCATTCATTCATTTTGATCACTGTGATAAACTATCATAGTGATCAAAATAAAGTACATAACGCCCCCCCCCCCCTGTTTATCACCCCCTTAGTTAGGCCAACATAACGAAATAAAGAAAATATATTTTTTTTTCAGTTTTCCGTTAGGGCTAGGGTTAGAATTAGGGTTAGGGCGAACTAGGATTAGGGTTAGAATTATGATTTGGGGTTAGGGGTGTGTTGGGGTTAGGGTTGGAGCAAGAATTGAGGGGTTTCCACTATTTACCAACTTTGGGGGTCTAAAAATTGGGGTCTAAAAAAATCACTTTTGTGGAAATAAAAAAAACTTTTTATTTTCATGGCTCTGCGTTTATAAACTTCTGTGAAGCGCTTGGGAGTTCAAAGTGCTCACCACACATCTACATAAGTTCCTTAATGGGTCTAGTTTCTAAAAAATGGGGTCACTTGTGGGGGGTTTCCACTGTTTAGGCCCATCAGGGGCTCTGCAAACGCAACATGATGCCCGCAGACCATTCCGTCAAGGTCTGCATTCCAAAATGGCACTCCTTCCCTTGCAAGCTCTCCCATGCGCCCAAACAGTGGTTCCCCCCACATATGGGGTATCAGCGTACTCAGGACAAATCGCACAACAACTGTGGGAGTATGATTTCTCCTGTTACCCTTGTAAAAATAAAAATTTGGGGGCGAAAAGCTCATTTTTGTGGAAAAAAATGGATTTTTTATTTTCACGGCTCTACGTTATAAACTTCTGTGAAGCACTTGAAGGTTCAAAGTGCTCACCACACATCTAGATAAGTTCCTTAAGGGGTCTAGTTTCCAAAATGGGGTCACTTGTTGGGGGTTTCCACTGTTTAGGCCCATCAGGGGCTCTGCAAACGCAACATGATGCCCGCAGACCATTCCGTCAAGGTCTGCATTCCAAAATGGCACTCCTTCCCTTGCAAGCTCTCCCATGCGCCCAAACAGTGGTTCCCCCCACATATGGGGTATCAGCGTACTCAGGACAAATCGCACAACAACTGTGGGGGTATGATTTCTCCTGTTACCCTTGTAAAAATAAAAATTTGGGGGCGAAAAGCTCATTTTTGTGGAAAAAAATGGATTTTTTATTTTCACGGCTCTACGTTATAAACTTCTGTGAAGCACTTGAAGGTTCAAAGTGCTCACCACACATCTAGATAAGTTCCTTAAGGGGTCTAGTTTCCAAAATGGGGTCACTTGTTGGAGGTTTCCACTGTTTAGGCACATTAAGGGCTCTCCAAACGCAACATGGCATCCGATCTCAATTCCAGCCAATTCTGCGTTGAAAAAGTCAAACGGCGCTCCATCCCTTGCGAGCTCTGCCGTGTGCTGAAAAAGGGGTTTACCCCCACATATGGGGTATCGGCGTATTCAGAAGAAATTGTACAACACATTTTGTGGTTGATTTTCTCTTTTAACACTTGTGAAAATAAAAAAAAAAATTGGTTCTGAAGTAAATGTTTTGGAAAAAAAAAGTTAAATGTTAATTTTTTCCTTCCACATTGCTTTAGTTCCTATGAAGCACGTAAAGGGTTAATAAACTTCTTGAATGTGGTTTTGAGCACCTTGAGGGGTCTAGTTTTTAGAATGGTGCCACTTTTGGGTATTTTCTGTCATGTACACCCCTCAAAATGACTTTAAGGCTGTGTGCCCACATAGCGATTTTTAAGTGTTTATTTGCCGCCATTTTCGGCGCGAAAACATTTAAAAATCGTGTACAGAACGCCCCCCCATGCATTCCGCACATGCTGTGCTAATGCTGCGCTTTTTTCCACGGCGGAATCGCATCGCGGAAAAAATCGCAGCATGCTCAATCTTTTGTGCGAAATCGCAAAGAATAGCCGCGATTCCGCACCCATAGGAATGCATGAGAATCGCTTACTTCCCGCATGTGGCTATGCGTCTCGTGCGGTTGGTACCCACGGTGTGGAGGAGAGGAGACTGTCCTTCAGGCCCTGGGTACCATACCACTGTAAAAAAAAAAAAAAAAAAAAAAAAGAATTAAAAATAAAATATCGGTGTATATTTACCTTCCGACGTCACGTGCTGCATTCCGGGCCTCAGCGTTCCCAGTAATGCCTTGCGGCAAGGTCCTGTGATGACGTAGTCTCGTGAGATCGCTGTAGCAACGCGAGACTAGCGTCATCACAGGTCTCGCAAGGCATCGCTGGGAATGGGAGCGCCGCTGAGACTGCGCGGGACATCGGAAGGTAAATATACCCCGTTTTTTTTTTTTTTAATCATTTTTAACATTCTATCTTTTACTATTGATGCCGCATAGGCGGCCTCAATAGTAAAAATCCGGTCACAGTTGTCAAACACTATGTTTTACAAGTGTGACCAACCTGTCAATCACTTTCCAAGCGATGCTTCAAATCGCTTGGAAAGTGCTTGAATATTGCACGCGAAAATCGCGGCATAATCGTGGTGAAATCGCGCGGGAAAAAAACGCGTGATTTCTGGGAAGGAGTCCGGTTTTCAGTGTGCGTTTTAAAACGCTACGTGGGCACATAGCCTTAATATGATGTGGTCCATAAAAAAAAAAAAAAAAGTGTTGTAAAAATGATAAATCGCTGGTCAACTTTTAACCCTTATAACTTCCTAGCAAAAAAAAATAAATTTTGCTTCCAAAATTGTGCTGATGTAAAGTAGACATGTGGGAAATGTTACAGAAATTTCTTAATAAACAACATCTCTTTGATTTAAGGGCATAAAAATTTAAAGTTTTAAAATTGCAAAATTTTCAAAATTTTCGCCATATTTCCGTTTTTTTCATAAATAAACACAAGACTTATCGAAGAAATTTTACCACTAACATGAAGTAAAATATGTCACGAAAAAACAATCTCCGAATCAGCGGGATCCATTGAAGCGTTCCAGAGTTATATATAACCTCATAAAGTGACACTGGTCAGAATTGTAAAAATTGGCCTGGTCATTAAGCTTCAAACTGGCTCTGTCGCTAAGGGATTAAGAAGTAAATTACATTTGGCTTCTGTTGATGGGTGGGGGGGGTCACAAAATAATGCAGAAAAGGAGTCTTATGTTGGGGTCATTAAAGCATCACTTACTGGCTCCCCATTGGGCGGAGGACATAGTATCCCTCCTCTGCCCCTAGAGACCATCCCATTTGTAACTCCAAAAGAAATATCACCTGGCTGCAGACCCCGGTTGGCTGTGCTAATCAGGCTTTGTCTACATGTACCCTCTGCAGGGGTAATGAGTGAGCAATTAGCCATGAAGGTCCCAGTGTGTTATGATGCTGTGCTAATCAGAAGCCCACTGTGGGGCAGTAGGCCATTTGGCATGTCCTCAGCATCTGCTGATCCGCTCTACCTATGCTTCAGATGGTCCCCCTCACCCCCCCCCCCCCCCAATCCTGGTATGCATGGTCTCTGTTAAAATTAAAAATAGTTATATACTCACCTTCCGACGGCCTGTGATCTCCAAGCGCCCGGCCTCGTGGTCCCAGTAATGCTTTGCGCGAAACACCTCTGATGACGTCGCGCTCTCGCGAGAATGACGTCGTCTTCGGTCTAACACGCAAAGCATTACTGGGACCTCGAGGCCGGGCGCTTGGAGTGGAGATCGCAGGCTGTCAGAAAGTGAGTATAACCTTTTTTTTGTTTTGTTTTTATTCAAGTCATCCCCCAGCAAAGAAGGAACATTGTTGGGCTAGGTTCACATAGCGTTAATGGTGTGCGTTAAACGCATCTGTTACATAGCGCATTGCTGTTTTTCCTCCCATCCCCTCTTGTTCTAGTTTAAAGCCCTCCTGATGAGTGTGGAAAGTCTTCTAGCGAATGTGTATTTCCCAGGTTTTGTGAGGTGTATCCCATCTCTTGCGAGAAGTCCATCATAGAGGTAATTCACGCTATGGTCCAAGAATTCAAATCCTTGCTGCCTGCACCACCGTCGTAGCCAGTTGTTTACCTCTAGTATCCTATTCCATCTTCTGATGCCATGGCCATTGACTGGGAGGATTGATGAGAAAACAACCTGTAAGTTCCGTTCCTTTATTTTCTTCTCCAGAATTTCAAAGTCTTCGCAGATAGTTGGTAGGTCATTTCTTGCCGTGTCGTTTGTGCCTACATGTATCAGTAGGAAAGGGTAGTCATCCTTGGATTTGAGGATAGTTGGTATCCTGTTGGCCACATCCTTGATTTTTGCTCCTGGGAGGCAGCATACTTCTTGTGAGGTTATGTCCGGCCTGCAGATAGTTGCCTCCGTGCCTCTTAGTAGTGAGTCGCCCACAACTACCACTCTTCTTTTCTTTCCGGACGCACTGTTGTTGCTCGTGAGTGTTTGAGTGTCATTTGTTTCCGCTTTTGTTGACGGAGTAACTTCTTTTGTTGATAGTGTGTCTTCTCTTGTAGATAAACATGTTAAATCTGGTCATACACTTTACATAAACTAAACCAACGCAGCATTCGGATGGATTTACACATCTGTTTTTTGTGGCTTGCATACATATAGACCTATAATGCTGACTAGTTCAGAAGGCCAGTTTTCATTCAGTTCATCAGTCTGTACTTGGTCCACAGAATACAGATGTCGAACACCAGCTTTATAATTTGTTACAGCCAAAAATTCTCTGTAATCATACACTAATAGTATGGACCCAGTCCTTCCAAATGTGTGGACTTGTGCAACATAAAGGCCATAGAAGTACAAATGTCAAGGCCCCCCCCCAAGTCATTATATTCATAGTGAATACTTTTTAGAATAGCTTTGTGGACCCATTTTCATGGTTGTATTTCTCATACTGCCTTTTTGCGGATGCATGTATAAGGCCGGGGTCACACTAACCGACGCAAATTGCAGTCGGTATTTTACATGCGTAATACGGATGAATGGCCCCTAACTAGTGCTCCGTATGTCATCCGTAAGCAAGGTGTGGTCGCGTATTTTGCGCATGTCAGCATCCGTATTGGATCCGTATGGCGAGATTTTCTCGCAGGCTTGCAAAATGGACAATTAAACGGTTTTGAGGCCTGCAAACTATTTAAATCATTAGCCTGCACCCTATTTATTGGCTCAGGAACAGGTGGCTGCCTCCATTCTGTCCATTTGTGACCTTGCCTTGACTAGGTGTGTTGGTTTTGTATGTGCAACATGGCAGACAGTTTGAGTTTCAACACAACTGAGCAGGTTCTCTTCAACTGGCTTTTGTCATGCCGCTTTGGTCAACCATACCCAGTGATAGTGGATCTGCGGAGGAGGAGACGCATGTGGGTCCATCCACTTTTGAGGCAACGACTGACAAGAGGTCATTTCCACCACCTCTATTCTCTGCGGGATCATCCTGAAAAATTTTACCAATACTGTCGCATGAGCCTTGCAACATTTGATCTACTCCTGGAGACAGTGCACCCTGGGATAACTTTTCAGGACACAAGGATGCGCAAAGCTAGATCTGCAGAGGAGCGACTTCTACTCACATTACGGTATGTACTACACAACCACATTCTCTATGTTCATGATGTGTTGGCCAAAGTATGTATTCTTTGATTTTTGGACTAAGTTTTATACCCTCATCTTATTCCAGACATATTTAAACTTACAGACCAGAATGTTATGTGTAATATGTCCTGAATATCACATAGTCATTGGGCGACCAGATATATGTTAGTAGATATGAATCAATAAAAAGTTTTTTTTATGTATGTACCTGGTGATTTGTTTATTTGTGCATTCTAAAATGTTCCATTTCTGTTGTTCTTCAGCTTCCTGTCCACTGGCCTGTCTAATGCCGCCCTCCACCATGAGTTTCTCATTGGAAGATCTACCATTTCTGGCATAGTCAGGTCGACATGTAGTGAAATATGGTCAAGACTACATCAACTCGTCATGCCCGAGCCCAGGATGGAAGATTGGTTGAGGATTTCAACGGACTTTGAGGAGGACCTTTGAGGAGGACTGCCAGTTTCCTAATTGTATTGGGGCCCTTGATGGCAAACCTATCCGGGTGCGTAAGCCGCCGAACTCTGGCTCCCAATTCTTCAATTATAAACAATACTTTTCTGTTGTATTGTTGGCTCTGGTCAACCCTCAATACAGGTTTATAATTGTTGACATTGGGGCCTATGGAAGGACGGGAGACTCTCGAGTCTTCAATACTTCCATTATGGGTCGGCGGCTACGCACCAACCAGTTGGATCTACCACCACCACGCCAGCTACCAGGCTCCACTCAAGAATCAGTCCCTTATGTCCTTGTGGCAGATGAGGCGGTTCAGTTAATGCGTAATGTCATGTATCCATACCACCGGCGCAGAATTTTTAACTTGCGCCTATCACATGCTCGGCGACTGGTGGAGTGTTCCTTTGGCATTCTTTGTGCCAAATGGCGGGGACTCCAGTCTGACATTCAGCTGAGTGAACAAAAAGTAAATGAAGTAATTAAAGCATGTGTCGTTCTTCATAACTTCACCAGGATACATGATTGTTCCTCCTCTGCTGGTGTTGTGCGTGGGTCGGACAATGTGCGTAGGGCATAACCCTCAACGTTGACCGCTTTCTGGGCTCAAAGTGTGTGATATTTTCACAAATTACTTTGTCACCTGAGGGTGAAACATCTTGGCAAGAGCATGCTCTGTCTGTTATAATTTTTTGGTTTGTCTGTATGTGTGTGTGTATATATATATATATATATATATATATATATATATATATATATTTATTTATTTAAACCCCTTATGATTCTATGACTGTTCAATTGCATTGGTGAGCGTATGTTAAGGGGGTTTTACACTAAGCGATATCGCTAGCAATATCGCTAAAACGTCACTGGTTTTGTGACGTTATAGCGATATTGCTAGCGATATCGCTATGTGTGATACTTACCAACGACCGGCTCCCCCGCTGTCCATCGCTGATCGCTCGAGAATGCGTCAGCTTCCTGCTGAGACTTCCTGCTGTGACGACGAGCGACGCGTGGAGGCGGGCGGGAGGACGTCAGGATCGCTGTGTGTGAAAGGTGAGTATCGTGCGCTGCGTCGCTGCTGCATCGCTGTGAGATCTTTCTGTATGAAAGCTCACTAGCGATCGTTTAGCGATGCACCAGCGATCCTGACCGGGTCATATCGTGGTCGGGATCGCTGGTGCATCGCTAAATGTAAAAGGGCCTTTAGTATGCTGACACCTTTTTTAGAATTGAGACAGAGACGTAAAATGTAGTAGACAAATGTTTACTTTTGCCTTGTGTGTTTTTTTTTTTTTTTTTTTTTTTATTAGAAAAATATATTATTGCCGTATGATCAATGTGGCAATGGGCCAAATTGGCCTTTGTGCAGATGTGAAAATTGGGAACAAATAACATTTTCTGACAAACAAAACAACCACAAAAGCATTAGCCAATACCAAAATGGCAACATTATAAATTTTGGTAGGTTGGGGGAGGAGAAAGCGGAAGACCAGCCTGTGTTTGCTGCTGGCTATTTTGCCCAACTTGGCCATCGCCCTGTGTGGGGGCATACTGTTGCCCATGATGTGGGTAGTGTACTGCCTCCTATGATTGTGGTTGGTACTGGCCAGAATGATACTGGAGAGGGGCCTCTTGTTGGGGCTGGTAGGCCCGTGTCTCATACCCACCAAAATAGCCATGTCGTCCCCAACCAGGTTGGGACCAGCCTCCAACACTGGGTGTGAACAAGTGGCCATATTGGTGAGGTTGGCTAGAGCCAGACATATGTGGCTGCTGTTGGAAAGGTTGGGTAGGGGGAAGAAGGGGGTGAGGTGTAGGCCCACGTATTTGAGGATCCTCAGAGCCTGCTTGAGCAAGCATGTTTGTGGGGTGTCTAAGGCGCATCAGATTCCTGGAGGTGTGTGGTATTGGGGTGTGTGCTTGCATCGAGCAGGATCTGAAAACCTCCTCGAATACGTAGCCTCACGGGAATGGGCACGAAGATAAAGGGCCAGGCTGTGTGAGTATGCCTCCTCGCCATCATCATTATTGACTCTAGCCAGATAGTTCAGTACCCCTGTGTCAACATTGGTACGGGTATCTTGGGCAGGGATCTGGCGCCGCCTTCTTCCTCACTGGGATGGTCCAGCAGGCTGTGGGGAGCCCCGGATCTGGGCAGTTGGGCTGCTGCTGACGTTGCCCTGCTCCTCCTGTATGGCTGATGGTGCAGCAGCAGACGGTCCTGCTTGTGGATGGTGGGGTATGTGGTGCAGGCACTGGGTTTTCCTGAGAGGAATCTTCACCCATGCTTCTTGGAGGGGGCGAAGATGGGCCAGCCACCTCTTCCCCCTGCAGACCCAGGATCTATGATGGGCTTGGTATCTGAGCCAGTTTCTCTCAGTAAGGTTGGACTGAGTTCTGTTATGACATAGAACAGAGCCAAAAATAAATCCATTGTTCTGGCCCTGTAAATTATCTGTGTAACGTGGTGTCAGGTATCTACTTACGGTCTCAGATCCAGAATTGGAGCGAGGAAGGAGAGGCGGTCATAATAGATATATTTCTTCTTTATGTGGCCGCATCACCACTCCTGGCACGCTGTTGACGTTCCCGCCTGTATTGGTCGCGGATGCTGCGCCAGCGTCTCATCACATCTTCCACTGCAATGTGACAGGAAATATTCTCAATTTCACATATTTGCTAGGTCAAATTTGCTACCAGTAGCCTAGGCATGTGGCCTTCTAGGGTGTGCTTTCTACCCAGGGTAGCATATAGAATTGGGGCATCCAGGCCAGATACACAGGGTCCCAATAGTTCAGGTATCAAGTAACTACACTTAATAACTTGGTTGGCTAGGAGGATGATGAGCTTGTGGCCTGGGCCAAATTATGGCAGTGTAAAACCATGGCTCACATAAGTCTACCCGCCTCATGAGGCAAAAAGGCCAAGCACAGGAAGGGGGGGGGGGGGGCCTGATTCTAAATGCCTTTTTTGATGTGAAGTAATTCTAAACACTTTTTGGGTTGTACTTGCTCATTTGCTGCTGCTCCTCAACTGGCTGATCACCAAAATCGTGGAACATCTGGCGACATATGCGCCTCCATGATGCCTCCTTTCTTGCCCGGTTGGCATAATGGGCATCACGTTGGTCCCAGATTTCCGGCCGCTCCTGCACTAGTACAATCAGCATCTCCACATTGAGGAAATATGGCGCCATGATGCTGCAGGACTCCGTGGAGGCATACTTCCTGGATGTCTGGAGCGCTTTTTTAGCTAATTAGCATGTCTAAGCTTCCTGATTGGCCCATTTCCTGTCACTTGCCAAAAGACCTGCGTATTTCTCGCAAGTCACACGTGTGGTCCGTGTAATCCGTATTTTTGCGCACCCATAGACTTGCATTGGCATACTACGGGCGTAGTACGCTGACAATCACAGCATGCTGCGATTGGCACGGACCGTAGAATACGGACGAGAATGATACAGCTGTTGGGAGCTGACCCTTAGAACATCATTTGTCCGTGTGTAATGCGTGCTTTTAAAGCTTCTCACTCGTCCGTATTCCTCTCTAGTGTGACCCCGGCCTAATAGTGTTATACCTTCTTTATTATATATAGTTTTTTTTTTTTTCCATCCAAACCCCAGCACTATGCATTTCATTGTTCATATCCCTCTCCAAAGCAAAGGCTGTCACATATATCTATAAGCTAAGTAAATGGGGGGGGGGGGGGGGCGGAAACTGTTTACAAGAAGATATGACCTGGAAATTATCTTGTCTAAAAGTTATATCATGTGTGACAGTTGGCGGGCACCAACTAGTAAATCCCATACTAACAATGACTAAAAACTTTAAGCAATGGAAAGAAAATCGGACATCTTAGAAGGTACTGTATTTTTCGGACCATAAGATGCACTTTTTTCCCAAATTTTTTTTTGGGAAAGTGGGGGGTGCGTCTTATGGTCGCAATATACTTACATCTGTCCATGGCTAGTGCGGGTGCCGCGGGGCTCTGTGGTGTGGTGGTGGCAGCAGGCTGTGCTCCGATGCAGGGGTAGCGGCTCTGTGCTCCGTGGGGGGGCTCCGCCAGCATTTCCTCGAAGCCCGGATGCCCCCGCACATCCGTTGCTGGCTGCTGCCATGTTGCGGTGGCCTCCGGGAAGATGGACGCTGGTCCGGGGACGGCGCATGCGCAGGTTCAGATCTCGTCCCGAGATCTCGGGGGACGAGATCTCGTTGCCGAGATTTGAATCTCGTCTCCCGAGATCTCGGGACGAGATCTGAACCTGCGCATGCACCGTCCCCATACTGGCGGCCATATTCCCGGCGTCCATGTTCCCGGAGGCCACCGCAACATGGCAGCAGCCAGCAACGGATGTGCGGGGGCCTCCGGGCTTCGAGGAAATGCTGGCGGAGCCGTCGCCCCTGCATCGGAGCACAGCCCACCCTCACCCCACAGAGCCCAGCTGCCCCAGAACACCTGCCCCAGCACAACCAACCTGCCCCAGCACACAGCCGCCACCGCACCAGCCTGGAGCACTGAATGACCCCTGTGACAACTCCTCCAACTGTGCCGGATCCCTTCCCAGGTAAGCTTTATTCGGACTGTAAGACGGACCCCCATTTGACACATTATTTTTTTTTTTTCCCTATTTTCCTTCTGAAAATTGGGGTGCGTCTTATGGTCCGGTGCGTCTTATAGTCCTAAAAATACGGTATTTAATGATATAGCAGCAGTTGAGCCTTGTTTCTCAAGTGCTTTTCATTGCTGCATGTGCTAGATGGGTCACCTGCATGAAGTCTATAGTCTGTCATCACTTGCGGGTCTTTTTTTAATCTTTTTTTTTTGTCTTGTGGTATTTGCAGTTTTTTCACCAAATGCTTCAAAACTACTTGTGCTGTTCATGAATTCTGGGCAAAGTCAAAAACCAACTTTATTTTTTTTTTTCTGATAACCTTTTTTTGCAACTGTTTAGCACAAACTATTCACAAAAAATTCTGATGTACATAAATTAATTCCTGGTGGGGTGACTGGAGTAAATTTTATTCTGGCTGTGTGTTTATTTACAATATAACTATAGGATTAGTAATGGCTTGGTGTCTTATAGACGCCTCTGCATTACTAATCCGTGGGCTTGATGTCACCTGACAATGCAAGGTGACATCAACCCCACAGATATGAATCCCACTTGCTATCGCAAGTGGAGATTTTTTTTTTTTTTTTTTTTCTTTTTAATTAATTTAAATAATTTAAAAAAAAGGCATGGAGCCTTGCTAATGCTGACATCTGAGAGTTGCAGCCTGCAGCAGTCAATATTGCCTGACTGGTTATTTAAAAAAAAAAAAAAACAGGGCAATCCACGCGTTTTTTTTTTTTTTTCATAGCGCCGGCGGCAGCTGATAAATACTCCCATCAGCCTCTGCCTGCTCTCACTATTAGTGGCAGCAGGTGTAAGCTGATGGGAGTAATAGTCCCATGAGCTGTTGCTGTTATCAGTTGAATATAACCCTCATCATTCTCCTCTGCTTGCACTGATCACCAGCAGAGCAGGGGAGAATGATGAGAGCAGTCTTCAGCACCCGGTGCCAGGGGAACAGCGCTAACTGTACCTCTGCTTCCTTGGCGCCGTTGTGTGGTACTGGTGCACCACATGGTTGCTACACGTATACCGCAAGTATTACACGGACACTGATATCTCCGGTACCGAGTTTTTCTGGTATCGGAAAGGTCAGGTCATGTGAAATCCGGCCTTAGTGGAAGTCGACTGAATACATACCAAAGAATGAGCATATGCTTTGTGTACTTAAAAATGACTTGCTGTTCATATTGTAAGTCTTTTGATTGTCATTTAAATGCTTCACATTTCAAGACACAAAGTGGTTAAAAGTTGTGATCTGACTAGTGATGAGCACAAGTGCTCGTTACTCGAGTTTGCCTAGGGTACTCGGGTATGCACCAAGTATCGCGGGTGATCCAGTGATATGTTCGAGTCCCCGCAGCTTAATGTTTTCCGGCTATTAGCCACAAAACATGCAGAGATTGCGTGACAAACACCGGGTAATCACTGCATGTTTTGTGTCTAACAGCCGTGAAGCCTGTGGCCGCGGGGACTCAAACATGTCACTGGAGCATCCGCAATACTCTGTGCATAAGGCAAACTCGTGTAACGAGCACTTGTGCTCACTGTTGCTTGGCAGCTCTATAGTCCTGGGTTGAAATCCTGCCAAGACCGACATCTGTAAGTACCAGTTTGCATGTTCTTCCCGGGTTTGTGTGGTTTCCCCAAAGTACTCCGGTTTCCTCCCACACTCCAAAGACATACTGATGGGGAATTTTAGATTGTGAGCCCCAATGGACAGACATAATAATGATGGTAAAGCACTGTGGAATGTGATATGGCTGTGTAAACAAGTAAAATAAATGAGAGTCCAAAAACCCAGATGGAAGATGCCTTTCATCCTTTAGCATTTTAAAACTGCCCCAAAAAACAGCCAGCATTTCCTGAAGTGTGATCCACTTAAAACCTCGGGTCCACTTAAATCCTCATTTCAGGAATTAATTTTTGCAGTTACCTTAAGAACGATATCAACTTATTATATCCAATGAAAAAAAATCTATATAATTGCCTTGTGATTTTTTTTCATTTCCTGTTCTGTCCAGATGTCACCGTATCCCAGAATTCCAAGCGGAGTAAGTTCACAGACTGCCATATTGGGACACCCAAGTGATGGGTGTCTCAATATGGAAACTGCTGCTGGTACCATCCTATTGCTCGGTACCACCAGCGACACGCCGTACGCAACACACACAGTACCACCAGTGGAACACCGTCGCACGGCGCCTGCGCAAATTCCGCGCAGTGAATAATTCGGCTGACCCCGGCAGCAGATGCGCGACGTGTCTACAGGCAAAGGAAGCCGGTCACAATAAAGGGGTTTTCCCACGAACGAAAGTTCATTTAAAAATTGTATTGTGTCTTACCGTGTATGGAGCATACCACATCTCCTGGGAAGGGGAGGAAGCAGAAGACTACTGACATTACAGCAGGGAATCACAAAGGATTCATTTTGTGAGGTAAAATATATTTCAGTGACCTGTTTTTAAACAATATTTATTCGAGCGTCCATGATAGCACCACCTGAGAGGGGATCCGCCCTTCAGGAACAGGAAAACCTATAGGTACAATAGGGTGACACCTCTCCCACGCATCAGTTTTTCCTGTCCCCGGAGGACAAGATTCCGTACAGATCGTCCATCTTCGATCATCAGATTATCAGGATTCCCAGGCCGGCTGACTGACCCAGGTAGCGGGGGGGGGGGGGGGTCTCCTACCTCAGTCAGTAGTGTGGGGTCCCTGGAAGCGCCACGCAGGGCCCGGGCAGGGCTCCACGACTGTGTGTGGAGCGGGGTCCGGAGGATGGCTGCCTCCAGAGCCAGCACCGGTAAGTATTAACCCCCGGGTCCATCCTGGTGCCGGTCGTCCTGCGGTCCGGGCCTCCATTTTTTTGCGCCGGCTAGCGCGGTGCGCACAGAGCGGTCGTTCCGGATCAGGCGTGGGGCACGTGCGCCGCTGTCTTCCGGCGCGTCCCCACGCATTCAGTGAGCGCCAGAAGTGACGCGGGGGCAGGGCCATGGACGCCGGGCTGGAAGTCGGATGCCTGCTGGCTTTTATCCAGTGTGCGCCGCCAGGTCGCGGTGGTGCGGGTGTGACGGGTGGGGAGGCGGGCCACAGTGGGGGAGACCAGGGGACAGCCCGAACGGGGGGGAGGCGCACCTGGCCACATCCCTGCCTACCCGGATTTCTGGGGGAGGGCTAAAAAAGGCCACATAGATTCTGCAGGTCTACTTTTGGCTCATTGCAGCAATGGATGAGCCGGAAGCTCCCGTGGCCGAGCTGGATCGGGCAGGAGCCTGCCTCAGAGAGGCCCTGTACAAACCTCCAGCTGAAAAACAGAGGACGAAGTGGGCTGTCCAGCTGCAAAAGTTCTTCCAGGCTAAAGGATTCAGCCCGCCCTCCCCGTGATCCGGTACCTACTCCTACTGCTTGGGTAAGACATCTTCATGAATGTACCCTGATGCAGTGTCCCCCTTATTTTTTTTTTTTCTCTCTAGGGGAAGAAATGCTCTGGTAAAATGAAAAACAGGGAATGTGTCCTTTGCAGTTGTCCCTTGCCAGACGCTTACCCTAAAAAGTTGTCAGCCATGTGTGCGACAGACGGTAGGGGGTAAAAGGGGGAATGGTAGTTCCATGTTAAGATACATGGTTCCCTACACTCTCCCCCACTTCTACAGATGGTGGAAAGAGCCCCTGACTTCACCGCAAGCCTGAGGGAAACTATTAGGACAGAAGTGAAGGATTCCCTAAAATCCCTATCTCAAGGGGAACCCTCTAGAAGCAAAAGAGGAACAAGTTTTTCAGGGTCAGACTCCTCAGCTGCCCCTAGGAGAGGCGACTATTCTTCAGAGGCCTCTTCGGATGAGGACTCCAACCGGTTTTGCTTCCCCCTAGATCAAATGGACAAATTGGTCAAATCAGTAATGTCCACCATGGGGTAGCTGACGCGAAACCAGAACTTTCAGCTCAGGACCTGATGTTCGGTGGCCTAGACCCAAGGAAACGCAAATCTTTCCTACTAAATGACAAAGTGCAAAACTTGATAGAGAATGGAATAAGCCAGAGAAAAGGGGTTACCTACCACAGGCCTTCAAACGAAGATATCCCTTCGAGGACCCCTTGGTGAACAGATGGGACAAAACCCCAAAACTTGACGCAGCGGTGGCTAAAGCCTCAAAAAAATCTTCTATTCCCTTTGACATGGCCTCTTTAAAGGATCCGCTGGATAAGAAAGCGTACTCCTTTCTGAAAGGGACTTGGGAAATGTCAGCGGGTGCCCTAAACCAGCGGTTGCTGCTACCTCCACAGCCAGATCCATGATGGTTTGGCTGGACCAGCTTGAATCTCGGTTAGCAGAGCCTCGAGAGAATCCATTCTGAAGACCCTACCAATGATTCAGAATGCCGCAGCCTTTCTAGCCGATGCTTCGGCAGATTTGGCAAGGATGGCGGCCAGGGCCGCTGGACTGTCAAACGCAGCACGGAGGGCTCTCTGGTTGAAATGTTGGCCAGGGGTCATCCAGGCCAGATCCCGTCTCTGCTCCATTCTGTGTGAAGGAGAATGTTTGTTTGGCCCTGTACTGGATGAACTTCTGGAAAAAGCTGGGGATGATAAAAATAAATTTCCCAGCTTGCCGACCCCTTCTTATAGACGTCCCTTCACCAGGAGGAGATATTTTCGTAGAAGGTTGTCCAGAGATCGAGGCAGATGGGATGAAAAAAGGAGAGGTACAGGATTTGTTTGGAGGAGGGGGTCGCCAGGAAGCAGCATCTCGAGAACCTAAGAAGCTACCCCAATAACTAGCTGCTCTGGTAGGAGGTAGGCTAGCTGCCTTCTACCCGGCCTGGTCCCTTACTTCCAACAGTGAGCCTGTGTGCACACGTTGCGGAATCTGCTGCGGATTGATCCACGCAGATTTTGCAAAATCCGCAGGTCAAAAGACCTGCAGTTTATCTGCGGATTAGCCTGCGGTTTTGCCCTGCGTTTTATCATCTCCACAATGGAGGAGATGGTAAACCACTGCGGAATCCGCAGAAAGAATTGACATGCAATTCTTTCTGCGGATTAGAAACCGCAGGAAAATCCGTGCGGAAAATTCCGCAGCATCTGCACTGCGGTTTCCATTTCCCATAGGGAATAATGGTACTGTACTGCGGATCCGCAGCAGAATCCGCAGCGTGTGCACACAGCCTAACTGGATCCTGGGGTTGATTGCTTCAGGACTACGATTAGAATTTTCCTGTGTTCCCCAAAACAGATTTAGGATTACCCCACTCAGGTCTTCCCCATCGGAGCAGGCTGCCCTGGAGACTAAAATCCATGACCTACGCAGCAAAAAGGTCCTGACAGAAATACCCTCAGTTTCTAGTCCGTAAACCAGACGGTTCCTTTAGGACTATAATTAATCTTAAAGCCCTCAATGAATTCCTAGTCATATGCCCATTCAAGATGGAACCAATCAATTCGAGAATAAAATTATTTGAAAACTGCTTTATGGTGGTTTTGGATTTAAAAGATGCCTACTACCATATGCCCATCAGTAATTCCTTAGAGTGGCGGTTCATTTAGATGGGTCACTTCAGCATTTTCAACATGTGGCCCTTCCCTTTGTCATTGCAGTCGCCCCCCGGGTATTCACTAAGGTTATAACTGAGGTTATGGCCCATCTGCGTGAATCAGACATTCTGGTGGTCTAATACCTCAATGACTTCCTTATTGTAGGCAAAACAGCATAACATTGGAGCAATTACAAAAGGCAATGTCTGCCCTGGAGCGATTAGGGTGGCTACTAAACATCAAGAAATCTCAGCTACAGCCCATGAGAGTTCAGCAATTCTTAGGCCTAATCTTAGGTTATGTGCACACGTAGTTTTTTAGGTGTGCGGATTTTGGAGAGAAAACCGCATTGTAAATCCGCAGGACAAAAGTCCTTCGGTTTATCTGCGGTTTTACACCTCATAATGGATGAGGTGTAAAACTGCAGCGTTTCTGCACCAAACAATTGACATGCTGTGGATTGTAAACCGCAGCAAAACCGCGCGGAAAAATCCGCAGCATGTGCACTGCGTTCTTTTTTTTTTTTTCCATTGAAAATAAAGGTACTGTACAACGCAGCAGAATCTGCTGCGTTTCCGCAGAGCCAAAACCGCTGCGGAAACGCAGCAGATTTCACTACGTGTGCACATACCCTTAGATTCCGAGAATCAGGAATGCCGTCTGCCTCCTGAAAAGTTAGTTTGCCTAAGTTATCAGGTTCTGAACGCCTCCAATAACCCCAACATGTCCCTCAGGAAAGCCATGTCTCTTTTGGACTCTCTGTCATCCTGTATCCCCGCGATCCAGTGGGCCCAGTTCCATACAAGGAAACTACAGGGCGAGGTTTTATTGCATCAGAAAATTCTTGGGGGTTACCTAGGCCAGCTGACGATGTCCCGAAACACTAGAAAATCCCTCGATTCGTGGCTAGAGGGGAATAATCTATCCAGAGGGGTGCCCTGTGAGTATAATGTAACCCGTATAGTCACCATGGACGCCAGCCCTTCTGGTTGGGGGGCTCATATGGGTGAGATGTTAGTCCAGGGCCTTTGGGAGAAACATCAGGTAGAGATGTCTTCTAACTTGAGAGTTAACAGCAGTGGAGCAGGCAGCTAAAAGACTCTGTGTATTTGCAGGGTCATCACGTACGAGTGTTCTCTGACAATCAGGTCACCGTGGCTTATGTCAATCACCAAGGCGGGACTCGTTCCAGACCCCTGATGAACATTGCAGAATGTTTGTTCCAGCTGGCAGAGCAGCATTTTCTGTCTTTAACAGCTCTGCATATAAAGGGAAGAGAAAACACCACAGCGTATTACTTAAGCCGCAATCTGCTAAAACAAGGGGAATGGTCCCTAAAAACCTCCATCTTCGACCTGATTGTGGTGCAAAAGTGGGGTCAACCAGAGATGGATCTCTTCGCCACCAGGGAGAACAGGAATGTGAAGCAGTTTTGCTCACTAAACCCCATAGAAGACCCACTAGCAGTAGACTCTTTTCTGATAAAGTGGGGCTTCAGACTAGCATACGCCTTCCCTCCCCCTGTCTCTACTACCCCTGATGATGAGGAAAATCAGAAAACACAGGGCGAGGATTATAGTAATCGCTCCATTCTGGCCCAGGAGGGCATGGTTCTCATGCCTCAGGACTCTGTGGCCGACCCTTGGGTCCTACCAGATGTCCCGGATCTCCTATCCCAGGGCCCAGTTTACCATCCGCAGGTGGCTGGCCTTCATCTGACAGTGTGGATTTTGAACGGTCACTGCTGAAAGTTAGAGGTTTCTCCCCAGGCTTGATTAATACCCTGCTTAAAAGCAGGAAGGCGGTTACAACCTAAATTAATGTTAGAATCTGGAAAAGATTCCTACAGGACTCAAGGGTGGTAGCTGGACAATCAGTTCCAATAATTTACATTCTGGAGTTCCTACAAAAAGGTCTGGACATGACTCTTTCCACCAGTACCCTTAAAGTGGAAATGTCAGCCTTATGGGCCCTATTTAGCTGCCAAATCGCCATTAATTACTGTATCAGTAGGTTCATTAAGGTAGCGAGTAGATCCAGACCAGTAGTGAAAGGTTCAGATCCCACGGCATGAACCTAGTCTTCATAGCCATGACAGAGGCCCCGTTTGAGCCCATTCCATCGGCCTCCATAAAAAAACCTGTCCCTCAAAGTAGCCTTCCTGGTAGCACTGACGTCAGCTTGTAGAGGGACATCCAGGTGTTATCTAGGCTACCTCCTTATACACCATTCAAGGGCGATAGGTTAATACTTAGGCCTGATCCAGCATACTTAAGGTAGCTTCCAGTTTCCATAGGACGCAGGAAATAGTCCTTCCATTTTTTTCTCCCTAATCCAGTGAACGAAAAGGAAAAAAAAAACTACACACCCTAGATGTTAGGAGATGTCTCCTGGAATACCTAGCAGTTACTGATCCCTGGAAAAAGGATAATGCCTTATTTGTCTCCTATCAGGTTGCTAGGAAGGGCCTTAGAGCATCGAAAAGTACGCTAGCTAGGTGGATTAGGGAGGCTATTTCACGGGCATACACCTCAAAGGGCAGGTTGGCACCTGGAAAACTGAGGGCGCATTCCACTAGAGCCATGGCAACCTCGTGGGCGGAGAGATCGGAAGCCTCGATCGACCAAATATGTAAGGCAGCTACCTGGTCCTCTCCGAGCACATTTTTCAAGCATAGGCTAGACCTGGGTGCTTCCTCAGACCTCTCCTTTGGTGTAAGGGTGCTGCAGGCTGTAGTCCCTCCCTAAGTAATTATTACACTCTGTAATTTTCTCAGGTAGTGCTGTCATGGACGCTCAAAGTCTTACCGGTTAACGGTATTTTTCGAAGTCCATGACAGCACCCGTAGATTCCCTCCCATTTTTTTAGTTCTGGGTGTGCACTTCTTCGTCTTATGATCCACATGTGGTAAATAGTTAGTAGTAATAGTATCGTACATAAATCATGCCATTAACCTTGGAGGTCCTCTTGTGCTCTGCAATCCAACTGATGTGTGGGAGAGGTGCCGCCCTTTTGTATCTGTAGGTTTTCCTGTTCCTGAAGGGCGGATCCCCTCTCAGGTGGTGCTGTCATGGACTCTGAAAAATACTGTCAACCGGTGAGTAACTAAGATTTCTTACCTCACAAAATGTATCCTCTGCAAACTCCTCCTGTAACGTCAGTATTGCCTTTTGCTTCCTCCCCTGCCCAGGAGCTGTGGTATGGTCTGTACACGGTCAGACACAGGGGTGAGAGAGACAGAGCACAGGGGGGAGACAGCTCAAACGGGACAGCACATGAGGGGAGAACAAAGCACAGGAAGGAAAGACAGCAGACAAGGGGGATAGCACTTGGGGTAGACAGGTCAAAGAAGAGAGCACAAACGGGAGAAGTCACATGGGGAGAGATTCTCAACACTGCAAAGCCTGCCCCCATCGTGACATTACGTGACATTAGTATATTTATATTGCAGAGGCATCAATTAGAATCTATTATAAAACCTATCATGGCAGATCTTATCAATGCACCTGTGAAAATTGAGACCATGATACTGGTTCTACCAGAACATACAAAAACTTGCTTACAATATATATAGCTTTAAATTAATGTTATTTTTTGTTCTTTGTTACGGTTTTATCTCAATTTTTTTTTTAAGTTTTTCTTTTTTTTTTTTTTTTTTTTCAGATATTTCAAAAAGACCATCTCATTTAAAAATGGACCAAGCTCTTCTATTAATCAACAATGAGTTGCCCCATGAGACTTTAATTGTTTATTGGCGTTCTGACCAGTGTTACCAGGTATAATTACTTATTTTTCTATGCCTTGTTTTGATTTTGCAAAACCTGTCACATGTACACTAGTTACCAACTACCAGTACATCTCTGTAGAATTGCATCCTTCTCTAAGGGTACCGTCACACTTAGCGATGCACCAGTGATCCCGACAACAATACGACCCTGTCAGGATCGCTGGTGCATAGCTAAGTGGTCGCTAGTGAGCTGCCAAACAGGCAGATCTCACCAGCGATGTAGCAGCGGTCGGCGGTTGTCACTTACCTGTCAGACGCAGCGCTGAAGATGTCCCACTGCCCGAGTCCACGCGTCGCTCGTCGGCGCCAGCAGGAAGCCCAGCAGGAAGTCACCGACGAGAAAAGGCCCAGGACATTCTTGCGCGATCAGCGATAACCAGCGGGGGAGCCGGTCGGAGGTAAGTGTCACACATAGCGATATCGCTGCTGCGTCACAAAATCGGTGACGCTTAAGCGATATCGCTAGCGATCTCATGTTTGTGTTTAGGATTACCGTATTTCAGAAACTTTAGCTGATGCGCTAAATATAACCATTTCATTTACTTTGTTCTGTCTATCACCAAGCATGCTAACTTATAGGAAGATTGTAAGTTTCTTAAATAGGGATGAGGAAAAAAAGAAATTGCTCTGCAACTTAAATCTCAGATCGTTGATGTGGGGGTATAGGATGAATTACTATGCAAAATTGAGTGCAAAAAAAAAAAAAAACACACAAAATGAAGACTTAAAGGCTTGATACACTACAGCTGCACTATTGAAACGCAAAAAAAAAAAAAAAAGTCAGAGCATTTGTTGGTAGAAGTGCAATTCATTGGTGTGCATCCACACTGTGGCCATTTAACAAAGACCCCAAGATAAAAATAAATGAGTAAATACCCTGTCATAAATAAATTTAGCACATTTAAATAACATGGAGTACTTTAATATCATTTACCATATATAAAAAAAAAAAAAAAGTAAAAGCCATTCGACCATGACAAGGTGTACCCCGACCCGGGACGGTACCTAACTTTTGTAGTTCACCTCCCTGTGTGTCAGCAGAAGTAAAAAGATAGGGGCAGAGTAGGACCTGGGTCCTGACTGTTCAGACACCTGCACGTGGAAAGCTATACAAACGAAATAAACAACCCCATCCCCCCTTAAACAAAAAAAAAAAAAGTCATGCCCCAGTTTGAACGAAGTACAAAAAACTAAGCCAAAACAATATTTGAGCTAGAGCCGAGTGGGGTGACACATTTTTAAGGTGATCTACATGAGTCCTGATTGTGTTTGTTTTGATGGAAAAAAAAAAGAGGGGCCATGCAGACAAGGATGGGGAATGAGAGGCCAATGCATACCCGGCTTGTACTCGAGTCAATAAGTTTTCCCAGTTTTTCGTGAAAAAATTAAGTGCCTCGACTTATACCCGGGTCCGCTTATACCGAGTATATACGGTATGTACATGGGATAACCCCTTTAATATATTGCAAGTACTTGACATACTTATGGTGACTTTCTCTTTTTCTCCTTTTTGCCAGTGCCCCTATCAGACTTTAACTATATCAGACCATCGGATAGAGCATGTTAGTGATGTAGCTGTAGTAGATACTCGGCACCCAATGACTCTACAAATTAATGCCACATCAGGGAGAACAGAGCTATGTCGGTGAGTTTTTAATATCCCTTCTTCCTAATTCCCCCCCCCACCCAACTAATGAATTTAAGAAAAATATTTCTTTCTCGCTTCATTGGGGGACACAGGTCACCATGGGTGTATGCTGCTGTCACTAGGAGGCTGACACTATGCAAATAAGAAAGTTAACTCCTCCCCAGCAGTATACACCTACCGACAGGCCCAAATTACCTCAGTTTTTACTTAGTGTCTGAAGGAGGCGGACCTGGATCTAACACCAGATCCGCAGTTGTTTTTCCTGACAGGTTTTGTGTGTTATTAATCTTTTCACCATTATTTTTCAGATACAGCTCGTCGGGTAACAGGGTGCAGAAAACTCACCCTGTCTTCCCACATTTAAGCGACTGAGAGAGCAGTGTGGTGTCACCCACAAAGCCTACTCTTGGGCCCGCTGGCAGGACTTTGTCCCCTGTCCCCCGTCAGGGTGTTTCAGGGCGACTCTCGGTGGCCAGTCCTTGCCTATTCTCCTCCTCACCCCTCGCTCGGGCACGCCTCCTGGCCGGCGTCAGCCAATCGGTGCCTTCCTTTCATTCTCCAGCGCCGGGCACGCCCCCCCTGCCTGTTCCTATGTCCCGACTATCCCTTTACTTTCATAGCACGCTGGCTGCGCCCCCACAGGCGGGCCAGCTTATCAGGACACCGTTTTCATTTCTCTGCCAGACACGCCCCCTTTTTGGCGCTTTCGGCCTGTCTGGCCAATTACTAGAGGTGCCTAGGTTGTTAACCCCACCCTCCGTCCTGCTCTTCTCGTGGCTGAGTGCACAGCCTCCATCTTGTGCTCCTGTAGCGTCTTTTCTCTCTGGGACCTCAGATACCAGCCTCCTCATCTGTGTTCCGGCGGGGGAATCGGTTACCTGCGCTACTGCCGCTGCATCGCTGGGTGTCTGGTAGGCTCTTCTTTCCTTACCCTGACCGGCTGTTAACTCCCCTCAGCAGTATCACCTCCATAGTGTTCTGCTGCAGTATTCACTCAGACTCTACCTATGCCCAATTCTGCAGGTTCCTCTGCCTATATCCCTACGGTAGTTCACTACGCTTGTGCCCGCTGTAAGAGAAAGTGGGCTTCAGGCCAGCCGTCCCCTTTCTGCTCGTCCTGCAGTCCTTCCACCATGTCGGCGCCTCAGGACTCCTCTAACGCCCGGTATGAGAGCACTCCCCCACCTCCTGAGTGGGCCATTGCCATGTCCCAGTCGGTTTCAGGTCTGACCGTTGCCATGTTTCAATCGATTTCAGACCTCACCAAAATATCACAGTCCCTGGTACAGGTCCTGGAGCGTATGCCGCATCTCTCTGCTGCCACCAGTGCTCCGAACACCTCTCACGGTGATTCGCACGCACCTGACCATGACCTTCCCAGGGACCGATCAGGAGAAAGGACTAGGAAGCGGACTCTGTATAGCTCTTCCTCAGATTCGGCAGCACCAAGGGTGCCCCTCTCTGCCCTTTCCCCCTCCTCGGAGGCAGATGTCGGATCAGACGTAGCCTTTGTCAAGAGTCTGACTCTGACGCAGATCACACCTCTAGAACGCAGGACATGGTAGATAGCCTTATTTCGGCTATTGTGCAAACGCTCGAAATTAAGGAGGAAAATGCTACTGCTCAGGACCAATCCGTTTCTTTCAAACGGGTAAAACGTCCTTACAAGCTTTTTCCCAATCACAACGAGTTTGACATCACTACCTCTAGACACTGGGAAAATCCCGGAAAACGCTTCCCAGGAAGAAAACATCTGGACATCCTTTACCCCTTTAGTCCTGACCTCGTCAGCAAATGGTCAGAATCTCCTAAGGTGTCTCTCAAGAACGCTACGGACAGACAGATTGAGGCCATAGCCAAATCAGCCTTTGAGGCATCAGGCACTTCCTTTTGCCCTAACTTTGCCTCTTCATGGTTGGCGAAAGCAATATCTGCCTGGGCCAAGATACTCCGTCGAGGCATTGTGGCGGCAGCTCCCACAGAGGAGTTAGCAGATTTAGCAGATCAAATTGCACATGCTGGTAACTATTTGAACACCTCCCTGGATGCTGCTGCTTGCTCAGTAAGAGCTAACAGCAACATTATTGCTATTCGCCGCATCCTTTGGTTGAAGGCGTGGAACGCAGATTCGGCTTCCAAAAAATCTCACTGGCCTACCTTTCCAGGGTGCAAGACTCTTTGGGGCCAAGCTAGACCAGATCATTTCGGATGCCACCGGAGGCAAAAGTACTTCTCTGCCCCAATCCAGACCAAGACGCACCTTCAACAGAAAGGGCCCTCAGCCTTTCCGGCCCTTTCGGCCTTTCTCTTCCTCAGGCGGATCCTCTCAACAGGACCGTCCTTCCGCTCAGGGAGAAAGAAGGAAACCTTTCTTCAAACCTGCCCCTCGCTGGAGGTCTAGGAGCCGCCCCTCTAAGCCCTCTGGTTCTCGTGGCCACAGATTTTCCTCTAAATGACGGGTCACCCCCACCTGGGAATCTTTCCAGGGTGGGAGGCCGGCTTCTTCTTTTCAAGGAAACTTGGTTGGTGGCGGTCGATGACGCCTGGGTCAGGGAGGTTGTCACATCAGGCTACAAAATAGAATTTTCTTCACCCCCAAAAGGACGTTTCTTCCTTTCTCATCCACCAAAACAGCCCTCTCATGCCCCAGGGCTTTCCCAGGCTGTCTCTTCTCTCCTAAACTCAGGAGTGATCGTACCCGTTCCTTGGCATGAACGGTTTTCCAGGTTTTACTCAAACCTACTTGTAGTCCCAAAAAATGACGGCTCCCTTCGACCTATCTTGGACCTCAAGCAATTGAATCGTCACCTTCGGGTTCGCCTTTTTCGAATGGAGTCCTTGCGCTTGGTGATCGCCTCCATGGAACCGGGGGAATACCTTTGCTCTGTGGACATTCAGGACACTTACTTGCACGTTCCTGTTTGTGTGCCGCATCAGAAGTTCCTCAGATTTGCCATACAGGAGTGCCATTACCAGTTCACAGCTCTCCCATTCGGTCTGGCGTCCACCCCAGAGTCTTCACTAAGATCATGGCGGCGGTCATGGCCATCCTTCGTTCAAAGGGGATTCTATAATCCCTTATCTCGACGATATCCTGATCAAAGGTCCATCTCGCCGATACTGCAATCACAGCCTCCAGATCACTCTGGACACACTGCATCGCCTCGGCTGGATAGTCAACAAAGAAGTCGACCCTGATCCCAACACAGCGTCTCGTAATTCTGGGCATGGAATTCGACACCAGCCAAGCTCGAATCTTCCTTCCAAAGAAGAAAATTTCTTCCCTCCGACAGGAGATCAAAGTCCTAAAGCGCCAGGTCCCTCTTCCTATTCGGCTCTGCATGAGAGTCCTAGGGAAGATGATTGCTTCCTTCGAAGCAGTGCCGTTTGCCCAGTTTCACTCCCGCCCTCTCCAGCTGGCCCTCCTGTCTGCCTGGAACAAGATGACATTCTCCCTGGACCGCCCTGTGCTTCTGCCTCTCAAGGTGAGGCAATCCCTAACCTGGTGGACACTTCCCACCTCGGTCCTACGCGGGAGATCCTTCATTCCCATTCGATGGCAGGTCACAACCACCGATGCCTGTCTCCTTGGTTGGGGGAGTGGTTTTTCTCCACCTCACGGCGCAGGGCCGCTGGGATGCTCAGGAAGCTCTCCTACCAATCAATCTCTTGGAGATCAGGGAAATCTTTCTTGCCCTCATCCGCTGGCAACCCATCTTCGCGGGGAAGTCGGTCCGCATCCAGTCGGACAATGCCACGGCCGTGGCGTACATAAACCACCAAGGGGGAACTCGCAGCAAGCAGATCATGCTGGAGGTGGCATAGATTCTGCTTTGGGCGGAAAGCCATGTTCCTGCCATATCAGCCGTACACATTCCAGGAGTGGACAACTGGGAAGTCTATTTCCTGAGCCGTCAAGGGCTCATGTCAGGCGAGTGGGCTCTCAACCCGACGTCTTTTACCAAATTTGAGGTGGGGCGTTCCGGATGGCGACTTCATGGCATCGCGAGCAAACCACAAGGTTCCACAGTACGTAGCCAGGTCTCGGGATCCGATGGCCATCGGTTGCGACGCTCTGGTATTCCCGTGGTCCCAGTTTCGCATGCCTTATCTGTTCCCACCTCTCCCCTGATCCCAAGAATCGTAAAAAAGATAAAGGCAGAAGGGGTTCCCGTTCTGTTAGTAGCTCCAGATAGGCCACGAAGGGCCTGGTATGCGGAGCTAGTAAACATGCTCTCGGACGTCCCTTGGAATCTTCCAGACCGTCTGGATCTTCTATCGCAGGGGCCCCTCTTCCACCCGAATTCTCGGTCTCTGAATTTAATGGCATGGCCGTTGAGGCTGTGGTCCTGAGAGACCCAGGTTTTTCCCACAAGGTCATCCAGACCATGATTAAGGCAAGGAAGCCGGCATCATCTCGCATCTATCACAGATGTTGGAAAGCCTTTTTTCGGTGGTGTCAGGACAACAGTGTGTTTCCTATGACTTTTTTCTCTTCCCTCCATTCTGGGTTTTTTGCAGACGGTTCTCGACTCCAGCCTTTCCCTCAGTACCTTAAAGGGTCAGGTGGCCACTCTAGCTATCCTCTTCCAAAGAGATCTGGCTTTTTTAACCCAGGTGGAGACTTTTCTTCAGGGCGTCGCTCATAGTGCCTCCTTACCAGTCTCCTGTCGATCCATGGGATTTGGATCTTGTTTTAAGCGCTCTTCAGCGTGCACCTTTCGAGCCGATTCGGGACATTTCTCTTTCCCTCCTCTCATGGAAGGTCGCCTTCCTAGTCGCTATCACTTCTATTCGGAGGGTCTCTGAGTTGGCGGCATTGTCCTGCCGTTCCCCTTTCCTGGTTTTGCACCAGGATAAGGTAGTGCTCAGACTGGTTCCGGCCTTTCTGCCTAAGGTGGTCTCTGCTTTTCACATCAATGAGGACATCGTCCTGCCCTGTGTCCCTCTCCAACTCATCCCTTGGCGAGATCCCTGCACAAGTTGGACTTGGTCAGGGCAATTAGAATCTACCTTGCTAGGACTGCTCCCTTCCGTTTGTCTGACTCCCTGTTTGTCGTCTCGGATGGTCATCGGAAAGGGTTCCCAGCCTCCAGATCCACCATTGCTCGTTGGATTCGTTCAGCGGTTCTGGAGGCATACCGTGTCCAGGACAAACAGCCTCCTCCGGGGGTGAGGGCTCACTCTACCAGGGCTGTAGGAGCTTCCTGGGCCGTTCGTCACCAGGCTTCGGCTTTGCAAGTTTGCAAGGCAGCTACCTGGTCGTCACTCCATGCCTTCGTGAGCTTCTACAAGGTAGATACTCACGCCTCTGCTGATGCAGGCTTAGGCAGGAAGATACTGCAGCCGGCGGTCTCACACCGGCCGACCTAAGTTCCCTTCTCTCAGCATTTCTTTCCCACCCTGGGGACTGCTTTTGGACGTCCCATGGTAACCTGTGTCCCCCAATGAAGCGAGAAAGAAAGGGGGATTTTTGGTACTTACCGTAAAATCTTTCTTTGAGCCTTCATTGGGGAACACAGCACCCTCCCTTAATGTTGTACAGTGTTGGCTAATGTGCCTTGTTTGGTTGGTACATAGATTGAGTTTTATAGTAGCTCCTTATACTGCTTTAGCACCAACTGAGATAATTTGGGCTTGTCGATAGGTGTATACTGCTTGGGAGGAGCTAACTTTTTCTTATTTGCATAGTGTCAGCCTCCTAGCGACAGCAGCATACACCCATGGTAACCTGTGTCCCCAATGAAGGCTCCAAGAAAGATTTTACGGTAAGTACCAAAAATCCCCCTTTTGAATTACTTGAGCAATATATACAGTAAGGCACATAAGTATTTGTTACACAGCCGATTTTGCATGTTTTTATCATAAGTAGACTTCAACTGTGAGACAGAATCTTAAACTGTGAACTTCTGGATTTTTTTTCTTAAATGATTTTTACATAATCAATTTGCATTTTATTCCATGATATAAGTATTTGATACAATACAGAAACAGAACTTATTTGGTACAGAAACTTTTGTTTGAAATTAGAAGACAGACGTTTCTGGTAGTTCTTGACCAAGTTTGCACACTTTTGCAGCACGGATTTTGGCCCACTCCTCCATACAGATCTTCTGCAGATCTTTTCAGGATTCAGGCCTGTTGCTGAGAAACATTTGAGTTTCAGCTCCCGCCAAAGATTTTCTATTGGGTTAATGTCGAAGACTGGCTAGGCCACTCCAGGACCTTTGAAATGCTTCTTACAGAGTCACTGCTTAGTTGTTCTGGCTGTGTGTTTTGGGTCATTGTCATGCTGGAAGACATAGGCTAGGTTCACATTACTTAGGCTAGGTTCACATTAGCGTCTAAGTGCGCAGTGTTTTGTGCGCACCTAAAAATGCATGTAAACGTACACTTTTTAAGACGAATGTGCTTAAACGCTTGCGTTTACATGCACTTTTGCATGATTTTGCGTTTTTATGCGCATGTGTTCGATTGGGAAAAAAAAAATTCCAGAAGAAATTCCATGATAATTTCTGTGTACGTGTGTGTATATGTGTGTACACATGTACACCCTTGCAGAGATGAAATCCTCCCATTTTGCTCCTGTATCCTGCGTTATGATGGATCTTCGGATGGACAGTTTGTACCGGATTTGGATGTCGGCTTGTTTCTTGCTTTTGCTGTTGCTTGTAAAGGAAGTATCCTGTTCTCTTCTTGCAGCTTGCTTGTCTGTAGAGAAGTGAACCAGCAATACCCACCCCCAATTTTTATATATCTTTTTTTGGTGGGTGGCTTTAAAACAAGTTCCTGGATTGGTTTACTCAGACAACGCACGCAAACGCAGTTGAACGCATGTTGCATTCCCATAGACTGTAATGTGTGTTTTTTTTACGCATTCCGTGCGCATGCGTTTTTGACAGAACTTTGGGGCTAGAAAATTGCAACATGTTGCTTTAGCCGCGCCCCGGCGCACACGCCCATACGACGCACGCATTTGAAAACCCATACATACGCATGTCCATGCGCCCGCCCCCCATATTAAAGATAGGGCGGATGACGCATGCTTGCGCCACAAACGCAGTGCACAAAGACGCTAATGTGAAACCGGCCTTAGCCACAACCCTTCTTCAATGCTGTTATTGAGGGAAAGAGGTTGCTGGCCAAAATCTTGAGATACTTGACCCCATCCATCCTCCCTTCAATACGGTGCAGTCGTCCTGTCCCCTTGCAGAAAAGCATCCCCAAAGTATGATGCTCCTTGTTGCGGTTGCAAAGTGTGTGGTTTTTTTTTTTTTGCTTGCGGTTGCACTCATCCTTATTCATCCTCTAAACCAGCGAGTGGAGTTGATGCCAAAAAGTTCTGTTTTGGTCTTATCTGACCACATGACCTTCTCCAATGTCTCCTCTGGATCATCCAGATGATTATTGGCAAACTTCAAATGAGCCTGGACATGTACTAGCGTGAGTACGGGGACCTTGCATGCCCTGCAGGATTTTAATCCAAGACTGCGTAGTATGTTATTAATGGTAATAACTGAGACTGTGGTCCAGCTTTCTTCAGGTCATTGACTGGGTACGCCCATGTAGTTCCTTGCTCAGAATCCTCTTTACCCCATGAGGTGAGTGTTGGGGCACACAAGATGCATGTGTTCTCCTCTTAATTGTCTGCTTGCTTGCACACTGCGTCGTGTGTCAATGATTCCTTTTTATTGGCTGAAATGCAAAATACAACCCCTGGCAAGAATTATGGAATCATCAGCCTTGGAGGATGTTCATTCAGTTGTTTAATGTTGTAGAAAAAAAAGCAGATCACAGACATGGCACAAAGCTAAAGTCCAATTCAAATGGCAACTTTCTGTCTTTAATAAACACTAAAAGAAATCAAGAAAAAAAAATGTGGTAGTCAGTAATGGTTACTTTTTTTTAAACCAAGCATAGGGAGAAAATTATGGAATCACGTTGTAAATTTTCATTCCCAAAACAGCTGCATTAAATTAGATCTGCTTGTTAGTCTGCATCTAAAAAGGAGTGATCACATCTTGGAGAGCTATTGCACTAAGTGGACTGACATGAATCATGGCTCCAACACGAGAGATGTCAATTGAAACACAGGAGAGGATTATCAAACACTTAAAAGAGGGTAAATCATCACGCAATGTTGCAAAAGATGTTGGTTGTTCAGTCAGCTGTGTTTAAAATCTAGGCCAAACATGGGAAGGTTGTTAAAGGCAAACATACTGGTAGACCAAGGAAGACATCTAAGCGTCAAGACCGGAAACTTAAAGCAATATGTCTCCAAAACAGGAAATGCACAACAAAACAAATGAGGAACGAATGGGAGGAAACTGGATTCAACTTCTGTGACCGAACTTTAAAAAACCGCCTAAAGGAAATGGGATTTACATACAGAAAAGCTAAATGAAAGCCATCATTAACACCTAAACAAAAAACAACAAGGTTACAATGGGCTAAGGAAAAGCAATCGTGGGCTGTGGATGACTGGATGAAGGTCATATTCAATGATGAATCGTGAATCTGCATTGGGCAAGGTGATGATGGTGGAACTTTTGTTTTGGTACTGTTCCAATGAGATTTATAAAGATGACTGCCTGAAGAGAACATGAAAATTTCCACAGTCATTGATATGGGGCTGCATGTCGGGTAAAGGCACTGGGGAGATGGCTGTCATTACATCTTCAATAAATGCACAAGTGCATGTTGATATTTTGGGCACTTTTCTTATCCCATCAATTGAAAGGATGTTTGGGAATGATGAAATCATATTTCAAGATGATAATGCATCCTGCCATAGAGCAAAAACTGTGCAAACATTCCTTGAACAAAGACACAAAGTCAATGTCATGGCCTGCAAATAGTCCGGATCTCAGTCCAATTGGAAATCTTTAGTGGAAGTTGAAGAAAATGGTCGATGACAAGGCTCCGACCTGCAAAGCTGATCTGGCAACAGCAATCAGAGAAAGTTGGAGCCAGACTGATGAAGAGTACTGTTTGACACTCATTAATTTCATGCCTCAGAGACTGCAAGCTGTTATACAGTCATATGTAAAAGTTTGGGCACCCCTATTAATGTTAACCTTTTTTCTTTATAACAATTTTGGTTTTTGCAACAGCTATTTCAGTTTCATATATCTAATAACTGATGGACTCAGTTATATTTCTGGATTCAAATGAGGTTTATTGTACTAACAGAAAATGGGCAATCTGCATTTTAATAAAATTTGACCGGTGCAAAAGTATGGGCACCTCAACATAAAAGTTACATTAATATTTCGTAGATCCTCCTTTTGCAAAAATAACAGCCTCTAGTCGCTTCCTGTAGCTATTAATGAGTTCCTGGATCCTGGATGAAGGTATTTGTGACCATTCCTGTTTACAAAACAATTCCAGTTCAGTTAAGTTTGATGGTCGCCGAGCATGGACAGCCCTCTTCAGATCATCCCACAGATGTTCAATGATATTCCGGTCTGGGGACTGGGATGGCCATTCCAGAACATTGTAATTGTTCCTCTGCATGAATGCCTGAGTAGATTTGGAGCGGTGTTTTGGATCATTGTCTTGCTGAATTATCCATCCCCTGCGTAACTTCAACTTCATCACTGATTCTTGCAGATTATTATCAAGAATCTGCTGATGCTGAGTTGAATCCATGCGACCCTCAACTTTAACAAGATTCCCGCTGCCGGCATTGGCCACACAGCCCCAAAGCATGATGGAACCTCCACCAAATTTTACTGTGGATAGCAAGTGTTTTTCTTGGAATGCTGTGTTTTTTAGCCTCCATGCATAACGCCTTTTTGTATGACCAAACAACTCGGTCTTTGTTTCATCAGTCCACAGGACCTTCTTCCAAAATGTAACTGGCTTGTCCAAATGTGCTTTTGCATACCTCAGGCGACTCTGTTTGTGGCGTGCTTGCAGAAACTGCTTCTTTCGCATCACTCTCCCATACAGCTTCTCCTTGTGCAAAGTGCGCTGTATTGTTGACTGATGCACAGTGACACCATCTGCAGCAAGATGATGCTGCAGGTCTTTGGAGGTGGTCTGTGGATTGTCCTTGACTGTTCTCACCATTCTTCTTCTCTGCCTTTCTGATATTTTGCTTGGCCTGCCACTTCTGGGCTTAACAAGAACTGTACCTGTGTTCTTCCATTTCCTTACTATGTTCTTCACAGTGGAAACTGACAGGTTAAATCTCTGAGACAACTTTTTGTATCCTTCCCCTGAAAAGCTATGTTGAATAATCTTTGTTTTCAGATCATTTGAGAGTTGTTTTGAGGAGCCCATTATGCCACTCTTCATAGGAGAATCAAATAGGAGAACTACTTGCAAGTGGCCACCTTAAATACCTTTTCTCATGATTTGATACACCTGGCTATGAAGTTCAAAGCTCAATGAGGTTACAAAACCAATTTAGTGCTTCAGGAAGTCAGTAAAAAGTAGTTAGGAGTGTTCAAATCAAGAAAATGATAAGGGTGCCCATACTTTTGCACCGGACAAATTTTGTTTAAATGCAGATTGCACATTTTCTGTTAGTACAATAAACCTCATTTGAATCCAGAAATATAACTGAGTCCATCAGTTATTAGATATGTGAAACTGAAATAGCTGTTGCAAAAACCAAAATTGTTATAAAGAAAAAAGGTTAACATTAATAGGGGTGCCCAAACTTTAACATATGACTGTAAAAGCCAGAGGTGGCGCAACAAAATACTAGTGATGTGTTGGAGTGGTTTTTTTGTTTTTGTTTTTTTTTTCTACAAAATTAAACAACTGAATGAACATCCGCCAAGGCCGGTGATTCCATAATTTTTGCAAGGGGTTGTATTTATGGAAAAAACAAGGTACTTTTTCAATTCATTACCTCATTGGCATATTGTTTGTTGATTCTTTGGGTGCTGATGTTGCTCACTCCCGGATAGAAGAACAATATAGAAGCACTAACTCCCAGATGCAGGCATATTTTTCCTTTGTTCTTGATAACCTCAGACCAGTTGTGTCAACATACACCAAAGGTCAAAGTATTGGTAAATATACCAAAAGTTACTATGTTGTAATGTGTTGGCGGGTATATTTCTCAAGCCATATCATTCTATTTCAGTATATACTAAGCGTCCGTATTGGATGTGAGTGTCCATGATTCAGGTGTAAGCATTTATGCATCTATATTTTGGATATCTTCAAAACTAAATATTGATTTCACATCCATAACGAGATCTTGCCTGGAGCAAGATCTGAGGTAGATTGACAGTCATCTTGTGTTTCTTCCATTTTCTAATAATTGTGCCAACAGTTGTTACCTTCTCACCAGCTGCTTGCCTATTGTCCTATAGCCAATCCCAGCCTTGTGCAGGTCTAAAATTTTGTCCCTGGTGTCTGTAGATAGCTCTTTGATCTTGGCTTTGGTGGTAACGAGTTCAAACTGGTGTAAGTAGTACAGGTAATGAGTGCAGAGTAGAATGGCTTCTTAAAAAAAAAAAAAAAAAAAAAAAAGCAAACAACTAACAAGTCTGTGAAAGCCAGAATTCTTGCTGGTTGGTAGGTGATCAAATACTTTAAATTGCATAGTGTATTTTTTTTTTTTTTTGATTGTCTTTCACAGTTGACGTGTATCTGATAAAAATGACAGATCTCTCTATTCTTTGTAGGTGGGAAAACTTGCAAATTTGATGGTGTATCAAATACTTATTTTTTCCACTGTAGCATCCTTCACTTATTTGCTTTTGCACTTTGCATTTTTTTTTTATTTGTTTGGTCATGATACCATTCTATTGTGCCAGTCTACAGATGATCATTCTCTTGTCTACCAATTATTACGGTATGCAGTGGCCATACACCTTAGGTGACTGTCAGCTCTATGGACAGGTAACCCTCTCGAGCAACTGCAAGGTAGTTGGTGTCAATAGGTAATATTCCTATGAACACTTTTTCCCATAAGAACTAATGGTTGCAGGTTACGGTAAAGTGACTTATAAGTGAATTTAAATTTCCAGTGGGAACATTTCCTTGTGTTATATTTATAAAATAGGCCAAATTGGGAGAATAAAGTTTTCAGTGGGTATAATACTCTAATTTCATAATAACCACTGATCACCATAGACTTTATTGTGCGTTAAGTTGCTCATACACTTACAATCTTTGTTGGCTATCAAAGAATCGGACATATTGAAATCCGGCATGCCCAGTCTTTCTATCGTCCCAACATTACTCATCAGAGAATCTGCCCATTTGGATAACATTAATCTTATATGTGTGATTTACTTTTTTTGCCCTTATACTCACTGAATGAAAAGTTTCCCTGCACTCTATAATGTTCTAACCATCAGAGTTGCCAGATGGATTTTTTTTTTTTTTCTCCATAGGATTCATTACAGTTTTAGAGAATTTGGAAACTACTCCTTGTGGGTGAAGGCAAACCATTCCACTACCCAAGATGTAACCTGTGGAATAATTATTAATCAGAATCCGGGGTACTCCAACCTTCGTGAGTACTTAAAATCATGAATGCAACACTTTCACAAAGCAATTAATTTTTTTTTATTTTTTTTTTATTTTTTTTTATAAATTCCACTGTTTTTTTTCTTTTCTCTGCAGCCATTGTCATTGCGTTTTTCATATATGTTGCCATCTTTATAGTAGTATTCTTGGGATCATTTTTTTTAAGGTAAGAATCTTATATAATTTATTTTCCACTTGTATGCACATTAGTTAAATCTAGAGATTCATGCTAATGTCTTTGCTGATTGTTTTGTCTACGTGACCACTAGTTGGATAATTTCTTAAATGCTGTAGTCCCCCATGTGCAATAAAAATAACACCAATCGCATATACTCCCTCCCCAGACTAATGGCATTCCAGCACTGTGCTGTGTCTGCCGGTGCTTCCATGACATTACTATGGGTACCGTTACACCTAGAGATGCACCAGCGATCCCGACCAGCGATATGACGCAGTCAGGATCGCTGGTGCATCGCTAGGTGGTCGCTAGTGAGCTGCCACACAGGCAGATCTCACCAGCGACATCGCTGGGGTCGGGGAGCGCTACTTACCTGTCAGACGTGACGATCCTGCGTCCTCCCGCCCGGCTCCACGCGTCGCTCGTCTCCACAGCAGGAAGCGCCGCAGGAAGTGGCCGACGAGGAATGATCCAGCAGCTTCTCACGCGATCAGCGATAACCAGCGGGGGAGCCGGTCGGAGGTAAGTATCACATGCAGCGATATCGCTAGTAATATCGCTGTAACGTCACAAAATCGGTGACTTTACAGCGATATTGCTAGCGATATCGCAGTGTGTAACAGGGGCTTATCTGTGGCCTCTGACTGCCACTTTCACATTATCCTCAGACTAAACTGTTCCATATGGGGGAAGTGTGAAGGCTGCAGCCAATCAGAAGCCGTTGCTTGGGGGCAGCGCTTACTTGATGTTATGTTGAACGGAGGGTTGGGAGACACAGCGCTGACATTGGTGGAATGGCACCAGTCCAGGAGGTGAGTACATGGTTGTGAAGGGTTAGTCCATGATGTGAACAACACCGCTAATGCTTAAAGTTAACATGTCGGGGGGGTGGAGAACTGTTTCTCTAATGCTTGTCTGGTTGTTGTTTTTTCCCTTTTTTTATTTTACCTTTGTAAATCTTTATAAAAATCAATAATAAAAAAACTTAAAAAAAGTGAATCTACCACGTGAGTAATTCTGAACCAGTTCAGTATGATTCGGACCTGAGCCCCCTAAATAAAAATAAAACTTGTTTCAATCTGAAACACTGCAGTGTTTTAGAGAAAACATACTTTATTCGGACTCCCATGACAGCACCACGAGAGAGGGGATCCGCATCCGCCCTTCGGTAACAGGAAACCTACAGACACAAAAGGGCGGCACCTCTCCCACACATCAGTTGGTTTCCTGTTCCTGATGGGGACCGGATCCTACAAATTCAGGACGTCCCCAAGCCCGGCCGGTCGGCTCAGATAGCGGGGGGGGGGGGGGGGGGGCGGTGTCTCCTACCTCAGCCGGTGCAGAGTCCCTGGAAGCGGCATGGTGGTCCTCGATGGACTTCACGGCAGTGTGCATACAGCAGGGTCCGGAGGATCGCCTCTGGAAGGCAGCCGCGCGTAGGCAGTAGCCCCTGGGTTCTCCTGCACTCCGGCAGTGCCTCTAGGTCCGGTGGTGTCAGATGTGGGGGTGTGCGCGGTTGCCCTCCGGCCGTCCCGGAGCGGCCTCAGACATGGTCGGTGCCATCTTGGGCCCGACGGGGGGCGGGGCCGGCGGTTACTTCTGGGTCACCAGCTCCCTTCTGCGCATGCATGGGGCTATTCTGGCGGTGGAAAAATGGCGGCCACAGTGCCAGGGACCGGACCCGGATTTTGAAAACGGGATGCACCTGCGGGGGAGCCCGAAGAGGAAGCGCGGTATGCCCTGTTGGCTAGATACTGAGAGGGGTATATATGGCCACTAAGCAGGGGGACCCATTCTTCTGGCCCACTTTTCGCCACCATGGAGGATGAGCAACTGCAGTAACCCCTGAGCAGCAGGCAGCAGAGACCCGACAGAAGAACCAGAGTGCAAGTCGGGGCCAAATGAGCGACTGTTCCAGCCGGAAGAACTCTTCCAGATGGCAGACATCACCACCAGCTGAGACATTCCTTCCTCGTATCTCGGTACCCATTTCTGCAAGCACTGGTAAGTGATCTTTGTTGTGAATGTTAACCCATGCAGCCTCCCCCTTGTTTTTTTTTTAGTTTTTTTTTTTTTTGTCCTAGGGGAAGAAATGCACAGATAAGGCGAGACACAGAGAATGCGCCCTTTGTAGATGTGCCCTACTGTACTCTTGCTCAAAGAGATTATGCCCCCCCCCGAGTATCCAGCAGACGGTGAGGTCTTTGGGTTGGGGAGGGGGGAGCTGCGTTAGGCCTAGAGAGTCTATAGTGCCCATTAAATGTTCCCCTCAGGTGGCAGAAGAGACTCCCAACTTCACCTCAAGTCTGAAAGACCTCATCAGGACAGAAGTATGGGAGTCCATAAAATCCCTGCCGCAAGGCAAGAGCTCTAGACAAGAGGATCCCTCGGAATCAGATTCATCAATTGACTGGAGGAGAGACGACAGTTCCCCCGAATCATCCTTTTCAGCCTCTTCATCTGAAGAGGACTTCGGCCGCTTCTGTCTGCCCCTAGACCGGGTAGATAAACTAGTAAAGGCGGTCAGGGGAACAATGGGGATAGCAGAGCCCAAGCCAGAACTATCCGTGCAAGACATCATGTTTAAGGGATTGGATAAAAAAAAAACGATCCTTTCCCTTGAATAAAAAGATTCAGGAATTGATTCTCCAGGAGTGGAAGAGGCCGGAAAAGAAGGGTTCCTTACCGCCGACCATCAAGCAGAGATATCCCTATGACAACCCAGCTGTTAACGTCTGGGAGAAAGCCCGTAAATTAGATGCAGCTGTGGCCAAAGCATTAATAAAAAGTCGTCCTTACTCTTCGAGGATATGGGTTCTCTCAAGGATCCCTTAAGGCCCCGTCACACTAAGCGACTTACCAGTGATCCCTACACCGATATCAAGGTGTCAGGATCGCTGGTGAATCGCTATGTGATCGCTGGTGAGCTGTCAGACAGCTTCACCAGCGATCAGCACAGCGATGCCGAGCGTGCGGCATCGCTGGCCATCGCTGTAAAAAATAATAAAAAAAATAAAAAATATAGTTATTCTCACCTTCCGACGTCCTGTTCAGCCATCCGGCCTCTCTCCACGCTCCGGTCCCAGTGATCCTTTGCATGAATGACCGCGAGACTTTGTTATCCCTCGAGACCGTGATATCTCACGGTCATTCATGCAAAGGATCACTGGGGCCGGAGCGTGGAGAGAGGCAAGATGATTGACCAGGACGTCGGAAGGTGAGAATAACTATATTTTTTATTTTTTTTATTTTTTACAGCTGATCGCTGGTCTCCCGCCTGTCACACACAGCGATGCGTGCTGGCCAGCGGGAGACCAGCGACCAAAGAAATGTCCAGAAGTTTCTTTCAGCGATACCGGCAGGGGGGCCGCTTGCTGATCGCTGTCACACACAGCGATCTCGCTGGTGAGATCGCTGTTACGTCACAAGTTGTGACTCAGCAGCGATCTCGCTACCGAGATCGCTTAGTGAGACGGGGCCTTTAGACAGGAAAGCAGACGTTTTTCTTAAAGGGACCTGGGAGATGGCAGCCGGATCCACTTGCACGGCCAGAACTATGATGGTCTGACTGGACCAACTTGAGTCTCAGCTAAAAGAGGAAGCCCCCAGGGAAAAGATTCTGGGAGCCTGCCCAACAATTCAAGGGGCTACAGCCTTTCTATCAGACGCCTCAGTGGATTGGGTCAGAATGGCGGCAAGGGCAGCTGGCCTCTCCAACGCGGCCCGCAGAGCACTATGGCTACAATGCTGGCCAGGTGATATTCAAGCAAGGTCTAAGCTCTGCGCCATCCTGTGTGAATGGGAGTATCTCTTTGGTCCAGTCCTGGATGAACTGCTGGATAAGGCAGGGGATGAGAAAAAAGGTTCCCCAACCCAACATCCTCGGCTTACCAATGTCCCTTCAACAGGAAGAAGTTTGGTTAGACAAGAGACCGTTCCAGATGGGATGACAAAAGAGGTACCGGCTTCATGTTTAGGCGTTCATTACGGGAACGAAAGAAACCATCCCAATGACTAGTGATTGCCGTGGGGGGTAGACTATCTGCTTTTTATCCAGCCTGGACTCCTACCACCAACAGCATTTGGGTGCAGGATGTAATATCGACAGGGCTTAAGCTTGAGTTCTTCTCGATCCCAGGAAATATGTTTAGGATAACCCCAGTCTGTTCCTCTCAAATAGAACAAACTGCTCTTGAAGCAGAAATTGTCGAATTATGCCACAAAAAAGTCCTAGTGGGAGTACCGGAATCCGAGGAGGGTAGAGGATTCTACTCTCCCCTGTTTTTGGTTCAGAAACCGCATAACTCCTACAGGACCATTATCAATCTTCGGTCCCTTAATAAGTTCCTAGTGGCTCGGCCCTTCAAAATGGAAACAGTTGGTTTGGCAATAAAAATGTTTCAAACTGTTATGGTGGTTTTAGATTTAAAAGACTCATACTACCATGTGCCCTTTCATACAGAACACCAACGCTTCCTAAGAGTGGCTGTTTCCATAGATGGCGGCATCTGGCATTTCCAGTATAGAGCGCTCCCCTGTGGCCTCTTGACAGCACCTCGAGTCTTTACAAAATTAATATCTGAAGTCATGGCCCACCTTCGCGAGTTGGACATCTTATTAGTACCTTACTTAAACGACTTCTTGATTATAGGCAATTCTGCAGACCATTGCCTTTTCCAAGTAGAAAGGTCTATGTCTGTTGAACGCCTGGGTTGGCTAATAAATTTTGAAAAATCCCGTCTACAACCCTTGAAGGTCCAACAATTTCTTGGCCTCATTTTTGATTCAAAAACAAGAATGTCGTCTGCCAGCTAGCGAGATGCATTAGGGAGGCTATCTCTCTAGCTTATACAGCAGGTGGCGGTCTGGCACCACAGAACTTAAGGGCGCATTCTGCCCAAGCCAAGGCAACCTCTTTGGCGGAGAGATCTGTGTCTGTCAATCAAATATGTATGGTGGCTACGTGGTCATCCCCTTGCACCTTCTTTAACCATTATAGGTTAGAAATGAGCGATTCCTCAGATCTCCCCTTCAGGATAAGGGTACTGCAGGCCGTAGTCCCTCCCTAAGATAGTGTTACATCTCTGTAATTCTCTCGTGGTGCGGTCATGGGAGTCAGAATAAAGTATTAAGTTGCGTACCGGTAACATTATTTTTCGGAAGCCTATGACAGCACCCTTAGTTCCCTCCCTTTTAACGTGTGGGTGCGCACTTCTTCCACGTATAATTTCACGTGGGATATTTAGCTCAGGTTGTGTATATATTTTGTGGCATTAACCGTGGTGGTCCTCTCAAGCTCTGTAAGCCAACTGATGCGTGGGAGAGGTGCCGCCCCTTTTGTATCTGTAAGTTTCCTGTTTTCGAAGGGCGGATCCCCTCATGGTGCTGTCAAGGGCTTCCAAAAAATACCGATACCGGTACGTAACTTAATACTTTGAACATCGGTCCTGAGATCTAGTCGATGAGGCGGCCCTCCCACCAAGTTCTCCCCACTCGACTCTACATGATCGTATAAGGAAGGTATGTAAGTCATGGATGTATTTCATAGGTCACAAAATTAAAATGCGCATTTTTAATATTGTAACTGTGTAGGAATCATAAATTAATATTGTTTGGTAGAAATGTAGCAATTATCTTGTATGACACTGCATTGGATAATCAGAATTTGCAATGAAACAGGAAGTTGTGCTGGCAAAATGCTAAAATCAGCATTTCTGCTTCCTTTTTTATGCAGCTGCACCAATGATTTTTTGGGTTTCCAAAGCCCAATTTAGACACCGCTTAATATTTACTGTCACATTATCCATTTTATACGGTCTCATCCAGCATGTATGTGTTTTTTTTTTTTTCTTTTTTTTGTGGTTTAGACATCTTCTACAGACTCTACATTTTTGGTCATTTTCCTTCTGCTGGCTTCCTATAAACGCTTTTTTTTTTTTTTTTTTTTTTTTTTTTTTTTTCTTCTTCTCTGCCCATGCACAACATATGGAAACTTTTCTTGCTGTTATACAGTAGTGAAAAAAAACCTAAAGAAATGACCTGAGATACAAACTGGTGTGCATGTAGCGTGCTGTTTTTTTTCTCTTTATAGAGCACACCATGCCATTTGTACAGTAGGGATGCAACACCCATTTAACCCCTTCCTTTCCGATGACTGAATAGTACGTCGTCGGTAAGGATCCCCTGCTTTGAGGTGGGCTCCAGCGGTGAGCCCACCTCAAAGCCGCGACATGTCAGCTGTTTTGAACAGCTGACGTGCCCGCAATAGGCGTGAGCGGAATAGCCATCCCCCGCGCCTATTAACTAGTTAAATTCCGCTGACAGCGGGCATTTAAATAGCACTTCCGGCCGCCGGGCCGGAAGTGAGCTCATCACCAACCCTCGTCACGTGATCGGGGGTCGGCGACGCGTTGCATGGACAACCACAGGTCTCAGAGACCTCTATGGTTGTTTCAGGCAGATGGCTTTGAGCGTCGCCCGGTGGCCGGCGCTGAGAGCACAGCAGTAAATCTGCTACATGTGGGCGATCTGCTCATCGCCCATATGTAGCAGAGCCGATCGCTTTGTGCATGCTTCTAGCCTCCTATGGAGGCTATTGAAGCATGCCAAAAGTAAAAGAAAAAAAAAATTAAGCCTAAACTTTCAAATCACCGCCCTTTCGCCCCAATCAAAATAAAACAATAAAAAAAATCCCACATACACATATTGGGTATTGCTGCGTTCAGAATCGCCCGATGTATCAATAAAAAAAAGCATTAACCCGATCGCTAAACGGCGTAGCGAGAAAAAAATTCAAAACAGCAGAATTACATTTTTTTTGGTCGCCGCGACATTTCATTAAAATGCACTAACGGGCAATCAAAAGAACGTATTTGCACAAAAGTGGTATCATTAAAAACTTCAGCCCGGCACGCAAAAAATAAACCCTCATCCGACCTAGATCCTGAAAAATGGAGACACTACGGGTCTCAGAAAATAGCGCATTTTTTTTCTTTTTAACTAACTTTGGTATTTTTTTCGCCACTTGGATAAAAGAGAACATAGACATGTTTGGTGTCTATGAACTCATAATAACCTGGAGAATCATAATGGCAGGTTAGATTTAGCATCTAGCGTACCTAGCAAAAAAGCTACGCAAAAAACAAGTGTGGGATTGCACTTTTTTGCAATTTAACTGCACTTGGAATTTTTTTTCCCATTTTCGAGTACACGTCATGTTAAAACCAATGGTGTCATTTAAGAGTACAACTCGTCCCGCAAAAAATAAGCCCTCCCATGGCCATATTGACGGAAAAATAAAAAAGCTGTGGCTCTGGAAAGAAAGGGAGCGAAAAACGAAAAATCGAAAAAAGCTCGGAGTGAAGGGGTTAAATTTCACACTAGTTACCTATTCTGTTTTAAACAGTTGTACCATGCATTACTCAAACAATTTTCCCATACAGGAAAAAATAATGGTTCAAAATCAGTGCCATACAGTGCATATATCATTGTGCCATTAATTCTCACAATTATAATGCCATTTATTGAGCAAGCAATAGTTTTGTGCAATGCATTGTACAAATAAAAATGACTACACATAGCATTAGTAACAAAAATATCAAAACTCAAATGGTACCATGCAATACTAATATTTTGTATTGTACGCACAGAAATGTTACCATTAAGTCACCTATTAAAATGCTATCTGGTAGGACCTGGCGCTCCTATAATCATCCCTGTGCCCTTACTAACTGGACAGTTGTGTAGAGAATAGTGATGGGGCGGACCCGTGGATGTTTGGGTCCATCAGGTTGCCTGAGCATCCGGCGGTTACCAGTCATCTGTGTGACAGCATGGGAAACACCGGCTCTGACTGGGAGTAACCTACTGGAGTCACAGCGCTGGTTCCCACAGAGGACAGCATGTGAGCCAGCAGCTGTGAACGGCAGTGAAAAGGTTACCGCTGGTCAGGCGTTGGCTGATGACAACTATACTGATCATCGTACTCCTGGTCTCGCTGTTGGCAGCAAGAGCAAGTGACACTGAGTTTTCACCAGCCACCACCAGTGCATAGTAAGAAAAATGTCAGTGATAGCTAGATATATCTATCTATCTATCTATCTATATCTATCTATCTAGATCTATCTCTCTAGTGTAGCTTGCTATACATGTATACAGGTAATAAAACTAAAGAAATTGCACTGTGTCCCCATTATCTTTAATAACCAGCTGAGGGAGAGCAGGCAGCTGGGGGTTGGTGGTGTTGTTTTGGAAGAGAGCAATAAACATGGAGCTTCCCAGGCTATTAATAATCAGCTCACAGCTGCCTTAATAACCTTTACTGGTTATTAAAAAAAGGTGGACCGCTCACAAATATGGGGTCCCCCCCCTATTTTTATTAACCAGCAGAGACTAATCAGCAGCAGGCTGATATTAAGAAGCTGGGAAGGGGCTATGGATATTGGCCCCCTACCATACTATTAACACCAGCGTCATCTGTTTGGCCTCAGCTCTTCCCACTTACCCTGGTGCGTTGGCAAAAGTCATTTTTCGGGTTGTCATCTGTGTAATGTCTGCTGTCATCAAGCCCAGGGGTTAATAACTGAGGCATCTCTCACACCCCCATTACTAACCTCGTAGTCAAAAGAAATAATAATAATCTTTATTTTTATATAGCGCTAACATATTCCGCAGCGCTTTACAGTTTGCACACACATTATCATCACTGTCCCCGATGGGGCTCACAATCTAAATAAAAGTAGTAAAGCTGTGGACTGCTATTTTTTTAGGCTGAGGGCGGCCAGAAATCCATGGACCATCCCAGCCTGAAAATAGCAGCCCACCCAGCTGCCTGCTTTACTGGTTACTGGTGTCTCCGCAGTGTTGGATGTTGATCTCCATGAGGTCACTCATCCTTATGTTCATAGCCTTTCACTAGGCATTGCTCCTACTAGCCAGTTTCCTACTCCACACTGATGAGGGGCAATACCCCGAAACAGCTGTCTGTGGATGGATACCATGTTTTGGCATAGGTGGTTTCCTTCATTGGAGACTGCCCTTCCCGTGGTTGTTCCTTCCCGGGCAAAGACCTGGCTAGTCATTGCTTGCGTTGAGAAACATGTGATGGTGTCTCCGCGGCTGTTGATTTACATGCTTTTGCATATTTCCCATAAGGGATGGGGGCAGTGCTCTAGATCACTGCGTTGAGAAACATGTGATGGTGTCTCCGCAGTGTTGGATGTTGATCTCCATGAGGTCACTCATCCTTATGTTCATTGCTTTACTGGTTAGGCCTTTCACACTTCCGTTTTTTCTTGTCAGTTAAAATCTGGCAAAATGGCGGAAAGCGGATCCGTTTGTAACTGATGCAAACGGATGCCACCAGACCGTTTTTTTTTTTTAAAGGAACCGCAGGGGGGGGGGGGGGGGGGGAGGAGAGAGAGAGAGAGAGAGAGAGAGAGAGAGAGAGAGAGAGAGAGAGAGAGAGAGAGAGAGAGAGAGAGAGAGAGAGAGAGAGAGAGAGAGAGAGAGAGAGAGAGAGAGAGAGAGAGAGAGAGAGAGAGAGAGAGAGAGAGAGAGAGATTTCCTACAACAAAAAAAACGTTGCAGGGTCCGTCCAGGCATGCCGGCGGACGCAAAAAATTTGGCCGATCCGCAAAAAAAGGATCTAACGGATGGCCATCCGTCAAGATCTGCCAGTAATGCAACTCAATGGGGAAAAAAACGGATCCGCCAAGAAAATGGCAGATCCGTTTTTTAAAAAAACTGGCGGATTTTGACTGATGGTCAAAAACGGAAGTGTGAAAGAGGCCTTATAAGAAATAGGGGGACCCCACATTGTGTGTTTATTTTTTTAAATACATGGTTCACTGGCCTTTCACAGCCATGCAAATACTTGACGTATGGGACCAGAAGTGCCTACACAGGAACAGCTTCTTGATTGGTTGCAGCCTTTTAACAATCTTTGTTCAGGCTTCCGAACAGTAACACGGACGTCCGGGAACATTGATGTCCTTATTCACGGTCCATACATGGAAACTAGGTGTCCGATACGGACCCTAAACTTTACTGTTCGGATTCTCCCATCTCTAGTAGAGACTATGCACATTTCATCACAAATGTATACTTACAGAATACACTTGCTGCTTTAACTGTGAATTCAGCATTTGGATAAGCTCGCTAGAATCAACACTGTTTCTCTGCTTCTGACTCTGCCGCACTCTCCTCCTTCCCAATACCTCCTCCATAGGTCACACCGCATATTGATGGCTGACACCTCTTTTCACTGACAGTCTGTCTTATATTGAGCAAGATGGAATTGATCCCTCTATTTTTTATTTAGCGGGAATGATGAGTTCAGGAAGGAGGGGAAGAAATTGCTCAAAAGGGGAGAAAGACGGACACAATTTTTTACATTCACTTGTACTTTTTATGTATGAAAAGGTTGTTTAAAGAATAATTGTCATTTTAAATAAACTTTTTTTTTTTTCTATCTTTTTAGACTGAACACCATACAGAATTGGCTATGCAAGTGGATTAACCCTGTTGAAACTGATCGACTCATTAATTCCGTGAGTTTATAATTTGGATTTTTGCTTTCAAGTCTATATATTCCTTATGACTTGCCTATTTTACGAGTGTGGATGCTTGTAACACATGGTCTGAAGTAACAGAATTTGTATGTGGCACCTTTTTTCATTCATACATTGACAGCTATTGCATTCATGCATTGAGTCTATTCTTTATTTGTTGGTTTATAGGAGCTTGGTTCCCCCAGTAGGACTGATCTATGCAGCCAGGACGCACATTACACTACCTGGAATACTGTGCCCCAGAGGCTCCGGTCACTTGACACATTTAGAGGGTAACTATTAACTTTTCTTAATATACTTTATTAAGGGTTTTTTTTTTTTTTTTTAACAAAACAAAGGGAAAATAAAATGATAAAGGCAGTATAGTAGTATTACAACAGTTATAGCCTCCTAACAACAAAACTTTTAACTTGGAGGAAAAACCTGAGAAAGGAAGGAAAGATGAGGCCTGAAAGGGGGGAGAGAAATGGGATGGGGGTAAAAAGAATAAATGATGGAAACGGGGGAAAGGGAGGTGAGAACAAAATAGATCTATAGTATAAATCTTTTTTATGGCATCACAGGTTTTCAGTTTAATTATATCCATATAATGAAGACCATATAGAATCGTATTTTTTTAAGAAAATAGGGGGGGGGGGTTGTATTAATGGTTGTGGCACCTCTAAGATATATATATATATGCAAATTATACCCAAAATATTGAAGTGCCATCAAACTCGCATGGATAAAGTGAGGTGTTCAATACAATCAAATCATATACAAAAAAATGTACACAAGAACCATAAAGTAAAAAACATATCTTTATTAAACACACTAAGAAAAACATGAAGGATAAAAAGTGGGAAATCACAAGGTGTCGCCACACACCCACAATTATAATCTACCAGGAGACTGTAACAAACTGTTCCCAGTGCATAGTAAGAGATGTAAATTCTACGATAATGAAATTATCCTGAGTCACAGGGAAGTCAAGGTAGAGAGTAGACCTCCAAAAGTAACGCAGCATATAAGATAGTGACTTATCTCTTGTGGGTGGTGGTGCCGGCCCCAATGACTTCTTCTGGGCCTGGCATCACAGCAACAGGAGCAAGTTTGTATAATACTAAATGACCAATCAGTGTGCAGATTGCTGGGAAATAAACATTCGTTATTCATAGTCTGGGAGTAGGTGGAATTGAACAGATCTTGATATTTAGAGGAGTATCCTGAGTTACTGATTTAGGTAAGATCAGAAAATAATCATTCAGATTAATGCAATGTTTTACCAATCACCTTTATAGAGGGCATGGCCCAGGTCATACCGAATGACCTACTATTAATCAAAGGGGTAGGTCTTATACCCTTCATTGCATCACACCTCTCATAAGACTACCAAATGGTGTCCATCTATGTTGGCGTAAATCGCTCTATATGTAGGAGCGTGCATCATGGTGGACTATCAGACCATGAGAATTAGGCCCTCCCACGTGGGTCCCATAAGCGCGGGCCTGGCACATGACTGGAGCTCCAGCCTGAAAGATGCATCCCAGGATGCCCCCAAACTGCATTGGCGTGCACATAGTGTGCGCTCCGTAGCATTTACAGAGTTTGGGTATAGGTCCAGATAGGAACACTTAAGTCCATGAAATATATCATTATATATTAAATGCAAAAAGTAGCAATGTTATAGCAAATATATACGGTAAATGGAAATATGTTTATCTTCTATGGAAGTGAATTTGAGTCAAGATAGAAGGGCTAGTTGTGGTGACACTTTAACCTTAGAGTTGTTGATTTTATTCAACAATTTAAAGATGCCTTTCCATATTAACGCATGTCCAAAAGATATGAAATACCGTATATACTCGAGTATAAGCAGACCCGGGTATAAGCCGAGGCACCTAATTTTGGCATGGAAAACTGGGTAAGCTTATTAACTCTAGTATAAGCCGGGTATGCGTTGTCCCCTCATCCCTGTCCTGCTCTGTGTGGCTCCCCCGTCCCATCCTTCTATGTATAGCTCAGCTCCCCACGTCCCATCCTTCTATGTATGGCTCGGCTCCCCCGGTCCTCCCCTGTCATACTCTCATTCCTCGCGCCGTCACTGCATGTCCCTGTGTCTCCGTTGTCCTGGCTTCCTGCAGCTCTCCTGCGCTGAGCGGTCACGTGGTACCGCTCATTAAGGTAATGAATATGCGCTCCACGTCTGTGGGGGTGGAGACGCGTGTCATGCGCCCACCAGGGACGTGAGGTACCCAGAATCGGACTGGACAGTTCTATGGGAAGGTCATGGGTCCATGATCCGTTTCCGTGGCCGTGTCATAAAATAGGTTAGTAATGTGGTGTTTAATAGTGACGCCACCCGTGGTGTTCGGCAATGGGTGGCCGATGCTGCGGTTTTGGTCCACTGGGGCTGATGGTGACGCAGCAAAGATGGTTCAGTTCCACATGGGTAGAGCAGGGCCCCAGGGCAAATATATTTGATCAGATGGTGGTAAACGTTGGGTGCAGAGAATAAGTTAAGGACACAGAGGTGCAGTTTTCTTTACCTTTTACTTGAAAGTAGATGCAATCTGGGGTACCAATTACAGAAGACTGTCTGAGTCATTCAGGAGGCATTCAGGGGATCCATCCTGCCAGGTGGGGTTGGGGACCTTCCTTCTGCGCTCTTTTCGGGACCCTGCTGCTTGTAGCTAAGCTGCAGCCCTCTCCTGCGTGATGGTTTCTAACCTATATGGCAGACAGCGTGAGCCTATATCACAGGCACTGTCCTTCTCACTGTCAGCCCCGGGCTCTTGGTCTGCTGCCGTGCCTTCAGGTGTTCGGTGTGGGCAGGGAGCTTGCAGTCCCTTGCCCTCCAGATTCGGCTGTCAGGGCATACAGCACCTGCCCAGCCAAGGACTCTGTCATCCCTTTTTTATCAGCGCTCCACTCTGAGGTCAGCTATATGCAATTTTAGTTTACCAGAGCTCTTGTCTCTGCTCCTGTCCCATCCCTCTCCACAGACCAACTGCCAACTCTCCTCTGTCACTGTCCCTTCATGAGCTGTAGCTGGCTCCTGTTTCCTTGACAACGCTCCTGTTTGCTCCCTCAGCTGACTTCTTTCTGACTCGCTAACCCCACCTGCTGGCCACAATTTATAAGGAAGCTCCCCTTTCTAGCCTGGAGCAGGAATTGACATGTACACTGTTACCTGGCATGGGGACCCCCCTTCCCTGCCTCCAGGCATGACATCACTCCTTAGAGGGAGGCAATGTCACCGTGGCAACCGGACACATGGGTGCCACACCCCCCCCCCCCCCACACCACCACCACCACCAGTGAAATTCGGTACTCCCGGACTGAGGTAACATAAGAACTGTTCACAACAACAATAAATGAAAATCTACATAGTCTTAAAAATGTAAAAATTATCAAAACCTAAAAAAAACAAAACAATAAGTTACTGCAGTGACCAGTCCTTGCGCTGCCTTCCAGGAGTTGTCTTTGACCTTGTACCTGGGGTTTGGTTGATGGGGACCGCCTTAGCCCACTTTGTGTGTCGTCTCTGGGCGTGGCTACAGGGCTCTCTGTAGATGGGCCTGGTTTTTTGGCCATGCCGGCGGCTTATTTTCAAGGCCAAGTTGGGGAGGCCCCGTTACATTTAGCGATGCACCAGCGATCCCGATCACGATATGACCCGGTAAGGATCGCTGGTGCATCGCTAAATGGTCGCTAGTGAGCTGCCAAACAGGCGGATCTCACTAGCGATGCAGCAGCGGTCGATACTTACCTGTCAGACGCGGCGATGATGTCTTCTTCCGCCCGCGTCCATGGCTCGCTCGTCGGCGCCAGCAGGAAGCCGACGTCGAGAAATGGACCAGGCCGATCTCGCTCGATCAGCGATAACCAGCGGGGCAGCCAGTCGGAGGGGAGTATCACATGTAGCGATATCACTAGTGATATCGCTGCTGCGTCACAAAATCGGTAACGCTTTGGCGATATTGCTAGAGATATCGCTATGTGTAAAGGGCCCTGAAGTCTCTGTAGGCTCTCATGCTTAACGTTTACGTCTATACATTCTTATTAACTTATTTACATTATGTATTCTCTATAACAGACAGGGATCTGACCTCTGGTACTTCGAGTGGATCTACACAATACTGGTATCTCCGATGACCTGACCTGTTCTCTAGTGTCTACCGCTGGTGCAGCGAGTGCATTAGTCACTACACTATAAGTGGACCTATGTAGTATTGGTATTCTGGATTGCATTCTCCTGACTCTGACTCACCATGAGACGGGCAGATTTCCGCATTCCACTGCAGATGTGGCATCTGTTACTGGAGCCGTTTCATTAAGAGTCTCTGCTTCATCCGGTGCAATAGGCTGGTGAAAGGTTAGGACTGGTATTACGCTAGCCTGATTCACTTGTGTCCACGACGGAGGAAATTCTCCAAGGATAGTATGGATCTTCTCTTCCACCTCTACTGTGTGCCATGGGGTGTCTTTGACTTCTTTTGTCTTTCATCAGTTGATCAGGGCACACTTTTAGATCTCTTGAGACTGCCTCTGAGGTTTCTCCTCCATCCTTGCTGATGAGGCATACCTTGGTGTTATTAAAGTCTGAAGGTATAACTGTGTTTGGCTAAGCCTCCCACTGGTCATCTAGTTTGTGAACTCGTCTTTCTTTTGAGTACTTGTTCTCCTGGTGTCAAGGGAACTGCAGGGGTGTGTTGATTGTAATTCCTTTACTGCCTCTGTCTTGCCTGGGACAAACTTTTGGCTACGCATTCTTGCACTTTGCGTTATTGTTGCTGCCGCTCCATATCCTAGTCTGCATCTGGTGATGTCATCTCGGGTCTTAAGACTCACATGTCCAAATCGGTGGGTAACTTGCCAGGTCTTGCCTTCATCAGGTAGGCCGGAGTGCAATTGGTGGAGTCTACCGGTATATGATTATATAGATCTGTGAACTTCTCTGGCCACTGGTTTCGTTCTTCCAGAAGTAAGGTCTTCATTATGTCAATTACCAGCTGGTTCATCTCACACATGCCATTTGTCTGTGGATGGTACGGCGTCGTCCTGATTTTCTTGCAACCGTACATGTTGCAGAACTCCTGGAACCCTTCTGCCTCAAAGGCTGGACCTTGGTCGGTGAGCACTTGTTCAGGGTAACCGTGCGGTCGACAAAAGTGTAGATGAAATGGCCTTGGCTGCTGTCTTCGCTGTTGGGGCTTTGACAGGCACAACTACCAAGAACCTTGAGTAATGATCAACGATGATCAGAGCGTAAGTGCAGCCAGTAGTGATGAGCGAGTTTATTACCTTTTATCAGCACTTGCTGATTACTGTTATATGTTTTATTGCAAGGTATTTTGGCACATTTGTCATTCTGTGCTTTTTGTTTTGTGTTTCAGTCAGGGTGGTGTGAACATGGTCCAACAGACTTGTTCACATTGTGCATGTCACATGTGTGTTTCTAATCCAGTTTTTTTCGTGCTTATGCATGATTTGAGAGACCCCACCCCTCTCTTGCGTGACATGCACATAAGGAGCTGTTGTGCACCACGTGCCCATACCAGAAAGCGCCTGTCTTAATCCTGCTCATTTAGACACTGTTCATATGTTCAGGTATTAGATAGGGACTGCTTCAATAAGGGTTACCTTGCCGTTGGTGAAGCAGCTTGGCATACGTTTTTTTGCAAAAAAAGTATCGACTAAATACCCTGTGTTTGTTATTACCTTTTATCAGCACTTGCTGATTACTGTTATATGTCTTATTGCAAGGTATTTTGGCACACTTGTCATTCTGTGCTTTTTGTTTGTGTTTCGGTATATGATTATATAGATCTGTGAACTTCTCTGGCCACTGGTTTCGTTCTTCAAGAAGTAAGGTCTTCATTATGTCAATTACCAGCTGGTTCATCTTCTCACACATGCCATTTGTCTGTGGATGGTACGGCATTGTCCTGATTTTTCTTGCAGCCGTACATGTTGCAGAACTCCTGGAACCCTTCTGCCTCAAAGGCTGGACCTTGGTCGGTGAGCACTTGTTCAGGGTAACCGCAGTCGACAAAAGTGTAGTTGAAATGGCCTTGGCTGCTGTCTTCGCTGTTGGGTCTTTGACAGGCACAACTACCAAGAACTTTGAGTAATGATCAACGATGATCAGAGCGTAGGTGCAGCCAGTAGTGATGCGCGAGTATACTCGTTGCTTGGGTTTCCCCGAGCATGCTCGAGTGGCCTCCGAGTATTTTAGCGTGCTCGGAGATTTAGTTTGTCGATGCAGCTGCATGATTTACAGCTGCTAGCCAGCCTGTATACATATGAGGAAAGCCTGTTTGTTAGGGAATTCCCACTTGTATTCAGGCTGGCCAGCAGCCATAAATCATGCAGCTGAGGCGACAAACTAAATCTGCGAGCACACCAAAATACTCGGAGATCACTCTAGCAAGCTCGGGGAAACCCGAGCAACAAGTACACTCGCTCATCACTAGTAGCCAGTCCTACCTGGAGTCAACTTCACGTGAACCAAGGCTACCAGTTTAAAGGGAATCTGTCACCCCTTTTTTTGAATGAGCTGCAGGCACCGACATCAGGGGTTTATCTACAGCATTCTGTAATGCTGTAGATAAGCCCCCGATGTAACCTGAAAGATAAGAAACAGATTTAGATTATACTCACCGGGGGGGCGGTCCGGTCCGATGGGTGTTGTCGTCCGGTCTGGCGCCTCCCATGTTCATACGATGCGGTCCTCTTCTTTCCTTCCTGTCGTGGCTCCAGCGCAGGCGCACTGCTCTACCGGGCAGAGCAGAGTCCTGCAGTGCGCAGGTGCCTTGAGAGGTCCAGCGCCTACGCATTTCATTATTCTACGGTGGGCAAGGGTCACTACTCCTCCCTGTTCTCCATCATAAAACCATCAGCTGAGGTCTGTACAATCAAATGTAAAGCCTCTAAAACTTTGGGTCAGGTACAAGAGGTTCAGGATGGATTCGATAAGGTCAACAGTCCATCTCATAGACAGGGACTCAGTGATGTGCACTCTCGACCTGAAGAGTGCCTATCCTGTCCATCTGGCATCCCAGGAGTTTTTGAGGTTCGCAGTAAAGCAAACCGAACCTTCCAGTTCCAGTGCCTCGACTTTGGCCTGGCCTCGGCTCCCCGAGTTTTTACAAAGCTGATATCCCAGGCAGTGGCCTACCTAAGAAACCAGAGAATTGTAATTATACCATACCTGGATGATTTTCTCTTGGTAGCAAGGTTGGCGGAAACATTGGCCCAACACAGAGATCGGACCATTTCAGTATTGGAATTTCTTGGCTGGTCTATAAACCGACAGAAGTCAGATTTAATACCAGAAACCAGAAAGGTCTTCCTAGGGGTTCTACTCCACTCCGGCTGCAGAACATTCTTTTTACCAACAGAGTAACAGGCGACAGTGCAGAGCAGAGTCTGCGAACTTCTGAAACCGCTCCACCATAAGATCGGCTATGAAGGTGCTGGGTCTAATGATGGCTTGCATCCCCTGCGCCAGATGGGCACAGTTCCACTCAAGGCCCTTACATAGAGACATCCTGTCCGTATGGGATCGGCGACAAGCCTCACTAGACAAGACAATGTAGTTATCCCCGGCAGTGAGAAGATCAATACTCTGGTGGACTCAGCTCAGGAACCTGCAGGTGGACGTACTATGGACCACCTCTCCATGTGTGGGGGTTACCATGGACGCCAGCATGTGGGGATGGGGAGCCCACTTAGAAGGGAGAATCTTCAAAGGCAAATGGCCGGAAGATATCAGCCGCAGATCTTCCAATTACAGGGAGCTGTATGCAGCATGGGATTCCCTAAGACAAAACCAGGCATGGCTGAGGAATCGGCATGTGAGGATACCGTACTATCAGACAACATAACAGTTTAGTTCCTGTGGCACCAGGGAGGTCTCAGACATCGGGCACTACAGGACCTGGCAGAATATTTTCCTGGGCAGAGGACAGTCCTTTCCGTAACTGCAGTGCATTTCGAAGGTTCCCAAAACGTCGTGGCGGATTACCTGAGCAGGCGGAGAATCTGCCCAACCGAGTGGGAGCTGAACCAGGAGGTATTCCTGTACTTGTGTCATCGCTGGGAGACTCCCCGGATAGACCTGTTCGCAACCAGAAAGAATTCAAAAGTACCCAGGTACTACTCGCTGAATCCACTGGACGTGCTGGAAGCGGTTGAGCCAGAGATGGGACGAACACCTCTCCTACGCCAAAAGTCATTATCTCAGTAAATTAGAATACTTTATAACACCAGCTTGAAAAATTATTTCAAAATCTGAAATGTTGGCCTACTGAAATGTATGTTCAGTAAATGCACTCAATACTTGGTCGGGGCTCCTTTTGCATCAATTACTGCAACAATGCGGTGTGGCATGGAGGCGATCAGCCTGTGGCACTGCTGAGGTGTTATGGAAGCCCAGGTTGCTTTGATAGCAGCCTTCAGTTCATCTGCATTGTTGGGTCTGGTGTATCTCATCTCCCTCTTGACAGTACCTCATAGTTCCTCTATGTGGTTAAGGTCAGGTGAATTTGCTGGCCAATCAAGCACAGTGATGGTGTTTTTTGTTTTTGTTTTTTTTTTTTAAACCAGGTATTGGTACTTTTGGCAGTGTGGACAGGTGCCAAGTCCTGCTGGAGAATGAAATTTCCATCTTTTTGATATTCTAATGTAGGGAGAAGCACTTGTACTTTGACAATTGTTGATGAAGGGATTTAATCCACATTTCTGGGACTTGAATCGGAATTGATCTGAAAATATACTGTAATTTAGGTAGTATAATTTTATAGGGAATAATCCTACCCAGCCACAAAGTGTTAATTTATCAAAGTTGCCAATGCTTATTTGGATTTGCTTTTGCACTATGTTTAAGTTCTCATCTAGGATTTTGTGTTAAGGGTTAGTGATTTTTATTCCTAAATATGGAATATGACACTTCTCACATGAATAGGAACCTCCCTTTACATTTTTTAAATTGAGAAGCTAAGAATTATTTTTTTGAATTTTTTTTTGGCATTTATTTTATAATGGGAGACCTCTGAAACTCTTGGATATTTTGGGTAATGGCTCTTAATGCGTTTATTGGGTCAGTATTGGAAAATTAACATGTCATCCACAAATAATTTAAGACAACATAAAATTAGTTTAGGTGGGATTCCCTTTTGAGGTCAGTGGTTCTGGTGATATCGGCAAAGGGTTCCATTATGAGATGAAAAGAGTGGAGATAATGGACATCCTTGACATGTACTGTTACTAATAGTAAAAGTTTTAGAGAGTAAACTGTTAGCTTGAATCTTTGCTAAAGGGCATGAATAAAGGACAGTAATAGATTAAAGAATTTAGCCTTTAAATTCAAATTTGTTTAAAATGGCGATCATGAAATCCTAGTTGATGCGATCAAATGCCTTTTCGGCGCCTACAGATTGTAGCATGGAAGGTATAGGGATTTTTTGTTTTTCCACATATGCAAGCAAATTTATATGTAGGCCGAGGCCCCTAATTTTGCCACGGAAAACTGGGTAAGTTTATTGACTCGAGTATAAGCCGGGTATGCATTGTCCCCTTGTCCCTGTCCTGCTCTGTGTGGCTCTCCCCCTTCCCAGAAAGCATGACTCGGCTCCCCCGTCCCATCCTTCTATGTATGGCTCAGCCACCCCCACCCCCACGTCCTGCTCCATCATACTAGCCCTCCTCGTGCCATCACTGAACGTCCCTGCATCCTCCGTTGTCCCAGGGCTGGAGACTTCTTCCTGTGTTAAGTGGTCACGTGGTACTGCTCATTAAGGTAATGAGTATGCCGCCACGCCTAGGGGAATGGAGTTGCGTCCATATTCATTACCTTAATGAGCAGTACCACGTGAAGGCTCAATGGAGGAAGAAGCTGCCAGCCCTGGGACAACTGAGGATGCAGGGACGTTCAGCGATGGCACGAGGACGGTGAGTATGATGTCCCAGCCACTGGCTCCTGCTGCTGCTTCCCCTCCCCTGCTGATTTCTGCACAATGACTCGTGTATTAGCCAAGGGGGCATTTTCAGCACAAAAAAAGTGCTGAAAATCTCGGCTAATACACGAGTATATACGGTAAATCTCTTCTTGTGGCATCTGAGGCTTGTCTTCCCTTAATGAACTCGACTTGATCAGAATGAATTAGTATACGCGTGAGTGTATATTTTATGTCTGTTTTAGAAGAGATATCGTCCTGTAGTTTGACATCTCCTCAGAATTACTATTTGCTTTAGGTAAACAATGGTGGCTATTGGGGATTTCTTTGGGAATAGGCTTGATTAAACATAGAAGTTAGGGAAGATTATGTCTAAACAATTTATAATATTCATGGAGTATCCAAAAATGTCCACGGGATTTATTTCCCTGCAATTTCTTGATGGCAATATCCGTTTCATTAGTAGAGAAAGGGGAATTTAATAATTTAACTTGTGAGTTTAATTGTGGCAGTTTAACTTTTGAAAGGAATTGATTGCTTTAATTTTTGGTTGGTTAGTTTCTTTATCTTGCTTCCTATTGTATAGGAAAGAATAAAATGTAGCAAATTGTTCCGCTATATCTTTCGGGTGTACATAGCTGATTTCATCTTTCTTAATGGAAATGACCTTTTGATTTTCATTACTTATGAGCTTAATCGTTATTATCCACATAATAAAATGACTAAAGTTTGATACAATTCATAAGTTTCGGATAATCCTCCATCTCTAAGGCTACTTTCACATTAGCGTTTTTAGCGCAGTGCATCGTGCGCGTCCATGCGCCCCTATGTTTAACATGGGCGCATGGTCTAGTGTTTGCATGCGTTCGTATGCGTTTTCGTGCGCATGCGTTTTTTTGTAGTGCGCCTAGGCACGCCAGACGCAACCTGTTGCATTTCTGGGTCCTTCCAATGGCATTAAAAAAAAAAAAAAGCTTGTGCACGGATTGCGCCAAAATAACACATTACAGTCTATGGGAACACGGGCGTGTGCATGGAAATGCGCACGCCTGCATTTGAAATCGCATGCGTTTTAAGAGTTAACATGGCTAGAGACTGGTTAAAACGCATGCGCCTAAACGCAGATTTGTGGAAGAAGTTGGGAACTAAATATCTTGAGTTCCCAAGTACCTGAAAAATGTGGAGAATAAAAGTGTGGCAAGCACTGCACGAAGTCTGGGAATTATGACATTGAGGAAAAAAAAAGCTAAAACGTAGAGAATAAGAAATTCTAAATGTGCACAATAAAACTGTTACGTTTCCACTTGTGGTTAGACCTTCTAATGAATTTACTCTGAAGGGTCTTCTTTCTTCCTTATTCTGGATTATGACTCTGCTCGGAGACCGTATGGCATTTTAAAATGTTCCCTTTGTCTAGATTGGATTTTCTGTTTAAGAAGACTGAGTCTTGTAGGAAAATCCCATTACTATGAAATTGCGCTAGCTCTTGAGATGCTAGTTATGCCAGCAAAGGATTTCCTAGCACTTAGGGTGTCTTTTAGAGAAGCCCAGAAATATTTCTGACTGGCAAGGAAGAGGTAAAGGGGGTGGGTGTGTGTGTGTGTGTGTGTGTGTGTGTGTGTGTGTGTGTGTGTGTGTGTGTGTGTTGTGTGTGTGTGTTGTTGTGGTGTTTGTGTGTTTTTTTTTTTTTTTTTTATTTCCTTTTCCCTTGGGTAGTCCAGAAGGTGGTCCTTAATCTGGAAGTGATGTATTCTTGCAATCCCTTCTCTCGGAGTGTCTCTTGGTAGAAAACTAGTTTTTGGCAGCCTATGGGCTCTGTCTATTGTCAGTTCTGCATTAGTAACTGATGGGAGTGTTTTATGTATTACTTTTTAATATATGGAACCAGTTCTGATGGGGAACCATTCTCGGGTATTCCCCTAAAATGTTAAATTGTTCTGCCTGTTGCCAACCTCTAAATCTGTAAGTTTTAATTTTACTATTTTTAACTTCGCTTTTAAGCAAAGAGTGATCCTTATTCCAAAGTGGATTGTTTCAGATATGGATTTAACTTTTTTTTTTTTTTTTTTAATTTGGTGTTGATTTTCTGATATCTTTCAGTGTTGTATTTAGGCTTTGGAGTCCATTGATCCCATTTTATGTTCTGTTGATTGGAGGAAGCAAGGAGGTCTAGCAAGTATTTTTCAGATGGATAAAGATTAAGGCTAAATTCAGATTTGCGGATGGCAGAGCTGCGGACTTCCTCCGTGAAGCTCCGCCCACTGCCGCACCTCCTCCATTCAGCTCCGCCTATGTATGCATGCGGCCTGAATACCTATCTTGAACATTGGGTACGCAGGCCACGTGGATGTATGTGGATGCCTCTGCATGTGTCGTTTTGACGATGCAGCAACCACAACAAATTGCAACATGTTGCGTTCGATGCAGGTCACCGCATCGTCAAAATGACGCATGCGGAGGCATCCGCATACATCCACACAGCCTGCGTACCCAATGTTCAAGATGGGTATGCAGACCGCATGCAGACGTAGGTGGAGCTTAACGGAGGTGTGGCAGTGGGCGGAGCTTCACAGAGGAAGTCTGCAGCTCTGCCATTCGCAAATGTGAAGCCGGCCTATCAAAAATAGTAGGCCTATAAAGAGTTGTATGCTCCATTCTAGGCCTTTGTCTAGAGGGGGGCAAATTGGGGGATATGTCTTCTGCAGCAAAATTTGTCTCAGATGAGTGTAAGTCCATTTTAGTTTCACCATTTCTCTTTATGCCACTTGCCAGCTTCTTTCTTTTATTCCTGGTTTGAGATCCTCCTAATGTGAATGTTGTGTCCATATCTTTAGGGGTAGTACTGGGAGTATATGTAATATTATCAGACAGTCCCTCATTTTTCCTGTCATAATTTCCCATTGGAGCTGCTCTGTATACTCAGTATCCAGAGCCTTGGCTACTAAACATTGCAATTGCTGCCTGTGGGCAGGTCTTTCCTTGCTTTCTCTGGCTTAGAGCAGGAAGATAAGACTCTACCTACAGGCTGATCCCGGAGCACATGCATTTCATTAACTGAAAACATCTAACATGGAATACACAAGAACCACAAGATGGATTCTTCACCCCAGGAATCATTTTAATCAGTTTAACAGCAACAATATGACAATGCCTGTAGTTTATTTAACAAAATCCTGCTGACGGTTGTGCTTTAAATGCTATCCATTGCAGCTACATGGTCAGTAATCCGAGCTGGACGTTCTAGTATCATACAAGTAGTGATTTTTGGTAGGGCATAACTGAATGTAAAGGCAGCCTGTACTCTTGGGTTACTTTTATTTCCTAATGTATTTGAACTAATTAAAAGTGTTATAAAAGAATGAAATTGTGTGTTTTTTTTTGTTTTTTGTTTTTTTTTCCCTCTGGTCTTAGGCTTTCTCTTATAATCATGGTGTTTGTAAACTATGGGGGAGGAGGCTACTGGTTCTTCAAACATCAGAGCTGGAATGGTAAGCTTCCTTGGATTATTAGATGATATGATTTTTAGAAAATGTCCTTTTCTCTATTCTTTATCAAAATAAGTGCCTATGTTCAAGTCTACATAGTGTTATGAATATATGATTGAAACAACGTTTCAGTAAAATTCAGTGTGCTGATTTTATGGAAATGGGGCTGGTTGATTTTTTTTTTTTAATAAATGTAAGAGCACTTTTATAGTCCACTAAGCAATAAAATGCATAAATCTAGTGCGCTGACTTTACTTTTATAAGAACTTTATGCAATTCTGTTTTTTAATTACAGGTCTCACAATTGCTGATCTGGTTTTTCCATGGTAAGCAATTGTCTTGTATGCATCTTATTCATTGTGTGCTTGGACTGTACCGTATTTCTGTATGAGATCTGGTCTTTATTTTAGGTTTGTGTTCATTATGGGAACCTCTATCCATTTGTCCCTGAATTCTATGCTGCGTAAAGGAAACTCCAGATGGAAACTGTTTTGGAAAGTCCTTTGGAGAAGCGTTCAGCTTTTCCTCATTGGATTGTTTGTGATCAATGAAAATTACTGTCGTGGACCATGTAAGAGATTTATTTTAGTTACTTTTTAAGAAGAGGGGTGGGGGGGAGTGAAACAGTATGGTATGTGCAGACCATGTTCCAGACACAGCCATTACACTGGACATCAGTACATAGCAGGGACATATTTAAAGGATTATCACTGGAACATTTTCTTTTTTAACATATACATTTGTGGAACTTCTTGTTCTTTTAAGATCTGTTGATTTTAAAATGTACTTTGTGGGACAACCCCTTTAAGGGGTCATTATGAGCTTTCATCTTAATCTGTGTCCTAGATGTGCGCTGCAGGCTTTAAAGGGAATCTGTCACCCTTTTTTCGAAAGTTTCTGGCACCGTCATCAGGGGCTTATCTACAGCATTCTGTAATGCTGTAGATAAGCCCCTGATGGCGGAGCTGGCAGCTCATACTCGAAAAAAGGGTGACAGATTCCCTTTAAAGGCATTTTCACTAATGAGTTTTCAGGATTGCACCTCTCCCCTGCCTCCTGGCTTCCTACTTTGCTTGCTCCTGAAGATTGGTAGTTCCAATCAGCAGCATGGCTGTGTTGCCGGGCTGACCTGTGCACTCTCCAAGGCGGCTAGCAAGGCCAGTGTTGTCTCTGCAAAGGGGAGGAGCGCTGCAGAAATGAAGCTGGTTGGATATGGAGTGGCCAAAGCAGGCTGTATATCTTAAAGCCCACTATAACAGTTCATGCTCCATGTGGGCACAGAGGTGCCCAGTGTAAAACAAGGTAAAGTACTGAGAAATACGGCACTCCAGAATCCGACTGGTGCTCTTTATAAGGTCCATTCTTGTAATATGTGCAGAAAAGAATCTGTCACTCTAAAATCAAAGAAAATCTTGGTACAATCCAGAAAATCCAACGCACAAAGTGGCCAGAGTGGGAGGAGTTGCAATTAGCACAAAGCACAATGCTAATGCAATCAAGTCTGATAGACTGAAACGTCACAATTATATGCACAGTGTTGGATTTTCTGGATTGCACTAAAATTCAAAATTTTCTTTGCTTTTGGAGTGACTGATGCTTTTCTATGCATACTGTGAAACAAGTGCATGAATATAGGCCTTGCTTACTTTTGCAATATCTTTATATGAAATATTTATTAATTGCAGTATATATCCTTCCTTGCAGTATCCTGGAGTGATATCCGAATTATGGGTGTACTTCAGCGGCTTAGTCTTGCATATCTTGTGGTTTCTGTTCTAGAACTACTGTTTACAAAGCCTTTACCAGAGTCCATGCCCCAGGTAAAGAAACTGCATGTGTACAAGGAAAAAAAAATATTTATTTCAGAATCAATATTTTCTTTGGTAAACAATACTACAAAATACTTCCAAATGTGGGCAATTGATTGCAAACAAGAATTATGAAGAGACAAATTTAATATCACACTCCATCCAGCCTCTAAAAGAGGTCGTTCTTGAAGAAAGGGGAAAAAAATGTTTCAATATCACCAACTTGTTCATTTCATGTCTAGGGGACTTGGTGCTGTGTTTAAAAATCATGACGATCATACAAGACTAGCTATGAACCCGTTCTACGCCCGGGTGGCGAGCATTTTTATTGGTAATGGTCTCCCATCTTGGTATGTGCTGTCCCCCTCCTATTCTGGTATGTATGGCACCCCTCATCACGATCCTGCTATGCATGGTACTCCTCATCCCTATCCTGGTATGTATGGCACCCCTCATCCCTATCCTGGAATGCATGGTCCCCCTCATTCCCCCCCCCCCCCCCCCAGTCCTGGAATGCATGGTCCACTCACCCCCAAATCCTGGTATGCATGGTCCCCTCACCCCACCTATCCTGGAATGCATGGTCCCCTCACCCCCCCCCAATCCTGGAATGCATGGTACCCCTCACACCCCCCAATCCTGGTATGCATGGTACCCTTCACCCCCCAATCCTGGTATGCATGGTCCCCCCCCCCCCATGGAGAGGGCGTGTTGTGGTGCCGGACCCTTGCTTTCCGGCACCATTTTCTTGAAGACACACTGTAGTCTTCTACAACATGGCGGCAGAAAGTGAGGACTGCGCCGGCACCACAACACGCCCTCTCCCGACATCACGCACCATCAACGAAATGATCGGGGATTGATGCAGGGTCTTGCCGTGATGTCAGGAGAGGGCGTGATGTGGTGCCGGACTCAGCGCCTGCGCAGTCCTCTGTTTCCGGCACCATTTTCTTCATTTTTCTACAAAATGGCGGTGGTAAGCTTGGACTGTTCATGCGCAGATTCCGGCGCCACAACCCACCCTCTCCTGACATCACATCGAGACGCAAGACCTCGCGGCACCAGCAACACCGGATCATTAAGATGTTGCGGAGATCGCGGTATGCGTTCAGTGCTTTCGCATACCGCGATCTCCTGGGGGGATGCGTCACTCTGTCTGGAGCCAGACTGCGCAGGCGCGTCGCGCTTGCGCAGTCTATAAAATCTTCGGACAGAGTGACGCCCACAGCGTTATAGGTACTAGATATAGGGTGTATTCATTATTGCATCAAATATTTCAGTAAAACTGAAAATTTTGTAATGAGTTATATTATCCTTTCATGCCATGGGTTAAAAAATTGCTCTAGGAAACTCGGTAATTTTGGAAATTGTTCTCGTGCTCAGTGAGATATTGACTGAAATCTCTGCAAGGGGGTGTACTAAATTATGCTTAGCACTGTGTATATGCTGCAAAGTAAGATCATATATTTTTTTTTTTTTTTTAATGAAATAACCTATTAAGTATTAACACTTTGCATTTTGTTACTTAAAAAAAAAAGTGAATAAAAAATAAATCTAAATCAAATCAGTATTTGGTGTGACCACCGATTTGGCTTCAAGACAGCATCAAATCTGCATGGCCATGGCATGCTTTCAGTTTTTTGAAGGAACTAAGCAGGGAGGTTGTTCCAAACATTTTGGGGAATTTACCACATATATTCTGTGGATGTAAGCTTGCATTGATCCTCCTTTCTCTTCACAAAATCCTTGTCCTTTTTTAAAAATAAAAAAATAGTTCTTGATTACACTGGCTGTATGTTTGTTAATTTACCGTATATACTCTCATATAACCTGAGATTTTCAGCCCATTTTTTGGGGCTGAAATTCCCCCTCTCGGCTTATATGGGAGTCATATACGTGAGGGGGAGCGGGGGTGTCAGATCATACTGATACCCCCCCCCCCCCCCCCGATGTCTCTGCATCCCTCCTGCTCGTCCCAAGGTCTCCCTTCCTTCCTTCAGCGGTCACGTAGTACCGCTCATTAAATCCATGAGTATGCGCATATTCATAGCTTTAATGAGCGGTACCACGTGACCGCTGAAGGAACGAAGGGAGACCGTGGAAAAGAGGGACTGCAGAGACCGTAGGAGGGGATAAGTATATAGCGATATTCACCTGTCCTGGGTCCATCGCTGCTCGCCGCTGTCTACCAGGTCCCCTCTGTCAGTGACGTTCAGACAGCAGAGGGCGCGGTGACTTAGTGTGCGCCCTCTGCAGAACGTCACTGCAGAGACCCGGCAGACAGCGGCGAGCAGCGGGACAGGTGAATATCGCAGGTGCTGGGTCCTGAGCCAGCGGCGACATCGGCACCTGTCCACCAGCGATGGAGAGGTAAGTGTCTTTTTTTTTTTTTTTTTTTTTTTTCTTGTTTTATTTGCTACAGCAGCAGCATATGGGGGCATAATCTATGGAGCATCTTTTGGGGCAGCATATGGGGCATAATCTATGGAGCGTCATATGGGGGCATAATCTATGGAGCATCTTATGGGGCAGCATATGGGGCATAATCTATGGAGCATCTTATGGGGCCATTATTAATCTTTGTGCAGCATTATATGGGATGTATTTTGTATGGAGCATTATATGGGGCTCCTGATTCAATATGGATATTTAAAAACATTTAACCTACTGATGTCTCAAATTTTACTTTTATTGGTATGTATTTTTATTTTTGAAATATACCAGTAGCTGCTGCATTTTCCACCCTAGGCTTATACACGAGTCCCTAAGTTTTCCCAGTTTTTTGTGGCAAAATTAGGGGGGGTGGCTTATACATTGGTCAACTTATACAGGAGTATATACAGTACTTCTGCGAAATAATTTTGGAGCCTGTATTTCTCAGCATTGAGGACATTTAACCCCTTCCCGACCTCTGACGTCACATAGGCGTAATGAAAAGTCGTGCCAATACGACCCATGACGCCTATGTGGCGTCATGAATTGATTGCCCCCCTGCTGGTCGGGTGACCGGGGTCACTGAAAGGTCGCCTGACCCGCAAACAGAGGACCCTTCATAGTTAACCCCAGGGGGCGTGGCTTATCCCCCACGTGCCTACGATTGCTCTGTTTGGCACTTTCACTTTTAACAGCCAATCAGAGCGATTGTAATATTTCACCAAATTTCATTGGTGAAATATTACAATCCAGCCATGGCCGATGCTGAAATAGCATCGGACATGGCTGGAGACTGAGACCCGACCCCCCCCCCCCCCCCCCCATACCGACTGACGGCACCGATCAGCTGCCGCCACCATCTCCATCTGACTGCACCGATCGGCAGCCGCCGTCATAATCTGCTCCCCCCGCCTTCCCTCCGTTCCCACCCTCTATCACCCTCCACGGTGCCTCCAAACTCCCTCTGGGTGTCCCGCCATCCAGGATCATGGGCGCCGCCATCTTGGAAAATGGCGGGCGCATGAGCAGTGCATCGAATCTGCAAAGCTGCAGATTCAAAGATTTATTTTGATCACTATGATAAACTTTCACAGTGATCAAAATAAAAAAAAAAAAGTAAATCACCGCCCCCCTTAACACCCCCATAGGTAGGGACAAATAATAAAATAAAGAAAAAATTTCTTTTTTTTCCGTTAGGGTTAGGGCTGGGGTTAGGGTTGGAGTTAGGGTTGTAATTAGGATTGGGATTAGGGTTAGTGGTGGGTTGGGGTTGGGATTACGGTTAGGCTTGTGGTTAGGGTTAGAGTTGGGATTAGGGTTAGGGGTGTGTTGGGGTTAGGTTTGTGGTTGGGGTTATGATTAGGGTTGGGATTAGTGTTAGGGGTGTGTTGGGGTTAGGGTTGTGGTTAGGGTTATGATTAGGGTTAGGGGTGTGTTGGGGTTAGGGTTGTGGTTAGGGTTATGATTAGGGTTGGGATTAGGGCTAGGGGTGTGTTGGGGTTAGGGTTGGAGATAGAATTGAGGGGTTTCCACTGTTTAGGCGCATCACGGGGTCTCCAAACGCGACATGGCGCCACCATTTATTCCAGCCAATTTTGTGTTCAAAAAGTCGAACAGTGCTGCCTCCATTTCGAGCCTCAACCTGTGCCCAAACAGTGGTTTACCCCCACATATAGGGTATCGGCGTACTCAGGAGAAATTAAACCCCCAAGGTTGTTGTGCAATTTTTCCTGTTACCCTTCGGAAAATAAAAAATTGGGGGCTAAAATTATTTTTGTGGAAAAAAAAAAAAAATTTTTTTATTTTCACGGCTCTGCGTTATAAACTTCTGTGAAGCACTTGGGGGTTGGTTTCTAACCATTTGTGGGGTTCAAAGTGCTCACCTCACATCTAGATTAGTTCCTTGGGTGGTCTAGTTTCCAAAATGGGGTCATTTGTGGGGGGTTTCCACAGTTTGGGTACATCAGGGGCTCTGCAAACGTAACATCACGCCCGCAGACCATTCCATCAAGTCGGCATTTCAAAACGTCACTACTTCCCTTCTGAACCCCAACGTGTGCCCAAAAAGTGGTCCCCCCACATATGGGGTACCAGCGTACTTGGGACAAACTGAACAACTTTTGGGGTCCAATTTATCCTGTTACCATTGCGAAAATAAAAAATAGCGAGCTAAAAAATCACTTCTTGAGGAAAAAAAAATATTTTTATTTTCACGGCTCTGCGTTATAAACTTCTGTGAAGCACCTGGAGGTTCAAAGTGCTCACTATGCATCTAGAGAAGTTCCTTAGGGGGTCTAGTTTCCAAAATGGGGTAATTTATGGTGGAGCTCCAAAGTTTAGGCACACAGGGGCTCTGCAAACACGACATGATGTCAGCTAACGATAGGAGTTAATTTTCCATTCAAAAAGTCAAATGACGCTCCTTCCCTTCCGTGCGCCTAAACAGTGGTTCCCCTCCACATATGGGGTACCAGCCTACTCAGGACAAACTGGACAACTTTTGGGGTCCAATTTATCCTGTTACCCTTGGGAAAATAAAAAATGGCGGGCTAAAAAATCATTTTTGAGGGGAAACAAATGATTTTGTTTTCACGGCTCTGCGTTATAAACTTCTGTGAAGCACTTGGGGGTTCAAAGTGCTCACCTCACATCTAGATTAGTTCCTTGGGTGGTCTAGTTTCCAAAATGGGGTCATTTGTGGGGGGTTTCCACTGTTTAGGTACATCAGGGGCTCTGCAAACGCAACATGACGCCCGCAGAACGTTCCATCTAAGTCTGCATTCCAAAATGGCGCTCCTTCCCTTCTGAGCTCTCCCATGCTCCCAAACAGTGGTTCCCTCCCACATATGGGGTATCGGTGTACTCAAAACAAATTGGACAACAACTTTTGTGGTTCAATTTCTCCTGTTAGCCTTGTGAAAATAAAAAATAGCGGGCTAAAAAATCATTTTTGAGCAAAAAAAAAGATTTTTTTATTTTCACTGCTCTGCGTTATAAACTTCTGTGAAGCACTTGGGGGTTCAAAGTGCTCACCACACATCTAGATAAGTTCCTTCGGGGGTCTAGTTTAGAAAATGTGGTCACTTGTGGGGGAGCTCCAATGTTTAGGCACACAGGGGCTCTCCAAACGCGACATGGTGTCCGCTAACGATTGGAGCTAATTTTCCAATCAAAGTCAAATGGTGCTCCTTCCCTTCCGGGCCCTGCCATGCACCCAAACAGTGGTTTATGACCACATATGAGGTATCGGTGTACTCAGGAGAAATTGACCAACAAATTTTAGGATCCATTTTATCCTGTTGCCCATGTGAAAATGAAAAGACTGAGGCTAAATAAAATTTTTGTGAAAAAAAGTACTTTTTTTTACGGCTCAATTTGTGAAGCACCTGGGGGTTCAAAGTGCTCACTATGCATCTAGATAAGTTCTTTGGAGGGTGTAGTTTCCAAAATGGGGTCACTTGTGGGGGAGCTCCAATGTTTAGGTGCACAGTGGCGCTCCAAATGCGACATGGCAACCGCTAAATATTCAAGCATATTTTCCATTCAAAAAGTCAAATGGCGCTCCTTCCCTTCTGAGCCCTGCCGTGCGCCCAAACAGTGGTTTATGACCACATATGAGGTATCAGTGCACTCAGGAGAAATTTCCCAACAAATTTTAGGATCCATTTTATCCTGTTACCCATCTGAAAATGAAAAGACTGATGCTAAAAGAAAATTTTTGTTGGAAAAATTAAAATGTCCATTTTTTCCTTCCACGTTGCTTTAGTTCCTGTGAAGCACCTGAAGGGTTAATAATCTTCTTGAATGTAGTTTTGAGTAGCTTGAGGGGTGCAGTTTTTAGAATGGTGTCACTTTAGGGTATTTTCTGCCATATAGACCCCTCAAAGGGACTTCAAATGTGAGGTGTTCCCCCCAAAAAAAAAATGGTTTTGTAAATTTTGTTGTAAAAATGAGAAATCGCTGGTCAACTTTTAACCCTTATAACTTCCTAACAAAAAAAAAAATTGTTTCCAAAATTGTGCTGATGTAAAGTAGACATGTGGGAAATGTTATTTATTAACTATTTTGTGTCACGTAACTCTCTGGTTTAACAGAATAAAAATTCAAAATTTGAAAATTGCAAAATTTTCAAAATTTTCACCAAATTTCCATTTTTTTCACAAATAATCGCAAAAATTATCGACCTATATTTACCACTAACATGAAGCCCAATATGTCACGTAAAAACACTCTTGGAATCGCTATGATACGTTGAAGCGTTCCTGAGTTATTACCTCATAAAGGGACATTGGTCAGAATTGCAAAAAATGGCCTGGTCATTAAGGTCAAAATAGGCTGGGTCATGAAGGGGTTAATCTTGATCAAATCATAAACTGCATTTCCTGACTATTCTGGAAAACATCATAAGGCTGTCTTTGATGTCTTTTTGCTCATTTTTGCAGCAGTCTTCTTTTTTGTTTTTCTAAGGCTATGTGCACACGCTGCAGATTCACCTGCGGGTTTTTTCCCGCGGAACCGCAGGTAAAGTGACCTGTGGTTTTGCTGCGGTTTGGCCTGTGGTTTTGCCCTGCGGTTTCACACCTCTACTATGTTAAAGGTGTGAAACCGCAGCGGAATCCGCAGAGACGATTGACATGCTGCGGAAAAAAAAACGCAGCAAAACCGCGCGGAAAAAACCGCAGCGTAAGCACTGCGGTTTTGAAAACCCATAAGGTTACATGGTACTGTACCATGTCTGCGGAACTGCTGCGGTTCCGCAGAGCAAAAACCGCTGCGTGTGCACATAGCCTAACTGTGTATTTGTACATACATACATTATGCCACCCCACATCATAATTGCAGTAGTAAGACTGGTGTGACATTCCCTTGTAAAGGCCTCATGTTGTTGCCCAGATGGTCTCAAGACAAATTTCCAGCTGTCATTGTGCAAGTCATTACCGAAGAGTATAGAATGCTTTTCCAATCTCTGATCTATGCAACACCTACAGTGTGTGTGTGTGTGTACACCTGCATGTGAAAATGGACATTTTTATCAATATGTTCCTAATGGCAACCTATTAGAAGGTCCCAATTTCTTTGGTTAGGGCTTACATGGCATCTTTGGTTGCATGACAGAAGTGTGGCTAAAAAAATGTTATTGTGCAATGTGAGGATCTGTGAAATTATTGACCCATGTCATCCCTGTGGCAGAGATGTTTCAGTTGCACAACATTCCAAATAGCCTTTTGCCTGTATCTCTTTTTATTTAGTAAGGTTAAATCTCAGGCAGGTGATCTTTAAAAGAATGTGTCACCAGATTTTTGCCGTCCATCTGCAAGTGGCAAATGGTAGGGACAGAGACTCTGATTGTAGTACTGGGTGTACTAAATGGGCTTTTAGATATAGTTTTGATAAAACACTATTCTCTTAACTAGAACTCTGCTAGTCATCTCACTGATAAGCTTCTGCTTTGTAGTCCTGATATTCCTGATCTATACTCGCGCTCTAGTATTAATAGACATTTTTACTGTATATGGTGATTGAGGGCTGAAAACTGTTAATCAATGTTGTGGCACAAAGCTCATTACAGCAGTTTATAGTAGTACCGATACTGTAGCAAAGAGTCCATTAAGTGACACATGGCTGGGAATCTGTGCCTCTGCTCCTATATCATGCTGCGCTCACATTGGGAAACATAACCCTGGTGACAGATCCCTTTTAAATATACACTGAAATGTTCTCCATTGTTCCTTACATGCAGATTGGGTCTTGTTGTACTGTCTCTATATCCGTGTTGCATTACCTTTTCATTAATCTCAGCGGCTTTTCTTGCTCACCAATGCTATCCCTCCATCCTAGAGCCGCACGTGTTTCTTGTTACAAGACGTGGTCCCTTTCTGGCCTCAGTGGCTGATCATATTAGTCTTGGAAGCCTGCTGGTTGTGTTTGACTTTCTTGCTTCCTGTACCTGAATGCCCCACGTGAGTTTCTGCATTAATTGTGTTCAGTACTTAGAATTTATGTATGCTGCACAATAAGGTGGCTGCTCTTTTACGTAGCAATGAGTAACAAAAAAAACATTCAAACTAATGTAAAAAGAGGAGGTCAAATGGTTGCTCAAGATTAGATTTGTAGCCCTTAAGGGTTTAATTGCTTGTCTTGCACATTTTAATGTTGACTCCAGTAATATTCCTGAAGATCTGATAAAATGATCTATTCTGCAGGGGGTATCTTGGACCTGGAGGTATTGGTGATTTTGGAAACTATCCAAACTGTACAGGAGGGGCCGCTGGTTTCATTGACCGCTTAGTTCTTGGCGAGGACCATGTGTACCAACATCCATCTTCTAATGTGAGTGCACACTTGCCGTTACTCCAGTCATTCTGACCTCACATTACTTGGGACAAGATTTTTTATTTTTTTATTTTTTTTTTTAAATTCGTTTATTAACCAAGAAAGAGAAACCACATGTACATTTATGCATACACCAAAATAATACACATGCATTTTGCCAAAATAATTGTATGTGAATAGCAATTCACACATTAAATTGTTTATACAATTTAGTTTCACAGGTCTGAGTTATTGCTTAGATAATGAATTATTAAACAGATGAACAGAAGCATTGTCAAGCGCTATATCTTGAAACTACATATCACAAAAGCACTACCAATCTAATTAAACTGCAACCTAATACGCTGCCTTAGTACATTATATATTAAAAAAAAAAAAAAAATGTGATGCCATAAATACATCTCGATAGATTCCAACTATAACAGTTGGGATAAGATTTTGATAAAATAAATGCCAGTTGGAGTTGTCGCTCATGTTTTTGAAATACAGTGGGAAACAAAAGTATTTAGTCAGTCAGCAATAGTGCAAGTTCCACCACTTAAAAAGATGAGAGGCGTCTGTAATTTACATCATAGGTAGACCTCAACTATGGGAGACAAACTGAGAAAAAAAATCCAGAAAATCACATTGTCTGTTTTTTTTTCATTTTATTTGCATATTATGGTGGAAAATAAGTATTTGGTCAGAAACAAGCAATCAAGATTTCTGGCTCTCACAGACCTGTAACTTCTTCTTTAAGAGTCTCCTCTTTCCTCCACTCATTACCTGTAGTAATGGCACCTGTTTAAACTTGTTATCAGTATAAAAAGACACCTATGCACACCCTCAAACAGTCTGACTCCAAACTCCACTATGGTGAAGACCAAAGAGCTGTCAAAGGACACCAGAAACAAAATTGTAGCCCTGCACCAGGCTGGGAAGACTGAATCTGCAATAGCCAACCAGCTTGGAGTGAAGAAATCAACTGTGGGAGCAATAATTAGAAAATGGAAGACATACAAGACCACTGATAATCTCCCTCGATCTGGTGCTCCATGCAAAATCCCACCCCATGGGGTCAGAATGATCACAAGAACGGTGAGCAAAAATCCCAGAACCACGCGGGGGGACCTATTGAATGAACTGCAGAGAGCTGGGGCCAATGTAACAAGGCCTACCATAAGTAACACACTACGCCACCATGGACTCAGATCCTGCAGTGCCAGACGTGTCCCACTGCTTAAGCCTGTACATGTCCGGGCCCGTCTGAAGTTTGCTAGAAAGCATTTGGATGATCCAGAGGAGTTTTGGGAGAATGTCCTATGGTCTGATGAAACCAGACTGGAACTGTTTGGTAGAAACACAACTTGTCGTGTTTGGAGGAAAAAGAATACTGAGTTGCATCCATCAAACACCATACCTACTGTAAAGCATGGTGGTGGAAACATCATGCTTTGGGGCTGTTTCTCTGCAAAGGGGCCAGGACGACTGATCCGGGTACATGAAAGAATGAATGGGGCCATGTATCGTGAGATTTTGAGTGCAAACCTCCTTCCATCAGCAAGGGCATTGAAGATGAAACGTGGCTGGGTCTTTCAACATGACAATGATCCAAAGCACACCGCCAGGGCAACGAAGGAGTGGCTTCGTAAGAAGCATTTCAAGGTCCTGGAGTGGCCTAGCCAGTCTCCAGATCTCAACCCTATAGAAAACCTTTGGAGGGAGTTGAAAGTCCGTGTTGCCAAGCGAAAAGCCAAAAACATCACTGCTCTAGAGGAGATCTGCATGGAGGAATGGGCCAACATACCAACAACAGTGTGTGGCAACCTTGTGAAGACTTACAGAAAACGTTTGACCTCTGTCATTGCCAACAAAGGATATATCACAAAGTATTGAGATGAAATTTTGTTTCTGACCAAATACTTATTTTCCACCATAATATGCAAATACAATGAAAAAAAAAACAGACAATGTGATTTTCTGGATTTTTTTTTCTCAGTTTGTCTCCCATAGTTGAGGTCTACCTATGATGTAAATTACAGACGCCTCTCATCTTTTTAAGTGGTGGAACTTGCACTATTGCTGACTGACTAAATACTTTTTTTCCCCACTGTATGTCTCAGCTATAGCATATAATGTATGTGTAGACAACAGCAGTGAGTTGTAGATTGAGATCGCTTTTCTGTCCACTATTGCCTAGGCTTGATTAGGTTCTGATTACATACACCTCGAATGTTTTGAGCCTACCATGGTGTATGCCAGGAGGTTTTTACAAAGTACAATGTTGTCGTAGATATCATTATATACAGGTCAGTGCATGGTGGTCATATCAGATCTTACTCCAGCAGGTTTTTATTCAAGACTGGCATAGGAAATTTCCATCCCACCTTTTAAACCCCCCCTTTTGTTTTGCCATAATATAAATATGTAAGAGATATGTATGGTATATTTACGCCCCAAAAGTATAATTTAAAAACCCCTTTCTGACCTTGGACTGGATAGTACGTCCAAGGTCAGATACCCCACTTTGATGAGGACTCTGGCGGTGAGCCAGCATCAAAGCCAGGACATGTCAGCTATTTTGAACAGCTGACGTGCCCGCAATAGGTGCAGGTTGAATCGAGATCCACCTGCGCCTATTAACTAGTTAAATCCCGCTGTCAAACGCTGACAGTGGGCTTTAACTAGAGCTTCCGTCCACGCGGCCAGAAATGCACGCATCGCCGACCCCCGTCACGTGATCGGGGGTCAGCAATGCGTTGCCATAACAACTTGAGGTCTCCTAGAGACCTCTATGGTTGTTGATGAGGCATTGCTATGAGCGCCCCCGTTGGTTGGCGCTCATAGCAATGCTGTAATTCTGCTACATATAGGTGATCTGCTCGTTGCCTATACATAGCAGAGCCGATCGAGTTGTGGATGCTTCTAGCATTGAAACATGCCAAAATTTAAAAAAGTTTTAAAAAAATAATTACTTACCGGTAATTTGATTTTCCAGAGCCATGACAGCACCGCACATGAGAGAAGGTATCCGCCCCCAGGGAACAGGAAACCTGTAGCAGAGACATAAGAAGGGGGCGGCACCTCTCTCCCCAGTTTGTTTCAGAGTATGCAAAGGTAACTGCCTTATTAGTTTACATGCATGTTATATAACAGCGTCACTAATATTCACCTTCTTTTTCTCATATATATATTTTCCATATATTTACATTTCCAGATATAACTTTAAATTTTCTCGTGCACCACACAACCATCACCAAGATAGGGCGGGAACAATGCGCTGCTGTCATGGCTCTGGAAAATCAAATTACCGGTAAGTAGTTATCATTTTTTCCCTTCCCCATGACAGCACCGCACATGAGAGGAAAAATAGAATAGACTCCTAGGGTGGGACAACAGCAGACAACACTATTCTCCCAAAGGCCAGATTTGAGGGCCCTAGGTCTAGTCTATAGTGTCAGAAGAAAGTGGATGGTGAGGACCATACTGCTGCTTTACAGATGTGCTCAACCGAAGCAATTGCCCTTTCAGCCCAGGACGTGGCTATGGCTCTCGTAGAGTGAGCCGTTACACCCAGTGGGGGAGTTAGATCTGAAGAAGAGTAAGCTAGTGCAATACCCATATGAAGCCATCGTGTAATCGTTGATTTTGAAGCTTTTTTACCCCTGTTTGTCCCCTGAAAGGAGACTAAAAGGGCTGAAGACTGCCGCCATGATTTTGAGGCTTCTATATATTGAAGCAGGCAACGTCTGACATCTAAGCAATGGAAGGTTTTCTCTCCCTGGGATTTGGGGCTGGGACAAAATGAGGGCAAAATTATCTCCTGCTCCCTGTGGAATTTGGAATTTACCTTCGGTAGGAAGGCTGGATCAGTTTTTATAATCACTCTATCATCCAAAAATTTGGTATATGGTGGATTTATAGATATTGCCTGCAGCTCGCAGACACGACGAGCTGAGGTTAGGGCCACCAGGAGTTCTGTTTTTAGCGTTAGCGCCTTTATTGAGATGGAAGCAATAGGTTCAAATGGAGATGCTGTCAGTGCCCTTAATACTAAATTTAGATCCCAGGGAGCTACCTTAGATGTTAATTTTGTGGGCCTGGATGTGAAGGAGGCCCGAATGAATCTATAGATCCATGGGTGATCAGCCAGTTTTTGTTCAAACAATGCACCCAGGGCCGATACCTGCACTTTTAAGGTGCTTGTGGACAGACCTTTTTCCAGTCCTTTCTGGAGGAACTCTAAGATTTCCTTTATTGGTATTTCCTGGGCTGTTCTAGTTAATTGTCGGCCCGGGAACTGCAAGAATTTTTCCCAAATTTTTTGGTATTTTTGTGAAGTTACCTCCTTCCTGCTAGCGAGCAGGGTGGATACTAATGGGACTGAGAATCCCTTTGCTAGAAGGAGTCCCCTTTCAAGTTCCACGCAGTGGGGTGCAGCCCGTGAACCCTGGGATGTTCCACTGGGCACTGGTATAGCAGATCCGGGGTATCTGGGAGGATGCATGGGTCCGAGACAGACATGGTCTGTGAACCATGCCCTTTTCGGCCAGAAGGGCACAATTAGGATTATTCGAGCTTTCTCCTGCCGGATCTTTTTCAAGACTACTGGAATCAATGGAAACGGGGGGAACGCATAGGCCAGGCGAAATTTACACCGGTGCAGTAGCGAATCCACCCCCTCTGGCTGCTCTCTTGGATTTAGGGAGTAGAACCTGTCCACTTTCCGATTTTCCCTGGTGGCAAACAAGTCTACTTCTGGTGTGCCCCAGGCAGCGCAGATTTCCCCAAATATTTTTTGACTTGGGGACCATTCTCCCTGGTGTAGTACATGACGGCTTAAATAATCGGCCAGATAATTGTCTGCCCCCTTTAAATGTGTACCCGATAAGGATAGAAGATTGTTTTCTGCCCAAGCGAATAATTCCCTGGCCTCTGCCATAAGGGTTGCCGACCTTGTACCCCCTTGTCTGTTTATGTATGCTATGACCGTGTTGTTGTCGGATAATATGGTGACATGTCCCCCTTGCACTTCTCGCTTTACTAGGGGAAGAGCTCGCCTTACAGCTGCCAGTTCTTTTAGATTTGAGTATGCATCCCTCATTTCGGGTTCCCACTGGCCCTGTAGGGTTTGTTTCTCTGTGTGCCCCCCAACCACTGGGACTTGCGTCCGTGGTCAATACCACAGAGTTCTGAGTAGTCCAGGGCACTGCTCTGTTTAAGTTTTCGGTGCTCAGCCACCATTTTTAGGGACTCCTGCACTTGAAGGGAGAGGATAATCTCCTGATTTAAATTGGAAGGACCCTTCTCCTGCTCTGATAGGATCTGCCACTGTAGTTCTCTTGTATGGGCTTGTGCCCACCGGACCGCTGGGATTGTTGCTGTTAACGTGCCCAGGAGCGACATTGCCTCTCTCACTGATATGGCTCGACCGAACTGTATCTGTTGTATTTTTGGCTGGATAGCCCCAATTTTCCTTCCTGGAAGAATGCACTGTTTTAATGAGTCCAATTTAATTCCAAGAAATTCTTGTGACTGTACTGGCGTTAATTTGGATTTTTTCAGATTTATCAACCAGCCTAACCTGGTTAATATTTCCAGGACCCTTGTAACTGCATTTTCGCAGTTTTGCTTGTTTGCTATGACCAGGAAATCGTCTAGATAGGGTACCAACATTTTCCTTTCTTATAAATGACGCTACTTCCCCAATGATTTTTGTAACTATACACGGGGCTACTGATACCCCGAAGGGTAGGCACTGGTACTGTAGATGAGTGGGGACTTGAGCAATCTCTACTACCAGTCTCAGATATTGTTGGTGTTCCCCGCATATTGGGACATGGTAATAGGCATAGGTAAGATCTATTACTGCCATGTAGCAACCTGGGTCGAGTAGTTTCACTGCTGACCTCAAAGTCGCCATTTTTAATTTCTATGTTCTGATGTATTGGTTCAGGGCTTTGAGATTGAATATTGTTCTTAGTGACCCACCTGGTTTTGGTGTGAGGAACAGAGTGCTGTAAAACCATTTCCCTTCCTGATGATCCGGTACTTTTATTAGTACCTCTTTTTGAATAAGGAGCTGGATCTCCTTTTCTATTGTAGCCTGATTCTTTTTGGCTACCCGGGTCAGTCTTTGAGGTGGAAGGCTTAGAAAACTTAGTCGTAGGCCCCCGGCTAACAGGTCTGTTACCCACTTTGAGGTGGGCAATGCTACCCACTGATGTACAAAAAAACCGAAGCCTTCCTCCTACCGCCCTGGCGTCATTGTTTAGTATCGGGTCTTGGGGTGGTTTTATTAAAGAGGAATCCTCTCTCTTTTCTTTCCCTCCAGGGTCTACCCTGTGTGGTTCTATCGTCTGGCTGCCCTCGGCTCCCTCTATTCCCTGCTCCACGAAAGGACGAGCGAGCTTCAGTCCACCGACGCCTAGGGAATGGGGTTGGAAATTTTTTCTTATCTGACGCCTTATCCAAAATTTCGTCCAATGCTTTCCCGAACAAATATTGGCCCTCACAGGGGACGGCACAGAGTTTAACCTTTGACTGGAAGTCTGCCGACCAGTTTTTTAACCACAGTGCTCTGCGGCCTGAATTTGAAAGGGCGAATGCCTGGGCGGTGCCTCGGACGGAATCTACTGTGGCGTCAGCCAAGAATCCCGCTGCTTTCTGTAGGGAAGGTATTGCCTCCAGCAGTGTTTCCCTTGGGCATTTATTTTTAATTTGGTCACTTAATTCATCTAACCACTTGACCATAGCACATGCTGTACAAGTTGTGGCCACCCCCGGCTTAAATGACCAAGCCGATTTTAGAAAAGCGTCTGCTTTCTTGTCAAGGGCATCTTTTAAGGCGCCCATGTCCACAAATGGCAATGCTATTCCTCTGGATGTACTAGCAATGGCGGTATCTAGTCTGGGAGCTTTATCCCATTTATCGCATACCTCCTCATCTAATGGGTATTTACGTTTGAGCGCCTGCGGTATGGACATTTTTTTATTGGGTTTTTTCCACTCACTCTTAATTAAATTTAACAGGTTATCATGGAAGGGAAAGACCCTTTGTTTTTTCCCCTCAAAATTGCTACACATAGAATCTTGAATTGATTTCGGCTCTTTTGGTGTTTCAAGTCCCATTGTGGACTTTACAAGCTTTAGTAATTTCCCAATATCCTCAGATAGGAAATATGGACGACCCTTTTCCTCGTCCGAGGAGTCCAGGTCCGAATCCGAGGCCTCTATCTCCCCTTGCTCTTCCTCAGACTCTATATCAGTAGTTATCTCTGTGGGAGGCAGTGGGGGCGGGGGTGAGGCAGATGTTGTATCGGTGCTACGTGTGGTCTGTTCTTTTATCTCATCCTTCACCGTCGATTTTACTTGATCCCGGATCATAGCTTTAATGCTTTGGAGCAGGGATGGTGACTCTTCGGCCACTGTCTTTTTAATGCACGAGCGACAGATTCGCTTCTCATACGTTTTAGCTAGGGACTTTTTACATAATGCACATTTTTTGCTCATTTGTTTGGATGTGGCCTTTCCCTACAGAAAACATACATAGGGCCGTTGTTAATATATTGCGCTGCCTTACAAAGGCACTCACCCGGCCCTCTGGGTACCCTGGTAGCCGGTGGTTCTTCCTCCTGTACTCGCTCCCCGACATCAGGATCCATTCTGTTCTGCTGCTGGCCTGGCTCTATACACTGGAGCCTATGTGCAGCCTCTCTGGGACCAGTGGCGTCTGCCGCGTCTCCCTTCTTATGGAGGAGCGGTGCGCGCTTCTGGGATTGCTCCCGCCCGGAAGTGCCCAGTACACCGCTCCCCCGGCGTGTGACGTCACTTCCGGTGCGACCCCAGAAGTCGGCGCCAGCGTCATGGTGGCCACGCCTCCCCTGGCCCTGCCTCCCACTGGAGCGGCCACCGGGGAGTCACACGGGGAGGACACCGCTCACAGCGCCCGCCAAGCTGGGCTGTCAGGCGCGCGCGACCGTGCCCCGCTGCCATTGACTCCCCGCGGACCTCGGCCTCCTGACCGGACACCATCAGAGGGGGATCCCTCCAGAGGTACAGCTCTGCCCCAGGCATCCGCCTGCAGGAAACCAAACTGGGGAGAGAGGTGCCGCCCCCTTATGTCTCTGCTACAGGTTTCCTGTTTCCTGGGGGCGGATACCTTCTCTCATGTGCGGTGCTGTCATGGGGAAGGGAAAAAATAAAAGTTTAAATCACCCCCTTTTCGCCCCATTCAAAATAAAATAATTAAAAAGATCACACATACCCATATTGGGTATCACTGCGTTCAGAATCGCCCGAACTATCACTTAAAAAAAAAAAAAGATTAACCCGATCGCTAAATGGCGTAGCGGCAAAATAAAATCAAAATGCCAGAATTACGTTTTTTTGGTCGCCGTGACATTGCATTAAAATGCAATAATAGGCGTTCAAGAGATCTTATGTGCACATAAATGGTATCCTTAAAAACGTCAGCTCTGCGCGCAGAAAATGAGCCCTTGCCCAACCAGAGATCACGAAAAATGGAGACGCTACGGGTATCGGAAAATGGCGCAAAAGTTTGTTTGTTTTTTGTTTTTTTTTTTGTGACTTTGGAATTTTTTTTCACCACTTGGATAAAAATAAAAAAAGAACCTAGACATGTTTTGGTGTCTATGAACTTGTAATGACCTGGAGAAGCATAATAGCAGATCAGTTTTAGCATTTAGTGAACCTAGCAAAAAAGCCAAACAAAAAACAAGTGTGGGGCACTTTTTTGCAATTTCACCGCACTTGGAATTTTTTTTTCTTTCCCTTTTTGGAGTACACTACATGCTAAAACCAATGATGTTCAAAAGTACAACTCATCCCACAAAAAATAAGCCCTCACATGGCCATATTTAATGAAAAAAATATAAGTTTTATGGCTCTGGGAAGAAAAGGTGCGGAAAACGCAAAACTGAAAAGAAAAAAAAAAAAGCCCCGGTCATTAAGGGGTTAATTGACATTCTGATGCTTCTGTAAGTAGATCCAGCAGGTAAGATGGCCCAGAACAATGCCTGGTCTTCTACAGACATCATTGTAATCTAAAATAAAGCAAAGATTCACATGTCGTTTCCTGCAGGTGGTCTATAAAACAACAGTGCCTTATGATCCCGAAGGAATTTTAGGAACCATCAATTCGGTGGTGATGGCTTTTCTTGGGCTCCAGGTAATCTAAATCATTCTCCAGTGTAATTTATTGTAAAGCTCCAGTGTCTTCATTGTTGTCGCGAATGAGCATTCCCAGGACGACTTGTTTCAAAATACTCGTGTAGCCGAAACAGGCTGCCAATCACCCGATGAGGGAACAAATTGCTCGTTTATTGGGTGAATGATGTTTTGTGCTACATAAAAAGTTCATAGTTCTCAGCAGCACACTATCCTGTGTAAACTGGACTTGTGCTGCCGAGAACAATGGCTTCCCATATGCACGGAGCCATCAATTACTGATCATTGTCAGAAGTGGTCTGCCTTTGTAAAGCTATTAAACCACCGCTGATTGGTTAATATTTCCCTATCGGCAGCAGTTTAATTCTACTGGTTGGTTTGATTTTCTTTTCTTTTAACCTTTTAATTACATGCATAATTTTTTTTTTTCCCCCCAACTAGGCTGGTAAAATTCTCGTGTTGTACAAGAATCAACACAAGCAGGTGCTGGTGAGGTTCTTCACATGGAGTGTGTTCTTGGTATGTTTTTTTTTCATATATTGATATTCCTGAAACTCACTTTTTTCACTTTAAATCAGTTTTTCCTACCAACACCGGTTTTTGGTGCAGAAAAATCTGCTGCCACTACTCAAAATGTGAACATTCTCTTAAGCATTTTTTTTTTGTGTGTGGAAAACAGACTGTATTTATTCACTGTGCGGTGTTAAGTCCTGTGTGGGTGTTTAGTTTTAAAATAAAAATAAAAAAGATTCTTAACGTCTCTTGCACATTAAAGGGAACCTGTCAGCAGGATTGTGATCAGTAAACTACAGGCTCAGTCAGGTTGGCGCCGTTATACTTATTAAAATGATACCTGGGTGATGAAATCCATCTCGTGGTTGCTGTGTAAACTTTATTTTCAGTTAATGAGATTCTCATGGTCCGGGGCGGCCTAATGACATACTGAATATAATATGTTTTGAAAGAAAGGAAAAAAAAATCACATTTAGCATGCAGGCGCCACCAGCGGTGTAGCAGGATTGCAACTATAATATTCACGTAATTATTTTATTTGGTGATATACATGCATTCAGAAAAAAGAAAAACCTCTCAAAATGGCGCCGGCCGCTCCTGTGCAGTAGCATCTATTGGCGATCCAATAGATACTACTACGCAGGTGACACCGGTGTCATCTTGATGGAGACAAATTTTTTTTTCCCACTAGCTAAATGGCGCCTGTGCAATAGCGTCTATCGGATTGCCGAGAGATGCTAATGCGCAGGCGTGACTGGTGCCATTTTGAGAGTTTTTGTTTTCTGAATACATGTATAGCGCCAAATAAGATAGTTACATAGATATTATAGATGTGATCATGCTGCAGCGCAGGCAACCGCCACTGGCAGCTGCCTGCTTGCTGAATGTGACAATTTATTTTTTCTCTTCCCCCATGACAGTACGCCTGAGAGAGGGGATCTGCCCAGTCAGGACAGGAACCCTACTGAAAATAAAAGGGCGGTATCTCTCCCTCGCTTCAGTTGGGTTTCCTGTCCTGACAGGGACCCTTGTGCTGAAGACAGCGGTTAAATGATTTTTTTTCTTCTACTTACCCACGCCTGTCTTGGCACTGGAAGAACAGGCAAGACACCTGTATAAATAGAAAAAAATGGGCCAAAAAACCCTAGCCAGCTCACCAGCCACAGCACGGAACCTCGTCTGGACCCAACGATAGTTGATAGTAGACAGAAGAAAAAGGAACGTTCCAGCTGATACATTTCTTGCTTTATTGAAGAACTAGCTGGAGAGCCCGGTGTTGCCTGGGCATAGTAACCAACTGTGGTTAGTTATAACAAAATTATAATTATATTGCACATAAAAACATTTCACATCATACAGTTAGGTCCATATATATGTGGACAGAGAAAACATTTTTCTAATTTTGGTTCTAGACATTACCACAATGAATTTTAAACAAAACAATTTAGATGCAGTTGAAGTTCAGACTTTCAGCTTTCATTTGAGGGTATCCACATTAAAATTGGATGAAGGGTTTAGGCGTTTCAGCTCATTAACATGTGCCACCCTGTTTTTAAAGGGACCAAAAGTAATTGGACAGATTAAATAATTGTAAATAAAATGTTCATTTTTAGTATTTGGTTGAAAACCCTTTGTTGGCAATGATTGCCTGGAGTCTTGAACTCATGGACATCACCAGACGCTGTGTTTCCTCCTTTTTGATGCTCTGCCAGGCCTTCACTGCGGTGGTTTTCAGTTGCTGTTTGTTTGTGGGCATTTCTGTCTGAAGTTTAGTCTTTAACAAGTGAAATGCATGCTCAATTGGGTTGAGATCAGGTGACTGACTTGGCCATTCAAGAATATTCCACTTCTTTGCTTTAATAAACTCCTGGGTTGCTTTGGCTTTGTTTTGGGTCATTGTCCATCTGTAGTATGAAACGACGACCAATCAGCTTGGCTGCATTTGGCTGGATCTGAGCACACAGTATGGCTCTGAATACCTCATAATTCATTCGGCTGCTTCTGTCCTGTGTCACATCATCAATAAACACTAGTGACCCAGTGCCACTGGCAGCCATGCATGCCCAAGCCATCACACTGCCTCCGCCGTGGTTTACAGATGATGTGGTATGCTTTGGATCATGAGCTGTACCACGCCTTCGCCATACTTTATTTTTCCATCATTCTGGTAGAGGTTAATCTTGGTTTCATCTGTCCAAAGAATGTTCTTCCAGAACTGTGCTGGCTTTTTTAAATGTTTTTTTAGCAAAGTCCAGTCTGGCCTTTTTTATTCTTGATGCTTATGAGTGGCTTGCACCGTGCAGTGAACCCTCTGTATTTACTTTCATGCAGTCTTCTCTTTATGGTAGATTTGGATATTGATACGCCTACCTCCTGGAGAGTGTTGCTCACTTGGTTGGCTGTTATGAAGGGGTTTCTCTTCACCATGGAGATTATTCTGCGATCATCCACCACTGTTGTCTTCCGTGGGCGCCCAGGTCTTTTTGCATTGATGAGTTCAGCAGTGCTTTCTTTCTTCTTTCTCAGGATGTACCAAACTGTAGATTTTGCCACTCCTAATGTTGTAGCAATTTCTCGGATGGGTTTTTTCTGTTTTTGCAGCTTAAGGATGGCTTGTTTCACCTGCATTGAGAGCTCCTTTGACCACATACTTCCTTCACAGCAAAACCTTCTAAATGCAAGCACCACACCTCAAATTAACTCCAGGCCTTTTATCTGCTTAATTGAGAATGACATATCGAAGGGCTTGCCCACACCTACCCATGAAATAGCCTTGAAGTCAATTGTCCAATTACTTGTGGTCCCTTTAAAAATAGGGTGGCACATGTTAGGGAGATGAAACTCCTAAACCCTTCACCCAATTTTAATGTGGATACCCTCAAATGAAAGCTGAAAGTCTGAGCTTCAACTGCATCTGAATTGTTTTGTTTAAAATTCATTGTGGTAATGTCTAGATCCAAAATTAGAAAAATGTTGTCTGTCCAAATATATATGGACCTAACTGTGTATTCAACACTACAGATTTGCAACACAAATTAACTAAACGATTACCCAAGTATTGATAGTATTTTATTTTCAACTCAGTCAAGAGCCTTTTGATAAACGTGCATCTGTGTATCTAACCCTATCCTGTGATAACGTCTGCTGAGCCGTGTATCTAATCCTATCTGTGTGCTGAGCCGTGTATCTATTCCTATCCTGTGTGATACTGGCTGCTTAGCCGTGTATCTAATCCTGTGTGATACTGTCTGCTGAGCCGTGTATCTAATCCTATCCTGTGTGATACTGAATGCTGAGCCATGTGTCTAATCCTATACTGTGTGATACTGACTGCTGAGCCATGTGTCTAATCCTATCCTGTGTGATACTGACTGCTGAGCCATGTGTCTAATCCTATCCTGTGTGATACTGACTGCTGAGCCATGTGTCTAATCCTATCCTGTGTGATACTGGCTGCTTAGCCGTGTATCTAATCCTGTGTGATACTGTCTGCTGAGCCATGTATCTAATCCTATCCTGTGTGATACTGACTGCTGAGCCGTGTATCTAATCCTATCCTGTGTGATACTGGCTGCTTAGCCGTGTATCTAATCCTGTGTGATACTGTCTGCTGAGCCGTGTATCTAATCCTATCCTGTGTGATACTGACTGCTGAGCCGTGTATCTAATCCTATCCTGTGTGATACTGACTGCTGAGCCATGTGTCTAATCCTATCCTGTGTGATACTGGGCTCCCCCTGCTGTCTGTCAGAGGGTGCTCTGTGTTGGCACGGTAATAAATTATTTCCAGCTTTACAGAAGGACGATAACACCACAGAAATAAGAATAGGCAAAATTGGTGAATTGGAACGCGCAGGGTTAAAATTTCGCCTCACAACATAGCCTATGACGCTCTCGGGGTCCAGACGTGTGACTGTGCCAAATTTTGTGGCTGTAGCTGCGACGGTGCAGATGCCAATCCCGGACACACACACACACACACACACACACACACACACACACACACACACACACACACACACACACACACACACACATTGAGCTTTATATATTAGATTAAAATATGATACAGCGGCTTTCTCCTCATGAGTAAATGGATGTGCAGTGAGGCACTGAGTCACCAGCTACGCTTTTCGATCCTACATGGATCTTTATCACAGCTGCAAGTTAATGACATGACACAAAGCTTATACCTAATGCTGACCAATGGGAACTGCAATATAAATCACATGCTTTAACCCCTTCACCCCCAAGGGTGGTTTGCACGTTCATGACCGGGCCAATTTTTACAATTCTGACCACTGTACCTTTATGAGGTCATAACTCTGGAACGCTTCCATGGATCCCGGTGATTCTGACATTGTTTTCTCATGACATATTGTACTTCATGTTAGTGGTAAAATTTCATTCAAATAACTTGCGTTTATTTGTGAGAAAAACGGAAATTTGGCGAAAATTTTGAAAATTTCGCAATTTTCCAACTTTGAATTTTTATGCCCTTAAATCACAGAGATACGGCACACAAAAAACTTGATAACTAACATTTCCCACATGTTTACTTTACATCAGCACAATTTTGGAACCAAAATTTTTTTTTGTTAGGAAGTTATAAGGGTTAAAAGTTGACCAGCGATTTCTCATTTTTACAACACCATTTTATTTTTAGGACCACATCACATTTGAAGCCACTTTGAGGGGTCTATATGATAGAAAATACCCAAAAGTGACACCATTCTAAAAACTGCACCCCTTAAAGTGCTCAAAACCACATTCAAGAAGTTTATTAACCCTTTAGGTGCGTCACAGGAATTTTTTTGAATATTTAAAAAAAAAAATGAACATCTAACTTTTTTTCATAAAAAAATACTTCAGGTTCAATTTTTTTTATTTTACCAAGGGTAACAGGAGAAATTGGACTGCAAAAGTTATTGTGCAATTTGTCCTGAGTATGCAGATACCTGATATGTGGGGGGGAACCACTGTTTCGGTGCATGGCAGAGCTCAGAATGGAAGGAGCGCCGTTTGACTTTTTCAATGCAAAATTGGCTGGAATTCAGATTGGACGCCATGTCACGTTTGGAGAGTCCCTGATGTACCTAAACAGTGGAAACCCCCTACAAGTGACCCCATTTTGGAAACTAGACCCCCCAAGGAACTTATCTAGATATGTGGTGAGAACTTTGAACCCCCATGGGCTTCACAGAAGTTTATAACATAAAGCCATACAATTAAAAAATCATATTTTTTCCACAAAAATGATCTTTTCACCCTCAATTCTTATTTTTCCAAGGGTAACAGGACCGTAAAAGTTATTGTGCAATTTGTCCTGAGTACGCTGATACCCCACATGTGGGGGTAAACGTCAAATGGCGCTGCTTCCCTTCCGAGCTCTGCCATGCGCCCAGCATGGCAGAGCTCGGAAGGGAAGCAGCGCCATTTGACGTTTTTGGCTGGAATTGAGATCGGACACCATGTCGCGTTTGGAAAACTCCTGATGTACCAAAACAGTGGAAACCCCCCACAAATGACACCATTTTGTAAACTAGACCCCCCAAGGAACTTATCTAGATGTGTGGTGAGCACTTTGAACCCCCGAGTGCTTCACAGAAGTTTATAACGCCCAGGCGTGAAAATAAAAAATTCGTATTTTTTCCACAAACATGATCTTTTAGTCACCATTTTTTTATTTTCCCAAGGGTACCAGGAGAAATTGGACCCCCAAAAGTTGTTGTCCAATTTGACCTGAGTATGCTGATACCCCATATGTGGGAGAAAACTACTGTATGGGCACACGTCGGGGCTCGGAAGGGAAGTAGTGACGTTTTGGAATGCAGACTTTGATGGAATGGTCTGCGGGTGTCATGTTGCCTTTGGAGAGCCCCTAATGTACCTAAACAGTGGAAACCCCCCACAAATGACCCCATTTTGAAAACTAGACCCACTAAGGAACTTATCTAGATGTGAGGTGAGCACTTTGAACCCCCAAGGGCTTCACAGAAGTTTATAATGCCAGGGCATGAAAATAAAAAAATCGTATTTTTTCCAGAAACATGATCAATTAGTCCCCAATTTTTTCATTTTCCCAAGGGTAACAGGAGAAATTGGACCCCCAAAAGTTGTTGTCCAATTTGACCTGAGTACGCTGACACCCCATATGTGGGAGAAAACTACTGTATGGACACACGTCGGGGCTCGGAAGGGAAGCAGTGACGTTTTGGAATGCAGACTTTGATGGAATGGTCTGCGGGTGTCATGTGCGTTTGGAGAGCCCCTGATGTACCTAAACTATTGAAACTCCCCACAAGTGACCCCATTTTGAACACTAGACCCCCCACGGAACTTATCTAGATGTGTGGTGAGCACTTTGAACCCCCAAGTGCTTCACAGAAGTTTATAACACTCGGACGTGAAAATAAAAAAATAATTTTTTTCCACAAAAGTGATATTTTTGCCCCCAATGTTTTATTTTCCTAAGGGTAACAGGAGAAATTGGACCCCAAAAATTGTTTTGCAATTTGTCCTGAGTAGGCTGATACCCTACATGTGGGGGTAAAACACTGTTTGGGCGCATAGCAGAGCTTGGAAGGGAAGGAGCACCATTTGACTTTTTCAACTCAGAGTTGGCTGGAATTGAGATCAGACGCCATGTTGCATTTGGAGAGCCCCTGATGTGCCCAAACAGTGGAAACCCCCCAATTATAACTCCAACCCTAACCCCAACACACCCCTAACCCTAGCCCTAACCGGAAAATGGAGATAAATACTTTTTTTTAATTTTATTATTTTTCCCTAACTAAGGGGGTGATATCGGTGGGTTTGATTTACTATTTATGGCGGTTTTTATGTTTGGCGGCTGTCGCACGCTAAAAGACGCTTTTTATTGTAAAAATAGTTTTTGCATCACCACATATTGAGAGCTATAATTTTTCCGTATTTTGACCCACCGAGTCATGTGAGGTCTTATTTTTTGCGGGACGAGTTGACGTTTTTATTGGTACCATTTTCGGGCACGTGACATTTTTTGATCGCTTTTTATTCCTATTTTTGGGACGCAAAATGAACAAAAACCAGCGTTTCATGAATTTCTTTTGGGGGGGTGCGTTTACACCGTTCCGCGTGCGGTAAAATTGATAAAGCGGTTTTATTCTTCGGGTCAGTACGGTTACAGCGATACCACATTTAGGTCGTTTTTTTATGTTTTTGTCGGTTTTATGCAATGAAAACTATTTTATATAAAAAATAATTATTTTTGCATCGCTTTATTCTGCGAGCTATAACTTTTTTACTTTTTCGCTGATGATGCTGTGTGGCGGCTTGTTTTTTGCGGGACAAGATGACGTTTTCAGCGGTACCATGGATATTTATATGCGTCTTTTTGATCGCGCGTTATTACACTTTTTGTTTGGCGGTATGATAATAAATCTTTATTTTTTGCTTCGTTTTTTATTTTCATTTTTTAAGGGGTTCGCTAAAGGGGTTAACTAATGGGACAGTTTTATAGGTCCGGTCATTACGGACGCGGCGATACCTAATGTGTACTTTTATTGGGTTTTTTTTTTATTATTTCCAAAAAATGGATTTATTGGGGGAATATTTTTTTTTTTTTTTTTTCTAATTTATTTGGCGATTTTTAATTATTTTAACACTTTTTTTTATTTTTTTTTTTTACTTTACTAAATAGTCCCAGGTGGGACATCACTGTCCTGTGACAGATCGCTGATCTGTCACATCACAGATCACTGTGACAGATCAGCGATCTGACACAGGCACTGCAGAAGGCTTCCTCATGCCTGCGCTTTGCAGGCACTGAGGAAGCCAGCTTCCTCAGGCCCCCGAAGGCCCCCGTCGCCATCTTGGATTCGGGGGCCTGGAGGAAAGGAGCCCCCGCAGCAGCGCTGCACATTGCGCTGCCGTGGGGGGCTCAGGGAAGCACGGAGGGAGCCCCCTCCCTGCCGATGCTTCCCTTTAACCCCCGGTACACCGCGATCATGTTTGATCGCGGTGTGCTAGGGGTTAACGTGTCGGGGGCGGTCCGTGACCACCCCTGACACATTGTGCCGGGTGTCAGCTGTGATAATCAGCTGACACCCGGCCGCGATCAGCGGCGCTCACCACGTGGGCGCCGCTGATCGCGCCGACGTACTATCCCGTCCATGGGCATAGAGGCCCGGGTCCCATGGACGGGATAGTACGTCGGATGGCAGAAAGGGGTTAACCAAAGGTCCTGTATTGCTTCAATACTTGTGCTCTATAGGGACCAATGACAATATCACCTATCACATGTTCAAATAGAAAGGTCCTATGTGCCATTCTCCACATCATTTAGGTTTGCATAATGCTAAGATTAAAAACAAAATAGTAAATATATATGTAAATAGATAAAATATAGTAATAACTGTCAATAATGATACATGATCTGTTTTTTTTTTTTATTTAGACCGTTCGGCTATCTAGACCCCAGACAATAAATCCAAAAAGCCTCCCTTGTGAGAAGGCGTCTTTTTCCATCACCACCACGTTTTGAATTTTTAACACACTCAATTCCTGTAATTGACATGGCGTCCAAATTACCATTATACTGCATTAAAAAATGTTCAGAAACCATAGAGATATTGCGTGTATTGATGCGATCATTCTCTACATCCCTGATATGCTCCGGGATGCAGGTTTTAAGTTTTCTTGTTGTGCAGCCTGTATAAAATACATTGCATATTTTGCAATGTATCTTATAGACTACATTTTCTGTATTACAATTAATGAATTGTTTAATGCTGAACGTTTGGATATTACCTGAATCATTAAATGTTTGTTTTTTGCACATATCTGCACATTTTGCATTTATTGGAACCACATTTATAAAAACCAGTAGTTTTCAACCAATTTTCAGAGGGCGTTACAGATGTAAAAAAAAGCTAGGAGATACAATAGTGGGAGCCTGTCTGGCAATGACATTAGTACCAGAATCTAATATTTTCGCTAATATTTCATCCTCATAAAGGGTTGGTAATCATTTAGAAAAAAATGTTCTTGATTTTATTAATGACTAATGTCATTGCCAGACGGGCTCCCACTATTGGAGATATTGTATCTCCTAGCTTTTTTACATCTGTATCACCCTCTGAAAATTGGTTGAAAACTACTGGTTTTTATAAATGTGGTTCCAAAAAACAAACATTTAATGATTCAGGTAATATCCAGGAGTACAGCATTAAACAATTCATTAATTGTAATACAGAAAATGTAGTCTATAAGATACATTGCAAAATATGCAATGTATTTTATACAGGTTGCACAACAAGAAAACTTAAAACCTGCATCCCGGAGCATATCAGGGATGTAGAGAATGATCGCATCAATACACGCAATATCTCTATGGTTTCTGAACATTTTTTAACGCAGTATAATGGTAATTTGGACGCCATGTCAATTGCAGGAATTGAATGTGTTAAAAATTCAAAACGTGGTGGTGATGGAAAAAGACGCCTTCTCACAAGGGAGGCTTTTTGGATTTTTTGTCTGGGGTCTAGATAGCCGAACGGTCTAAATAAAAAAAAAAAAAAAAAACAAAAAAAAAACAGATCATGTATCATTATTGACGGTTATTACTATATTTTATCTATTTACATATATGTTTACTATTTTGTTTTTAACCCCTTAACGACCGCCAATACGCCTTTTAACAGCGGTAATTAAGGGTACTTAAACCACAGCGCAGTGAATTCACGGCACTGTGGAGTAAGTAAATAGCGCCCTCCAGTGTTTAATTTTCTCCGGGGTCTCGGCTGCAGGGGGTAGCTCAGATCCCAGAGAACATGAATCGGGTCCGTTTTTACCGACCCCGCTTTTGCGATCGCCGTTATTAACCCTATAACGGCGATCGCAAAAAAAAAAAGCTGCGATATTGCATTTAATTTCATTCCCCTGATGTGATCTCACATCAGAGGAGAGAGAAAGAGGGTCCCCGACACCACCACCCCCCAGTACCTCTCCGTGGTCCAGGGTCCCCTCCCGGTGATCTTGCGTCCCGCAGACGTCCTCCGGTGGGCGCCGCCATCTTGGATTCGGGGAAAATGGCGGGCGCATGCACTGTGCGCCCGCCGAGAATCTGCTGGCTCCGGCTGGCAGATTCCATTCATTCATTTTGATCACTATGATAATCTATCATAGTGATCAAAATAAAAAAAAAAGTGAATAACCCCCCGTTTATCACCCCCTTAGTTAGGCAAACCTAATGAAATAAAGAAAATATATATATTTTTTTCATTTTTTCCATTAGGGCTAGCGTTAGGGTTAGGACTAGGGTGAATTAGGATTAGGGTTAGAATTAGGGTTAGGATTAGGGTTGAGATTAGGGTTAGGGGTGTGTTGGGGTTAGGGTTGGGATTAGGGTTAGAGGTGTGTTGGTTAATGTTGGAGCAATAATTGAGGGGTTTCCACTATTTACCAACTTTGGGGGTCTCAAAATTGGGGGCTAAAAAATCACTTTTGTGGAAATAAAGACTTTTTTTATTTTCATGGCTCTGGGTTATAAACTTCTGTGAAGCACTTGGGGATTCTAAGTGCTCACCACACATCTAGATAAGCTCCTTGGGGGTCTACTTTCCAAAATGGGGCCACTTGTGGGGGGTTTCCGCTGTTTAGGTACATCAGGGGCTCTGCAAACGCAACATGAAGCCCGCAGATCATTCCATCAAAGTCTGCATTCCAAAATGGCACTCCTTCCCTTCCAAGCTCTCCCATGCACCCAAACACTGGTTCCCCCCCACATATGGGGTATCAGCGTACTCGGGACAAATTGCACAAAAACTTTTGTGGTCCAATTTCTCCTGTTGCTGCCGTGCTGCCCTCCCTTTGTCGGTGGTCTGTAGCTCCAAGAGGTGGCCCTAGCGCAAGGGGCAGCAGCTTTCTTGGCAGACTCCTCAGCGGACTCAGTAAAATTGGCAGCCATGGTGGCAGGCTTGTCTAATGCGGCGAAACGCGCCCCCTGTGGCTTAAAGGGTGTCCGGGTGATTTACCGTCCGAGAATAGACTCTGTTCCATCCCATGTGACTGTCAATCCCTCTTTGGACAGAAACTGGAGGATATTTTGGAGAAGGCAGGGAATGAAAAAGTGGCTTTCCCCGCAAGATCAAAAGGCCTTCTTTTCAGAGGAGGAAATTTAATAGAGGTTGTCCCCTGAGGGAAAGAAAAAATTGGGATGTTAAGGACAGGAAAGTGTCTGGCTACATGTTCAAAGGGCCCTCTACATCATCAAAGTCTCACCAAAGACGTCAGGTGAGAGCTCGGGGGAAGGATCTCTTGCTGCCTGCCTGGGTAAAAAAATATCTCCCCCCAGTGGTTGGGTACTGAATGTCATCAAAGACTGCTTAAGGATCAAATTCATCCACCTCGGAAGACCTTTGTGTTAACACCTCGCAGAAAGTCCCAGGAGGAACAACTAGCCCTGGAAATGGAGGTCTTGAGTCTAGTGCAGAAACAGGTGCTACAAGAAGTCCCAACTCAGGAGGAAGGGGACTTTATTCCCCCCTCTTTTTTGATACAAAAGCCGGACGGTTCTTGGAGAACCATTGTCAACCTGAGGAGGCTCAACCAGTGGGTAGAGAATTGCTCCTTCAAGATGGAGTCAATAAACACGGCCATAAAAATGTTGTTCCAGCACTGCTTCATGGCAGTAATAGACTTAAAAGATGCCTACTATCATATCCCAATCCATCAGGATTATCAAAAGTACCTTAGAGTAGCTCTCTGTGTCCAAGGACAGTTCAGACATTATCAATACACAGCCCTTACATTCGGTCTATCTACAGCTCCGAGAGTTTTCACCAAAGTGATGGCGGAAGTAACGTCATACCTTCGATCCCAGGACATATGATCATCCCATATGTGGACAACTTCCTTGTAGTAGGGAGGTCGGAAACTCGCTGTACTCATCAGGTGAAGGAAGTAATGTTAACCCTAACAGAGTTAGGATGGGTGGTAAACACCCTCAAGTTGAAGTTAGAGCCACCGAAAGTACAATCCTTCCTAGGTTTGATGCTGGATTCCGAACGCCATCTCTGCCTCCTGCCAGAAAGCAAAGTGGTCAAGATAAGGAGTCTGGCTCTGGCAGCAATACAGCAGCCTGTCGTGACACTGAGGAAGGCGATGTCCCTGCTGGGCTCATTAACATCATATATACTGGCTGTAGGTTGGGCACAATTTCACCTATGAGAGTTAGTGGGAAGTCCTGTCAGCACAGAGATCATTGAAAGGATGTTTAGAAGGAAAAGTACATCTTTCCCTGGCCATAAGATTCCCTAACCTGGTGGACTGTAAGGGATCATTAGACATCAGGGTTCCAGTGGTTGAGACCAGTCAAGGACATTATCACAACCGATGCGAGTGGTGCAGGTTGGGGAGCACACCTAAGAACCCACTCGTTACAAGGAACATGGTCTTCTCTAGAAAGAGATCAGGGTTTGAATATAAAAGAACTTTGGGCTGTCGAAAAGGCCTTGAGACATTTTCTCCCTTTACTTCAGGGCCGCCATACCCGGGTCATGTTGGACAATATAGCAGTGTGTTGTGAACTCATTTTCTGGTCTGCCTCTGGTTTCTGGTGAGGGAACTGTTTGTGCTGACAGAGGAGTCGTGAGTTCTCTTTACGGGCTCCCTCTGGTGGTGGCAGGAGGTAATGAAGCTGACTCAATTAACAGAGACCTGCCACCTGATGAGGATGACTATTGGACATCTGGAGTCTCAGACAGGATTTAAGACAGCAGACTCCCTATTCCCATGCTGGTGATTTTTTTTTTTCCTGCCTCCTGAGGTCTTGGTTTCCAGCTCAGTTCCTGTGTTCTCAAGCTAATTTTTCTCTAATGTTCACATTTGATTTTGTTTTGTCTATTCAGTTTTTGCATGGTCAGCCAGCCCTGGCTGGGGCTGTGCTGAATTTCCACTCTTATGTTACTGTATGTGCCAGTTTGCTTTTTGTCCCTTATTAGATTGGCCTCTTTTTGCTCTGTTCTCAGAATATGCCAGAGTGCTGATATAGTGGGTGAAGTCTAGTGACTTCAGGGGTTTTTTGCTATCAGAAGTGTTGGACATTTTTTTCAGGGTTTTTTGGCGTGATTGCAGACAGTATCTTTCCTTTCCTGTCCTTTCTAGTTAGTGGGGGCCCCATCGTTTGCTCAGCCTATTTTTCTACCTGTGTATGTGCTTTCATCTTGTTTCATCGTCAGTACATGTGTGGGGGCTGTTGTAAGCTCATCTTTTCATTCATCTTTTGGGTCCGAGGATCTCCCTCTTCTGGTGAAGGAAGGTAGTGAGGCTGATAACCAAACACCTGATCAGGTGGATGGTGACTGGGTACGAGGTGTCTAGGGTCACCGTAGGAACACTCCACGGCTACTGCTAGTTGTGTGATAGGATTAGGTGTCTGCAATCCGCGAGTTTCCAACCTTTCTGATTTTCTGGGCTGAGCTTGTGTTTTGTTTTTTCCTCCTCGGTGACTCAATGATAACAGAATCACCAGCCATACCGGAGATTCTAGGGTACTCAAAAGCAGGAAGGAATTGTTTAAAAAGAATTCTGATGGAGTTTAAGCAATTGTCTGATCGTGTGGAGCAGCTTGCTGCTGAGGTGCGGGGAATTTCCGCCTATCTTGCTCGTTCACACGCTGCTGAACCAAAAATCCCCACTCCTGATGTGTTTTTTGGGGATCGGTCTAAATTTTTGAATTTTAAGAATAATTGTAAATTATTTCTTGCCTTGAAGCCTAACTCATCAGGGAGCTCTGCGCAGCAGGTTAAAATTGTCATCTCCTTGCTGCGCGGCGATCCCCAGGATTGGGCGTTTTCTTTAGTACCAGATGATCCTATTCTAACTAATGTGGACGCATTTTGTCAGGCCCTGGGGTTGTTGTATGATGAACCTAATGCAATTGATCAAGCTGAAAAGACCCTGTTGGCATTGAGCCAGGGTCAAGATTCTGCAGAACTGTACTGTCAAAAATTCAGAAAGTGGGCGGTCCTCACCACTTGGAATGATGGTGCCTTGGCAGCTCTCTTTCGGAAGGGTTTGTCAGAAACCGTAAAAGATACTATGGTGGGATTTCCTGTTCCCTCTGGTCTTGACGATTCTATGTCATTAGCCATTCAGGTTGATCGGCGTTTACGTGAACGTAAAATTATACGGGAAATGCTGCCACCTGTTGAAGAAATGTCTGAACCTATGCAATGTGATAGAGTTTTGTCTAAGGCGCAACGTCAGGAGTTCAGAAGGCGTAATATGCGGTGTTTTTTCTGTGGAGATGCCTCTCATATTATTTCTGTCTGCCCTAATCGAGAGAAACGTTTTGCACACACATTTGCTGTAGGTGGTGTACAACCTAAGTTTCTTCTGGCAATTACTCTGATCTGCTCCCTGTCCACATATTCTGCTAAAGCCTTTGTGGATTCAAGAGCAGCCTTGAACCTAATGGATTTAAATTTTGCTAAACGTTGTGGTTTCCCTATGACACCCCTGCAGACGCCTATTCCTTTGAGGGGTATTGATGCTGCTCCTTTGGCGAAGAATAAACCTCAGTTTTGGACCCAGGTGGTAATGCTGGTCGCCCCAGACCATCAAGAAAATTGCAGATTTTTGGTGTTGCATAATTTGCATGATACCATCGTGCTGGGGTTCCCCTGGTTGCAAATCCATAATCCAGTTTTGGATTGGAAATCTGTGTCTGTGGTGAGTTGGGGTTGTCGGTGTGCTCTTAGTGACACTCCTGTTTTCTCCACCTCTCCCTAGTCGCATGATGTTCCTGACTATTTGGCTGATTTTTATGATGTGTTTAGTGAGAGTAAGTCTGCATCTTTGCCTCCTCATAGGAGTTATGACTGTGCAATTGAGCGGAGTCCGGGGTGTAAATTTCCCAAGGGTCGACTTTTTAATTTATCTGTACCCGAACATGAGGCTATGCGTTCTTATATTAAGGAGTCGTTGGAGAAGGATCATATTAGACCATCCTCTTCACCCTTGGGTGCCGTTTTTTTTTTTTTTTGTGGCCAAGAAGGATGGTTCATTAAGGCCCTGTATTGACTATCGCTCCCTTAACAAAATTACTGTTAAATATCAGTATCCGTTACCCCTGATTTCTTACCTATTTTCTAGAGTTGAAGGTGCTTGCTGGTTTACTAAGCTTGACCTCAGGGGGGCGTATAATCTTATTCGCATTAAGCATAGGGATGAATGGAAGACAGCGTTTAATACTCCGGAGGGACATTTTGAGTACCTGGTGATGCCTTTTGGGCTCACTAACGCCCCTTCTGTCTTCCAGTGCTTCATGAATGATATTTTCCTTGACTTTGTGGATAAGTTTCTGATCATCTATTTGGATGATATTTTGATCGTTTCCAGGGATTGGGACTCTCATGTGGAACATGTTCAGACTGTGTTCCGGATTTTGAGGGAAAACTCCCTGTATGTTAAGGGATCGAAATGTCTTTTTGGTGTACAGAGGATTTCATTTTTGGGATTTATTTTGTCTCCGTCAACTATTGAAATGGACCCGGCCAAGGTACAAGCCATTTATGATTGGGTGCAGCCCACTTCTTTGAAGGCTCTCCAGAAGTTTTTGGGTTTTGCTAATTTTTATCGTAAGTTTATAGCCAATTTTTCTGTTATTGCCAAACCATTGACTGATTTGACTAAGAAGGGCGCTGATTTGCTGAATTGGTCTCCAGAGGCTGTTTCTTCTTTTCAGGAGCTGAAGCGGAGGTTCACTTCTCCGGTTTTGCGACAACCTGATGTCTCACTTCCATTTCAGGTGGAGGTGGATGCTTCAGAGACTGGTGCAGGAGCTGTTTTGTCTCAAAAAGATCCTGTAACATCTAAAATGAACCCCTGTGCCTTCTTTTCCCGAAAGTTCTCTCCTTCGGAACGCAACTATGATGTGGGGAATCGAGGACTGTTGGCCATGAAGTGGGCATTTGCGGCGTGGAGACATTGGTTGGAGGGAGCTAGACATCAAGTTGTGGTCCTCACTGACCACAAGAATTTGATCTACCTTGAGTCGGCTAAACGCTTGAATCCGAGACAGGCCAGGTGGGCCTTGTTTTTCACACGTTTTGATTTTGTGGTCTCCTTTCTCCCGGGCACTAAGAACGTTAAGGCTGATGCCCTCTCTAGGAATTTTTTGGCCGATTCTTCTATTGTGACCAAGCCTGCTACCATCTTGGGTGAGGGGGTGGTTCTTTCTGCCATCTCGCCTGATTTGAGACGTGCTCTGGAGAAGTTTCATGAGGATAAGCCTGAGCGTTGTCCCAGTGGTAGGTTGTATGTTCCTGACCAGTGGAGGAGGAAAGTGATGTCTGAGGTTCATTGCTCCGCGTTGGCTGGTCATCCAGGTATTTTTGGTACTAGAGATTTGGTGAGTCGGTCTTTTTGGTGGCCTGCCTTGTGATGTCAGAAATTTTGTGCAGTCCTGTGGGACTTGCTCCTGATCTAAGCCTTGTTCTCGTTCTAGTGGGTTGTTGATGCCTTTGCCGGTGCCCAGGAGGCCATGGACCCTTATTTCAATGGATTTTATTTCTGATCTGCCTGTCTCTCAGAGGATGCCTGTTATCTGGGTGATTTGTGATAGATTCTCTAAGATGGTCCATCTTGTACCACTCCCTAAGTTGCCATCTTCCTCAGAGTTGGTGCCCTTGTTTTTGCAACAGGTGGTTCGCTTGCACAGGATTCCTGAGAACATTGTATCGGACAGAGGAGTTCAGTTTGTCTCTAGATTCTGGAGGACCTTTTGTTCCAGGTTGAGAATTCAGTTGTCCTTCTCCTCTGCATTTCACCCTCAGACCAATGGGCAGACGGAGAGAACAAACCAGACTTTGGAGGCTTATTTGAGATGTTTTATATCTGCTGATCAGGATGATTGGGTCTCATTTTTATCCTTGGCCGAATTTGCTTTAAATAATAGAGCTAGTTCTGCCACTTTGATGTCACCCTTTTTCTGTAACTTTGGGTTTCATCCTCGATTTTCTTCAGGGCAGGTGGAGTCTTCTGCCTGTCCAGGGGTTGACACTGTGCTGGAAAGAATGCAGCAGATTTGGGACCAAGTGGTGGATAAGTTGTCTCTTTCCCAGGAAAAGGCCCAGCGGTTTTCTAACCGGCATAGGACCATTGGTCCCTGGTAAGGTGGGTGATATGGTCTGGTTGTCATCAAAGAATATCTCTATGAAAGTGGCTTCTCCAAAGTTTAAACCTAGATTTATTGGACCTTACAAGATTTTGGAGATTATTAATCCGGTCTCTTTTCGGTTGGCTCTTCCTGTCACATTTTAAGATTCATAATGTGTTTCATAAGTCCTTGTTGAAGAGGTTTGTTGAGCCAGTGGTTCCTATGGCGGCACCTCCTGACCCTGTGTTGGTTGAAGGTAACATGGAATATGAGGTAGAGAAGATACTGGATTCCCGTCTGGCTAGACGGAGACTCCAGTATTTGGTTAAGTGGAAGGGTTATGGTCAGGAGGATAATTCTTGGGTCTCTGCCTCGGATATTCATGCCGAAAGATTGGTGCATGCTTTTCATAGAGCTCATCCTGATCGGCCTGGTGGCTTGGATGAGGGTTCGGTGACCCCTCCTCAAGGGGGAGGTACTGTTGTGAGCTCATCTGTTCATTCATCTTTTGTGTCCGAGGATCTCCCTCTTCTGGTGAAGGAAGGTAGTGAGGCTGATTACCAAACACCTGATCAGGTGGATGGTGACTGGGTAACGGGAACTTCTAACTGGATATAAGGCAGCCGACGCCCTTCTGAGTCGCTGGTGATTTATCTGCTGGATTCTTGGAGACCAGTCTGATTCCTGCTTCCCAAAGAAAAGTTTTTGCTCTGCTATTGAACTTATTAGTTTTGGTTTTGTTTACCTTGTTTTTTTTGAGTTCAGCCATCCCCGGCCGGGGGTGTGCTGTATTCTTTTTCCTTGATCAGTGTTCTCTTTTGCTCTGCTTCCAGAATATTCTGAGTGCTGATATAGGGTTTGAAGTCTAGTGACTTCAGGGTCCGTTTTGCTTATCAGTTGTGTTGGTAATATTTTTGAGCAGGGTTTTCTCGGATTGCAGACAGTAGCTTTTCTATCCTGTCCTTTTTAGTTAGCTTGGGCCCCATCGTTTGCTCAACCTATCTTTCTATCTGTGTTAGTGTTTTCATCTTGCTTCACCGTCATTATATGTTGTGGGCTGCCTATTGCTTTGGGGTCTGCTCTGGGGCAGTCAGTTTTTCCCTTTTCTCTCTTTAGGCTTATGTAGATCTCTGGCCGTGACGAGGTGTCTAGGATCACTGTAGGTACACTCCACGGCTATTGCTAGTTGTGTGATAGGATTAGGGGTCTGTTTCCAACCTTTCTGATTTTCTGGGCTGAGCTTGTGTTTTGTTTTTTCCTCCTCGGTGACTCAATCATAACAGGGGGCGTTCTATTCCTTTGGGGTCTGCTCTGGGGCAGTTTAGATTTCCCCTTTTCTTGCTTTAGGCTTATTTAGTCCTCCAGCTGTGACGAGGCGTCTAGAATCATCGTAGATACGCTCCACGGCTGCTGTTAGTTGTGTGGTCAGGATCAGGGGTCTGCAATCCGTGTAGTTACCAACCTCTCTGGTTTTCTGTGACTTAGCTTGGTTTTGTTTTCCTCCTCGGTGACCCAATCATAACCGCAGTGGTAGCTGTTATGAATGGGTCACCGAGGAGGAAGGCAGGAACAGGCTAAGCCACCAGAAGACCAGAGAGGTTGGTAAATAAGCGGATTGCAGCCCCTTGATCCTATCCGCACAACTTGCAGTAGCTGTGGAGAGTTCCTACATTGCCCTAGATGCTTCGTCACAGCCGGAGGACTAACTAAGCCTAAAGACAGAAGGATGAAATCTAAACTGCCCCAGAGCAGATTCCCAAGGGAATAGACAGCCCCCAAACATATATTGTCGGAGAGACAAGATGGGACACAAACACAGGCAGAGAACAGACTGAGCAAATGGTGGGGCCCAAGCTGTCAAGACAGGCCAGGATAGAAAAGATACTGTCTGCAATCAGGCACAAAACCCTGAAAAAGCCCAACACTACTAATATACAAAAAACCTGAGATCACACGATCTCACCCCCGCTAGATCAGCACTCTGGTATAAACTGGCAGCAAGCAAAAAGATACTAACATAACAAGGGACTGAACAAGCTGCAACATATGAAGAAGGTCCCAGCGCTGCCCAAGCAGGGAGTACGCTGAACCCTAGCAACAAAACAGAAAGCAAAAAAAAAAGACACAACCAGATTAGATGCAAAGGATTAGCAAAAGAATCACAGCTGAACCATGCAGATCAGGCAGGGGACAAAAGAGCTCCAAATGCACACTGAGGAAATCACCAGCAACCTTCAAGAGCAGCCAGCTCAATTATATGCTCCCAGCCAGTAATCCCAGGTTTCCAATTATCGTCGTCAGGTGGGGAACTTCCATCCACCTGGCCAGCTCCACTACTCTCAGCAACCACCAGAGGAAGCAGAGGGAGCTTGGGCTCAGAACTCCGAGCCAGAGAATTCACAACAGGTAGCTTATATCAACCACCGGGGGGGGGGAGATCACGTGGCTTCATGGAGGTTTCAAACCTCCTGTTTAAACTAGCAGAACAACACCTGTTGTTTCTCAAAGCACACTACATATGAGGCGTCCAATGTCAACGCAGACTTCCTGAGTCGCAAAATACTGAGACGGGGGAATGGTCCCTTAAACCCTTATGTGTTCCAGCTAACAGTGCAGGCTTGGGGCAAACCAGAGATTGACCTTCCTGTTGTGTAAGGCGGCAAACGGGTCTAAGTTTCTCTCTAGATCCAGGGGAACAACAATTTGCTGTGGATGCCCTACAGATACCCTGGAGGTTCACCCTAGCCTACGTGTTCCCCTCCGATATCAATGATTCCGACAGTAGTGAGGAAAATGATAGGATCAGGCAAGAGTAATTCTCATTGCTCTGTCTTGGCCGAGGAGACCGTGGTTCTCCCTGCTAAGGCGGATGTCAGTTACAGATCCATGGATCTTGCCGGAGATTCCAGACCTACTTACTCATGGACCAGTGTGCCATTGTCAGGTCAAGGGCTTCCATCTGGCAGCCTGGAATTTTGAGAGGGCGATTGCGGAGTCGCCAGGGATTCTCACCATGGCTAGTCTCCACCCTGTTGAAAAGTAGGAAACCGATCACATCGAGAATTTAAGGAAAACATGGAAAAAGTTCCTGGAATTCCTGGGTCAACCTTTTTGGGGGAGGTAGCTCTGGTGGGACCTATCCTAGAGTTTCTGCAGGTTGGGTTGCAACCTGGGTTAGCAACTAGTACCCTCAAGGTTCAGGTGTCAGCCTTGGGGGCCCTATATAATTGCAACTTAGCATCCAAAGGTGGGTGTCCCGTTTTATAAAATCTTGTAGCAGGTCTAGGCCGGTCATTGTTCCAAAGATTCCTCCCTGGGACCTGAATCTAGTCTTGGAGGCTTTAACCAGGTACCCTTTTGATTCATTACAGGAATTATCACCAAAGTTTCTCACACTTAAAATGGTGTTACTAGTGGCCCTAACATCAGCCTGTAGAGTGAGCGACTTACAGGCCCTGGTCTTATATGCCCTTCATACACATGTTTTTGAGGACAGGGTAGTGTTAAGACCAGATCTGGCCTATCTATCTACCCAAGGTACTTCTTAAGTTCCATATGAGCCAGGAAATCACCTTGCACATTTTGTAGTAACCCTAGAAATCCAGGGGAGGAAAAATTCCATACTCTAGACATGAGAAAGTCCATGCTTCAGTACATGTCCATAACTAGTCAGTGGAGGGAAAGATCGGTCCCTATTTGTAGCCTTCCAAGGTAGCAGAAAAGGTTACGGGGTAGCTAAAAGTACCATTGTCAGATGGATCAGGGAGGCCATTAGTTTATCCTACTCTGCGAATGGCGCTCCGATTCCTGAAGGCATCAAGGTTCACTCCACCAGAGCCATGGATACCTCCTGGACAGAAAAGGCTGAGGTATCGATTGATCAGATATGTAAGGCCGCTACCTGGTCCTCACCATCAACTTTTTTTTCAAACACTACCGGCTAGATCTATTCTCCTCTGCTGACGTAACCTTTGGTAGAAAGGTTCTGCAAGCGGTGGTCCCTCCCTAAGGTGTTTTTATACTCCAAAAGTCTCTCAGGTGTGCTGTCATGGGGGAAGGGAAAACACCAAGGTTACTTACCGGTAGCCAGTTTCTCCAGAACCCATGACAGCACCCGTATACCCCCCCCCAACCTTATCACTCCTTTGATGTGCACTATAGCTTGGTTGTTTTTAGTCAATATAATGTGGATATAGTTTTGCCATGTGTACTTGCCAGGGAGGCCTCTCATTTGATCCCTTTCATTTAAGCCAAACAGTGGTACCACAGAAACATTAATAAATAACATTTCCCTCATTTCTGCTTTACATCAGCACCATCTGTAAAATGGTTTTTAATTAAGTAAGAATGTTAGGTTTAAAAATGCAGACATTTTTTCAAGGAAATTTTGCACCTAAATGTTGCTAACGTTAGGGGTTAAAAAGACATGTTAGGTGACTGTGACTGATGCAGCAGGGTGTTGGCCTTAGTTTTCAGCTGCTGCGTTTTCAACAATCGGGTGATGGTATTCTCTGATATCTCAGGCCAGTAAAGATGTATTGGTGGTCACTAAGTGGCTTATATGTTTTTCTTGCTCTTGTTTTAGGGTGTTATTTCCGCAATTTTGACTAAATGCTCAACAAATGAAGGCTTCATTCCAGTCAACAAAAATCTTTGGTAAGTTAGGAAAATGTTAATGGGTCCTGTCCATATCACCAATCATGATCTTTACCCCTTAAAAACTGTGGATACAAAATATAAATGTATGTGTATATATCTATTTCAGTCTTGCCATTTTTACATATACATAGTGATGTGAGAAATTGAAAAAAATATATCTCTAGCTATATATATCTATCAATTTCTGAAGTTGTGCAGTTTTCTCAATGGCCGTCGGGTTTTACACTACGTTCATTTTCTTTTCTGTACAGAAGGCAGAAGTCTCATAATCACAGACGGGATTGCAATGAACTGTAATAATAATCTTTATATAGCGCCAACATATTCCACAGCGCTTTACAGTTTAACACTTTCAAACACAACAGTCATAGGTAACAACGTTAACAATACAATAATTAAAGCTAAATAAGACAACCCTGCTCGTGAGAGCTTACAATCTACAATGAGGTGGGGGAGATACAAAGTACAGGTGTGTATTTACAGTGATGGTCCAGCCATCTTGAGGGAGTGGGGGATTGATAGTGAATGGGACACACACATACATGCGTACATGCGTACATACATACACACACACACACACACACACACACACACACACACACACACTTACGCATAAAATTACTTTGATTAGGGAACATGATAGGCCGCTCCGAAGGGGAGCTTTGAGGGAGCGCCTAAAACTGCAGGTTGTGGCTGGTCCTAATTTCTTGAGGTAGAGCATTCTAGAGGATTGGCGCAGTGCGGGAGAAGTCTTGGAGTCGGGAGTGGGAGGTACGGACTAGTGCAGAGGTTACCTCATGTACAAGTGCTTCTCACTAAATGAGAATATCATCAAAAAGTTAATTTCAGTTTTTCAATACAAAAAGTGAAACTTATTTTCATTACAGAGTGATCTATTTCAAGTGTTTATTTCTGTTAATGTTGATTATGGCTTAGAGCCAATGAAAACCCTAAAATCATTATCTCAGTAAATTAGAATAATTAAAAAAAACAGCTGCAAAGGCTTTTTAAGTGTTTAAAAAAATCCCTTAGTCTGATTCAGTAGGCTCCACAATCATGGGGAAGACTGCTGACTTGACAGATGTCCAGAAGGCAGTCATTGACACTCCACAAGGAGGGTACTCCACATGGAGGGTAAGCCACAAAAGGTCATTGCTAAAGAATCTGGCTGTTCACAGAGTGCTGTATCCAAGCATATTAATGGAGAGTTGAGTGGAAGGAAAAAGTGTGGTAGAAAAAAAGTGCACAAGCAACCGGGATAACCGCAGCCTTGAAAGGATTGATAAGAAAAGGCCATTCAAAAATTTGGGAGAGATTCACAAGGAGTGGACTGCTGCTGGAGTCATTGCTTCAAGAACCACCACACACAGACGTATCCAGGACATGGGCTACAAATGTTGCATTCCTTGTGTCAAGCCACTTATGACCAGTAGACAACGCCAGAAGCGTCTTACCTGGGCCAAAGAGAAAAAGAACTGGACTGTTGCGCAGTGGTCCAAGGTATTGTTTTCAGATAAAAGTAAATTTTTGCATTTCATTTGGAAATCAAGGTGTGATGTATAGTGTACCGTTCATGTAGCGTCTTGTGCTTGGGTGCGAGGAAAACACAGGAGACACAGGTGTGATTAGGAAGGACTTGTCTTCATACAAGTAAGCAAAAAGGGTTCACACAGTTTGCAGATACAAGGCTGGAGACACAGCAGGCCAGAGTAAACTTTTAGCACAGCAGAACTTCAACAGGTTCAGGGTCTCTCTCTGTTACTTCCCTTGTAACTGTGGATTTAGCAGGCAGCAGGTTTCAAGTGTCCACAAGTGTTCAACAGTTCCTCAGCAGGAGATGGCTGGAGTGCCAAGTCCAAGACTTCCAGGAGCAGGTCACAGGCTAACAGCAGACTTGATTCTGAAGTGCAGATTGATCAGCTGAGGCTGCTTAAAAGGCAAGAGGTAGAGACTCAGGTGGGAACATAAAGGGTATGTGCACACGCTGCGGATTCTGCTGCGGATTTGGCCTCTGCGGATCCGCAGCAGTTCCGCAGACAGTGTACAGTACCATGTAAGTCTATGGGATTTACAATCCGTAGTGCACTTGCTGCGGTTTTTTCACTGCGGAAAAGCTGCAGTTTTAAATCCACAGAAAGAATTGACATGTCAATTCTTTCTGCGGATTCTGCTGCGGTATGCCACCTATTCCATTGTTCAGGTGTCAAACCGCAGGGGAAAACCGCTGGCCAATCCGCAGGAAAACCGCAGGTCACTTTACCTGCGGATCCGCACGGAAAAATGCACTGGTGAATCCGCAGCGTGTGCACATAGCCTAAAGCTGGAAACTGCATCCTAAGTGAGGGCAAGATAGCTGCAGCAGGACAGAAAGCAAAATGGCCGACGGAAAAACCTAAGTTTCAAAAACATGCCCAAAGAGACTGAGAACCTTACACAAGGTCCCAGAGTCTGGAGGAAGAGTGGAGAGGCACACAATCCAAGCTGCTTGAGGTCTACTGTCAAGTTTCCACAATTCGTGATGGTTTGGGGAGCCATGTCATCTGCTGGTGTAGGTCCACTGTGTTTTATCAAGACCAAAGTCAGTGCAGCTGTGTACCAGGAAATTTTAAAGCACCTCATGCTTCCTTCTGCTGACAAGCTTTTTGGAGATGGAAATTTCATTCTCCAGCAGGACTTGGCACCTGTCCGCACTGCCAAAAGTACCAATACCTGGTTTAAAACCAGTATCACTGTGCTTGATTGGCCAGCAAACTTGCCTGACCTGAACCCCATAGAGAAACTATGGGTCAAAAGGAAGATGAGACACCAGTCCCAACAATGCAGATGAGATGAAGGCTGCTATTAAAGCAACCTGGGCTTCCATAACATCTCAGCAGTGCAACAGGCTGATCGCCTCCATGCCACACCACATTGATGCAGTAATTGATGCAAAAGGAGCCCCGACCAAGTATTGAGTGCATTTGCTGAATATACATTTCAGTAGGCCAACATTTCCAATTTTAAAATCATTTTTCAAGCTGGTGTTATAAAGTATTCTAATTTACTGAGATAATGACTTTTGGGTTTTCATTGGCTGTAAGCCATATACATCAACATTAACAGAAATAAACACTTGAAATAGATCACTCTGTAAAGACTCCATATAATGAGTTTCACTTTTTGTACTGAACGGAAATTAACTTTTTGATATTTTCTAATTTAGTGAGAAGCACCTGTACTACCATGAACATTATAGCTTGATACAACAAGGATCTGTAATAGATTTCATTTAAGGCCTCATCCACACAAATATATCACCAGGTTTTGTTACCTCATCTGGGAGCAGAAATATGTAGGGACAGGGAATCTGATTCCAGCATTGTCACTTAATGGGCTGTTTACTGAAGGTTTAAGAATTTTGAATACTTGATGCAGTTTTGATAAAAGCCCTTTTTTCTCTGCTGCAGATCTAGAGGTTTTTTGAATACTGAGCTCTGTATAACCCCGCCCACACCACTGACAGCTTTGTGTACACTGTGCATAGGCAGAAAGTAGTCAGTCAATGGTGGGGGTGGAGTTATACAGAGCTTATGAATATGGAGGACTACATTTTCATTAGATTTAGTAGTCCTCTAGCGATAATGTGCTTCAGTGATTTTTATCAAAACCTATACAAAGCCCAGAAAGTCACACATTGCTGCAATCTAGGTCTCTGTCTCTAAATGTTTCCTTTTTAATAAGTGTTTAATAATGAATACTATAAGACAAATGGAGACAAAGGACTTGGTGGCTTTCATATCATATGGTTGTTTGGTTATTGTGGCATTTTATTTCACAGTAACATGTAATAACGTATATGTTCACATTCAATCCACTGTATTCCTATCCACGTTGTTTACCTTAGAATGCAGTACTATAATAGTGTCTAAACTTGTATTATGTTATTATAATAGCATCTAACGTACTTGAGGTGTAGTATTAGAAGGGCATCTAATGTACTTGACGTGCTGTATTAGAAGGGCATCTAACGTACTTGACGTGTAGTATTAGAAGGGCATCTAACGTACTTGACGTGTAGTATTAGAAGGGCATCTAACGTACTTGACGTGTAGTATTAGAAGGGCATCTAACGTACTTGTAGTATTAGAAGGGCATCTAACGTACTTGACGTGTAGTATTAGAAGGGCATCTAACGTACGTGTAGTATTAGAAGGGCATCTAACGTACTTGTAGTATTAGAAGGGCATCTAACGTACTTGACGTGTAGTATTAGAAGGGCATCTAACGTACTTGACTTGTAGTATTAGAAGGGCATCTAACGTACTTGACTTGTAGTATTAGAAGGGCATCTAACGTACTTGACGTGTAGTATTAGAAGGGCATCTAACGTACTTGACTTGTAGTATTAGAAGGGCATCTAACGTACTTGACGTGTAGTATTAGAAGGGCATCTAACGTGCTTGACGTGCAGTATTAGAAGGGCATCTAACGTACTTGTAGTATTAGAAGGGCATCTAACGTACTTGACGTGTAGTATTAGAAGGGCATCTAACGTACTTGACGTGTAGTATTAGAAGGGCATCTAACGTACTTGTAGTATTAGAAGGGCATCTAACGTACTTGTAGTATTAGAAGGGCATCTAACGTACTTCTAGTATTAGAAGGGCATCTAACGTACTTGTAGTATTAGAAGGGCATCTAACGTACTTGTAGTATTAGAAGGGCATCTAACGTACTTGACTTGTAGTATTAGAAGGGCATCTAACGTACTTGACGTGCAGTATTAGAAGGGCATCTAACGTACTTGACGTGTAGTATTAGAAGGGCATCTAACGTACTTGACGTGTAGTATTAGAAGGGCATCTAACGTACTTGTAGTATTAGAAGGGCATCTAACGTACTTGTAGTATTAGAAGGGCATCTAACGTACTTGTAGTATTAGAAGGGCATCTAACGTACTTGTAGTATTAGAAGGGCATCTAACGTACTTGTAGTATTAGAAGGGCATCTAACGTACTTGACGTGTAGTATTAGAAGGGCATCTAACGTACTTGTAGTATTAGAAGGGCATCTAACGTACTTGACGTGTAGTATTAGAAGGGCATCTAACGTACTTGACGTGTAGTATTAGAAGGGCATCTAACGTACGTGTAGTATTAGAAGGGCATCTAACGTACTTGACGTGTAGTATTAGAAGGGCATCTAACGTACTTGACTTGTAGTATTAGAAGGGCATCTAACGTACTTGTAGTATTAGAAGGGCATCTAACGTACTTGACGTGTAGTATTAGAAGGGCATCTAACGTACTTGACTTGTAGTATTAGAAGGGCATCTAACGTACTTGTAGTATTAGAAGGGCATCTAACGTACTTGACGTGTAGTATTAGAAGGGCATCTAACGTACTTGACTTGTAGTATTAGAAGGGCATCTAACGTGCTTGACGTGCAGTATTAGAAGGGCATCTAACGTACTTGTAGTATTAGAAGGGCATCTAACGTACTTGACGTGTAGTATTAGAAGGGCATCTAACGTACTTGACGTGTAGTATTAGAAGGGCATCTAACGTACTTGTAGTATTAGAAGGGCATCTAACGTACTTGTAGTATTAGAAGGGCATCTAACGTACTTGTAGTATTAGAAGGGCATCTAACGTACTTGTAGTATTAGAAGGGCATCTAACGTACTTGTAGTATTAGAAGGGCATCTAACGTACTTGTAGTATTAGAAGGGCATCTAACGTACTTGTAGTATTAGAAGGGCATCTAACGTACTTGTAGTATTAGAAGGGCATCTAACGTACTTGAAGTATTAGAAGGGCATCTAACGTACTTGTAGTATTAGAAGGGCATCTAACGTACTTGTAGTATTAGAAGGGCATCTAACGTACTTGTAGTATTAGAAGGGCATCTAACGTACTTGACGTGTAGTATTAGAAGGGCATCTAACGTACTTGTAGTATTAGAAGGGCATCTAACGTACTTGTAGTATTAGAAGGGCATCTAACATACTTGTAGTATTAGAAGGGCATCTAACGTACTTGACGTGTAGTATTAGAAGGGCATCTAACGTACTTGTAGTATTAGAAGGGCATCTAACGTACTTGACGTGTAGTATTAGAAGGGCATCTAACGTACTTGACGTGTAGTATTAGAAGGGCATCTAACGTACTTGACGTGTAGTATTAGAAGGGCATCTAACGTACTTGACTTGTAGTATTAGAAGGGCATCTAACGTACTTGACGTGCAGTATTAGAAGGGCATCTAACGTACTTGACGTGCAGTATTAGAAGGGCATCTAACGTACTTGACGTGTAGTATTAGAAGGGCATCTAACGTACTTGACGTGTAGTATTAGAAGGGCATCTAACGTACTTGTAGTATTAGAAGGGCATCTAACGTACTTGACGTGTAGTATTAGAAGGGCATCTAACGTACTTGTAGTATTAGAAGGGCATCTAACGTACTTGACGTGTAGTATTAGAAGGGCATCTAACGTACTTGACGTGTAGTATTAGAAGGGCATCTAACGTACTTGTAGTATTAGAAGGGCATCTAACGTACTTGTAGTATTAGAAGGGCATCTAACGTACTTGACGTGTAGTATTAGAAGGGCATCTAACGTACTTGACGTGTAGTATTAGAAGGGCATCTAACGTACTTGACGTGTAGTATTAGAAGGGCATCTAACGTACTTGACTTGTAGTATTAGAAGGGCATCTAACGTACTTGACGTGCAGTATTAGAAGGGCATCTAACGTACTTGACGTGTAGTATTAGAAGGGCATCTAACGTACTTGACTTGTAGTATTAGAAGGGCATCTAACGTACTTGACGTGCAGTATTAGAAGGGCATCTAACGTACTTGACGTGTAGTATTAGAAGGGCATCTAACGTACTTGTAGTATTAGAAGGGCATCTAACGTACTTGACGTGTAGTATTAGAAGGGCATCTAACGTACTTGTAGTATTAGAAGGGCATCTAACGTACTTGACGTGTAGTATTAGAAGGGCATCTAACGTACTTGACGTGTAGTATTAGAAGGGCATCTAACGTACTTGTAGTATTAGAAGGGCATCTAACGTACTTGTAGTATTAGAAGGGCATCTAACGTACTTGACGTGTAGTATTAGAAGGGCATCTAACGTACTTGACGTGTAGTATTAGAAGGGCATCTAACGTACTTGACGTGTAGTATTAGAAGGGCATCTAACGTACTTGACTTGTAGTATTAGAAGGGCATCTAACGTACTTGACGTGCAGTATTAGAAGGGCATCTAACGTACTTGACGTGCAGTATTAGAAGGGCATCTAACGTACTTGACGTGTAGTATTAGAAGGGCATCTAACGTACTTGACGTGTAGTATTAGAAGGGCATCTAACGTACTTGTAGTATTAGAAGGGCATCTAACGTACTTGACGTGTAGTATTAGAAGGGCATCTAACGTACTTGTAGTATTAGAAGGGCATCTAACGTACTTGACGTGTAGTATTAGAAGGGCATCTAACGTACTTGACGTGTAGTATTAGAAGGGCATCTAACGTACTTGACGTGCAGTATTAGAAGGGCATCTAACGTACTTGACGTGCAGTATTAGAAGGGCATCTAACGTACTTGACGTGTAGTATTAGAAGGGCATCTAACGTACTTGACGTGTAGTATTAGAAGGGCATCTAACGTACGTGTAGTATTAGAAGGGCATCTAACGTACGTGTAGTATTAGAAGGGCATCTAACGTACGTGTAGTATTAGAAGGGCATCTAACGTACTTGTAGTATTAGAAGGGCATCTAACGTACTTGTAGTATTAGAAGGGCATCTAACGTACTTGTAGTATTAGAAGGGCATCTAACGTACGTGTAGTATTAGAAGGGCATCTAACGTACTTGACGTGTAGTATTAGAAGGGCATCTAACGTACTTGACGTGTAGTATTAGAAGGGCATCTAACGTACTTGTAGTATTAGAAGGGCATCTAACGTACTTGTAGTATTAGAAGGGCATCTAACGTACTTGTAGTATTAGAAGGGCATCTAACGTACTTGTAGTATTAGAAGGGCATCTAACGTACTTGTAGTATTAGAAGGGCATCTAACGTACTTGTAGTATTAGAAGGGCATCTAACGTACTTGTAGTATTAGAAGGGCATCTAACGTACTTGTAGTATTAGAAGGGCATCTAACGTACTTGTAGTATTAGAAGGGCATCTAACGTACTTGAAGTATTAAGGGCATCTAACGTACTTGAAGTATTAGAAGGGCATCTAACGTACTTGACTTGTAGTATTAGAAGGGCATCTAACGTACTTGACGTGTAGTATTAGAAGGGCATCTAACGTACTTGACGTGTAGTATTAGAAGGGCATCTAACGTACTTGACGTGTAGTATTAGAAGGGCATCTAACGTACTTGACGTGTAGTATTAGAAGGGCATCTAACGTACTTGACGTGTAGTATTAGAAGGGCATCTAACGTACTTGACGTGTAGTATTAGAAGGGCATCTAACGTATTTGATGTTTAACATGTCTGTTATTGCCTTGAAACTTATAGGTCAATTTCCTATGTGACTACCTTAAGTGGTTTTGCTTTCTTCCTCCTGATGTTGATGTATTTTTTCGTGGATGTCAGAAGGGTTTGGATGGGCGGCCCATTCTTCTATCCAGGTATGGAAATTGCAAACTGTGAATTAAGCCTGTCACAAAACAAAAACCATACATTAACCCCTTATGTGTTAAAATGGGGAATAAGGGAATAATGAGAATCGTAGGGTCCCGATGGTTACCATGTCATGACCCAGGGTACTTTGGCCTGTGAGATCCAGCAATAAGCTAGATCTCACAGGCAGTCAGTAAGACACTGACAGTCTCATACTGCAGTACATGTACAAGTGAACAAAATAAAAACTATACATATCTCACAGTAGGACCAAGTAAAATGAAAACTTAAAATAAATTCTAAAAAATAATTTTTATTCTATTTCGCCACCGAAAATGCAGTGTTGGTAAAAAAAACAAAAATTAACAAAAATACTTAGTTGGTATCGCCGCATCAGGAATGACGCGCTCTATAAAACTGTAATGTTATTTATTCCTTTTGGCGAATGCCGTTAAATAAAAAACTGGCCAAATTTTTCACTTTTTCATCATAGTGACTCTCAAAAAAAGTGAATAAAAAACGATTCAAAAGTCGAATGTAAAAAGAAAAAAAAAAAAAAAGGTATAAATGAAAACTCCAGACCGTCCTGCAAAAAAGAAGCCTTAATATGGCTCATTCAGAAAAAATAGTTACTGAATGACAGAATATGACAATGCAAAAGCAAATTCATTTTTGTAAAATATTGTTTAGTCTGTAAAAAGAGCAAAGTATAAGGCTGGTATAGCTGTAATCGTACCGACCAGACAAATAAATCGGTCTTATAACTTTTACCACAAGGTGAACTGCGCAAAAAGGAAATAAAAACAATAACTGAATTGCTGGTTTTACTTCATTCTGTGTCTGAAAAATCTGAATAAAAAAGGATCAAAAATTTAATTTAAGGGAGTGTATCGCCAGAAGCACAAGCTTGGCACATTGTATTGGGGTGTTACATTATATGGGGGTTCTACACTGTATGGGGACACAATGTATGGACACTAGACTGGAAGATTTGCATTAGCAAAATCTGTGCTCCAAAAGCCAAATAACGCTCCTTCCTTCTCAGCCCTGACATGTGGCCTAACAGTAATTTCTGACATGTGGGGCGGCACCGCGTTTGGGAGAAATTGCGCAATAACTTGTGGGGTCTAGTTTTGTCTATTAACCCTTGTGTACCTGACAAATTTTCGGCAAATACAAAAATTCCATTTTTACCACTAAAATGTCATGTGTCCACTTCTCAATGTTATAAAATTCTGTGAGGCACCTATGGGATCAAAATACTCACAACATACCTAGATAAATTCCTTGAGGGGTCTAGTTTAAAAAATTGTCACTTGTGGGAGATTTCTGCTGTTTTCGCATGTCAGGGGCTCTTCAAATGCGACATGGCATTCACAATCATCTTGGGCAAATGGCTCTTTCCTTTCCTAGCCCTGCCATGTGCCCAAACAGAAGTTTTTGACCACACATAAGGTATAGTCGCATTTGGGACAAATTGCACAATTTTTGATAGCTATAATTTTTCCATGTCTCTGCCGACTTGTCCTGCTTGTCTTTTTTGCGGGACAAGTTAACTTTTTTAGTGGTACCATTTTCGAGCACATGACATTCCTTGATTGCTTTCTATTCCGATTTTTGCGAGACAGAATCAACAAACACCAGCAATTCAGGAATTTTTTGGGGTTTTCTTTTTTTTTTTTTTTTTTTCTTTTTTATGCTGTTCTGTGCGTGGTAAAATTGATAAGCGGCTTTATTCGCCTAAACACTGCAAACCCCCCCCCCCCCCCACACACACACAAGTGACCCCATTTTGAAAATTGGACCCCCTCAAGGGACTCTTCTAGATTGGCGAGCACCTTGAACCCCAGGTACTTCCCTTAACTTCCCTTAAGTTTATGACATAGAGCAATGAACATTAAAAATAATTTTTTTCCACAAAAACCATCTTTTAGCACCACATTTATTTTCTCAACGGTAACGATAGAAATTACAACAAATTTTGGGGTCCATTTTCACTTGATTGCGCCAATGCCCCATGTGTGGGTGAAAACTACTTTTGAGGCCCAATGCAAAGTGCAAAAGGGAAGAAACACCAAATTATTGTGCAAATTTTGCTATTATAGTTTGAGGGTGCAATGACCCACTGGGAGAGCCCCTGAGGTGCCAGAACAGCAGGACTCTTCATAAGTGACCCCATTTTACAAAATACACCTCTTGATAATTAATCTAGGGGTGCAGTGATCATTTTTACAATTGTTGGGTCTCAGAATTTTATACCATTGGGCAGTGAAGAAAAAATAATTACATTTTTACGGCAAAAATTTTATTTTCGCCCTAGATTTTATATTTTCACACTAGAAGTGGGTAAAATTGGCACTAGAATTTGTCCCGCAACTTCTGCTGAATATAGAAATGCCCCATAAGTACATGGCTGTACAGTACTGCTTAGCCATACGGAGAGACTCGGGAGGGACAGAGCGCCATTTGCCTCGTGGAGCACAGATTTTCCTAGAACAGTTTGCGGACTCCATATACAGAGCCCCTAAGTGATCACATTTTGAAAATTATACCCCTGCCAAATGTGAACGCTGAAGGTGGTTTATGCACACTGGGGCTCAGAAGCGAGGGGGGCATTTGGATTTGAGGGAGCTGAATTTCTTTTTGAGGGCAATGAGCCATTTTGTTTTTCCAGAGCCTTTGTGCTACCAGTAACGTGGAAGCCCCTTATATTTCCATTAAGGCTGTGTGCCCACAATGCGATTTTTAAGCATTTTTGCCGCGATTTTCGGCGCGAAAATGCTGCAAAAACGTTTAAAAATCATGTACAGAAAGCACCCCATGCATTCCTATGGCATTCCGCACATGCTGTGCTAATGCTGCGCTTTTTTCCGCGGCGGAATCGCATCACGGAAAAAAATCGCAGCATGCTCATTCTTTTGTGCGGAATCGCAAAGAATTGACGTGATTCCGCACCCATAGGAATGCATGAGAATCGCTTACTTCCTGCATGTGGCTATGCCCACCATGCGCTAAGTTAAGCGTCTCATGTGTGGTTGGTACCCACGGTGTGGAGGAGAGGAGACTGTCCTCCAGGCCCTGGGTACCATACCCCTGTAAAAAAAAGAATAAAAAAATCAGGGTGTATTTACCTTCCGACGTCCCACGCTGCATTCCCGGGCCTCAGCGTTCCCAGTAATGCCTTGCGGCTAGGTCCTGTGATGACGTAGTCTCGCGTTACTCTAGCGGTCTCGTGAGATCGCTATAGCAACGTGAGACCAACGTCATCACAGGTCTCGCAAGGCATTACTGGGAACGCTGAGGCCGGGAAGGCAGTGCGGGACGCCGGAAGGTAAATATACACCGATTTTTTTTATTTATTTTTTTTTATTATTTTTTTTTTTATTTTTTTTTTTTTTTAGCATTTTAACATTCTTTCTTTTTACTATTGATGCCGCATAGGCAGCCTCAATAGTAAAAAGCTGCTCACACTTGTCAAACACTATGTTTGACGAGTGTGACCAACCTGTCAATCACTCTCCAAACGATGCTTCAAATCGCTTGGAAAGTGCTTGAATATCGCACGCGAAAATAGCGAACATAATCGCGGTAAAGTCGCACTGAAAAAAGCGCGCTATTTCTGGGAAGGAGTCCGGTTTTTAGTGTCCAGAATAAAACGCTACATGGGCACATAGCCTAACAGATGTCGGTCCTGAGGGAGGAATTGCTTTTTAGTGCATTGAGTTGAAGCTTTTATTGGGGACATTTTTCATAACATTTGGGATAACATTGATCTGGCGCGCTACGCTGAGCACTTTTGGGGTTTCCATCTAAATGTCCAATTGACGTGACAGATGAAACCCCAGAGGGATCTATTCACTATGAGGCAGCAGAGTTAATCTGGATTCCGTCTGGCCTCTGTTCAGTGTTGTCCTTCCTTTCAGAGTTGCACAAAACTATGGTGGACCTCGGTTTTATGCATGCCTAAAAGGACCGCCGGATCATAGGTCCTTTGGCCTCCACCATGTCTCCATCTGCCTCATTATAAGGAATCTTCCACCGGCGGTTCTGCCGGAATCACATATTTCAGGGATGTACATAGAAACCCCGATGTAAGCGCTCAGTGCAGAGTGCAGGAAAAGTGTGCACCGAGCCGTACTGTGATCCTTGGGAGTCAGAAAGAACAAATCCACAGCAGGTGAAGAATTGTGTGTTTTTTTTACGCTGTTCCTCGTGCAGTATAAGTGATTAGGCAACTTTGTTATTCGGGTCGATACGATTGCAGCGATACCAGATTTATACCAGGTTTTTATGTTTGGTTGCAAAACACAAAAAGATGCTCTTTTTTTTTTTTTTTTTTTTTTGCAAGGAGAAGTTTTTGCATCACTATATTTTGAGAGCTATAATTTGAACAGAAATATGGTAAGTCATGTTCTGGCTTGTTTTTTGTGGGACAAGCTGATTTTTGTTATTGGTACCATTTTCAGGCTCATGACATTTTTTCATCGCTTTCTATTCCAATTTTTGTGGAGGCAGAATAAACAAAAACCAACAATTTGGGAATGTTTTTTTTTTTTTTCTTCTGCGTGTGGTAAAATTGATAAGGCCGCTTTATTCTTCAAGTCAGTACGATTACAGCGATGCTACATTTTATATAGTTTTTTGTTTTGGTGCTTTTACATAAACTTTTTTATAGAAAAAATAATTATTTTTGTATCGCTTTATTTTGAGAGCTATAACTTTATTTTTCTGCTGATGGAGCCATATGGCAGCTTGCTTTTTGTGGGACAAGATGGTATTTTTAGTGATACCATTTTTATTTACATTCGTCTTTTTGATGGTGTTTTCTTCCACTTTTTCAAAGCCTTATGATGATAAAGCATTGTTTGCTACTTTTTTCTTTTTTACAGTGTTCACTGAAGGGGTTAACTAGCTTGACACTTTTATTGTTCTGGATGTGGTAATGCCAATGTGTACCCTTTTTTTTTATTTTTTTTTACATAAAAATGTGTCTTAGTGAATTTATTTTGTAATTTTTAAAAAAAAAAAAAATTTTTTTGCCTAGTCCCTTTATGGGACTTTCACTTTTTTTTTTTTTTTACTTTCATTGAAGGTATAATGCATTGCAATGCACTAGCATTGCAGTGCATTATACCTATACTGACAGCTTCTGACACGATGCTATGAGCATGGTCTCAGAGGCTTTCTGTAGCTTGGTGACCCGGGGATTGTCATGACGACCCCGGGGCACCATGGCAACGATCATGCCCCCGCAATGACATCGCAGGGATGCCGATCTGAAGGCAGAGGAAGCTGCCATCCCTCTGCCTCCCTCCTGAATGCTGCGCTCGATCGCAGTATTTAGGGGGTTAGCAGCCAGGGGCGGCGCTGGAACTGCTCCTGGCTATTGGTGCAGACGCACAGCCATTGGCAGAAAGTACTGATATTTCAGTATCTCCTGAGCGATCATGCTGTGATTGGTCAGTCAGTTTAACTGACCGATCACTGCCATCTGGGTGCAGGAACCGACAGCATGGGTCCCCGTGCCTCTCAGCTGTCACAGATAGCTGTCGGCACCGAACTGTCTGAGTGTTTACATGCAGTGACACTTTAAATGCATAACGGGCATAGCCCGTCCTGTTGCGGGAACTTACACCCAGCCATGACTGGCTCTGTCTGTCATTGGACATTAAGGGGTTAAAAAAGACAAAGATAGTAATTACAAGTAAGTGTAGGTGAGAATACAAAATGAGACCTGGAGGTGAAATCCAGCAGGTGTACAAATACTGCATACATTCTCATGAATAATGCCAAAGACCCCTTGGATCAAAGATGTCAGGTACTAGTTACTGAAGTCTAGCTCTGCTGCAGGAAAAGTGCATATAGTGCTTACCCATGTGGGTCAATATGCCTGATAGCAGTCCAGAACAGTGCCCCAATGCACATTTCGCTCGTTGGGCTTCTTTGGGGGTCAAAATCACAATGCTTTTTTTTTTTTTTTTTTTTTTTTTTTTTGGCCTAATGGTGGTCTGTTTTCCAATGAGAGCTCCTTTGACTGTATTTTGTGGGCTCACAACAACAGCTTTCAGATGCAAATGCCACACTTGGGATTGCTTCCAGACTCAGACCTTTTACCTGGCTAATTGATGATGGATTAATAAGGGAATAGCTAATGCAACCCATTAAAGAGCTTTTGGCACCTTAGAAATTACAGCTCTTAAAAAGAGGCAGCTACTTTATTAAAGCTTTTCTCAAATAGGATGTGAATATCAATTTAAAGCAGAGAGTCTGCACTTTAAGCCCATATAGATTATGACTATCTTGAATATGTTTTGGTAAACAGGTAAAATGCCAAACCTCGTGTCACTGTCCAAATTTTTCTGGACCTCAGTGTATTATGGCAAGTGTATTTATCTGTCATGCATTTATTTATATTAGGCTTTCTACTTCTGTATAAAGGGTACAGCATTACCCCTGCATGAGCTGTTATTGTCCAACATGTAATAAAATCCTTTTGTCCTCCTCAGGAATGAATTCCATCCTTGTTTACGTTGGCCATGAAGTCTTGGAAAATTATTTTCCATTTAAGTGGAAGATGGAGGACAATCAATCACATGCACAGCACCTTACGCAGAATCTTGTGGCTACTTCTATTTGGGTGCTGATCTCGTATGTCCTGTATAGAAAGAGGATATTCTGGAAGATTTGACCTCTATTTCAGTCGTCTTGTACGAAAGGAAATGCCATTCCCAAATAGTCCTAAATTGTAACCTAAAGAAATGAAGTGTGCAGTAAGTCTATCTGGCATCTGTTTACAGATTTGTTTTTAATGTTCTTGTTCCTCACATAAGGCACTGTATGGTGGAGTGCAGGCAGAAAGGGAACATTTTTAACTTAATTTCATTTAAAAAAACAAAACAAAATCATTGTACCCTTAGCAGTTAAATTCTTGTGTAAATGAAAATGCGTGTGAACACTATAATGCAAGTGAATTTCCATGTAAATGTTTTGATTCTAATTCTACCCCTTTTATTATCAGATCACTTGTATGCAGGGGCGGACTGATAATTGGTCCAATCAGTGTAGGGTGCCCGAGGTAAGGGGGGCCCACCCATCTCTATAGCAGAAAGTGGCTTCTATCATGGACACGACTCAAACTACAGAGGGTCCCTATGCTGTTGTTGCATAGGGGCCCGGGGCCCTTTTCTTTGTGTCCGCCATTGCTTATATGTATACCTCCTTCAGCAGTCCAGATGTTTGATCAGTCCTGTGTTAGAGGTCTACTATTCTAATAATGTCAAATGGAAGCTTTTAGTCCTTTTTAAAATCTGTGAATGTTTATTAAGTGCATTCTTTTATCAACTAATGTGTTCAAGTAAAGCGTGAGACTTGTTAATATTTTATGTATAATAATTGAAGACTTTGGCTGGATCTGAGAACCAAATCATACAACTAGTGAAATAATGTCAAATATTATGCACATAAGATGACCTGTAAGTTCTCCAAACATGTTTTGTTTTTAGTAAATAATTGTATTCTCCAAGAAAAATAAAAAAATTCTGTATTTTTAGCACTGTCCAAACTTTTTTGAGGAGGAATAACTAAAATTTCGCTATATAAGCAAAGCATAATGGATAGTACCGCCACAGGCTTTACTGCCCCTTTGACTAGGTTTATTCATGACATTGCAGTTCAGCTCCATTCACTATAATTTGGCTGTGTTAAATTGCAAGTAGCCAAATTTTTCTGATCTTGGACAACACTTTTAACACCGAATTGGAAGTGCTGCTTTTGCTTTTTAGGTTTTTTTTTTTTTTTTTTTAAGTGGGTGTCAAATCTGTTTAACCCCTTCCTGACATTGAATGTGCTTTGGGTGCATCTCGTGTGCTTGCACTTCTTGCAAAATAGGACTTTGCATGCTCACTACAGGAGCATGGCCTAACTGATAGCCCAGCTACTGCTGTAACAGCCAGTACAACTAGTACTGGTGGCTCAGTGGTTAGCACTGGGATCGTGGATTCAAATCCCATTAAGGACACATCTACAATGGGTACGGGAAGTATTCAGACCCCTTTAACTTTTTCACTCTTTGCTTCATTGCAGCAATTTGGTAAATTAATAAGAACAAAAAAATTCATTTTTAATGTTCACTCTAAACCCCATCTTGACTGAAAACAAATGTAGAAATTTTTGCTAACTTATTAAAGAAAAGCTGAAATATCACATGGTCAAGTATTCAGACCTTTTGCTCACATTCATATTTAAGTCACATGCTGTCCATTTCCTTGTGATCCTCCATGAGATGGTTCTACTCCTTCATTGGAGTCCAGGTTTGTTTAATTAAACTGATAGGACTTGATTTGTAAAGGCACACACCTGTCTATATAAGACCTCACAGCTCACAGTGCATGTCAGATCAAATGAGAATCATAAGGTCAAAGGAACGTGACCATGGAGCTCACAGACAGAATTGTGGCAAGGTACAAATCTGGCCAAGGTTACAAAAGAATTTCTGCAGTACTCAAGGTTCCTAAGAGCACAGTGTCCTCCATAATCCTTAAATGGAAGAAGTTTGGGACCACCAGAAGTCTTCCTAGACCTGACCGTCCAGCGAAACTGAGCAATCGTGGGAGAAGAGCCTTGGTGAAAGAGGTGAAGAAGAACCCCAAGATCACTGTGGCTGAGCTCCACAGATGCAGTAGGGAGATGTGAGAAAGTTCCACAAAGTCAACTATCACTGCAGCCTTCCACCAGTCGGGCCTTTATGGCAGAGTAGCCCGACAGAAGCCTCTCCTCAGTGCTTGCAAGCAAAAAAGGAAGCACACTGTAGCGCCATAACATGCAAATATGAAAAATGAATTGCATTACTGCATTAGAAATATGAAAAATATGAAGAATTGATATTTGTATTCATTTACTTTCTGACTGAGCACTCCACCTGTTAGCCGCAGGCGTTTTTAATCAAGGCAGGGCCACTCCCCTCCACAGAGATATAGACTTCAGTCAAAACGGAGGATTTTTCATAGGTTCCCATTCAGATGGAGACTTCAGTCTTAGTGAGGATTGGCATAGGCAGGGACCTGGAAAACGAGAAATGCCTTAACGTTGGCTTCCAGGTACACATAACTTGGCCATTTTATGCGCTAAACTTTCTCAATTTCTAATGCAGTAATGCAATTCATTTTTCATATTTGCATGTTATGGAGCTACAGTGTGCTTCCTTTTTTGCTTGCATGTATATGAGTTGGTGATTCTAGGTTAAGCACCTGTTCACACAGTGTTTATGCTTGGATGTGACGGTCAGTTTTTGATATTTGTTCTCCTCAGTGCATAACATATGAAAGCCCGTAAAGAGTTTGCTAAAAAAAACACATGAAGCACTCCCAGACAATGAGAAATAAGATTCTCTGGTTTGATGAGACGAAGATAGAATTATCACCAAAAAGTTCTAAGCGGTATGTGTGGAGAAAGCCAGGTACTGCTCATCACCTGCTCAATACAATCCCAACAGTGAAACATGATGGTGGCAGCAGGAGGAGGCTTCCTCTGTCACATCTATGGTACAGTTATGAGAAGCTAATGGATTTCAGTTTGATGCATAATATTTTGGATGATTTTCAGGCTCCATTCACATTTATAGAAGCAAAGAGGGGTTAACAAAAACCTATAGAGTATATAGCCTTAAATAAAATTTTATTTAAAATGATTAAAACCAAGAAATCAGATAACAGAGGCTACTGAGCAAAAATGTAAGGAGATGCTATTGAATACACAAGTTCATTGAACAATCTGTACTGCATAAATAGTCCAGAAATCAATCCTGAAGTAAATACTGAGGGTTAACCTTCCTAATAGGTTTAAACAGGAGATACTTTAGTATAGAGCGTACCGTATTTTTCGCTTTATAAGACGCACTTTTGTTCCCCCAAATTTTGGGGGAAAGTGGGGGGTGCGTCTTATAAAGCGAATCTGTGTGCTGCTGTGCTATAGAGTGGGGGGGTGGCTCTGGCGTGGAGTCAGGGGGCTGGGGTGGGCTGGATGGGGGCTGCAGAGACAGCGGGAGGTCCTGTGCTCTCGCTCATGTAATATTCACTGCACCCGCTGTCCATCAGCTCGGTGCTGAAACAGCGCCGACTTGTTAGACAGGGGAGCGGTGCATATTACATGTGCCTGCATTCTCCCCCCATCACTGTAGACACTTACTGATGATCACTCCTGTTTCCAGCTCCCCCGTGGCTTTCCTGTATTGTCTGCCGTCATCCTCCTCCTGCAGGGCGAGCGGCATCAGCAGCTCATTCAGGCAGCTCATCGCTTCAGGACTTTACATGATGTGACCAATAGGACCTGCGGTCACATGACTCCCAGTGTGCACTGCGAGTCACATGACCGCAGCTGAGCAGCTCCTATTGGTCACATCATGGAAGGTCCCGTAGCTACAAAGAGCTGCCTGAATGAGCTGCTGCTGCGTGCGCCCTGCAGGAAGAGGATGACAGCAGACTCAGCACAGACACAGGTAAGCCAGGGGGGAGCTGAGAGCAGGAGCTATCATCAGTAGGTGAGTTAACTGTTTATTATTTTAGCATGTGCTTGCCAGCAGGGGGGAAATATGGGGATGGGGGCCATGTGTGACAGCAGTGGGAAATATAGGGATGGGGGGGGACAATGTGTGCCAGCAGGGGGGAAATATATGAACGAGGGGCCATGTGTGCCAGCAGGGAGGGGGGATATAGGGATGGGGGGCAATGTGTGCCAGCAGGGGGGGAATATATGGAGGGGGACAATGTGTGCCAGCAGGGGGAATATAGGGATGGGGGGGGACAATGTGTGCCAGCAGGGGGGAAATATATGAACGAGGGGCCATGTGTGCCAGCAGGGAGGGGGGATATAGGGATGGGGGGCAATGTGTGCCAGCAGGGGGGGAATATATGGAGGGGGACAATGTGTGCCAGCAGGGGGGATTAAAGGACCGGGGGGACAATGTGTGCCAACGGGGGAATATAGGGACGGGGGGGGGAGACAATGTGTGCCAGCAGGGGGGAACATAGTGACGGGGGGCCGTGTGAATGCTAGCAGGGGGGAATATAGGGACAGGGGACAATGTGCCAGAAGGGGGAATATAGGGACGGGGGGCGGTGTGCGTACCAGCAGGGAGGCATATAGAGAGAGGGGGGGGCCATGTGGGTGCCAGCAAGCGGCATATAGTGACCAGGGGGGCCATATCCAGGATAGGATGGGGGTGCTATGTGCCAGCACAAGGGGGCAATGTGCCAGGATGGGGGTTATATAAATAACAGGATGAGGGTCATATACGGTATATGATTTGAAAGACGGACACTGGCATTATAAGACACACCTCCATTTAACATAAAAAAAAAACTTTTTTCTCTTCACCAAATTTTGGGTTGCGTCTTATAATCAAGTGCACCTTATAAAGCGAAAAATATGGTACTTTATGTGTAGAGCTGCTTGCTATGGTGTCCTTTGCCCCAATGCATGTTTTGTTTTAAATTTCATCAGGAGTTGTTTTGGGCAGGCAGGGGATAGATACCATTTTACAGTCAGTGAATCATAGTTTTCGGCTAAGGCCTCTTTCACACTTCAGTTTTTTGTGTCAGTTAAAATCCGCCACAAAGGCGGAAAAGCGGATCCGTTCCTAACTGATGTGAACGGATGCCACAGGATCCGTTTTTGACGGATCTGCAGAATGAAGACTTTTAAAGGAACTGCTGGCTGGGAAAAGAGAGAGAGAATTTTCTTCGTCCGCCAGAAAGGATTTCAGGGTTAATTTTGTGGCTGACTTCTTTTCTCCGGGCATGCGCACTGTAAAATGCGGATCCTACAACAAAAAAAGTTGCAGGGTCCGTCCAGGCATGCCGGCGGACGAAAAAAATTTGACGGATCCGCAAAAAAACGGATACAACGGATGGCCATCTGTCAAGATCCGCCAGTAATGCAACTCAATAGGGAAAAAAACGGATCCGCCAAAAAATGGCGGATCCGTTTTTTTCAAAAACTGGCGGATTTTGACTGATGGTCAAAAATGGAAGTGTGAAAGAGGCCTAAGGGGGGCATGTAAAACAGACATGATCTAGTCTGTGATGCATAATGCTGACCGGCCAATGATAATGCTTCATTAAAGGGGTGTAGAAGTCATATGACCAATCACGTGAAAAACATGTGATCAGATTGACCCCTTAACGACCGCCGATACGCCTTTTAACGGCGGTAGTTAAGGGTACTTAAACCACAGCACCGTTAATTAACGGAAAAAGTGTATAGCGCCCCCTGAGTCTGATTTTCTCCAGTGTCTCGGTTGTGGGGGGTAGCAGAGACGCCAGAGAACATGAATTAGGTTGTTTTTTACCGACCCCACTTTTGCGATCGCCGTTATTAACCGTATAACGGCGACTGCAAAAAAAAAGCTGCGATTTTGCATTTACTTTCTCGCTCTCCTCTGATATGATCGCACATCAGAGGAGAGAAATAGGGTCCCAGATTCCTCCCACCCCGGAACCTCCTGGTGGTCCTCGGGCCCTTCTGCATCCGCCGGTGGTCGCCGCCATCATCTCCCTTGAAGAAAATGGCGGCGGGCGCATATGCAGTGTGCCTGCCGAATTGGCCGGCAGACTCCATTCATTCATTGAACGTACATCTTGATGACTGTGATAAACCGTATCACAGTGATCAAAATAAAAAAGGTAAATAACCCCCCCACCTTATCACCCCCATAGTTAGGGATATAAGGGGAACTGCTACCTTGGATCTAATCCTTATAAACAAGGAGGAAATGGTTGAGGAGGTAAAAGTGGCTGGGACCCGAGGAGGTAGCGACCATGGTATTTTAGAATTTTGGATAACTAGAGGCGGAAGACCTGTGAAGACTCAGACGTCAAGGTTAGCTTTCAGCAAGGCAGATTTTAAGGGATTCAGAAAGTGAATTGGAGGGATCCAATGGCTGGATATCCTTAAAGACAAAAATGTCCAGGAAGGATGGGAAATCTTGAAAAATTAAATTCTCAAAGCACAGTTGTTAGCAATTCCGAAAAGAGGGAAGAATAGGAAGCATTTAAGGAAACCAGGATGGATGAACACAGAACTTTAGCACATGCTAAAAAGGAAGAAAAAAATGTTTATAAAATGGAAAGCGGGAGGCATATCTAAAGAAGAATATAATGCTGTCTGCAGAACTTGCAGGGCACAAATCATATTAACTAAAGCCGAAAATGAATTGAGGCTTGCAAGAGATGTCAAAAGCAATAATAAAGGATTTTGGGGATATGTCAAAAGTAAAAGAAAAGTCAAAGATGCTATAGGATTTTTACAGGATGAAAATGATGAAATGGTAAGACAGGATGTTGAGAAGGCTGAACTTTTAAATTCCTATTTTGCATCTGTTTTCTCTCAGAAAGGAAATGTAACATCAACTGTTCTTCACTGTCCTATTAAGGGAATAGAAGAATCCAGGATATCTATAAACAGAAAGATAGTGAGGAAACACTTAGCTAACCTAAATGAATTCAAGTCTCCAGGTCCAGCTGAATTACATCCCAGAGTACTGAAGGAGATAGCAGAAGAAATTTTTGAACCCCTCTCCATAATCTTTGAAAATTCTTGGAGAACAGGAGAAGTGCCAGAAGACTGGAGAAGAGCAAATGTTGTTCCTATCTTCAAAAAGGGGAAGAAGGTGGACCCAGGCAACTATAGGCTGGTGAGTCTGACTTCTATACCAGGAAAGATCTTTGAACAAATTATTAAACAACATGTATGTCAGTACCTGGATAAGAATGAAGTGATTAAACAGAGTCAGCATGGGTTTGTAACTAATAAGTCATGTCAGACTAACTTAATTTCCTTCTATGACGGAATCACTGATTGGGTGGATCAAGGAAATGCTGTAGATATAGTATATCTTGACTTCAGCAAAGCATTTGACAAAGTCTCTCATACAATCCTTATTGAAAAAATGACTAAGTATGGAATGGACAAGGCAACTGTTAGGTGGATTCATAACTGGCTTAGTGATCGGACCCAAAGAGTGGTCGTAAATGGCTGCACATCCAGTTGGAAGAATGTCTCAAGTGGGGTACCACAGGGCTCTGTCCTGGGCCCTGTATTGTTCAACATCTTTATCAACGATTTAGATGAAGGAATTGAGGGTAAACTGATTAAATTTGCTGATGACACAAAGCTAGGAGGGATAGCTAATACTAGAGAAGAGAGAGGATTCAAAAAGATGTAAATAAACTGGAGAAGTGGGCAGCAACTAACAGAATGGTTTTTAACAGGGAGAAATGCAAAGTACTACATCTGGGCAATAAAAATGAAAAAAGCATATACAGAATGGGAGGAATAGGGCTAAGCGACAGCACATGTGAAAAAGACTTGGGTATACTAATAGATCACAGACTGAATATGAGTCAACAGTGTGATGCAGCAGCAAAAAAGGCAAATGCAATTCTAGGATGTATTAACAGAAGCATACAGTCTAGATCACGTGAAGCCATTATTTCCCTCTACTCCTCTTTGGTCAGATCTCATCTGGAATATTGTGTCCAGTTTTGGGCGCCACATTTTAAAAAAGACATCAACAAACTGGAGCAAGTTCAGAAAAGAGCGACCAGAATGGTGACCGGTCTGCAAACCCTGTCTTATGAGGAAAGGTTGCAGGATTTGGGAATGTTTAGTTTGCAAAAGAGAAGACTGAGAGGAGACTTAATAGCTGTCTACAAATATCTAAAGGGCTGTCACATTGTAGAAGGATCAACTTTATTCTCATTTGCACAAGGAAAGACTAGAAGCAATGGGATGAAACTGAATAGGAGGAGATTAGATATTAGAAAAAACTTTTTGACAGTTAGTGATCAATGAGTGGAACAGGCTGCCACGAGAAACGGTGAGTTCTCCTTCAATGGAAGTCTTCAAACAGAGGCTGGACAGACATCTGACTGGGATGATTTAGCGAATCCTGCTTTGAGCAGGGGGTTGGACCAGATGGCCCAGGAGGTCCCTTCCAACTCTACGATTCTATGATTCTATATAAAGAAAAAATCTTTCTTCATTTTTCTATTGGGGTTAGAATTGGGGTATGTGCACACGTTGCAGATTTGGCTGCGGATTTCTCCTCGTGGATTTGGCTGAATCCGCAGGTAAAATTACCTGCGGATTTAGTGCAGATTTTGTGCGTATTTCACCTGCGTTTTTACATCTGTGGATTCCTATAATGTAAGAGATGTAAGAACGCTGCGGATTCCTCGCAAAGAATTGACATGCTGCGGAAAATAAACCGCAGTAAATCTGCACGGAATTTTCCGCAGCATGTGCACAGCGGATTTGGTTTTCCGTTGGTTTACATGGTACTGTACACCGCATGGGAAAACTGCTGCGGATCCGCAGGGCCAAATCCGCTGCAGATCTGCAGCCAAATCCGCAATGTGGAGAGAGAAGAGGGGTGGAGGGCACCATTACATATCCATAAGATATGGTGTATCGACCTGGAGTATGACTCCAGCCCCTGACGAAGCCACTTATGTGGCGACACGCGTTGGGCTAATGCCCCCTTACCCTCCAGCTTTGCTAACATCCTGGTTATGCTCAATCTATCATGTTTGGTTCTTTGGAAATTTTTCCACCTACTTGTATAGGTTTAACCATCTCCATCTCCTGTATATGTTACTTTAAATCTCTGTAATAGGCTCTTTAGGCACAGACTCTGTTTTGGATCTATGGTAGCCACCTAGTGGCCATTTGTCATATTAATGTATTAGAATGTGAACCCTTATCCTGCTACTGCAATTTATTTTTTTAAGTGGGTTATTGGAATCATTTTTCCCTCTGTTTTGTTTTTTTTTTTTCCTTATCTATTGTGATACTGCTGCCATTAGCCTCTTAGTATTGGTTCACATAGTTATAATCATCCTCTCCAATGTGTCCTAATCCATCACAAAATACTTCATGTATTGATTTGTATGTAGGATTCTAGTAGCCACCTAGTGGCTGGTTACCACATCAGGGTGTCAGAATTAGCACTGCTGCCTTGTTAGCCATTTTTCAGTTTTCTATGTAAAGTCTCCTATTGGAGGAATTTCTCCTCCCTAGGCCTTTGGGGGATCTACTCATATTGTGATATGTTACGTTATTTAAATGGTTTAGTTTTTGCCTATGCATGTATAAGTATCCTTTTCATTGTGTTCCCTCACCATTCGGTGTCTAACCTACTATGTATAGGTTCTATATGGGATTGACCGGATTATGTTCAGGGGGTGTATAACATTTCATGGGGCATTTTTTTGTCCTGTTTTAACTGTTTTTAATTATTTGTGCGTGGGTGTGGTTTTTTTTTTTTTAAGACTACTTGAATAAATAATTTTTTGATACCAATTGTATTGTTTGGTGTTCCCTGGTGTATAGTATGTCTCCCTTTCTTGCTTATATTCAAATCTGCAAAGTGTGCCCATACCTTTAGGGTTGGAATAAATGGCAAAAATGGGACCAAGTCTTCCCACCCCCCATCACAAACTTTATCGCACTAAGTTTCTGACGTATTTGCTTACTAGATTAAAGTCTCTCCAAAAACACGTTAGTGCCATATTGCATCATCTATCTTATTACACCGCTATTCAATCTAAACCCTATAATGTTCTATAGAATCGATGCTGTGTATTATTTTGTAATATTACTATTCTCTTCACTGTGGTTCATTACGTAATGCTTTTGTTTTTACCCTTGTATTACAATTTAGACTATAATGTTGACTATGCTTAATATTCAAGGGTTGCATCCCTTGTCAACTGATACATATTCCCTAATATCTCTTGCTCCCTTCCCCTTCCCCTCCCCCCTCCTCCTTCCCTCCCACACACCTCCCCTGTTTAAAGTGTAAAACAATAAAATCTTTGGAAAAGTAAAGAATTTGGGGTTGGAATTAGGGCTATGGGTTGGGATTAGGGTTGGAGCTAGAATTGAGGGGTTTCCACTATTTGGACACATCAGGGGGTCTCCAAACAGGACATGGCAATTTTGTGTTCAAAAGGTCAAATGGTGCCCCCCCTTTCCGAGCCCAGACGTGTGCCCAAACAGTGGTTTATCCCAACATATGGGGCATCGGCATACTCAGGGCAAATTGCACACCAACTTTGGGGTACTAATTTCTCTTGTTACCCTTGTGAAAATAAAAAAAAGGGGGCTAAAAATCATTTTTGAGGAAAAAATTATTTTTATTTTCACGAATCTGCGTTATAAACTTCTGTGAAGCTCACCACACATCTAGATAAGTTCCTTAAGGGGTCTAGTTTCCATAATGTTGTCACTTGGGGGGGTTTTCACTGTTTAAGCACATCAGGGGCTCTCCAAACGCAAAATGGCATCCAATCTCAATTCCAGCCAATTCTGCATTGAAAGTCAAACGGTGGTCCTTCCCTTCGGAGGTCTGTCGTGCGCCCAAACAGTGGTGTATGGGTGTACTCAGGACAAATTGCACAACTTTGGGGGTCTAATTTCTCCTGTTACCCTTGTAAAAATAAAAATTTGGGGGCCAAAAGATCATTTTGTGGAAAAAAAAATGATTTATTTTCACAGCTCTGTTATAAACTTCTGTGAAGCACTTGGAGATTCAAAGTGCTCACCACACATCTAGATAAGTTCCTTAAGGGGTCTAGTTTGTGGGGGGTTTCCACTGTTTAGGCACATCAGGGGATCTCCAAACGCAACATGGCGTCCGATCTCCATTCCAGCCAATTCTGCATTGAAAAAGTCAAACTGCGCTCCTTCTGTTCCAAACCCTGCCATGCACCCAAACAGTGGTTTACCCCCACATATGGGGTATCGGCATATTCAGGAGAAATTGCACAACAAATTTTGTGGTTCATTTTCTCTTTTTACACTTGTGAAAATAAAAAAATTGGTTCTGAAGTAAAATGTCTGTAAAAAATAAAGTTAAATGTTAATTTTTTCCTTGCACATTACTTCAGTTCCTGGGTAGCACGTAAAGGGTTAATAAACTTCTTGAATGTGGTTTTGAGCACCTTGAGGGGTGCAGTTTTTAGAATGGTGTCACTTTTGGGTATGTTCTGTGATTTTGACCTCTCAAAGTGACTTCAAATGTGATGTGGTCCCCCCCAAAAAAAGCTTGTAAATTTTGTTGTAAAAATAAGTACCGTAATCGCTGGTCAACTTTTAACCCTTATAACTCCCTAACAAAAAAAAAAAAATTTGGTTCCAAAATTGTGCTGATGTAAAGCAGATATGTGGGAAATGTTAAGTATTTTTTGTGACATCTCTCTGATTTAAGGGCATAAAAATTAAGTGTGAAAATTGCAAAATTCTCACTGTATTTCCGTTTTTTCATAAATAAGTCATATCAAAGAAATTTTACCACTACCATGAATTAAAATATGTCACGAAAAAACAATCTCTGAATCAGCGGGATCCATTAAAGCATTCCAGAGTTATAACCTCATAAAGTGACAGTGGTCAGAATTGTAAAAATTGGCCCAGTCATTAAACTGCAACTTGGCTCCGTCACTAAGAGGGTAAAGGCGCATGTGCTGTTTGCTATCGCCATCGAGGACGCTCCGATTCGTGGCAGTATGAAACGCAAATGTGCATATTGGCTTCATGTCGGAGCATCTATGTCTAGGGGAAAACCGTGCATGCGCACAAGAGCAAGGATGGACTCATCGCAAGTTATAAAGGAGGATATACAGTATATTAAATCCTGTGTACAAAAACCGTCTTCATGTGTCTTATGTGTATGAGCCATAGTATCACAAGCATTGTTGTCACAGTGTGCATTAAGACATTGTGAAGTTTATGTATTTGAAATCATGTGTTCATCATTATATAGGAAGAAAGTGCTAAGTCAAAAATGAATACAGAGAGAATAATAAAGCTGTGAAGTGTTCCCATGTGTTATGTATTAATGCATAATGAGTGGAATAAAGATCTCATCCACTTTGAATCAAGTGCCATACACAAATGCATCCAAGATTAGATAATGTGGTGAACTCATAATGTAAAAATACATAAGTTCAAATACAATACAATATTGTGTATTGGCGTATGCAAAGGTTATATAAAGGCAAGTACAGTGCTGTGCAAATTAATTGGGACAAAGCATGTTTTTAAGTTAAATTGTAAGTTGGTTACCAGTCAGTGATTCAAACCAGTTTTAACTGCTTTGAACAGGTGTGAGTGCCTGTTCAAAGCAGATAAACGGGTTCGAATCACTGACTGGTAACCAACTTAGCATTTTTTTTTTTTTTTTAAAAGAAATTGTTTGTCCCAATTAATTTGCACAGCACTGTATATATTACATTGCTAAATATGAATTCAGAAATGAGTTGTGGTTGACTAAATGCCAATATGGGTAATACAATAATTTTTTTTTTTTATTTGTGAATGTACACTTAAAGACATGCACCCCAAGGTGTACAGAGTAAAGTAAACTACCGTATATACTCGAGTATAAGCCGACCCCTCTAATTTTGCCACAAAAAACTGGGAAAACTTATTGACTCGAGTATAAGCCTAGGGTGGGAAATGCTCCATAGATGATTCCCCCATATGCTGCCCCCATAAGAAGCTCCATAGATTGTTCCCCCATGTGCTGCTGCATGTAAAAATAAAAAAAAATGACATACTCACCTGTCCTGTGTCCATGGCTGCTCACCGCTATCTGCCACGTCATCGGTCAGTGACGTTCAGACTGCAGGGGGCGCGGCGCGCACTAATCACATCACCGCGCCCTCTGCTGTCTGAAGTCACTGACCTTTGACAGACAGAAGCAAGCAGCCATGGACGCAGGACAGGTGAGTATCGCTATACTTACCTGTCCTGACGCTGTCGCTTGAGCCCCCAGCTTCTCCGCGCTCTCTTCCTGCGTTCAGCGGTCATGTGATACCGCTCATTAAAACTCATGAATATGCGCATATTCATGAGTTTTAATGAGCGGCACCACGTGACCGCTGAAGGCAGGAAGAGAGCGCGGAGAAGCTGGGGGCTCAAGAGACAGCGTCAGGACAGGTAAGTATGACCTGACACCCCCGCCCCCCCTCCGTCCCTCCCCGTGTATATGACTCGAATATAAGCCGAGCGGGGGACTTTCAGCCCCAAAAAAGGGCTGAAAATCTCGGCTTATATTTGAGTATATACAGTATTTTATATTTTTTGTAAAACCTTAAACTACAGGGTGGGCCATGTATATGGATACACCTAAATCAAATGGGATTGGTTGGTGATATCAACTTCCTGTTTGTGGCACATTAGTGTATGGGAGGGGGAAAACTTTTCAAGATAGGTGGTGACCATGGCAGCCATTTTGAAGTTGGCCATTTTGGATCCAACTTTATTTTCAATGGGAAGAAGGTTATGTGACACATCAAACTTATTGAGAATTTCACAAGAAAAACAATGGTGTGCTTGGTTTTAATGTAACGTTTTATTCTTTCATGAGTTATTTACAAGTTTCTCTTTGTTTACAGCCAATGACGTGTTATGAATAGGTCACCAAGGAGGATGGTAAGAATAGGCTAGGCCACCAGGAAACCAGCAAGGTTTGTAACTTAGCGGATTGCAGACCTCTAATCCTAACAACACAACTAGCAGTAGCCGTGGAGCGTACCTACGATGCCCTAGCCTCGGCACAGGAATAGATAGCCCCCAAACATATATTGTGGGTGAGACAAGATGAGACAAACACAAGCAGAAAATAGACTGAGCAAATAATGAGGCCCAAACTGTCTAGATAGGATAGAACAGGAAAGACACTGCAATCACGCAAAAACCATAAAAAATCCAACACGTCTGGTGAACAAAAAACACAGGTCTCATGACCTCTCCCCCACTATATCAGCATTCTGGTGTGAACTAGCAGCAAAGCAAAAGCGACTAATATAACGGGACTGAACAAACTGACACAAGCTGTAACATATGGAGTAGGGTCCCAGCAGGGAGCACGCTGAACCCTGACAGCAAAGCAGAAAAGGCCAAACCAAATCAGATGCAAAGGATTAGCAAATGAACAACTTAACTGAAAAATGCTGTATCAGGCAGGAGACAGCAATCATCAAAATACACCAAGGAAGAAACCAAATCACCAGCAGCAATTGAGGGAAGCTTGTTCACTTAAACATTCCCAGTCAGTAACCCCTGACTTCCAATCATCATCTTCAGCTGGCAGGCATCTATCAACCTGGCCAGCTCCACTACCCGCAGTAACCACCAGAGGGAGCCCTGACTCAAGTCAGATCAAGAGAGTTCATAACAGACATGTCACAGAGGTTAACACACACGTGAGGAGCCGAAATTGTGTTGATGTCTGATGAACGCAGTACCCGGGTCATTGCAGCAGATTTCAATGCAAGACACCCTACGCAAGAAAATTGTCACCATTCCCATTTTATTTAGGTGTATCCATATAAATGGCCCACACAAAAAAGTTTGCCTCATCACTGAACATAATGTTCTTTGTAAACGGAGGGTCCTGTTCAAGTTTTGGTTGGCCCATTCTGCAAATTCAGCACACCGATCTGGATCATCCTCGTTGAGATACTGCAGCAGCTGTATTTTGTAAGGGTGCCATTTGTGAGTAGCTAGTATCTGCCGAAGGGAGCTCGACTGATGCTAAATCACGTCTTTACCGCAGACCACAATATTCATCCAGACAACCCCTGCGACCGGGATGGGCATCTGGTTGGCTGCCATGGGCTTAATCACTGGGTCCCTGTTAAGGCTGCACGACCTCAGTAAAATGGTGCCAAAGTATACGTCGGGCATCGTGGTTACCTGAAAGCCTGTGTTGACTAAATAACGTACAGCTCGTCCGTTCATTTCTGTCCAAACCAGGGGCACACAGACACCAGGTTCGTGGGACTTCTACGTCTTCTTGACAAAACAGGCTCTGGGTGGCGTCCCCTAGGCTCGGTGCCACTTAGTTTAACAGTCGGCGTTGCAGGGGTCTTCCTCTTCGCGTGCACCACCAAGACACATGGCCTAATTCTCCACAATTAAAACACAGGGGGCCCTTCTCTGCGACCCATTCTCTTCTGAGAGCAGGACCTGGTCGGGTTTCAGGCAGGCTGAGTGCTACGGCCGGGGTTTTCTTTGTTTTGGCTAGTTCCTCGCGTATCTGCTGCATCTCTTTACGCAAGTCTTCCGTCCATTGAGGCACAGTAACTGCGTTGACGGACACCTCCCCACTCCGGACCTTCCCCACCGGAACTGTCACCCCCTGCTCGCGAGTACGTGCCTCACTTCCTATTTCAGAGAAGGTCAAACTGGGTTTGACCCTCAGGTGTTCCTGCAGTACCTGTTTCGGCATTACATCATGTAGAACCGTTACCAGCTGGTCCCGCAATACTACATCTATGGAGCCTACACCTAATCCATTCTTGCGAGCAATGGCAGTATGAAACTCCTGCAGTGCTTTCATAAATTGGGTCACCGTCTCCCCCTCTCTTTGAACCCAGGCAAACAGATGCATATGCAAGTCTCCTACGTCACTGGGGTCCCCATGCATCTTCTCCAGTATCAGTAAAACCTTATCTAGGGTGTCTCTTGTCTGGGGATGTCGGAGCATGACTGAGTCCCTGGTCTCCCCATCTAAAGCCATCATAGCCACCTCTGCTTCTAGGGCCGGAGTCATAGGATGCATCCTCATCATTCCCCTTATACGCTCAGTCAAACTCCAGAGCATATTATTACTTCCAGTGAATTTAGGGAGGTTGTTCTACATGGCCTCCAGGGAGATGCTGGATTTGGGGCCTCCTCCAACTCCTTGATCTGCTGCCTCCACGCCATTGTGCGACATCCTGCTGACTACGCCAAGTGTAGGAAACGGATGTCGCCACAGACCGGAGACAGATCAAGAGTTAACAGGATTTTATTAACTCCAAATACACTCCACGCAGGGAGTAACAGGGCAAGGACGGGAAAGGGAGTTAGGAACGGGAAAGGACAGGGACGAACTAAAGTTCAGATAGGAAAAGGAAAACTTATCAAAACTAGTCTTCTGATGTGCAGCGCCTCAGGGTTCCAACGGTGACAGCGGCACGTGAGGTTCCGATCAAATCTGTGGCAGCCGAGGGTCCAACGTGGGCACCGGCAACATCGGCACGTGCCGTCTCGACGAAGTCTCTGGAAAGTGGGTAGATTTCCCGTTCCTAACAGTGTCTGGCAAGGTACTGAGTCCAACGTGAGGTACCGCCGGAATGAGCTCTTGCTCTGCGGTGTGTGCAAGTCCTTGTACAATAGATCCTGGCCTAGTCAGGAGTTCCTTGCGGTGTTCTACCAACGGCACGGTCTGGGACGTGGGCCCCGAGTCACCTCCAGGCGAGGAGAGAGATAGGAACCTGTCAATTGGTCGCTTATCAGTGATCAGTCCCTCTGCAGGGGGACTGTAGGGACGGCCTGCGCAGATGAGAAGCTCTACCTTCAGCGCCTGTCCTGCCACTCAGCTTTCCCGTGCACACTCTGCTCTTTTTCCTGCGTGCAGCGCTATATAATCCCGCCTCGCCTTCCCCAGTCACATGACCCGATATGTCCAGCACTCTAGATCTTCCCCCTTGCAACATGGGTGACAGCCCCGGCAGTTCTGAAACCGGCGTGCAACAGGTACCCCTGCTCTGGTACTCGCTCTTTACAGTGGGTTATAAATAATCTACTGATAGAGAATGTAAAACTGTTGGAGAAAGGTTGAACTTGATGGACCTAAGTCATAATTATGAAACTATGCAACTAGAGTTATTAGCTTGTAACGTATCATTTATCTAAACATTGCTAAAGACTAGGTACACCTGTACAATTGAAACATGTGTGATCAATGAGTGGAACAGGCTGCCACGAGAAGTGGTGAGTTCTCCTTCAATGGAAGTCTTCAAACAGAGGCTGGACAGACATCTAACTGGGATGATTTAGCGAATCCTGCTTTGAGCAGGGGGTTGGACCAGATGGCCCAGGAGGTCCCTTCCAACTCTACCATTCTATGATTCTATGATTCTATGACGGGTGTTCAAGGTGCTGATGTGTCCAGTCCAATCAAACATCTATGGAAAGTGCAACAAAAATAGTTTTGGCCAATGATTATGGTCCTTCAACAATATTTCTGTAGGATTAAGGTCCCGTCTTTTATTGGCCATTCCAAAACTTTAATTTGAACCCCCCCCCCCTAAGAAACCTATGCTAAGCAAGCATTAAGGTTGGGGGCATGCACATGGACACTTCAGAGTATGGGTAAGCATTGCTATTTTCCATGACGTCCCTCCTGACAGCACCATCAGGAGGTTGTCCTTCTTATCCATGATAGGGAAGGGAACACACAAGTGTTCAAAAAAGGCCTCTCCCTCCACCACCCTCTGTGTTTTTCCTATCAGGGACGGACGCAGAAGAGGATTACCTTAAAACTTTCAGGGAGCAAGAGCTCCGGTGGCTGGACGCAGAAGGATCGAGTTAGGTTCCTCGTTATCTCTCCCCCTTCTGCCGGTGGCCGACACCCAACCGAACAAGGGTTCCCTCAGCCTGGTCCACAGCAATGGACCCTGGAATGAGCTACTTTCGCTCCAGAGGGGGTCTAGGCTCATGCAGCGTGTTCTAGTGTGTTTTTCAATACACACAGATGTGACTTCCGGTTTCAGCAGGGGATGCGTGGCCTCTAGCGGCCGGCGTGTATTCCACCATGGAACGCACTTCCGGTCTATTTGAAAAAAGAAAAGAGCACCTTTTTTGATGATTCAGATGGAAGACAGGAGAAGCAATACTATTTAATGTATAGCAGGAGGGGGGAAGCTGATGTTCCAGTTCATCAGGTCAGCCAGCTATGGAAGGTCAATCCACTAACTGGTCTGACGCCCTTACTGAAACCACAGTACAATTGAGTTTTTCTGGTAGTTTTTGTGCCTCACACTGTCATGCTGTCATATGGCCACACTGTTTAGATAGGGGTTTAATTGAGGGTGTATTCCTTTGTTTCGTTATAGGACAAGGAAACCTCTAGCAAGACCATGGCACCATCTGCACCTAAATAGAAGGGGAAGAAATGTGCCATGTGTAACTCTAAGCTGCCAGACGCCTATGGGAAACAATTATGCCCAGAGTGCATCGCCAAAGTGGTTAAAGATGAACACTCCTTTATGATGGACATAAGAACCATAATAAGGGAAGAGTTTCAGAGTACCGTAACAGTTAGTTACCCCACATCCCTCCTGAGTGGGCCCTAGCCCAAAGGGACCACAGTGAGAGATGGAGTCCAGCTCTGAAGAAGAGTAGGTTTCAGACGACACCAACCCCAGAGCAGGAGGAAAGCAAGGGAGTTGTCAGTCTTCCCGGAGGAAAAAAAAAAAAAAAAACATTTCTCTTGGGAGGGTACGGATGCTCTATTGCAGGGTTCCCCAACTCCAGTCCTCAAGGCCCACCAACAGGTCATGTTTTCAGGATTTCCCTTGTATTGTAGTATTGTAAAGATGATGCAATTATCACCTTGGCAATACTAAGGAAATCCTGAAAACAGGACCTGTTAGTGGGCCTTGAGGACTGGAGTTGGGGAACCCTGCTCTATTGTCCGCCATCAGAAATACCATGGGAGTTGTGGATACCTGTCAACCCTCTTCCTCAGTGCAGAACAAAATGTTTGGTGGGTTAAGACGTCGTATGTATAAAGTATTCCCCGTCAATAACCACATTAAAGCCATGATTTTAGAGGAGTAGGAAGATGTGGAGAAAAAACTTACTATCCCAAGAAGTCTTAGATCACGTCTCCAATTTGAAAGTGAGGACATAAAACTATGGGAAGAAACCCCAAAAGTAGATGTCCCAATAGTGAGGGTAGCGAAGAAAACGGCTATCCCTTTTGAGGAGTCTTCGTGCCTGAAAAATCCTATGGATCGGAAAGCAGTGGGTCTTCTAAAAAATAATCTTGGGAGTCCTCTGCTGATATAATTAAAGCAAATATAGCTTCAACCTCAGTGGCTAGGTCCGTGTATATATGGTTGGAGGAGATGAAAGCCCATTTAAGGAATAAGACCCCTAGAGAAGAGATCCTGGAATCTATGCCGTTGCTCAAAATGGCGATAGCTTTTATGACGGATGCCTCTGCGGAAATCATTAGATTCGCCTCAAGGAAAGAAGTCCTGACAAATTAAGCAAGGCGAGCAATATCGCTGAAAACTTGGTCAGGGGGCTATAATTCAAAAAATAAATTGTGCTCCATTCCCTTTTCGGGCCTTCAAGTTTTTTGTCCAGTATTGGATGACATGCTGGAGAGGGCATCAGATGACAAAAATGGTTTCCCCGAAGAGAAACCTAAAAAGGTTTTGTCCTTTGGAAAACCTTATTCCCATCAGAAACCTGAGTACAAAGGGAACGGAAAGTCTGGCAGATGGAACTACTCGAAAGGCGGTAAGGGGAGAAATACCCTTTCCGGTTCAACAAGTGGCTCTCGAAGACAATTATGCCATAAGGGTAGGGGGAAGACTTCATAATTTTCTCCCAGCTTGGTCAGAAGTATCCAGGAATCCGTGGATACTGCAGACAGTAGCAGAAGGCTACAAAATTCAGTTCACACAGATACCCCAGGGAAGATTTCACCTGACAGGTGTCCAGTCTCCCTAGGTTACCAAAAGACTGCAATCAGACATAAAGAAGTTGATTCGTTCAGGAGCAGTGGTTCCGGTACCGGAAGCAGAGAGGGGTCTCGGCTTCTATTTGGGCCTTTTCTCAATCAAAAAACCAGGGGGAGGTTATTGCACGATGATAAATCTTAAATCTCTGAACAAGTGGGTTGCATGCAATAGATTCAAAATGGAGTCTATAAAATCTACAACTCCACTTATCAAACAGAATATGGTAATGTGCACGCTAGACTTAAAAGAGGCGTATTATCATGTGCCGATCCATCTCCACAGCCAGCGATATCTGAGATTTGTGGTAATGGAAGGGAAGGAAGCTTGACATTACCAGTTCACTTGGTCTTTCCTCGGCACCACGCATGTTTTCCAAACTGATGGCAGAAGTAATGGCCTTCCTCAGAGAACAGGGAATAGTGATTGTCCAGTATCTGGATGATTTCCTTTTCTTTTCAATGATCTTTTTAGTGATTAATCAGAAGATGATAACACCACATAGAAATAACCAATTTAAGGTAACATGGATTGTAATGGTGTAAAACATTTAGCAAATGCAAAATATTTTTATTTATGAAAGAGTAGAACTTAACAATAGAGATGAAGGGGGAAGAGAGTCGTAAAGAAAATGGGGCAAAGAGAGAAGGAAAGAGAGGTGGGGGGGAGGGAAAGTAAAGGAGAGATAGAGAGGGTAAGTGCTCCGAAACATCACAGACCGAGTTTCGAGTTAATCAAATATTCATACTTGTAGAGGCTTGTGAGTAGATCTATACTTAATACAAGAGCACCATTTCTCTTCAAAAGATGACTGAATGGTTCACCGAGGCAACAATATCAGCCATATACGATATAGTTGGTCAATTTTTGTCAGCAGTTGATGAGAAGTGGGTAACTGGGTTGTACCCCAGTAAGTCGGGATTAGGAGTTTGGCTGCAGCTATAATATTGTGGACTAAGGTGGGATTCTTCTTTTGTTTGAAGTATATAGGGAGGTTCAGCAGAGCCATCTCGGGTGTCAGCGACACTGGGGACTCTGCGATATCTCTGATGAATTTCTCTGTTGCTGCCCAAAAGGGTCGGAGGACAGGTCAAGTCTACCATATGTGAAGGTAGTCACCCCCCTCTTCCTCGCAACACCAACACCTAGCCCGAACTCCCGACCGCCAGGTACAAGTCTGTGTCGGTGTAATGTACCATCATGTAACTATTTTAAAAGCGTTTTCTTGTGTTTTCACGCAGCTCGTTGGGCCGTGCGAATGCGTATGGCAATGGTCTATTTGTGATTGTGTGAATTTGTATCCTAGGTCTTTTTCCAAGAGGTCAATGTATGCTCTTTTCAGGGATAGGTCTTTAGATAAAAGTGTCTGGTAAATTGTAGAGAGGACCTTGGTTGGTCTTGATACTCTGGAGCAGAGAACTTCATATGGTGTAAGCTGGCATGGATTATCTGGGCAATATTTTATACGTTTCAATAGCTCTCTCAAAGAATTATAGTGGAGAAAAGTGAAGCTCAAGGGGGCCAAGAGATCACTCAATTCAGTCAGCGGAAGGCGTGCCCCATCCACCATTATCTGATCAATGGAGATTTGTCTCAATTTCTGGGCTAGGTCACCTCCCTCCCTTAATGCATCCAGAGATGGAGACAAGACGTCGGATAGTTTCAGTAGTGGGGTCGAGGGTGTACCAGGAGGGTGTGGAAGCTCGACTAAACCCTGAGCAAAGCCAGAGAGAGGGGGTTGTTGGGGTAGGGATTCCATCCCCTAGTATATGTCAATAGTAGAGACCTAAAGGGTATGGGAGATAGTGTTTTCTATGTTGACCCAATGTTTGTCACTAGAATTCCTAATCAGGTCCACTGATCGAGAAAGCACAGCTGCATAGTAATAGCTTTTGATGTCGGGGGCTCCCATTCCCCCTCTGTTTTGGCAATGATAGTGTGCGTGAGTTAAGCCGGGGTCTTGCGCCCCTCCAGATGTATTTGAAAAATAAAGAGTTTACTCTAGCGAGGAAATAGTTTGGTACATGGATGGGTAGAGTTGAGAATAGGTATGTGAATTTGAGAAGGATCAAGCTTTTTAGGAGATTCTTCCTTCCCGTCCATGACAGAAAAGGGTCTCTCCATGATTTAATAATGGACTGCACCCTGTCCAGTAAGGGATAATAGTTAAGCTGGATAAGTTCTTTATCATATCTAGCTAATTTTATACCTAGGTAAGCAATATGTTTACTAGGCCAGGCAAAAGGGCAGAGCTCCTTCAACTTATCCAGCGTGTGGGCGGGCACGTTTAGTTCTAGAGCTTCCGATTTTGACGCATTCACCTTAAAGTTTGTGAGGTTGCCATATTCCTCAAGAATTCCCAGTAACGCAGGAAACCCTCGTAGCGGATTCGTCATCAAAAGTCGCAGACTTATGGTGATTATTAGCAATTTTGATGCCCTCAATCCCTTTGCTGAATTGCACACTTATGGTGATTATTAGCAATTTTGATGCCCTCAATCCCTTTACTTTGCTGAATTGCACACAACAGTGGCTCCATCGCTAGTATGAAAAGGATCGGAGAAAGAGAACATCCTTGTCTTGTTCCATTTTGGATGGTGAATGAGTCTGTCAGGGTACCATTGACTCTAATACGTGCAGTAGGGTCTCTATACATTTTCATAATGGCCGAAACTAATGGTAAGAGGAAGCCAAAACAGGTCAATGCCTCTCCCAGATAAGCCCATCCACCTTGCCAAATGCCTTTTCAGCGTCAGTCCCAAGAAGCACCAAGGGAAGATTTTTTTTGTTTTGCAAAATGCATGAAATGAAGTATTTTGTATGTGTTATCCCTTCTCTCTCTCCCTCCCCCCACAAAGCCTGTTTGGTTTAACGAGATTAATTCTGGCAAGAATTTTGCGATTCTTCATGCAATCATACTAGCAAACATCTTTAGGTCAACGTTTAACAAGGAAATCGGTCGATAGCTGCTGCATAATTCAGCATCTTTACCTTCCTCGTGTATTAATGAGATTCTGGCTTCTAGAGCCTGAGTAGGAAAAAAAGCTATCTCCTAGCATAGAATTGCACATATTTAACAGTCGTGGGAGGAGGATCGAGGGGAAGGATTTGTAATAAAAGGAGGAAAGGTCATCAGGGCCTGGAGCCTTGCCCAACGGACATCTCGACAGGGTGGATCTGAGCTCGTCTAACCGAAAAGGTTCGACTAACCGCTGCTGCTGTGAATCCGAGAGTTTTGGTAATCCCAGACGTGTTAGGAAGAACACTATGGATGTCTCCTCCTGGTCAACTCCTGGGAGGACTCAGGTGGGCGCAAATTATAAAGTTGCTTATAATAGTTTAAAAATTCTGATTTTAGCTGGTCATAGTCAAAGGTGCGCGTACCTCTCGGATTTTAAATTGAGTGAATATATGTGTGAGCTTGACGCTGTCGTATTTTTGAGAGCATGAGTTTAGATGCCTTGTCCCCATGTACAAACATTTTGGTCCGCCAGGAGGAATACCATTTTGCAGACTGTAAGTTAAGGATATCTTTTAGGGTTTTTTTTCCTGGGATAATTGGACTAGTGTTTGAGATTCAGTTTGTTTTTTATGTTGAGCCTCAAGATCGGCTATTTCAGCATATAAAGTGTTTATCTGTTGTTGTTTTTGTTTGTGTAGGTAGGAGGATATTGGTATCAATTCTCTGCTGATGACTGATTTGTGGGCTTCCCATAGGATCGGGGCTGACACCTTCCCATTGTTGTTTTGGTCAAAGTAATGGTTAAGTGTCTTGGCTATACGGTCACGCGTTGAGGGAGTGTTCAGAACCGATTTGTTAAGTCGCCAAGATTTACAGGGAGCAAAAGGTTTGATCAATGTCATTTCTAAAGTTACTATTGAGTGATCTAAGAAAACATTAGGTAATATATTGGACCTTTTTGCATTAGGAAGGCAGTTTTTGGGTATAAAGATATAGTCTAGTCTATGGTAGGACACATGAGGGTGTGAGTAAAAAGTAAAGTGTCGGTCATTTAGGTGTAGGTATCTCCAAATGTCTATCATTTGTGAAGAGTGGATCCGTTGTTTTATTTTACTAAGATCTCTGAGGGAAATTGCGCTTTTCTTTTTCATTGTGTCTATTAATGGTTCGAACGCAACATTTAGGTCACCTCTTATAATAAGGAGACCTTCTCTAAAATGGTCTATTTTTTTCAGTGTTGTTAACAACCATTTCAGGAGTTTCTTGTTGGGGGCGTACAGACTGCAGATCGTGACTAAATTCCCCACCAATAGGCCCTTGACCAGTAGATATCTCCCCATAGGGTCAGACAAGATTTTTTGCATCTGAAAGGGCAGCCCCCTTGCTATCGCTACCGAGACACCCCTCGATCCCGCCAGAGTGGTGGTAGCATGGATCCATGTGTCATAATGAGCTCGCTCAAAATTGGGGATTTTGTTTGGTTTAAAGTGGGTTTCAGAACATCTGCTTTTTGTTTCTTGAGAAGGGCCAGAGTATGTCGCCTAGTGACTGGTGAATTAAGGCCATGTCCATTGAATGTGGCACAGGTAAATACCTTATCACGAGTATCCATGAGTATGAAGGGGGGAGTTGGCAGAAGCCTGTTGGGAAGACGTCCACCGTTGCCTCAGTTGCACCATGATGTCCGGATTAAATAGGTATGAAGGATAGTGAATGAAGGGTATAGAGGGGAAGAGAGACAGGAAGAGGGAGGAAAAAGAAAACAATATAAGTTTCATCTTTGAAACAAGTTTTAACGAACTACTAAAGATTAGGTCAAATAACCTTTCAAACATGTTTGTCTGCAATCAAGGGAGAGAAGAAAAACTACATCGCCTATAGCCTTGGTGAGCATGTACTCTGTCGTAGAATGGGGTGTGGGGGTTAGGGTAGTGAGTGGGGGGGTGGATGAGGGGATAAGGATGGGATGGGAGGGAAGTTAGTAAAGGAAAAGATTATGGGAAAACAGCACTTAGAATATCATGAGACTAAAGATACAATAATTACATAACCACTAAAAGCAATGCACAAAAAGATTAAATAATTCTTGGATCTGGATGGAGACAGGTCACATGTTCATGTTACTTCAATGTCCCCTTTAGATGATGGTGTCTTAGTCGACGTTTTTTTCGGTCTCTGTGCTTTGGGAGAGCCCACGGTAATCCAAGGGGGAGGTAGTTGTAGAGGCCGGAGAAGAGAAGCCGTATGGAAAGTCTAGGTCAGGATAGGTCTCTAGGCCAATATCTAGATATTTGCAAACTTTCCTGATGTCGGCGGATGATCTGACCAGAAACCTCTTTTCACCCGTGGAAATGGAGATCCCAAAAGGGTAAAGCCAGCGGAAGCGGTAGCCTTTATGAATCAGGGCATCTGTGAATGGTTTAATAAGCTTCCTGAGAGTAGTGGCTGAAAGATCCTGAAACAGTCTCAGGTGTGAGCCTTCATAGGCAATCTCCGACTGATGAGATCTGCACATAATCAGCTCTTTTGTACGGAAGTCTAGGAAACGGCATAGAACATCTCTTGGGGGTTCCCCCTGTTTTGGTTTAGGGCACAAGGACCTGTGTACTCGTACAAGCTCAATGTCAGTGGGGGTCCCCATCCAGTAGAAGTTTCCCAAAAATCTATTTGGCTGCCTTGGCCAGAGCATCAAACGCCACAGATTCCGGGAGACCTTTAATTCTAACGTTTCTACGCTCGCGGTTCTCATGGTCCTCCAGAGTTGATTGGATATCATGTAGCTGGTTTTCATGGGCTTTTAAACTGTCAAGCAGACCATTGGTGTGCTGTGACATAGCTATTTGGCTTTGATCCATGTCCTCTAGTCTGTGTGTTCTTGTTGAGAGTGGTCATACTTAATTTCAGCGAGCTCTTTTCCGATAGGTTTAAGGGCCCTGGACAGGATCTGTTTAATGAAGGAACGTGTTACCAAATTGTCCCTTGAGTCTCCACCTGTGTCAGTGTCGCTTTCAAGATCAGAGTCTGAATCATCCTCTGTACAATGATCTGTATGACCTGGAGATCTAGAAGGGTCAAGTAGAGCAGTTTGCTTCTTCAAAAATTTATCCACATTGGCTTGTGTAATGGATTTCAGGGGCTTGGCTGTGGAACGTTGCATTTTAGCTCCAGATTTTCCCATATTTGTATATAGAAGGCTATAGGATTTTGAAAAATTATAATTTAATCAAGCATCTCCCCTTGCCTGTCGCTAGGGGGCAGTCTAGGTATTCATATCATCAGTACTGTATAGGCCAGGGAAAGGAAGGCACAATCCTGGTTTGCAAAGAATTATTGCTGGCTATTTGGGGCCAGAGTCACTGTGTGGAGGGGGTTGCCTAGTGCGAGTGTGGGACACCAGGTGTTCTTGTGTAGCACAGGCAGCACAGTTAAAACAGTAGGCAAGATATAAGCTTTTTCTGAGCGAGCTAATGGAGACCCAGGACAAAAACCTGTCAGCAGCAGGGTGTGAGGGGAGGGAGAGGGGACAAAGAGTGTGCACAGGGTCTCTTATTAAACAGAGTGACTCACCGTACCAGCTGAGTGTCACTAATTCTGATGTGATTCCCTCTTTCCCATACAATCCACCGCAGTCAGTTTAAATGAAATCAAGTCCCTACCGCAGTCCAGCATATGTTCCGTGCCTGGCCTGTATCTCAGCAGCTCCAGGATCCGGTCCCCGCAGAAAAGATTCTAATCCAGGCGTAGGAAGGATGAATATGTCCAGGATTCTTCCTTCTGTATACAGGTGCTTCTTCATGCAGTGTAGCAATCCCACTCCAAGCTCTCACTCCTTCAAATCTACTGGCCTCTCTGCAAGCCGGATGAGTCAGCAGAAAAGCAAATCAGTTATAACTCCAGTCCAGATAAAACAAAGCTTCCAAATTTTTTGCCAGTTGTCCAGGGTATCCTCCTGAATGATTCTTCAGAAAAATCTTGATAATAGAAGAACTTAGTCGCTGGATAAGTCGCTTTAAATAGGTGGCAAAGGGAGAGCTCAGGCATTCACCATCTTCCGAGCTCAAGCCACACCCCCTGACGATTTCCTTTTGATGGCAAAGTCCCCCCAGCAGCTGAAAGCCAGTTTAACATCGACCATCTTATTATTAAACAACCTAGGCTGGATAATAAACTGGGAAAAGTCGGACCTAGTTCCAGGGAAACAAAAGGTCTTCCTAGGAATTCTCCTGGACTCCGAGAGGCAGATGTCCTTCCGAGAAAAAAGCAGGAAAAACTGAGAGACAAAGTCTTAACCTTCAAAAGAAAATATCAGGTGTTCATCAGAGAGACCATAAGAATACTGGGACTGATGACAGCTTCTATTCCAAAAGTCCGGTGGTGTCAATTCCACTCAAGGCAACTACAACATCAAATCCTGTGAACTTGGAACAGGAGGACGGAAGGACTAGACAAGAAATTAAGACTTTTGGCATCCACTCCAGAATCCAGTACAAACTTATTACCCTCACCCACAAAGCTCTCCATGGCTCAGCACCACCCTACATCTCCTCCCTAGTTTCAGTATACCACCCTACCCGTGCCCTCCGTTCTGCTGATGACTTGAGGTTAGCATCCTCAATAATCAGAACCTCCCACTCCCGTCTCCAAGACTTTACACGTGCTGCGCCAGTTCTTTGGAATGCACTTCCCAGGTTAATACGATTAGTCCCCAATCCCCAAAAGTTTCAGCGTGCCCTGAAAACTCATTTATTCAGACTGGCCTACAACCTCAACACATTAACCTAATCTATCCCTGTGTGGCATAGTCAAAAGTTTTACCATAACCAGGTTCCCCGCATCATGTTCCCACATGCTTTATGCATCCATTAGCCCTCTGTGTCTGTACTGTTACACACTTAACATTATGGCTGGTCCAAACAATCAGGGCAATTGTTACCACCCACCTTTCGTTTCTCCCCTTTTTCCTCATAGAATGTAAGCTTGTGAGCAGGGCCCTCATTCCTCTTGGTATTTGTTATACTCTATGTGATTATTGTTATGCTGTAATGTCTATTGTCTGTACAAATCCCCTCTGAAATGTAAAGTGCTGCAGAAAATGTCGGCGATATAGAAATAAAATTTATTATTATTATAGTAGGAGGGGAACAACCTAGCAGCAGGACGCTTGGCATTTGCTGCCGAACACCAGGATTGGCAAATTTGCCACTGCCACCCTGTGCTCTTCACAGATGAAAGCAGGTTCACACTGAGCAAAAGCGTCCTGCACGGTGTTGGGCTGTGAGCACAACCCCCATCTGTGGACGTCAGGCACTCAGACGATCCTCATGGAGTCGGTTTCTAACCGTTTGTGCAGACACGTGCACATTTGTGGCCTACTGGAGGTCATTTTGTAGGGCTCTAGCAGTACTCCTCCTGTTCCTCCTTCCACAAAAGTGGAGGTAGCTGTCCTGCTGCTGGGCTGTTGCCCTCCTACGGCCCCCTCCACATCTCCAGGTGTACTGGCCTGTCTCCTGGTAGCGCCACCAACCTCTGGACACTACGCCGACAGACACAGCAAACCTTGCCACAGCTCGCATTGATGTGTCATCCTGGATGAGCTGCACTACCTGAGCCACTTGCGTGGGTTTTAGAGTCCGTCCCATGCTATCACGAGTGTGAAAGAACAACAACATTCAAAAGTGACCAAAACATCAGCCAGAAAGCATTGGTACTGAGATGTGGTCTGTGGTCCATACCTGCAGAACCACTCATTTATTAAGGGTGTCTTGATAATTGCCAATAATTTCCATCTGTTCTCTATTCCATTTGCACAACAGCATGTGAAATTGATTGTCAATCGGTGTTGCTTCCTAAGTGGACAGTTTGATTTCACAGAAATTTGATTTACTTGGAGTTATATTCAGTTGTTTAAGTGTTCCCTTTATTTTTTGAGCATTGTATATGCTAGAGAGTAACCTTTTAGCTCACTTGGACCTAAAACATAGGAGAAACACTTCATGCAAATTACAAGGGAGGCAGAACAAATTCACATTTACAGAATCCGCTGACTTTAGTCAATTGTGCAAAGAAACCATTACTATAAAGCATATTACAGAAAAAAGACACATTTTCATATATTCTACATATTTAAACTTAACAATTATGATAGTTTCCTTGGTTTTTAGCTACTTTTCCAAAATTGTCAGCAGATCATTGCACACCTTGAAATGAAATTAAAAAACATAGGCCTCCTCCATATCCCCTCATAGCCTCCTTTTCCATCGCCAATGTAGGTGTTTTCTACCATTTTGGTAGGAAAAAACCCTCAATGATTAGTTTACAACTTAGGAAAGGTAGAATATTTTACACAGCTCTGCAATGTCTACTTCACAAATCTCTATAGCATATATATCTTTGAGAGTAACCTTTTAGCTCACTTGGACATAAAACATGAAACTCTTCATGCAAATTACAAGGGAGGCAGAACATATTCACATTGTACAGAATCCGCTAACTTTAGGCAATTGTGCACAGCAACTTTTACTATAAAGCATAATACAAAAAAAACACATTTTTATACATTCTACATATTTAAACTTAACAATTATGATAGCTTCCTGTTTTTAGCTACTTCTCCAAAATTGTCAGCAGATTATTGCACACCTAGAATTGAAATGAAAAAACATAGGCCTCCTCCATATCCCCTCATAGCCTCCTTTTCCATCGCCAATATAGGTGTTTTCTAGCATTTTAGTAGGAAAAAATCCTCAATGATTAGTTTACAATTTAGGAAAAGTAGAAGAATATTTTACACAGCTCTGCAATGTCTACTTCACACATCTCTATAGCATATATATCTTTGAGAGAGTAAGCTTTTAGCTCACTTGGACCTAAAATATGGGAGAAACACTTCATGCAAATTACAAGGCAGGCAGAACATATTCACATTTACAGAATCCGCTGACTTTAGTCAATTGTTGATAGAAACCTTTACTATAAAGAATATTACAGAAAAAAGACATTTTCATACAGTCTACATATTTAAACTTAACAATTATGATAGTTTCCTTGGTTTTTAGCTACTTTTCCAAAATTGTCAGCAGATCATTGCACACCTAGAAATGAAATTAAAAAACATAGGCCTCCTCCATATCCCCTCATAGCCTCCTTTTCCATCGCCAATATAGGTGTTTTCTAGCATTTTGGTAGAAAAAACCCTCAATGATTTGTTTACAATTTAGGAAAAGTAGAAGAAAATTTTACACAGCTCTGCAATGTCTTCAGACATCTCTCTAGCATATACAGTGCTCAAAAAAATAAAGGGAACACTTAACCAGCTTTATATAACTCCAAGTAAATCAAAGTTCTGTGAAATCAAACTGTCCACTTAAGAAGCAAAAAGGTTTGACCATAAATTTCACATGCTGTTGTGCAAATGGAATAGACAATAGATGGAAATTATTGGCAATTATCAATACACCGTCAATAAAGGAATGTTTCTGCAGGTGGGGACCACAGACAACATCTCAGTACCAATGCTTTCTGGCTGATGTTTTGGTCAGTTTTGAATGTTGGTTGTGCTTTCACACTCGTGGTAGCATGAGACGGACTCTACAACTCACACAAGTGGCTAAGGTAGTGCAGCTCATCCAGGATGGCACATCAATGCGAGCTGTGGCAAGAAGGTTTGCTGTGTCTGTCAGCATAGTGTTCAGAGGTTGGAGGTGCTACAGGAGACAAGCCAGTACACCAGGAGATGTGGAGGGGGCCGTAGGAGGGGAGCAACCTAGCAGCAGGACTGCTACCACCGCCTTAGCGCAAGGAGGAACAGGAGGTGCACTGCCAGAACCCTGAAAAATGACCTCCAGCAGGCCACAAATGTGCATGTGTCTGCACAAACGGTTAGAAACCACCTCCATGAGGATGGTGTGAGTGCCCAACGTCCACAGATGGGGGATGTGCTCACAGCCCAACACCGTGCGGCCCTCGAGAAAAATGCAACCCCACACCATTACTGACCCATTGCCAAATCGGCCATCGTGAAGGATGTTGCAGGCAGCAGATCGCTCTCCATGGCGCCTCCAGACTCTGTCACGTCTGTCACATGTGCTCAGTGTGAACCTGCTTTCATGTGTGAAGAGCACAGGGCGCCAGTGGCGAATTTGCCAATCCTGGTGTTCGGCGGCAAATGCCATGCGTCCTGCACGGTGTTGGGCGGTGAGCACAACCCCCATCTGTGGACGTCAGGCACTCAGACCATCCTCATGGAGTTGGTTTCTAACCGTTTGTGTAGAAAAATGCACATTTGTGGCCTGCTGGAGGTCATTTTCTAGGTCTCTAGCAGTGCTCCTCCTGTTCCTTGCACAAAAGTGTAGGAAGCGGTACTGCTGCTGGGTTTTTTCCCTCCTACGGCCCCCTCCACATCTCCTGGTGTCCTGGACTGTCTCCTGGTAGCGCCTCCAACCTCTGGACACTACAACGACAGACACAGCACACCTCCTTGCCACAGCTCGCATTGATGTGTCATCCTGGATGAGCTGCACTACCTGTCATGGGAAGCCTAGGTAACTTTAGGCTGAAACCCCAGGGCCCCTGCGGTGTCCCTCAGACTAGGGGAAACCCTGTCTGTCCCTCAACCCAGGGTTTACACTGAAGGTGTGCCTGCCTGGGCCTCCACCCTGTCCTTGTCTCCTGTCCAGCCCTAAGGTGAACCCACCACCCTCCACCCAGTGAGGAGACCAAGCACCAGACCCCACAAATAAGTATGGACAGGGATAACGGAAATGCACCACACCGTGTACACACAGGGGAATACAGTAATGTGCAAGGGCAACGAAGTAATACAACACAGGGAGGCAAAATGGCAACAATGGAATATACTACACCAGCAACCGTATGCTCCTTAGACCACCACTCCAGACCGGTATCGCTTAGCACAAGGCAAGAGCTATAGTCGGCGACGCCCATAGTCACACAGGGCAATTTAAAGACAGAGGGCGTGGCTAAGCCCTCAGCCAGAATGACAGCAAGGTTAACCCAATCCAAGCCGGATCAGAAGACCAACCAGCGCTGCTGAGAACCATGTGGTAGGATGGGGTATTACCGCTGTCTGCCGGACACCCTGGTGCGAAGTGTCTGACATAACAGTACCCCGCCTTCTACGAGGGACTCCAGGAACCTCACAATGTCGAGGACCCGGCTTGTCCGGATGGCGGCGATGAAACACTGTAACCAGTCGGTCCGCATGTATGTCTGAGGCCGGCACCCAAGTCCTCTCCTCAGGACCATAGCCACGCCAGTGGACCAGGTACTGTAGAGTGTGACGCACTACCCGAGAGTCAACCACCTTGGACACCTCAAACTCCAACGTGCCATCCACCAAGACGGGAGGTGGTGGCACGGGAGAAACATCAACAGCACCCACGACTTTCTTAAGTAACACCTCGTGAAACACATTATGTATCTTGTATACGGCAGGTAACTCTAAACGAAATGCCACAGGGTTGATAATTGCGGAGATCCTAAATGGACCAATGAACCTGGGCCCCAACTTAAGCGATGGTATTTTGAGTTGGATGTTCCTTGTAGACAACCACACCCAATCACCCACACACAGGTCCGGACCAGGCACACGTCTACCGTCAGCCACACGTTTATACCTAGAACCTACATTCAGCAAGCGCTGCTTTACTCTCCTCCAAACGGATGACAATTGTGCTCCCAACTGGTCCTCCTCAGGGACGCCCGCAGAGCTCCCTTGGCGCAAGGTACAGAATTGGGGATGTTGACCATAAACACAAAAGAAAGGAGATTCCCCAGACGATTCCTGATAATGATTGTTTATTGCGAATTCAGCCAGAGGAAGAAACACCGACCACTCTTCCTGATTGTCAGACACAAAACAGCGTAAGTATTGTTCCAGGTTTTGGTTCATACGCTCAGTCTGCCCATTTGACTGAGGATGGAAAGCCGATGAATGAGACAATTTAATCCCTAGGCGTGAACAAAAAGCTTTCCAAAATTTTGCCACAAATTGTGTACCTCTATCAGATACAATGTCAGACAGGACACCATGAAGTCTGACCACCTTACGAATAAATACCTGAGCAAGGGTCTTCGCATTGGGCAAAGATGGCAAAGCAACGAAATGCGACATTTTAGAGAACCGATCAACTATTACCAGAATGACCGTGTTCCCAGCCGAGGAGGGCAAATCCGTAATGAAATCCATGGAAATTTCAGTCCATGGCTTACTGGGCACACCGAGAGGATGCAATGTGCCAGCAGGACGGGAGCGTGGTGTCTTGGCCCGTGCGCACGTGGTACAGGCTGACACATATGAGGCCACGTCCTGCTGGATTTTGGGCCACCAAAAACGACGTGATACAAGTTCCAGAGTGCCCTTAACTCCTGGGTGACCCGCCAGGACAGTATTGTGATGTTCCCCTAACACTTTTAAGCGTAGGTGTAGTGGCACAAATGATTTATTAGGAGGCAGATCCGGCGGTACCTCCTCCTGAGCATCAGCAATCTCTGCCTCAACCTCTGTCGTGAGAGCCGAGACCACAACTCCCGTTTGGAGGATAGGCACCGGATCCTCACGTGGCTCTCCACTCGGAAAACATCTGGACAAGGCGTCCGCCTTAGTATTCTTAGAACCTGGTCGGTATGTCACAAAAAAATTGAACCGGGTGAAGAATAACACCCAGCGAGCCTGTCTGGGGGACAGGTGTTTAGCAGACTCTAAATAAAGCAGATTCTTATGGTCTGTTATAACAGTAATCTGATGGACAGCCCCCTCCAAGAAGTGTCGCCATTCCTCAAATGCCAACTTGATGGCCAACAATTCCCTGTTACCAATATCGTAATTACGCTCGGCCGGCGACAGTTTCTTGGAGAAGTTGGCACACGGATGCAATTCGCCCAAGGTTGGACCCTGAGACAGTACCGCCCCCACTCCAACCTCAGATGCATCCACCTCCACGGTAAATGGTAGGGAGACATCAGGCTGATCCAGGATGGGAACTGAAGCAAAACTGTTTTTGAGGAATTGAAATGCGCGCACAGCAGCTTCAGACCAGTCAGAAAAATTGGTACCTTTTTTAGTCATGTCGGTGAGCGGCTTAGCAATCATAGAAAAATTCTTACGAAATTTCCTATAATAGTTTGAAAAGCCCAGGAATCGCTGAAGCTCCTTGAGATTATCAGGCCGATCCCACTGCAGCACCGCTTGCACCTTAGCGTTGTCCATTTTAAACCCTGAGGCGGAAATTACATAACCCAAAAAAGGTAATTCTTGGACGACAAATACACATTTCTCAAGTTTGGCATAGAGCTTGTTTTCCCTGAGCAACTGCAACACCTGCCTAACATGCTCTATGTGTGCAACACATTTTTATACATTCTACATATTTAAACTTAACAATTATGATAGCTTCCTGTTTTTAGCTACTTTTCCAAAATTGTCAGCAGATTATTGCACACTTAGAATTGAAATTAAAAAACATAGGCCTCCTCCATATCTCCTCATAGCCTCCTTTTCCATCGCCGAGATATGTGTTTTATAGCATTTTGGTAGGAAAAACCCTCAATGATTATTTTACAATTTCGGAAAAGTAGAACAATATTTTACACAGCTCTGCAATGTCTTCTTCAGACATCTCTATAGCATATATATCTTTATGAGTAAGCTTTTAGCTTGCTTGGATCTAAAACATGGGAGAAACACTTCATGGAAATTACAAGGGAGGCAGAACATATTCACATTGTACACAATCCGCTAACTTTAGGCAATTGTGCACAGCAACTTTTAGTAAAGCATAATACAAAAAAAACACATTTTTATAGATTCTACATATTTAAACTTAACAATTATGATAGCTTCCTTTGTTTTTAGCTACTTTTCCAAAAGTGTCAGCAGATTATTGCACACCTAGAAATGAAATTAAAAAACATAGGCCTCCTCCATATCCCCTCATAGCCTGCTTTTCCATCGCCAATATATGTGTTTTCTAGCATTTTGGTAGAAAAACCCCTCAATGATTTGTTTACAATTTAGGAAAAGTAGAAGAATATTTTACACAGCTCTGCAATGTCTTCTTCAGACATGTCTCTAGCATATACAGTGCTCAAAAAAATAAAGGGAACACTTAACCAGCTTTATATAACTCCAAGTAAATCAAAGTTCTGTGAAATCAAAATGTCCATTTAAGAATCAAAAAGGTTTGACAATAAATTTCACATGCTGTTGTGCAAATGGAATAGACAACAGATGGAAATTATTGGCAATTATCAATACACCGTCAATAAAGGAATGTTTCTCCAGGTGGGGACCACAGACAACATCTCAGTACCAATGCTTTCTGGCTGATGATTTGGTCAGTTTTGAATGTTGGTTGTGCTTTCACACTCGTAGCAGCATGAGACGGACTCTACAACCCACACAAGTGGCTAAGGTAGTGCAGCTCATCCAGGATGGCACATCAATGCGAGCTGTGGCAAGAAGGTTTGCTGTGTCTGTCAGCATAGAATTCAGAGGTTGGAGGTGCTACAGGAGACAAGCCAGTACACCAGGAGATGTGGAGGGGGCCGTAGGAGGGGAGCAACCTAGCAGCAGGACTGCTACCACCGCCTTAGCGCAAGGAGGAACAGGAGGTGCACTGCCAGAACCCTGCAAAATGACCTCCAGCAGGCCACAAATGTGCATGTGTCTGCACAAACGGTTAGAAACCACCTCCATGAGGATGGTGTGAGTGCCCAACGTCGACAGATGGGGGATGTGCTCACAGCCCAACACCGTGCGGCCCTCGAGAAAAATGCAACCCCACACCATTACTGACCCATTGCCAAATCGGCCATCGTGAAGGATGTTGCAGGCAGCAGATCGCTCTCCATGGCGCCTCCAGACTCTGTCACATGTGCTCAGTGTGAACCTGCTTTCATGTGTGAAGAGCACAGGGCGCCAGTGGCGAATTTGCCAATCCTGGTGTTCGGCGGCAAATGCTATGCGTCCTGCATGGTGTTGGGCGGTGAGCACAACCCCCATCTGTGGACGTCAGGCACTCAGACCATCCTCATGGAGTTGGTTTCTAACCGTTTGTGTAGAAAAATGCACATTTGTGGCCTGCTGGAGGTCATTTTCTAGGTCTCTAGCAGTGCTCCTCCTGTTCCTTGCACAAAAGTGTAGGAAACGGTACTACTGCTGGGTTTTTGCCCTCCTACGGCCCCCTCCACATCTCCTGGTGTCCTGGACTGTCTCCTGGTAGCGCCTCCAACCTCTGGACACTACAACGACAGACACAGCACACCTCCTTGCCACAGCTCGCATTGATGTGTCATCCTGGATGAGCTGCACTACCTGTCATGGGAAGCCTAGGTAACTTTAGGCTGAAACCCCGGGGCCCCTGCGGTGTCCCTCAGACTAGGTGAAACCCTGTCTGTCCCTCAACCCAGGGTTTACACTGAAGGTGTGCCTGCCTGGGCCTCCACCCTGTCCTTGTCTCCTGTCCAGCCCTAAGCTGAACCCACCACCCTCCACCCAGTGAGGAGACCAAGCACCAGACCCCACAAATAAGTATGGACAGGGATAACGGAAATGCACCACACCGCGTACACACAGGGGAATACAGTAATGTGCAAGGGCAACCAAATAATACAACACAGGGAGGCAAAATGGCAACAATGGAATATACTACACCAGCAACCCATGCTCCTTAGACCACCACTCCAGACCGGTATCGCTTAGCACAAGGCAAGAGCTATAGTCAGCGACGCCCATAGTCACACAGGGCAATTTAAAGACAGAGGGCGTGGCTAAGCCCTCAGCCAGATTGACAGCCTGGTTAACCCAATCCAAGCCGGATCAGAAGACCAACCAGCGCCGCTGAGAACCATGTGGTAGGATGGGGTATTACCGCTGTCTGCCGGACACCCTGGTGCAAACAGTGTCCGACATGACAGTACCCCGCCTTCTACGAGGGACCCCAGGAACCTCACAAAGTCGAGGACCCGGCTTGTCTGGATGGCGGCGATGAAACACTGTTATCAGTCGGTCCGCATGTATGTCCGAGGCCGGCACCCAAGTCCTCTCCTCAGGACCATAGCCATGCCAGTGGACCAGGTACTGTAGAGTGCGACGCACTACCCGAGAGTCAACCACCTTGGACACCTCAAACTCCAACGTGCCATCCACCAAGACGGGAGGTGGTGGCACGGGAGAAACATCAACAGCACCCACGACTTTCTTAAGTAACGCCTTGTGAAACACATTATGTATCTTGTATACGGCAGGTAACTCTAAACGAAATGCCACAGGGTTGATAATTGCGGAGATCCTAAATGGACCAATGAACCTGGGCCCCAACTTAAGCGATGGTATTTTGAGTTTGATGTTCCTTGTAGACAACCACACCCAATCACCCACACACAGGTCCGGACCAGGCACACGTCTACCGTCAGCCACACGTTTATACCTAGAACCTACATTCAAGCAAGCGCTGCTTTACTCTCCTCCAAACGGATGACAATTGTGCTCCCAACTGGTCCTCCTCAGGGACGCCCGCAGAGCTCCCTTGGCGCAAGGTACAGAATTGGGGATGTTGACCATAAACACAAAAGAAAGGAGATTCCCCAGACGATTCCTGATAATGATTGTTTATCGCGAATTCAGCCAGAGGAAGAAATGCCGACCACTCTTGCTGATTGTCAGACACAAAACAGCGTAAGTATTGTTCCAGGTTTTTGAGTTCATACGCTCAGTCTGCCCATTCGACTGAGGATGGAAAGCCGATGAATGAGACAATTTAATCCCTAGGCGTGAACAAAAAGCTTTCCAAAATTTTGCCACAAATTGTGTACCTCTATCAGATACAATGTCAGACAGGACAACATGAAGTCTGACCACCTCACGAATAAATACCTGAGCAAGGGTCTTCGCATTGGGCAAAGATGGCAAAGCAACGAAATGCGACATTTTAGAGAACTGATCAACTATTACCAGAATGACCGTGTTCCCAGCCAAGGAGGGCAAATCCGTAATGAAATCCACCAAAAACGACGTGATACAAGTTTCAGAGTGCCCTTAACTCCTGGGTGACCCGCCAGGACAGTATCGTGATGTTCCCCTAACACTTTTAAGCGTAGGTGTAGTGGCACAAATGATTTATTAGGAGGCAGATCCGGAGGTACCTCCTCCTGAGCATCAGCAATCTCTGCCTCAACCTCTGTCATGAGAGCAGAGACCACAACTCCCTTTTGGAGGATAGGCACCGGATCCTCACGTGGCTCTCCACCCGGAAAACATCTGGACAAGGTGTCCGCCTTAGTATTCTTAGAACCTGGTCAGTATGTCACAAAAAAATTGAACCGAGTGAAGAATAACGCCCAGCGAGCCTGTCTGGGGGACAGGCGTTTAGCAGACTCTAAATAAAGCAGATTCTTATGGCCTGTTATAACAGTAATCTGATGGACAGTCCCCTCCAAGAAGTGTCGCCATTCCTCAAATGCCAACTTGATGGCCAACAATTCCCTGTTACCAATATTGTAATTACGCTCGGCTGGCGACAGTTTCTTGGAGAAGTAGGCACACGGATGCAATTCGCCCAAGGATGGACCCTGAGACAGTACCGCCCCCACTCCAACCTCAGATGCATCCACCTCCACGGTAAATGGTAGGGAGACATCAGGCTGAACCAGGATGGGAGCTGAAGCAAAACTGTTTTTGAGGAATTCAAACGCACGCACAGCAGCCTCAGACCAGTCAGAAAAATTGGTACCTTTTTAAGTCATGTCGGTGAGCGGCTTAGCAATCATAGAAAAATTCTTAATAAATTTCCTATAATAGTTTGAAAAGCCCAGGAATCGCTGAAGCGCCTTGAGATTATCAGGCCGATCCCACTGCAGCACCGCTTGCACCTTAGCGGTGTCCATTTTAAACCCTGAGGCGGAAATTACATAACCCAAAAAAGGTAATTCTTGGACGACAAATACACATTTCTCAAGCTTGGCATAGAGCTTGTTTTCCCTGAGCAACTGCAACACCTTCCTAACATGCTCTATGTGTGCAACACATTTTTATACATTCTACATATTTAAACTTAACAATTATGATAGCATCCTGTTTTTAGCTACTTTTCCAAAATTGTCAGCAGATTATTGCACACCTAGAATTGAAATTAAAAAACATAGGCCTCCTCCATATCCCCTCATAGCCTCCTTTTCCATCGCTGATATAGGTGTTTTCTAGCATTTTGGTAGGAAAAAACCCTCAATGATTAGTTTACAATTTAGGAAAAGTAGAAGAATATTTTACACAGCTCTGCACTGTCTACTTCACACATCTCTATAGCATATATATCTTTGAGAGTAAGCTTTTAGCTCACTTGGACCTAAAATATGGGAGAAACACTTCATGCAAATTACAAGGCAGGCAGAACATATTCACATTTACAGAATCCGCTGACTTTAGTCAATTGTGCATAGAAACCTTTACTATAAAGAATATTACAGAAAAAAGACACATTTTCATACATTATACATATTTAACTATTATGATAGTTTCCTTGGTTTTAGCTACTTTTCCAAAATTGTCAGCAAACAGATTATTCCACACCTAAAAATAAATTTAAAAAACTTAGGCCTCCTCCATATCCCCTCATAGTCTCCTTTTCCTTCGCCAATATAGGTGTTTTCTAGCATTTTGGTAGGAAAAACCCGTCAATGATTTGTTTACAATTTAGGAAAAGTAGAAGAATATTTTACACAGCTCTGCAATGTCTACTTCAGACATCTTTCAAGCATATATATCTTTGAGAGTAAGCTTTTAGCTCACTTGGACCTAAAATATGGGAGAAACACTTCATGCAAGTTACAAGGGAGGCAGAACAAATTCACATTTACAGAATCCGCTGACTTTAGTCAATTGTGCAAAGAAACCATTACTATAAAGCATATACAGAAAAAAGACACATTTTCATACATTCTACATATTTAAACTTAACAATTATGATAGTTTCCTTGGTTTTTAGATACTTTTCCAAAATTGTCAGCAGATCATTGCACACCTAGAAATGAAATTAAAAAACATAGGCCTCCTCCATATCCCCTCATAGCCTCCTTTTCCATCGCCAATATAGGTGTTTTCTACCATTTTGGTAGGAAAAAATCCTCAATGATTAATTTACAACTTAGGAAAAGTAGAAGAATATTTTACACAGCTCTGCAATGTCTACTTCACACATCTCTATAGCATATATATTTTTGAGAGTAACCTTTTAGCTCACTTGGACATAAAACATGAAACACTTCATGCAAATTACAAGGGAGGCAGAACATATTCACATTGTACAGAATCCGCTAACTTTAGGCAATTGTGCACAGCAACTTTTACTATAAAGCATAATACAAAACTAACTAGGTGGGTGTATACTGCCGGGGAGGAGCTAATTATCTTGTTTTTGCATAGTGTCAGCCTCCTAGCAGCAGCAGCATACACCCATGGTATTCTGTGTCCCCCAATAAGGGGATAAAGAAAATTGGGTCACACTGATCAAACTCTGCTTATCTTAAAGGGAATCTGTCACCCCTTTTTTGAGATATCATATGATATCATTCAATTGTGTGTCCCATAAGGATTCTCTTATTACTTTTGCTTCTTCCTGACCCCGCACCTTTCATGCATAAATACCTTGTTTATATCGGTTCAGATGTATGTAAACTGCCGCTGTCCGGTCCGCTGGGCGGGGCTTATTCACCTGCTCCCCCCTCCCTGTCTTGCTCTATGCATTTCTTGTGCGCTGTCAGGGGGAAGCAAAAGTACTAAGAGAATCCTTATGTGACACACAATTGAATGATATCATTATATGATATCTCAAAAAAGGGGTGACAGATTCCATTTAATGTCTGCAAACATATCCTAACTACATCCCAGATATAAATGATGGGAAAGGAATCTTGATATCTGTTATGGATTGTGACATGTATTTGATAATGATTGTAATTACCATATTTTTCGAACTATAAGACGCACCAGACCATAAGACGCACCCCAAATTTTGGGGTGGAAAATAGGGGAGAAAAAATAATGTGTCAAATGGGGGTCCGTCTTACAGTCCGAATTCAGCTTATCAGCAAAGGGATCAGCACAGGTAGTGGAGTGGTCACGGGGGTCGTTCAGTGGTCCATGCTGGTGCGGTGGTGGTCCTCTGTGTTGCAGGGGTGCTCTGTGGGGTGGCTGTGCTCTGGTCACAATATACTTACAAATCTTGTTGCGGCGGTCCCGTAGCGGTGGTCCCAATGCAGCCTCCCTGTGCGCGGTGGTGTCGGGGCTCTCTGCTGCGTGGGGGGCTCCGCCGGCATTTACTTAAAGCCCGAAAGCCCCCCGCAGCTCCGTTGCTGCGACGCGGAGGCGTCCGGACAGATGGCCGCCAGGGGCCTCCGGAAAGATGGCCGCTACTCAGTTTCAGATCTCCGCAACTGTGTGATTTGGCACTCTCCCTCATCCTATGCAGTGGAACTACCATGCTAGGAGGATTAGGGTCATCTGTTGGGTCAGCAGTCCGCATCGCTGGTCCGTCAATTCAGCCAACTTTTTTGTCAAATTTGCAATGTTCTTTTAACTATGGAATGTGAGCACTCCAAACCCGGAAAAGGACGAACAGATGAGCAGAGATTATACGCACACTGTTATGGATGAGTCACCGAAGGAGGAAAAAACAAAATACCAGCTAAGTCCAGAAAAACCAGAGAGGTTGGCAGCTATCGGATTGCAGACCCCTGAACCTATCCACAACAACTAGCAGTAGCCGTGGGGGGTTCCTACGGTGCCCTAGACCCCTCGATCACAGCCGGAGAACTATATAGCCTAAAGACAGAAAGGGGAAAAACTAAACTGCCCCAGAGCAGACCCCAAAGCAATAGGCAGCCCCCAACATATAATGACGGTGAAGTAAGATGAAAACACTAACACAGATAGAAAGATAGGTTGAGCAAATGATGGGGCCCAAGCTAACTGCATAGGACAGGATAGGAAAACTGCTGTCTGCCATCCGCAAAAACCCTATAAAAATGAGCCAACCGACTGATAGGAAAAACAGGCCCTGAAGTCGCTAGGCTTCAAAAGACTATATCAGCACTCAGGTATATTCTGAAGACAGAGCAAAAGATCAACAGATCAGAGACAAAAATGGAATTCAGCTCACCCCCGGCCGGGGATGGCAGAACTCCCAAAAAACAAGGCAAAACAAAAACAAACTGAAGAGTACAAAGCAGAGCAGAAAAACTTAGCTTTGAGATGCAGGAATCAGACTGGTCTCCAAGAATCCAGCAGGAAAATCACCAGCCAGGAAGAAGGGCGTCGGCAGCCTTATATCCAGTCCTCAATTCCAGCCACCCAGTCATCATCTAGCTGCCCAGGCGTCTGATAATCAGCCTCACTACCTTCCTTCACCAGAGGAGGGAGTTCATCAGACCTCAATAGTGAAGGGAAAAATGAACTCACAACAGCACACGCATGGTGTGCCGCACTATATCTGGTCACTCCTTCCGAATTCAAAATCAGCTGGGAGCACATCAGCGCACCCCCCATTCCAGGCAGTCAACTGGAAAACAGGGCTAAGATGAAGAGCCCCACTCTGCCGCTTCCCGTGTCCTGCTCCATCCCTTTGGGACGCCTCCTGCCGAACCCCTAGAGAAATTTTCCTAGGTAAGAAAACAAAGGAGGTTCATCTTGTAACTTCACCCAACAGTGCAATTCTCCTTCAGCAACAGAAAACCACACTAAGGCATATGGAGAGGTTCTGCCTTTTTATTCTGTAGGTTTAGGCTGTATGCCCACGTTGCGTTTTCTAAGCGTTTCCGTGGAGATTTTAAACGCGCGATTCTGCTGTGGAAACGCTTAAGAAAAGCATTCCATGCAATCCTAATTGATTCCGCAAAAAATTCCGAAAAAATCTGCTATTACTGGACACATTTAATTATCTACTCACAGAGGAGATACTGCAATTAGCCAGTAGTCAGCCAGTCTACAAGGGGGCCAAATGCTCTTTGTGATTCCTGGCAAAGAGGTGCTAATATATGCAGGAGAACATAAATGACCCTAGGTAGATTGGATGTCTAAAGTCTGTAAAAGGCAGGTCACATAGAACAATTAAAAAAACAATTCCCTGCCATATCTATTTATCTGATGTCAACACAATCCATAGATACAGTGGGGAAAAAAAGTATTGTCAGTCAGCAATAGTGCAAGTTCCACCACTTAAAAAGATGAGAGGCGTCTGTAATTTACATCATAGGTAGACCTCAACTATGGGAGACAAACTGAGAAAAAAAAATCCAGAAAATCACATTGTCTGGTTTTTTTTCATTTTATTTGCATATTATGGTGGAAAATAAGTATTTGGTCAGAAACAAGCAATCAAGATTTCTGGCTCTCACAGACCTGTAACTTCTTCTTTAAGAGTCTCCTCTTTCCTCCACTCATTACCTGTAGTAATGGCACCTGTTTAAACTTATCAGTATAAAAAGACACCTGTGCACACCCTCAAACAGTCTGACTCCAAACTCCACTATGGTGAAGACCAAAGAGCTGTCAAAGGACACCAGAAACAAAATTGTAGCCCTGCACCAGGCTGGGAAGACTGAATCTGCAATAGCCAACCAGCTTGGAGTGAAGAAATCAACTGTGGGAGCAATAATTAGAAAATGGAAGACATACAAGACCACTGATAATCTCCCTCGATCTGGTGCTCCACGCTAAATCCCACCCCGTGGGGTCAGAATGATCACAAGAACGGTGAGCAAAAATCCCAGAACCACGCGGGGGGACCTAATGAATGAACTGCAGAGAGCTGGGACCAATGTAACAAGGCCTACCATAAGTAACACACTACGCCACCATGGACTCAGATCCTGCAGTGCCAGACGTGTCCCACTGCTTAAGCCTGTACATGTCCGGGCCCATCTGAAGTTTGCTAGAGAGCATTTGGATGATCCAGAGGAGTTTTGGGAGAATGTCCTATGGTCTGATGAAACCAAACTGGAACTGTTTGGTAGAAACACAACTTGTCGTGTTTGGAGGAAAAAGAATACTGAGTTGCATCCATCAAACACCATACCTACTGTAAAGCATGGTGGTGGAAACATCATGCTTTGGGGCTGTTTCTCTGCAAAGGGGCCAGGACGACTGATCCGGGTACATGAAAGAATGAATGGGGCCATGTATCGTGAGATTTTGAGTGCAAACCTCCTTCCATCAGCAAGGGCATTGAAGATGAAACGTGGCTGGGTCTTTCTAAATGACAATGATCCAAAGCACACCGCCAGGGCAACGAAGGAGTGGCTTCGTAAGAAGCATTTCAAGGTCCTGGAGTGGCCTAGCCAGTCTCCAGATCTCAACCCTATAGAAAACCTTTGGAGGGAGTTGAAAGTCCGTGTTGCCAAGCGAAAAGCCAAAAACATCACTGCTCTAGAGGAGATCTGCATGGAGGAATGGGCCAACATACCAACAACAGTGTGTGGCAACCTTGTGAAGACTTACAGAAAACGTTTGACCTCTGTCATTGCCAACAAAGGATATATCACAAAGTATTGAGATGAAATTTTGTTTCTGACCAAATACTTATTTTCCACCATAATATGCAAATAAAAAGAAAAAAAAAACAGACAATGTGATTTTCTGGATTTTTTTTTCTCAGTTTGTCTCCCATAGTTGAGGTCTACCTATGATGTAAATTACAGACACCTCTCATCTTTTTAAGTGGTGGAACTTGCACTATTGCTGACTGACTAAATACTTTTTTTCCCCACTGTATATCTGAGATCTAAGGACATAATCGCTTCTGTGGTTCCAAGCACTGAGATTTTCGGCCTTGGGGAACCATATAAAGGTAATAATAATCCAAATTATGGATACATAGGTATCATGTTTGTTGCATCTAGGATGGTGAAAGTATGCTTGGAAATATGGCATATTATTCCATTAGGAGGCTCCTACGGTAAAAGATGAAAAAAAAATATAATTATGTTCTGCACCCGTTTTTCTTGGCATATAATTAGCGATTTTCCCCTCACCTGACATGAGGAGGGGGTGAGATGTGGATGGGACCCATTAAAATCTCTCAAGCAAAAAAAACTTATGGTCTGACCTAGGATACATGAATTTTAGATCTGTCCACACTTCTGCAGTGACTCCTTCGTTAGGTCTCACAGATCCAATGTGTAAATGTTTCTGTACTTTATCCCTATTATTTCCTTTATGTCTTATTGTCTTTTTGTAAACGCTATAACTTTTTTATATACTAGATCTTAAATGTAAAAAGTTTTGTTCCTTGCTGCTCTAAAAGAACCCACATCTTTAAAAAGGGAAAGCATGGCTTGGTGGAGTCACCCGGTGTACGCCAGAGTGTAAATAACAGGTTGGGGGAGTGGAGTTAATGTGTGAACTGGCTGTCAGACTATTGCGATATGTGAATGGACAAATGAGCGTAAGAAGCAGTCAACCTTTACAGTTGCATCTGACTCATGTGCAGTGAATGTGCGGAGTTCATGACAAAATCTAACACTTTTTAACATTTTATTGTTGATTGTGAGGAAAAGAAAAATCCTTGTTCATCTCCATATTATAGATATGCTCAGTACATGGTCGAAATTATGGCGTGGAGTATGCTTTGAGTACTTCTTAAAGCTGTTGCCATAATCAGGAAATTGCTGTATTATCCATTTATTAGAATGATAAACAGTGACATTGGGCATTGTGCCATTTAAGACCCCATTAAGAGCAAGAAGGGTATCCACAAGTGATACATTTTGCATCAAACTAATGCACAGAATGTTTAAAGAAAGAACTTTATTTACAATGGACACACCAAAAAAATACAGTACATATAAAAAACGGGACGATGTATGGACACAATCACTATGTTATTCACATTACCAGGTCACAACTGGTCCCAAATAAATTCAATATAAAGGTTAAGCCAAGCACTGCAATAGCAAAATCTTCTCATTGATACAAAACTGATGTAAGACGACCATAAGATTTTCTGTGCAGCGGGAGACCTGTCGTTCCATAGCTAGCCGGAAGTCTTCTTTCACTCCCTTTGTAATGCCACGGGTCACTGTATGATGTCTGCCACAAAACAAATTTATGTTAAAAATGAGAACAGGTGTCTGTTGACTAAAGCAAATTTCCAATCATTGAAGGCATGTCTGATCGAGAGGGGTCTAATTGTTAGGAAACGTTCAAACGCCTAGAAGAAATGGAAGGGGAAATGTTTTGGCAAGAGCAGAAGGGAGGAAATGCTCTTTAAAAAAGCACAACAGGTCCTTATTTTTTTTACAATCGTAGGGGATGGAGCCTACAGCCATTAATGTGTATAAACAGAAGAAAATTATTGCACATATAACCCTTTAAAAGAGGATGAGTCAATTATACTAGTACTTTACACACATTAAAAATGGCAAATTGGATCTCAAACAATCTGTCCTTTCTTGCACTCAGTAGGTTAAAAATGAGCTTTTTTTTCCCACTTAAAATAATGTAATAGATTCACAATGAAATAATGGGCAACCTATCCATTTCAGCGTTGCAATACTGCGCTTTACATAGAAATATTTCTGATTCACGACCTCATTAAAAACTTACCTTGTATTCCATACACTTAAGGGGCACTGTACTACAGATAAACCCTAGTTAAATATATCATAAGTCCAGTTTATTGTATGAAATGGATAGCCACACCTAGATCCCAGCGCCAAATCCATAACAGTTGTATGGCACTTAAAATAGATGTCCTTTTATTTGTCTATATATTGTCAAATCTCAGCCCAACAGCTTATTACCGCAGCTTACAGTGTTAGGCTATGTTCACATTGCGTTTTAGGCTCCTTTAGGACTTACGTCTGGAAAATAGGATTCAGACGTTTGCACTGACTGTAATAATGAAGATGAGGTCTCATTGTGCTCCGTCAGGTATCATTTTCGCAGTATCTGCCTATTCGAGCGCAATGGACCATGTTTTTGCAGCCACTTCAAATAAGTAGATACTGCTGAAGTGTCTCAGTCGGCATTATTGAAGTTAATAGCACGTCAGCGCAAAAGTCCAAATCCCATTTTCCAGGGCTGCAAACATAAGCCCCGATGGAGTCACCGATAGTAGCCTAAAACACAATGTGACCAAAACCTTACACTACATTCCTTAGATTTTGGTTAGGAGGCCAACAAGTTGCAATATGTCCCAGGGAAACCTGGACCATTCTCTTTTCTATTCATGATGAAGACCGGTACACATGAGACCCAATTTGTTATTGCATTTGTGCCATTTTTATGTTGAATTTTTTAGACATTTGATTGCGCCACATTTATCTTCCCAACTTTTTTGAAATCTATTCTATATATATTCGCCTGTATTGTTTGTTTTTTTGCCTTTATAGTCACCACTTCATGAGTGAACTTTAAGGTTTCCAAATGTTTTCACCGGATTCATCATTTGCAACTTCACCGAAAGTCGGAAAATTAGTCGCAAATATACACTCGACCTACACCGGTGTGATTTTATGCATGTGAAATATTTCGACACAATAATTGCAATGTTTTGCAAAATGTGCAACTTTTTGAGCTAAAAAGTCCCAAAAAAGGTTAAAGACTAAAATACAGATCAATTTTGACTTTGCACAAAGCTCATGAACTAAGGGCGACAAGTTATCTTTTGTGCCAAATTTTTCAAACAAATAGCACAAGACAATAAAGTGACCTGAAAAAACCCACAAGTGATGAAATCGGGACCATAGTCATTCCGTTCCAGAGAGTATAATGTATTATTTATTATCTTGTGTGATGGCCAGCTGACAACATAAACCAGTCACTCATGGCGAAAATGCTGGATGTCACACCTTTACAGTCAAATGAAGAATAAAAACTGAAATAAAAAAAAATATATGGGCAAATTACTGCACATCAAACATCGAGAACTATGGGGCTGTGAAAAAAAAAGTTGACAGACACAGCACATCATGAGCAGGCTTCATGGACTTAGTACCTGTCACTGGTTGCTATGCTGGCCTGCAGGACAGGCATGAATTCTTGCTGCAGCAACCCCAGGGTAGTGCTAGAGCTCCTTCAAAAACAGCAAACAGTAATAACTCATCCTCAGCTGCAAAACACTACAGTGAAAAACATACAAGACTATATATAGCACAGCTAGAAGGCCGGGATATTTCTATTGCTCTCCAATACATTTTCTTTCATGCTCCTGCCTAGAAAGGACAATATATCTAGATTATAATGAGGCATTCTAGTAGTGGCCATTCCATAGGGACCACAGAAGAGTACCAGGACCTTCTGCCAAGTGCTTCAGACCAGATATGTAGTCACTACTCTTCCACCTCTACAACTACTTCTGGGTACCATAATAGCTTTGTGCATTAAAAAGTATTACATTATTGGACGTATGTTTACTTCTTTCTTAGATTACACATTCAGTTCCTTCATATTTAAAGAGGTTGTCCAATGAACAAGGTTCATTTTAATCAATAGATTTTGGAATAATAATAAGTTTCACAATTGGATGTGTTTAAATAAAATGTTCCTGTGCTGAGATAATCTTATAAATGTTCCCCTGCTGTGTACTGTGTAATATCTGTGTCTAACCGTACAGGGACATGCTCTGATATACCACAGCTCCTGGGCAGGTGGGGGGAGCAAATGGATAGGATAGACATATTACAGCAGGGGATCACAACTGATACCTTACTCGAGGTAAAACATGTTTAAAAAAGGCACCAAAAGCTAAACCTTTCTGACTTTGGACGCAATAGAACATCGAAGGTCAGATCCCCCACTTTGATGAGGGCTCCGGCGGTGAGCCCGCATCAAAGCCGGTACCACCCGCGCTTATTAACTAGTTAAATTCCGCTGTCAAACACTGACCGCGGCATTTAACCTGCGCTTCCAGCTGCCGGCCCGGAAATATGCGCATCGTCGACCCCCGTCACGTGATCAGGAGGTCAGTGATGCATTGGCATAACAACCAGAGATCTCCTAGAGACCTCTATGGTTGTTGATGCTGGATTGCTATGAGCACCACCCGGTGGGTATGTGTTCATAGCAATGCTGCAATTCAGCTACATATAGGCGATCTGCTCATCGCCTATATGTAGCAGAGCCAATCAGGCTATGGCAGCTTCTAGCCTCCTATGGAGGCTATTGAAGCATGCCAAAATAAAAAAAAAAAGGTTTTGAAAAAATATGAAAAAAAAATAAAATTATAAGTTTAAATCATCCCCCTTCCGCCCCATTCAAAATACAGCAATAAAAAAAAAAAAAAAAAAAAAAAATCAAACACATATTTGGTATCGCCGCGTTCAGAATCGCCCGATCTATCAATATAAAAAAGGATTAACCTGATGGCTAAACAGCGTAGCGGGAAAAAAATCAAAATGCCAGAATTACGTTTTTTTTTTGATCGCCGCGACATTGCATTAAAATGCAATAAAGGACGATCAAAAGATTATATCTACACATAAATGGTATCATTAAAATGTCAGCTTGGCACGCAAAAAATAAGCCCTCAACCAACCTGAGATCACGAAAAATGGAGACGCTACGAGTATTGGAAAGTGGTGCAATTTTTTATTTATTTATTTTTTTTAAGCAAACTTTGGAATTTTTTTCACCACTTAGATAAAAAAGAACCTAGACATGTTTGGTGTCTATGAACTCGCAATGACCTGGAGAATCATAATGGCAGGTCAGATTTAGCATTTAGCGACCCTAGCAAAAAAGCCAAACAAAAATCATGTTAATTTTTTGCAATTTCATCGCACTTGGAATTTTTTCCCATTTTCGAGTACATGATATGGTAAAACCAATGGTGTCGTTCAAAAGTACAACTTGTCCCGCGAACAATAAGCCCTCACATGGCCATATTGACGGAAAAATAAAAAAGTTATGGTTTGGGAAGAAGGGCAGCGAGAAAAGAAAACGCAAAACTGAAAAAAACTCCGATCATTAAGGGGTTAAACATCACTGAAAAAAAAACAGCTGTGATCCCTTGCTGTCCTGTGTGTATTCTCTTTTGCTTCCCCCCTGCCCAGGAGCTGTGGTATGATCAGACCATGTTCCTGCAGTCAGACACAGCCACTACACAGTACACAGCAGGGGCACATTTATAAGATTATCTCAACACAGAAACATGTTATTAAATCACATTCAATTGTGGAAATTATTATTCCAGTATCTATTTTACTTTGTTTGTGGAAAACCTCTTCCAATACATTAGGCTAAGTTATGCGTGCAGCAGAATATTTAATGCATTAGAGAGGTAAAGAGAGACACTCACTTGAGCAGTACTCCTTGATTGGGGATCAATTCCAAGTGAATCTTACCCCCTTCTTGGGTCCGTAAGTAAGCAAACTCCTCAAGCATGTCGATGTCTGTAGACAAAATTGGTTAGTACATGAGGCAAGAAAGATACCAATACATATAGAAATGTCCTAAACTAAACCCCTTATACATACACACACACACATATATATCTATAATATAACGCTACAAGCGTCACTCTGTACGAAGCCTTTATAGACTGCGCAAGCGCGACATGCCTACGCAGTCTAGGTCCAGACAGAAGGCGGCATCCGGTTACAGGTAAGAGGAGTGTGTATGGCGCCGGAGATCACGGTACGCATAGACACTGAATGCATAACGCGATGTCCGGCGCCATACTTACCTGACCGGGAGGAGCGTTGCCGCAGCGCTTCTCTTCTCGGACACGGGGGCAGGAGGAGTGCGGCGTTGGAATCGTGCATGCGCATAGCGCTATCCGGCACCATTTTACTGAAGACACATTTGCAGTGTCTTCAGCAATATGGCGCCGGAAAGCGCGGTATGGGTATGCGCGTAGTCCTGCTCCGCACTTCTTCCCCGGCCTCCGGCAGAACGGGACAGCGCTGGAGCACAGGGAAGAAAGGCGAGTATAAATGTTTTTGTTTTGTATGTGTGCAGTTTAATAGGGGGACCATGCATATCAGAATAGAGGGGTGAGGGGTAGCATGCATACCAGGATTGGGGGGGTGCGGGGACCATGCATACCAGGATTGGGGGGGGGTGAGGGGACCATGCATATCAGGATTGGGGGGGGGGTGAAGGGACCATGCATACCAGGATTGGGGGGGTGAGGGGACCATGCATACCAGGATTGGGGGGGTGAGGGGACCATGCATACCAGGAGCGGGGGGGTGAGGGGACCATGCATACCAGGAGCGGGGGGGTGAGGGGACCATGCATACCAGGAGCGGGGGGGTGAGGGGACCATGCATACCAGGAGCGGGGTCTCAGATGGCAGGGTTGCTGCTGGCAGAGACAGGAGATGCTGTGGACTCCAGGCTGGTAGGATGAGGTGTTTGACTGCAGCCAGAGCAGGGCTATGGCTGCGGACTCCAGGCTGGTACAACTAGGTGTTCAGTGGAGCAGGGGCTTCGCTGACATTTTGTGAAAGCCCGGAGCTCTGAATCTTCCATAATTTCTAATGCGGTGAACTCTGAAAAAATGGCCGCTGAAGGGGGTGCATACTCAATTAAGATCTCAATTTGTGCATTCGTCGCCTATTTTCCTGGAGTCCACTGCATAGAAGAGTATGGAAATTGTAGGGTTCTGGGCTTTCACAAAATGCCGGCGGAGCCCCCCACACCGCCGAACACCTCATCAAACCAGCCTGGGGCCTGCAGCCATCGCTCAACTCCTGCCTCCACTAGAATCATCCGGCAACAGCTACCTTGCTTCACCACAGCCAATATGCTCCACCGCAGCTACAATTCGGATTGTAAGACGTCTTATAATTCGAAAAATATGGCATATCTATATACAGTCATGGCCGAAAGTGTTGGCACCTTTGAAATTGTCCCAGAAAATGAAGCATTTCTCCCAGAAAATTATTGCAATTACACACTTGGTTATTTTCTGTGTGTATTGGAACACCACAAAAACACAGAGGGGGAAAAAAGACAAAATGGACTGTATAACGATAACTGGTCTGTATATAGATATCTATACACAGTTATGGCCGAAAGTGCTGGCACCCTTGAAATTGTTCCAGATATAGATACATCTATAAATTACTGCCTATACTGTATATGTTTTCAATGTCTCCCTCTCTCTCCCTTTTCCTTTGGGGTGTTTGTTACAGTCCGGTGCGTCATAAAATACAGGAATTAATATGTATAACTGGAGAAAAGATTATGAAATGCAAAAGAATGAATACGATTAGAAAATAATCTTTATTGATATTAATCAAAACGGATAAAAAAAATATATAGAATCAAGCTTCTAGAACCACAAAAAGAAGAACACAGTGGAAAAGGGACAAATGTTAAGTACCAATAAAAATGTGTATGCACTTAGGGTATTACATCAGAGAAGAAAACTTTCAATTGCAAACTGGAGCTAATAAAAATAGTAAGTTAAAATTGATATACAATAAATTAAGTGCAAAGAGCACAATGTAAACATCTTGAGGTATAAAACCTGACTGAATACCAAATATATCAAAAAAATATTGTACTAATTCAAAGAAAGCAAAATAAAGGCATGCACATAAATTATATATTCACAAAATAAAAGGTAAATACCTCTTAAAAATAAATAAATAATTTATGAATAAAGTGCAAAGTGCATAAAAGTAAACTGTGAACAAAACATAGTAAAATCCTTTCCTCCGAGCCAATCATTGGGGGACACAGGACCATGGGTGTTATGCTGCTTGCCACTAGGAGGACACTAAGTTAAACACAGAAAAAGTTAACTCCTCCTCTGCAGTATACACCTGCCCACAGGCTGAGATTGAACCAGTTCAGTAACAAAGCAGTAGGACATCTTAAACAAATAATAATCAGAAATTATGTAAAAACTTAAGATGAAGCAATAAGCCAATAGGCTATCAGGGTGGGTGCTGTGTCCCCCAATGATTGGCTCAGAGAAAAGGATTTTACGGTAAGTACACAAAAATCCCTTTTTCTCCTATGTCTCATTGGGGGACACAGGACCATGGGACGTCCTAAAGCAGTCCCTGGGTGGGGAGCAATACAACTGCTAATACCCCATGTACCACTGGCCTACAGATGTGGTACTGCCGGTTGCAGCAAGCGCCTGCCAAGAGCTGCATCTGCTGTGACCTGAAAATGTATGTGGTAGAGTTTTGAAAGGTATGCGAGCTGGACCCAGACGCAGCTTTGCAGACCTATTCTGCTGACGCCGATGTCGAATGGTCCAAGAGGCGTCTATTGACCGAGTAGAATATGTTGTCATCCCTACTGGGATAGGTGTGCCCTTGACACAGTAGGGGTCCTGAATAGCTGAGCGAAACCACTCGGCTAGTGTGGCGTTTGGAGTGGCTAGAGCCGTCCTATGCCCTTCTGAAAATCCGAACAAGACATCTGGCTTGTGCAGGGAAGATGTACGCGAGATGCAATGTCTAAGAGCCCTAACCACATCCAGAGTATGTAGAGGTCCCTCGATACGATGGACTGGTGCCGGACAGAATGAAGGCAAAAACGATGTCCTCGTGAAGATGAAACAGGAAACAACGTTGGCAGAAAAATGGCGACGTCCTCAAAATTGCCTCAAAATTGCCTTGGCTTGCTGAAAAATCAGGAACGGAGGTTGGCAAGATGAACCGTCAACTTAGAGACTCGTCTGATTGAAGTAATTGCCACCAAGAGGAAACCACTTTCCAAAGGAATAAAAATTAGGGGCACTTCCAGCAGTCAAAATATACAAGAAAAAGTTTAGTGTCTGCTCACCTCCTCCTGGAGCGCACAGATCCTGTTGTGCAGCAAGTTTTCAGAACTTAGAAAAAATAAGTCCAGCACTAAGTCCATAAAATCTATTTTAAAATATCCAGTCTGCCATTAGATCTTTGTCAATGATTAAGGCTACTTTCACACTAGCGGTTTTTGCGCATACCAAACGCATGCAAAAAAACCGCATCATGCGCTTTGCATGCGTTTGCTGTGTTTTGCGCATGCAATTTAACCAGTTTGTCACCATGTTAACTCAAAAAATGCATGCAATTTTAAATGCATGCGTGCGCATGTCCTAGCACACGTGTGCGCTCCCATAGACTGCAATGCTGTTTTTTGCGCATTCCGCATGTGTTTTTTTTTTAGACAGGTCGGACGGACTAAAAATGTAATAGGTTGCGTCCGGCGCGCCTAGGCGCACACTACAAAAGAAGCATGCGCACGAAAACGCATACGAACGCGTGCATGCGCTAGACCATGCGCACCCATGTTAAAGATAGGGGAGCAATGCGCATGCGCACGATCGCGCACAAGGCGCAGCGCTAAAAAACGCAAGTGTGAAACCAGCCTTAGACGCACGGTTTTGCGTTGAACCGCGTTTGATTTTAATGTTCTGGACTATGACATAATTGCTTTTATACTATTGGAAGTGATGGAATAAAAGAAAATGGATTTTATGGACTTATTCCCACATCCTGCAGTGGTTCGCAAGGAGTTCTTATAGAACTCCGAGGACCAAGGTAAGGTCCCATAATTCCAACAGTACCTTAGAGGGAGGTGCCAAGCTGGAAACTACCTGAAAGAACGGCTTCACCTGTAACCTGGTGGTAATCTTACGTTGGAATAGAATTGACAAGGCTGTAAATTGTCCTTTGAGCGAACTAAGTGCGAACAAACAGACTTCGATTGAAATTGCAGGAATTCCAAGATGGAAGGAATGGAGAACACCAGAGGAGATCATCTATGGGCATTTGCGCCATGAAATGAAAATTCTCTAAGTGCGATGAGAACTGCACATGGGCACAGGTCGCCTAGGACTAACATGGTTGGGATTTCTAAATGGGAGATCCCAGTTCGGGCAAAAAGCTAGGATTCAATGGCTCTGCCAACAAAGACAGAGCCCTGGAGTTCTGGTGGTAACCTGCAAGAGTAGATCCATACGATTTAGTAGACACCAAGGAACATCAGTGAGAAATTGAAAAACTAGTTCCGCGTACCATGTCCAGCGCGGTTAGTCCAGCGTAACTAGGAACACTGGAATCTCCCTCTGTTGCAATGGTTCTGATGACCCTTCGGGGTAAAGTAAGAGGGCGAAAAGAATACGGGAACCGAAACCGATGCCACGGCAGAACCAGAGCGTCTGCTCCGATAGCGCATGGATCATGTGACAGGGCAATGCACTGGGGAACCTTGTTGTTTAGCTTTGAGGGCATGAGATCCCGAACCAGAGTCCTCCAGCGACGACAAATCTGCTGAAAGACTTCCGGATGAAGAGACCATCCTCCCAAGGTGAAGCTCTGGCGACTGAGAAAAAGAGTTCGCCGCTCAATTCACTACGCTCGGGATGTGAATCGCCAAGATGGCCGAATGGTTGCTGTCGGCCCAGCAGAGAACCTGACGCACATCGTGTCTGGCCGACTAACTGCGGGTACCCTTTTGACGGTTGATATACGCCATAGCCATGGCGTTATCAGATTGGAACCTGATGGGGTGACCTGTGAGGGGATGATGAAAGAACTTAGTAGGGCCTGATGGAGAGTCGCGACATTGGAAAGCATCAACGCCCCTGTGTTGTGTGAAGGCGAAAAAACTATATGTACATGGTCCCCTAACCACGCACTGGGAGGAAGATTTTCCTTGGTTCAAAGAGGACTACAGCGTACACCACCTGAGGGTCTGCCTGATCCGCAAAGACAGACTGAACTGACGGTCAAGATCGGGTTTTTGTCCCAGGCCAACAGTGGCGCATGTTGCAAAGGGCAGAAATGGAATTGTGCGAATGGGACCGCTTACATCGCCGCTGCCATTTACCCGCAAATCCCCATGAAGAACCATATGGAGCGAGGAATCGGACGTAAAGGAATTCGTGCTCCCAGTTGTAAGGCCAAGGCCTCTTCTGGAAGGAGAATAACCAATCTGCAGGAAGCGTCCTGGACTATTTCCTAGAAGGAAATCTGCTGAGCCGGTGAAGAAGACGACTTTTTAAGTCTATTTTTCCAGGCCAGGCGAGCAAGTGTATCCACCGTGATACCTACGGACTCCTCACAGACTGGAAGGGACGTCCCTTGATAAATAGGTCATCCGGATACGTAAGTACCACCACTCCCCGAGCGTGAGGAATGGCTGTGACAGCTGCCACGACCCTGGTGAGGATTCTGGTGGCGGTGGCGAGGCCGAAGGGTAAAGCAACAAACAGGAAATGTTCCCCCGTGAACTACGAAGTGTAGGAAAAACTGTTGATGGGGAGAAAAGATTGGGATGTGAAGATAAGCATCCCTGATGCCGACGGACATTGGAAAACGCCCCTTTTTCCTTGGAGGCGGTGGAGAGAATCCAGTCTGAAGCGCCGTACCTTGATAAAACGTTTTAATAGCATTAGGCTTGGCAAAACGTGTTTAACAGCCTTAGGTCCAGTATGGACCCTGTCGGGGAAGAGGAAGAAAAACCTCTAGTTAGTATCCAGAGGACCCCAGCTCTCTGACCCACTCGTTGTGGGAGTCCAAGAGTCAGGCATGACAAAATAGACAATCGTCCGCCTAATTTGTTGGTGACCCCGGATGCCGCAACAGGTCACTGTGTAGAGGATTTAAGGTCTCTGGCTCCCTTAAACCCAGATGTCCCTGGCCTGGATTTCTAGGCACGGCCAGGACTGTATGAGATCTGGGAACCGTCCTGTCCCAGAAAGGAAAGTTGCAGAAGACCAACTGGAATTGTCAAGAGGTCTGTTGAATCCAAAAAGGGGCTGTGAGGAAGGCATTTACTGTTCTCTCCAGTAGCGGCAGATATGCGACCCATCTGGTAAGGCAGAGAAGTTAACAATCACTTGGAAGCGGAATCTGATCGCCAATCTCGGAGCCATAGGGCTCACCCAATGGACACGGCATGTGCAGCTACCTGTGGAGTGCAATTGGCCACCTCTAAAGAGGTGTTATCTTCGAAGTCCCCAGCCTGATCTATCTGATTAGCAAGGCTGGCTGCCTCCAGGGAAGATCAGAGCGAGCAAGGTAGTCAATTTGATGGTCAGTGGATTTCTGACTGAGGAATCGTCAGATAGGGGTGAGTAGGGTGAGGAGCATCGAAGGGAGCTGTAGCCAATCATTCATTAGATCATGACCAAAGGGCTATTTAGCCTCAACAGGCTGTTAACCTGCGAATCTGGCCGGTCCCTAGTCTCTGGACAATGTCCTTAGACTCAGGATGAAAGACAACTACCTTGTGAGCATGTGCCGTCTTGTTAAAGGCCACTACGTGTTCCGGGAAATAAATATTTTTCTTCGTCCACCCTCAGAGTATTGTTGACCAACCCTATAAAAGGATGAAGTGTCTCTTGATAATTCGGGGTTGGTGGGATCTGAATCCCAGGACCCCAGTGCTGCAAGGCTGCAGTGCTAGCCACTGAGCCGCTCCTTGGGTCAATGACGTTTCAGCCTCGGATTCAGAGTCAGGAGAGGGAGAACGAGGGATGGAAATTGCATACGCCGAAGCGGGAGCATGATCGGGGGACGCGTTATGTGGTGTTTTTTTTTTGGAAAAAAACCTGTGCGTCTATTTGCCAAGTGCAATCCATGCTGACGGACTGTCCCGACCGTTGCCAGAGCCCTCCACGGTTTCCTGACCTAAAAAGAATCCCCGGAGAGGGGGTATTGCCTCGGTCATGGAATCCATAGACCTTAACAGGCATGCACACCACTGGACTCAGCGGAACCGGTGGCTGCGACGGGCACCATTTGGCAGATTCTGTGTCACAATCCATGTATAATGGAATATTGTGAGCCCGGGACAAGGGTGTAGTAAGAAAACACTGTCTTTGTTAGCCTTTTTTAGACCTGAAACATAGTGTACCCATAGAGGCTGTAGGCAGAATGTTGCTACATATTGTAGAGAAAGTGTATAAGCACTGCCGAGAAGGGATGTCACCTGCTGAGGCGCAGTACAGGTTACCCAGGATCTGTTGTTGTGTCCCCAGGAGAGAAGTGTGCCTTCGCGATCTCTGCTCCAAACTCGCTGACTCCTTCCAGCGTTACTGCTAATTATTGCCATCGTTGGTCGTCAGGGAGTAGGCTGAGAGAAAAACATCATGGCCCCCGAGAATAGGAGAATGCTTCTCGTTCAGGACGAGAAGCGCCAACAACATGGGCTGGCACACTTGCGGTGGGCGGAGCAAAGTAACTGTGGCGATGCGTGTCGGCTTAGGGGAGAACTGCGTCCGGACACCGGAACAAGCGCCGCTGGGCACCGGAACATCGCTCCCTCTCCTCCCAAGGGTCCAGGACCCACTATCTCTTGCACGGACATGCCGGCGCGGAGACCTGCCGTCTGCGATCAGCGCTCCCTGTCATACTCACGGAGGTGGTGTAGCAGAGCCGGGAGCTGCGCTGTCCTGAAAGTTATAGTCCTCAATCGATCCTCCCTTTAGACGGGGATGGAGAGGTTGCCAACTGTATTGCATTCCACTCAGGGGGTCTCGTCCGTGAAGTAGTTGCAGCGCCATTAGGTGGGGGCCTTATTCGGCTATGTACCTGGCTCTGTTGACCTCTTGGAGATGTGGGGAATTCGGGACCGTGGAGGAACCGTTGCCCGTAAGTGAGCCCAGGCATGCCCCAGACGTCGCAGGAGAGGGTACGGGGAGGTATACTCTGCGTTCTCGCCTGTTGATGGTTCGGGGGAAATCGAACCCTAGAAAGGATCCATTGCCCCCTTCACTTCAAATTTACAGAAAAATTCAAAAGATAAAATAAAAACGTTAGGGTCTGAAGCCAGACCCAAGTGCCTCCTACAGACACTAAGCAAAAACTGGTTCAATCTCAGCCTGTGGGCGGGTGTATACTGCAGAGGAGGAGTTAACTTTTTCTGTGTTTCACTTAGTGTCTTCCTAGTGGCAAGCAAGCAGCATAACACCCATGGTCCTGTGTCACCCAATGAGGCGTAGGAGAAACTAATATGGGAGCATGGGAAAACTGTGCAAAATAGCTGTTGAGCATATTACTGACGGCATTGGTCAGTGAAGATGGAAACAATGCTCAAAAAAATAAAATAAAATACCTGTAAAGTGCTAGAAATAAAGGTGCCAAATGCAGCGTGTTCTCACCCCGACAGCGCCGTTTCGCAAATGCTTCCTCTATGAGAACACGCTGCATTTGTAAACAATATTTCTAGCACTTTACAGGTATTTTATTTTTTTGAGCATTGTTTCCATTTTCACTGATCAATACCCTCAATAATATGCACAACAGCTATTTTGCACAGTTTTCCCATGTTCCCTTATTAGTTTTTGTTCAGTTTACTTAATCATGGTATTTACATTTCATGGTATTTACATTTATGCACTTTATTCATAAATTGTTATTTTTAAGAGGTATTTACCTTTTATTTTGTGATGGGCATGCCTTTATTTTGCTTTCTTTGTATTAGTAGATTTTTTTTTTTATATATTGGGTATTCAGTCAAGTTTTATACCTCATGATGTTTACATTGTGCTCTTTGCACTTAATTTATTGTATATCAATTTTAACTTACCATTTTTATTAGCTCCAGTTTGCAATTGAAAGCTTTCTTTCTTCTCTGATGTAATACCCTAAGTGCATACACATTTTTATTGGTACTTACTATTTGTCCCTTTTGTGGTTCTAGAAGCTTGATTCTAAATATTTTTTATCCATTCTTATTAATATCAATAAAGGTTATTTTTTAATAGTATTCATTTTTTTGCATTTCATCATCTTTTTCCACTTATACAATGGAGGTTGTGTATATAGATGTTGTAGTTTGGACATCTTTTTGCTAATACTTTGTTAGACTGTGTTAATATAGGAATTAATATGTGAAGATTTTTTTTCTTACATTTACATCAGAAAATATCATAAAAAAATTAAAATTATTTTGCAGTAGGGACCCTTTTTTTTTTCAACTTTTTATTCCATTTATTTGCACCTGTTTTTTATGCATATTTCTTTAAATAATTTGTTTCCCCGAGAGATCATCGGAGATCTATAAAGAACATCTGCGGTATTTCTGACTTTCTCTTTTTTTTCCCACTGTAACTGGGGTATCCATAGGAGCCATAGTTACAGGGTAAAATAGCACACTACATAGTCGCTGACATAGCTGATCTGGATCTGCTTGGGCTCAGTAGCTCTTTTATGCCACACACCCGGCAATCAATGATCACCAGGTGCTACAGAACAGAAGCATTGGCACTGCTTCTATACACTACACAGCGCTCATTGAGAGCTTGTAGCCAGCAAAATTTAAGACCGAAGCAGACCTAAACCACTTCTGTCTTCTCCCCGGCATTGCCTTACTTCCAACTTGATCCTGTTAAATTCCACTGTAAATTTACAATAGAGCAGTGTTAAAACCCAGGACAAAGCATGGAAAATTTATGGTACTTGCATTTTATGATGTTAACACAGTACTATTGTTTTTTTTGGAGCAGTAAAATGTATATTATTAAAAATAACTAATATTAAAATACAATTACTTATAGGGAAACTACTATTGGCATGTTAGGCATTTGGCAGCACTCATTTTGTCTGCCATTCACTGGTGGCCGTGCTAAGTAGGGACATGGGACTCATAGACTTTCTATTGATCCTGTACACATAGATAGTTTTGATATCGAGGATTTTACACTTATAAGATCATTTGTCAAATCACTAAGCCAAAAATTCCTTTACATGTAGGAGTATAAACGATAGACACAAATCTAAAATGTGAAAATGATACAAACATACTTGTGATATAGTTGAAAAAATTCTCATATTGGAAGTTTCCTTGCTGGCAAATCCTTCCTATAGCTTTTAAGAAGAGGGTCTCTCCTTTGGGCCAGTCCTGCTGCAGTAACACAATCAGGTGACCAAGAGACATATCATCTCGATTATCAGAGAAGGCTCTGAGCTAAAGAATAAAAGGCAAACATTAGCTATCACATCCTGTGAAGGTGGTGCAGAATTATGTTCTCTAGTGACTTAGCTGTTGGTTCCAACAAAGCAAATAAAGGAAACTCTTGGTTATTAAACCCACATGAGAAAAGATGACATGCTTAATGGACTACAGCATTCTTCCATTATAGCCACAAAACATGTAACATTGGTAAGGAAACCTAAATCATTCAGCTTTGGGCAATATTCATCCCGTTTAGCATATTAGGGAAACATACCTGTGGATATTGGAAACGTACCAAAATATACCAAAAAGAAAATACCCCTAAAGGAAAACTTTTTATTAATAATCAAATAATTATAGGCCAATATATATTAAAAACACCTGAATGAGAATATTAAACAGGGAATGAAGGCAGCTATCTTTTTTTTTTTTTGGGGGGGGGGGGATATGACACCGACACTCCCCCTAGTAGGCCCTAGAATCTGATGGCCTACCTAGGAGCGGAGGTTGGCACCTTAATATTGCGATGTGGCACCCCATTCAACGATTGCTGTCCTCTTCAATCCCTAATCTAATACAATGGACACATAGAAAACAGAAATGCACTTGGATCAAAATGGATCCAGTGCATCTGTATCAAATTGAGCACACCTGACCACTAATGTGTAAACAAACTAGATATCCACTACTTTAACCTGGATGGCTAGAGGATGAAGAGCAACAATGTAAGGGTAAATAGATATATTAGTAATAGCCTGGCATATATACTCAAATGATGGTAACTGAGCGATACTGGGCTGAACGCCGATTGGTTTACTTTTAACAGATACATAAACTATAACAATCTAGCAGCATATAGCAATGGTATGGTAATAAGTGCTGAAGACAACCATTAGTGCATAAAAACAGGATTTTTAGTTGCTTACCGTAAAATCTGTTTCTCTGAGCCTACATTGGGGGACACAGAAACCATGGGGTGTATGCTGCTGCCACTAGGAGGCTGACACTATGCAGAAAAAAACTTAGCTCCTCCTCTGCAGTGTACACCCCACTGACAGGAAGTAGGATGATCAGTTAGTGAGAAAGCAGTAGGAGAAGCAATCTGTAAATGAGATAAAAACCACAGAAAACAGAAATCCACACTGTAACAATATTATACAGTAAACCGAGCTGTTCCACTTGGGAGGGTGCTGTGTCCCCCAATGAAGGCTCAGAGAAACAGATTTTACGGTAAGCAACTAAAAATCCTGTTTTCTCTATCGCCTTAACGGGGGACACAGAAACCATGGGACGTCCCAAAGCAGTCTCCATGGGGAGGGAACAGCAAATAACTCCATCAGGACGAGGGAGTCACCCTCGTCACCTGCAAGGTCACCTGCGAGGTCTTCTTTACCCCGACCAGCACTTGCCGAAGCTAGGCATGGGTTGTGAAAAACCTTATGGACCTGTGGAGGACATATCATCACACTGCAGAGGTGCCAGATGAAGGCCCAAAGAGTACCACTGGGAGGACACCCACTGCCTGGGCAGGGTGCGTCATACTGAAAAGAACGCAGTCCTTCCTGAGCCAGCAACCCTACTAATGTCGACCAGATTCCGCGATCAGACGCTGACCTGGAGGCCAGAGGACCTCTATACTTCAAGCCTGAGCTTGATAAGTACCGTTGCCGTGGCCAGGTAGCCTGATGAGAGAGCGCCACGAAGGAAAATCTGAGGCGGACGAAAGAAAGGGAATCCAGAATGATGGAGAGTGGACCACTGATCCACAGGAAGAGAACCACAGCTGGTACAGAGTCTGTGAGACCCTAGGAGTGGTGGAGAGCATGAAAAGGGAAGGCTACCAACTGAAAGGAAAATGAACCCGTCCATTGCAAAGCAGATATCGCCAAAGCCCTGAATAAATCAGGACCTGGATAAGAGCTTCATGGAAAAAAAACATACGATTCACAGGAGGCAAATGCTGAACGAAGAAAAATTTTCTTCCTGAGAAAAACAAGGATGAGCTCAATCCTAGATCCCGAAAAGGCACGCTGAGGAAAATGCGCTGAAGAACGACAGGGTGCAGCCTGAGGAAGGAGAGCGCTTGTCCTTCCGGTGACCTTCTCAATAATTTGGCCTGTTGGAGCCACCCAGAAGGAACGGAAAGTTGATGTGAAACTGAAAGCCAAATGGACCCCCAGATGGGAACGATTAGGCGAAAACCAAGGTCTCTATGCAAGAAAAATCTTTTGGACAGTGAAGCCGGTCAAATCTTCCGACCGGCCTCCAGGAAGAATGCTCTGATGAGCAAGCTAGGCCACGTGTCTATAGAACCTTGCAACACGGGTGGAGACTAAGGCATGACACGATATAGCGGCGGGTGGTTTGAAGGTTGACCTTGCCAACTAATGTGTGAATTCGCCGTTGGTATCCCAGAGGGATGCACTTCTGAGAGAGGAAGGACCGTAGTAGAAGACTTGGTACCGGAGGGTTCGTAGTCGCAGAAGTAGTCTAGTTTGCGAAACGCTCGGGAGAAAAGAGATATACTGAGGCATCCCCTTGTTTGGAAACGGCTGAAATCCGTTCTGTGAGAAAATGGCAAGACCTGAGAGCAGGTCACTGAGAACCTGCTAAAGAGTCAAACACTGAAAACGTACTGAATGGAACCTGGGGATAACCTGGATCACATCGCCGCGATGTTGGCTCAGGATGGCTATGAAGAGACAACTGATTGCTCGACTAAGCCGGTAGAATGAAGACTACTGGATGACCTTGCAGACTGAGATCAAAAGGAAGATAACCCAGCCTACAGGGATGAGGGTGGATATGGAAAACTAGTCCAGCTGGACTTAGAAAAGAGATTAGTCGAGCAAGGAAAGTCCATGTGTAAGGAAGGTTGGCTCTAGGTAGATTAAATAGACAACCGATGACAACTAGGCTGACGAAAGGCAGGTCAATCCGTATGACGAAGTAAACGACCGAATCCATCCTGGACCCTCTGGAGCAGGGAGGGAATTGCGGTGTGTAGACCCGCCTGCCTAAGTCTAAGACAAGAAGCGCTTGAGGATAACATGGAAAAGATACAATTGTAGCTGAAGGAAGAAACGCGTTATCACCAGACTTATCCTTGGATCCAAGACTGGAGCAGCTTTTACCCTGGTGAATGCTTGCGCAGAGTCAGATCCCACTCCTGTCTGAGGTGGGATACTCTTTCCCGTCACGGTCAGAAGTCCCATGTCTGCGCTGCTGGAGGCTTTACCTGGCGTCTGTAAGAAAGAATAGGTAAGTTCCCACAGATAAGTAGCTTAGGCATTGTGGTAGCTCGAAGGCCCTTAGAACAGACTAGGACCTGGAAACTACTATTGGCCAAAGATAGGCGTAACATCGGCAGTAAAGACAGCCTGCGGACAACACTGTAAACTGATCAGAAGGTGTGGCAAAAACTCCTGTGGAGCAACTCACACTTAGGGTCCAGAGCATGCCTCAGACAAACCGCGATCAACCGTACCTGACACGAGAGTGTGTGACCCACCTGAAGGTGGAGTATCCAGTTATGTTGCTACAGAGATCCGCTCTGTGGTACAGAGATCTGCTCCGTCTGAACATGGTAATGCTTACGTTTAACTGTTAAACCACAGATGTTATTAAAAATGAAATATGCATCTGAAAGGAGTGTTTGACTCACCTGGAAGCGGCCTGTAACCGCAGCTGCAGCCCGTCAGGTGCAATAAATGCCGGCACCTCACCAGAAGTGGTGATTAGACGGGAGCTTAGGCAAAGGCTGCAAAAGACCCCGAGGAACGCAAGAGAGGACGCTCCTGACTCACCTGAAAATGAGACAGTGGAGCCGGACCTGTGTAGTAGATGGACCTCGGGTACGTTTGAGTTACCAGAAAGACGGCATGTACTGACAAACATGTCTGGTAGAGGCCCATCCAAGTGCTCAATAAGGGATAGAATACTGCTGCAATAAAACGCGAGAAACTTGAAGGCTAGAGCGTCTAACGCACCTGAATACGGTACCAAACACCAGTACCACTGAAGCAGTGAACTTTGGGCACGTCTCCACCGTAATACGGCTGTTCGAACTACTGTACCTGGTAGATGGTGCTTTTGAAGCCTGTATAGCGGATATAGCACAGCTGCAATCGGCTCTAAGTATCCTGTGAACAAATCAGCGTGGAGAGAGCCCGGAGAAGGGTATAGGAGACAGCCCTTTCTGTGCTGCGGTGCGGTCTAGGCCTGGATACTCAACGGCATTAGGCAGATTAACGGCTTCTGTGTTGCGGTCTAGATCTGAATACCTGACGGCATTAGGCAGAATAACGGTTTCTGTGTTGCGGTCTAGGTCTGGATACCTGACGGCATTAGACAGAATAACGGCTTCTGTGTAGCGGTCTAGGTCTGAATACCTGACGGCATTAGGCAGAAGAACGGCATCTGTGTTGCGGTCTAGGTCTGGATACCTGACGTCATCAGATAGAATAACGGCTTCACGTGTATTAAGCCGTACCACGAAGTCTGTAGTAAAAGTAGGTTCTGACCAGTCAATTCTTCTGACGGTAGAACCGTAGGCCTGGGATCAGAAAGAGACTAACTCTACTCTCTGTTGTGTGCTATGGTACCAACTTCTGGACCTGCGAGCTGTGGTCAGCTTCTTTATCCACTGAACCATAGCGGACAATTGCCGGGTAACACAGACTTATATCCAGCTGGAAGGTCGGCCTAAACACTGTAGACGTGAATAGATAGAAGCCGCAATTTATTCTGCTTAGAGCCGTATGAAGCCAGCGTCCGGAGAGGGCTGCAGAAAAAGGGAAGGGCGAGTGCCTGTGGGCAGTAGATGTGGAAGCAGATGCTATGCCAGGGCTCCAGCACCTTTATGTGTGAAGCAATTGTGGCGCCCCTGAGGCTCAGTCGCCACAGAGGTACTGCACCTTCTCCTAAGGTGTAGTGCCCAACCATCCCTGGTAAGTGGGGAACTCCTTTCCACATTCCAACACTAGCATCCCACACAACAGGCTAGTTCTGCACAACCACATAGCGGCTCAGTGCTTGGAGAGTAGCAGAGCACCTTTGGTGGTTCCCTGCTTGGAACAGTGGATGTGCTGGGAGGTGGGTGGAGTTGAGATCCATATAAAAGGTTGGGAAGGTTTAGAATTACAGGTCAGTCAGTAGGTCAGTCTGACGGGAGGTTAGGCGGGAGAAGGACAGTCAGTCAGGAGAGTGAGGACGGGTCTGAGAAGGAGTGCTGCAGCTGCCTCAGTGATCTGAGAAGACGTAGAACTGCAACCTAAGCTTCCATAGAGAGAGAAAGACAAGTACGGAACGAAGGAGTAGAGAGAACAGAGAGGAGACGTGGGTTGGAAGAGGAACCCTGCCTATAGGTTCTCAGCGCAAGGCCGGGGCCCGGTCCCCGCGGTTGTATGGACACTTATGGTTCTGCAGCAGACACCAGTGGAGTAGTTGGCTGTAAATGCATTACTCCCATCTAAGACTTGGGGCACAACAGCATCTGTATAGAGAGCCGGGACTCAGGAGAAGGGAGTCCCCGAAGTAGGCTACAGCTGTCTGCCGTACAAGGAGAGTTCTAGGGAACATCTAGTAAGAGGTATTCCAGGGTAACTCAGTACTGGAGTACTTCACACCTTAAGGCGCATTGGTGGAGTCGTTCAGAGAGGTACATGTTGGCGGAGTGTTGGAGAGGAGAGTCCTGACTTGCCCAGGAGGTTGATTGAGTCTCTGCCCCGGAGGACACAGCACGGAGGCGGGCACCAGTGTGTACCACGGACTGTGAGTAAAGTTTTGGAACTGCAAGCCCTGGTGTCTTCCTTTCATTTGTGCACTAACACTGTCAGCACCGCTACATCTGGGTACCAGCATCCCTCACACCACCTGCGCCTATCATCATCCTTTACAACTACACTGCCCTGGGGCTACAGCTTCACCTGTGGGGAGCTACACCATCTATGCTGCAACACACCACCAGCCCCAGAGGATCTGCATGCAGCGATGGCTTAACATCTTGCTTGCCAAACACCACAGGTGGCATCACAAACTATTCTATTCACATTAAAAACCACCATAGATTTGGGCGCCCAGGACCACGGACCAGGTCACCGCCGCTGTGACATATCCCACTGACACCGGCCTGGTACCGAGTTCCCCGCTGCCCTGGGAGGGCGACCCACAATGGCCGAGTGTTGCTCTGCTGAAATCAAGGTACATATGTGCAAATGAAACCTTCTACCAGATCAACACCATGCGGCAAACACAGAAGACAGCAGCGTGGCTCTACAAGGCTCTGTGCGCCATGACACCGGACATACTGATGTACTAGAGGCTGTGCGGCAGAAGATTACATTTACGCCAGTAAATTACACGACTCCAGAGTACTATTACAGCAGTGACTATACAGTTCTAGCGTACAATTACTTCAGAGACTGTACGGCTCCAGAAAACCATACGTTAGTGGCTGTACTGCTCCAGAGACTGTACGACTATAGCGCATTTCACGTGAGACGCAATTGCTAAGATGGATTCTCTGCTCCGACACCGTTCCTACGGAAAGTGTGGCCCTGTTTAATTATTCTATGAGGGGCTTATACTCCACATTGTCCCTGATTTGGCTGAAGGGAGCTAGGTAGGAAACAGTTGGTCCTGTCCGGTGAAGACACTAACCGTGACCCACCATGGGAAAATACGACCGCTGTGGTGGATGCCGACGCAGGGAGGATGCCGAGCTCCAGCAGAATAACGGCTTCAAGACATATCACATTTTGCAAGTGAGAGCAAAACTGTGCGGTGACGAGGACTGCGCTGCCCACAGGCAGGATATAGTCATCCCCAGTACTCACATCCATATGGCCGCTCAGAGCCCCCACCTGCCCGCATCAGAAAGGTCGCGCTGTGCAAAACTCCACTCTGCACAGTGTGAACGGGGGCGGAGCTAACCGTCCGCTCTGGGAGCAGTAAGATGGCGGTGAGGATATCCTCTCTGCGCCACAAGGGAAGCCGGCCGGAGGGCGGCGCTTGCACCAGGAGCAGGGATTGGCTGAGGGGAGACGGCGGGAAAAAGCCCGCCCGAAACGAGAGGACAGGGGCGGAGCTACCACGGACTAGGCCGCAATTGAAGCCGGGGCCTAGATTAGACCAAGGAGACCGCCGAAGGGGGGGCGGTGCGGAGGCCCGAAAAAAATCTGGAACTATCCCCTGGATCCTCCCAGAAAGGTAGTCAGGTGCGGGGGGAAGCTGTGGGGCGGGAGCCCAGCGCTGAGGAGAGCAGGCTGCTGCCCACCGTCGCCTATACTGCGGAATAGGGAACCAGCTGAGGGAAGCCTGGAGCACACAGCACTCGGTGAGGGAACTGCCAACCTCGGCAGGGAATAAGCTCCCCACATGAGCGGCCAGGGATAGGGGAGGGGTTTCCTCTTCTTTACCTATCTTCTTACGTTTACCTCTTTCCCTGTGGTGTCAGACGTCCGGAAACCTGTTGCAGGACGTCATGTCTCATCCAACTAACAGGCTCTGGTGGGCGAGTAGGTGGGAGACGAAGGGCCAGGACCAGGTCTGGATCACCTAAGCACACTTCTGTGCTAGGGGTTGGGTCCTGCCGGCTAGACGTATGAGGATACGGGGTGACAGTACACGCCGTACTCATAGTCAGTTTGTGGGAGTACAGTTGTGACCATTCACACTGTATCCCTCCTAGTACCTGAAAAGGAACGACGCACATTGAGGTAGATAAGGGTCTAATGAAAGACCCGTGTCCACCTCTTACTGACACTAAGCTAAACTGATCGTCCTACTTCCTGTCGATGGGGTGCACACTGCGGAGGAGGAGCTAACTTTTTTTCTGCATAGTGTCAGCCTCCTAGTGGCAGCAGAATACACCCCATGGTTTCTGTGTCCCCCAATAAGGCGATAGAGAAAGTCAGGTTTGGAACAAGGGATGAGCCTACCTTCACAGCTGGAACAAGGGATTCACCTTGAACATGCAGCTAAGTCCTCTTTTACCTTTTGCTTGAGCACAGCTGCACTTTATTAGTGGAGTATTGTTCTTTTTTCTTGTGTTTGGATATTACTCCTTTCAAGTATTATTAGAATAGGCTGAGATTACAGCCTTCTGTTACATCTGAAACCTGACTTTTATGCACTAATGGTTGTCTCAAGACCTTCACAACTTTTTCTCTGCAAAACGTTCTGATGGCATTGGTTACAGAATAATTTCTAAAATACTGAAGGTTCCAGTGATCACTGTTGTTGCCATAATCCAGAAGAGGAAGAAACAATTTCACCATAAACAGGCCACAACTAGGACAACCAACATCTTCATATAATTGAAAAAAGGATGACTGGACAAATGTACCGAGACATTGTAGCAAGACAATGATCCAAAACACACGGTCAAGGAAACTCATGTGGCGCCAAAGAAAATGAAACTCCTAGAATTGCCCAACCAATCACCTGACCAGAATTCAATAGAAAATATATGGAAAGGACAAAATATCAAAGTTCATAGAAGGAGCCCACAAAACCTTCAAGATTTGAAAAGCGTTTGTGTGAAAGAATGAGCCAAAATCACACCTGAGCAATTCTAAGAGATTTCTTTATTTTCATGACTATGAAATTGTAGATTCACTCTGAAGGCATCAAAACTGTGGAATTGAAAAGTGTGAAACAACTGAAAATATGTCTTATATTCTAGGTTCTTCAAAGTAGCCACCTTTTGCTTTACTGCTTTGCACTCTCTTGGCATTCTCTTGATGAGCTTCAAGAGGTAGTCACCGGAAATGGTCTTTCAACAGTCTTGAAGAAGTTCCCAGAGATGCTTAGCACTTGTTGGCCCTTTTGCCTTCACTCTGCTGTCCAGCCCACCCCAAACCATCTCGATTGGGTTCAGGTCTGGTGACTGTGGAGCCCAGGTCATCTGACGTAGCACCCCATCACTCTCCTTCTTGGTCAAATAGCCCTTACACAGCCTGGAAGGGTGTTTGGGGTCTTTGTCCTAATAAATGATGGTCCAATTAAACGCAAACCGGATGGAATAGCGTGCCGCTGCAAGATGCTGTGGTAGCCATGCTGGTTCAGTATGCCTTCAATTTTGAATAAATCCCCAACACTGTCACCAGCAAAGCACCCCCACACCATCACACCTCCTTCTCCATGCTTCACGGTGGGGACCAGGCATGTAGAGACCATCCGTTCACCTTTTCTGCGTCGCACAAAGACACGGTGGTTGGAACCAAAGATTTCAAATTTGGACTCATCAGACCAAAGCACAGATTTCCACTCGTCTAATGTCCATTCCTTGTGTTCTTTAGCCCTGCTTGTTGCCTGTCCTTAGCAGTGGTTTCCTAGCAGCTATTATACCATGAAGGCCTACTGCACAAAGTCTCCTCTTAACAGTTGTTGTAGAGATGTGTCTGCTGCTAGAACTCTGTGTGGCATTGACCTGGTCTCTAATCTGAGCTGCTGTTAGCGATTTCTGAGGCTGGTGACTCGGATGAACTTATCCTCCGCAGCAGAGGTGACTCTTGGTCCTCCTTTCCTGGGCCGGTCCTCGTGAGCCAGTTTCTTTGTAGCGCTTGATGGTTTTTGCCACTGAACTTGAGGACACTTTCAAAGTTTTCCCAATTTTTCGGACTGACTGACCTTGATTTCTTAAAGTAATGATGGCCACACGTTTTTCTTTACTTAGCTGCTTTTTTTCTTGCCATAATACAAATTCTAACAGTCTATTCAGTAGGACTATCAGCTGTGTATCCACCAGACTTCTGCACAACACAACTGATGGTCCCAACCCCATTTATAAGGCAAGAAATCCCACTTATTAAACCTGACAGGGCACACCTGTGAAGTGAAAACCATTTTTGGTGACAACCTCTTGAAGCTCATCAAGAGAATGCCAAGAGTGCGCAAGGCAGTAATCAAAAGGTGGCTACTTTGAAGAAACTAGAATATAAGACATATTTTCAGTTGTTTCACACTTTTTTGTTAATTATATAATTCCACATGTGTTAATTCATAGTTATGATGCCTTCAGAGTGAATCTACAATTTTCATAGTCATGAAAATAAAGAAAACTCTTTGAATGAGAAGGTGTGTCCAAACTTTTGGTCTGTACTGTATGTCCAATACAAGTTGTCCTACAGTAGTACCAATCAGCAGTAATCTGCAAATAAACTCAGCATTTTTTAGTAGAGCCCCTGCAGGGAAAGTAAAAAACTGCACAGTTTTTATTAGATCAATAGACTGCATGTACAACTCTCAGGCATATCAATTCTTCAAAGTGAGAAACACTCTTTGTAAACATTTTGCTATGGCTAATATAGGACAGGTCTAAACAGAGGACCCTTTCTCTGTCAACTTAGAACTTCTTAAAAGGAATCTGTCAGCAAGTTTTTGGTATGTAATCTGAAAACAACATCAGGTAGAGGCGTTAAAACACTGAATTCAGTGATGTGTCACTTATCCAGTTGTGTGATGTTGATTACTTACAATGAAGGTTTTATCACTAGGACATTATCATTGCTGTGACTAGCTGGCAACGCGCCTGCTAGTCCAACTCCACCCCCTCCTTTGATTATCTGCTAATTGTCAACAGACTATATATACAAAGCCTACTGGGGGGGAGGGGGGGGTCAGCTTTCTCAGCTCTGCTGCATTCTGCATCTATGAACTCTACGTCACAATGGCTGCACCCAGTAACTAAGTGATACATCGTCGGATTTAGGGTCCCTTTGCCTTATCATGCTGCTCTTAGATGAGATCGCACAAACCTCAAACCTGCTGACAGATTACTTTTAATATGGAAACATGCTACCATGGATTTTCCAAGCTGCACAAGCCCTTTAAATCACAAAAATAAAATTCTTACCTTTATGATTGCTAACAACAGCTGGAGACAGTAAGGCATTACGCATTTACTAGTGCAAGGCAACAGCCTGAGGTCAGAGCCTAGAATACAAAACACAAATACAGTCATGGCCAAAAGTTTTGAGAATGACACAAATATTATATTTTCACATGATCTGCTGCCCTCTGGTTTTTATGTGTGTTTGTCAGATGTTTTTATCACATACAGAAATATAATTGCAATCATATTATGAGTAACAAAAGGTTATATTGACAGAATGAGTTAATGCAGCAAGTCAATATTTGCAGTGTTGACCCTTCTTCTTCAGGACCTCAGCAATTCTTCCTGGCATGCTCTCAATCAACTTCTCAATCAACTTCTGGATCAAATCCTGACTGATAGCAGTCCATTCTTGCAAAATCAATGCTTTTATTTTGTCTGAATTTGAAGGTTTTTGTTTGTCCACCCGTCTCTTGATGATTGACCACAAGTTCTCAATGGGATTAAGATCTGGGGAGTTTCCAGGCCATGGTCCCAAAATCTCTTTGTTTTGTTCCCTGAGCCATTTAGTTATCACCTTTGCTTTATGGCAAGGTGCTCCATCATGTTGAAAAAGGCATTGTTGATCGCCAAACTGCTCTTGGACGGTTGGGAGAAGTTGCTCTTGGAGGACATTCTGGTACCATTCTCTATTCATGGCTGTGTTTTTAGGCAAGACTGAGAGAGCCCATTCCCTTGGCTGAGAAGCAACCCCACACATGAATGGTTTCAGGATGCTTGACAGTTGGCATGAGACAAGACTGGTGGTAGCGCTCACCTGGTCTTCTCCGAATAAGCCGTTTTCCAGATGTCCCAAACAATCGAAAAGGGGATTCATCAGAGAAAATGACTTTACCCCAGTCCTCAGCAGTCCACTCCCTGTACCTCTTGCAGAATATCAGTCTGTCCATGATGTTTTTTCTGGAGATAAGTGGCTTCTTTGCTGCCCTCCTTGAGACCAGGCCTTGCTCCAAGAGTCTCCGCCTCACAGTGAGTGCAGATGCACTCACACCTGCCTGCTGCCATTCCTGAGCAAGCTCTGCACTGCTGGTAGCCCGATCCCACAGCTGAAACACTTTTAAGAGGCGGTCCTGGCGCTTGCTGGTCTTTCTTGGGCGCCCTGGAGCCTTTTTGGCAACAAGGGAACCTCTCTCCTTGAAGTTCTTGATGATGCGATAGATTGTTGACTGTGGTGCAATCTTTCTAGCTGCGATACTCTTCCCTGTTAGGCCATTTTTGTGCAGTGCAATGATGACTGCACGTGTTTCTTTAGAGATAACCATGGTTAACAGAAGAGAAACAATGATGCCAAGCACCAGCCTCCTTTTAAAGTGTCCAGTGGTGTCATTCTTACTTAATCATGACAGATTGATCTCCAGCCCTGTCCTCATCAACACCCACACCTGTGTTAATGGAGCAATCACTGAAACGATAGTCTTAGTTACTCACCGGTTAACGGTATTTGTCGGAGTCCATGACAGCACCACCTGAGAGAGGGGATCCGCCCTTCAGGAACAGGAAACCTACAGATACAAAAGGGCGGCACCTCTCCCACGCATCAGTTGGATTACAGAGCACAGAGGACCACAATGGTTAACAGCATAACTTATATACAATACTATACACGACTATTTAAATTACCCGTGTACGTATAAGAGGAAGGAGTGCACACCCAAAATAGACTAAAAGGGAGGGAATATACTGGTGCTGTCATGGACTCCGAAAAATACCGTTAACCGGTGAGTAACTAAGACTTTATCGGTCGTCCATGACAGCACCACCTGAGAGAATTACAGAGAATAATAACTATTTAGGGAGGGACTACAGCCTGCAGCACCCTTATACCAAAAGAGAGGTCTGTGGAAGCACCCAGGTCTAGCCTATAATGACTATAAAAGGTGCTCGGAGAGGACCAAGTAGCCGCCTTACATATCTGGTCGATGGAGACTTCTGATCTCTCGGCTCACGAGGTCGCCATGGCTCTGGTGGAATGCGCCCTCAGCTTCCCAGGTGGCGACCTGCCTTTTGAAGTGTATGCTACAGAAATTGCTTCTCTAATCCACCTGGCTAGTGTATTTTTTGACACTCTACAACCTTTCCTAGGGCCTTGGTGGGAAATAAATAGGGCATTATCTTTCTTCCAAGGATCGGTAGCTGCCAGATATTCTATGAGGCATTTCCTAACATCCAGGGTATGTAGTTTTTCTTCCTTCTCATTAGCTGGATTAGGGAGGAAGGATGGAAGGACTATTTCCTGAGTCCTAAGAAAGTTAGAAACCACTTTAGGTAAGTACACCGGATCAGGTCTGAGTATTACCCGTCCTAACCTGTATATAAGGAGGACGCCTAAATAATGCCTGGATGTCGCTTACTCTGCGAGCTGAGGTTAGAGCTACCAGGAAGGCTACTTTGAGGGACAGATTTTTAATGGAAGCTGATGAAATAGGTTCGAATGGAGCTTCCGTCATGGCCGTAAGGACTAGATTCAAGTCCCATGGCATGAATCTATCCTTCACTACTGGCCTGGACCTACCTGCTGCCTTAATGAACCTACTGATCCAGTAATTACCTGCGATGTTGCAGCTAAAGAGAGCCCCCAAAGCTGATACTTGTACTTTAAGAGTACTAGTGGAAAGTCCCATATCCAGACCTTTCTGAAGAAACTCTAAGATCTGATTTATTGGAGTTGAACCCCCAGCAACTATTTCAGAGCGCTGCAGGAACTTCTTCCAAATTCTAGCATAGATCTTGGTAGTAATGGCCTTCCTATTCTTAAGTAGGGTGTTAATCAAGTCTGGGGAGAAGTCTTTTTCTTTTAAGAGTGCCCGCTCAAACTCCACGCCGTCAGATGTAGGCCAGCCACCTGAGGGTGGAAGACTGGGCCGTGGGATAGGAGATCCGGGATGTCCGGAAGAACCCAAGGATCGGACACCGACATGGTCCTGAGGCATGAGAACCATGCTCTCCTGGGCAAAAATGGAGCAATGACTATGACCCTTGCTCTGTCTCTCTTGATTTTTCTCAACACCAAGGGTAGTAGCGATAGGGGAGGGAAGGCGTATGCTAGCCTGAAGTCCCGCTTTATCAGAAAGGCATCTACCGCCAGGGGGTTCTCTCTGGGATTTAGGGAGCAGAATAGTCTTAATTTCCTTGGTGGCGAAGAGATCTACCTCTGGCTGTCTCCATTTTTGTATAATCAGGTCGAAGATCGAATTGTTTAGGGACCATTCTCCTTGTTTTAGTAGGTTGCGGCATTTATGTCAACAGGACAAGGGATTCCCAGCCAGTCTCCCATGCCGGTACTGGCCCGGCCTCAAGCTGCTTAACGGCTGCGCTCTGACGAGGGCATGCACATTCAGCTTAGAATGGCTGTTCTGCTAGTTGGAACAACCGTTCTGCCACATTCCTCAGGGGTTTGGAACGAGTCCCACCTTGGTGGTTGACATAAGCCACTGTGACCTGATTGTCGGAGAACACTCGCACATGATGGCCCTGCAGATACATAAGTAACTTCTTAGCTGCCTGCTCTACTGCTGTCAGTTCTTTTCAAATTAGATGACATTTTTATCTGGTGATGGTCCCATAGGCCCTGGACTAGGACTTCACCCATATGAGCCCCCCAACCGGAAGGGCTAGCATCCGTAGTGACTATGGGGGATATGTCACACTCCCAGGGAACCCCTCTGGACAAATTATCCTTTTCTAGCCACCACTCTAGGGACTCCCTTGTGCTTCGGGACAAGGTTAGCTGGCCCTCCAAGTAACCTCCAAGGATTTTTTGATGCAGTAAGACCTCCCCTGTAGTGTTCTTAAATGAAACTGGGCCCACTGGACCGCCGGATACAGGAGGAAAGGGAACCCAGAAGGGACATGGCTTTCTTGAGGGACATGGTGGGGTTATTGGCAGCGTTTAGGATCTGATAGTGTAGGCGAACAAGCTTCTCCGGAGGCAGCCTGTTTCTCAGAATCTAGAATCAGGCCTAAAAATTGCTGAATTCTCATCGGCTGTAACCGAGATTTTTTGATATTAAGCAGCCAACCTAACCGCTCTAGGGCCGACATTGCCCTCTGTAGCTGTTCCTTACAAAGTTTTGCCGTTTTCCCTATAATCAGGAAGTCATCTAAGTAGGGGACTACTAGAATGTTAGATTCACGTAGATGGGCCATAACTTCCTTCCACCACTTTAGTAAACACCCGGGGAGCGACTGCCACCCCAAAGGGGAGGGCCGCATATTGGAAATGTTCAACTGACCCATTTAACTTAACCGCTACTCTGAGGAAGCGCTGATGGGCTGTATGAATGGGTATATGGTAGTATGCATCTTTTAAATCTAACACCACCATAAAGCAGTTTTGAAACAACAACTTTATTGTTGAATTGATTGTTTCCATTTTGAACGGCCGTATAACCAAGAAATCGTTTGAGGGACTTGAGATTAATTATAGTCCTAAAGGAGCCGTCTGGCTTGCGGACCAGGAACAGAGGGGAGTAGAAACCTTTCCCCCTTTCTCCCTCTGGAACCATAGTCAGGACTTTCTTGTGGCAAAGCTCATGTACCTCGGCCTCCAGGGCAGCTTGTTCTGATGTGGAAGACCTGAGAGGGGTGACCTTAAATTGATCTAGGGGAACCCGGGTGAACTCTAGTCGTAAACCCGCAGCTATCACCCCCAGTATCCAGTTGCTGCTAGAGATCAGCGACCAGGCTGGGTAGAAGGCAGCTAGTCTCCCCCCACAGCATCTAGTCATTGGGGCGGTTTTTTAGTGTCACGTGATGGACATTCCTGGCGCCCCCCTCCTCCGAACATGAAACCTGTACTCTCCTTCTTTTGTCGTCCCATCTGCCCTGATCTCTAGACGGCCTTCTATGGAAATATCCTTTCCTGGTGAAGGGGCGTCTATAAGAAGGATTCGGGAGGCTGGGGAACTTCTTTTTATCGTTCCCGGCTTTCTCTAAAAGTTCGTCCAGGACGGGGCCAAACAGATATTCCCCTCATATGGAATGGAGCAGAGTCGTGACCTGGCCTGGATATCTCCTGGCCAGCATTTTAACCAGAGGGCCCTTCGAGCTGCGTTTGATAACCCAGCTGATCTAGCCGCCATCCTTGCCGAGTCTGCTGAGGCATCAGCCAAGAAAGCCGCAGCACTCTGGATGATCGGTAGAGTTTTCCGACTGGATGCTCTTGGGGCTCCGTCCTTCAGATGGGAATCTAGTTGATCTAGCCAGACCATCACGGATCTGGCTATACAAGTGGCAGCTATCGCTGGTCTTAGGGCGCCTGCTGACATCTCCCATGTTCCCTTTAGAAAGGAATCCGCTTTTTTATCCAGCGGGTCTTTTAAGGAGGCCATATCATCGAACGGTATGGAGGACTTTTTGGAGGCTTTGGCTACTGCCGCGTCCAGCTTAGGGGCCTTATCCCATCTGTTTACCACTGGGTCATCAAATGGGTACCTCCGTTTGAAGGCAGGTGGTAAGGAGCCCCTTTTTTCGGGTCTCTTCCATTCCCTTTCTATCAGGCTCTGGACCTTATCATTTAATGGAAAAGCTTTGTGTATCCTGGGATCTAGACCTCCGAACATTACCTGTGCCGAAAGCTCTGGCTTTGAGTCTGCTACTGCAATGGTGGACCTTATTGCTTTAACTAGCTTGTCCATCTGGTCTAATGGAAAGCAGAATCGGCTTGAGTCTTCATCAGAAGAGGATGAAGTGGAGGCCGGGGAATCCGAGGAGTAATTGTTCCTAGGGGCAGCTGAGGACTCCGACCCTGAGAAACTAAATTCTCTCCCCCTAGAAGAGTCCCTTTTAGATAGGGCTTTCATCTCTGTCCCTGTAAGGATGGGGGAGAGTGCAAGGGCCTGTCAGTCTATGCCTGGGCCCCCGTCCCCTTCCAACCCCTACCGCCTGTCGCACACATGGCTGACCTAGTCTTTTGGGGTGGCCGTCTGGTAAGGGGCAACTACAGAGCGCACATTCCCTGTGCTTCTGTTTTACCGTAGCTTTCCTCCCCTGCGAAACCAGCATAAGGGAACACTGCATCAGGGTACATTCACGGAGATCTCTTACCCATGCAGATGAGGCAGGTACCGGATCACGGAGGGAGGCAGGGGGAATCCTTTAGACTGGAGGAACTTCTGCGGCTCTGCTCACTCGTCCGCTTCCACTCGTATGAGGCTTCACCGAGGCCTCCTTCTGTGGGTGTTCCTGCACGTCCTGCTGCTCTATGGGGGTTCTGTCATCCATCGCTGGGCCTTCAGAAGCACCCCGGCAGCATCACCTCCTGCCCTTTAAGGCCTCCCAGTATCCGGTCAGCAGGGCACTGGCGCGGCACCTCCCCCAGGAACCCTCCCGCGACCTTCCCCCGCATGAACCGTCCCCCCCACCGCCTCGGGTACCGCGCGTCCCCCCGGATCGCCGCGCACACTAGGAAGGCGGCCGGCACCAGACTTCCGGTTTTGGCGTTCCCGGCCCCGCCCCTTCCACCGCGTCACTTCCGCCGCGCGTCAGAGGCCGCGGGAGCGCGCGGAAAGGAGTCGGCACGGCGCCCCCGGCTCCGGTATGCCCGCCGCCCCCATGCGCGCCAGCCTGCGCTTGGCGACCGGACGCAACTGCCGACCCGGCCGGAGGGGGTTTGAGACCGGACCCCGGGGGAAAACGCATCAGGAGGGGCCTGCATACATACCTGGTGCCCGCATTCTGGAGACGGCTGTCCACCGGACCCTTTGCTCCGCCTGCTCTAACCACTGCCGTGGCGACCTACCCGGCCCCACCGTGGCGCTTCCAGGTACCCCGAGCTTGACCGAGGTAGGAGATCCCCCCCGCTACCTGAGTCGGTCAGCCGGCCTGGGAATCCCTCGACGACTCCATGATGGACGATCTGAAGGAAGTCCCGTCCTCTAGGAACAGGAAACCAACTGATGCGTGGGAGAGGTGCCGCCCTTTTGTATCTGTAGGTTTCCTGTTCCTGAAGGGCGGATCCCCTCTCTCAGGTGGTGCTGTCATGGATGACCGATAAATTAGCTGGTCCTTTTAAGGCAGGGCTGCAATGATGTTGAAATGTGTTTTGGGGGATAAAGTTAATTTTCTAGGCAAATATTGACTTTGCAAGTAATTGCTGTTAAGCTGATCACTCTTTATAACATTCTGGAGTATATGCAAATTGCCATTAGAAAAAATGAAGCAGTAGACTTTGTAAAAATTAATGTTTGTGTCATTCTCAAAACTTTTGGCCATGACTGTACTAGTTTAGTAATATTTTATAATAATCTATAACACTGTTCAACAAATTTTCATGAATTCTTTGTACATGCATTCAAATGAGGAGATTTACATTTCTATGACCATATGCGAACAGCATATTACCATATTGCTAAATCATTAACTCCACTTTTTAAAATAGGAGAATTGGGGCAATGAGAGTGTTACAAGCTAAAATTTGATAAATGTTTCCACACATTTATTGGAAATTTTTATGACAAACTATCACTAAATGAGCCAAAATACACAATAAACAACTAAATAACTACCATATTTTTCGGACTATAAGATGCATTTTTTTCCTCCAAAAATGTGGAGGAAAATGGGGGGTGCGTCATATCTTTTCTTCATGGCAGCAATGTCCTGATGGAATCTCTCACCGTGTTCATCACGGACGGCTCCATAGTTCTCTGAGAGGTCGAGGTGGGAATGGAGAAAATGAATCTTCAGAGACATGTGTGCCGCAAGCTTGTGGTAGCACATGAGCATCTAATTCACAACCGCTTTGTAATTGGATGCACGCTTGTTTCCCAAAAATCCTGAACAAATACTCTTGACCCCTTCACAACTTTGGATGTATGGGTATGTCATAGGTCGCCTTCCACTCTTTGATGTGAACTCTGACACTGAGCCAGCATCTTTCCCCACACATGACAGCTAGTTTGATGTGTAGCGGAGGGAGTACAAATTTCTTAAAATCAACCAATGGTTCATTTTATACATTTTTTCTACCTGGCTAAAGTGTTTCTCCTCCCTGGATATTGCCAACCTAATATGAAAAACAGGATTTTTTGTTGCTTACAGTAAAATCTGTTTCTCGGAGTCTTCATTGGGGAACACAGGAACCATGGGTGTGTGCTGCTGCCACTAGGAGGTTGACACTATGCCGTGAAAAAAAATGTTAACTCTGCCTCCGCAGTATACACCCCCTCTGACCGGCTGTAGGACAATCAGTTAGTGAGAAAGCAGTAGGAGAAATTATCATATAAGCCAATCAAATACTCTTAACAAGTAATATAAACATGGGAGGGTGCTGTGTCCCCCAATGAAGACTCCGAGAAACAGATTTTACGGTAAGTAACCAAAAATCCTGTTTTCTCTTATCTCTTCATTGGAACACAGGAACCATGGGACGTCCTAAAGCAATCCCTGGGGAGGGAGAAAACAAACTTCATTCAGGTCGGAGAGCTCATCACTGCCGCCTGCAAAATTCTTCTGCCTAGGCTGGCGTCCGCTGAAGCATAGGTATGGACCTTATAGAACCTTGAAAAGGTATGAACTGACGACCAGGTAGCCGCCTTGCACAGTTGTATGGCTGATGCCCTATTGTGCACCGCCCAGGAGTGAACTTTAACAGCAGCAGGAGGCACCTTGTTCTTAACCTGGTAGGCCTCCAGAATTGCCATTCTGATCCAGCGGGCGATTGTAGCCTAAGGCTATGTGCACACGCTGCGGTTTTGGCCCTGCGGAACCGCAGCAGTTCCGCAGACATGGTACAGTACCATGTAACCCTATGGGTTTTCAAAACCGCAGTGCTCACGCTGCGTTTTTTTCCCCGCACGGTTTTGCTGCGGTTTATAAACCGCAGCATGTCAATTGTTTCTGCGGATTCCGCTCCGGTTTCACACCTTTAACATAGTAGAGGTGTGAAACCGCAGGGCAAAACCGCAGGTCACTTTACCTGCGGTTCCGCGGGGAAAAACCGGCAGGTGATTCTGCAGTGTGTGCACATAGCCTTAGAGGCCGGCAGACCTCTTCTCACACCATTAGGAATTACAAAGAGAGAGTCTGTCTTCCTGAAAGGGGCAGTCCTAGGCCAGATAGACCCTTATTGCCCTGACCTGGTTTAGTTTATTCAAAGAATGCTCCAGAGGATGAGTTGGAGCGGGGCAGAACGAAGGAAGGATTATATCCTCATTCAGGTGAAAGGCGGACACCACCTTGGGAAGGAAGGGAAAGGCCGCAAGACAACCTTGTCTTGAACCTTGTCTTGGTGAATAATCAAAAAGGGAGGGCGACATGAAAGAGCCACCAGCTCTGAAACACGTCTGCTAGAGGTGATGGCTACAAGAAATACCACCTTCCAGGACAAGAAGGACATGGAAACTTCCCGAAGAGGATCAAAAGGTGGATTAGTCAAAGCTTTCAGGACCAGGTTAAGATCCCAGGGGGCCACTGGAGACCTGTACGGAGGGGCTGCAAGTGCCACCCCTTGAAGAAAGGTTTAAACCTGCGGGCGGGAATTTAAATTCTTCTGAAAAAGAATAGAGAGTGCTGATACTTGGCCTTTTAACCCCTTAACGCCCAAGGGTGGTTGGCACGTTCATGACCAGGTCAATTTTTACAATTCTGACCACTGTCCCTTTATGAGGTAATAACTCTGAAACGCTTCCATGGATCCCGGTGATTCTGACACTGTTTTCTCGTGACATATTGTACTTCATGTTAGTGGTAAAATTTCATTCATATAACTTGCCTTTATTAGTGAAAAAAACAGAAATTTGGAGAAAATTCTGAAAATTTCGCAATTTTCCAACTTTGAATTTTTATGCCCTTAAATCACAGAGATATGGCACACACAAAAACTTAATAAATAACATTTCCCACATGTTTACTTTACATCAGCACAATTTTGGAACCAAATTTTTTTTTGTTAGGAAGTTATGAGGGTTAGGCCTCTTTCACACTTCAGTTTTTTACAATCAGTCACAATCCGCCAGGTTTTGAAAAAAACGGATCCGCAATTTTCTTTTGAGGATCCGTTTTTTTCCCCATTGACTTCCATTACTGGCGTATTGTGACGGATTGCCGTCCGTTGCATCCGTTTTTTTTGCGGATCCGCCAAAAATTGCTGTCCGTCACCATCCTCAAAGATTTCAAAACGGAGCTTGCAACGTTTTCTTCTCTGGCGGATCCTCCAGACACTCATTTAACCCGAAATTCTTTCTGGGTGCCGGACAAAAAAAAATATCTCTCTCTCTCTCTCTTTGTCATCAGTACTAAAACGGATCCTCCATCTGTCCTTTTGGCGGATTTTGACTGATGCAAAAAACTGAAGTGTGAAAGAGGCCTTAAAAGTTAACCAGCGATTTCTCATTTTTGCAACACCATTTTATTTTTACGGACCACATCACATTTGAAGCCACTTTGAGGGGTCTATATGATAGAAAATACCCAAAAGTGATACCATTCTAAAAACTGCACCTCTTAAGGTGCTCAAAACCACATTCAAGAAGTTTATTAACCCCTCAGGTGCTTCACAGGAATTTTTTGAATATTTAAAAAAAAAAAAATGAACATTTAACTTTTTTTCACAAAAAAAATACTTCAGGTTCAATTTCTTTTATTTTACCAAGGGAAACAGGAGAAATTGGACTGGAAAAGTTATTGCGCAATTTGTCCTGATACCTGATATGTGGGGAGGAACCACTGTTTCGGCGCATGACAGAGCTCAGAAGGGAAGGAGCGCCGTTTGACTTTTTAAATGCAAAATTGGCTGGAATTCAGATCGGATGCCATGTTACGTTTGGAGAGTCCCTGATGTACCTAAACAGTGGAAACCCCCACAAGTGACCCCATTTTGGAAACTAGACTCCCCAAGGAACTTATCTAGATATGTGGTGAGAACTTTGAACCCACAAGGGCTTCACAGAAGTTTATAACGTACACCGGTACAATTAAAAAATCATATTTTTTCCACAAAAATGATCTTTTCACCCTCAATTCTTACTTTTCCAAGGGTAACAGGACCCTAAAAGTTATTGTGCAATTTGTCCCGAGTACGCTGATACCCTATATGTGGGGGTAAACGACTATTTGGGCGCATGGCAGAGCTCGGAAGGGAAGCAGCGCCATTTGACGTTTTTGGCTGGAATTGAGGACACCATGTCGCGTTTGGAAAGCCCCGATGTACCTAAACAGTGGAAACCCCCCACAAATGACACCATTTTGGAAACTAGACCCCCCACGGAACTTATCTAGATGTGTGGTGAGCACTTTGAACCCCCAAGTGCTTCACAGAAGTTTATAACGCCCAGGCGTGAAAATAAAAAAATCATTTTTTTTCCACAAAAATGATATTTTTGCCCCCAATTTTTTATTTTCCTAAGGGCAACAGGAGAAATAGGACCCCAAAAGTTGTCCTGAGTAGGCTGATACCCCAGATGTGGGGGTAAAACACTGTTTGGGCGCATGGCAGAGCTCGAAAGGGAAGGAGAACCATTTGACTTTTTCAACGCAGAATTGGCTGGAATTGAGATCAGACGCCATGTTGCATTTGGAGAGCTCCTGATGTGCCCAAACAGTGGAAACCCCCCAATTCTAACTCCAACCCTAACCACAACACACCCCTAACCCTAGCCGGAAAATGGAAATAAATACATTTTTTTATTTTTATTATTTTTCCCTAACTAAGGTGGTGATAACGGGGGGTTTGATTTACTATTTATGGTGGTTTTTATATTTGGCAGCTGTCACATGATAAAAGACGCTTTTTATTGTAAAAATAGCTTTTGCATCACCACAAATTGAGAGCTATAATTTTTCCATATTTTGACCCACTGAGTCATGTGAGGTCTTATTTTTTGCGGGACGAGTTGTCGTTTTTATTGGTACCATTTTCGGGCACGTGACATTTTTTGATCACTTTTTATTCCGATTTTTGGGACGCAGAATGAACAAAAACCAGCGTTTCATGAATTTCTTTTGGGGGGTGCGTTTACACCGTTCCGCGAGCGGTAAAATTGATAAGGCGGTTTTATTCTTCGGGTCAGTACGGTTACAGCGATACCTCATTTATGTCATTTTTTTATGTTTTGGCGGTTTTATGCAATGAAAACAATTTTACCGTATATACTCGTGTATAAGTCGAGATTTTCAGCCCATTTTTTTGGGCTGAAAGTCCCCCTCTCGACTTATACACGAGTCATATACCGGGGGGGGGATCGGCGGGGGAGGGGGAGCTGGGGTGTCAGATCATACTCACCCTTCTCTGCAGCTCCACTGCTTGTTCCATGTTGTTGGCGCTGCTCTCTTTCTGGTTCAGCGGTCACGTGGTACCCGCTCATTAAATATGCGCATATTTAATGAGCGGGTTCTATTTGCGCCGACAACATGGAACAAGCAGAGGAGCTGCAGAGACAAGCGCCAGGACCCGGTGAGTATGAAGGGGGGGTTGGGAGGCATATTCACCTGTCCCTGTGCTCTGCTGTCTTGCGTCCTCTGCAGTGACATTCAGGTCAGAGAGCACTATCGCTCTCTGCCTGCACAGTCACTTCAGAGCGCAACGCCGATGAGCAGGGGGAAGCGACTGAGGGGAGTATACAGTTTTTTGGGTTTTTCTGTAAGAGAGGCAGCGGCAGCAGCAACATGGTGGGGCCACACACTGTGCATCATAACTGGGGCCACATACTGTGCATCATAACTGGGGCCACTCACTGTGCATCATAACTGGGGCCACATACTGTGCATCATAACTGGGGCCCCTCACTGTGCAGATAACTGGGGCCACTCACTGTGCATCATAACTGGGGCCACTCACTGTGCATCATAACTGGGGCCACATACTATGCAGATAACTGAGGCCACTCACTGTGCACCCTCGGCTTATACACGAGTCAATAAGTTTTCCCAGTTTGTTGTGGCAAAATTAGGGGGGGTCGACTTATACTCGGGTCGACTTATACTCGAGTATATACGGTATATAAAAAATTAATTTTTCATCGCTTTATTCTGCGAGCTATAACTTTTTTATTTTTTCTCTGATGATGCTGTGTGGCGGCTCGTTTTTTGCGGGACAAGATGACTTTTTCAGCGGTACCAAGGATATTTATATGCGTCTTTTTGATCGCGCGTTATTGCACTTTTTCTTCAGCGGTATAATAAAACATTTTTTGCTTTGTTTTTTATTTTTTAAGGGGTTCGCTAAAGGGGTTAACTAATGGGACAGTTTTATAGGGCAGGTCGTTACGGACGCGGTGTGCTTTTATTGTTTTTTTTTTTATTTCCAAAAAATGAATTAGGGAATGTTTTTTTTTTTTTTTTTATTTAGCGATTTTTTTAAAATTATTTTTACACTTTTTTTTTTAAAACTTTATTAGGGGGGACATCACTGTCCTGTGACAGATCGCTGATCTGTCACATCACAGATCACTGTGAGAGATCAGCGATCTGTCACAGGCATTGAAGAAGACTCCCTCTTGCCTGCGCTTTGCAGGCACTGAGGAAGCCAGCTCCCTGCAGGCCCCTGAAGGTCCCCGTCGCCATCTTGGATCCGGGGACCTGCAGGGAAGGAGACCCCCGCAGCTGCGCTGCACATTGCGCTGCTGTGGGGGGCTCAGGGAAGCACGGAGGGAGCCCCCACCCTGCCGATGCTTCCCTTTAACCCCCGGTACACCGCGATCGTGTTTGATCGCGGTGTGCAAGGGGTTAACATGTCGGGGCGGTCCGTGACCGCCCCTGACACATTGTGCCGGGTGTCAGCTGTGATAATCATCTGACACCCGGCCGCGATCAGCGGCGCTCACCACGTGGAGCTTTTTCCACGGACGTCCGGATTACCAACAATACCGGACACTGAGCTCAGTGATGGTATCCCCTTGTTTATTTCGTGATGGGAGAGCAGGACTTTGCGCCCGTATTGTTTGTTTTATCATTTTGATGTTTTTTTTATAGTGGTTTTATTTGTTTTCTAGGTATAATTTGCAGCCAGCAGCAATTTCAGAGGAAATATGAGGTCTGAGTTGATATGTATGACATGGAATGTGAGAGATATAAAAACCCCCCGGAAAAAGATCAAAGTCTTCTCGCAGATTAGACATTACAACCCTCACATTATGGCCTTGGTGGAGACGCATTTGACCAGGGATACAACCCGGTGCGTGCAGCAGGCTTGGGTACAGTGGTCTGTTCATGCACTCCATACTAGTTACTCGAGAGGAGTTTCACTGTTGGTGCATAGAGATGTTAGATGGAAAGCCAGGGAGACCCGGAGGGATCCTGAGGGATGATTTGTTTTCGTATATGCATCGATAAATACCAGGAAATATGTGATTTTGTGTGTTTATAATCCGCCTCCAGCTAATATGTCCATTCTCCAGAAGGCGATGAGTTTCGCCCTAAATTATCCAGACGCGGATGTTATCTGTATGGGGGACTTCAATATGGTTATGAACAATCGTCTTGATAAATTGAGACTGGATGATGGAGTGGCTTGGGGGGTTCCTTCGCCGACAGCAACCCAAATGTCGCTATTTATGGAGGGTAGCGGGTGGCTGGATTTGTGAAAAGTGTGGCACCCTGAGTTGTGAGAGTTTACCTGCCACTCATCCACTAGGCGCTCCCTATCGCACATAGATTACATATTCGGAACCAGTGGTCTGGCGATGTGGGTGGATAGTGCGGAGCATGGCAGTAGAGGGATCTCAGAACATAGCCCGGTCATCCTCAAACTTAAGTACAGGCAATTAAATAACAGGATGATTTGGAAGTTGAACCCTTTCTGGCTGAAACTGATAGTACTCCCCGATAAAACAATCGATCAATTGCATTGCTTCATTTTGTCCCACCAGGAACCTCAGGATATTAATTTATTTTGGGATGCCCTTAAGGCATATCTGAGGGGCTGCTTGTCCTCCACAATTTCTTATATTAAGCGGGTAACCTCAAGAGAGGATGACGTGATGGAACAGCGATTGAAGGATTCAGAGGCTGCATACATATCTAATCAAACTAATGGCAATAGGATTGAGTGGTTGGCTGCCCAGCGATTATACATCCAGCATATAGACACTAAGTCTAAGCGCAAATTATTCTTTGCTCGCCAGTCTTATTTTGAACTGGGAAATCAGGCAAGTAAACTACTGGCCTATCTGGTGCGCCAACATAATACTTCTTATACAATATTACATTTCCGTATGTCGGATGATTCGTTGGTGTCTTCAACTGAGGAGATTCTTGGCTGCTTTTATGATTATTATAAGTCAATATATGAATCTAAGAGTGGCTCTGATAATTTGGAGTGTCTGGATTACTTGTCAGATGTAACATTCCCTACCTTAGATTCTGATCAGCGAGTCTTTATGGATGCTGAATTCACTGTGGAGGAGATAGAGAATGCCATAACGGACATGGCCTCTGGGAAGGCCCCTGGGCCGGATGGGTTCCCTATTGAATTGTATAGGAAATACCGAGACATATTAACGCCACTTCTGATAAAGGTATTTCGGGGAATATGGGAGGGAGAATCTATGCCTGAATCCTTTTACGAGGCTAATATCATAGTACTTAGGAAGGACGGGAAGGACCCTTTGGAATGTGATTCCTATTTTCCCATATCGTTGGTAAATGTGGACTATAAAATCTTAACTAAAATTCTCGCCATCAGATTAAATTCAATTATCCTTATACATCCTGACCAGACGGGCTTTATACCTGATAAGAGCACTTCAATTAATATCAGACGAGTCCAGTCAATAGTCCAGTATAGTTCTCTAATGCCAGATAAAAAATGGGCACTGGCGTCGTTAGATGCCGCCAAGGCTTTTGACTCTCTTAAGTGGCCTTTCCTCTCCGCATGTCTACAGAGGTATGGCTTTGGTGATAAGTTTATAAAATGGGTTAAAATACTACCGTATATATGAAACCTAAAGCCTGTATTATTGTGAACAATTCCATATCGGAGTCCTTTGCATTACACAGGGGGACCCGTCAGGGGTGCCCCCCTTTCCCCGGCCCTCTTCACCCTTGCGATTGAGGCATTGGCAATACGTATAAGGTCCTCCCCTGGCATTAGGGGTATAGATATAGCGGGTCGGGTAGATACCATAGGTTTATACGCAGATGATATAGTGATATTTATGGACGAGGCGGAGGAAACTTTGCCTCAAGTGATTGCCACCATAGATGGATTCAGTAAATATTCGGGCTTATAGATAAATTGGGAAAAGTCTGCCCTGTTACCCCTATCCCATGCCCCGACTTGAGGCTCTCTCCTTGTTGTCTACTGTATCCAGCTTTAAATACCTGGGCGTTCATGTATCCCATAACAGCACGCTCGACTTACAACTTAATATCTACCCATTGCTGGAACTGGTTAGAGTTAAATTTGCAACCTGGAGCAAATTACCGTTGTCTGTGGCCGGAAGCATCAACCTGATTAAAATGATATTACTTCCCAAACTTAGCTATTCCCTTCAGCACAGTGCTGTAATGGTACCCAAGTCCTTTTTTGTGAATCTTAATTCCCAGGTCACATCTTTTATATGGGGGAAAACCAGACCCAAAACTTAAATTGTCCACTCTTCAGAGGCCTAAAAAGGGAGGGGGGGGCGGCGCTACCAGATTTCTTCCTATATTATTTGACTGGACAGGCTAAAGCCCTAAGTACGTGGATGCTGGGTAATTATCGCCCTAATTCTGAAAGTCATTTGCTTCACGCTGCAAGAACTGATCGTCCACTGGGTTTCCTGGAGTTGGAGAGGTCTAGTGTCCCTCGTTAACTGCCCCTGCTCCATCTGGCACGATTAGTATGGAGGCAGATTAAAAAGTGATTGGATTTAAGGACATCATAGCTGAAATGCCCCTATGGAAAAATGTCTATTTTCCGGTATTACTAAGTCACCTGTCCACTGATTTTTGGACTCAACATAATGTCTCCTTGATAGGAGACTTGTATGATCATGGGACCTTAATGTCTTTCGAGCAGATACAGGCTAAACATGATGTCCCGAGATCTCAATTTTTCCGCTATTTACAACTAAGGTCTGCTCTTCAGTCGCACATAAGAGTATAGGTGTGGGCCGTGCCATTTCGTCCCTACCTTTGATAGGAATCCTTAACTCACAGGATCCCCAGGGCCTTTTCTCCTCTTTATATACGTACATGCTGTCAGTGGGAGCAGAATCTGCCTTAAGCTCTGTTAAAGGGAAGTGGTAAAGAATCATCCCTAATACGCAGGGAGAGAAGTGGGAAGAGATCCTGGAGTCTCCGATTGGAGTATCACCATCTATTAATAATAGAATGATACAGTTGTATATAATAAACCAATCATATTTGACTCCGATACGACTTTTTAAGATGGGTCGATTCCAATCATCAGAATGCTTGCGATGTCACTCACCAGATGCAGACTTTATTCACATGATATGGCAGTGTCCCACTATCCTACAGTACTGGAAAGAGGTGACGCTATTTTTGTCATCAGTGGTGCAAACTCCTGTCCCTCTTGAACCACTGGTCTGCTTGTTTGGGGTATGGGAGGAGGATCCCTGGGGTCACCATGTTGGGATTTTTCTACGTGAAACGCTGTTTCTGGCACGGAAAGTATTGGCACTACGGTAGATGGGTAATTCATGTCCCTCTCTTAGAACCTGGAGTGACTTGGTAAATACGATTGTTCCATACGAGCGCACATTATATCAGAACAGGGGATGCCTGGGCAAATTTGAAAAGATCTGGGAGAAGTGGAACTCTTCTCATCTTACTTTGTAGAATGGAGACACTGCATGTGAGACAATATAATGCAAGATAGTAGGCTGCGAGTTAGTAAATAGTTGACATAGTTGTAGTTTAGTTTAGGAACTTATAATTAATCTACATTATCTGAGCGACATGATAAAGGCTGTGAGATATGATTGATGTACATGCTCATAATGTATAGCCTGTTGGTCTTTGTATATGCTTGGGGGATTATGCATATATTACCCGTAAATCATAAGTGTTCACTTTTTGGTTTAGTACTTAACAAAAAAAACGGTAATGTGTACGCTCTGTACAATGTTCACAACCACAAGCAAATATGCATGTTGTACATTACATCCTTTTCTTGTTTCGAAGTTTAATAAACAAATTTAAAAAAAAAAAAAGTAAGCCTTCCAGGTTCGATGATAGACCCTGGAAAAAGATGGCTTCCTAGCCTGGATCGTCGTGCTAATGACTCGGTCAGAAAATCTGGGCACTCTAAGTATCATGGTTTCTACGGCCATGCCGTCAAATTGAGCAACCGAGAGAGTTCGGGTGGCAGAACGGCCCCTGAGCCAAAAGATGTGGTCTGTCGGGGAGCCTCCAGGGGCGTCTGTGAGAAGACTGATTACTTCTGCAAACAGGCCCTCCTGGGTCAATACGGAGCGATCAGTATGACCGGCACCCCTTCCACCTTGCTCTTCTTCACCAATCTCAGAAGGTGAGGAAGGGGAAGCAACAGTTACGGGAGTCTGAACTGTGACCAAGGAATGGCCAGAGCGTCGACCCCTACTGCAAGAGGATCACGGCACCTGCAGACAAACTGTTGGACCTTTCTGTTCTGTCGAGGCGCCAGAAGGTCCACATCTGGGGTCCCCCATTGAAGACAGATCTGACAAAATACCTCCTGATGTAAGGCTCATTCCCCTGCTGCGAGCCCCTCCCAGCTGAGAAAGTCAGCAGCTTTGTTGTCTATGCTGGGGTTGTGAACTGCTGATATTGCCGGAATCGATGCTTCTGCCCAGCTGAAGATTTTGGATACCTTGGCCAGTGCCCGGGAACTCTGGATGCCCCCTGGTGGTTGATGTATGCCACTGCTGTGACATTGTCCGTTTAAATCCGGACCAGCTGGTCCTTGAGGAGTCCTTTCCAATGAAGGAGGGATAGGAGGATTGTCCTCGGCTCGAGAACGTTGATCGACAGCAAAGCTTCTCTAATCGACCAACGTCCCTGGACCGTCAAGTGACGGAATACCGCCCCCCAACCTAGGAGGCCGGCATCCGTAGTTATCACCTGCCAGTGGATGGGAAGAAAAGCCCGACCCAGATGAACAAGAGGGAAGGTTTGCCACCACCTGAGGGACTGCTTGGCCTGAGCAGAAGGGCTAAAAGGGCGATCCAGAGAAAGGATGGACCTGTCCCATTGAAGGAGGATGTCTCTCTGAAGTATCCTGGGATGGAAACAGGGCAAAGGGGATTGCTTCTGAGGTTGCTACTATCCTCCCCAAGACCCTCATGGCCGAACGAAAAGACAGAAGTTGGGATTCTAGCAGCAAGAGAATTCCCTGCTGGAGAGTTGTCTAGTGGGCGGAGCCTATCCCAGAAGTGCTTGCTCGAGAGACGCCGGTACCTGCTGCCAGGCACGTGCGTGCTGGGCTCAGCCTGATGCCGGGGCCCAGCGCCGCTGGAACCCAGAAAAAACAGCGCCGCCTGGGAAAAGGGAGAGGGGGACAGCGCCGGAAAGCAGCACTCCGGGGTTTGCTGGAAGGAAGCACTGGGCACTGCAGGGAGCCGGGATCTTCGGTGCCCCTACCACGGGGCTTCGGTGCCTGACCTGCTCCAAAGACAAAAAGAGGTAAACCTATTTTCTTCTTCCTCCCACCTGTGGCTTACAAATAAAAAGGAACAAAAAATTTAAAATACAAAATTCAGAATGCACAATGTAAAATGCTGCAGTCCCTTGCTTCCTGCACACCCTATGAAAGGGAGCAGTTTTTACCTGGAAGAAATGATTGCTGTCCTAAATCTTTTCTGCAGGACGTCTCCCTCCATCATCAGGCTCTGGTGGGTGCCGGAGGTCAGGACCGGGTCCGATCACCTAAACACGGTTCCGTGTTAGGGGTTAAGGTCCTGCCTATGGAAACTATGAGGATACGGGGTGTAAGTACCCGCCGTACTCATAGTCCCTGTGCGGGAATACAGTAGTAACAAATCTACTCTGTATCCCTCCAATGGTTACCTGAAAAGGAACGACGCACATTGAGGTAGGCATGGGTCTGGTGCGAGACCCCTGTCCACCTCCTGCTGACACTAAGCAAAACTGATTGTCCTACAGCCGGTCGGAGGGGTGTATACTGCGAAGGTGGAGTTAACATTTTTTTTCACGGCATAGTGTCAACCTCCTAGTGGCAGCAGCACACACCCATGGTTCCTGTGTCCCCAATGAAACGAGAGAGAAAAATGTATTCTCCTCCATACATTTACTGCATTACAATTCTCTGCGATTTAAAATTTCAAAATGAAAACTACAGCTAATTCTCAATATTATGTCATTTTCGGTTTCAGAAGCATCATATCTATACGACTTAGCTAATTTTGTTCAGTTCACAGTATTGTTGTTGAACAGTTTAATTAGTATTGTAAATGTTATTCCCGTAGGCTACCCTCGCCAATGCAGAGAATGCGGCGCTGAAAAAAGTACATAAAATAGGAGTGGTGGACACACATGCATCATAGGACTGCGGGAGAAAGTCCAGAGCTGTCGCCGGAAGTCAAATGAATGCATTCACGGCATCGGCTTCATTCCGTTTGAGTATTTCAGATACCCGTTCACGGGACTGTTGGGGTCCCGACATCAGAAAGTTATTGACAATCCTTTCAATACTGGGAGAAGCCCTACTATCAATTCCCTGTGTATGTCATTATTAAAAGGGGTTAAATTACAAAACAATTTGTAGCAAAATAGAAAAGCTATGTCCCACTGCATCAGTCAGTTTTCTTCTACAACATCACTACTCAGATTAATAGTTTAATTTAAACAGTATAACAGATCCTAAAAGACTAGTATAGGATCCTTTACAGTTAACCATGTATAAATACCTTTCCTAAATTTAGGCTTAGCTTTGGACTGCTCATCCTTTGTCTTGGAAACTTCTTGTGGTGGGGGCACTATAAAACTCATTAGATCAAGGACCTTCTCACATGTTAGCTAAAGGATGAGAAAACAAAATATTACTTTTCTGTATTATTCACTTATAATGGAAAATAAATACAAGCATGACAATGTTTGTGAAAATTACTGAAAAGCAGGTTTTGAAAAACTGACTAATACCCCCGGAAATGTGTGTGACAACCTAAATAAGGCTTTGTTCACACTAGTGTACGATCCTTTTATTTGTTGTTCAGATAAGTTCTCTGACAAAAAAAGAAAAAAAAAAAAAAAAAAAACATTCGGCAGGAGCCAAGTGTTCCTGTGTATGGGAGAGCAAGAGAAATAGCCGTTAAAGGGAATCTGTCACCCATTTTTAGTGATATCATGTAAAGATATCATTCAATTCTGTGTCACATAAGGATTCTTTGATGCATAAATACCTTTTTTATCCTGGCTGATATGTATGGAAATCGTTGCGGTCCAGTCCGATGGGCGGGGTTTATTCGCCTCCCCCCCCCGTCCTCGGCTTGCTGAACGTGATCTTCATCTGTGAATATCACAGATGCCGTAGTTTTCCGCGCTTGCGCACTGAAAAGGCCTCCGGCGCTTGCCCAACTGAGGGCAAAGCATATAATTGGTACGGCGCATGCACCGGTATTTATCAGCATGCATCCGGCGTCCAGGAAGTGTGTGCGGCATGTGAAAACTTCCGGGGCATAGACCGCACTGAAAAATACTGGCGCATGCGCAGTACCGATTATATGCTTTGCCCACAGTTGGGCAAAGCATACTGTGCAAGTGCCAGAGGCCTTTTCAATGCGCAAGCGTGGAAAACTACGGCATCTGTGATATTTACAGATGAAGATTACGTTCAGCAAGCCGAGGGGGGGGGAGGAGAAGGCGAATAAGCCCCGCCCATCGGACCACGGGGATTTCCATACATCTCAACCAAGATAAAAAAAGGTATTTATGCATCAAAGGTGAGGGGTCAGGGGGAATCAAAAGTCTTAATAGAATCCTTATGTGACACAGAATTGAATGATATCTTTACATGATATCACTATAAATGGGTGACAGATTCCCTTTAAATAATTGTTTGGCAGACAGCTATCTAATGTGTATGTGGTCTCTAATTGCAGCCACACCTAGCAGAGGATGCACCACTATACAAATAAACTAACTTTTGCACTGTGACTCAATGATCACCACTGTTGCCTTGCAGCGCTGGGGTCCTAGGATCAAATCCCACCAAGGACAACATGTGCAAGTAGTTTGTATGTTCTCCCTGTATTTGTGTGGCTTTCCTTCGGGTTCCTCCCACACTTCAAACACATACTGATGGGGGTAGACAGCCCCAATAGTGACAGTGATAATATCTGTAAAGTCCTGATAAAGAGAAATAAATGAATTAAGTTTTCTCATTTCCAACCTTATATTCCCCTAGGGCAAAGTGGCAGGCTGCAAGTTGGATGAGAGACCTCTGCTGTTCTAAGTTTCCTTGATTCATCATTTGTTGTGTTGGTGAATGAGGACCTTGCAGGGCTGCCATGAGATGAAGACTGTTGATTGCTTTCTTGTGTTGTCCCTTTAGAAAAAAAAAGTATGTTAAAGAAACATCCCAAACTCTTTCAATAGCCAAATATGTATTAAAAAAAGACAAGATTTGGGGGGAATCCACAAAAATGTGCTATGTCGAACTACAGATTGTATCTTTTCAAAAGTTTTGCAAAGTTCAATCCTTCAAACAATACAAGAATATAACTGTAAAAAATATAAAAAGGAAGTTGTAAAACACTGGTATATATGTTGTAACTAAATGGATCACAAGTAAACCCAAATTATGACTCCAGGTTAAGCTGATACACTGACAGATGTACTAAAACAGTCTAAATTTTAGACAGCGTATACAGGCCATGGCGGTACCAAACCTCTAAAATTTATATATACTCGTATCTATAAAGACTGTTTAAAAATTAAACCCCATTAGTTCATCTGTCAAAATTCATAACTTTTTTTTTTTTTTTTTTTTTTTACACAAAAACATTTTGGCTTGTGATGAAATTCTCCAAGATCTGTTAAATCTTTATTTTTCCATCACTGGATCAGTAATGGGGGCTTCTTTTGTTGCAAGTAGAGCTGACGTTTTTACTGACAACATTGTGGGATACTTGCAATGTTTTCATTGCTTTTTATTGTGGGAATTGTGGCAGCCAAAAAAAACCCCTCAATTTGATTTTTTGTTTTGGCTTTTACGGTATGAGATAAATATTTTATTTGCTTGGCCAATTTTTTTTTTACCTTTCGCTAAGAAAATGTTCGGAAAAGGTGGGAGATTTAAACTTTAACAGGTTTTTTTTGTACATTTTAAAAATAACTCTTTGATGTTTATTAAATAGTCCTCTTAGTGTATACATGTCAAACTAAGGTCCAAATCTGGCCTGCAATGTAACTATATTTGGTCAGACAGAAAATAACCAATGTGTATTAAAAGGCTGGCCCGCTGGTAGAGAGCACATGCCAGTACTCCAAATCCATAGTCCATCATAATCTGCCATTGGCACCATGATTGCGACTTCCTCCACGCCCACCTTCCAACACCTCACCTCACACCCTTGATGATGCGGCACTACGAGTACTTCCTGTTTCCGATGCCCGAGTCAAACACACACACACGACTCCCTCCACTTCTTCCCACGGCCTGCTCAGTGCCGAATCTGGCTCTTCCTATAGATAAGTCCCCATTTTAACTACCTGCTGTTATACATACTCTGCCTTGCAATGTTATACCTATCTCCTCTTGCATACTACTCCACCATCACCATGTCTCACCACTGGTCTTGTCCAGACTATCCCTTTAAGCTAAGCCTGCTCGCTGACCACATGCCATTTTCACCATTCTGCCTACACTATGTTCTGCTAGTCCTTTCACTCACACCTACGTATCAGTATTCTTCCTCATTACTGCTCTCATCACCCACACATGTCCGCTAATACACCCCATATCTGTACCTAAGCACTCCACAAGTTACCAATAATCTTGCAATTTTTTTAAATACATTTTTAGCAGCCTTTTTATGACTTCCACCACATCTTCATTTCTAGGTATCTAGTACCACCACTCCAACCTCTTGACCCTTGAACAGTTGTTAAAGGGAATCTGTCACCCCTTTTTTGAGATATCATATAATGATATCATTCAATTGTGTGTCACATAAGGATTCTCTTAGTACTTTTTCTTCCCCCTGACCCCGCACCTTTCATGCATAAATACCTTTTTTATATCGGTTCAGATGTATGTAAACTGCCGCTGTCCGGTCCGCTGGGCGGGGCTTATTTACTTGCTCCCCCCCTCCCTGTCTTGCTCTACACATTTCTTCTTGTGTAGAGCAAGACAGGGAGGGGGGGGAGAAGGTGAATAAGCCCCGCCCATCGGACCGGACCGTGGCAGTTTACATACATCTGAACCGATATAAAAAAGGTATTTATGCATGAAAGGTGCGGGGTCAGGGGGAAGCAAAAGTACTAAGAGAATCCTTATGTGACACACAATTGAATGATATCATTATATGATATCTCAAAAAAGGGGTGACAGATTCCCTTTAATAGCTCTGGCCACATAACCATATATTATCCTGTACTCCCCCTCTCAGGAGTGTCTTACAAACATCCATGCCTGTTACCACTATGCTTTCCTACTCCTTTTAGATTGATCTTATCCCTCCCCCACACTATCCCATTCCTTTTTTTTTTCCCCCTCCAAGTGTGGTATCGTCAACCATGTTCCTGCACAGTCAGACACATCCGTTACACAGGGGGCGCATTTATAAGATTATCTCAGGGAAGGAACTTTTTTTTTAAAAAACATATCCAATTGTGAAACTTATTTTTATTCTAAGGGTACCGTTACACCTAGCGATGCACCAGCGATCCCGACTAGCGATATGACGCGGTCAGGATCGCTGGTGCATCGCTAGGTGGTCGCTAGTGAGCTGCCACTCAGGCAGATCTCACCAGCGACATCGCTGGGGACGGGGCTCGCTACTTACCTGTCAGACGCGGCGATCCTGCGTCCTCCCGCCCGGCTCCACGCGTCGCTCGTCGTCACAGCAGGAAGCGCCGCAGGAAGTGACCGACGAGGAATGGTCCAGCAGCTTCTCGCGCGATCAGCGATAACCAGCGGGGGAGCCGAGCCGGTTGGAAGTATCACATGCAGCGATATCGCTAGCAATATCGCTGCAACGTCACAAAATCGGTGACTTTACAGCGATATTGCTAGCGATATCGCAGTGTGTAACGGGGGCTTAAGATCTATTAAAATGTACTTTGCTCATGGGACATCCTGTAAGTTTGTTTCCATATGAAAAGGTTCATCATTATGTTTGAGAAGGAAAAGATGGATTTTTGGTTCTTACCGTAAAATCTCTTTCTTGGAGCCTTCATTGGGGGACACAGATTACCATGGGTGTATGCTGCTGCTGCTAGGAGGCTGACACTATGCAAAAAACAAGAGAATTGACTCCTCCCCGGCAGTATACACCCACCGACAGATACCAAGTACCTCAGTTGGTGAGAAAGCAGTAGGAGAAGCCACGGAACAATAAACATACGGTATGTACCAACCGAACAAGGGACTCAAGGACCCAACACGATACAATTTAAACAGGGAGGGTGCTGTGTCCCCCAATGAAGGCTCCAAGAAAGAGATTTTACGGTAAGAACCAAAAATCCATCTTTCTTTATCGCCTTATTGGGGGACACAGATTACCATGGGACGTTCCAAAGCAGTCCCAAGGGCGGGAACAGCAATAAGGAACGAAAGAACAGGAAGGGCTTAGGTCGGCCGATGCGCCACCGCCGCCTGCAGGACCTTCCTACCAAACGACTGCATCAGACGAGGCCTGGGCATGAACCCTGTAGGACCTCGCAAACGTATGCAAAGACGACCAGGTCGCGGCCCTGCAAATTTGCAGAGCCGAAGCCTGGTGTCGAACGGCGCACGAAGCTGCCACCGCCCGGGTGGAGTGAGCCCTCACTCCCGAAGGCGGTCGTTTTTCCTGAAGACGGTATGCTTCCAGAATAGTAAAACGAATCCTAGTAGAACGAATCCAGCGAGCGATCGTGGATTTGGATGCCGGAAGCCCTTACCGGTGACCTCCAGAGATGACCAGCAATGAATCGGATTGACGAAAAGAAGCAGTCCTAGCGAGATAAACACGCAAGGCTCTAACAACGTCCAGTTTGTGGAGAGACTTCTCAAAAGGGTGAGAAGGAGCAGGACAAAATGATGGAAGACTATATCCTCGTTGATGTGGAAGGAGGATACCACTTTTGGGAGAAAAGAAGGAACGGGCCTGAGGACGACTTTATCCTGATGGAGGACCAGATAAAGAGAACGACATGACAGGGCCGCTAATTCAGAAACTCTTCTGATGGATGTTATGGCAATTAGAAAGGTTACCTTCCATGACAGAAAAGACAAAGGAATGTCCTGGATGGGCTCAAACAGTGCTTTTTGGAGAGCGCTAAGAACGAGATTGAGATCCCACGGTTCTATCGTGAATGATGAGGAGGAGCCACATGAGCGACTCCTTGGAGGAATGTCAACCTGCGGTAAGGAAGCGAGCTCCCTTTGAAAAAAGGGATAGACAAAGCAGAAACCTGGCCCTTGAGAGTACTGTGAGATAGACTCGAATCTAAGCCAGACTGGAGAAAAACCCAGTATGGACGGAATGGAAAAGGACATTGGAAAGACTCTTATCGTCGCACCAACGGAAAAAAGGGCCTTCCAATGCCTAAGGTAGATAAAGGAAGAGGCTGGTTTCCTGGCTTAGATCATCGTCTGAATCACCTGGTTTGAAAAACCTGAAACTCTTAAGATTGCAGCCTCGATGGCCCTGCCGTTAAATTCAGAGAACGAGAATTCTTGTGGTAAAGGGGGGCCTTGCGAGAGAAGATCCGGACGGTCTGGAAGCCTCCAGGGGACGTCCGCGAGCATGTTCACCAGTTCCGCATACCAAGGCCTCCTTGGCCAGTCTGGAGCCACAAGAATCACTGGCACCCCTTCCGATTTTATCTTCTTGACCACTCTTGGGATCAAGGCAAGACGTGGAAACAGATAAGGAAGTTGGAACTGGGACCACGGAATTCACCGCAAGCGACGGCTAGAGGGTCCCTGGACCTGGCTACGAAACGCGGAAACTTGTGGTTCATCCGAGATGCCATGAGGTCGACATCCGGATAACCCCAGCGCTGGCATATCTGATCGAAGACCGTGGACTGAAGATACCATTCGCCTGACGCTAGTCCTTGACGACTCAGAAAATCGGCTGCCCAGTTTTCCACCCTTGGAATGTGCACAGCGGAGGTTGTTGGAACGTACCGTTCTGCCCAGCGCAGTATCTTGGCCACTGCTGACATCCTTGGTTGCTGCGCGTGCCGCCCTGATGGTTTATGTACGCCACAGCCGTGGCGTTGTCCGACTGAATGCGGACCGGCTTGCCGATGAGAAGAGGTAGCCAGCGAAGAAGGGCCAGGAAGATTGCTCTGATTTCGAGACGATTAATAGGGAGCAGGGCTTCCTGTGGATTCCAGCGTCCTTGGGCCGTTCTCTGATGGAAAACTGCTCCCCAACTTAGAAGGGTGGCATTGATGGTAATGACTTGCCACTGGAGCGGGAGGAAGGACCTCCCCTGGAGGACTGACGTAGGCATTGCCCACCAAGTCAGGGAATGCCTCACTCTGAGAGGGAGGAGAATGGGGCGGTCTAAGGACAACGTCGTCTTATCCCAAGCTGAGAGGAGGGACAGCTGAAGTGGGCGAAGATTTAACTGTGCAAAAGGCACTGCCTCCCTGGAAGCCACCATCTTCCCCAGAACTTTCATGCCGAGCCGAAGGGGAATGGGCTTCAGCCGTTTGAGGGCTTGAGTTTCTTTGGACAGAGGCGCAAATTTTTTCCCTCGGAAGAAACACCCGGGGCAGATTCGTGTCGAGTTCCATGCCTAGGAAGGTCAGACGCTGAGTGGGTCTGAGAATGGACTTTTCCTTGTTGACTAACCATCCGAGACGGCCGAGGGTATCCAGGGTTATGGGAAGACTCAGGAGACAGTCTTGAAGGGACGAGCCTTTGATCAAGAGATCGCCCAGATAAGGGATGATAAGAATCCCCCTGGATCGAAGGATGGCCGTGACCGTTGCCATCACCTTCGTGAAAACACGGGGAGCAGAGGCTAGGCCGAAGGGAAGAGCCGTGAATTGATAGAGATTTTCCTGAGACTCCATTTTGAAGTGGAGAATCTTCACATGACGAGAGAGCAACTTGAGGTCCAGGATTGGTCGAAGGGTCCCGTCTTTTTCGGGACTACGAAAAGATTTGAGTAGAACCCTGAAAAACCGTTCGTCTGAGGGAACGGAAACAATCACTCCGGCGGAAAGAAGGGAGGAGATGGGGCTGGGAAGCAAAATCGATCTTGCATCCGGATGCGATGATTTCCCTGACCCAAGCATCGTCGACAACAGACAGCCAAGCGTCCGCGAAAAAGGAAAGTCTGCCTCCCACCCTGGAAAAACTTCCAGGTGGGGTGACCCGTCACTTGGAGGAGAACCTATCGGAACGGACACCTGAAGACCTGGAGTATTGTCCTCTAGATCTCCAGCGGGGAGCAGGTTTATAAGATGTTTTTTTTTTTTTTTTTTTTTTTTTATTTTTCCCTCTTCTTCTTCTGCTCTCGCTCCGTAGAGCCGGAAGGCCGATCATGCTGGGTAGATTTTTCTGTGGACGAGAAGGCACAAAAGGGCCTAAACGGCCGGAAACCCTTTTTGGCCTAGACTGAGGGAGAGAAGTGCTCTTACCACCAGTGGCATCCGAAATTATTTGATCTAGCTTGGCTCCAAAGAGCCGAGAACCATGGAAAGGCAGATTGGTAAGCAACTTTTTAAAGGTGGTATCTGCATTCCATGACTTTAGCCAAAGGACTCGGCGTACGGCTACTATGTTGCTGTTAGCCCTTGCTACGCACCCAGCCGCATCCAAGGAGGCGGTTAAGAGGTATTTACCGGCATGATTAATTTGATCTGCTAGATCTGCCAGCTCGTCCTGGGGAGCTGCCGCTAAGATGCCTCTGCGAAGAATTTTTGCCCAAGCTGAAATGACTTTTGCCACCCAGGCGGAAGTGAAAATAGGACAGAGAGAAGCTCAGGGATAGAGCAGTCTTAGAAGCTATACGAGAGACGGAAGGAACCACTTCGGGGGCTTTGGTCCATTTTGTGAGCAGATCCACATCAAAGGGATACAGGACATCTAAGTACCTGCGGCCTGAAAAGCGTTGTTCAGGGTGCTCCCAATGTTTGGTTAGAGTAGTATCGAACTCCTTGCTGTTCGGAAAGGTTCGGGATGGAGGCTTCGCTCGTTTAAATGGAATAGAACATTCCTGAGAAGGCTTGTCCTGCGTAATTTCCAAAGTTTGGAAGATGGCAGAAAGAGGACTATCGACCATATTCCGCGTTTTAGATATGTTATCTGCCTCTGAACTAGATCCCGATTGGGGATCGTCGTCAGACCTAGGGTCGTCCTCTGAAGACGGAGAAGGACACCTGGGAGAAGCCGACGGGCCTAGCGAACTGGAAGACGAGCCAGACAGAACACGCTTCCTAGAAATCCTACTCGGCCTGTCCCTCTGAAGGTCGCGGTCAGGTGCGGACGACCCACCCTGAGAGGTGGTCGGTGCACAGGTGGCTGTAGATAACTGAGGCAAACGTTCTAAGACCTGGACCAGGGACTCAGAGACTTTAGTCAGATCGGGGACCGACTGCGACATTGCAACGGCCCGCTCTGGAAGGTGGGAAGTACCCTCATCCCAGGAATCATGTGCTCCTGAGAGGCCGACATAACTGAAGGGCTGCAGGACGGACAGATGACTGACCTGAAGCCCACTTCTTGTTACCGCGTGCACAGGCGTAATGGGAAACGGTGGGCTTGAAAGACAGAGCTGTTGCAGGAAAAGATACGCCTTATGGCTGCATTACACAGAAAAGAACTGCAGAGGGGGGCCAATTTGCCATTAAGCGCCGAGCCTACCGAGAATCTGACGCGCAGCCGGACCCTGACGTGTCCCCCAAGCAGCGCAGGAAGCAGAGAAAATTGCAGGAGAGAACTGGTTGTGAGTCCGGAGGGCGGGATTTGGCGCACGGAGGAGATTGGCAATAGCAGAGGGGGGGCGCGGTAGAAGAGAGAGTGACATCACCTAAAAAGAAAGACAAGCTGTGATAGGGTGGAGAGGGCGCGAGAAAAATGCGCGCTCAGAGAAGAAAGCGCGCCCAGTGTAACAGGGAGCGCGCTCAGAGCGGGGAAAGAGAAAGCGCGGCTGAAAGAGAAAGTGAAAGTGAGAGCGGTCTCTCTCCCCGCCCGAGCTTCTACACTGACACCCGCGGCGCCGCTAATTAAGGTGAGCCTGCGCTACCCTGCTAAATAATAAAGAGCCCCCTGAGCCCAGGAAGACCCCCGGTGTTATGTGCCTCTGTATTAACAGGGAGCGCGGCTGATATGAGAGACGCGCGGCTAGTAGGGGCGGGAGATTCAAATGCAGACTGATCTCCACTCTTGCTTCCTGAGACATGCGGGGCTAAGGGATCGTTCAGGATCTTACCTGACGTCCCTGAAGAGGAGGGCCACAGGGGCATGAGTAGGGAACAGGCCGCTGGGAGAGGTCCTCTTACCCGTGTCACGTAGAAGACGGCGTCCTTTTGTTGGGAGCGATGGCGACCACCGTCTTCCTCTCAGCCCTGTCCTGGGATAGGGATGAGGAGTTGTTTTGGCAAGGACCGGCCACCTGTCGTCCGCCCATAGCACCGAATGGTGATATGGAAAAAGTCCTGCCTGCGGTACTGAGAGTTGCGATGTGGGCGACACCACACTGCTCGCTCAGCCACATGATATGGGAAAGCAGGGTGAACATTGACCCCCTGTTTCCCGGTGTAGAATCTGGAAAATAAATGGGAAAAGATTAATACACACACACAAAACCTAAAAGAAAATGGTTAGATGCGGATCTTCCCGGTCCGCCTCCTACAGACACTAAGCACAAACTGAGGTACTTGGTATCTGTCGGTGGGTGTATACTGCCGGGGAGGAGTCAATTCTCTTGTTTTTTGCATAGTGTCAGCCTCCTAGCAGCAGCAGCATACACCCATGGTAATCTGTGTCCCCCAATAAGGCGATAAAGAAAACTTACTCAGTTGTTGACTTTGTCCAGGGTTTTAATTTTGGCCCATTGTGTATTTCTGTTTGACATCCCTGCCGTACGGTCCATTTAATTAGTCTCCTTAGTGGACTCGAACTTGAGATCCTTGGTTTGCCTATACAACACACTGCAAATACTATTGTGACGGCCACCATGTAGAAGGCTTTTAACTGCTGAAGTGACACTTTACAGCCGCATTTCAGATAAACTGACTCATCAATTACCGTAGGCTATGTAACATCCCCGCGCTGCACGGAGCTGACTCAGCTACTGAGCCCACGCCATACAGTAAAAGCGCACATGTACGGCGACAGTTGTTAAGGAGTTAGAATGCACCACATTTATTACCATTGCTAATTCTGGATGATAAATAAGGCACATCTTTAGAAATCCTGACTACGACAACTAACATTTGGCTTGCAGAAGTCTACACCCAAAAAACATTGCATTGAAACCATGGGCATTTCCAGCTGAACCAATGCCTCTGTCGAGCTTGCTACAAAGTCTCTAAAACACACTCTAAATCACCATCAAAGCCTGTCCTCCTAGGAGCATCACTTTCCATTTACCAGAGGCACTTCACACATTAAGGCACACAAAGCTTAGACCTCAAATAATGAATGTTCTTCACTGTGTACAGATAAAATCAAACATCTCAAAGACAAGAAAGCATTTACCTGATAAATGACCATATCTGTGAGGAATATCCTTAGCCACAACCAAGTGTCAGTCTTCCATGGTAAACAAATTCGGGAGAACTCTACACATACATAAAATGAAGAGCAGGTGGGATTTGCAATTAATTTAAAAATAAAAAACTGTAAAGTCTTCTGGAAGTTTTAAAATGTGATGCATTTCCTCCCAAGCTATGTCCACCTAGTCTTGTGCTGCTGGTCTACATATCATGTACATATACTGATCATGAACATTAGTTTGGAAATGTGCATTACAATTGTAATTAGGTTGTTGTTGGTCCTGTTTTAATAATTTATTAATGCAGCGTTCTTCAACCAGTGGTTCAGAAGCCACACGTGCCTCCCTATCTCTTGGCAGCCGTAGAGACTTCTGTGCACTGGTGGGACCAGGGTCGTCATTGCAATAATTCTAACCACGCAGGGGAACAGATGTGAAGTAACTTGCAAGAGACACTGTCTTGATTGTTGAATGGAGTCTATCAGACCAAAATGACTGTTCAAATGAAGCACAGGAGTTTGATGCACCCTTGGTGTGGCCAAACAGTTCAGTGGGCCTTCCCAACTACTTGGCATTCCACCTACCTCTGTCCACTCTTCCCTGACTGACAACTTTACAGGAATCAGAGAAGAATAGAGATGAATGGGAAAAAAGTAGGTGGGAGGGTGCATTGAACTGCTCCGCCATACCAACTGAGGACCACCATGACTGATAAATACAGCACTAGTAAGGAGAGTGAAACTATGCCCTATGCCACATTCACACGTTCAGTATTTGGTCAGTATTTGACCTCAGTATTTGGTCAGTATTTTACCTCAGTATTTGTAAGCCAAATCCAGGAGTGGGTGATAAATACAGAAGTGGAGACGTGTCCTTAATATACATACAGTTGTGGCGAAAAGTATTGACACCCCTGCAATTTTGTCAGATAATACTCAGTTTCTTCCTGAAAATGATAGCAAACACAAATTCTTTGGTATTATTATCATCATCATTTAATTTGTCTTAAATGAAAAAACACAAAAGAGAATGAAGCAAAAACATTGATCATTTCACACAAAACTCCAAAAATGGGCCAGACAAAAGTATTGGCACCCTCAGCCTAATACTTAGTTGCACAACCTTTAGCCAAAATAACTGCGACCAACCGCTTCCGGTAACCATCAATGAGTTTCTTACAATGCTCTGCTGGAATTTTAGACCATTCTTCTTGGGCAAACTGCTCCAGGTCCCTGATATTAGAAGGGTGTCTTCTCCAAACTGCCATTTTTAGATCTCTCCACAGGTGTTCTATGGGATTCAGGTCTGGACTCATAGCTGGCCACCTTAGAAGTCTCCAGTGCTTTCTCTCAAACCATTTTCTAGTGCTTTTTGAAGTGTGTTTTGGGTCATTGTCCTTGCTGGAAGACCCATGACCTCTGAGGGAGACCCAGCTTTCTCACACTGGGCCCTACATTATGTTGCAAAATTTGTTGGTAGTCTTCAGACTTCATAATGCCATGCACACGGTCAAGCAGTCTAGTGCCAGAGGCAGCAAAGCAACCCCAAAACATCAGGGAACCTCCGCCATGTTTGACTGTTGGGACCGTGTTTTTTTCTTTGAATGCCTCTTTTTTTCTCCTGTAAACTCTATGTTGATGCCTTTGCCCAAAAAGCTCTACTTTTGTCTCATCTGACCAGAGAACATTCTTCCAAAACGTTTTAGGCTTTTTCAGGTAAGTTTTGGCAAACTCCAGCCTGGCTTTTTATGTCTCGGGGTAAGAAGTGGGGTCTTCCTGGGTCTCCTACCATACAGTCCCTTTTCATTCAGACGCTGACGGATAGTACGGGTTGACACTGTTGTACCCTCGGACTGCAGGGTAGCTTGAACTTGTTTGGATGTTACTCGAGGTTCTTTATCCAACATCCGCACAATCTTGCGTTGAAATCTCTTGTCAATTTTTCTTTTCCGTCCACATCTAGGGAGGTTAGCCACAGTGCCATGGGCTTTAAACTTCTTGATGACACTGCGCACGGTAGACACAGGAACATTCAGGTCTTTGGAGATGGACTTGTAGCCTTGAGATTGCTCATGCTTCCTCACAATTTGGTTTCTCAAGTCCTCAGACAGTTCTTTGGTCTTCCTTCTTTTCTCCATGCTCAATGTGGTACACACAAGGACACAGGACAGAGGTTGAGTCAACTTTAATCCATGTCAACTGGCTGCAAGTGTGATTTAGTTATTGCCAACACCTGTTAGGTGCCACAGGTAAGTTACAGGTGCTGTTAATTACACAAATTAGAGAAGCATCACATGATTTTTCGAACAGTGCCAATACTTTTGTCCACCCTCTTTTTTATGTTTGGTGTGGAATTATATCCAATTTGGCTTTAGGACAATTCTTTTTGTGTTTTTTCATTTAAGACAAATTAAATGAAGATAATAATACCAAAGAATTTGTGTTTGCAATCATTTTCAGGAAGAAACTGAGTATTATATGACAAAATTGCAGGAGTGTCAATACTTTTGGCCACAACTGTAGTAAGGACTCCGTCACACTAACGTTTAACAATTCGGTCCAATTTTGATCCAGAAAAGTCAGACAAGTGTGAGAGAGAGAGCGCAAGAGATTACATAGATACAGAAAGATAGATATAAATATGCAAATGAGATATATAATGACCAGTAAAGGCTAAGTATACAGTTGTGATTATCGGGGGAGCTCATGACATTTTTTTCAGAAAATAATTTAGCAAGTAATAAAATACATGTACAGTAAGCTACAGGCACTGTACTAATTATATATGTGGCTGACATCTGTATATCTACCTATTCTGTCTGTATATATCTATTCTAGCTATTCTATTCTGTCAGGTGACACTGTGATTTTATTGTACGCAGCAGATGAATTGACGGCTTTTCAAAGGACACCGATGTGTAAACATTTTTATCACACCCATTGACTTCTATTGGCGATTGTGATTCGAAATTCGCATTCACGTGCAGCATGCTGAGATTTTTTTTTAATCAGTCCGATTGCAATCCGAGCTGATAAAAAAAAAAAAAAATTGCAGATGAGCATTGATGCACTGAATAACATTGGTCCTAATGCAATCCAATTTTTAATCGGATTGCATTCATCCGATTTCATTGCAAGTGGGAGCGAGCCCAAACACTCAAACGGTCAGTATTTGACTTGTACCTTTATCGAGGGCTTCTGAGGAATGCAAAAGATCCCAGCACTCTCTTGCCATTTTAAAGCTTTCTAGGACTTCATTAGGGCTAGCAAGGTCATTTTTATTAACAATCACATGACGACTTCGACCTTTTCCGGAGAGATCTTCATCATCTGAGCTCTAAAGAACATAGCAATATATTAATCAACATAGTCCCATAAATACTCCACATATTCTGTAATGCAGCTTAGAGAGGACCCGTCACCAGGTCAAACATGAAACATTTTTGCTGTTATTAACCCTTCATGTTGCAGTCAATTTCCATTTTTTCCTCCCCTTCTTCTAAGAACCATAACTTTTTTACTTTTCCATCCACATAGCTGTCTGAGGGCTCATCTTTTGCAGCATGAATTGTACGTTTGAATAACTCCATTCAGTTCATCATGGGATACATTGGAAAATGGGGAAAAAATTCCCAGTGTGTTGAAATTGAAAAAGAAAAAAAAAAAGGTGCAATTCTAGAATTGTTTTTTTGAGTTCTTTATTTACCATGTTCACTTTACAGTAAACCTGACCAGGCAATATGATTTTCCAGGTCAGTACAACAATGAAGACACCAAACATGTATGTATTGTATAGAGCATCAGGGTGACCACAGCTCCATTTAAAGCGAACCTGCCCTCAACATTTTGCTAAGTAAAATGATATCTTGGTTGATGAAATTTGTCTTGTGGTTGTCATTTAATCTTTGTTTGCAGTTTTCAGTTAATGAGATTCTCGTGCTTTGCAGCGGCACGTGGGGGAGGCTTTATTTGGTGCTTTGGCTCATTGTCATCCTTGCGGACTTAAATGACAGGTCAATGAACCTTCAGGGGCCTGCCTCCTATTTTAAATTCTGTGCTTGCGCAGTTAATATTGTAGTCTTTACAAAAAATTTAACTACAGCAAAATGCTGCCCGCGCCTGCACAGTAGCATCTATCGCTTACTGAAAGATGCTACTCTGCATGTGGATCAGTGACCTGTCAGAAGCCATACTGGTGAATACCTAAGCAGAGAACCACATGGAGACCCCCCACAGGCCGCCCCCGGAGCACAAGCATATCATTATCTTAAAGCTGAAAATAATGATTAAACATCAAGCACAAGACGGATTTCATCAACCAAGGTATCACTTTAATCAGTTTAATGGCGTCAACCAGAACAATGCCTGTGATATACGGATGATAGGTTCGCTTTAAACTCGGGACCTCTTAGACATGGTTTGACATTACTTACTGATTGTAAGAATAATAAATAGCCTTTGTATGATAATCCCTTTGATATCCTTAAATGAGGCCACAACATTCCAGTAACAGTTAAACAAAAACATAGCACTCATTTTTCATTTAGTAGATGTAATTTGTTGTCACTACAGGAAACAATGCTGCTCGTGTAATAATTACTCAGACAAGATTTTCTGCATGTTTAGTTCAAAAGGAAATGACAAAGAAAGGAATCCAAAGTTACCATTGTTTTCTCCCTACTGTCTGCAAGTTTCCTCCGTTTGTGAATATGCTTGCCGGAATTTGTTTCAACTTCACTGAAAACAGTTGATGTGTCTTCCAGAAGCACAATAGGGATTTGGTTTGGAGAGTTGGGTCCTTTAAAACAAAACATGTTACCTTAAATAGCTATATACATGTTAAAGAGAACCTGTCATGTGAAAAAACTCAACCTGCAGATATGGGGTTAATCTGCATATTAATAGGGTTCTCAACCTGCCCGATTGCCCGCATTTGAGCCCCGGCTGCCGGGAGGAAAACAGGATTTTTGGGTTGCTTACCTTAAAATCTGTTTCTTGTAGCCTTCATTGGGGGACACAGAGACCATGGGTGTATGCTGCTGCCACTAGGAGGCTGACACTATGCACAAAAAAAGTTAGCTCCTCCTCCGCAGTGTACACCCCACCGACCGGCAGGGAATTCCTCAGTTAGTGAGAAAGCAGTAGGAGAAGTAACAGAATAGATTGAAAACAGAACAAAACTCAACTGTAACCAATCAACCAAAGCAAGAACAGGAGTTGTAGAACATGGGAGGGTGCTGTGTCCCCCAATGAAGGCTACGAGAAACAGATTTTACGGTAAGCAACCCAAAAATCCTGTTTTCTCGGTCGCCTTATTGGGGGACACAGAGACCATGGGACGTCCCAAAGCAGTCCCTGGGGTGGGAAAACAAACTTCCATCAGGCCAGCGGACTCACCACCGCAGCCTGCAGAATCCTTCTACCTAGGCTGGCATCCGCCGAAGCGTAGGTGTGGACTTAGTAGAATTTCACAAACATGTGAACCGAAGACAAGGTTGCAGCTTTGCAAAGCTGCAGCGCGGAAGCTCTGTGGCGTACCGCCTAGGAGGCACCCACTGCCTGGGTAGAGTGCGCTGTGATCCCTGGAGGAGCCACTCAATGCTTAATCCGGTAGGCCTCCAAAATTGCCGATCTGATCCAGCAAGCAATAGTGGCCTTTGAAGCTGGGTGACCTTTCCGCGACCTATCTGGAATGATGAAAAGACTGTCTTTCGCAAGGAAGTCATCCTAGCCAGATAGACTCTCATCGCCCTGACCAGATCCAGCTTGTTCAAGGACCGCTCCCGAGGATGAGTTGGACTCGGACAGAAGGACGGCAGAACAATATCCTCATTGAGGTGAAAAGAGGACACCACCTTCGGAAGGAAAGAGGGCGGAAGCCGCAGAAGTACCTCATCCTGGTGAAGTGCCAAATAAGGAGAGCGGCAAGAAAGCCGCCAATTCCGACAGGCGCCGGATGGAAGTGATGGCCACCAGAAAAGCTACCTTCCAAGAAAGGAGAGAAAGGGAAACATCCCTGAGAGGTTCAAAAGGAGGACCTTGCAGAACCTCAAGAACCAGATTAAGATCCCATGGATCCACGGGCGCTCGGTACGGAGGAGCCGTGTGAGCCATGCTCTGAAGAAAGATTTTGACCTGAGGGCGGGAGGCCGTCTTCTGAAATAAAATGAACAGCGCCGAAACTTGACCCTTCAAAGAACTGAGGGCAAGCCCAGCATCCAGCCCTGCCTGAAGAAACGCCAGAACAGAAGGGAGCGAAAAACACATGGGCGCGATGACATTGGCCTTACACCAAGTGAAATAGGTCTTCCAAGTATAGTAATAAAATTTGGAAGATGATGGCTTTCTGGCTCGGAGCATGGTATGAATTACTTGATCAGAGAATCCTGCCCGTTTCAAAACCTTGGTCTCAACAGCCACGCCATTAAAGTGAGCGGCCGAGGATTGGGGTGGCAAATCGTGCCTTGAGACAGCAGATCTGCCCTGTCTGGAAGCTTCCAGGGGGCATCCGCGAGAAGGTTGACAATGTCCGCGAACCAAGACCTTCTGGGCCAATTCTGCGATGAAAATGACTGGAATTCCTTCTGCTTTGATCTTCAACAGCTTGGGAAGAAGAGGCAGGGGAGGGAACAGATAGGGAGTTCAAACTGTAACCAAGGAACGGCCAGAGCGTCGGCGCCCACTGCCAGAGGGTCTCGAGACCTGGAACCAAACTGTGGGACTTTCCTGTTGAGGCGAGACGCCAGCAGGTCTACATCCGGGGTTCCCCATCGACGGCAAAGCAGATGAAACACCTCCGGATGTAGGGACCAATCTCCCGCCGTGAGACCCTCGCGGCTGAGAAAATCGGCGGCCCAGTTGTCTACACCGGGAATGTGTACCGCGGAAATTGTCGGAACGGAAATCTCTGCCCAATGAATAATCTTGGACACTTTTGCCAGGGCTGAGACACTTCGTGTCCCTCCTTGGCGGTTGACATATGCCACCGCTGTGGCATTGTCTGTCTGAATCCGGACAGGCAGGCCCCTGAGGAGCCTCTCCCAGTGGACGGGAGCCAGATGGATCGCTCGTATCTCTAGGACGTTGATCGACAAAGCTGATTCCTGAGTCGACCATCGACCCTGAACAGTATGATTGCGGAACACTGCACCCCAGCCGAGGAGGCTGGCATCCGTTGTTACAATCTGCCAGTGAATGGGAAGAAAAGACCGACCCAAGAGGATGAGAGGTGACGTCAACCACCAGTTGAGTGACCGCTTGACCTTGTATGAAAGTCGAAATGGGTGATCCAGGGAAAGGACAGACCTGTTCCCCCGAGACAGGATGGCGTGTTGGAGAGGTCTGGAGTGAAATTGGGCAAAGGGAACCGCCTTTATTGCCGCCACCATCTTTCCCAGGACTTTCATGGTTGTTCGGAGAGATGGAAGTCGTATGATCTGCAACAATCGTACATCCCGCTGCAGAGAGCCAATTTTTTCTTGTGGGAGAAAAACCCTCGATCGCCGAGTGTCGAACAATAGACCCAGAAACACAAGACGTTGTGTCGGGGCTTCTTCCTGTAGACGAGCCACCCGAAATTGGACAGGGTGTCGAGGACGATGGTAAGACTTTGGCGAGCTTGATGAAAGGATGGAGCTTTGATCAGAATGTCGTCGAGGTACGGAAAGAGAAGGAGACCTCTGATTCTCAACAAGGCCATCAACGCCGCCATGATCTTTGTAAATACTCTGGGTGCGGTGGCGAGACCGAACGGCAGTGCAACGAACTGGTAATGTTCCTGGCAAATCGCACAACGCAGGAACTTCTGATGCCCGGAGAATATGGGAAGATGTAGATAGGCATCTTGAATGTCTATTGAACACATGAACTCCTGCATCTCCATGGAAGCGATTACCGACCGAAGAGACTCCATTCGGAAGTGACGCAGTCGGACTCTCTAGTTGAGTAACTTGAGGCCCAAGATGGGCGAACTGTCCCGCCTTCTTTCGGTACCACAAACAGGTTTGAATAAAATCCTGTGAAACGTTCTGATTCGGGAACGGGCACAATCACTCCGGAATTGAGGAGAAAAGCGATGGACGCAAAGAACCCCAGAACTAAGGCAGGATCCTTTGGAGGTCGGGACTCGAAAAAACGATCCCGGGGACAAGAAACTAAGTTTATCTTGTATCCTGATGATACAACTTCCCTGACCCAAGTGTCCTCTACTGAGGCAAGCCAGACGTCTCTGAAGAAAAGGAGTCGACCTCCTAATTGGGAAGGACCCCCGGGGGTCCGTTGATAGACATGCTGATGTGGACCGACCAGATCTGGACCTGGAGGATCTGACCTGGGAGGAGTGAGATCGACAGGAAGGAGTGGGTCTGAAAGGCACCTTCTTCCTATCCTGGCATGCCTGCGGTCTCTGTTGGTTAGAGAAGTTCTCTGCCGTATTGAAGCGGCGGAAAGACCGAAAGGGCCGAGACTGACGTCTTAGCGGAGGTCTGCGAGGCTTGGACTGAGGGAGGAGGGAACTCGTGCCCCCAGTGGCGTCCTTAATAATCTGGTCCAGCTGGGATCCGAAGAGCCGCGCTCCCTGAAAAGGCAGATTGGAAAGGGACTTTCTTGAAGAGAAATCCGCCTGCCAAGCTTTGAGCCAAATTGTACGTCGGACTGCCACCATGTTGCTTGCAGGACGCGGCATCCAAGGAGGCAGAGAGTAGATAATCCCCTGCAAGGGAGATCTGGTTGGCCTGATCAGCCAAATGGCCTTATCTAGGATGCCCTTGCGGAGATCCTCTGCCCAAGTGGCTATGGCCTTCGCTACCCAAGTAAAGTGAAGGCTGGGCTTAGCACCGCTGCAGCCACTTCAAATGCTGACTTTGCTAAAGATTCTATAATTCTATCATTAGAATCTTGTAACGACGTCACACCTGAAATCGGGAGGACCGTGTTGTTAGAAAGTCTGGACACGGGTGCGTCTACCGAGGGGGAAGCAGACCAGTTATCAGTGAGCTCTTTGGCAAACGGATACAGCACGCCGAGGCGCTTCCCTCTTTGAAAGCGCCTGGTCGGATTTTCTCTTTCCCTGCTAAGAGTCTTGCCAAACTCAAGAGTGGGAGGCGAAGACCCTGGAAGGTGTTTCTGCCCGTCTGAACGAAACCTCCTGATCTGAGGATTTCGCAGGGGAGTCTGAGATTTCGAAGGTGTGGTGATTCGCAGCAATGAGGTTCTGTACTGTAACCTTCATGTCCGCGTCCTGGTCCGAATCCAGCTCTAAAAACGCTTCACCTGACTCGGGTGAGGAGGCACGGGAGGGCGACTGCTGGGAAGGACTATGTGGGGATGTGAGGCCAGGAGAGGATTCCGGCCGGAGATCCTGCCTGGGTCTTTTGCGGCTTCTGCTGGCTGGCTCAGATGGAATGTCTTGCGACCTGCTGGACCCTGCAGAAGTGTCCAGGGGCAACCTATCAAGAACGGCCACTAGGGACTGAGACACTCTGGGGAGGTCTGCCACAGATTGTGAAAGACGAGGCCCAGCCAGGGATGGGGAATTCGCTTTCACGTGGCAAAATAGATGGCTCCTGAACGGGGTCAGGGAAGTCTGCGATTGCAAGAGGGGCATGCGACGAACTGGACTAGAGTGCCCGTGGGGGCCGGCGGCCGGCTACGCTCAGACTTAGAGTTAGACATAAAGATGGAACAGAAGGACCCTGAAGAAAAGCCGGAAGGTTGGGGAACAGAAAGGCAGAGGAGGGTGTCAGTCTGCAGTTGCAGAACTACTCACGGTCCGGTGTCCCCCAAAGCGCTGTACCAGGCTTGTGAGAATTGCAGGACCCCAGCAGGGGATAGCTGACATCTGTCTATCGTCTCTGGCTGACAGGCTGCAAAGATGGCGGCAGCCTGAGGTGGATGAAAAAAACGCGGTTCAGGAGGGCCAAGAAGAAGGGCGGAGTTAGCCAACTGAACTAAAGGAAACCGCCCCCCTTACCCAGCCACAGGCCAAGAGAGGCGGTGGGAGGGCCTAGGAACGGGCGGGAGCGCAGCCGGCCTATGAGTGGGCGGGGGGCGTGGCCGCGAAGGCCTAAAATGAAGCCGGGGACTAAATTAGAGACGGTGGCCGCCTGTAAGCAATGGGCGGCGCGGAAGTGCCGCAACGCTGCAGCGGCCACACACAACGAAGATGCCGCCAGAACCGCGCCGGAAGATGAATCCCCCGATGAATACAGGCGGGGGGGAGAAAAGGCCCGCACCGCAGTCGGGGCCTAGGTGAAATGCGGCGACCGTCGAAGGCGCGGGCCGCATCCTGCAGCGCTGCCTTGGTGCCGCTCCAATGTATCCTTGCGGTGGTTTGCTCCGTGCGCCGCGCCTCTGCTCCAATAAAGGTACCTTCTTTATCCAACGCTGTCTGTTAATCTTTCCCGTGTCTGCGCCTCTTCCGACCGACAGGCTCTGGTGGGCGAGTGGGTGGGAGGCGTTTGGCAAGGACCATCCGTCGCTGGCCCGCATCTGCGCCGAGCTTCTGGTCCGCACGGAGAGCTATGAGGATACGGGGTGGCAGTACACGCCGTACTCATAGTCTCTTTGTGGGAGTACAGTTGTGACTCTTCACACTGTATCCCTCCGGAAACCTGAAAAGGAACGACGCACACTGAGGTAGATATGGGTCTAATAAAAGACCCGTGTCCACCTCCTACTGACACTAAGCTAAACTGAGGAATTCCCTGCCGGTCGGTGGGGTGTACACTGCGGAGGAGGAGCTAACTTTTTTTGTGCATAGTGTCAGCCTCCTAGTGGCAGCAGCATACACCCATGGTCTCTGTGTCCCCCAATAAGGCGACCGAGAAATTACCTTTATTTCCCCCAGCAGCATTTGGCTTCCAGTCACAGGGGTGGCTTCGGCACGTATTCAGTCACCACTCTATGTGTAGAGAGCAGTGGCTGTAACCACACCCCTGGTATTGACTGACAGCAGCTCATCATTAGGGCCTGCAGTCAGTCAATGCTGGGGATGTGGTTATAGCCACTGTTCTCTATACACAGAGCAGTGACTGATATCCTGCCAGTGCCACGCCCCTGACTGAACACTGGCGGGAGGAATAAAGTTCACGTCCTTCCGGCAGCGGATCTCAAAGTACGGGCATCAGGCAGGTTCAGAACCCTATTAATATGCAGATTTATCACCATATCTGCTGGTTAATAGTATTTTTTTTTTTCACATGACAGAATCCCTTCAAAGTGGTTGTCTACAACTACCTCCTTAAACAGTACTGTATATTCCACCAGTGTGAAAATAAAAATAGCAGATGCTTGCCTCTCGGAACCGTTCTAGCGATCTCAGCACGTTTCCATGGGCATGAGTGGCATTGTTATGCCAGGTGAGCACTGTATCCAATATCACCCGATTCCCTAGGAAACCCGACACTGCTGGAACAGCACCAGCACTTTTATTTTACAATGGGGAATACACTATTTAAAGGAGTAGGCTCGTGTTATAAAATTGGTATAGTTAGCATGTAAACAAGCAACATAAACAGCCATAAGGCACGCACCTTGGAAGAGGGAAGGCTGAATAGCACTGATGTACTGGAAGACACTTTTGAAAAATATGACCATGGTGGAATAGACAACCTGATTCTTGTATTTTGTGTGAGCTTCATTATCAAAGTTGCTGATGTAACGACAAAGTTCTTTGATGCGATGAAAAAGGTCATTAAAATTCCTATACAGAACAACAATAAACAAATCATCAACAAAACGGAGAGCAACTCAGCTTTGGGTTATAAGACAGAGACACAAGAGAAAATGAGAAAGAATAAGCAAGCGTATATTCTCTGTGGTTGCTGGTCGCTTCTTGCACCCCCACTATAGTTCTAATGTGCTGACATTTTTATCTTGTGTCTGTATTGGTAATATATATTTATTGTATGTCTGTACTGGTAATATATATTTATTGTACAGTATTGTGCTATAGTTTTACACAGGTGTGGAAAAAATGAAGCAATGTAAAGGGGCATTTACACTTCAAGATAACTGTGACTGAGCGTTGTTAAAAATGCTTGTTTCACAAGTTTCTTGTGGTGTAAGGCTATGTGCCCACGTAGCGTTTTAAAACGCTCACTAAAAACCGGACTCCTTCCCAGAAATCGCGCGGTTTTTTCCACGCGATTTCACCGCGATTTTCGCGTGCAATATTCAAGCACTTTCCAAGCGATTTGAAGCATCGCTTGGAAAGTGATTGACAGGTTGGTCACACTCGTCAAACATAGTGTTTGACAAGTGTGACCAGGTTTTTACTATTGAGGCCGCCTATGCAGCATCAGTAGTAAAAGATAGAATGTTAAAATGCTAAAAAAAATAAAAAAAAATCGTGGTATATTTACCTTCCGATGTCCCGCGCTGCATTCCCGGGCCTCAGCGTTCCCAGTAATGCCTTGCGAGACCTGTGATGACGTAGTCTCGCGTTGCTATAGCGATCTCGCGAGACCGCTAGAGTCACGCGAGACTACGTTATTACAGGGCCTTGCCGCAAGGCATTACTGGGAACGCTGAGGCCCGGGAATGCAGCGCGGGACATCGGAAGGTAAATATACCACGATTTTTTATTTTTTATTCTTTTTTTTACAGGGGTATGGTACCCAGGGCCTGGAGGACAGTCTCCTCTCCTCCACACCGTGGGTACCAACCGCACATGAGACGCTTAACTTCCCGCATGGTGGGCATAGCCACATGCGGGAAGTAAGCGATTCTCATGCATTCCTATGGGTGCGGAATCGCGGCAATTCTTTGCGATTCCGCACAAAAGAATGAGAATGCTGCGATTTTTTCCGCGATGCGATTCCGCCGCGGAAAAAAGCGCAGCATTAGCACAGCATGTGCGGAATGCCATAGGAATGCATGGGGGGCGTTCTGTACACGATTTTTAAACGTTTTCGCAGCGTTTTCGAGCAGAAAATCGCGGCAAAAACGCTTAAAAATCGCTACGTGGGCACACAGCCTAAACAGGCTGCCGATCAACCAATGAACGATCAAAAAGCTCATTCATAGGGTAAATTATTTTATGCTGGCAATCGTTCTCGGTGGTGCATGAGAAACAGGACTCGCACTGCTGAGAACAGTGGCACCTATGCGCACTGAATGACCTAGTGTAAATCGCTCAGTGTGTATCGCTTACTTTGATCTGCCTGTATATACAGGCATTAAAATCACCGCCGATAGGTAAACATGTACCAATCTGCGGTTCGTATTATGCCGCCAGTCTGTGTTAACGGACCCCAAGAACGGTTTCAAAAATAGAAGTGTGTAACATTTATTTATATCAATTAGTAAAGTCACTGGACAAAAGATTGATTTCATTTAGATTTCGCTTTTGTAAGTTAGGCTTTATTTTAAGTGTCTACTCTTTTGCTTTTTTTTTTTTTTATTATTATAAGTGCTATTATTTGTAGTCAATCTTTTTATCAAGCTGGACAATGTTACCACCAGGGTGCACTGACACATCCGTGTGACCATCGGTGTGCTGCCCAATTTTTTTTTTTAAATCAGAGACCACACTGTTTATGTCCTATTCTAATCCTCAATAACGGTTTAGAATAAGACATGCTTGGCGTTGCACAGAGCTCATTCTCAGAGCCATGATTTTCACGGTGGCAAAAAGAGATCCATGAAACTGTATGTGTGAATGCACCCTTAAGCCTACATGTCAGCTTGATTACAGCAATATTAATTTATGAAGAAGCGACATCTTGTGTACGCGAAACGCGCGTCGGGGTATGTGACCGGGGTCAAGATGGGATCTCTGAACACCTATGGGTAATTATCCTTTACAAAATTGTTTACTATCATTGCATTACATTGTGCACATGTAGCGGTATAGTGTTTAATGGATATGAAGTAGTCACAGTACTCAAATGGTTAATTCACTTGATTTCACTATACTATTTGGCACTTTTCTATTTTTGGAAGGAAATGAGATCTGTATCAAGTAATGTCATTTTGGTGCATGTGTCATTATCTTATCCTGTCCTGTATCTTCTGGTCATATTTTTGACCTATGGATTTAGTCACACGATTTAAATAAAACCCATGTAACTTATATGATATGTATTTTTATATACTTTTTGTATAACTTGTTGACAAATCAATAAATTTTACAATCTTTGGATACAATTTTGGCTACATAAACTCTATGTTTCTCCTTGTTTGCATTGCTATATGAGAGTTGCCATATGATATGGGTAGTTAATTGAGGAATATTTGCTGGTATATTTTTGTAGTATTAATTTAATGTAGCATTTCCTATGTTGCTACTTTTGCACAAAGAAACCATTTTTTTTATTTATTAGTTGTACTAAAAATAATTTGTTTTGTGCTGCCATTGTCCTGGAGTCATAGATTCAAATTATTACATATTTGTCTTTTATTTTTTTGTTTGGTTTTTGGCGTTTTCCATTTACTCCTTATTCTTCTGTTATCTTGCACCTTTTTGAAGTCTATATTACATGTGTTCTGTTTTTTTCTCCCACGTCCCTCACTGTGGGCAAGGTTTTGGGTCTCCAGCTATTTCATCAATTGCAAACTTTTAAAAAGTCAGAAAATGTTGTGCGAATGTCTTCCAGTACTCCCCACTGATTTTATGTTCTTCTGAATTTTTTCCCAGCTATATTTAAGACATTTTAGTTCAACATGCATCTTGAACGTTTTTTGCGATTTTAAAAGACCAATATAAAATGCATTTTTGATTTTGTGCGAAATTCGTGAACCACGTAGACCATTTTGAAGAATTTGGCACAAAACTGTAAACAAATGCCACAGGACAAAAAATAAAATAAAAAGAAAGAAAAAAGTGGCTTTCAAAAAACCCTGCATCTGATTAAACTGGGCCCAGTATGTTTTTCTAATTCTGTGAGGGATTGTTTTCATTTGTATTATTTTGGGGTAAATGCAACGGTTTAATTGTTTTTTCGGGTGCAGAAATTAACAAAATCTACAAGTTCTTTCATCATTTATTATATAATTTATAAATTGCTTATTATGGATCATTTCCAATTATTTGTACTTTTTTTTTTTTTACATAAAGTCATTTTTATTGTGAATATTTTTTTAAAAAAATTTTACATTTTATTTTTTATTGTCCTATTAGGAGACTTTAAAATCCTTTGGCTGCACCACTCATATTTTACATTGCTATCATGCTTATTTGTAGTTTATTGCACCGAGCAGCATAATATTGACAAGCATACTATTCAGAAGGATCTAATGAATGATGGAAGAACTGTTGGCCATAGCACCCTATCAGTAGCCGATTTCTGTCAACCACTATATGGATAGAACTGGAGTACAGAAGGTTTCCAGGTTAAGAGCTACATAGGTTCTGTAGGTTTGTTCATAACTTGAGTTTGTATGCACGTTGGAACAGGTACAGGAACGGTAAAAAAACCCCTAAAACTAATATTCCCTTCATTGCTCACTTTAACGGATACCATGCTACTACCTTCTGTTGTCCGGTCTTCTTTATGCCATTGTGCCCCTCATCTCCAGCCTCTTCTTTCCACCATTGCGCATTGCATTTCTCACTCTTCACTATGTAGGCTAGGACTTAAAGCAGTGTCTTGGCTTTGGGGGGGTCACTGTGTGTTGTAATGTTGTGACATCAAGACATGTGCAGCAACCTTATGACACAAAGTGACCTCAGAGCGCTCGATGTGGCAGAAGGTTCCGGTGGGAAATGCCGCACTCTATATTGGAACGAAGAAGACTGGATGGCACGCAGCTGGAGAGGTGAGCGAAAAGGTGGGTTGTTTTTTTTTTCCTTTTACATCTTATATCACCTGATCCTCTACTCAGTCCTATATATGTAGCAGCATCCTAAGGGGGGCACGCGTGCGGGGTCTGGCACGCGTCTCCCTGCAGCAAAAGTATCTTGAAGATGAAGTTATTACAACAGCAGGAGTCAAGACCCCACACTATGTACCTGTCTCTTTTGGGTATGTCTGCTAAGTAAGCACTTCTTATTACTTGGATTTAGCTTTTCTATTAACCCTCCTACTCCTTCACCATGTTTACATATGCCCTCACAGTGTTTGCTCCATTAATCCTCACTCTCCTTCGCTATCCCCAAACCCCAGCACCCTCTAATCAAATTATCTTCCCTTCCCTACCCATCTAACCTCCTATGCTGACCTGCTCCTCAACCTCAAATCTGTCCTAATGAAACATAAAACAAGCTGCCCACTCTCCTCCCATCTGCTCTCCCTTTCTCTGCTTCTCCTCACTGCTGGCGACATATCTCCCAATCCTGGACCCCCACAGCTCATATCCCCCATTACTACCCCTTCCTACCGCTCCCTATCTAATATTAACTACCGCAATCTTTCCAACTTAAAACCCATGCCATTGACACCCACCCCCTGCTCCCTCTCTCTGGAGCACTTTTGAATGCCCGCTCCATTTGCAATAAGCTTCATGTGATTCATGACCTCTTTCTCTCTCGCAATCTTGCCTTTCTCAGCCTCACAGAAACCTGGCTGACACCGCCTCCCCTGCTGCGCTGTGTTACAGCGGCCTTCACTTCACCCACACTCTTCGCCCTGGCAACAAACAAGGTGGAGGAGTGGGTCTTCTCTCTTCCAACTCCACCTTCAACCCAATCCCACCTCTTCCCTCCCTAATTCCCCCCTCTTTTGAAGTCCACTCTGTCCACATCTACTCTCCCTCTAACCTCCAAGTGGCTGTCATATAGCGACCTCCAGGCCCGACCACTGCCTTCATTGACCAATTCTCTACCTGGCTTCTTCACTTTCTTTCAACTGACATTCCCACTATCATCATGGGTGACTTTAACATCCCCACTGATACCCTTCAGTCAACAGCCTCCAAACTCCTGTCCCTTACTTCATCCTTTGGACTCACTCAGTGGTCATCCTCAGCCACCCACACAGACGGACATACATTGGACCTGGTCTTCACCCGCCTCTACTCTCTTTCTAACGTCACCACCTCCTATCTCCCTCTATCTACTCACTTTCTCATCCCTGTCCTCCTCTCCTGGCACCCATGTCCAGCAACATGCGCACCCCCACAGAAACCTTGAACACCTAGACACCCACACGCTCTGACTCTATTCTACCAATGGCATCCATATCCTCACTCCACGACACAGACAGTGCCACTGCTTTCTACAATGCCAATCTCGCATCAGCTATTGACACAGTCACCCCTCTCGTTCATGGCAGAATGCAACGTACCAACAGACAACCCTGGCACAATAACACCACTAAAAAGCTCCGGCAAGTGTCCAGGATTGCAGAGCGGCGTTGGAAGAAAACAAATTCGCAAGACGACTTCACTGCATTCAAAGAGGCAACACTTGCTTTCAAATTTGCCCTCACCTCTGCTAAACAGGCCTACTTCACAACCCTTGTATCTTCCCTATCTTACAACCCAAAACAGTTATTATAAACTTTTAACTCCCTTCTCCGCCCACCACTGCCCCCTCCAACCTCCCTCATCTCTGCTGAGGACTTTGCCACACACTTCAAAGATAAGATCGACCAAACAAGGCAAGTCTTCATTGTTCAACCACCACAACCCCTTTGTATACCAGACCAATGCCCAAACCCCATAACCTACCTCTCAAACATCACTGAAGGGGAGCTTAATCGTCTCTTCTCCAAATCACACCTCATAACCTGTGCACTTGACCCCATCCCACCTCCTCCCCAACCTCACCACCACAGTTATCCCATCCTTAACCCACCAATTGAATCTATCACTAACGTCCGGTACCTTCCCTTCTGCTTTCAAACATGCCACAATCATACCTATCCTTAAAAAGCTAACCCTCGACCCAACCGCTATGTCCAGCTATCGCCTAATATCGCTGCTCCCATTCGCTTCCAAACTCCAGCACATCCACGCTGAACTTTCCTCCCACTTCTCATCTAACTTGCTCTTTGACAATCTACAATCTGGTTTCCGCCCCCATCACTCCACTGAGACAGCCCTGTCCCAAATTACTAACGACCTACTTACAGCCAAATCAAACGGGCAATACTCTATACTGCTGCTTCTAGACCTGTCCTCTGCATTCAACACAGTTGACCACTGCCTCCTACTACAGATCCTCTCCTCCTTTGGCATCAAAGACTTTGCCCTATCCTGGATCTCCTCATACCTTTCTAACCGCACATTCAGCACTCCCACTCCCACACTACCTCCTCATCCCACCCTCTCTCTGTTAAGGCTCTGTTCTAGGACCCCTACTCATCAATTTATACCCTTGGCCTGGGTCAACTCAAAGTCCCATGGATTCCAGTACCACCTTTATGCTGATGACACTCAGATCTACCTCTCTGGCTCAGACGTCACCTCTCTGCTGTCCAGAATCCCGGAGTGTCTTACAGCCATATCCTCCTCCTTCTCCTCTCGCTTCCTCAAGCTTAATGTGGACAAATCTGAACTCATCATCTTTCCTCCATCTTACAGATTTTCCTTACCTGACCTATCACAATTCATGACATCACGCTTTACCTAGTACCAGAAGTCCGCTGCCTCGGAGTAACCCTTGACTCTGCCCTGTCCTTAAAACTGCAAATTCAAGCTCTTTCTACCTCTTGTCACCTCCAGCTCAAAAATATTTCCAGAATCCGTCCTTTCCTCAACCCTCAGTCTACTAAAATGCTTGTGCATGCCCTCATCTCCCGCCTCGACTACTGCAACATCCTTTTCTGTGGTCTCCCTGCTAACACCCTCGCAGCTCTCCAGCCCATCCTTAACTCTGCTGCCCGACTTATTCATCTTTCTCCTCACTACTCCTCCGCTTCTCCCCTCTGCAAATCTCTTCACTAACTCCCATTCCCTCAGCATATCCAGTTCAAATTACTAATACTGACCTAACAAGGCCATCTCCCCCATATGTCTCTGAACTAATCTCCCGATACCTTCACTCACGTAATCTCCGATCATCCCAAGACCTCCTTCTCTCCTCCACACTTATTCGCTCCTCACCCAACCGCCTCTAAGACTTCTCCCGAATAGCCCCCATCGTCTGGACTTCTTTGCCCCAACATGTCCGACTATCAACCACATTTGGATCCTTCAGATGGAACCTGAAAGCCCACCTCTTCAAGAAAGCCTACAGCCTGCAATAACCCCGCTACCTCCTCACCACTACCGGAGATATTGCCTCAACCAACACCGGAATTGCTGCAACCCACCAACCTACTGTCTCCTTCCCCACCATCCTGTAGCATGTAAGCCCGAAAGAGCAGGGTCCTCTCCCCTCTGTATCAGTCTGTCATTGTAAGTTTGTTTACTGCAAGTGATATCTGTAATTTGCATGTAACTCCTTCTCATGTACAGCACCAAGGAATCAATGGTGCTATATAAATAAATAATAATAATATTTGGAATTATGAGTCATACGCAAGTTGGATGTTCTTAAGTTGGAGACTGCCAGTATATATTCTAGACCAAGACAAAACATGCTAAGGTAACATAATTGAGAAAACTGGCATCCATTCCAACCTGGTTCCCTTGTCCATCTGCCATTCACATCGCATGCCAACTACAGACAGGATTTTAAAAAGTCGATCCCAAGGGTCCAGTATTTGTGAGGATTTTTCTGTCAGGCCCTCAATAATATATTTTTGGGAGCTTCGTTTGGTGGGCGAAAGTAAATCGGATGTGTCTTGTGTACCTGGTCATAAAGGAATTTAACATTAATTAATTATATATATATATATTATATATACACATATATACAAACACACTAGCGAAAGCAAATGAAAGCTAAATAAGCATTGCATAACATTTACATGCAAGCATATGTGGCCTTTCATACCTTGATGCTGGGGATCTGTCTGGGGTGACCGCGTCACATAATTTATATAGAATTCAGCAGCTTTGTTCAGGTATTTGTATAACAGGCTGGAGGGTAAGCGGACATCCAGGTTGTTAATAATGAGGGGTAGAACATCACACACTAGAAGAGAAAAAATGTTCAACATTACATAGAAGGTACAAAATGTTTAGTATAATTAAAAAGAACTGCTAAATCTAAAGTACAAAGATTTTGTAGAAAATTAGAGATGGGGCAGACATTTTCTGAACCCTCGGTCAGTGAAAAAAATTGAGGATCATTACAAGCAGTCTCTATGCAGCCTGTACAGACAGCAGCTAAATAGTGATAGGCTGCATTCAACTGTTTCCCATAGGAAATGAAGAAAAATAGACCCAATTCATGAAGAGGTTTTTGGCAGTTTCCTGGGGTAAAAACTTCAAATGTTGCAACATTATTGCGCAATTGAAAGCTAAGCAAAAATTTTGTGCCAGTCAAGGTCAGCTTGTCTAAAATGCACACCAATTTGATTATGTATATTTGGCCAGTTGTAATTCATTAAGTGTCATTCACCTCTCAATAAATTCGGCACGTCTTACACCAACGAGCCCCTTCATTAAGATTGTCGCGTACAATGCCAATCGTAATGAGTCAAGCTCCATATGCATTAGGCTTTATATTAAACCACAATATCATTGGTGTACTCATTAATTTTCCTATCAATGCACTTACCAAACAATTTTCGAAAACAGTTCACAGGCGATTCCTGGTCTTCCATACTCTCGGCTTCCAACAAAGTTTCACCTAAGCTAACCTGGCAAAAAAAAAAATTAAAACTGACACTGTCACTTAGGGGTTAACCTGGAATTTGACTGACAAGCTCATAATGCCATGTGTTAAAAAGGTTGTCTGGGATTTATAAAAAAAAACAAAAAACAGAAGTATGTTAAAATAATAAAATGGCCATTGCTCTCTCTCAGAGATCCTTGTTATTCCTGCAGCAATATGGCGGCATGTCCATCATTCATGTGACAGCTGAAATCAATTTCTGGCTTCAATGGTCACATGCCATACATGAAAGTGTCAGCAATGATGATAGTGATTGGCTGCACTGTTTGGATGAGTGATGGACATGAATTCATTGCTGTAGACCAGGGTTCCCAAACTCCAGTCCTCAAGGCCCACCAACAGGTCATGTTTTCAGGATTTCCTTAGTATTACCCAGGTGATAATTGTATCACCTGTACAATACAAGGGAAATCCTGAAAACATGACCTGTTGGTGGGCCTTGAGGACTGGAGTTGGGGAACCCTGCTGTAGACCACTGGAGAAAAAGCACTGGATTGCTTTAATGGGTTTTCTGCACATGGCCAGTATTTCCAATATTCTAGACCAGTGGTTCCCAAACTCCAGTCCTCGCGGACCCCAACAGGTCATGTTTTCAGGATTTCCTTAGTATTTCACAGGTGATGGAAGTATCATAAAGGCATCAGGAATTCTCTCACATGTGTAACACTATGGAAATCCTGAAAACATGACCTGTTGGGGTCCGCGAGGACTGGAGTCTGGGAACTACTGTTCTAGACAAACCCTTCAAAGCGTATATGTGCCATATTTTTTTTCAAACTGGTCAGAGGTAAAAAAAAAATAAAACAAATAAAATAAAATCTGTATAAAATAAAGAACTATGCCTGTGATTCCTCATTGCCGTGTCTCCAGTGCATACTGACTGGCAGGACTATGCTCAGGAAGCTCACCCAGGTATCCGATTTAGCAAACTGACAGCAAAAAGGAACTATTCCCTTGAACGTTAGGCTTTATAGTCTATATACTATATTTCATGTCTAAGGGCTCATTTTTTTTTTTATACACTCTTGTGAACCTGCCTTAATGCTGATCGTTAGAGTTGAGCGACTTTAGTCGGATGCACTCATATTACACACAATGGTTATAATGGTCTAAATGTCCATCTAGTGCTCATACAAAATGGGTTTAAACATGTGTTATTAATATGAATCTCCTTACCCCATGTTGTACTACGGTTTCGGGAAAACGTCTCAACAAAAGAAGCAACATTTCTGCTCGTTCCAGCGTATTAAAACATTGTTCTGTAGCCTTCAATAACATTTCACACTGGACACGGCCGGGGAGAGCCTCAAACAGGGCTGGGAAATGTAAAGCAGAAATGGCATTAAAACACAACTATGATATAGGTTATTATACTAGAGGGCTCAACCTAAATCACAAAACAAGCCAAAACCTACTGATACAAACCCAGGAAAAAAAAAGCAAAAAGATTCCCAGCACAACGCAATATGAACGAGATGGCACATCTACAAAACCCTGATGAACAGTATCATCCATGAGGATCCTACAGGCACATATATGACTTCTATGGAAGGCACATCATACAGTAAAGTAACACTGCATTTAACCTATGAGTGGAATTTGTACTAGTAGATAAGACAGCCTGCCCCACACACCACAACCACCGATACCAAATTGTCTTCAGAATCCAGGAAGAATGAGAAACGTAAGCTATTAACCCTCGTTAACACCTTGGCATACAAGAACATAATTGAACGTCCACACCAGGGTCCACATGGGTGGAAAGGGCTCAGGAGCAGGTCATACACAGCCAGCATCTGCCTGTAAGAGCATGAGCCCTAACATGGAGACACATCCCAGAGAATGGGATCAAAAATGCTTAAAGTCACAGAAGAGCCCCCAGGGTACTATACAGAAAGCATCTCACCTCGTAAAAATTGTGTTTGTTTATCTTGTAAATCATTCCGAAGTGCTGCCGTAATCACACTAATTTCCCTCCAGACCACAGGCTGGTCCGAAAAGTTCACAAACCTTAAAATACATGAATGGAATGATAAAACGTGCTTCAAGAAAGTATCATTCTTACATTTAAATACTCACTTCAAAGAAAATACAGTAAGACTGAACCTTCGGTCATGTCTGCTCGAAATGATCCAACATTAAGGCTCAATGAGTGAGTGAGCAGCCTGTGTGGCCGAAATGTGCTACATAAGCCTGCAGCGTCTCTGGACTTCTGTGCCATCGAATGCATCAAGGATGTCATTGGTTGACAATTGCAAAGTAAGCTGCCAGCAACGGATCTTGATGATGTGTGTCCCCAAGTGCATTCAGAATGGCAGAACATCCCTGTCAGGTTGGATGACGCTATTAACGGTGGCATTAAGTTAATCTTCTCCCACATGAAGCAGCCAGACAACTTCATTACACCATTGACTTGTAGATTAACCCTATATCTACATGTTAATAGCAAGATGTGCCCATCTGAGCACTACGTGATAAGGTGACCACCAGCCCTATATCCCCCTTATCCCTTTATTTTCAATTTGGGATCTAGCTGTACTCGTGATGCAGCGCCTGCACCTTCTCTATTTGGAGGCACGCCAAACAGCTTCTAACACCGGGGAAAATACTAAACAGGCTTAAAAGGTGGCACGGGTATAATTTGGTTCACGTTTACCTTCAATGTGCAATATTTCATATTTGATAAAGAATATTTGTTGTAAATTATGCCATTCTTGATAAGTGTGAACCGATGAGTCTCCAATTTTAACGAAAAACTTACAGATCCTTAGGTGTAAGACACGCACGGCTGCTGCAAAGACCACCAAGGATGAGGACTTACATGTCGCACAGCAGGAGGATGAGGACTTACATGTCGCACAGCAGGAGGATGAGGACTTACATGTCGCACAGCAGGAGGATGAGGACTTACATGTCGCACAGCAGGAGGATGAGGACTTACATGTCGCACAGCAGGAGGATGAGGACTTACATGTCGCACAGCAGGAGGATGAGGACTTACATGTCGTACAGCAGGAGGATGAGGACTTACATGTCGTACAGCAGGAGGATGAGGACTTACATGTCGCACAGCAGGAGGATGAGGACTTACATGTCGCACAGCAGGAGGATGAGGACTTACATGTCGCACAGCAGGAGGATGAGGACTTACATGTCGCACAGCAGGAGGATGAGGACTTACATGTCGTACAGCAGGAGGATGAGGACTTACATGTCGCACAGCAGGAGGATGAGGACTTACATGTCGCACAGCAGGAGGATGAGGACTTACATGTCGCACAGCAGGAGGATGAGGACTTACATGTCGTACAGCAGGAGGATGAGGACTTACATGTCGCACAGCAGGAGGATGAGGACTTACATGTCGCACAGCAGGAGGATGAGGACTTACATGTCGCACAGCAGGAGGATGAGGACTTACATGTCGTACAGCAGGAGGATGAGGACTTACATGTCGTACAGCAGGAGGATGAGGACTTACATGTCGCACAGCAGGAGGATGAGGACTTACATGTCGCACAGCAGGAGGATGAGGACTTACATGTCGCACAGCAGGAGGATGAGGACTTACATGTCGTACAGCAGGAGGATGAGGACTTACATGTCGTACAGCAGGAGGATGAGGACTTACATGTCGCACAGCAGGAGGATGAGGACTTACATGTCGTACAGCAGGAGGATGAGGACTTACATGTCGCACAGCAGGAGGATGAGGACTTACATGTCGTACAGTAGGAGGATGAGGACTTACATGTCGTACAGCAGGAGGATGAGGACTTACATGTCGTACAGTAGGAGGATGAGGACTTACATGTCGCACAGCAGGAGGATGAGGACTTACATGTCGTACAGCAGTCTTCCAGCTGAAGCCGTGCGCTCTGCATTTCTCTCAATATTGTACATCTCATACTGAGGAAGGAGAAAACAGAAGTGAGTCTGCCATATACGCACAGAGCAGGAAGGGCTGCGCTATACCCCAAAAGCTCCATGTTATTATACAAGCCCCCTCTGTGCAGCCTGTAGGGTATATAGCCCTCATACTATGGGACAGACCATGCTCCTGCGCCCCCTATTTCTGGAAATGCCCAATACACGGTTAGGCGACCTCTGGCCAATTCCTCATTCATTTACGTGAAAAGACATATTGGCCTACACCACTCATATTAAGGCTGGGGGGGTACTCTTTAATAGCCGTGGATGGTTGTATTGGTGCAAACCTGGATATTGAAATCCTGCGGGTACAGGGTGCGGGCAGTGATGAGCCATGCCCTGGCTGCACACGTATCTTCCTGTACCAGCTCCCGCGCCCTCCGTACAAGGAACTCACAGTCCCCGAGCGCCGCCATGTCTGGAAACATCTGCGGCGTAGTGTTTAATCGTCATTAGTCGGTGCCACCCCACGCATGCGCGAACTGTACAGGTTCTCGTTTTGCGACTTTTGGCGTAGCTGTTGTCACTATGGCAACTCGTTCCTCTATGCAGATATCTTGCTGGCTGTAAGCCGCCTTGTGTTACTGCGCATGTCTGGACTGTGCCCTCGGGCTGGAGCTGAATGTCGCTCGTACATCTCCACACCGATTCCCCTACCGTTATAGCGTGCAAAGTAGCATTCCTACGGCAGTCACTGCTCATATACTGCAGATTATGTTTTCTTCCCAAATACTTCATGATGCCTAATATTCAATGGGATTTTTCCTTTTTTTCTGTGGGTTTCTTTTTGTTGCAGGATAATTTTTTTTCAGTAATTTCTGTTATTACAGTTTATTCCCAGTAGCTACAATTCTCAGAGTTGTTCTATAATAATGCTGTACTTGCCAGCTCTCCCCAAGTGTCCGTGACACGCCCAAAAAAAGAGAAAATCTGCCAGAACTGTCAGACCAGGTGCACACGTTCAGTATTTGGTCAGTATTTTACCTCAGTATTTGTAAGCCACAACCAGGAGAGGAACAATAAGGCTGTGTGCACACGCTGCGGATTCTGCTGCGGATCCGCAGCGGAGTTGGCCGCTGCCGTGTACAGTACCAATATTCCCTATGGGAAATGGAAACCGCTGTGCAGACGCTGCGGAATTTTCAGCGCAGATTTTTGCTGCGGTTTCTAATCCGCAGAAAGAATTGCATGTCAATTCTTTCTGCAGATTCCGCAGCGGTTTCCTATCTCCTCCATTGTGGAGATGATAAACCGCAGGGCAAAACCGCAGACCTATCCGCAGATAAACCTGAAAAATCCACGCGGATCAATCTGCAGCAGATTCCGAAGCGTGTGCACACACCCTAAGGCCGGGGTCACACTGGCGAGGAATACGGCCGAGTGAGAGGCGCTAAAAGCACGCATTAGACACGGACAAATGATTCTCTATGGGGTCCCTCGCACCAGCCGTATATTTCTCCTCAGTATTCTACGCTCCGTGCCACTCGCAGCATGCTGCGATTGTCAGCGTACTACGGGCAAGTCTATGGGTGCACAAAAAATACGCATTATACACGGACCACACATGTGACTTGCGAGAAATGCGCACCAGGTGTCTTTTAGCAAAGCCGGCAATTCAGTGCGCTATACAGTAAACTCACACTGACAGTTTTAACAAAGAAACAAAAGAATAGATATAGACACAATAGAATACATATATATTTATATATATATATATATATATATATGCATTCTATGTGTCTATATCTAATCTTTGGTTTCTGTTAGAAACCCTGTCATAGGGCTCCATTATATGTCCATTTTGCAAGCCATACGGATGCTGACATGCGCAAAATACGCGACCACACCTTGATTACGGATGACATACGGAGCACTGTTTAGGGGACATTCATCCGTATTACGCATGTAAAATACTGACCGTATTTTGCGTCGGTTAGTGTGACCCCGGTCTTAGAGGAAAAGTATAAGGCTGTGTTCATGCACAGCGTTTTGCTAAAAAATATGCTTAAAAATGCTTCCCATTCATTTTAATGCATTTTGCACTTTTTGTGCATATTGATGCGTTTTTTTCCACGAAAAAAACACTTTGCGATAAAAAACGCAGCATGCTCATTAAATTCACGGGAAATTCCACATTTCTAGCTATTTCTGTGTGTCTGGGGCCGCGCAAAAAAAAAAACGAATAAAAACCGCGCGTTTATGCGCAGAAAACGTACAGAAAAAAACGCGCGTTTTCTGGGAAGGAGTCCGGTTTTTATGCAGAAATTTTCTGTATACGTGTGCACATAGCCTAGTAGAAACATATCACCACTTCTGTATTAAGCTAGTTTCACATCATGTTGGTGGCATCCGTTTATCATATGCGTTAAACGGATGCGCTAACGCTGATGTCCTTTTTGTCTTTTTTTGAGCAATTGCACTAACGCATGGTAGCATTGCGTTACAATGCGTTAGCAATACAGGTCTTGCACAGGGAACGCATCCGTTCGCTGTGCATTAGACCTAACGCACCCGAAAACACGGTAGACCGCGTTTGAAGGTGCGTCACAAAGTAACGCATCATCTCTAATGCATGTCGAATTTGACACGCGTTTGGATGCGCTACTATAATGACTGGCAATGGGTGCGTTAACACATCCGTTACATAGCGTTAGTGCCGCTTAGTAACGGATGCATTAAACGGATGCCACCTAACGCGATGTGAACCCAGCCTTATCACTCACTCCTGGTTTTGGCTTAGAAATACTGAGGTAAACTACAGACCAAATACTGAGGTAAAAAAACTGACCAAATACTGAGGTAAAAAACTGACCAAATACTGAGGTAAAATACTGACCAAATACTGAGGTAAAATACTGAGGTAAAGTACTGACCAAATACTGATGTAAACTGCTGACCAAATACTGAGGTAAACTAACCAAATACTGAGGTAAAATACTGACCAAATACTGAAGATGTGAACGTGGCCGGGGGATTCCAGTCAAAAGTGCTCCATAAAATGAACATAATGCCAAAATGACATTACAATTACGACATCACAAGTTCCATTGTATGTCACTCTTTTTAACTGTTTCAGGGTTCAGAAACCATAAAGCGGTGAAAAGAAGCGACATGTTCATTCTTCAAAACCAAAAAAACTCTGCCTTGGCTACCCTCCTTGGGTCCAGCGCTGTCTAGCCGGCTGTATGAACAGGTGTAGACGTCAGTAAGGTTACAGATGCTGGTTTCGATCCTGAACGGTTCGGTCCTGTTACGCGTTTCGATCCTGAACGGATCTTTATCACAGCTGTGAAAAAGATCCGTTCAGGATCGAAACGCGTAGCTGATGATTTAGTGCCCCACAGCACATCCATCTGCTTATGAGGGGAAACCGATGTACTATATATTTGAATTCTGAAATAAAGTAAGCATTTTAGTAGCTGGAAAGTTCTTGATTTTTCTGTCTACAATCAACATTCGTTGGGTCCAGATGAAGTTCTGTGCTCTGGCTGTGGTTGGTGAGCTGGCTAGGGCTTTTCATAGCCATTTTTTTCTGTTTGTGCTAGACCAGGCAGCTGCCTAGGGCCCCCACTCCCCCAGGGGCCCCCAGCTAGTGGCACATCACATAGCCGCTATGGGGCCCGTGAGGCAGGGGGCCCGCCTGCCGCCAGCGCAGACTCCCCCCGCCACCGCATTGAACTATACCAGCGTCATAGACGCCGGTACAGTTCAAAGCAATGATGAAGGAGAGAGCGGCAGCTGACGCTCCCTCTCCCATCATTTCCCACTCTGCCTCTGGCACTGCGGGTGCGCAATGACATCATCATCAATAATTGCAGAAAAAATAATAAATAATAATAAAAATATATTGATACTAAAAATAAAAATGTGTTTTAAATAATTCTGTACTTGTCCTCATTGATAAAGTACTTAGAAAAGAGGGAATGATTTATAAAAAATATATATATACTGGATTAATAAAGAGGAAAAAAGTCCAATCTAAAGAAGGAAGGATTGATTTATCTTATCACTCACTGAGTATCATGACCAATTGTGGCGTCAATCACAGAGGATCGACCCACGGTCAGGGAGAAAGCAAAACTGAGGACACAATAAGATTGCTCCCCATATCGGGGTAACCCTGAAAAAAAATTTTAAATTAACACTGCAAAGACACACATAAAAAACACACCGCCGCAGAGGATCACTTCGGGAATGTATATAATTATTTAGAAATCCGCCACCAGAAAAGGTCACACGTACCTACTGACCTTGATTAAATATTTTGGATATAAAATACTAAGGATCATAAAAATTATTAAAATATTACTCTAAAATAGTTGAGCAATGGAAGCAATTTTTTAACCCTGTTTATACTGGAATATATAAAGGATTCTATAAAAAAAACAGCTCAATTCTGCTGAAAAAAGAAAAGGAAAAGGAAATACTAAACGTACTTTTACTCCAGAGAAAATCACTCATAAAACAAAAGAATTACATGTGGCGTCAATCACACAGAACTGACCCCCAAAGGAAGAGGGTACCAAATGTGAGAGCAGGATCACTCCCCGTACAGAGAACTTATCACAAGGTCCTTGAAACCATATGGACTAAATGAAATATCTTTATAAATTTATTGTATATGTATTCAATTTTATTTCTTATATTCAAATTATTTATGCCTCATCCTCAAATCTCCTATGTTCAACTTTTCTCTAGAAATAATTACATGCAGTTTGATACAGTTTTTGGGTGAATATTGGTTATATTCCACATGTGACAACTCTGTATTGATCCTGTGGGGATCGATTATATTTTAGCATATATATTTATATGCAATTCCTTTTTTACTTAGAACTGGTCCTGTGATAAGTTCTCTGTACGGGGAGCAATCCTGCTCTCACATTTGGTACCCTCTTCCTTTGTGGGTCAGTTCTGTGTGATTGACGCCACATGCAATTGATTTTCTCTGGAGTATTAGTACGTTTAGTATTTCCTTTTCCTTTTCTTTTTTTCAGCAGAATTGAGCTGTTTTTTGTATAGAATCCTTTATATATTCCGGTATAAACAGGGTTAAAAAAATTGCTTCCATTGCTCAACTATTTTAGAGTAATATTTTAATAATTTTTATGATCCTTAGTATTTTATATCCAAAATATTTAATCAAGGTCAGTAGGTACGTGTGACCTTTTCTGGTGGCGGATTTCTAAATAATTATATACATTCCCGAAGTGATCCTCTGCGGCGGTGTGTTTTTTATGTGTGTCTTTGCAGTGTTAATTTAAAAAAAAAATTTCAGGGTTATCCCAATATGGGGAGCGACCTTATTGTGTCCTCGGTTTTGCTTTCTTCCTGACCGTGGGTCGATCCTCTGTGATTGACAGCACAATTGGTCGAGATGCTCAGTCCGTGATAAGATAAATCAATCCATCCTTCTTCTTTAGTTTGGACTTTTTTCCTCTTTATTAATCCAGTATATATATATATTTTTTATAAATCATTCCCTCTTTTATAAGTACTTTATCAATGAGGACAAGTACAAAATTATTTAAAACACATTTTTATTTTTAGCATCAATATATTTTTATTATTATTTATTTTTTATTATTATTATTTTTTCTGCAATTATTTTTTCTGCAGTCGTTGGTTGATATATATTTATTATACATTTTCAGTAAAGTATATTTTTTATTCATGTATAAAAATTGTTTCTTCCTTGGAGATCAGTATCTGTTGTGGTGTAGTGGTCAGAGTCTCTGATTTTCTCCTTTTTTCTTTTTCTTCAAGTGGGATCGTTTTTCTTGGATTCATCATCTATAATTTTTTTTTTTTTTTTAATTTCTTTTTTCGTCCTTTTTACATTTTGTCTGTGAATTAATAAAGAAATGGTGTTATTTTTTATAGAAATGAAGATTAAGTTTTAACATGTGACTGTTTGAAACGTCATTTGAACTTTGACTTTTTGTAAAAAAAAAAACATGTGACTGTTGGCGCCAAATTTCAAAATGTGGAGTGTATATAGTCTGGCCACAACGCCAGTTTTTTATGTCTGTCATCCCCTGAGGAAGAAGTATTTATTACTTCGAAACAGGTTGGGAATAAAACCATAATCTTTCATCTCAACTGGATCTGAGTCTAATGTTTGGCAGTGCACAAAGTCCATAAAAAAATACCATAAATTTTATATGTCGGCGGTCACTGGTTTGACCCTTGGACGTGCAGCAGCTGAACACATATTCTATATGCTTTACCTTTCCTGCAGCGGGTGAGTGGATAATATATAATCATATATTTTTTACCATCGGATAAAACCCTATTTGCGCTCCCTTTGTTCCTACAGTATAAATCAATGATAGAATGGATGTGTCATTTAAATGTATAACTTGTCCCGCAAAAAGTAAGCCCTCACATGGCTATGTCGACCGAAAAGTAAAAAAGTTCTGGCACTTGGTATAAGAGGAGAAAAAAAACAAAAGCGCAAAAATCTAAAATTGCTTGGTCGTGAAAGGGTTAAAGAGGTTGTATGACTTTCTTTTATATAACTGATCCTAGTACACCCATTGATCAATTGATTAGGACATAAGCTTCAATTCCCAGGCCATGGCAATGGCCATTATGTGGGGAAAGTGACTTGACGGACAGACTTGACTGGAAATAGGAGGGGGCGATGTGTGCACTATAGACAGAGATTGGCAATGACAGAAAGGTAACAGCAGGGAAAGACAGAAAAGGGAGTGCAGTACCGAAATTTGACCACAAGATGGCAGGGGGAGTGTAGTTCAGGACTTAACATCAGCTTATGGCTATAGAAATTGCTTAGTCATTGGGGGCGGGGAGATAGGAACCCAGGAGGGAAATTCACAGTGAGAGAGGGGATAAATAGGAATGGTTGGGGTTCCAGAGAGGTTAGTCCTGGGAGGAGCTCAGCAGAGGAAGACTCAGGACAGAAGACGGAGAACGGTGAAGAGCTTGACCAGGGGACTAACAGGAGAAGACAGTCGGGGGGGTGGCCCTGACACAACGTACCGCAGGACAAACGAGGCCCCGGGCAGGTGAAGCGCTGGCGGTAGATTGGTCTAGGACAGCCCCAGCGAAAGATCCGTGAGGGATGTCATCACGACTAAAGGAAAGGTGAAAGGTACCTGGGCCTGGAAACGGAGAGCTGTAAAGGAACTGCAGTGCATGGCTAAGGTCGTCAGGAGGACAGCCAATAAACCCGGATGTGTTACAACTGAATTCTGCCTCCGTCTCGTCTTTGCATTGTCCGGTCGTGGAAAGCAGTGGACCACCCCCCAATCCGGCCCCCTACCACATTTACACAATAAAGTAAACAGAGCCGTGTTGTTCGAGATCTGTAAACAATTTACAGTGGCTTGCAAAAGCATTCACCCCTTTGCACTTTACTTATTTTTTTACATTACAACCATTGTTCAGGGCCGGCGTTAGGGGCAGGCAGCCCAGGCAGGCGTTAGGGGCCACCAGCTAACGGGACATCACGCAGCCGCTATGGAGCCCATGAGGCAGAAGGGCCGTCTGCTGCCAGCACCGACTCCCCCCACCGCCGCTTTGAACTAGGTACAGTTCAAAGCAATGATGGAGGAGAGAGCGTCAGCTGACGCTCCCTTTTCCATCATTCCCCGCTCTGCCTCTGACACTGCGGGTGTGCAATGATGTCATCGCGCACTCACTGTGTGCCTGGCAGTGCAGGCTGAGAGAGGAGCCGGGAGCAGCGAGGGCACGAGGAGAGGTGAGGGGTGTGTGTGTGCTTTTTTTTTTTTAATGTAACAGTGAGTACTGTGGGGCCTCTCTCTTGGGGGAGGAGAGATGCAGGCTGTGCTATATACCATGGTGCTATGCTATATACCATGATGCTATGCTGAATACCATGGTGCTATGCTGTATACCATGGTGCTGTATACCATGTGGTGCTGTGCTATATACCATGTGGTGCCGTGCTGTATACCATGTGGTGCTGTGCTATATACCATGCGGTGCTGTGCTGTATACCATGTGGGGCTGTGCTGTATATCATATGGTGCTGTGTTATATACTATGTGGCTGTGCTATATACCGTGGGGGGTACAATATACATTATATTCTATGGGGCAGGCTGTGTTTTATAATATGGGGGGCTACATTATATCCTATGGGGAGGTGGGCTGTATTATATTCTATTTGGGGCTACATTATATTCTATGGGGGGCTGTATTATATTTATTATATTCTATGGGGGGTGATCGCATTGTACTCTATGAGGGGGCTACATTGTATTCTATCGGGGGGCTGCATTATATTCTATGGGGGGGCTAGATTATATTGTATGGCGGTTTCATTATACCTTATGAGGGGGCTACATTATATTTTATTGAGGATGCATTATACTATATGAGGAAGGCTACATTGTATTCTATGGAGGGGCTACATTATACTATATAAGGGGCTGCATTATATTCTATGAGGGGCTGCATTATGCTCTATCTATGAGGGAGCTGCCATATATTCTATGGAGGGGCTGCATTATACTATATGAGGGGGACTACATTATATTCCATGGGTGCTATGGTCTTGTTTGTATAAGAATCAGATCCAGCAGTTCGTGTCTGTGTGGTCGGTAGGCGACCCCATCAAGAGAATCTCAGGACGACTAAAGAATGTTTCTTGGTATGGTATCCACATAATAAGTAAGGTCGTCAGATGAAGAATCTTGTATGATGACGTCAAGCAGCTTAGTAGGAAAGAATGTCCTGTCATCTCACTTCAGTGTCCAGGTGCAACTGAGGGGCGCTTTGAGTCTAGATGTAAAACAGGCTGCAAAAAACGTGCTAGATTCCAGAGTTCCCCCTCATATGAGAGACGTAGCATGGCTGGCGCTCCATGGTAAAATGTACGTTAGAGATAATCTAAAGTGCAGGAATGTATCAGACAGAACCTGTCCCAGAGAAGAGTGCCCCCATATACTGGAGACAATGGACAATTTGCTGTTAGAGTGTCCCTTTAGTATGCAGGTATGGGAGTCTGTGTCCTTGTCCCTAAAGTTACTGCACCTGGTGGCAGGGTTGTGGAGTCAGTAAGCCAAACCTGCGACTCCGACTCCTCAATTTCCCTTACTCCGACTCCAAGTCCACGACTCCGACTCAGACTCCCACATATATTGCTTATATTTAAGTGAAAAATTTATTATAGTACAATGTGAACATCAGACATTTAATCATTTTTATGATACAATAATCAAGATATTTAGATAGAACATAATATATATTTATTGGAATACAACTTTAGAACACAAAAAAATGTAATAAACTGTAAATATGTAATACACTATGTAATATTGATTACATATATATATATATCATTATGTAATAAACTATGTAAGCGGCAAAAAAACAGTTTTCAACAAAACCATACTAAATAACATTTGTGCAGTCTATGAATTTGTTCTAAGAAATAGAATTGCCTCCATCAGATCCTCCTTCATAGATGACCTCAAATCTGACCTAATAATTTTAAGGCTAGAGAACAACCTCTCTACACTAACTTGAGTTGGAGGCAAAGCCGTAACCACATGGGCAACATCTCTAACAATTTCCGGGTATAAAGGAATTGCCTCATGCACAGTCAGTTTTGATGAACGGTTGAATTTTTCTATTTCTTTGAGAGCAGGTGAAACATTTTGCTGAAATATGGTCAATCTGCTTGCTATAGGAGACAGAGTGAAATCTTTTTCCTTGCGGCAACGCTTTGCCTGCTCCATGTCATCCAAATACTTGTCAAACTCCTCACCTGATGAGGATGAAGATATGGCAGCAGTAGCACTGTTAGGACCCAAGTCCTCTTGCGCCTGGCAGTCCTCCTGTAGGCCACTTATCCTAACTGCTACCTCAGTCGGAGCTTCTTTTCCTTTAGTAAGCTGTTGATCATCAAGCAGTATACGATGACTTGGGTCCACATAAACAGCTGCCAGAAACATTTTTATTTTCCAATAGCTGTGTCTCTCTCTGTTTCATTTAAGCAGAAATGCCATCTGCGATTAAACCTCCTCTTTGGGACAGGCAAAAATACCAAGTTCTTCCACTCCCTTATGAAAATGCCAGGAGTTAAATCCTCAGCATGTAATTTTTTAGTCACGGTAAATGGCGATTAAGCAATTCCTTCAATTCAGCCACCTGTGTCCATTGACTTTCATTTAGGGTTACGTGAGGGTTCGCCATATCTGTTTTAGTTCAAGCAATCGCTCAATCATTAAATAAGTGCTGCCCCACCGAGTGGCTTGATCGACAATTGCCCCTTTCCCAGCACGTCTCTTCAAGATGGAATCAATTTTAGGGGTTCTGGCGGCAATAACCAATTTCCTCACTTTTCCAATCAAATTTCCAGCATGTCCCGCTTGCAGACTATCTCTTATTGCCAGCTGCAGCATGTGCTCAACACAGCGCATGTGATGAATAGGAAAGTGTTTTGAAGCAGCTTCAACAAGATCATCTATTTCTACAGTATAATTTTGCTGTTCTTCTGTTGTAATATCTGTTTGTTCCTCAGTTACATGAACAGCACTGTGGCCTTCCATCTCAAACATACTGAATCCTAAATTTTCTTCTAGTTGTTGTTCATTACTCTCATTCATCAGTTTAATTGTACTTATCTTGTTTGAAGCATTGTCCGCTACAATAATAAGAACCTGTTCTTTTGAGTTTGTAATCTTGCAGAGTCTTTTCCATTAAGGCCTGGAGAAACTGGCTGCTGTGATGAGCTTTAGTATCTTTTACTGCCAGTGTCTTGGTAACAATTTCTTTGTTGTCACAAACATATCGAACATTGATGGCAAAATAGTTCACTCTGTGACGTGTGCAGGCATCCATTTTAAGAAACATGAAGCGTCTTTTGAGAGTCTTTTTAAGATCTTCCTCTTGTTTAAGAGCTTCTTCAATCACTAATTTTCTAATACTTTCTCTTTCCAGAGAAACACAAATAGATAGATAGATAGATAGATAGAGCAGATTTCTAGTCTGCTTTTGCTTTTGAAAACATTAGCTATGAGCTCAAAAACCTTTCAGGTGATGCGTTTTTTTAAAAAGCTGATCTGCTTTTGCAGCTGAAAACTGTATCCTGAAAAAACGCAGCAAAAACGCTGTGTGAATGTAGCCTTAGATCAGGAATAGAACAGCCATTTATAGGACATTTCATAACTTTCCAAAATTCCTATGAAAAAATATTCAGCACATTCTGCATTGAACTACTGCACCCAATTTATTATATATTTTAGGAGTCGGTCCATTTTATACCAACTCCGACTCCATCAAAATGAGCACCAACTCCGACTCCACGACTCCGCAGCCCTTCCTAGTGGGACAGTCGTATGGTCAGCTGCTGTACGGAGACTTCCAACCTGAGCTCAGGGCATATAACAGAAGCTCTCTGTATATAATAAATGTGGTGACCATCTACCATATGTGGTGTGCGCGGTGCTGCCTGCTCATCAATAAGGAAGTCCTGTCCTGTGATACTGTCAGGTATAAGATCCTAGAAAGTCTCAAGGCTGTATATATGAAGGATATAAAGAGGAACTCAGGTAATGTGGCCTGGAGGAACATCCATGTATCGGGATTTGTCAATGTTTGCTAATGCTATTGTTCAAGTGATGTAACAACACAATATTTATCTCCTTTACTATTTATTGCTTTGAGATTTTAATGTAATATTTTTGTAACATATGGTTGCCGGTTTTAAATAAAAAGATCATTATAATCTATGGGAGGGTTACATTATATTCTGTGGGGCGGCTGCATTATGCTCTAAGGGGTGGCTGCATTATACTATAAGAGGGGGCTGCATTATTTTCTATGGGGGTACATTATATTGTATGACGGGGCTGCATTATACTCTGTGGGGTGGCTGCGTTATGCTCTATGGGTTGGCTGCATTATACTATATGTGGGCTGCATTATACTGTATCGAGAACTATGGGGAATACATTATACTATATGAAGAACTATGGGGTGCATTATACTATGGGAAATGAATTGTACTACATGGATGACTGGCAGTGTATTATACTATATGGAGCACTATGAGGAGTGTATTATACTATATGGAGGACTGAGCAGTGTATTTTAATATATGGAGGAGTGTATTATATTATATGGAGGAGTGAAGTGTATTATACTATATGGAGGACTGAGTGTATTTTATTATATGGAAGGCTATGAGGAGTGTATTATACTATATGGAGGACTATGAAGAGCGTATTATACTATATGGAGGACTATGGGGAGTGTATTATACTATATGGAGGACTATGGGGCACATTATATTATATAGAGGACTATGGCGTGTAAACTGTAGATGTGCTGCTGATAACATGATACTGTATGGTGATCTGTTAGTAATCCAATAGTGATCATTCTGTCCCCATCATTCTTTCTCAGATGGTGGAAACAGGCCGGGAAACAAGTGTTGAACGACTTCAATATTGTCGATCACTCATTTAGCGTCCAGAACTCAGCGCATGTAAATACAATCAAAATGCTTCTGTGTGATGTGCAATATGTTAGCATTTGGGGCTCCATTTTAAACTTTGACTAGGTCACAACTTTGCCTAAAACCAGCCCTGCATGTGTTTAATAGTTTTGTATTCCGATTTGTGCGTGATGAATTAGCACTACATAGTCTAAGTTGATGAAGTGAAATGAGAAAAATATAGGCAAAAATTAAATTTATGGGATCAAATAACTAAAATTGACATGTGCATATGTTTTCATCCCTTTTGCTGTAAAGCCCTAAAAAATTGTGATGCATGCAATCACCTTCATAAGTCACATACTTAGTGAAAGGAAGTCCATCTGTGTGGACTAAGTGTCATATGGTCTGTCAGTATATACACACCTTTTCTGAAACGCCACATAGGCTGCAACACCATTAAAGGAAACCTGCCAGCAGGATTGTGCACAGTAACCTACAGACAGTGTCAGGAAAATCTTTATTTTCAGTTTTGAGTTAATGATATGCTCGTGCTCCTGGGTGGCCTGTGGAGGGGCTTCATGTGGTGCTCTGATTAGGTATGCATGTGTATGGCTTCTGACAGGTCACGAATCTCTCAGTGACTATCCCCCTATTTTACATACTGTATATCTTATTGTTTTGAAAAAAAAAATTACATTCATCATGCTGGTGCAAGCGGCGGCGCCTGTGCTGTTGCATGATCAGATCTATAATGTAACGATAGGGAAAAATACATGATACTTTACATTATTTCCAGACTCTTCTATTCACATACTGAACTCTGCTATACCAGTGGTGAGGGTTTGACCCCCCCCGTTTGTGTTCTGTCCCCACATGAGGCGAATGGAGGTGTAGTTGATTGGGGCTGGGAGAGATTCCTACCTTCCATTTCCTCAATGCAGAGCAGACAGGACCATGTTGCTGTTGTGCTGTTCTGTGTCCGGAGAGATGATACACACCAAGGATTGTGAAATCCAGACTTGTTTATTTGGAAATCTGGACATACAGGGTATGATTGGTAATGCAGTAGGTTCTCCAGACGTGCAGATGTAGCAACCAAGGTGATACAGCAAATTGTGAAGCAAGGTGTTCAGCACTTGTGCAGCAAATGTGGTTCAGCAATGTGCAGCAAATGTGCAATGAATGTGGTCGAAAAACTGATGCCTTTCACAGCTCGGTACAAGCGTGTCTCTCCCACAGAAAATGAAACTAAGAATGGCTGCAAAGCAGGAAGAGAAGGCGTGACTGACCCAGAAGTGGAAGGCATGTACTAGAATTAATTAGCTGCAGGCTGCCATACAGAAAAAAGACAGCAGGTGGCACCAGACCAAATGCAGGACTACACAGCATGGAAAAGAACACAATCTATGAAACCATATAAGAATAACTTTAGACGGAACAGCACAGTTTGCCCTTCGCCTGTCACAACTGCAGACCTGTTTCTCCTTAGCTCTGTAACATCACCCTTCAGCTCTCTCTCTCTCACTCCTTCCTGCTCTTAACCCTCCCCGCCCAAAGGAATGCTAATTAGGCAGGAATGTTCATTGTCTAAGCCCATGTGCTAGGTTATATGTGTGGGAAATATTAAAGAGGCCATAACTCGAACCCAATCAGTGACAGAAAAATAAACTACATATCCGGGATGTTCTTCTACAGGACTATTTAGCCTGTGTTTTTCCCAGTTCTAACTTCAATGGAATCCGAGAAGTGGATTCCTGCGCAGCCGGGGCAGCCCGATGCTTCGTGTTTGGCTTTGAATGAACGCCAGCGACAAGCTGAATAAGATGATATGATGTGCATTTCTATATGAGGTACCCTCTGCGAGATATGATTATTATAGTTTTCTTAGCCAGATTGTAACTCTGAAAGCAGGGGGAGGACCGCCACAAGCAAGCCCCTTTAGTGATGTCACAAGCCCAGGGGTATAAGTCTGCAACTAAGCCCCCCCAGTTAGTTTCTGCCTGGACGCTGTTGCCTCAAGACCCCCCAATGCATTGGGATGTCTGGCTCCTCCCCCAAGCATGGTTTTGCCTGAAATGATCTAAGTAACATGTGAGTGCCTCTTTTCTTCTGTTAATACTTTTTTTTATTTGTAATTGCTGTGTACATATTTTAATTGTCTCACATTGTAAAATCTTTTTATACCTTTTGTAAACACTGCCTACCTTTTGGAGTAAAATATAAAATTATTACTAGTCATTCTCTATGCTCTATGGTGAATTTACACGTGCCTGAAGTTGATTACGCTACTGATTTGGGTTGGCTTCGGAACCCCGGTATTAATTTAAAATATTAATATAGAAATCGGAAGCTGGTGTCAGCGAAGTGTGTTTTGGCTAGGTGAGTAGCGCTGGCAGTGACGGAGCAGGTTTTATAAGCTGAGTGTGTGGCTGCGGCCAAAGCATTTATAATTCCTCGCTGCAGCGGGCCTAATAGCCAGTGCACAACAAGTAGCCCGTCCGGTGACTAATTAAACTAGCTGCAGTTCCCTGACTGACCTGAGGGTAAAGGGGGCACCAGAGAGCTGCAAGTTCTAAAGCGAAACTGGAAAGTGGGATATACATTAATCCCGGCAGTTTGTAACACATTGTGGCAGCGGTAGGATAACCAAAATAAGCCCCCCCTGCAGTAAATTGTTAGGTTAAGACTAGCTTGCTGTTTTCATCACATTGTTGGCAGCGATGGGATACCTAAGATAAGCCCCCTGCGCATGTGATAGCCGTGTGCTGGCCAAAGGTCATACACCCCATACATCGTGACATATAACATCTATATTTTTATTTTATTTAGCCATATAAATTTCTTTAGAAAATAAAAATTTCTTCTTCAAAATGGCGCCAGCGCAGTAGCATAATTTGGAACGTGATAAATGCTACTGCACAGGTGACACCGCCAGCGCCATTTTGCTTGGAAAAAACTGTCTCCACCAAGATGGCGCCACTGCGCCTGCGCAGTGGCATCTATCGGTGATCCGATAGATATAATAACAATAATATTAGGAAATACCTCCAATTAGAAATGTAGTTTATCTCTTCTGATTCACCATCTTGCTTACCCCATGTGTAAGGCATTGCAGTAGCTTAAGTATCCATGGCTACGACCACTAACAACTAATTAACTGACTCTATATGAGTGACACTCTATGGCTGCCATGTCACGGCGGATCGCCTAGTGGGTTCATGACCTAAAAGGTACAGTGCCTTACTAGCTTTGGAATGAATTCTACAATACATATCTATGTGTATAGATTTGCGAACTATAGTCAGTAAAGGATAACAAGCAATAAACCGTATATATAGTTCTAGTCTTCAGAACATGGATATTTGGTACAAAACCGTACAAGGATACAAGGAACTTTTGACACAAAAGTTTAGGTAAGTGAAATTGGAATGCTTGACTGAAAATACTGTAAGATGCAACCGTGGCGCCCCTGAGGGTTCAGTCACCACAGAGGTACTGCACCTCATCCAGGGGTGTGGTATCCCACTCTCAGGTAAGGAGGGGGCACTACCATAGTTGTCCTCCATATTACGTGCGTGCACATTGCAATCTTGACTCGCGCATGCGCAGTATGCTTTGCCCAACTACAGGCAAAGTCGAAAAGCATTAGTGCGCATGCGCCGGTGACCTACGTCCCATAAGTTTTTCGCTATGTTCCGGGACATAGTTCATCGGCTCATGCGCACTAATGCTTTTCGGCTTTGACAAGATTGCAGTGCACACGTGCGTAATATGGAGGACAACTATGGAAATTCCCAGAAATATTTACGGACAGCGGCCAAAGAGGGGTGGAGGAAAGAACCCAAAAGACCTCCCATCGGACCGGACCAAAATCATTTACATAGACCGCCAAAATGAGGTTACAGATTCCCTTTAACGCTTTCCACCCTTTATGTTCCGTATATCTTTCATGCCGTTAAATTTCCCCTCTTTGCTTTTATTTTATTATTATTATTAATAATAATAATAATAAAAATCATTTTATTTCTCTAGCGCCAACATATTCCAGTAACACTTTACATTTTAGAGGGGACTTGTACAGACAATAAAAGACATTACAGCATAACAATAATCACATAAACAACAGATGCCAAGAGGAATGAGGGCCCTGCTCGCAAGCTTATAATCTATGAGGAAATAGGGGAGATGCAAAAGTTGGATGGTAACAATTGCTTTCATTGTTCTGAATAGCCATAATGTAAGAAATCGGGTGTTCATATTAAGCTGCTTGAACTGGTTACCAACCAGAATGTGTAAAAGTACAGACACAGAGGGCTATTAAATGCATAAAGCGTGAGAGAATATGATACGAGTGCCCTGGTTATGAAGAAATTTTTGAATGGGCAACACAGGAATTGTTAGCTAAATGTATTTGAGGTGCAGCACGCAAGAAGTCTTGGAGACATGAGTGGGAAGTTCTGATTATTGAGGATGTTAACCTCAGGTCATTAGCAGAACGGAGGGCACGGGTAGGGTGGTAGACTAAGAAGAGAGAGGAGATGTAGGGTGGCGCTGAAGCGTGGAGCGCTTTGTGGGTGAAAGGGATAAGTTTATATTGAATTCTGGAGTGGATGAGTAGCCAGTGCAATGACTGGTTACCCATCCAATATAATAAAACTAGGAAACAGAAAAGCGCAATAGGGTCTTATCTGGTGGACAATTGAATAGATATAGTAAAAGTCTACTCACCCTTTCCAGGAAAGGTATAAGCATATAAACCCGCCGTCAGCCTGCTGCACGCCCGAAAGTCCACTGCGTGACCTCCAATAGGAATCCTTATGGATAAAATGTTATTCTCGGGCTTACTGTGCGCTGCTTGACCAGGATAAAATCACCACAACATGAGAAAATTAACCATTTAATTCCCAACGCGTTTCAAAGTGTGAACCACTTCTTCCTCAGGGGATAATATCCCCTGAGGAAGAAGTGGTTCACACTTTGAAACGTGTTGGGAATTAAATGGTTAATTTTCTCATGTTGTGGTGATTTTATCCTGGTCAAGCAGCGCACAGTAAGCCCGAGAATAACATGGTTACCCATCCAAGGTAGACACATCGGTGTAACGGTTGGTGAGGAATATGATACTGGCTGCAGCATTCAAGACAGATTGGAGAGGGGGGAGTTTGGTAAGAGGGAGACCAATTAGTAGAGAGTTACAATAGTCCAGACGAGAATGAATAAGCTACAGTAAGAGTTTTTGCAGAGTCGAAAGTAAGAAAAGGTTGAATTCTAGAAATGTTTTTGAGGTGAAGATGTAAGGGGAGGCCAGGTCTGTAGTCATGGCCAGAGACACTGAAGCATCTGTGTCCCGACCTTCCTTCACAGAATACTGTATTCCACTTCTCAGCGTACCTGCGTCTCCAGGTTCAGGTCCCCCTGGGTACTTCCCAGGTGGCTACGGCCCTTCTTCCAGGCGACTCCCAGTAATGGAGACACAGTCCAGGATAACTTGACCATTTTCACCTTGGCACATCATGGAATTCACATTCAACTTCACTTGTTTCCTCAGTTTTCCCTACTTTGCTGATGCTTCTGGGCGGCGCACGTCCGGACCAGACTGTCTTAGACTGCTCCCCAGATTCTTCCTGGCCTAACCGCGCCATGATGACAATTCCTTCTGCCCATTTCGCCCCAGACTCAAAATCATCAGCCACCCGGTTTGGTTGCCTCTGGAAAAGCATCTGTACCGTTCCCTTCGAAGCTCCAACTTTCCTTCTGTTCCTTACTCCAACCGACTCCCACTCTAAAGGCATCTGTCCGGGCTATGAGTCGCCACATCTTCTTCTTACTGTACTGGACCTCTGCAATGATGCCCAGTGGCCATGGATAACATGGTCTGCAGCTGCTTAATGTTGCGTGGCTGCCAAGCCGTCTGATTAAAGTGATACCTTGGTTGATGAAATCCGTCTTGTGGTTGTAGTTTAATCTTTATTTTCAGTTTTCAGGTAATGAGATTCTCATGCTCTGGGCGGCCTGTGGGGGTCTTCATGTGGTGCTCTGCTTAAGTATTCACCAGTATGGCTTCTGACAGATCACTGATCGCTCAGTGACCTGCCCCCTATTTCTATTTTACATTCTGAATAGAATAAAGGTTTAGAAAAAAAAATTGCATTCATATTACAATCATTCTTAAAAATATTATTTTATGCATATGTGTTATTTCCTGAAAACAAAGTTAGTGAGTTAGTCTAAAAAAGCCCTAGTTTTATTTTTAACACAGATTGTGATACAGTGGGGAAAAAAGTATTTAGTCAGCCACCAATTGTACAAGTTCTCCCACTTAAAAAAGATGAGAGAGGCCTGTAATTGACATCATAGGTAGAACACAACTATTAGAGTCAAAATGAGAAAACAAATCCAGAAAATCACCTTGTCTGATTTGGCAAGATTTATTTTGCAAATTATGGTGGAAAATAAGTATTTGGTCACCTAAAAACAGGAAAGATTTCTGGCTCTCACAAACCTGTAACTTCTTTGACCAGAGTTGCCCAAACATTTACATGCCATTGTATATACATCAATACTTCAGTATATAGAAAAAAAATCAGTTTTCTTAGAAGCCCAGCCACAGGCAGGGTTTCAAGGGAGCTTCATAATCAAAAGCACGGGGGCGTCTCCAATACACCTCCAGCTGCCATAGCAACCCATCGGCGACCCATGATCACGTCACGGATGCTCGCCGATGGATCCACTGAATGACATTGTAAATGTCACTATCAGAGATTGACAGTGGCATTTAACAGGTTAAAAATGGCACTTTGCATCACCCACGACTGTTCGCGGCAGGTCCTGGCTATAACATAAAACTATTACTTGCGTCTTACATGTACGGTGCATGTCGTGAGGGGGGTTAAAATATTGGTAATTATGTTGTTGGCTTAGCATTTCAAGTACTGTAATACTAAAGGTAGAATGTATGGTGGCAAGTCTGGCTCATTCTCTGTTGGGTAGGGAATTTGAATGTTTTAACTTGGTCATAAAAAATCCAGGTCCATCCTTTTTGCAGTGCCTTTCTCTGAACTCGATAAATATACATGAGCAATCACTTTACATCCAGTACATTATCATTTGCCTAGGGGATTGCTTGGTTTCTTTACAGCATTCTAAATATTTTACACTATTTTTTTTTGGTGAATTCCATCCAAACAAATTCCTCTTTGATTTTTTTAATGTGAACAGTAGGCGCAATGAAAGCTTTTGAAAGAGTCCATGTATCACAAAGAAGGTTATGTTTACAGGAAAACAGTGATTATACCATTTGAAGTTTCATGGTAATATTTATTATTATACAGCTGCTTTGAGGTTTGTCTCTATTTTACTTATTAAGTGCTTACTTTTCAGATTCATAAAAAGATTATGCAGTTTTGTTAATCCACAAATTTCCTACAAAGGTTACCTGAAAAGTGTGGCAATTGCAGTCTCGGATAAAAAGCTGCGGCTGAATAAAGAAAACTTTAATGCCATCATCTTAAGTAAAACTATTACAGAATGTATCTTAAATAACAATACCTTTCATGTTCAAAGGGGGATTAGTCTGTCTGTTACCTTCCCTATGTATGGCAGCACAGGGTTCATAAAAGAAGAAAATATCTGAAAGATTATGTGACCCATTAGAATAAGTATTTACTGAGAATTTCCGAAGACAGTCAGGTCATACTAATAAAACTGCTGTCAGAAAACAGACAAGCCTCTTTGACTTTCTTATTTTTATCTCCTTAGAAGCCATTTATGAAGTTAGCTGGAAGTCTATTCTGCAGCAATTTTCAGTGTTATGTAATTAGAGTCATTTTTGACCTACAGCTGCAAGAAAAAGTAACTGAACGCTTTGGAAATAGGCGACATTGAGACCTACAGGGCTGTTTATTTTTTGCATCCAATGTGTTGGATATTCATCCATTTTCGGTCTGTGTGTCCATTTGTAACATCACTGTGGCAGCTGTTTTCCTTGTATACTGTTCAATTCTGAACAGCCAATCACAGCATTTTCAGCGTTTCACGCAATTAATCACTGCTGTAAGAGCAATGGTCATACGCTGGCAGGGGTGAACCTAGCCTCTGTGCTGGCTGAGGCGAAGTGCAGAACGGCGCCCCCCCATAGTACATTTTTTTAAATCGGTAGAAATTAATCTGGTTCATATCCTGTAAAAATGAGTACAATAGTGGACATTTTAATTTAGAGAAATAGAAAAAAAAAGATATCCAAATACAAGGATGTCAGCGCCATCACACACACATACAAGAACAACACAGAGTAATCCGGAACAAGGGTCATTAATGGCAATGGCAGGTCTGGCACAAGTATACAGACACGTAGTGATGGCTGACAAAGCGGTGGCCCTGTAGGTAGACACAGTCCTGCATCCTTATAGCACAGGAGGCTGCACTGATTGCCAACCTATTATATCTGGTACACGCCTATAAAACTCTGGGCAGCTCCAATGTGGCCGCTGCCTGGCACTGACCAGTCTGACATATCCACCATGCAGCACGTTCACACACCACATTCAATGACCTGGTGTCTGAGTATCAACAAGCAGCCACTGCACTAAGGTAGTAAAATGGCGCGTCTTCTCCAACAGACCATGCCTCCTCCCAAAACGCTTTGCCAATCAGAAACGCCGCATACAGGGCTGTCCGGAGCTAATAGCAGGGGCCTTCCTATTGGGTTAGGGATGTGAGAGCGGGAAGTGGGACAAGCGGAACCGACACTCAGGAGAAACATGGCTGAATGCCTGTATGTACCGCAGAGCAGCATTGGACGTGGTGTGTAAGTTATGGGCAATCAGTCCTGCAGCACACATATGTGAAAGGGAGAATGCATCCTGCACCAGGGCTTACAAAGAGATCATGGGACACCAAAGTAGAAGTTCTCATGGCTCCCCCCCTCCAAAAAAAAAAAAAAACTGTCTGGGTCACATACAGTAGGTACAAATCTCACAACATTGCTGCCATTGCAAAGTAATTTTCCTCCTATTGAAGCCCCCATATTCCTCTTTTATTGCCCCCATAAAATATGATGCCAACAAAGGTGCCCCACAAACAATATGACCCCCACAGTGATTCCTCCGCACGCACAGTATGATGACCGTACTGTACCCCCTCAACTATCCTGCCACAGTATGATTTCCAACTGTGAGCCTCACATAGCCCTCCATACTGTATAAAGGACCTACGTAGGCCCCCAACATAGCCCTCCATAAAGTATAAAGGCTTCCTCATAGCCCTTCAAGTATTATCATGCCCCCCCACAGAGCCCTCCAAATTACTTCCATATAGTATAATTGGCTTCATATAGTCCTCCATATAGTATAATGCACCTCCACAGTCCTCCATATATTATAATGCACCATACATAGTCCTCCTTATAGCATATTGCCAGCGTGCGATATTGTATCAAAGGCAAGGATACAACCTTTGACGTATATGAAAGTCAAAGGTGGTGAAGGGGTTAAATTACATTATATACTTGTATACAGCACACATATACTCGACAACATATGCTCATTACATACACATCACTCAGTCACACACATACATGTCCTTCGTACACACATGCTATATAACAGATGAACGGCAGGTACACAACGTATACACAGAACATGCATGCAGGACAAGTGTATATACACACACTTCAGTATAATCAAAAGATATCTAAACACACACATACAACCCACACACACAGACACACAACCCACTCACACGCAAAGACACAACCCACACACAGTTAACACAGAGACACAACCCACACCGACACACAACAGACAACCCACACCCCACACACAGAGAGATACAGAGACCACACAGAGAGACACAACCCATACACCGCACAACACAGAGACGCAACCCACACACAAACCACATGCAACACACGCAGACACACCACAGACACAATCTACACACAAATACACAGAGAGACACAACCCACACATGCAGACACACACACAGACACAACCCCCCTACACAGACACAACCCACACAGAGACACAACTCACACAGAGACACAACCCACACACAACCCACAAAGAGACACAACCGACACAACCCACACACACAGCCCACACCGTTACAACCCACGCCCAGACAACACCCACACAGACACAAAACCCACACAGACAGAAAACCCACACACAGACACAACCCACATACAGAGACACAAACACAACCCACAGTCACACAACCCACACACACAATGACAGACACACAACCCACACACAATGACACAGACACACAACCCACACACAGACACACGCATAAACCCAATGCACACACAGACACTACCCAGAGAGACACAACCCACACACACAACCCCCCACACAAAAAGAGACACAACCCCCACCCCCACACAGACACAACCCCCACACACTGTCACAAAACCCACACACAGACACAATCCACACAGAGAGACACAAACCCAATCCACACACATACAACCCACAGTCACATAACCCCCACACACAATGACAGACACTCAACCCACATACACAGACACACGCATAAACACAACCCACACACAGTCAACAGAGACACAACCCACACACACAATCCACAGAGACACCACACAGATACACAACACACCACAGACACAACCCAAACACATGCAGACCCAACCCACAGAGAGACACAACTCACACATAGACACAACCCACACACACCAAGAGACACAACCCACACAGACACAACCCCCACGCAGACACAACCCACACACAAAAAGAGACATAACCCACACACAGACACACAACCCACAGACACAAAAAGAGACACAACCCCCACACACAGACACACACAACCCACACATACAGACACAACCCACAGACACACAACTCACACAGACACATGGAGACACTGACACCTCTGTGCTACAGGAATTGGAGCTGATGTACATGTGCAGCTTCCCCTGCTCACAGCAACTGAGCCCCACACCCACTCGGGACTGCCCAGCAGGAGATCTATCACCTTGTGGATTGGAGCTGCTTCTCCCCGGTATCTTCCAGCACACACAGGCGCCTCTGATCTTATTTCCTGGCTCTCACTTCTTCCCTTCAAAGATGCGCCATGCAGGAGGACAGGAGCACTGGCCAGTCAGCTCTTCTGTCAGTGATATGAGAGCGTTCATTGGCCAGTGTTCTCGTGCAGGACACCTCCCCTCTCTGAGGTGCTGAACCTGGAGGGTGAAAGCTGCCGCACAACAGTAATCATAAGTGCATATTCCCCCAGTATGAAGCCGGCAGTGGCACAGCAGGAGATAGCAGGACGTCAGGGAGAGAAGAGCGGCCAAATGCAGTCACAAGCTGGCATCTGAATGAACGGCCCCCCGCAGATGCCGCCCCCCTTTCTATCAGCATGTGGCACCGCCTGAGGCAACCGATTCAAGTTGCCTCATGATAGGTGCGCCCCTGTACGCTGGAGCGTAGCAATCAAGGCGTCACCAGGGCCAGCTTTGATTGGTGATGTCGTTCTTACCAATCAGAGTGCACAGATGGGATCTGATCCCACAATGACTACCTTGTACTTCCTCATTTTAGCTGTGGATGTGTACAGGTCGGTTACTGTGTCTTTCTTTGCTCTGTTGGGTCTTGTGATGCCACAGACTCTTTGAAGCCTGTTGTCATCACTTCTGCTGGTGGTGATGTTGCTGAAGAAGAAAGCAGAAACACGACGTTCCCTGATTCCTTCCTGATCTTTCCTCATCCACCACAATCTACCTCTCACCCCCCTTTTCTCCCTCTCCCCCATCCCCACACCACCCTTCTGCTGCCTTGCGCTGATCAGTACTTGATGGCTGATCAGTACATGACCACTTGATTTTTTACTTTTTCGTGCATCCTGCAGCCACAGAGCACTCATCAGTGACACAAATCACTGATCCGCACTTGTGCCCACTGTTTTCCAGGACTTTTTTGTCCTTGTCTATTCATCCCTTTGTACCACTTTGTGTGCACGTACTACAATCACCGAGTCGTTGATCAGACGCACATTACTGATTAATGTCTTCTTGTTTTGGCAAATACTTTTTTTCCTGTCTATTTTTTTATCCCTTTTTGCATCTTATCCATGCATGTGTCCTACAGCCGTCGAGTACTGATCACTGACACACATCAGGGATCGGCCTTCGGTTGTTATTTTTTTGTGTGTGTGAAAAAAGAATAAAAATAAATAATTAGTTGATAGGACTAGATTAGGGACAGTAAAAATATACTCTAGTAATCAGAGTCTACTGTAGTATTTTTTACTGAAATTAGTTAGGGATAGTGTCAGAGTGGAAAAAAGAATCACATCCACGCCTGCTTGTGTCCTACAACCTTCTAGCTCAGATCACTGACGCACATCAGTGATCAGCATCCGGTTGTTGCTTTTTTTGTGTGTGAAAAAAGAATAAAAAACAAATTTAGATTAGTTGATAGCACTAGACTAGGGACGGTAAAGATATACTGTAGTAATCGGCATCTAACACAGTATTTTTTACTGAATTGAGTCAGGTTTAGTGTCAGTTGCTGTCGCTCTATAAATATTTTTTTTACTGACATCCGTTTAGTACGTTTTCTTTTTATTTTACCAAAATTTTTTTATAATTTTTTTTATATTTTTTTTTCTCTCTTCCAAATAAAAAAAGTTTACACCAAGCACTCACATACACACCTGAATAAAATTTGGTACACACAAACATACATGAGAAAATGTCCTGTTTGTTCCAAACACTGTATTCAGCGGAAGAGGCATATGCCTTCCTTGCCTCCAACACTTACCGTGAGGAAGACGATACCACTTTCCTTTACTTTGCCTTCTCCTCCTCTTCCTCAAGCAATACTGAACCGCCATGCAGACGCCCCAGGACAGAAAACAAACCAACACCCACCGTCACTGACCCTGTATGAACCTCACCCCATGAAGATTATGAGCCACTTATTCCTGATTTAATGGCGCAATCAGGAATCAAATTTGACACCACCGGCCTCACACAAACAGACTTTATCAAAGTCTTTTTCTCTGAGGATTTTGTAAACCTCATGGTGACCCTAACAAATTTGCACGCCCATTAATTTTTGTCACAAAACCTGACTTCATCATTTTATAACTAGATCCCTGCAGACACAATACAAATGATGATGTTTTGTTGTCAGGTCTTTCACATGGGGTTATTGAAGAAGCCAAAACTTCGGTAATATTGGAGTGTGGATGTTTTATACAACACTCCACTATTCTGCATGGCTATGACCCATAAATGATTTGAGGCAATCCAAAAATGTTTGCATTACAATGATAATGCACAATATGCTCCCCGAGAACCTCAACGTTGACAGACTGTTCATGACCTTTGATGTACCTGTGAAGAGGTCAGCTTACGCTGAGTCGACTTTTTCTTTAAAGTGGACCCTCTGGTTCGTGGCACCCACCCACCTAGGGCGAACTGACCTTGTGAGGAACCACCCCCTATACAGGTAGTGTCAGGGTCAAGACCAAAGAGGTGAGCCACCACGACTGCTGGCACCAGACGGCCGGCTCAAGTAGACACTAGGTATGAGTGTCTGACGACAAGGACGTGCAGGAAACAAGACAAGACAAGATGTAAGTTCAAGGTATCTTCATTAAGACAAATTCAGGATAACATTCAGTGCAAAACGTGATAACAAGCAAACACGGCAAGGTGCGTGCGTGGCACGCCAAGATCCATGGAATACTACGTGCTAGAAGGCAAGCCCGGTTACCAGCAAAGACACGATGGCATCGGACTCCGGACAGCTGGCAGGATCAGGGCATCAGGCTGTAGACTTCATGCTTACGATCTCTGGCAGTGATGGCAAGTTCCGGGAATCCAGCAAGGTATAGCAAAGGCAAGACATGGTGAAGCAGGCAAGGCAGAGAACATCGGAAGGACTACAAGTCCAAGCATGACAGAGACAAAACATGGCACAATGGACAAAACACAAGACAAGGCACGAGACAAGAGGCAGAGTACAAGCACAGAGCGTGTGCAGAGACACACTACAGAGCGGAGTGCAGGGGCACAGAATACAGGGAGCTACCGAGCAGACCAAGCAGCCATGCAGGGAAGCAACACGATACTCAGGCCCTGATCATAGGAAGGGGCGGTCTGATATAGCACCTGCACATCCGGGTGAGGATCAGGGAAGGACTTCCAGTTCAGATCCTCCAGGATCATAGAGAGCGTTGCTAGCTCAGACTGGGCTGAACCATAGAGAAGGTCACATGATCAGGGGCTCCAGGAATACATAGAGGATTGCAGAATCAGACAGTGATGGAACATAGGAAAGGCCACTTGATCAGGAGCTCCAGGAATACATAGAGGATTGCAGGATCAGACAGTGCTGGAACATAGGAAAGGTAACATGATCAGGGGCTCCAGGAATACAGAGGATTGCAGAATCAGAGCAGAGACTGATGGTTACCTAGCAACGGCGTGCATCCCTGAGGTAAGGTGCACGTGCACACCGCTCCAGGCATCTTGCAGCACGAGACATAACGGGCATGAGAATTCAGTGCACGTGCACACCGCTCCAGGAGACATGCGACATACCAGACATGGCGGGCATGATAGTTCAGTGCACGTGCACACTGCTCCAGAGGTCATGTGGCATAACAGACATGGCGGGCATGACAGTACCCCATACGTCATGGTTGGAGAGGAGTTCCCAGCCTTTGACTTATGGCTACGTCTTGGCGAACTTGCGCGGCACAGGAGCCAGGAGTGGTGCCCATACCACCACACGCATTTGGGAGGCTAGGAGAGGTAGTGGGCTTCCTTTTCCTTCTGATCGGCATCATCGCGAGGGCTCAATCGTTGTCATGGCTACCCGAAGTCATCATGACGACCTTTGAGTAAGTCAGCTAAGGCAAGCCTGTTAGATCATGCCAGTAGCATGGTATAAGAGGCGTTCTGTTAGTGCAACAATGACAGGTATAATCCATTGCAGTGCTGGTGCATTGCAATTCATTATACCAGCAATCAGAGTAACAAAAGTTAAAGTCCCATAGAGTGATTAAGTAAAAAGGTAAAAAAATAAATAAATTGTAAAAATATTTTTTTCCACAACAACCTGACCTATAAAACTGTCATACTAGGTGTTCCTCTTCAGTGAACACCATAAAAAAATAAACATGTTAAAAACCTATTCTTTTTCATCATACTGCTGAACAAAAAGTAGACTAAAATGTGATCAAAAGGTTAAGTGGAACTAAAATGGGTATCGTTGACAACGTCATCTTGCCCCACAAAAAATAAGGCACCAAACAGTTCCAACGGTGGAGAATTAAAAAAAGCTATAGCTCTCAGAATATAGAGATGCAAAAACAATTATTTTTTCTACAAAATAGTTTTTATTGTGTTAAAGCGGCAAAACATAAAAATAAAATATTTTACCATATAGTGAACGGCATAAAAAAAAATAAAACGATTCATGAACTACCTGTTTTTGTTCATTCTAACTCCCAAAAATTGTAATAGAAAGCGATAAAAAAAGTTATTTGCCCAAAATGGTACCAATAAAAATATTAACTCCTCCAGCAAAAAACAAGCCCTCACATGACTCTGTCTTGCGAAATATGGAAAAATTATAGCTCTCAAAACATGGCGATGCTTTGCAAAAAAAAGCGTTTAGTATGTGACAGCAGCTAAGCAGAAAAAAAAGTATATAAATATATACATCTGGTATCGCTGTAGTCACGCTAATTTGAAGAATTAAGTCATCTAATCACGTATACCTCATGAGGAACGACGTAAAAAAAAATAAAACCAATTCTTTACCTGCTGTTGATTTGACCTAAAACGGGAAAGGTTTATTCTGATTTAAAGTCAGATATTGAGAAAAACATGCATATGTATGTTTTTACATAGTGTATGTAAACTTCTGGTTTCAACTGTAACATCATATATACATCATGAGCCCTCACATAGCCTCCTACATACAGTATGAGCCTTTACATAGGTTACTATATACAGTACGAGCCCTCATATAGCCCAAATATATATATATAGGCACACATCCCATACACATATTAATAAAAAACAAAAACAAAAAACACATACCTCGCTCCAGTTCCACTTCTACATGTAGCCATCGCGTTCATTCTGGTGTGCATCGGCTGATGAAGTCATGAACCATGTAAAAGACAAAGACCATGCATATATGTAGGATCACCACACAAAATACCAATTAATTAAGAAAAGTAGATTTTTATTATTTGCAAAAACACAGAAACACCACACAAAATTAAAAACCATTTAAAAACAATGAGTAGGGACAAGCATGGTCACCGAAACAGTTATATAAGAGATGGTCAATATTCCATAACCACTGGCTGCAAATAGTTAAACTATTGCACTTAGAAAAAATCGTATAGTCAGGCTGCTAATGAGACTCGATAAGCATGGAAAGAACGAGCGACTAGGCAATGACAGACACATGAGTGACTAAAGCGATTCATTATTTCTCAAATGGAGATATCCTGAACCAATATGAGTTATAAACTCAAGGACATGATTTTGATATGAAGGTAAAAAACTGGTGATGGTAATGAGCATTTGAAGCCCCCCCAAAAGGACTCCCAGCAAAAGCATTCACAAATGTCCCAAATAAACGGAATACCTATTAATGAAAGGGCTGTGTGCATAGAGGCAGGTAAGTAAACTAATACATCACCGCAAGTCAATCAGTCAGGAATAAAGAGTCACAGTCGCCCCGTCATCTAGAGTCTGTTCCTGCAGCCAAAGTGGTTAAAGTGGAGACCCACGTGTTCTGACACCTAGAGTGTCTTTCTCAAGGTGGATGTGTCCTGTTTCATTGTATGCAAGTATTTAAGCCCAAATAATTACCATTAGAATCATGCCAACTGGTGGCCTGCGGCGCGGAGGTATGGGAGACAGAGCGGCGACGCATGGTGGCAAGGCCAGAAGTGTACGCTGCTCCAGGTCAAACAGTAAGAGCGCCTGCGCAACAGAGATAAACCAAATAGAAGCGGTAATGTATGACACGTCAATAACGGTTGATGAAGTCATCGTACTGCATGTCACAGCAAAGATGACGGGAGCTCCCCTGGAGCTGCACTGCCATTCCTTATCATCGGCAGCAGAGCTCCAGGAAAACTACCTACTGGGATATGTGCGCCACATCACATGGGCCACCTGGAACCTTGGACCCGAAGCGGTAGCCCAGATTGCCCTCATTATAATCCGCCTATGGTGGACGTGGTTTGGCCTATGATCTAGTGGTGTCCATCTTTTTAAGTGTGCAGAAAACTGAGGTCAGCCACAGTACAGCGATGTATGGGGTTTTGCCAAGTTCAGCAGAAATTGTGTGACAAATTTTTGTGCTATTTTCACGAAATTCTTAGTGTGAAGATGTAGAAGCTGAGACTAAAACAAAATTGTTGTGCTAAAAATGTACCTTAATTGTTTTTTCTTCATCTCCCATTGGTATAAAATTCTGTGACACACCTGTCCTGTTAGCTGAATTGATTGAGAGATGTAGTTTGTAAAATGGGGTCACTTTTGGAAAGGGCAGGTTCTGCTAGCACCTCAGGGGCTCTGTTGATGTGAAATGTCTCCCTCAAACAATTTCCGCAAATACTGAACTCCAATATGGCACTGATACCCTTCTGAACTTAGCACTGTGTCTCAAAATATATATATATATATATATATATATATATAAATACATATGTGTTGGTTCATTTGATCTTCATTGGATTTTTTATATCTTTCAGCTTGTGGTTAGAGATGGCCCTATAGGCACCTTTATTGTGTTATACACTTGCTGATCAGGCCCTGATTAGATAGATTTTTTCATGTGGCATATGGCAATACTTTTGTACTATTGGCAACATGGTCTACTGTGTCCCTATTTTTGGCAATGATTAATCAGCATTGTAGCATGTTTCATTTTGTTCCTTGCCCTACCATTTAATAAAGCAATTTTATATTATGACCATTGGTTGTTGTTTTTGGATTCGTCCTTCTCCCTTCTTTTCTGTGTCTCAAAAGTAGTTTTTGACCACATATGGGGTATTGGCATACTCGGGAAAAATTATCCATTTTGAAAATTGAAAACTTGGAGCGAATGCAATATTTTAGAGGAAAAAAAAGCTAATTTTCCAATGACTCAGCCCATTGTTATACATTATACAACATTATAAAATTCTGTGAAGCACCTGCAGATTCAAGGTGCTCACCACAACTCTAGATAAGTTCCTTGAGGGGTGTAGTTTCAAAAATGGGGTCACTTGTGGGGGATTTACACTGCTTAGGCACATAAAGGTCTCTGCTAATGTGACATGTCATCCGCTATCTATTCTAGCCAATTATGTACTCCAAAAGGCAAATGGCACTCTTTGCCTTCCGAGCCTTCGCACAAAACAGTAGTTTTCCAACACAACTGGAGTATCTGCATACTAATGAGAAATTGCACAACAAATTGCATGGTTTATTTTCTCCTGTTACCCTTTTGAAAATGAAAAATTTGGAGCTAAAGCATTATTTTTGTGAGAAAAATTTTTTCCTTCCACATTGCTTTAATTCTGGTGAAGCTGCTAAAGGGAGAATAAACTTATTGGATGTGGTTTTGAGCTCTTTGAGGGGTTGAGGGGTGTACTTTTTAAAATAGTGTCACTTTTCTGAATTTTCCATCACATAGGCAACTTCAAGGGATCCTCAAAAAAATGGATATGTAAGTTAACTTAATGTTGGAAAAGTTAGAAATCGCTGATAAATTTTTACCCCTTCCACCTTCTTAACAGAAAAAAAATGATGTTTCAAAAATTATTTTGATGTGAAGTGGACATATGGGAAATGCTGTTTATTAGCTATTTTCTGTGATATAGCTATCTGGTTTATTTGCATAAAAAAATACAATTTTGAAAACTGCATCATTTTTAATTTTTTGGTAAAATTTTCATAAATAAACGCAAATTATATTGACCAAACTTTACCACTAACATGAAGTCCAAGTGTCACGAAAAAACAGTCTGAGAATCACTTGGAAATATTGAAGCATTCCAGAGTTATTATAACATAAAGTGATGATGGTCAGAATTTTAAAAAATGGCCTGGTCAAGAAGGTGAAAACAGTCTGTGGTGGTAAAGGGGTTAAAGTAGTGTTCTGCATTGGTTATTTTAGTGATTGGAAGAGATCCCAGTAATTCAACTGCTGAAGATCACATATATATGGCACTTAATATTACGTAATCATAAGGGATGTACAAGAACTATCAATGTGGTGCTTGATGAATCAGGGAATATGATTGTAGCCTAGCTTAATGTGCTGCATAGCATGCAATGGCTTGAGTGTAAACGGCACATTTTCTGAGTATTGGTCCCCAAGGTCTCCATTAAGAGAAAGACCAGTTGCAGTCCAAAATGTTAATATTAATGGTGCACATTGAAACTAGAAAATCTCTAAAATATAAAAAGAGACATCACATTACTGAGCAAATTAAGAAAATTCAGTAAGGGTTAGCAAGACTATTGGATTAGCATAAACCTTTGCCTTTTCAGTTCACATCCATGCTTGTTCTTAGAAGACGGCTGGACTAAATTGAAGGTTTGAAGTTGAGCAGTACGGTATATAAATTTATTCATGGATCAGTGATAAAGGAAAGGTCACATCATCTCCCATGAGGTGAAAAGGATTTGAAGAGTCAGTTGCACACATTTTCATCTTAATGAAGGGAGGCAAGGTCCTAAATGTCAACACACCCTCCTTGTCAGATCCCTACACTTGATGGATGGAAAGTGTGAGAATAATCAGCTCAGGTAGAGATGGGATAGAGATAATGAGGTTAATTCTTCTCATCTTTTCATTGAATGTTAGATTTCTTCTTTTTAAATATTTGGAATGCAAAATGTCCTCAATGAGGCATCGCATGATTTAGAAATCCCTATGGTCTGGCATCCATTAATAATAAAGTAGGACAATTGTTAAAATAATAACAGCAGGGGATTTCCTATATCCTTTAAAGTGTCGTATGCACAAACTTGTAACACAATCTACAGTGGCTCAGGCAAGTGTTAAATGCATTTATTTTACCGTCTGTTCCTTTTTTTACATCTCAGAGGAGAGATGAAGGACAAATTTTCCAAACCCTTCAAAGAAACTGAGTGCACGCACAGTACATAATAAAATATTAAATCTAGAATGATGCCGTACATTGTCTTCAGATTAAGTTTTGAGAGTGTCAAGGTGGAAATACAATTAATAGATTTGGAAGTTATGGACAAATGACCAAATCTAGATCTATAATGAGAAACTGTAATAAAAAAACTTTTGTTTAAATTAGGTTTGTGTATTTTTAACCCCTTCACGCCGTTCATGTACTGCGCATGTCGTGTCTCTCCCTTTGATATGGGCTCAGGCGCTAAGCCCACATCTTTCCCGGCACATGTCAGCTGTTTTGAACAGCTAATCTGACATGTGCCCCTATCAGCTGCTGGTGGAATCGCAGGAGACGCCTCTAGTTGTCATTGCCGGATTACTATGAGCGTCGCCCAGCGGTCGGCGCTCATAGCAAGTGAGCATTTCTGCTACACACAGGCAATCTGATTATCGTCAGTGTGTGGCAGAAGTGATCAGAAGATCACAGCTTCTAATCTCCCATAGAGACTATTGAAGCAAGTGAAAAGTAAAAAAACAATGCTTTAAAAATAATAAAAAATAAAAAAAGATAAAAGTTCAAATCACCCCCCCATTCGCCCCATTCAAAATAAAACTATTAAAGAAATAAAAAATACACATATTTTTGATTATCGCTGCATTCAGAATTGCCTGATCTATCAAGATATAAAAAGAATTAATCTGACAGGTGTAGGGAAAAAAAGTCAAAATGCCAGAATTACCGTATATACTCGTGTATAAGCCGACCTGAGTATTAGCCGACCCCCTAATTTTGCCACAAAAAACTGGGAAAACTTATTGACACGCATATAAGCCTAGGGTGGAAAATGCAGCAGCTGCTGGTAAATTTCAAAAATGAATATAGATACCAATAAAAGAAAAATGAATTGAGACATCAGTAGGTTAAATGTTTTTGAATATCCATATTGAATCAGGAGCACCATATAATGCTCCATACAGTTCATGATGGGCCCCATAATATGCTCCATGCAAAATACACCCCATATAATGTTCCATATAGTTCATGATGGGCCCCATGAGATGAGCCATACAAAATACAACCCATATAATGTTGCACAAAGGTTAATAATGGCCCCATAAGATGCTCCATAGAATATGCCCCATATGCTGCTCCATAAAGGTTATGGCCCCATAAAATGCTCCATAGATTATGCCCCCATAAGATGCTCCATAGATTATGCCCCCATATGCTGCCCCATAGAATAGGCCCCATATGCTGCCCCATAAAATGCTCCATAGATTATGTCCAATAAGATACTCCATAGATTATGCCCCATATGAGGCTGCTGCTGCAAATAAAAAAAAGTGACATACTCACCTCTCGTCGCTGAGGGCCAGGTGCTGATGTCCTGAGCAGGTGGCCCAGGGTCCCGGTGTCAGAGACACCGCACTGAACTTGCTCACTGAGCCAGTGCGCGTGCCCCGAGTAAGCGAAAGCGTGCTCAAAGCTACCTGTGGAGCGGGCAGCAACCGAATAGATGCGTACTTCAGAGCTGCAGGGCCTGAAGCACGTGACTGCTAGAGGCATGGCTTAAACTCCACAGAGTTAGGAGCTGCAAGACAATTCCTAGCAGAGTAACTGTGAGACAAAGTTACCAAGGGGCATAGACAGGGAGAATAGTCAGGACGTAGCCAATGAGTCACACACAGAGATGGCTGCAAGGTACCAGAGGGGTGAGCAGAGAGTGGTCAGGTCACAGGCAATGAGTCATACACAGATAGCTGCAAGGTACAAGAGGGGCGAGCAGAGAGTAATCAGGTCACAGGCAATGGGTCATACACAGATAATAACGCAGTACAAAATCAACAGGCAAACTCACAACGGGAAACAGAATCGGGTCAGAACCATATAAACAAGCTATAGCAATAAACAGGCACACGGGGGTCAGCACACTAGACCAAAGGCAAAAGTATAACTGGCAGGGATTGAAGCTACCCAGAGGTTTATGAAGCTCTCCCAGAACCAGAAAGAGGCCACAATCATTACCCCAAGTGTGCAGGTCAAAACCTGCACAGAGCTCCAGACATTAACCCCTGGTGTGCAGCTCAAAAACCTGCATTGGGATCATGACAGTACCCCCCTCTCAACGGGGGGCCTCTGGACCCCCAGGCTTCCCCGGGTACTTGGCATGGAACGCCCGAACCAGGCAATCCGCATGTACCGAATGAGCAGGGACCCATGAGCGCTCTTCTGGTCCATATCCCTTCCAGTGGACCAGGTACTGCAAAGAGCGGCGCACCCGCCGAGAGTCCACAATATGTCCGACCTCATACTCCAATTGACCCTCCACCAGCACTGGAGGAACAACAGTCTCAGAGTTCTCTTTGACAGATCCTGCTGGTTTCAACAGAGACTTATGGAACACATTAGATATTTTTAAGGAGGCGGGGAGACGCAACCTATATGCCACAGGGTTGACTATCTCCATAATCTCGTACGGACCAATGAACTTTGGTCCCAACTTAACTGATGGTACCTTCAAGTTGATGTTACGCGTGAAGAGCCAAACCTTCTCTCCCACCTGAAACATGTCTCCCGAGGCTCTCTTTTTGTCCGCAAAATATTTGTATCTCCCCTGGGCCCGAGAGATATTACGCCGGACTTCAGCCCAGAGGTTTTTTAACCGTTGAACAGACCCCTCTGCTCCTGGACAACCGGAATCCACCCGAGAAAACTCCCCAAAATGCGGATTAAAGCCATAGTTAATCAGGAATGGGGACATGTTGGTGGACTGACTCTCCCGGTTGTTAAAAGCAAATTCAGCCAACGGTAACGCATCACACCAATCCTCCTGTCTGGCGGAGGTCAGACACCTGAGAATTTGTTCCAGGGATTGATTGGTGCGTTCCGTCTGACCATTGCTCTCCGGGTGATATGCCGATGAGAAGGAGAGTGAGATGCCCAATTTCATACAGAACGCCCTCCAAAATTTGGCCACAAACTGCACACCTCTGTCAGACACAACATTCAGGGGTACCCCATGCAATCGGACCACATGCTGCACAAACAACCTTGACAATGTTTCTGCTGAAGGTAATGCTGCCAAGGGAATGAAATGGGCCTGTTTAGAAAACCTGTCCACCACCACCCAGATCACGGTATTGCCCCTGGAATGTGGAAGACCGGTAATAAAATCCATGGAAAGATGAGTCCATGGCCTATCAGGAATCGGTAAAGGTATGAGTTCCCCAGCAGGTCGGTTATGCGAGCTTTTGGAACGGGCACACATGCCACAAGCAGAAACAAATTCCTTGACATCGGCCCTTAATGAAGGCCACCAAAAACCCCTGGTTACTGCCTCTCTAGTGGCCGTGATACCTGGATGAGCACTCAGCCTAGAATCATGAAACTCCTGCAGAAGTCTAGGCCGCAATGAATCTGGAACAAACAGTTTATCGCTTGGCCTGGTTGCCGGAGCTAGGGCCTGAGCCCTTAGGATTTCTTGTTCCAACTCAGTTGAGACCCCCGCCACTACCACCCCTGGGGGAAGAATGGAGGACGGCGGCTCAGGGGGAGACACTGGATCAAAACTTCTGGACAGGGCATCCGCTTTAACATTTTTGGATCCTGGTCAAAAAGTAATTGAGAACTGAAATCGTGAAAAAAAAAGTGACCAACGGGCCTGTCTAGGAGTAAGCCTCTTAGCAGATTCAAGATATGCCAAATTTTTGTGATCCGTGACAACCGTGATAGGGTGAGCCGCCCCTTCCAAAAAGTGCCTCCATTCCTCAAATGCCAGCTTGACCGCAAGAAGTTCTCTATTGCCTACATCATAGTTTTTCTCAGCTGAAGAGAACTTCTTGGAGAAGAAGGCATAGGGTTTGAGATTGGTAAGGGTGGCCGGACCCTGGGACAGCACAGCCCCCACCCCCACTTCAGAAGCATCCACCTCCACAATGAATGGTTTGGACGGGTCAGGTTGCACCAACACCGGGGCAGACATAAAACATTTCTTAATTGCGGAGAAGGATTCCTTAGCGAGTACAGACCAATTTTTTACATCAGCTCCCTTCTGGGTAAGATCCGTGAGTGGTTTAACCACTTGTGAGAAACCTTTAATGAATCTCCGGTAATAGTTCGCAAATCCTAAGAAGCGCTGGAGCCCCTTGAGATCTCGAGGCTGAACCCAGTCAGCGATCGCCAGCACCTTCTTAGGATCCATACGAAACCCCTCACAGGACACAATCAACCCCAAAAAAGACAATTCCTGTACAAAAAACGAACATTTTTCCAGTTTGGCGAACAATTGGTTCTCCCTGAGTCTCTGGAGAACAGTCTTTAGATGTTGCAAGTGAGATTGACTGTCCGGGGAATACACCAAAATATCATCCAAATAAATAATAACAAAACGGCCTATCAGATCAGAAAACACAACATTGATGAAATTTTGGAAAATAGCGGGTGCATTAGTTAACCCAAATGGCATTACCAGGTTCTCGAAGAGTCCCTCTGATGTGAGGAATGCCGTTTTCCATTCGTCCCCTTCCCGAACCCTTATCAGATTGTAGGCCCCCCGCAGATCCAACTTGGAGAACCATTGGGCCCCAGCTAACTGGTTACATAAGTCTGGGATGAGGGGAAGTGGGTAAGAGTTCCTAACCGTTAACTTGTTCAGTTCCCGAAAGTCGAGGCACGGCCGCAAACCACCATCTTTTTTCTTCACAAAGAAGAACCCTGCTGCCACAGGTGACACAGAAGGCCTGATATGCCCTTTGCGGAGACTCTCAGCTATGTACTCCTTCATGGCTTGGCGCTCAGGCCCAGACAAATTGAACAATCGAGCCTTAGGTAACTTGGCTCCGGGTACTAAATCAATGGCACAATCATAGGGTCTATGTGGTGGCAGCGCCTCAGCCTCACTTTCGAAAAAAAGTCTTCGAAATCTTTCAGGTACTCCGGAATACCTTCCAGATCGACAGACGACACAGACACTGATTTAACAGCGTTAATAAGATGTCCCCGGTTACCACATTTACTATTGCATCCCCATTGAGTGATTTCCCCTGTAACCCAATCAATGGTAGGATTATGGCGTTGAAGCCAAGGCATCCCCAGTACCAGTCCTGCAGGCAAGTTATCTACCACCAGACAACTTAGTTTCTCCACATGAGTGGAACCCACTTTTAGAGAAAAAAGTTCAGACCTGCAACAGATACCGTCTTGGGTAAGAGGAGATGAGTCAATTGCCAGAAGTTTAACAGGATCGTGAAGCCTGACTGTCCCTATCTTATAAAGAGTCATAACCTTGGTATCAATCAGGTTCACAGCCGAACCGCAGTCAATAAAAGCAGTACTCTGAACAGGACCATAACCAAGTTCCAGTTCCACCTGCAGCACCATTTTTGCACATGAGGAAAATTGTACCTGAAGGTCTGGGTAGCCTCCTCGATTACTACCCAGACCTAGTCGTTTCCCGCCATCTTGGAGGATGACGGACAGGAGGGGCAGTCCTTCTTCCAATGTCCAGATTTCCCACAATAGAAGCACAACTGCTTTTCCCGGCGGCGTCTTCTTTCCTTTCCCTCACAGGTGACGGCGTTCACCTCCATAGCCATAGGAAAAGTCTGGGTCCCATCTCCACTGAAGAATAAGGGCGTTTCCCGTTGCATAACGCCTCTAGCCCGCAGCCTGCGATCCATGCGAACCGCTTGGACCATGGCATCCTCCAGGGAGTCAGGCGGAGGATGAAGTGCCAAAGCATCCTTCAGACGTTCACACAGGCCTCTGTGGAACAGCTCCCGCAGGGCGGCGTCACTCCAGGAAATTTCCGCTGCCCAACGTCTGAATTCAGTACCGAACCATTCGGCCGAGTGCTCCCCCTGACAGACACTCATCACTTTGTCCTCAGCCAACCGCACTCTATCAGGCTCATCATAAATAAGCCCTAAGGCTTCAAAAAATGCATCCACAGACATTCTCTCAGGGGCAGAAGAGGAAAGCGAGAATGCCCAGGCTTGTGGGGACCCCCTGAACTGAGTCCTCAACCCGCCGTTGGGACTGGGCCAGAGCTTGGTGTTCCAAACTAAGCTTCTGCAGTGACTGAGTCAAGCTTCTCACCTGCTCAGATAAAGCACACATTGGGTCCATGCTGCAGAAGTGAGGAGAGAAAAAAAAATTGTAGGCCAGTTATAATGTCAGAGACACCGCACTGAACTTGCTCACTGAGCCAGTGCGCGTGCCCCGAGTAAGCGAAAGCGTGCTCAAAGCTACCTGTGGAGCGGGCAGCAACTGAATAGATGCGTACTTCAGAGCTGCAGGGCCTGAAGCACGTGACTGCTAGAGGCGTGGCTTAAACTCCACAGAGCTAGGAGCTGCAAGACAATACCCAGCAGAGTAACTGCGAGACAAAGTTACCAAGGGGCATAGACAGGGAGAATAGTCAGGACGTAGCCAATGAATCACACACAGAGATGGCTGCAAGGTACCAGAGGGGTGAGCAGAGAGTGGTCAGGTCACAGGCAATGAGTCATACACAGATAGCTGCAAGGTACAAGAGGGGCGAGCAGAGAGTAATCAGGTCACAGGCAATGGGTCATACACAGAAAATAACGCAGTACAAAATCAACAGGCAAACTCACAACGGGAAACAGAATCGGGTCAGAACCATATAAACAAGCTATAGCAATAAACAGGCACACGGGGGTCAGCACACTAGACCAAAGGCAAAAGTATAACTGGCAGGGATTGAAGCTACCCAGAGGTTTATGAAGCTCTCCCAGAACCAGAAAGAGGCCACAATCATTAACCCCAAGTGTGCAGGTCAAAACCTGCACAGAGCTCCAGACATTAACCCCCGGTGTGCAGCTCAAAAACCTGCATTGGGATCATGACACCCGGCATCTGCGATATTCACCTGTCCCCAATCCATTTCTGCGCCCGCTCTGTCTTCCTTGCCCTCTGTCAGTGACGTTCAGGCAGCAGAGGGTGCAGCGCGCACTAACTACATCATCGCGCCCTCTGCTGCCTGAACGTCACTGACAGAGGACATGGAGGACAGAGCGGCTGTTACACCACTCCGTCATGCTCACCCGGCCTCCGCTCCCACGCCGCAGTCGGCCTCCGCTCCCACGCCGCAGCCTCACCACCTGAAGGCCACGGCGGTCACCTCTGAGGGCTCGCGGCCGACACCATCTCTGCATGCAATGCGCATGCGCCATAGGTCGCGGCCACGCCTCCCTTTTGCTTCTTGTGCTCCGGCTGTGCCCTGACCCGGAAGCACCTTTGGACCAATGGCAGAAAAGACAGGACCATATCAGGCCGCTTCCCCCTGAGGGACGTGCCTGATCGTTGCGTTACCTTGCTGTCACGGTCCATTTTTGGAGCCATGGCAGAATGTGGATTCTTATAGAAACCTTTTTCCTTTTTCCCCCGGTGGCCGCTGGGGTTTACTACATCTGTAGTTGTTTTGGTGCTGGTTTTGCCCCCGGTGGCCGCTGGGGTTACTACACGTTTGAATTAACCAACAGGTGATGACTACTCCCCCTTCCTTCCTATAAAAGGTCGTCATGTGCAGTAAATCACTGTTGGTAATATTGTTCATTTGTTATCCAACCGTGGTGAAGACTGGACCTACCTGGTGGAGAGGGGGTTCAGCTTATCTGGAGCAGTGGAGTTGCTGCTGGATGCTGATCGGATCCTTACTCTGTTGCTTGGAGCATTTGCAGCAGAGCAAAGCTAAGTTTTGGGTTTTAGTTGCTTTAACCCCTTGGTGTCTGTTTTATTTTCCTTTGTGAGTTATTGGGTGCAGTTCACTTTATTCCCTATCTCACCTCCTGGGGAGGCGGTTGGTGGTTTAGCTCAGGGATAAACAGGAGATAGGGACAGGTCGGGGACTTGGGCCTCACTACCTTCAAGTGTACCCCAAGTTAAGGAGAGTCAGGGCACCCCCTTAGCCTGAGGGGCAGTTCAGGGGCCCAGGTTCCACGTCTCCTGCTTTGTCCAAACTGCCCCGTGACATTATTACCAACCCACCCATTTTTTCCTGGTGAGCCATGGCCCTAATGCAGACCTGTCTCCAATTGCTGCAGACCCTCACTGAGGAGCGTGGGGTGCTGCGTGGTGTGGTGGAGCAGCAGCTGCAGCAGCAATGGGAGGGGTACGGGGCCTCAGCTCAGATGCAGGCTCAACCAGAGCCCAAGTTATCTCTCCCAGACAGGTTTTCTGGAGGGAGAGAGAATTTTTTTTTTTTTCAGGAGGCCTGCAAGCTACACTTCAGGCTCCGCCCTCGTTCATTAGGGAGTGAGGTACAGCGGGTGGGATTCATTATAGCCTTCCTTGAAGGTGATCTCCTATCCTGGGCCTTCTCCCTGCCGGCCGATTCATCATCTCTACGGTCGGTGGACGAGTTTTTTGTGGCTTTGGTGAATATGCCCCCTGGGGTCCTTACTGAGGAAGAGGACTCACAGGTGCAGGTGGATGAGCCCAGGCAGGTGGGAGGAGTTGGTTCCCCAGCGGTGTTGCCTGCGGATCGTCGTGATGAGGGGGCATGTTTTAGCTGTGGGCAGACTGGTCATGTTTTCAGGGTCTGCCCAGTGCGTGCCAAATCTTCTGTACCATCTAAGGAGCCGCGCCCCCCAGTCGTGTGGAGGGAGGCAACCAGGGAGTGTATATTTCCTCCATTTTGCCCTCTCAGTGTACTATGTCAGCAGAGGTGGCGGGGTACCTGAGGGCATACCGGTGTTTGTGGACAGTGGAGCTGGAGTCAATCTGGTGGACGCTCACTTTGTCCAGACACATGGCCTGAAGTGTAGGACGCTGGCCAAACCTCTAAGTGTCCAGGCCATTGACTCTGTCCCACTGAGCCAGGGGAGGTTGACCCAAGTCGTAGAAAATATACATCTGCGCATAAGGGACTCAGCATGAAGAGTCCCTGTCATGCTACGTCTTGGGGGGAATGCCATCACCTATAGTTTTAGGCCTCCCTTGGTTAGAAAAACACAACCCGGTCATAGATTGGCGGTCTAGGGAAGTATTCAGCTGGGATCAGTCGTGTGAGGGCTGCTGCCCAGGGGCTACTGTCTCTGCCGTCTTTCTACAACCATCCCCTTCTTCTCCAGTGGGGGCAGCGGAGGTGCTGCCAGGGAGTAGGGGCAAGTCTCTACCCTCACCACATGCTAACCCTGGGTGTCGGAGTCCTCGTAGAAGGAGGGGTCGGAGGAGGTTGGTGACTCCTTCTGAGCATTGTGGGGGTGTGAGTATGACGACACAGGGGGACGCCTCTGTTGTCAGTCCTTTGAAGAGTTCACCATTTTGTGGCAAACGCATGAATGGTAATAAACGTTCAGGTATGTATGGGTGGCCACCAAAAACATCCAGTGGAAGTGTGTTACTGGGGTCTGGAGTTCTCGGGTGATCGGGCCGTATCGGGTGTCGGCCATCCTCGGCCCGGAGACTTACCAGCTGGAGTTACCCCCAATTATGCCCATACACAACTCGTCCCCAGGTCGGCGCTCTGGAGATTTGTGGTGCCTCCGAAGCATACATTGCCATTTCCATCTGCCCACGTTTTCCATAAACCTGCGAGTTAGGTGGTCGCTGAGGTGAACTCTGGTAGACCTAGGCGTCCGCACCGTAGGTGTTTTTCAGGTGAGGTGCAATGTTGAGGGTCCAGCGGCCCCTCATTGAAGGAGGAGTACTGTCACGGTCCATTTTTGGAGCCGTGGCAGAATGTGGATTCTTATAGAAACCTTTTTCCCCCAGTGGCCGCTGGCGTTTACTACAACTGTAGAATAATTATAAATATATTGGGGGCGCTAATACTATGAGAGGAATATCCATTATCCAAGTTAAGGGGAGTCAGGGCACCCCCTTAGCCTGAGGGGCAGTTCAGGGGCCCAGGTTCCACGTCTCCTGCTTTGTCCCAACTGCCCCGTGACACTTGCATACTGGGCCCTGCTTCCTCCAATGCTCTCTGCAGCCTCTCGGTTCCGTCCGCGGTGTTTCCTGCAGCAGCCTCGCAGCCCTGTCACAAGTGTTCCCTGCAGTATTCTCAGTCCTGCTCCAGTGTTCCTGTTCCCTCCTGCTCCTGCTCTGCTCCAGCATTCCTGCTCCATCCTACTCCAGTCCGATTCCTGCTCCATCCTACTCCAATCCTGTTCCTGGGTTCCTGTTCCATCCAACTCCAATCCTGTCTTCGGTGTTCCTGCTCCATCCAGCTATCCACACTTCCACAGTCCTACTCCAGTCCTGTCTCCTGTGTTCCGCTCCTGCCATCTCTCCACGTTCCAGCCTTGCAGTCTACACTTCAGTCCCGCACTCCTACTCCAGTCCATCCTGAGCCGCCCCTCTCTGTACCGGCTACCGTGGTACCTGAACCCCTGGGCTTGCTCCTAGCGGTCCCTGTATAGGGGTCGGTTCCACCAGGCAGCTCGCCCGGGGCCCCTTGGTGCCACGGTCCAGAGGGCCACTCTTGGAGTTCCCGGCTCCTGACCATCCACGCTAACAGCGGTGCACAGCGATGGACCAGGGACAGGTGAATATTGCACATACTAACCCCCTCCTGGCGCGGTCTCTGCAGCCCCTGCGTCCCTGACAGCTCTTCCTTCCTTCAGTGGTCACATGGTACCGCTCCTTAACCCTTTTACTCCCAAGGGTGGTTTGCATGTTAATGACCAGGCCAATTTTTACAATTCTGTCCACTGTCCCTTTATGAGGTAATAACTCTGGAACGCTTCCATGGATCCCGGTGTTTCTGACAATGTTCTCTCTTGACATATTGTACTTCATGCTAATGGTAAAATTTCATTCATATAACTTGCGTTTGTGAAAAAAATGGAAATTTGGTGAAAATTTTGAATATTTTGCAATTTTCCAAATTTGAATTTTTATGCCCTTAAATCACAGAGATATGGCACACAAAAAACTTAATAAATAACATTTCCCACATGTTTACTTTACAGCAGCACAATTTGGGAACCAAAATTTTTTTTTGTTAGGAAGTTATAAGTGTTAAAAGTTGACCAGCGATTTCTCATTTTTACAACACCATTTTATTTTTAGGGACCACATCACATTTGAAGTCAGTTTGGAGGGGTCTATATGATAGAAAATACCCAAAAGTGACACCAATCTAAAAACTGCACCCCTCAAAGTGCTCAAAACCACATTCAAGAAGTTTATTAACCCTTCAGGTGCTTCACAGGAATTTTTTGAATGTTTAAAAAAAAAATGAACTTTTAACTTTTTTTCACAAAAAATTACTTCAGGTCCAATTTTTTTTATTTTATCAAGGGTAACAGGAGAAATTGGACTGAAAAAGTTAAATGTGGGGGGAACCACTGTTTCGGCGCATGGCAGAGCTCAGAAGAGAAGGAGCGCCATTTGACTTTTTCAGCACAAAATTGGCTGGAATTTAGATCGGACGCCATGTCACGTTTGGAGAGCCTCTGATGTGCATAAACAGTGGAAACCCCCCACAAATGACCCCATTGTGGAAACTAGACCCCCCACGGAACTTATCTAGACATGTGGTGAGAACTTGAACCCCCAAGAGATTCACAGAAGTTTATAACCTACAACCGTACAATTAAAAAATCATATTTTTTCCATAAAAATGATATTTTCATCCCCAATTTTTATTTTCCCAAGGGTAACAGTACTGCAAAAGTTATTGTGCAATTTGTCCTGAGTATGCTGATACCCCATATGTGGGGGTAAACGACTATTTGGGAGCATGGCAGAGCTCGGAAGGGAAGCAGCGCCATTTGACGTTTTTGGCTGGAATTGAGATCGGACGCCATGTCGCGTTTGGAAAGCCCCTGATGTGCCAAACCCCCCACAAATGACACCATTTTGGAAACTAGACCCCCAAAGGAACTTATCTAGTTGTGTGCACTTTGAACCCCCAAGTGCTTCACAGTGGTTAATAACGACCGGGCGTGGAAATAAAATGATCATATTTTTTCCACAAACTTCTTTTAGTCCCAAATTTTTTATTTTCCCAAGGGTAACAGGAGAAATTGAACCCCAAAAGTTGTTGTCCAATTTGTCCTGAGTACGCTGATACCCATATGTGTGAGAAAACTACTGTATGGGCACACGTCAGGGCTCGGAAGGGAAGTAGTGACGTTTTGGAATACAGACTTTGATGGAATGGTTTGCGGGTGTCATGTTGCTTTTGGAGAGCCCCTGATGTGCCTAAATTGTGGAAACCCCCCACATGTGACCCCATTTTCGAAACTAGACCCCCCAAGGAACTTATCTAGATGTGTGGTGAGCACTTTGAACCCCCAAGTGCTTCACAGAAGTTTATAATGTAGAGCCATAAAAATAAAAAATCATATTTTTTTCCACAAAAATGATATTTTTGCCCCCAATTTTTTATTTTCCCAAGGGTAACAGGAGAAATTGGACCCCAAAATTTGTTGTGCAATTTGTCCTGAGTAGACTGATACCCCATATGTGGGGGTAAACCACTGTTTGGGCACATGGCAGAGCTTGGAAGGAAAGAAGCACCGTTTGACTTTTTGAATACAGAATTGGCTGGAATTGAGATCAGACGCCATGTTGCGTTTGGAGAGCCCCTGATGTGCCCAAACAGTGGAAACCCCCCAATAATAACTTCAACCCTAACCCCAACACACCCCTAACCCTAATCTGAGCCCTAACCCTAGCCCTAACCCTAAGGATGTGTGCACACGTTGCAGATTCTGCTGCGGATCCGTAGCGGATTTGGCCCTGCGCATCTGCAGCAGTTTCTGCTGCGTTGTACAGTATCTTTATATTCAATGGCAAATGCAAAACGCAGTGCACATGCTGCGGATTTTTCCATGCGGATTTGCTGCGGTTTTAGATCCGCAGCATGTCACTTCTTTGTGTGGAATCTGCAGCGGTTTGACACCTGCTCCATTACCAGGTGTCAAAACGCAGGGGAAAACCGAAGGCTAATCCGCACTAAATCTGCAGGTAAAACACAGGTCATTTGACCTGCGGATTTGCCTACGGATTTAACCAAATCTGCGCGGAAAAACCCGCTTCCCCCGTGAGCGCCGCTGATCGCGCTGTACATACTATTCCCTCATTGGGACTTAGGTCCCAAGTCACATGGATGGAATAGTATGTCTAATGTAGGAAAGGGGATAAAGTCATGAATATGCGCATATTCATGACTTTAATGAGCGGTGTCACGTGACCGCTGAAGGAAGTCGTGGGAGAAGCAGGGGGCTTCAAAAATGGAAGAGTGGCCTGAGCTTGCCTGTCATGCCTTGGAGGTTTTGTCATGTGAGGTGTGCAGTATGTGTATCTGAGCCATACAGATGAAGCGGCTGGGCACATTCTCCTCCCAATCTCCTTTCTTCTGATGCAACTCACTACACTAATATACCCGGAAGTACCTCAAAGCAGTGTCAAAAGAAAGGAGACGGGTGAGAACATACCTGGCCATTTAATTTGTGCGATTGACGCACACACGCCAGCAGTATTCAGTACTTGCTCTGAGAAGTAGGCACTGTCAATCAAATGTGGAGGAAAGTCTCCAATATGTAAATGAGGAGGCATAACTGTGCACCCAATCTGCTACATATGAATATGAATTAAGTTATTTTCACAAACACAGACCTAATAACAGGTACAGTGCTACGGTAGTATGGTTGTTATTTGTGCTAAGTCCATATTGGGTGTGACAGACTCCTTTTAACTCCTTCACACAGCATCCCTTTTCGTTTTTGCGTTTGTTTTTTTGCTCCCCTGCTTCCCAGAGCCATAACTTTTTATTTTGCCATCAATATGGCTATGTGAGGGCTTGTTTTGCAGGACGAGTTGTATTTTTGAGCCACACCGTTGGTTTTACCATATAGTGTACTGGAAAAACGGGAAAAATACCAATTGCGGTGAAATTGCAAAAAAAGTGCAATTCCACAACTGTTTTTTTTTTTTTTTTTACCATTTCACCAAAATTCTAAAACTGACCTGCCATTATGATTCTCCAGGTCATTACGAATTTGTAGATACCGAACATGTATAAATTCTTTTAAGTGGTTAAAAAAAAAATCCAAAGTTTGTTAAAAATTTTCCCGTAGCGTTTCCATTTTTCTTGATCTAGAGCTGGGTAAGGGCTTATTTCTTGTGTGCCGAGCTGACGTTTTTAATTATACCAATTTGGTGTAGATACAATCTTTTCATTGCCCGTTATTGCATTTTAATGCAATGTTGCGGTGACCAAAAAAATGTACCCTATATACTCGCGTATAAGCCGAGATTTTCAGCCCATTTTTTTGGGCCGAAAGTCCCCCTCTCGGCTTATACGCGAGTCATATACCGGGGGTCGGCGGGGGAGGGGGAGCGGAGGTGTCAGAGATCATACTTACCCCCCGGCTCGTCTCTGCAGCCCCCTGTTGTACGCGCGGTGTGTGCTCATTGAACACATGCGGAATCACCGCATCCTATCCATAGACTCAGCAAGATAAATAGACATGCTGCGGTCTGGAAAGTCAAGGCCGCATGTCCGTAATTTCGTCTGTCACCCGCGTCCGTGCACGCATAGTGGAGACAAGATTTCATAAAATCCCCTCCACTATGCTGTAACATCTGGACGCTGCGGATTGAACGCTGCAGCTGTATGCAGCGTTCAGTCCTCAGCAAATCCTGAAAACATACGCTACGTGGAAACATATCCTTAGAGACTGTGGCATCTACCAAGCTGCTAGATAAGTTGTCCTGTGTCCACTTGTGTTTGCTAGCGATGGTAGATCGCAGCTTCTGTCTTTTCAGCTCCCTTCTGCTCCTGTCAGCAGTCCCGGCAGAGGAGAGGGCAAAAAGGTGTCTGCTGGGACAGTGCTGCTGTCAACAGGAGAAGCTGCTGACATCTTCATTAACTCCCAAATAAAGTAGTGTGTATGTGAGGTATGTGTAGTGTGTGCATCTGAGGTGTGTGTATCTGAGGTATGTGTAGTGTGTGCATCTGAGGTACGTGTAGTGTGTGCATCTGTGGTGTGTGTATTTCTGAGGTATGTGTAGTGTGTGCATGTGAGGTATTTGTAGTGTGTGCATCTGAGGTGTGTGCATCTGAGGTACGTAAAGTGTGTGCATCTGAGGCGTGTGTATCTGAGGTATGTGTAGAGTGTGTATATGAGGTGTGTGTGTATCTAATGTATGTGTAGTGTGTGCATGTGAGGTATTTGTAGTGTGTACATCTGAGGTGTGTGTAGTGTGTGCATCTGAGGTACGTGTAGTGTGTACATCTGAGGCGTGTGTATCTGAGGTATGTGTAGTGTGTGTATATGAGGTGTGTGTGTATCTAATGTATGTGTAGTGTGTGCATGTGAGGTATTTGTAGTGTGTGCATCTGTGGTGTGTGTATTTCTGAGGTATGTGTAGTGTGTGTATATGAGGTGTGTGTGTATCTAATGTATGTGTAGTGTGTGCATGTGAGGTATTTGTAGTGTGTGCATCTGTGGTGTGTGTATTTCTGAGGTATGTGTAGTGTGTGCTTCTGAGGTACGTGTAGTGTGTGTATATCTGAAGTGTGTGTATCTGAGATATGTGTGGTGTGTGTATGTGAGGTATGTGAAGTGTGTGCATCTGAGGTACGTGTAGTGTGTACATCTGAGGAGTGTGTATCTGAGGTATGTGTAGTGTGTGTATATGAGGTGTGTGTATCTAATGTATGTGTAGTGTGTGCATGTGAGGTATTTGTAGTGTGTGCATCTGTGGTGTGTGTATTTCTGAGGTATGTGTAGTGTGTGTATATGAGGTGTGTGTATCTAATGTATGTGTAGTGTGTGCATGTGAGGTATTTGTAGTGTGTGCATCTGTGGTGTGTGTATTTCTGAGGTATGTGTAGTGTGTGTATATCTGAAGTGTGTGTATCTGAGATATGTGTGGTGTATGTATGTGAGGTATTTGTAGTGTGTGCATCTGTGGTGTGTGTATTTCTGAGGTATGTGTAGTGTGTGCATCTGAGGTACGTGTAGTGTGTGTATCTGAGGTGTGTGTATCTGAGGTATGTGTAGTGTGTGCATCTGAGGTACGCGTAGTGTGTGTATCTGAGGTGTGTGTATCTGAGGTATGTGTAGTGTGTGCATGAGAGGTACGTGTAGTGTGTGTATCTGAGGTGTGTGTATCTGAGGTATGTGTAGTGTGTGCATCTGAGGTACGTGTAGTGTGTGTATCTGAAGTGTGTGTATCTGAGATATATGTGGTGTGTGTATGTGAGGTATGTGTAGTGTGTGCATGTGAGGTATGTGTAGTGTGTGCATCTGAGGTACGTGTAGTGTGTGTATCTGAGGTGTGTGTATCTGAGATATGTGTGGTGTGTGTATGTGAGATATGTGTGGTGGGTGTATGTGAGGTATGTGTAGTGTGTGCATGTGAGGTGTGTATAGTGTGTGCTGTCAGTGAGATATTTGTATGTGTTTATATGAACATGCGTTGGTTGCCCTGTATATATTTGCTGTGTGTAATGTGTATATCTACTGAGCATTTGTTGTGCAGCATGCTATATACATGTGTGTGTGGTAGTATGTGACACACACTGTGTTTGTGGCATCCACATTTATAAATACAGGCTGCACAGACGAGATTTCATAGGTATAAATATCTTAGCAATGATCCAACGATCGAGCAAACTGCTTCTCATTCGTCGGGTGGTTGGATTGTTTATGGCAGAACAGAAATCATTGTTGCCAGCAGCACATTGCCGGTGTAAACTGCTGCTGATGACATGATACTATATGGAGACAGAATGATCTATTAGTGATCATTCTTCCTCAGCCGGTGTAAAGAGACCGGGAAACAAGCGTCAAACATCTTCAATAATTGTCGATCGTTGTGACTGAACAGCCATAACTGCGCATGAACTGTAAATACAATCAAAATGCTTGAGTGTGTTGGTGCAATATGCTAGCATTTGGGGCCCCACTTTAAACTGTTACCTAGGGCCCTATTTTGTCTAAAATCAGCCCTGGTTGCAAAAAGTTGTGCCCTGCCTCTTATAAGATAAAAAAAAAAAGAATTTGGCACTTAATATGCAAAAATAGAGTTAGATTTATTAGTAAGAAATCAACATATATGCATGAGGTTTCGACAAGAACCCCTGATTTCAGATTCACTACAAAACAAGTGAATCATGGTATACAAAAGTATAAAAAGCAATAAGTTGATGTCATAAAGATGAAAAAAGTCACAATGGTCACTGAAATAGATTGAAACTTACAAAAGTCATTTTCATTTTACGGAATATCAGCTAATGAAAATCAGACATTGCAAACTAATAAAAAATACTGCTGATTTTTAGAAACACTTATTCAACATTTTCTAGTTGTAGATTGTTAATGTTATTTCGCTCCTTGCTCTCCTAACACATCAGATCTTGTTCAGAGTAAGTGCTTGAGTGCTTGTTTAGGACAGCTATTTCAGGTTTCTTTTATATGACATCATCAATATCTTCACCATTTAGCTGCTCAGGGAGCAAGTATCTTATAAGCGGCAGTTAATCTTCTGTACTGCACAATAGTTTTTAGTTTGTAGATCATGGACTCTGATTCCTATGGTCACATAAATAATGAATCCATAATTACCTGTCTATTCCTCCCCCACTGTTAAACTTGAGAGAGAGATAGTCAAAATGAGCAGTGTTTGACCCTTCCGGATCATTAATTACATATGACTGATAATCAACTTGTCTTGAATCGTATATCTATAAAGACAAAAAATTATTGATGTTAATATTTTTTGCTCTGCTTTTCGAGTCTTTTGTTGCTGTTGAATGAGCCGTGAAAATGTGTGGGTGAAAGCCTGTACAGTGTTCTGGAATAGCAGTGTACTTTAAAAGACATCAATTTAATGTGACGCAACCTTTTCCAGCAGCCTATTGTTTTTTTTGGCAGGAGAGATGCTTTATAATTTAGCATGTGGTTTTGCATTATCTTTTCTGGGAAACATTACTGGGGGACTGACATACAATGTTCCAAGGACTAAAACCAAGTATTTTCTTTTATGAATGATCCATATGAAGGTCCGTTTTCTTGTTTTAGAAGTATTACACTTTCACAGTAAAGTCTCATGCACACTATTATATAATACTATGGAAACTTCAAGTTATTATAATACTCTACTGTACTTCCGTATGGTTCTTATTTTATGTAGAATCCATCTGAAAAAAGTGGTGTAATTTTGCATGATACATAATATTTTGGAAATTGGTGTAGGTATACATTATATTTGTGACTAATTGCTGTCATACATGCTCATAATTCGAGGTGAAATAAATGGCGCGTTGTCGGTGAACTGCCCGATATAGAAGTAGAATAACCAAAAATTCACTGTATATTGTATTTCTATATTGCGCAGGACACCAACACCACGCTTCTTACTCCACCTAGTGTTAGCCCGCTTATTCACCAAACAGGTTCTCTCCTGGTGCTGTCTCCCACTTCTAAGGGTCCTGTTTCACATAGCGACGCACCAGCGATCCCGACAATTATACGACCTGGTAGAGATCGCTGGTGCGTCGCTACATGGTCGCTAGTAAGCTGACAAACAGGCAGATCTCTTCAACGATGCACCAGCGATCCCGACAACGATGCAACCTGGTAAGGATCGCTGGTGCGTTGTCACACAGCAGCTATTCTGAATTATTCCAGCCTGCGTCCTTGAGTTCTGCGTCACCAACGAGGTCGCTCGTCGATGTCAAACACAGCGATGCATGCTGGCCATTGAGACGCTGAAAAAATGGCCAAGGACATTCGAGCACGATCAGCGATATCCAGCGGGGAGGCCGGTCGCTGCTATGTGTCACATGTAGCGAGATCTCTGTTGCGTCACAAAATTGGTGACACATCAGCGATCTCGCTAGCGATCTCGCTATGTGAGATGAGGCATTTAGGTGAGGTTGGTTCATCACCCAACCACCTTCTACTCTAGTACCCGAGTGCCATAACAAAAAACTTAATCTTTTACATATTTAGAGAAGAGCAGTGCAGGCAAAATTCGAATTCACTTGTTCACATGTTTTTTCCAGGAAATTCAATTCAGAGAAATTATTTTCCTCAAACTTAATGTCCCTTATTATTCTTTGGGGTCTGTATAGACTAAATAAACTTTACATGTAAAAAATAAGAAATATCCTTAAACATACTTAACTTCTCACCTTTCCGGCTCTTTCCTTCCTCATCATCACCTGTCCAGTTCTCATCACATCTTCTGATTTTTGCTGCTTGACTCAAATATCTAAGCTCTCACACAGAGGTGGGACTTCCCTCTTTGAGAAGGCCAGTGAAGTTTTTGAGCAAGTGCGAGAAAGATCACAACGTGCACAGTGACCTTATGCACACATGTGTTGAATTGGTGCAATATCAATCAGAGCTGGAAGTCTCAGCTAACTGTGAGAGGTTCAGGGATGTCAGTACAAGCGGCGAGATGCAAAGAGGACCAGATTGTTGACAGTGTGGAGAAAAGTGGTCAGAGAGGTGAATGGTAAGGTGAATATAAGGATTTTTTTAACCTTTTGATGGTGTGGCGCTGTATGGCTCAGAAAACTAGCACCTACCATTTTGCTTAATTCCCACGGCGTCCAATTACTAAAAATTCTCATTTTCACAAATGCGGATTTTTGTTAGATTTGAGTAGAAGTCAATTTCGCTCAAATTTATCTGCTCATCTTTACTCATACTATCTACAGTGGCCACTAGGATTTGTTCGATACTTAGGCTTTGTTCCACCATAGAACCAATTGCAAAAACAGTACACCACACAGATTACATTTTTTTATGTCGCCCTTTCTGTAATTAAACGGGGCATTATTAATATTAAAAAGAATGTATTCTGGGTATACACATAAAAAATATATAGTATAAACAGAAAGTAGTTAATAATTGATTTAATGTAAAGTCATTAAACTACATACTTTAGTAAAAAAAACAAAAACAATAAGCGATCATAAGAAAAACTTTTCCAAACCTCATCAATGCAATATGGAAACAGGAATTTTACATCTGTCTAGTACAGTCCAGAAAAGTTCTTCAAGAACTACTGCATCAAGCTTTAATATATTCAGTTCTGTAGAATGTCCTTATATGATGCTGAATCAAGGAACTCTTTCCTAAATGTGTGGGAGATAAAACCACCTTTCCTCTTCCAGTAAGCAGTGTGGGTTGGAAGTGTTCTCCTGGCATTTGACAACCTTGAACTCATCTAGCAGACTGCCACATTCTGACTCATTACTCCAGAGAATGTTTTCAATCTTCTCCACAGTTCAATTACTGTTTGTGCGCTTTGCTGCTCTGTCTAGACTTGACATTGTGCATGGTGATCCTAGGCTAGACTTGTGCCTGCTGCTTGGAAAGTTGACATCCCAGGAGAGACAATTTGTGCACATTATTTATTTATTTTACTCATTTATATAGCGCCAATAATTCCACAGCGCTTTACAGACATTATCATCACTGTCCCTGATGGGGCTCACAATCTAAATTCCCTATCAGTATTTCTTTGGAGTGTGGGAGGAAAACGGAGAACCCAGAGGAAACCCACGCAAACACGGGGAGAACACACAAACATTATGAAGTTTCTCAATACCATGGAGATTGCATGATCTACAGCTTATAGAGGAATCCAGTCAAAATGATCTTCTAACAGGTCATAAATACTTATGAAAAGATCACATTGATCACAGACCCCCAACTCATTTTTAACATAAAAAAAACTCTATAGCGCGTACAAAATCCTTTGGTACTACTTAAAATCTCTGCTAGTGAAAATCTTGCACAACATTTTAAGAGTGGAATTTTGTCCTTTTCTTAGGATGTGTCAGAGTTCCACGGAACAAATCTCTAGTCCATGTAAAGGAGATAATAAACAAAACATTAGAGTCTGAAAACCAAGACAATATTATATTCTAGTATGTTATACATACAAATACATACACTTTTGAAGAAATGTAGAGCCCGTGATCCATAATGTGAGGTAGCGCTGTCATTTAGTTAGGGGATTCTCGCTAGGCAGCGAACAAATCACATTCGGCACAGGTTTTCCATCAAAACATAGCAGTCCATGCGGTTTATTATGCAGCATAAACCGTGACCAATAACATACAGTTCATTTCACCAGCATAGCGTCCATTACAGAGTTTCCCTCTGTTAGCAATGTCCAGCATACACAGGCTCTTCAGCCTCATCATTATCTCACCCATGTCAGGGTTTCCTCATGGCTGTTGCTCCATGCTGCAGACATCCACTCTCTCCTCAGGGACTCTCAGATGGCAGCCATTACACACAGCCACTCCACAGACTGTTAGCCAGGAGACAACTCTCCTCACGGGACCTTCCGCTCTGGACCAACCAGGTCCCTGCATTCACCTCATGTGACCTACCCTGGCCACATTATATGGTCTATAGCCACGCCCACCGGGACACATGACTAGGACCTCATCACAGGTCCTTCACCCACACATAGCCTTTTACTACAGGCGTTTTCAGACCCACCCCTGGGTGGGTTTGTAGGTAACCAGACCCCCCCAACTCTCTAGTTATCTGGAGACTTTTCCCTCATATATTAACGCAGCACCTCAGCAATGTCCTTGCTGATCACACATACATAAGTCTCCATCTCAAAGCCACGCACTTTGAGATATATAACGGCCACTCAACACTCTGCCATTCATCCCTTCTCCTGGGACCTCCACACAGCGCCCCCTAGCAGACACAGTGGTTACTACACCACAATTATTATATAATAACAGAATTCAAAAGAATATATATACAGTATGTAGACTGTGAGCCCTCGTGGGCAGTCCTCTCTCCTCCTGTACCAGTCCGTGACTCATTTTGTACTTGTTTTTGTTATGTATACCCCTTATCACATATAAAGGGCCAGGGAATAAACATTGCTATAATAAAAAATAATTTTAGTTTAATTTTAGTGCTCAGCATAAATGGATACTGAGCATACCCCAGATTTGTCACAAAACCTTCTCCTTTCAAAATCAACATTTTCGGAGGGATACCATTCTACAAAGTGCTCACACAAATGTGGGTCATTGATTGGAAACAAAATTTGTTATTTTGCACACCCAAAAAAGTAATTTTCAAGACCACCATGTTGCAAAAAATATTACATTGCCATGAAGATCTTAGGAGCAAAGCTAAACTTTAGAATAGAAGATTCTAATAAACAAAAATTCAGCCTTAGGTAAGTCTAATTATTAATGAAACATATGTCCAGCAGACAGCTGACTATAAAAGGGTGTTATTTAACAAAGAAAAGCCTTTGCTATTTCATGCTTTCAGCAATGGCATCACATGGAAGAAAAATGACACAAGACCTGAGAAAGAAAATAATTTCTTTATACAAGAAAGGTGAAGGCTACAAGAAGATCAGAAAAACATTGCTTGTCAGTCAGAATATTGTAGCATAAGTAATACAAACATTTAACAAAGATGGAACTGCAACCATCTCATAGAAATGTCCAGGTTGATCACAGTCGTTAAGATCTAAACAAGAGGATCTTCTGATAACAAAGGTTGATGAAATCAGTTAGCTAAAGAAGTACTGTAGAAAGTCAAACCATGGTGAGTGTTTTCCATCACACAATACAGAGTACACTGCAGAAGAATAGCATGTGTGGGTGTCGTCCATGAAGTAGTCCTTTCCTAAAGTCCATGCACACAAAAGCCCGTCTACAATTTGCCAGGGCCCATGCATAAAAAATTGAATACTTTTGTGACTCTATACTCTGGAGTGATGAGACCACAATAAATGTTTTTAGAATTGGTGTGTCATGGGTTTACTGTAACAGAGCAGTGCCTGAAGACCTCGGTGTCTGATTTCCTGCACTGATTAGAAGCACCTTATTATCATATTAATGGTGCAGGTTTCTGTTAGCAGTGCAGGGGTTAAACTGTTACTATGAGAACTATTAATGCTTTCCAGCGTTGATGGTCTCAGCTGTTCAGTGTTGGTCACTCCCCTCTCCTATATACATTCACCTCTAGCAATCAGGGATTGCCAGTATTCGCTTTATACTGCCTGGCTCTGGAGCTGGAGAGGTTGGTTGTTTGAGGAGGCATTTGGAGTGTTTACCTAAAGACTGTTCCTTGGTTATTTGGTTGTATACATTCCTCTTCCTCTCCTATTTGTTTTTTTTCCTTCCTTCACTCTCGTGTTCCACTCTCTTGTTTGTGAGTACATATTTGTTTGATTGGTATTTTCCTTTATCCCTGTACGTATTCCCTTGTTAGCCTGGTTTGTGAATTTTCATACACTACTACTCCCCACTTTGGATGGGGGAGGGAACAGGTTAAGGGCGGATTAACGAGCTCAGCAATGTATGTGGCCCAGCATGTTTACCATTAAAAGTAATCCAGGGAGCAGGGATAGCTTGGGAGCCCCTAGCGCTAGGGACAGGGAAGGAAGCCCTGGTCCCGGGATATCCAACAAGAGTTGTTATGAGTTCATTTTCCCCTTCACCATTGAGGTCTGATGAACTCCCTCTTCTGGTGAAGGAAGGTAGTGAGGCTGATTACCAAGCACCTGAGCTTGGAGAGGATGACTGGGCGACGGGGATCTCTGACTGGATATAAGGCAGCCGATGCCCTTCTCCCTCGCTGGTGATTTCTCTGTGGAATTCTAGGAGACCAGTCTGATTCCTGCTCCTCAAAAGCTATGTTTTCTGCTTTGCCTTTTTGCATTTGTGTTTTGGTTTTAGTTTGCCTTGCTTTTCTGGATTCTGCCATTCCCTGCTGGGGTGAGCTGAATTCCTTTTTTGTCGGTTTGCTCTGTCTTCAGAAAATACCTGAGTACTGACATAGTCTTTTTGAAGCCTAGCGTCTTCAGGGCCTTTTTCCTTGTCAGTCTGTTGGCTATTATTTTGATAGGGTTTTTTGCGGATTGCAGACAGCAGCTTTCCTATCCTGTCCTATCTAGTTAGCTTGGGCCCCATCATTTGCTCAGTCTATCTTTCTATCTGTGTTAGTGTTTTTTCTTCTTGCTTCACCGTCATTATATGTTGGGGGCTGCCTATTGCTTTGGGGTCTGCTCTGGGGCAGTTTAAATTTCCCTTTCTGTCTTTAGGCTAGGCAGTTCTCCGACTGTGATCGAGGGGTCTAGGGCATCGTAGGAACCCCCCACGGCTACTGCTAGTTGTGGTTGATAGGTTCAGTGGTCTGCAATCCGATAGCTGCCAACGTCTCTGGTTTTCTGGACTTAGCTAGCATTTGTTTTTGCCTCCTACGGTGACTCATTCATAACAAAGAGTCTTGACATTGTGGCTTCAAAATTATATGGAGTTGCAAAGGTGAGGAATGCAAAAATAATTGCATGGTGCCCATAGGGAAACGTGGTAGCAGTGTCCTTACATAGGGCTGCTTAAATGCTGCTTGTGTCATGAATTCACAAATGCAGTGCTGTCAATTGAAAGAGAAGGTGCTACCATCCCTCTGTGCCCTAAGCAAAAATGTACTTTCCTGACATAACAATGATCCAAAACACATATCTAATGCCTCTTGCATTTTTTAAAATAACAGGGTGAAAGTTATTCAGTGGCCAATTATATCTCCTGATCTGAACCCAATCAAACACCTATGTGGAATTCTGAAGAGACAAGTTGAGCATCACTCTCCATCCAGCATCTAGGACTGTAAAAGAGGTCATTCTTGAAGAATGTAAAAAGATAGATGTTGTAATTGTTCACCATATGCCTAGAAGACTTAGTGCTGTTCCTAAAAATCATGGAGGTAATGCAAAAAACTAAATGAAGTAATTTTTGATGTTGGGTGTACTCATTTTTGCATCAACTACGGTAAATTGAATAAAACTGAAGATGTAATGAAAGTTATATTATTAACCTTAATTTCATGTTGTATGTTAAAAAAATGTTCTGCAAAACTCAGTCTTGTCAAAATTTTGGAAACTGCTGTGTTCAGTGAGATATTGATTAACCCCTTAACAACATATGACATACTTTGATTTAATGAGTCACTGATTTATTCAGCCATCATGTGCCTTTTTTAACAGCTAAAGGTGAAGCATGCCTTTGATGTGATTGCAAGGCTCCAATAGGTTGTCCTGACAGCTGGTGACCTGCTGATGACCCCCGTGGCCTCCCCTTGGCCCAGCATTCACAGGAGATCTTGATTTGAGCTGGTGCAATGCTATGTAGCACAAGCGATCAGATGCTCACAGCTTCAAGTCCCCTAAGGGGACCATTAAATACAGTGAAAAGTACAAAAAAGTTTTTAAAAATATGAAAAAAAGCTAAACCACACACAAAACTTCAAGTCACCCCCCACCCTCTTTTGGCCCATAAAAAAATCAAACAATTAAAAAAAGAAAAATTTGGTATCTTAGATACAAAAATTCCTATATGGAGTCCCAGTAATAGAGGTCAAAACTCAATCACTCAGGGACGGCATGCATTTGTAAGTTTCCATATACTTCACCTGTGTCTAACCTCACTATCCCACACACTCATAATTGCATACTGCTATACAACTACTATATGTCCTGGATCTATTATGTCCAATTTACAATTGAAGGTAATCTTCATGAATGCAAATGAGTAGATATGACTGCAATTTTGGAAGTTAAACATAGGTAATATTATGTGGCCATAACATCTCTGCATTCCATATAAATATATCTGTACATGGCTAAATACTATCTTTACATTACCTAGGCAACAGTATGACTACAATGTACTATTAAGGTATTGGGGTGATGTCATTGTGTTGGTGGCAACATCTTGTACTATACACAGCTTGCATTAATTATTATAGGTCAAATAAATACTGTGACTGGCATAGGTATGCTCTATATCCATGCATTCCATAGCAGCACTCTGATTCATTTAATGTTTTTAATGTAATTATTAATAAACTTTTTCATGATTAAATATACTCTGTAATATCCTGGGCTTATTTGTATTTAAGGTAATTCTCATCATGCATATTTTGTATCGCTATGTTAAAAAATGTTCGATTTATCAAAATATACAATAAATTAATTCAATTTGTAAACAGCGTAACGAAAAAGAAATCAAAACTCAAGAATTATGCTTTTATGGGCGCCTCAGCATTGTAATGAAATGCAATAAGAGGTAATCAAAACATCATATCCACCCCAAAATGGTATTAATAAAAGTGTCAGCTCAGAGTGCAAAAAAAACAAAGCCCTCACACAGTCCGTATGCCTAAAAATGAATACGTTACTAATCTCGGAAAATGGTGATAAAAGCAAACAAAATTCATACAAATTTCCACATTTTCTTTCACCACTTAAATAAAAAAAAATCTTTCTATGGTGTGATGACACAGCATTTTATCTTAATTAATCAGACATCTATTTTGAGTAAGCCAGGAGGAATAGACTGTTATCTATATGTTGACTTTATGTGTGTTAGGGTTGGCGGATTGCACTAAATAAAAGTAAATAATAAAGTGCAATCGCAACCCGGGGTCCACTGTGCAAAGATGCATAACTGCTGCTAGTGAACAAAGGTGGAACTAAACAGCAAGCAACCAGCTTAAACGCACTGTGTTAAACGCCACGCATTGTGAACAGAACTCAGAGTACCCAGCTCAATTACTGCACAGAGTGGTACTGCTAAAAGTAAGCAAGGTACTAAACCCTGTTAAACATCACAGGGGAAATAGTACAAGGGTTGAGCTCTCTGCAAGTAAATTGTGCTAATCGCACATGAGTAATAAAGCAGATGCTGAGTCAAGGAAGAGAACACATGTGACGCTAGGTGCAAGACCTTTTCGCTTTCCCAGAGAAGTATAGCCTGAGGGTTGGACTTGCTCTGTAACTCAGCTGTGCTAACCATACCATGAAGGAGAAAGATGCTAAGCCAAGGGAAGTTACCCAGTCCTAACCCTACCTGCCCACGTAAGTACTCTCAGAGCCTAGAGCTACACACTCAAACGTGCAAATAACAGAAAACTGACGGCTGACACTCAAACATGCAGACATAGTGGTTGAGAATCCACTCTCATAAACCACACATAAGTGATATTAGCGTGTCCACGTGCACCGCTGGGGGTCTTTTATACACTAGGCTCCACCCCAAACACTCACGCCCAGTCGGCCGAGACATCGTCCATGGACCAATCCGGAGCTGCCACCTCACCACAGCAGCAAATGTCCGCCCACCAATGAGCAGATGCCACATCACGGACATGCTCAGTAGGATGATCTCTGGACTTAGACTCCCAAGCATCAGGCTGCACCTGTATATCCATAGTCTTGGCTGGAGAGCCAGCATTAACCAAACGAATGCCACGAGCCACAGCAAGATGCTGGGAATGATGTCTGTGCTGAGCAGCATTTGCAGTGGCTGGGCCAGAATGGGAGACCACAGCACCAGGCAATGCTTGGGATCTATCCCATATAGCGAAAGAATCCTTACGCCTAACATTGTGTTTCCTTCTTTGGTTGATTAAGAGTCTGAAATGTTGACTCTTCTTGTAGGTTAAATTGATATTTGTAAATTGATGAATGGTTGTTTATTTGCATCTTATATCAGCTCCTACAGTTTATTGTACTGTTATCTTTTCAAAACATCGATGCAGGGTCACTGAACAATGATGTTTGCTGATATCTTGATTACACATTATACCAGACCTTGCAGTTTGCTGACTTGCAAAACTAAATAATCAAAAATGTGAATTAATCTCATCACCCCTTCCCCTTGACCTGTGAATAATGGCTTGAAGAACAGTTGTGAACTATAAAAATGGGATATGCTTCTGTAACAATATACATCAAGACATCCAGAGATCAAAAGAACCAGAGACTCTTTACAAAATCACAGCCAGCAGCACTCTACAAGACAGCAGTCAAGGCATCATGGCTCCATCACGAGGGACACAGATTTGACATTCTACAGGATGTCAGCTTAGGCGACCACGGGCCCAGGTGAAAGAATACAGATCTGCTCCATTGACAATCACTGAACCCATGGATACGTTTGGGGTAGTCAGGATTTGGACCCACCAGTCATCTGAGAACCATGGATACATCTGGAAAGGCCAGGAATGGGACCCACCGGTCACCTGGCTCCATCGTGATGTTCAGAGAAGCCAAGTTGTGACCCTCCAGTCACTTGGCCTTGTACCTCAATGGACTGTCAGTTTCCTAAGCATGTCACTACCTCTTCCCTGTGTATGCCACAGGTGTGGTAGATGGCCCTTGAAGCCCTGAAGTCAGCGGAAGAGTGAGACTCTGTAGTTTTGTACCATCTTGGGTATTTTGCTGGGACTATTTTATGTGTTATTTGCCTGTTTTGTGGTTCAATAAAGTATTGCCACACTGTTTTTCCCTCACATTGTGTTGTCTGAGTAGTATTACGCCCACGTTAAATGAAGAGCGGTTGTTCAGTGGGATTAGCCCTGGCCCATGCAGTTTTGGCTAGCTGACTAGGGCACCCACTGAACCCCCGTGTCTCCACATATGGTAGTTACGCTATACATATACTTGGTATCTGTGTACTCGTATTGACCTGGAGAATCAAAGTGCCAGGTCAGTTTTGCCATATAGTAAACATGGTAAACAGAAAAACAATTGTGGAATTGCACTTTTTGTGCAATTTTACCACACTTGGAATTTTGTTCCCATTTTCCAGTACACTATGTGGTAGAATTAACCCCTTTCTGACATGCGCCGAATATATGCTACTCTGTGGGAGCTGCGTTCCCGTAAACAGCTGTATATATACGGCAAAACAAACGTGTGGCCTCACGTAGAGTGCCGCAGCTATCGGGTGCGGGTGTCAGCTCTATGTGAGAGCTGACACCCTGCAGTAACGCCCACAATCTGTTCTAGCACCGATTGCAGGCATTTAACCCCTCTGATGTCACTGATAGTCGTGACAGCGACAAAGAGGAGCATCACGCAGGGAGTGGGCTCTTTGCGCACTTCCATCAGGACAATGTGATGCGATCGCGTTGTCCTGATGGTCTCCATGGTGACCCCAGGCCAAAAGATGACCACAGAGTCCTTCAGGGATTGTGGCATGTCAGTACCTGCTCAGAGCAGTACCTGAGATGCCTCATTTCCTGCCAGTCAGACGCTGCTCTGATGCTCTGCAGTGAAGAAGTTGGCAGAGTATCAGATCAGCGATCTGATGCTATACAGTAATGTCCCATCCTGGAACAATGTAAAACAGTAGAAAAAAAGCTTTAAGTGTAAAAATATTTTTTTAAAAATCCACAAATAAAGAACAAAAAAAGAAATATTTTTCTAATAAATACACTTATGTAAATAAAAAAATAAACAATAAAAGTACACATATTTGGTACCTTCGCATCCGTAACTACCCACTCTATAAAACTGTCCCACTAGTTAATTCCTTCAGTGAATACCATAAAAAATAAAAAAATTAGGCAAAAAGCAATGCTTTTTCATCATACCGCCGAACAAACAGCGCATTAAAACACGATCAAAAAGCTGACTGTGAATTAAAATGGTACAGCTGAAAACGTCATCTTGCCCCACGAAAAACACGCAGTGACACAGCTCCATCAGTAGAAAAATAAAAAAGTTCTAGCTGTCAGAATACAGCAATGCAAAAATAATTATTTTTTCTATAAAATATTTTTTATTGTGTAAAAGAGCCAAAATATTAAAAAATTATATAAATTGGGTATCACTGTAATCATACTGACCTGAAGAATAAAGTTGCCTTACCAATGTTACCACATTTGCGGAAAGATATGAAAAAAACAAAACAAAAAGCAATTCCTGAATTGCTGGTTTTCGTTTATTCTGTCTCCCAAAAATTGGAATAGAAAGTGACCAAAAAATGTCACGGGCTCGAAAATGGTACCAATAAAAACATCAGCTCGTCCTGCAAAAAACAAAATCCTCAAATTACTCTATCGGCCGAAATATGGAAAAATTATAGTTGTCTAAATATTGTGATGCAAAAACTAGTTTTCGCTATAAAAAGCGTCTTTTAGTGTGTGACAGCAGCCAAACATATAAACTCAATATAAATCTTGTATCGCTGTAATCGCACCGACCTGAAGAATAAAGTCACCAAATCACTTATACTGCATGAGGAAAGGCTTAAAAATTAAATAAAACCAATTCTTCACATGCTGTTGATTTTTTCATTCTGCCTCCCAAAGATCGCAGTAAGGCTCGGTGCACATTCATCCTGAGGTCTGCACTGAGCGCTTACATCGGGGTTTCCATATAAACCTCTGAAATGCGTGATTCAGACAGGACCCCAAGCAGAAGATTCCCTATAATGAGGCAGATGGAGGCACTGTGGATGCCATAGGACCTGTGATCTGGCAGTGTCTGTCATTTTAGGTTTGCATAAAAGTGCCGATGGCTACAGTTTTGTGCCCTTCTGGAAAGGACAACGCTGAACAGAGGCCAGACGGTGTCCTCAGTAACTCTGTTGCCTCATTATAGTGAATGGATCCATTGGGGGTTTCATCCGTCACGTCACTCGGAGATTTAGATGGAATCCCCAAAGTAAGTGCTCAATGTAGAGCGGCGAATAAATGTGATCATAAATATTATGTAAAATGTTCTCAATAAAAGCTTCAACTCAATCCACAAGAGAAGCAAACCTACTCACTCAGGTCCTTCATCTGTTAACAGAAATATAGTGGGTTTCCACATTACTGGTAGCACAAAGGCTCTGGAAAAGAGAAATGGCTCCTCGCCCCCCAAAAGAAATTCAGCAAATTCTCTGCTCCCAAATCCAAATGCCCCCCTCCCTTCTGACCCCCTGTGTGCCTAAACCACATTTAGCACCCACATGTTTGGCATTTCTGTAGTGATAAGAGCCTGCCTAATTTACAAGTGCGTGTCCCCAGAAGCATGAGCTTGCCATAATGTACTGGTGATTGCAACGTACTGGTCACTGCAATATACTGGTCACTACAGAGTATTGGTCACTACAACGCAGTTTGCAATTTTCATTCAGCAACATCCACTGCTGCTTGTTTCTAGAAAACAACCATGGAGTCAAAATCGTCAGTACATCTGTAGGTAAATTCCCAAAGGGTTATAATTTTCGAAATGGGGTCACTTGAAGGGGGATTCTGCTTTTTCTAGCACTTAGGGGCTTTTTATATGGAATCTGCAAACTATTCAAGGAAAATCTGCAATCTAGGAGTCAATTAGTGCTCTGTCCATCCCGAGGCTCGCCGTATGGCTAAGCAGTACGGTACATCCACATATGTATTATTTCAATATACAACAGAAATAGTGGGACAAATATTGGTGCCATTTTTACCCTTTTCCCAGTATGAAAATGTTAAACTTCAGGCTAAGACACAGTCTTGGGGGTAAAAATGTAAATAAAAGTCTGTGACACACCTGTGGTGTCAATTTAATCACTGCATCCCTAGATGAATTCATTGAGAGGTTTAATTTGTAAAATTGGGGCACTTTTGGGGGGTTCTGCTGCTCTGGCACCTCAGGGGGCTCTACCAATGTAACATAGCACCCTCAAACAAGTGCAGCAAAATCTGCACTGTAATATGGTGTTTCTGTAAGGCTATGTGCCCACGCTAGCGTTTTTAAACGCTCAGGAAAAGGATCCCCTTTCCCAGAAAACGCGCAGAAAAAGACACGCGTTTCTTGCGCGTTTTTGACGCGTTTTTTGACACGCGATTTCTGGGAACATTGGGGATGGCTAAAAATGCTCAGCTATGCGGAAAATAATGTGCATGCTGCGTTTTTAGCCGCTAAGCGATTCCGGAGCCGTTAAGAACGCATGCATTGGCACAAAAAGCCAAAAACGCATGCAAATGAATTAGAAGCATCTTGTAAGCATTTCTGCAGTGTCTGAGCCGGCACAAATGCCGTGGAAACGCTTACAAAAACGCAACGTGGGCACACAGCCTTATATGGTGAAAACTACATGTCTTGAGAAATTCATCTAGCGGTGTACTGAGCATTTTTAACCCTCAAGCGAAACACAGAATTATATAACATTGGGCTGAGTAAATGGAAAATTACCATTTTTTACACTAAAAGGTTACTTTGGCCTCGAGTTTTCAATTTTCAAAAAGGGAAAATAGGAGAAAAAGGAGCCCAATGTGTTACACAATTTTTCCTGAGTGCGCCAATACCTCATATATGGTTGAAAACTACTTTAAGGCACAGTGCAAAGCTCCGAAGGGAAGGAGCGCCATATTGTAATGCATATTTTGTTGGTATGATTTAAGGGTGCCATGTCACATTGGCAATGTACCTGAAGTACCAGAATCCCCCATTATGTGACCTCATTTTACAAACTACACCTCTGAATTAATTCATTTAGGGGTGCAGTGATCACATTGACACCACCGGTGTGTTACAAAACCTTACACCATTGGATGGTGAAGAAAATATAATTACATTTTTACCGCAACAATTTTGTTTTAGCCCCAGATTTTACATTGTCACCAGAGCAAATGGGTAAAAATGGAACCAAAATTTGTCACGCAATTTCTGCTGAAAGTAGCAATACTCCATACCGTATGTGGCTGTACAGTATTGCTTAGCCACACAATGAGACTAGGCAGGGACAGTGCGCTGTTTGCTTCTTGGAGAACAAATTATCGTAGAATAATTTGCCAGTTCCATATATAGAGCCCCTAAGTGACAGAAGAGCATAATACCCACTCAAGTGACCCAATTTTGATAATTTCACCCCTCTGGGAATTTAATATTTGGGGTAAGGTTTGGTTATCTTCCAGGAACATTAAATTTAAAGTGCCGTAGGCGAAGTTGGGTCCAATGTTTATTGGTCCATATGAGATCCTAGAGGTGGTCAATCCTGTGGCATTTAGATTAAAGCTTCCTCCATCCCTTTGCATCCCTAATGTATTCCATAAATCTCTATTAAAGGAGTATGTCCCTTCTGCATTGTCTCGCTCATCACTGCCTCCTCCGCTTTAAGTTGACGGCGGCCTGGAGTATGAGGTTCAGAAGGTTCTGGATTCTCGGAGGGTCCGTAATTCCCTCCAGTACCTCATGCACTGGAGAGGATATGGACCAGAGGAGAGATCCTGGGTCACTTCTCAAGATGTGAAGGACGATCGGTTAGTTAGGGCCTTCCATCTAAATTTTCCTTGGAAGCCTGGGGGTCCAGTGGGCTCCTGTTGTGAGCTTATTTTCGGGTTTGCCTCTGGCTTCTGATGAGGGTTATGGAGCTGGCTGTGCTGACAGAGGAGTATTGAGTTCTCTATCTGGACTCCCTCTGTTGGTGAAGGGAGGTAATCTAAATGGCAGAGACCGGCCACCTGAGGAAGAGGACTGCGATTGGACATCAGGAGTTTCTGATTGGATTTAAGGCAGCCGACTCCCTAGTTTCTTGCTGGTAATTTTTCCTGACTGTGGCTTCTGGTTTCCAGTTTGGTTCCTGCCTTCCTAAAGCTAAGTTTTCTCTGCTATTGTTCATATGAGTTTTTGTCTGGTTTACTTAGTTTTTGTGTTCAGCCAGCCCTAGCTGGGACTGGGCTGAATCCCCATTTTGTCTCTGATCAGTTGATCTCTTTGCTCTGTCTTCAGAATATACCTGAGTGCTGATATAGTGATTTGAAGTCTAGCGACTTCAGGGCCTTTTTCTATCAGACGTGTTGGACATTCTTTTTGGCAGGGTTTTTTTGCGTGATTGCAGACAGCAGCTTTTCTTTCCTGTCCTTTCTAGTTAGCGAGGGCCCCATCGTTTGCTCAGCCTATCTTTCTACCTGTGTCTGTGTTTTCATCTTGTTTCACCGACAATACATGTTGGGGGCTGTCTATTGCTTTGGGGTCTGCTCTGGGGCAGTTTAGATTTTCCCTTTCTTTCTTTAGTCTCATTTAGTTCTCTGGCCGTGACGAGGCGTCTAGGACCACCGTAGGCACGCTCCACGGCTACTGCTAGTTGTTGTGGATAGGATCAGGGGTCTGCAATCCGCTAGTTACCAACCTCTCCGGTTTTCTGGGCTTAGCTTGCTTTTTGTTTTTTCCTCCTCGGTGACTTATTCATAACAGGCTCCCCTGGAAGAGGGGGTACTGTCACTGTTCCACCCCTCAGTGTGTCTGGGATGCAGATACTCACAGCTTGGCCATCTAATCTGGTACAGGGGTGTGCTGAAGCTGTCAGTGTGTTCATTGACAGCTCGATTATCCAATCTGAGACTGTGAGGTGACGGCTGTCTCCATGTGTTCATTATTCCAGTTAATTGACATGTTTCTTAACTGAGCTGTTTCTCCCAGAACACTGCCAGACATACATTCAGTGTGTGAGGTTTGTGCTTCCTGTGCCTAGATTTCTGTATGCTTGATCTGTTGCTTGACCTTGGACTTCATTCTGATCATCAGCCTGTTTAACCTCTTCAGCCCTGATCCATTATCCTCCCATAACTCTAACCTCAGAACATTACCTGACTTTTCCAATCCAAACAGTTATTAACCTCAAAATCACCATAAATAATGATCCCTTCAAAATCAAATCATAACACCAAAGGAGAAACGATAAAGGAACATATTGATCTAAAAAATATACGTTTTTATTCATACAAAATTTAAAAAACATATCATTGCAACACAATACCATTCAATGAGATACAGAGTACGTATAGGGTGGTAAATTCCTCACCCTGATATATTATACAAAGCTGTGAAAATCAGACAATTGTGAAAGGTCACACAGGTCAAACCATTGGGCTATAAAAGATAACTGAAGTATCACTCTCACTATATATTATATAGCCTGGACAAATACCCCATATATAGAATCCTCATAATTGTGCTGGCAGGAATAAACAAACAATCACCATCTATGCCATGCTTAGCATGACCGATATCAGTGCTCTCATATTGCTGCCACAGTTGTTGCCCTACATATTTATAAAAGGGGCTACTTAATATGCTTGTCCAAAATGATCAAAGTAAAAGAAATTAAAAAGGCAAGATCACTGAGAGAGTTCTACCTATTTACCTGCAGTCATGTTGCCGTCTGGTGAATTGACCGTGTGAACCTGTGACACACCCCAACGCGTGTTTCACCGCCTCTGCAGTTTCATTAGGAGGTAGGTAAGCATAGGGTATGTCCCCTCTTATATCCTCCACATGCGTCTCTAATCACCGGCGGCTGTGTCTGGCGCGTCCCCGCCATGTTGTGACGCAGCGAGGTAGGCAGTGCTCAGGGCGCGCGTCACCCAGCCACATGATACGGTCACATGACCGTGCATGTTGCCATGCGACACGAAGCCCGCGAGAGCACCGGCCACCAGACTGCGACACAGCGCATGCGCGGTACGCGCTCCAGCCTGTAGTCCTAGATAGACTTATAAGTCCACACATAGATGGCAATATAGGGGTTAGAGAAATACATATCGTGTAGATATCAAATCTATGGTGCCATGTTATAAAATTTGAAGATAAGACAAACATTACCATATATATTAATCACCATAGTTCATATCCTATATGCTAAATGCATATTAGCCAAAAACAGACTGTTAGTATTAAAATCTTGGACACATAAGCCTCCAATTCAGAAATATATAGTAATAGAAAATTGCTACATGATTACCATCAACATATTAGATTGCAGATCAAATCAATTAGTATACATTTAAATAGCAAGTTGTTTATATTCAAATTAGCAAAATTGCTCCAACAGATAGCTAATCCCATATAATCAAGCCCATTGGGCCACCATCTCAGGAATATATATAATAATGAAAAGCGGCTACATGTTGCCATTAGTATGTTAAGCTATTAGTCAAATCAAAAGACATACATTACAATGACAACACAAATAGCATACATTGTTCTAGCCATACAATACATGTAATAGCATATATAACTATAAATATATCACAAGATTATGACTAAAAATATAGATCAAAATCTATATCTCTGAATTGGAGGCTTATGTGTCCAAGATTTTAATACTAACAGTCTGTTAACAGGCTGGCTTTGTGTGGCATCACAGTGGCTATAAAAGGCCGTGACTGCCGACCGCCATCTTACTTCTGCCGATCTTAGAATAGGGAGAGGTGCTGCTGCTGATTCTGAATAAGGGAGAGCGTTAGGCAGGGAAGAAGAAAAAAAAATTGCTTTTCACTGTACAGTAAGTCCGGAGTCACACTGGCGAGGAATACGGGCGCGTGAGAGGCGCAAAAAACACGCATTACACACGGACAAATGATTTTCAATGGGGTCCCTCGCACCAGGCGTATATTTCTCATCCGTATCCTACGCTCCGTGCCAATCGCAGCATGCTGCGATTGTCAGCGTACTACGCCCGTAGTACGCCAATGCAAGTCAATGGGTGCGCAAAAAATACGGATTACACACGGAACACACGTGTGACCTGCGAGCAATACGCAGGTCTTTTGGCTGGTGACAGGAAATGGGCCAATCCATCATCAGGAAGCCTAGACATGCAAATGAGCTCAAAAAGCGCTCCAGACATCCAGGAAGTCAGCCTCCACAGAGTACAGCAGCAGCATGGCGTCCACATATATTAATGTAGAGATGCTCATTGTGCTGGTGCAGGAGCGTCCAGAAATATGGGACCCACGCGATGCAAACTATGCTAACCGCACAAGAAAGGAGGCGTCATGGAGGCGCATCTGTCGCCAGATGTACCATGACTTTGGTGACAGACCACGTGATGAGCAGCATAAAATTCGTAAGTGCAACCATAAAAACATCATTAACCTTAGCGCGCGCTTAAAAATGATTCTACAATCAGCACCCCCCCTTCCTGGGCATATAATTTTCTTAGCCTCATGAGGCCGTTACATTTGGATGTGACACGTGGCTTCACACAGCCATAATAAGGGGTTAGGCCACAAGCTCCTCATCCTCCTAGCCAATAAAATTAGTTTCAGTGTAGCTAATGAGACCCTGTGTATCGACCCAATTACATATGCCACCATGGGTAGAAAGCACACCCCAGAAGGCCCCATGCCTAGACTACTGTTAGAAAATGTAACCTCTCAAATATGTGATTTTGACAATCTTTCCTGTCACATTGCAGTGGAAGATGTGATGAAACGCTGGCGAAGCATCCGGGACCAGTTCCGCCGGGAACGCCAGCAGCGGTCCAGGAGTGGAAATATATATACTATGACCGGCTGAACTTCCTCGCCCCAATTCTGGATCTGAGACCGTAAGTACATAGCTCACACCACATTACATTACACAAATACTTTACAGGGACAAAAATATTGATGTATTTTTGCCTCTGTTCTATTTCATAACAGAACTCAATCCAACCTTACGGATCAAGGAACGGCCTCAGAGGCAGAGCCCATTATAGATCCTGTAGGGGATGAGGTGGCTGGCCCATCTTCTCCCCCTACAAGAAGGATGGCTGAAGATGAGGCATCACAAGACCACACAATGGCTGCCCTACACACCACACCACCACACACCACACTGGAAGAGCCGGGCAACTTGAGCAGCAGCCCAACTGCCCAGATCAGGTCCTCCCCACAGGCTGCTGTAGCATCATGGCGAACAAGAAGAAGGCGCCAGGTCACTCTTCAAGAGAGCAGGACCAATGTGGACACAGGGGTGCTAAATTATTTGTCCAGAGTAACAACATATGATGGTGGTGAGGCCTATGCACGTAGCCTCACCCTTTATCTCCGTGCCCTTACCCGTGAGGTCAGGCTCCGTATTAGGGGATGTATTCAGATCCTGCTTGATGCAAGCACCCCCCCCAATACCCCATATGAGGTTTTTGAATTTCTGGAGAGGTGGCAGCTCTCACCACGAAATTTAATGCGCATGAGACCATCTACACAGATGCTTGCTCAAGCAGGGTCTGAACAGCCCCTAATACGTGGGCCAACACCTCAACCCCTTCCTCCCCCTACCCAACCGTCTATACCGCAGCACCAAATGTCTTCCTCAAGCCAACTCCACCAATATGGCCACTTGTACCCTCCCAGTGTTGGAGGCTGGTCCCAACCTGGTTGGGGACGATCTGGCTATCTTGGTGGGTATGAGCCACGGGCCTACCAGAGCCAACAAGAAGCCCCTCACCATCATCAGTACTCTGGCCAGTATCCCCAACAGTCCCAGGAGGCTGGACAATTCCAGCATCATGGGCAACAGTATGGCCCCACACAGGGCGATGTTGGCAACAATGTCCAGCAGCACCCACAGGCTGTTCTTCCACGTTCCCCTTCCCCAACATATGAGGATTTATGATTCTGATGGTTGGAGATGTCCAGTCAGGTGTAACTGGTGCTCCTAATCTAAATGTAAAAACAGGTGTTCTCCTTCACCAACATTTGTAACATAATTTAACATTCACATTTTTAAACAATGTTTTCCAAACATATGAAACAATCCATCATGACAGGCAACGCTACCTCACGCCTTTCAGACAGCTATTACATGTGTGTAGAAAAGAGAATCTTTAAATGCGCTATGCTGTAAACTGAAAGGATGAAAATACACTACTCACTTGCTAACGCATAGGAAAGGCGTGCTCGCCTTAGTTAAGTAGTCACCTTTTTTGTTAGCAATCTCTAGTACAAAATTTCTAGGCGACAAGCATTCAGAATAACCCGCTTTCTCTATGTCTTAACAAGTGAGTTATGTATTTTCATCCTTTCCGGTATAGCATGCTTAAATATTGTCTGGTCTACAGACAGGTAATATCTGTGTGAAAGCTGTGAGGTAGCCTTGCCTGTCATGGTGGAATCTTTCTATGTTTGGCTAACATTATGTGGAAATGTGAGTGTTATCTCGTTGCCTTTATTTTGGTGATGGAGCTCACCTTTTGTTGGCAAATCTAGGTTAATCTAGTGATGCAGCAATGTTTTTTTTGCCTAATATTTGTGGCTGTTTTGTTCTGTAATGTTCATTTTACAACAAGTTAAAGAAGGCACAAAGGGTCATTTTGGCCATTGCCAAATTTGTCTTATGGCAAAATTATGTTTGAAAAAAAAAAAAAAGGCAAAACTAAATATATGTCTACTCTACTTAACGTCTCTGTGTGATTTTTCACAATCCCTCACAACATACTAACAGACACCAACCAATGCACTGAAACACTCATAGAATCATAAAGGCTTGAGTAATATATATTTTGACACACTTAAAGCAAAAAATTATAACATAGACACAGCATGCTCTTGCCAAGAAGTTGCCCCCTCAGGTGAGATAAAGTAATTAGTGAAAATATCACGCACTTTGAGGCCAGAGAGCGGTCTACGTTGAGGGTTCATAGGTGGTCTCACTCTGCGCACATTGTCCGGCCTACGCACAACACCATCAGAGGAGGAGCAATCATGTATCCTGGTGAAGTTATACAGAACAACACAGGCTTTCACAACTTCATTCACATTTTGCTCACTCAACTGAATGGCAGACTGGAGTACTCGCCATTTGGCACAAAGAATCCCAAAGGAACACTCCACCAGTCGCCTAGCACGTGATAGGCGCAAGTTAAAAATTCTGCGCCTGTGGTCAAGGTTGCGCCAGGGATATGGCCTCATGACATTGCGCGATAACTGAAAGGCCTCATCTGCCACAAGAACATAAGGGACTGATTGTTCGGGGGAGCCTGGTAGCTGGCGTGGTGGTGGTAGATCCAACTGGTTGGTGCGTAGCCGCCGAGCCATTATGGAAGTATTGAAGACTCTAGAGTCTCCCGTCCTTCCATAGGCCCCAATGTCAACAATTATAAACTTGTATTGAGGTTCTACCAGAGCCAACAATACAACAGAAAAGTATTGTTTATAATTGAAGAATTGGGAGCCTGAGTTCGGCGGCTTACGCACCCTGATATGTTTGCCATCCAGGGCCCCAATACAATTTGGAAACTGGCAGTCCTCCTCAAACTCCCTTGATATCCTTAACCAGTCTTCCATCCTGGGCTCGGGCTTGACCACTTGATGGAGTCTTGTCCAGATTTGTGCACATGTAGACCTCATTATGCCTGAAATGGTTGATTTTCCTATGAGAAACTCATGGTGGAGGGCGGCATAAGACAGGCCAGTGGACAGGAAGCTGTAGAACAACAGAAATAGTAAAGTTTAGAATGGCTAAAGTAAAAAAAAATCAGTTACATGCTGACCAAACTTGTTAGGAAATGATAGAGAAGAACACACACATATTTGGTGGCACAATGACTAAGTGATATGCTGGACATATTAGATGTAACATTCTGCTGTGTCAGGTGATTCATATTTGGAGTAAGATGGTGGCATTCAACTTTGTCCAAGAAGGCCAAAAAACATAATTTAGCACACACATTAGGAATATAGAGAATGTGGTTGTGTAGTACATACCGTATTGTGAGTAGAAGTCGCTCCTCTGCAGATATGGCTTTGCGCATCCTTGTGTCCTGAAAGGTTATCCCAGGGCGCACTGTCTCCAAGAGTCGATCAAATGTGGCAATGCTCATGCGACAGTACTGGTAAAATTTATCCGGATGCTCCCGCAGAGAAGAATAGAGGCGGTGAAAATGCCCTCTTGTGAGTCGTTGCCTCAAAAGTGGATGGACCCACATGCGTCTCCTCCTCCGCGGATCCACTATCACAGGATATGGTTGCCCAAAGCGCCGTGACAAAAGCCAGGTAAAGAGAACCTGCTCAGTTGTATTGAATCGCAGACCCTCTGCCATGCTGCACAAAGAACACCAACACATATCGTGAAAGCAAGGTGACAAATGTACAGAATGTAGGCATCCACCTGTTTCTGAGTGTCTAAATAGGGTGCAGGCTAATGATTTAAATTGTTTGCAGGTCTGAAAACCGTTAAATGTCCATTTTGCAAGGCTGCGAGAAAATCTCGCCATACGGATTGCATACGGATGCCACACGGATTACATACGGATGCACACATGCGCAAAATACGCGACCTCACCTTGCTTACGGATGACCTATGGAGCACTATTTAGTGGTCATTCATCCGTATTACGCAAGTAAACTACGGACCGTATTTTGCGCAGGTTAGTGTGACTCCAGCCTTAGTGTGCAGTCAAAGGGGAGGATTATTGTTGTGTGCAGCAGCGCTGGTGGTGATTAGGCTTTTAAGGCTACCTGATAGCTGCATTGCTGTGTGCACGCTGTTCAAACTGCTTTTTTCAAAGCACTCCAACTTTTATTATTTTGTTCTGGTGAGTTACCGAGCGTATAGCGGTGTATGCTCCTCACACATTACCGTGTACTGGCTGGTATCACGGACAAATACAAGCTATCTGTGTGTGACTCTGGAAAAACAAACCGAGGAGATTTTCCATTTTTCCAGACCTACACCTTATAGAGCTGTCCGCTTTTCAAACAGTTTCGTATATCTGCTGTTTGATTACAGTCAAAACTAGACAGAGACAGCGTGTGTCACTCCGTATAAAAATAGACGGAGCGTGACAATTTTCCATATAGACACCGTGTAGCGGTGTACGCTCCTCACACACTACCGTGTTAAGACCAAAACAGCAATGTGCGCAAATAGAGTTCAGTACCTTCATGGAAACATTTGCGCACATTGCTGTTTTGGTCTTAAGGCTAAGTGCACACGTTGCAGAAAATTTCTGCTCCCAAAACCTGAATCCCTTCCCAGAAACCGCACCTATTTTTCTGCGGCGTTTTTTGTTTTGATGCGTTTTTGATGCGTTTTTTTCTGCAACGGTTTCTAAACGCATGGAAGAAGCCAAAACCGTGGAAAAATCCGCAAAATGATTGTGCATGCTGCGTTTTTTACCGCGATGGGGTTTTTTCGCAGTAAAAAACGCATCAATGTGCATAAAAAGTGCAAAATGCATAGAATTGACTGTGCAGCTTATTTTTAGCGGTTTTATAGTAAAAACCGCAGTAAAAACCGCTAAAAAAACGCTGTGTGTGAACACAGCCTAACACTTATAGCACTTTATAATTTTTCCTGAGTGGAATAAGGCGCTATTTCTATAAGTTTTTCTGAACTCTAGTCGCTTTCATCATCAGCACATGATTTTAGTAGGCACGGCACTTTTATGTGCTAGATAATTACATTTAGTACTGCGACTTTAGATATATCAGTAGGATATGATCTATTTATAATTTTTTGCGAATTATTGTACTATTTTATTAGGATGGACACATAGGTTATTCTCTGACCATCAATATTATTGCATATTAATAGGAAGGAACTTTTCTAAAAAAATTTTTGTTTTTTCAGTTTTTTCATTAATTTATCATTATTTTTTTTTACTGAGTGCATTTATATATATTCACCTAATAACCTCTATTTTTTAACTCTTAATTTCAGCCAGTTTCAATAGGTTTTCTATTTAGAACTGCAAATCCTCATCCAATATTGAATATTCATCAACAAACGAGTATAAGGTACAAATTGTCTTTTTTATCAGTAATGTTCTGTTATGATTGAATCTAAGCGCGAGTATACATAGTAATACATTTTTTAGTTCCGTATATCTGCTTGTTGGATTACGGAAAAATACATACTGGGAGAGCGTCAGTGACTAACAAAATAAATACTTAGATTTAATTTTTTAATACACCTTACACAGCTGGACGCTCATCATACAGTACCATCTCTCTGCTGGTATTTTTGATACATTTTCCCAAACATGAGGAAGTATGGTGGAAGAGGCCGCGGACGTGGGCAGGGGGGCGCAGCTGGTACTTATGGTGGTGGTGCATCGGCTGGTTCTGGCAAAAGCACAATAGCAGCTATGGCAGGAGGTGTTGAGCCTGCGTCATCGTCTGGCCCAAGAAGGCCTGTAAGGTTCCCTTTTTTTGGAGTAGGAAAACCGCTTTTAAAGCCGGAGCATCAGGAACAGGTTTTGGCGTACATTGCCGAAACAGCCACCAGCTCTATTGCCTCCTCTTCTGAATGTTCGAAACCTGCAAGCACGGAGTCGTCAGTGCAGGGTTCTGGTCAGGAAAAACACCTTTCCTTGTGTCCTTCACCCCCACCAAAAGTTAAGGATGCGGCAGCCCACTCTTCAGATTACTCTATGGAGCTCTTTTCACATACCATGCCTGGGTTATCCAGTCAAATCCTGAATTCCCCCAGTCCAATATGAATCTGACATGGAGTGCACTGATGCACAGCCGCTGCTAGATGATTCTGCTGGTACATTAACCAAGAGCACTACATTGCACTCGCAGTCTACTGAGCCAGAATCTGACCCTGATGAAACTCAGGTGCATGCTTAGACATTTAATCAACATGCACTTGCAAGCGTGAACGGACTACAAAACCTCAGGTAGCTCATGTGCACCTGCTCCGACTGAAGGTAGCCAGCAATGCTCCATCGCTTCCCCCACTGTAAGACCACCGCCACCGTTAAGCACACAACCAGCACTAAATGTTGAGGTGTCGTCGCAAGGCCAAAGCACTCAGGGAATCACAATGGTTTTGCAACACAACACTGAATCTAGGCCATCACCACCAATACCATCACCAACCCCCTCTCACTCTGTCCGGGCCACCGCTACTTCCCCCATATGCAGCTCTCCAGTCCAGCTCACCCTACCAGACACTCTGTGTAGGACAAGAAAGTACTCATCCTCTCATCCGTGTACACTGTGTTTGAACACCTACATTGCCAAACTAATCTCATTAGAGATGATGCCCTATCGTTTGGTTGAAAGTGAAGCTTTCCACGAGCACATGGCCTATGCAGTTCCACGCTATGACCTACCCAGTCGGCACTTCTTTTCTTGAAAAGCCATCCCAGCCCTCCACCTGCATGTGAAAGACCACATTGTCAATGCACTCAAGCAATCAGTGAGTGGAAAGGTGCACCTCGCATCAGATGCATGGTCCAGTAGGCATAGCCAGGGCCGTTACGTGTCCATCACTGCGCACTGGGTTAATGTGGTGGATGCAGGCTCCACAGGGGACAGCGGCGGTGGAACAGTGCTGCCTAGCCCACGGTATAAGAAACAGTTGGCTGTAGGCTTTTGACCCTCCTCCTCCTCCATAACCGAAAGCTCGTCCACAGAGCGCAGTCGCACGAGCACTCCATCCGCAGCTGGCAGTGTTGCACACGAGGTGTCCCACTATCGAACAGCTAGTGGCAAGCGTCAGCAGGCTGTGTTAAAGATGATGTCTTTGGGCGACAACAGACAAACCGCGGAAGTACTGGCCGACTACTTGCAGCGACAAACTGAGTCATGGCTGGGCACTCTTCATCTTGAGCCAAGCAAGGTAGTCAGTGATAACGGCCGTAATTTTGTGGCAGCCATAGCCCGTGCAAAACTCACACACATATCTTGCCTGGCTAACACTTTGAACCTGGTGGTGCAGTTCTTCCTTAATAATTATCCAGAGATAAGATACCTGCTCCATAAGGTGCAAAGACTGTGCTCGCACATCCATCGCTCAAACATCCACTCCACTCGTATACAGAAGCTGCAGCGATTGCTCCACCTCCCCAAGCACCGCCTAATCATAGACGTTGCAACAAGGTGGAACTCCACCCTGCACATGGTTAAAAGGCTGTGCAAACAGAGGCAGGCTGCAATGCATTTGTGGGAGGATACACGGGCAGGCAGTTTGAGGGAAGACATGGAATTGTCGGGTGTGCAATGGTCACAGCTGAAAGACCTGTAAAGTCCTTCAGTGTTTTGAGGAATGCACATGGCTGGTAAGCGCAGACGGCGCCATCATAAGCATGAGCATCCCACTTATGCGTCTGCTCATGCAAAGTTTGACACACATTAAGGATCTGGCGTCTGCAGTGGAGGAGGAACAGGAGGAGGAGGAGGAGGAGGAGGAGGGAAGCCTTGCTGACAGTCAGCCATTGTCTGGTCAGGGAACTGTCCTGGACGAAGTCGAGGAAGAAGAGGAGGAGGAGGAGAATGAGGGGGATGATTATTTTGGGCAGGAGGATGCTTCTCAGGGGGCAAGAGAAAATGTTGGTGTTCCAAGGTCAGGTACAGTGTTTGTGCGTGACTGTAGGGATGTGGATTTGACAGAAAGTGCTCCTCCACCCAGGAGTGGCAGTGCATTATTGACACCTGGAACATTGGCCCACATGTGCGATTATGCCTTGCGGATCCTAAAAAGGGACCCCTGAATTTCCAAAATGATGAAAGATGATGACTACTGGCTGGACAGCATCCTCGATCCACTCTACAAAGGCAAATTACACAACATCATGCCACAGGAGAACCTAGAGATAATATTGGCTAATAAAGAAACAACTCTGCTAAACCGTTTGTTAGATGCTTTCCCAGCACACGGCAGCGGTGCTGGTTCTCTCACGAGCCGTAGTGGGCACAATGGAAGAGGTGTTCGTGGTGCACACAGCCGAAGTGGTGTTGGAGTCAGGGGTTTAATGACCATGTTGTGGAATGATTTCTCAAGTACCGCTGCTAATACTGCATAGATTACAAGTGACAGCAGACAGCAGTTGTCAACTATGGTTACTAACTATTTCTCCTCCCATATCGATGTTCTCCCTCACAGGTCATTCCCCTTTGACTATTGGGCCTCTAAACTGGACACCTGGCCTGAATTGGCACACTATGCCTTACAGGAGCTCGCTTGCCCTGTTGCTACTGTGTTATCTGAAAGAGTCTTCAGTGCTGTAGGATCAATCCTGACAGCAAAAAGGACCCGTCTGTCGACCCAAAATTTTGATGATCTAAACTTAATTAAAATGAACCATGCATGGGTTTCAAAGGATTTTGTCCCACCTTCCCCTGATGACACATAGGTTGCCAGAAAACTGCTTCGCTTTTGTCCTCATCTTCCTCGGATTTGCCCAATTCCGCCATTTGCAGCAGCTGAATGTCCAGCCTACACATCAACATATGCCATTTTTTAAACCTCCCTAAATGGGCTGCCCACCCCCCCAAGGGCTTGTGTCAACACCTGGCGCACCCGGGCAAGTGCCGTTGCTCTGAACAGGTGGATGGGCCCACTGATGGCCGACGGCACTGGCACAGGGCCCCTCATAGTACAATACAGTGTCTCTGATGGTGGGGGGCCCAACCGCCGTCAGACACACCAGTGTACTATGAGGGGCCCTGTACCAGTACCGTCGCCCACGAGTGTGCCCCCCCCGCTTGGTCATGGCCACAGCACTTGCAAGTTGCAATACTTACCTCTCCCTGCTCCACCGCTGAGTAGTCTGGCCAGTTAAATCCTTCACAGGGACGGCCACTAGCAATTTGGTGTATTGATCGATGATGGTTAAGATGTAGCTATGGCCTGTGTTGCTGGCCTCTACCTTCAGATGATCAATGGCCACCATTTTTAATGGACGTCAACTTACAAGCGGATGCAGTGGTGCTTTATGATCACCTTTCACAGTTGTGATAGTCACAGACGTGTGACATTCCTGCCACCATTTTTCAATGTCTCCTCTCATGCCAATCCAATAGAATCGCCTACGGCCTGTGGCTTCTGTCTTTTGCACTCCAAAATGACCAGACACATCATGATAGGCAGTGAGGACCATGTCTACATCTATCCCTGTGATCACAATTTGATGGAGACGAGTAACTGTGATGTGATCCACGCTACTGCGATAAAGCAATCCTTTCTTCACAAAGAACCATTTTCGCTGTCTCCACAGACACAGTAATTGAGGGTCTGCATAGCCTCTGCAACATATACCAGGAGGTTTTCCCGCCATGAGTAATTCCCAAATTTCTGCTAACACTCAACTTTCCGTCTGTACTTGTATCCATGTAGTTTCCAGTAGCGGAGAGTCTGGACTGGCTTACTGAGATTAAAATATATACGAAGATTTAAAAGTACCACAACACTGTATACTGTTGTACGCTTAGAATACCTTTCCCTTTTTCTACTTTTTAAATTCTGGTGTAATACATAGTGAGCCTATGAGTGTCTGTGTCTGACCCTGGAAGTATAGACGGAAATTTACAATTACCCCTAGACAGGATACACCTGGTATGTGCTGATACAGTACCTTTGTTCAAAATTTTTTATTACGCTATCATCCATAGTGAATGAGCGTGTGTGGTTTACGCCTTTTATATATACGGTGAATCGGAGATACCAATTTTTACCCTATACTCGATACAGCTTGTATCTTGTTATACAGTACTTTTGTTCGACATTTAGTATTACGGTCAAATCCATACTGAGTAAGCGTCTGAGAGTGACTACGGGACTATGTATACGGAGATTTCAATTGTACCCTATCATATATACTTGCTATCTTGTTATTCAGTACCTTTTTTACAGCATTTTTTATTATGGTCAAACCCAGACTGAGTGAGCGTCTGGGGGTGACTCCGGAAATATATACCAAGATTTCAAATTTAGCCAACACTGTATACAGCTGTACGCTTCTGATACAGTAACCTTTTTTGCTATTTAGATTCTGGTGTAATCCATAATGAGCCTGTAAACGTCTGTCTGTTACTCCGGAAATATATTTGGAGCTTTAAGATTACCCCAACACTGTATTCAGCTGTATGCTTGTGTTATATTACCCATTTACAGCTTTTCATATTCTTGCGTAATCCATACTGGGCCTGAGAGCGTTTGTGTCTACCTCCTGAAATATATACGGAGATTCATGTTTACACTATACTGTATATACCTTGTATCTGGAGACACTGTACCCTTTTTCAACTTTTTATTTTATTGTGTAATCCATACTGAGCCTGTGAGTGTCTGTGTATGACTCATGAAATATATACGGAGATTTACTGTTATCCCTAGACTGTATAGAGCTGTACGCTTCTGATACAGTACCATATATCTGCTGGTATTTTGGGTCCATTTTCCAAAACATGAGGAAGTATGGTGGAAGAGGACATGGACGTGGGTGTGGGGGGCCACCTGGTACTGATGGTGGTGGTGGTGCATCTGTTGGTAGTGCCAAAAACACAATAGCAGCTAAGGCAGGAGGTGTTGAGCCTGCGTCATGGTGTAGCTCTGGAAGGCCTCTAAAGCTCCCTTTTCTGGGAGTAGGTAGACTGCTTTTAAAGCTGGAGCATCAGGAACTGTTTTTGGCTTACATTGCTGAAACAGCCTCCAGCTCTATCGCCTCCTCTTCTGAAGTTTAAAAAATGCAAGCACTGAGTCATCAGTGCAGGCTTCTGGTCAGGAGCAACCCCTTTCCTTGTGTCCTTCACCCACACCAAAAGTGAAGGATGCGGCAGCACACACTTCAGATTACTCCATGTAGCTCTTTTCACATACCATGCCTGGGTTAATTAAAAATGGGGCCCATCATATACTGGAGCATTCCAAATGGGGAACATCAGACACTGGAGCAGCATTTACGGGGACCATTATACACTGGAGCATTAGAAATGGAGCCCATTATATATGGAGCATTATTAGGGCCCATCATACACTGGAGCATCATCCATGAGGCCCATCAAATACTGGAGCATTCCAAATGGGGGACATCAGACACTAGAGCAGCATTTATGGGGCCCATTATACACTGGAGAATTAGAATTGGAGCCCATTATATATGGAGCATTATTAGGGCCCATCATACACTGGAGCATTATCCATGAGGCCCATCATATACTGGAGCATTCCAATTGGGGGACATTAGACAATGGAGCAGCATTTACGGGGCCCATTATACCCTGGAGAATTAGAAATGGAGCCCATTATATATGGAGCATTATTTGGGCCCATCATACACTGGAGCATCATCCATGAGGCCCATCATATACTGGAGCATTCCAAATGGGGGACATCAGACACTGGAGCAGCATTTACGGGGCCCATTATACACTGGAGAATTAGAAATGGAGCCCATTATATATGGAGCATTATTAGGGCCCATCATTCACTGGAGCATTATCCATGAGGCCTATCATATGCTGGAGCATTCCAAATGGGGGACATCAGACACTGGAGCAGCATTTACGGGGCCCATTATACACTGGAGAATTAGAAATTGAGCCCATTGTATATGGAGCATTTTTAGGGCCCATCATACACTGGACCATCATCCATGAGGCCAATTATATACTGGAGCATTCCAAATGGGGGGCATCAGACACTGGAGCAGCATTTACAGAGCCCATTATTCACTGGTGAATTATAAATGGAGCATTACTAGGGCCCATCATACACTGGAGCATCATCCATGAGACCCATCATATACTGAAGCATTCCAGATGGGGGACATCAGACACTGGAGCAGCATCTATGGGGCCCATTACACACTGGAGCATTAGAAATGGAGCCCATTATATGTGGAGCATTATTTGGGCCCATAACACACTGGAGCATCGTCCATGGGGACCATCATATACTGTAGCATTATGTGGAGCTCATCATATACTGTATGGAACATTATATGTGACCAATTATTCTGTATGGAGAAATATATGGGGCTCATTATTCTGTATGGCGCACAATGTGGTGGCCTTAATACTGTATGGAGTAATATACTGTCCTTTTTTTGAGCTATTGTACAATTTAAAATAGATCAGTCATGTCATGTAAGCAGTGAAGTATTTGTCATTGTACTATACCTATATTTCTGTGCCGTATCGGAGCATCATGAGTTGTGGTATGTGTTAAAGGGGCGCACTGACACTCTTTGGCCCAGGGCACACAAAAACCTGGAGCCAGCCCTACCCCCCCACAACTTTAGCCAAATATCCCACAGTTTTCAATGTGTAACTATTATTATGAAGTCAATTAAGGTTAACAAGCTTCAGTAATAAGAATTGATGTTTTTGGAATTGAAATGGGCACTGTAGGTGTGTTTCCTGTCCTCCACTCCCTGCTGACTTTGCTTCCCCATTGACTTGCATTGGGTTTCGTGTTTCAGTCGGCCTCCGCCTTTTCCCGATAGTCAGCCGATTTCATTCTACCCGACTTTTGCGAAAGTCGGGTTTCATGAAACCCGACTCGACCCTAAAAAAGGCAAAGTCGCTCATCTCTAATGGCATCCAAAGAGTTCAATTTTGGCCTATCTGATCATACTATATTCTCCCAGTATGGCCAGGATCACACTTGTGAGAAACTCGGACGAGTCTCACAAATCAATACCCGGCACTGCCGCCGGCACTCGGGAGCGGAGCGTGTGGTTGCATGTATTTCTATGCAGCCGCATGCTCCGCTCCCGAGTGCCGGGTATTAAGATGTGAGACTCGTCCGAGTTTCTCACATGTGTGATCCCAGTCTATTTCACAGGCTTGGCTAAATGTTTTGAGCAAACTTTAACCCTTTTCCGACATCAGGTAAAAAGTTACACGCATGTCGGACTCTCTCCCTTTGATGTGGGCTCCGGCAGTGAGCCCACATCTTTCCCGGCACATGGCAGATATTTTGAACAGCTGACATGTGCCTGGAACATGTGCCGGAAATCCATGATGTCAGCGCGAGAATTGATGTCAGAAAGGTGTTCATTGGCTGTGAACTCCCAGGACCTGTCTGACGGCACCGCGAGCAGGGGAACGTTCTCACGCTCGCGGTGCCCTCAGACAGGGAATAGGAGTTCACAGGGAGACACTGAGCACATAGCAATCTATCAGAAAATCCATGAAATGCCCGTTTTATACAAATTGAGCTGCACACACACTGTACTAATTGTATTTGTCACTGAAATGTCTATACCTATTCTATATGGATTTACTGTATGTAATAATCCATCTCTTCTATCCTCTCATCTCCTCCAGTGATTCTACACTATGCGGCTGCTGAATTGCCAGCTTTTCTTCTATCTAAGTAATATAAATACATATATATGTGTGTCACTGACATCTATATAAAGTATATGTATTCTATGTGTATTGATCTATTCTACCTATTCTATTCTAACCTGTCAGTGTGATTTTACTGCACGCAGCATATGAATTGCCGGCTTTTATGCTATCTATCATATATATATATATATATGTGTGTGTATGTGTATGTGTGTGTGTTTTGACCAATATTTCGTTTGTAAACGATGTGTAAATGACAGAAAGTTCCTCTATGTAAAAGCTCATGTTAAAATCGCATTTCATACGAATGTAAATTGGATGCTAGGTGTGAAAAATCGTATTGTACTCGCATTACACTCGTGCACCTCTCGGCAGGGAGACTCGGGCCGATTTTTCATAGTTTTAGGGTGAGTGCGAACAGTGCGGAATCATCTGCGGATCTTTCCGCGTGGGTTTGCAGGTAAAACCGCAGATAAAGTGACCTGCGGTTTTCCTGCGGATTTGCCAGCGGTTTTCCCCTGCGGATTGACACCTGGACAATGGAACAAGTGTCAAACCGCTGCGGAATCCGCACAAAGAATTGACATGCTGCGGATTTAAAACCGCAGCAAATCCGCGTGGAAAAATCCGCAGCATGTGCACTTGAAATCCCATTGGCTAACATGGATCCGCAGCATGTGCACATAGCCTTAGTGTGCCTCCCGCCTAACTTTCATGTTTTCTTTTTCAGTACACCAATCCCAACCAGGACTGAGAGTCTGCATCCATGATGAACTACCTATTCAATGTCTCTACCCCTAGGATATATTTGTATGTTACCTCCCAATATGGCAGCTAAGTCTTGCGCATTTAGGTATTTTAGAGTTTTCATGTTTATTCATATTGTCCTGATTTATTTGGTTTCTCCTCATATTTGGTATATATTGCAGCAATTTTTCAGTAATAGACTTTGATGTGATTATGTCATCTTTTCCTTGTTCACACCTGCCAAACATGTCTTATGCATTCATATTTGTTTTGTTTCATGTTTTTTTTTTTTCATTTAACTGTGATATTGTTTGTCATATCATGTATTGGATCATCACACAAGTAAGGCTATGGTCACACTATCAGTATTTGGTCAGCATTTTACCTCAGTATTTGGTCAGTATTTTACCTCAGTATTTGGTCAGTATTTTACCTCAGTATTCGGTCAGTTTTTTACCTCAGTATCTGTAAGCCAAAACCAGGAGTGGGTGATAAATACAGAAGTGGTGACGTGTTTCTATTATGCTTTTCCTCTGACTGTTCCACTCCTGGTTGTGGCTTACACATACTGAGGTAAAATACTGACCAAATACTGAATGTGTGAACGTGGCCTAAAGAATATTCTCTAGCGTTTCTCCAAGTGGTGGATTCTCCCATATGGCCAGTAGGTGGCGCTGCTGCCTGTGGTCGCTGGCTAGCTGCAGGCACAGGCAGCGCAGACCGCACAGCCACAGAGCATTGCTGAGGCTGGGAGAAGGCACCATGCTCCGCGCTCTGCTCCTCATTGTGGCCGATCAGCTGGGGGTCTCCGGGGTCGCCCACCTTTGCTGTTCATTGACAGGCAGTGTGCAGGCTGGGCAGTAATTGCTGTTTGTCCTGGTGGCTCAGGGTGTGTTTTCATTACTCCCCCCACTTGCTGAGCTTGTTCATATAGTTAGTAGGACACAATCGGAAAGTTTCTCGGCAGGGGCAGCCGGCACAGTGTGGATTATATGGATTTCTGAGACCACCTTGTCCTTTGGATTAGCCACCGATCTACCAACGACCAGATCGCACGGATGTAATACTGATCATCCTGAGGACAACTCCATACGATCCAGAACTTCGCTGCTGCAACAGGAGCCGGCACCTGCAGAGGTAAAGTGAGCAGATGCGGCCCCCAGCCTGGTCTCTGTCAGGAGAAGTGCCAGCAGGCATGAGTGGGCAGAATACCATCTTATGGCACCTGCCCGCCTCTGCCACAATGGGAGCTCTCTTCCTGAATGAATCCTTATTGCTCCTGTCTGAAAACATCAACATTTTTCATGATTAATAATAATGATCTGTGTTACTGACACCATCCTGAAAAATGCAGATGTGGACGGTGACCGGAATAGGAACAGGGATTTCATAATCCGATTAAGTACAATTATTAGTATGAGGGAAATCTGCAGCAAAATAATGAAAGAAGTGACATGTTTCAGATTTAAATCTGCAGGGAAAAAAATAAGCAAGGTGTGAATGAGACCTCCGGTATCTCACTCACTTTTCTGGTACTAGGAAATCCTTCCGATTTTGTCACAAAACCACACAGAAAACAGCGCAACATGTGCACAGACCCCTATATAACAAATATTTGTAATGCCCAAAATGTGCCCTTCTAAATGTTAAAGGATCAATGCCATCTTCGTTTGATACTCTTTCTACTTAAGCTATTTACTGTTTATTACGTTTTTTAGCCATGTTTTGAGATATTAACACTTTTCTTCTACTTTTAGCGCATTGACTAGGAGTCCGACCACTGCTGCTGTCTAGCTTGTTTGCACTGCCATGCAGCTGTATGGGATTAGCAGGTAACGGCGCACTTAAGCAATCCCCAGAAAACTTCAAACCAGTGCTCACGAGCTCTGTAGAAAAGAGCTTGTAAGCCCTGAGCATGTTCGGCAGGTGCTAGAAAGCAGTGGTGGTCAGTCACCAAGGCAACAAACTGTAAACCAAAGTGTTGATATCTCAAGAATAGCTAAAACCGCTATTTAAAAGAAAATGGCAAAAGTGTTTGTTTTTGCAAGCAGTATCCGATAATACCCATATATAATAATTTGAATACTCTTTTCAATTAGCAGACATTCTAATCCTCTGAGAACAGCATTCACTCACCTGTTAAGTAATAGAGCAGCACCTGCTGGGAGACAACCATTCATCTGTCACCTGTGGCTGCACCTTACAGCATATGTAAGCTATATGATTCCTCTGTACATAGCCATTCTGTTCTCACAGTATATAAGATTTCCCAGCTGCAGACTCGGATGTCTCGGTATGTTGATGGCTGTAACCTGATAATCCTCCTCCAAATAGTGTTTCTGTAGCTTTTTATAGTTTGTAATTCAGTTCTAACCCCTCCATACACATTACATAGCTTTCTCTACCAAATTCCCAAAAGACCTGAATTAAAGCATGCAGGTATATTTTAAAGCACCACTCCAGCGGTTTTTATTATTTTCAGCGCGAGTGGTGCTTCTAATCTAACGTCCCTAGTAGTGATGAGCGAGTATACTCGTTGCTCGGGTTTTTCCGAGCATGCTCTGGTGTCCGAGTATTTTGCCGTGCTCGGAGATTTAGTTTCTGTCGACGCAGCTGGATGATTTGTGACTTGTAGACAGGCTGAATACATGTGGGAATTCCCTAACAAACAGACATTCCACACATGTAAAAACAAAAAGCAAAAAACACAAATATCCTGAACTAAAAAGTAAAAAATATACTGCAAATAATGCATAAAGGTAATAATAATAATAATGGTATTTAGTAAACATAATTTTGATCAAAATAATGTACAAGCCATCCCGCCACGTCACGGCAACCCTTGTGGGACAGTCCCTACTCTAGTATTTAAAACCTTTTCACTTGCCAAGTGGCGTGAATGTGAATAAGGATCGAGCGGCTGAACCACTAGTAACAGCTTAGGCCAGACTGGATGGCTTTCCCAGCTCAGAAAGAGGGCGGTCACACCCCTATATGCACTGAATGCACAATGAAATGAATAAAAAACAATTTTTTTATTTTTTTATATTTATTTTTTGTTTTTTATTCCTCACATGTATTCAGGCTGTCTAGCAGCCGCAAATCATGCAGCTGAGACGACGAAATCTAAATCTCCTCGCACGCCAAAATACTCGGATGACACCCGAGCAACGAGTATACTCGCTCATCACTAGTTCCTAGTCTTATACTTACCAGCCACTTTCTTCATCTTTTATCCGGTGGGTCTCCAGCAGTTTGTCACCCTCCTGGATCGCTGGAGTGGTGCTTTAAATAGGGAGATGGGAAGCAGCTACAGCCACTTACCTATGGGAGCTGCTTATGCCCCAGGGAAAGAATGGATCCAACATCAATCCTTCTTTACGCTGATGGACATAGTGCAGTTGCCACCATATACAGTATAAGGCGGTCAGTCCCACCAAATTACATAATGCATATGGGCACCATAACTATTATGGTTCTAACATGTGATCATGTATGTATAGAATAACTGCTAGATCAAAAAAATGGTGTTCAGAGACCCCCGATTTATATTATTTATTTTCAGAGCACCATTGGTTCCAGGCTTCTAAGGGTTTACTTAAAAGATGCAACTATAAATTACAGTGAACAAACTAACACTAGTAGACTGGTACAGAAAGGTGAGGATCCTTCTCATTTGGGCTTAAAGTCTACAGGAAGGAGAGGTGGTCACATATGTATGCTGCCGCTATATTCAAAGTCTATGGGGCTGACTGAAATGGAATGAAGCTTTTTCTGTCATCTCTAAACTTTAAAAAAAGCAGCAGCACACACACAGGGCCACCTATTCAAACAGGCGACAACTGTTCTGGTGATTAGAGGACATTTAAGCTGTTGGACCCTCAACAGATCTAGCAGTTATTACAGTCATATGTTAAAGTTTGGGCACCCCTATTAATGTTAACCTTTTTTCTTTATAACAATTTTGGTTTTTGCAACAGCTATTTCAGTTTCATATATCTCATAACTGATGGACTCAGATATATTTCTGGATTCAAATGAGGTTTATTGTACTAACAGAAAATGTGCAATCTGCATTGAAACAAAATTTGACCGGTGCAAAAGTATGGGCACCCTTATCATTTTCTTGATTTGAACACTCCTAACTACTTTTTACTGACTTCCTGAAGCACTAAATTGGTTTTGTAACCTCATTGAGCTTTGAACTTCATAGCCAGGTGTATCAAATCATGAGAAAAGGTATTTAAGGTGGCCACTTGCAAGTAGTTCTCCTATTTGACTCTCCTATGAAGAGTGGCATCATGGGCTCCTCAAAACAACTCTCAAATGATCTGAAAACAAAGATTATTCAACATAGCTTTTCAGGGGAAGGATACAAAAAGTTGTCTCAGAGATTTAACCTGTCAGTTTCCACTGTGAGGAACATAGTAAGGAAATGGAAGAACACAGGTACAGTTCTTGTTAATCCCAGAAGTGGCAGGCCAAGAAAAATATCAGAAAGGCAGAGAATGGTGAGAACAGTCAAGGACAATCCACAGACCACCTCCAAAGACCTGCAGCATCATCTTGCTGCAGATGGTGTCACTGTGCATCGGTCAACAATACACTTTGCACAAGGAGAAGCTGTATGGGAGAGTGATGCGAAAGAAGCCGTTTCTGCAAGCACGCCACAAACAGTTGCCTGAGGTATGCAAAACCACATTTGGACAAGCCAGTTACATTTTGGAAGAAGGTCCTGTGGACTGATGAAACAAAGATTGAGTTGTTTGGTCATACAAAAAGGTGTTATGCATGGAGGCTAAAAAACACAGCATTCCAAGAAAAACACTTGCTACCCACAGTAAAATTTGGTGGAGGTTCCATCATGCTTTGGGGCTGTGTGGCCAATGCTGGCATCGGGAATCTAGTTAAAGTTGAGGGTTGCATGGATTCAACTCAGTATCAGCAGATTCTTGACAATAATGTGCAAGAATCAGTGACGAAGTTGAAGTTACGCAGGGCATGGATGTTTCAGCAAGACAATGATCCAAAACACCGCTCCAAATCTACTCAGGCATTCATGCAGAGGAACAATTACAATGTTCTGGAATGGCCATCCCAGTCCCCAGACCTGAATATCATTGAACATCTGTGGGATGATATGAAGAGGGCTGTCCATGCTCGGCAACCATCAAACTTAACTGAACTGGAATTGTTTTGTAAAAAGGAATGGTCACAAATACCTTCATCCAGGATCCAGGAACTCATTAATAGCAACAGGAAGCGACTAGAGGCTGTTATTTTTGCAAAAGGAGGATCTACGAAATATTAATGTCACTTTTATGTTGAGATGCCCATACTTTTGCACCGGTCAAATTTTGTTTAAATGCAGATTGCACATTTTCTGTTACCACAATAAACCTCATTTGAATCCAGAAATATAACTGAGTCCATCAGTTATTAGATATATGAAACTGAAATAGCTGTGGCAAAAACCAAAATTGTTATAAAGAAAAAAGGTTAACATTAATAGGGGTGCCCAAACTTTTACATATGACTGTATGTCCTGGGTTATTATCTATACACTAACTTTCTGAAGAATTAGTGCATATACCCAGCCAGAAAAAGTACAGTAGAGCTGTATTGTAAAGCACTGGTTGGGGATGGAGTGGGAGGAATAGATACAAGCAGTCAAGGGGATCTATTCGATCAATCTTCTTTTCTGAACTCTTTTATTCTGAATACATTTTTCAATGTTCCAGTGACCACCTAAAATTCCATTATTTACAATCAAATTTTCTATATATATTGTTAGGTCCATATTTGTAAAGACCATAGACTAAGTCATTTTTATTTTTGCATCTTAATACCTGTTTACATTTTATACACAGCATATGGGCTTTGTCAAGGCTGAAGTATTTAACATATTAATAGAATACAATTAGTGATGAAGAAGACCTTGAGGAGCCATAAATTATATAGATACTGCCATATGTCACAGTCACTATGACATTTTTCAGGTTATATTAATTCAGCTTCAATTCTGTTGGTTTTGTTTTCTTGATTTTCTTATAATGACAACAATAATAGTAATATTAGTATTATTATTAGGGTTGCATGTATATGTATACACATATAACCCCAATTCTGAAAAAGTTGGTACACTGTGTAAAATGTAAAGAAAACAATATTGCAATGATTTGGAAATCTCTTATAGACATACTGTATTTTATTCGAAACAGAACTTAGAATACATTTGAAGTTCAACATTATACATTTTCCCATTTCATTTGGAAAAACTCATTTAGAATTTTAATTCAGCAACACATTTCCAAAAAGTTGGGACAGGGCCATGTCTATCATTCTGTAGCATCTCCTCTTCTTTTTACAACAGTATGTAGACATCTGGAAGTGAGGAGACCAATTGTTGGGAGTTTTGGGAGTGTGGGAGTCTGATGTGGAATCCTAGCTGCTCAACAGTCCTAGGTCTTCTTTGCTGGATTTTTTATTTCATAATTCCTCAAATGTTTTCCATTGGCATAAGGTCTGTACTGCAGGTTGCAGGTGGCCTGTCCATCACCCAAACTCCTTCTGAGAAGTGATGCTGTTGTGATGGATGCAGCATGGAGTTTGGCATTGTCTTGCTGAAATATACAAGGCCTTTCCTGAAATGGAAGTTTTCTCGATGGAGCATGTATTGTTCTACAACATCTATATAATGCTCAGCATTGATGATGTCTTTCAAGAGAGTATGTTGCCTATGCTACTGGCACTAGTGCAATCCCTTATCAGAGATGCAGGAATTGTGCGATGATAACAAGCTGGATGGTCCCTTTAGGTACATTTAGCGATGCACCAGCGATTCCGACCATGATACAACTCGGTCAGGATCGCTGGTGAATCGCTAAATGGTCGCTAGTGAGCTGCCAAACAGGCAGATCTCGCCAGCGACATGTCGGCAGTCGTTACTAACCTGTCAGACGCTGCGATGAAGACGTCCTCCCTCCCGCGTCCACGTGTCGCTCGTCGGCGCCAGCAGGAAGCCCAGCAGGAAGTGGCCGACGATAAACGGTACAGGACGTTCTCGCGCGATCAGCGATAACCAGCGGGGGAGCCGGTCGGAGGTAAGTATCACACATAGCGATATTGCTAGCAATATCGCTGCTGTGTCACAAAATCGGTGACGCTTTAGTGATATCGCTAGCGATCTCGCTGTGTGTAACAGGGGCTTTACTCTTGAATCTTCTGGCCACTGCCTCTGTAGTTTATTTGACACACCACTACAGTGTTGTTTTTTTATTGCACCACTGGAGTGGTGCTTTAAATGTAATTCCCTGTCTCATACTCTTCTGCCACCTTCATCATTTTCCATCTTCTCCATAAAAAAGTGACCTGCCAGCAGCTACAGTATTTCATGGAGTATTTCATGGAGCGGCGTGGTTACTTTTCAATGCAAGCCTATGAGAGTCTTGTTCTGGTCTCATTCTGGCTCACATAGACTTGCATTGAGAGCTTGTAATGTAGCGTCTGACTTCCGCCAAGTCAGAAGCTGCACTCATAAGGTGTACTGAGTGAAGCCGCATGTGTGTACGTGGTGTACGGAGCGAAGCCGCGTGTGTGTATGTGGTGTACGGAGCGGAGCTGCGTGTTTACGTAACGGAGCCCTATGTGTACAAAGTGTACAGAGCTGAGCCGTGTGTTTATGGAGCGGAGCGGCGTGTGTACGAGGTGTATGGAGCAAAGCCGCATGTATACAAGGTTTATGGAGCAGAGCCATGTGTGTACAAGGTGTCCAGAGCATGGCCCGTGTGTATAAGGTGTACGGAGTGGAGCCGTGTGTGTGCGAGGTGTATGGAGCAAAGCCATGTGTACAAGGCATACAAAGTGGAACCATGTGTGTATGAGGTGTGCAGAGCCATGCGTGTACAAGGTGTTTGATGGGGAGCATTCATACCTCCCAACCGTCCCAGATTTTAAGAGTCTGCCCCACTGCCCCGACCAGAAGCTTACTTTTTCAAGTGGACACAGGAGTATACGGCGGAGCCCCTAGGAGCACTTGAAAACTCGCACGTGACAATCCATTGGAAGTGACGTGCTGGAAACTGACCGGAGGAGATTGTGACGGAACCATGGAGGCACTTCAGGGAAAGCTTCAGATCATCACCATGTCCTATGTCCTCCTCCGACAGCATGGACTTCAGGATCGCCTTGGACTCAGGGATGTCGGCCATGTGAGTGGATCATGATATGTCCTGCACCAGGAGGCTCAAGTGGGAACTACAATGTGAGCCGGGCTGGTATAGTATCTTTATAGAATTTTTCTTTCACCTCTTTCCTTTTCTTTCTTTCTTTCTTTGTTCTTTCTTTCACTTTCTGTTCTTTCTTTCCCCTCTTTCTTTCCCTCTCCCTCTCTGTTCTTTATTTCCCCTTTCTTTCTTTTTTTCTCTTTGTTTCTTTCTCTCTTTGTTCCTTCTTTCCCCTCTTTCTTTCTTTCTTTCTTTCTTTCCCCTTTCTTTCATTTTTCTCTCTGTTCTTTCTTTCCCCTCTTTCTTTCTCTCTGTTCTTTCTCCCTCTCTGTTCTTTCTTTCCCCTCTTTCTTTTTTTCGCTCTGTTCTTTTTTTCTGTCCCCTCTTTTTTTTCTCTCTTTTTTCTTTTTTCTCTGTACTTACTTTTCCTCATTGTGCCCACAGTACCAGACACTGTGCCCACAGTACCAGTCAGTGTGATCAGCAGTGCTAAATGTTGTTGAGGCGTGGACATGGGTGTGACTAGTTGTGAAATGGGTGTGGTCGGGCGGTCAGTAACCAATCATCATAGTGGAAGTTATCTGTTTCCATCAACTTTGTTATATGTGGGCAGTGGGCACCTCTAGTAAGGTGGGCATGAGATGACGGGTCTTGTCACCTCTTCCTCACACATAAGTTACTATGAGGTGTACTTTATTCCTGCCACATTTCTTTCTTGGCCTACTGAAAGAAATGTTTTGACCAGTTGAAAGTTATACAACCTGAGGATTGTGCATGTGTGCGCTGCCCGCATGTGTATATATTTACTTACTCCGACCCCTATATAAACCCTGCCCCTCTGACCGCCGTCCACTTTCCCATGCTCCTGTTCCAATCCTGGGGTCTTTTTTGGTCCCCCCTTGGTCCTCCACATGCTGAACATCTGGGACATGACTAACATTGCGCAATGTGCGCTTGTTCGTCGCCAGATGCAGCGTCGTGTCCAGTGTGTGAAGAGACGGCGACTTGTCTGTGGCATTAACCCCTCTGGTGACATGTTGGGCACAGCCTGTGATGAGGAGCGTCTCTTCCTGTGTATCCGGCCACAGGCTGCACATCGGAGGCTGCTTCTATCTGGGTAAGTTCATGAAGCAGAAGCCTCTGTATGACTCATGTGAAGTAACTTGTCTGACAGGTCATGGGTCCAGGTCAGCAGGTGATTGCAGACAGCTGGTTTCAATGTTAGGTGCAGGTGAGTCAGGACTAGATGTTGGGTGGAAGCCTTCCAGTATTTATAAGGCCTCGTGCACACGCTGAGTATTTGGTGAGTTTTTACCTCAGTATTTATAAGGCCTCGTGCACACGCTGAGTATTTGGTGAGTTTTTCACTCAGTATTTGTAAGGCCTCATGGACACGCTGAGCATTTGGTGTTTTTTACCTCAGTGTTTGTGACGACTCGTGCACATGTTTAGTATTTGCAGATTTTTTTTTACCTCAGTATTTAACCCCTTCCTGCCCCTTGACGCACCGTAAGCGTCATGAAAACTTAGTGACTTCCCAACCCCGTCCCATGACCGGGGGGACCAGAGAGTCTGAACAGCCCGGGGCCCTGGCTACCCTTAATCCACCCCTGGTCATACATTACTAGCAGAAAACCTTAATAATAATCGTTCTAAGAAAAGATGCTCCAGAATTGTTATTTAATGTAAATAAAATAATTTACTGGAGATTATTGGGTGCATTTTATTCAAATTAATTCGTAAATGTAAGCAAATGTATGCCATAGTATGTCATGCTTTTGCAAATGAATAATTATATTGTAAATTCCTGAAAAATATGTTAATTGTATGAAAACACAAACCAACACATACCACATACAATACATGTTGGCATACATCTGGCAATAGGATGCATCAGTAATATCTTCTTATCTATTTTGTTTAAAAATGGAAAAAAAAATGTATTGCATGGTTAAAAGGAAGAGTGAAATAGGTAGAAGTTAAGAAAAAAGATGATCAAGCTTCCAAAAATTTGTTAACTTAAAAAATATTAATAGATTCCATCAAGAGTGTAGACACAGCTATGCGGTTTGTACATCCATTGCGTTCTTTAACAAACAAAAAAATTTTTTTTTTTTTAAAGTTTTTCAAATTTTTTAAACAGGATTCATGCGAACAAAGCAAAGTGTATAACATTAACCCCTTTCTGACATCTGACGTACTGTCCCATCCACGGTTCCCGGGATAGTAGGTCAGCGCGATCAGCGGCGCTCACGGGGGGAGCTGACACCCAGCACTATGTGCCAGGGGAGGTCACAGACCGCCCCCGGCACATTAACCCCCGGCACACTGTGATCAAACATGATCGCAGTGTACTGGGGGCACATGGAAGAATCACACAGGGAGGGGGCTCCCTGCGTGCTTCCCTGAGACCCTTGGAGCAGCACGATGTGCTGGTGCTGCTCCGAGGGTCTCCTCCTTGCAGGCCCCCAGATCCAAGATGGCTGCGGGGGCCTTCGGGGTCCTGCAGGGAGGCGTCTTTCTCAGTGCCTGAGGAAAAATATTCCCTAAGGCTGGAGTCACACACAACGAATAAAAAATCGGTCCCATTTTAACGGTACGAAATCGCACAAAGATTTCTTGTCCAGGGATCCGTCTGTCATCCCATTTTCCGGCGATGAACCGATTTTATTCGCATCTAAGCATCAAATTGACATCCAATGCCAATGCCTGATGCTCTTTCCTGTTGACTAGGAGAAGTCTTGCGATTTAATCGCAAGGCACACGTGTGGTGCGTTTTCAGTGCGTTTTTTAATCGCATCCATAGACTTGCATAGTCGAATCCGATCCGAAAATCGGTGACAATCGCAGCATGCTGCGATTGTCTCAGTCCGAGGAACGGATGCGATAAAAAAACGCATGATGGGAGCAGCAACATAGAATAACATTGGGACGAATGCAATGCGATTTTTTTTTTTTTATCGCATTGCATTCGTCCGATTTTATCGCTAGTGTGACTCCGGCCTAATACTTTTTTTTTTTTTGTAAATAAAAAAAAAAACAATGAAAGTACACGTGTAGTATCGCCGGGTCTGTAAAACTGACCCACTAGTTAACCCCTTTAGTGAACCCCTTAAAATAAAAATAAAAAACAAAGCAAAAAACAATGCTTTATCATCATACCGCCGAACAAAAAGTGTAATAACGTGATCAAAAAGACAAATATAAATAAACATGGTACCGCTGAAACGTCATCTTGTCCCGCAAAAAAACAAGCTGCCATACAGCATCATCAGTGAAAAAATAGAAAAGTTACAGCTCGCAGAATAAAGCGATGCAAAAATAATTTTTTTATATAAAATTGTTTTTATTGTATAAAAATGCCAAAACATAAAAATTATATAAATGAGGTATAGCTGTAATCGTACACTGACCCGAAGAATAAAACCGCTTTATCAATTTTACCACATGCGGAATGGTGTAAACGCCCCCCCCCCCCAAAAGAAATTCTTGAAATGCTGGTTTTTGTTCATTCTGCGTACCAAAAATCATAATAAAAAGTGATCAAAAAATGTCACGTGCCCGAAAATGGTACCAATAAAAACGTCAACTCGTCCCGCAAAAAATAAGACCTCACATGACTCTGTGGGTCAAAATACGGAAAAGTTATAGCTCTCAAAATGTGGTGCTGCAAAAACTATTTTTACAATAAAATGTGTCTTTTAGCGTGTGTCAGCTGCCAAACATAAAAACCCACTATAAATAGTAAATCAAACCCCCTCTTTATTACCCTTTTAGTTAGAGAAAAATTAAAAAATGTATTTATTTCAATTTTCCCATTAGGTTTAGGGCTAGGGTTATGGCTTAGATTAGGGTTAGGGGTGTGTTGGGGTTAGGGTTGGAGTTAGAATTGGGGGGTTTCCACAGTTTAGGCACATCAGGGGCTCTCCAAATGCGACATGACACCCGCAGACCATTCCATCAAAGTCTGCATTCCAAAACGTCACTACTTCCCTTCCGAGCCCCGACGTGTCCCCATACAGTAGTTTTCTCCCACATATGGGGTATCAGCGTACTCAGGACAAATTGGACAACAACTTTTGGGGTCCAATTTCTCCTGTTACCCTTGGGAAAATAAAAAAATTGTGGACTAAAAGATCATGTTTGTGGAAAAAATGATTTTTTTATTTTCACGCCCGGGTGTAATAAACTTCTGTGAAGCACTGGGGGGTTCAAAGTGCTCACCACACATCTAGATAAGTTCCTTAGGGGGTCTAGTTTCCAAAATGGGGTCACTTGTGGGGGGTTTCCACTGTTTAGGTACATCAGGAGCTCTCCAAAGGCAACATGACACCCGCAGATCATTCCATCAAAGTCTGCATTCCAAAACATCACTACTTCCCTTCCGAGCCCTGACGTGTGCCCATACAGTAGTTTTCTCCAACATATGGGGTATCAGCGTACTCAGGACAAATTGCAAAATAACTTTTGGTTCCTGTTATCCTTGGAAAAATAAGAATTGAAAAGATCATTTTTGTGGAAAAAATATGATTTTTTTTAATTGTACGGCTGTACGTTATAAACTTCTGTGAAGCCCTTGGGGGTTAAAAGTTCTCACCACACATCTAGATAAGTTCCTTGTGTGGTCTAGTTTCCAAAATGGTGTCATTTGTGTGGGGTTTCCACTGTTTTGGTACATCAGGGGCTTTCCAAACGTGACATGGTGTCCGATCTCAAATCCAGCCAAAAAAGTCAAATGGCGCTGCTTCCCTTCCGAGCTCTGCCATGCGCCCAAATAGTGGTTTACACCCACATATGGGGTATCAGCGTACTCAGGACAAAATGCGCAATAACTTTTAGGGTCCTTTTACCCTTGGGAAAATAAAAATTGGGGGTGAAAAGATCATTTTTTTGGGGAAAAAATATGATTTTTTAATTGTACGGCTGTACGTTATAAACTTCTGTGAAGCCCTTGGGGGTTCAAAGTTCTCACCACATATCTAGATAAGTTCCTTGGGGGTTTAGTTTCCAAAATGGGGTTACTTGCGGGGGGTTTCCACTGTTTAGAAACATCTCTCCAAATGTGACATGGCGTCCGATCTGAATTCCAGCCAATTTTGCATTGAAAAAGTCAAACGGTGCTCCTTCCCTTCTGAGCTCTGCCATGCGCCGAAACAGTGGTTCCCCCCCACATATCAGGTATCGGCGTACTCAGGACAAATTGCACAATAACTTTTGCAGTCCAATTTCTCCTGTTACCCTTGGTAAAATGATAAAAATTGGACCTGAAGTAATTTTTTTTTTAAAAAAAGTTAAATGTTCATTTTTTTTTTTTTTAAATATTCAAAAAATTCCTGTGAAGCACCTGAAGGGTTAATAAACTTCTTGAATATGGTTTTGAGCACATTGAGGGGTGCAGTTTTTAGAATGGTGTCACTTTTGGGTATTTTCTATCATATAGACCCCTCAAAGTGACTTCAAATGTGATGTGGTCCGTAAAAATAAAATGGTGTTGTGAAAATGAGAAATCGCTGGTCAAATTTTATCCCTTATAACTTCCTAACAAAAAAAATTTTGGTTCCAAAATTGTGCTGATGTAAAGTAAACATGTGGAAAATGTTACTTATTAAGTTTTTTGTGTGCCATATCTCTGTAATTTAAGGGCATAAAAATTCAAAGTTGGAAAATTGCAAAATTTTCGCCAAACTTCCGTTTTTTTCACAAATAAACGCAAGTTATTTGAATGAAATTTTACCACTAACATGAAGTACAATATGTCACGAGAAAACAATGTCAGACTCACCAGTATCCATGGAATCGTTCCAGAGTTATTACCTCATAAAGGGACAGTGGTCAGAATTGTAAAAATTGGCCCGGTCATGAACGTGCAAACCACCCTTGGGGGTTAAGGGGTTAAAATTCATTGTGGTAATGTCTAGAACCAAAATTAGAAAAATGGTGTCTCTGTCCAAATATATATTGGACCAGCTGTGTATGTGTGTGTGTATATATATATATATATATATATATATATATATATATATATATATATATATATATATATATATATATATATATATATATATATATATATGTGTGTGTGTGTGTGTTTTGAAGAATATTTCATTTTAAAACAATGTGTAAAGGAAAGAGAACTGCTGTATGTAAAAGCTCATGTTAAAATTGCATTTCGTACGGATTGCATACGCATGTCATACGGATGTTCCGTTTAAAAATTGCATGACACTCGCATGGCATTCGTCCGTTTTTTTGGTCCGGAAATTGGACCGATTTTTTTTCTCACATATGTGTACGAGCCCTAATCCTGACTTTGGCGGGACATTAGCTTTTTACTGCGTGCCCTTCACTGTTTCTCTCTGCATAGAGGCACTCTTGACCACTGTTTCTGCACACAGTGCCGATATTGTGTATGCTGCAGAACTGTCAGAACAGATGCAGTGCATGATAAAGTTTTGGTAGGATAGCTCTAAGGGCTCATTTTCAAGTCCGATTTTTACATGTACAAGATCAGAGTGTACTCCGTGTGTCATCAGTTTTTCTCTTACTTGGAGAAAAAAAAATTCTAATTTCTCCGCCTTCTGACAGCCTGTGAAAATTGGACTGCACTCGAATGTCATCAAAAGCGGTCCATTTTTTTAAAACTGACCCATTGACTTGCAATGCCAATTTTTATCCGACCTTCAGATCAAAATGGGATGTGCCTCTGCCATTTTCCGCTGACCTCTCGGTCCATGAAGAATAGACGGACATGTGATTATCCTAGGTACGAGTGCAATCCTTGAAAACCCTGAATCAGAGCTGCTGCCCTTCATGCTCACCATCTCCATGGGTGCAGACAGTTGTCAGCTTCTTGTTCTGATGCGAATAAACATTTTCTACACTTAGGAGCGTCATTTACTCTGTTTTAGGCTGGGGTCAGACTTGCGAGAAACTGGCACGAGTCTTGCATCTCAATACCCGACACTGCCGCCCGCACTCGGGACCAGAGTGTGCGACTGCATAGAAAGACATGCAGCCGCACACTCCGTCCCGAGTGCGGGCGGCAGTGCCGGGTATTGAGATGCGAGACTCATGCCAGTTTCTCGCAAGTCTGACCCCGGCCTTATGGAAATAACCTGTGGACAAGTCCACCTCCTACAGCCTAATATGAATGTGGTCAACAAGTTCTATTAGAAACATTGACCTTTAACCAATGTAAAGACTGTCAAAGACAATTTATCAGAAAATCCATTATAATTCACATTTTTTAATAAAGGAACTGAATAATTTAGCTGCAAAACCAGGGCTATTATGTAACAATAAAATATATTGCCTATTGAAACCATCTAATGCTCAGCCTTGTTATGATGTTCCAATTTTATGTGCTGTAAAGGTAGTTACACATTTGATAGACTTCTTCAAGCTAACTTATGCATCATCGACTCTTCAGCATCCCCTTCATAATCAGGTAATGTATATTTTAATCAGCAAACAGCTAAAACATTGATTACATTGGCAGGAAATGTAAATGATGAGGCGCACTTTCCACTAATAAGCCAAGGTAATGTGTCTCCAGTGTGAATGGTAATCCTGACAGAAGCAGATCCCATTATTATGACTGTCGATTACGTCGAATATGTGGTAGGAGGGGAGGTTTAACTAGCTCTAGACTTCCAGATGAGATTAAACTCCTGTGAGGATAATGCTAACAGGCTTGAAGCAGATTAAACGCTGTAATGAGAATTTTAATTATGATGGGAAAAAAGGCTGAAATAATAGGACAGATTCACACAGCTGTTATATTCTGCAAAATGACGTATTTAACCACTACGCTCTTCCATTATTCGTTCTGTCGAATTGGATACATGGAGTTGTATTCAGTCTATTAGATAACTTTTAACCCCTTAACGACCAGAGGTAATTTTGGTTTTGCATTTTTATTTTTTGCTCCCTTTCTTCCCAGAGCCATATATTGTTTTTATTTTTTCATCAATATGGCCATGTGAGGGCTTGTTTTTTTGCGGGATGAGTTGTACTTTTCAACGACACTATTAGTTTTACCATGTCGTGTACTCGAAAATGGGAAAAAAATTCCAAGTGCGGTGAAATGGCAAAAAAAAGTTCAATCCCACACTTGTTTTTTTTGTTCACTAAATGCCAAAACTGACCTGCCATTATGATTCTCTAGGTCATTACAAGTCCATAGACACCAAACATGTCTAGGTTCTTTTTTATTTAAGTGGTGAAAAAAAATTCCAAACTATTAAAAAAGCGCGCCATTTTGTTCGATACCCGTAGCATCTCCATTTTTCATGATCTCGGGTTGGATGAAGGCTTATTTTTTGCATGCCAAGCTGACGTTTTTAATGATACCATTTTGCTGCTGATATAATCTTTTGATCGCCATTTATTGCATCCTAATGCAATGTTGTGGTGACCAAAAAAGCGAAATTCTGGTGTTTTGAATTTTTTTCCCATTACGCCATTTAGCAATCTGGTTAATTCTTTTTTTTGTACTGATTGGGTGATTTTGAATGTGGCAATACCAAATATGTGTATGTTTTTTTTGTTTTTTTATTGTTTTATTTTGAATGGGGCGAAAGGGGGGTGATTTGAACTTTTATATATTTTTTATTTTTTTATATTTTTTAAAAGCAATTTTTTACTTTTTGCATTCTTCAATAGTCTCCATGGGAGACTAGAAGCTGCACTTGTCCGATCAGCTCTGCTACATACAGGCAATGATCAGATCAGAATTGCTCACTTGCTATGAGCGCCGACCACAGGACGGCGCTCATAGAAATCCGGCAGTGACAATCATAGAGGTTTGCAGGAGAACTCTGGTTGTCATGCCAACCCATGTGTGATCCGCGATCACTTGACGGGGGTCACTGATGGGCGGATTTCTGGCACGATTGCTGGAAGCGCATGTTAAATGCCACTGTCAGCGTTTGACAGCGGCACTTAACTGGTTAATAGCCGCGGGTGGATTGCGATTCCACCCACAGCTGCTCCGCGCACATGTCAGCTGTTTAAAACAGGAAAAAATGTCAGCTCAGCGCTGGAGCCCACATCAAAGGGAGGGAGTCTGACATCGGTATAAATTTATGCCCGATGTCATAATGGAGTTAAATCTGGGAGACTAGGGTGCAAGTATTTTGAAAATGGGCGGAAGTGATATATTTCATATCACATAGCTCCCAACCGGCCCAGCAAGTCAGTGCTTTGTCCCGATTTCTAACACCTCTCTGCGTCATCATTATTGCTCTGCTTCATTGTTGGAGTGGTGCTACTAATCTAAGATCCTTGCCCCTGGTAATATACTTACAAGCTGCTGTCTTCATCTGCTCCTGTTGCTGCCTGATCCGGTCTTCAGCAGGTTGTGACCTGTCAGATTGCTCAAGTGTTTGCTCGGCAATCCGGAAATCACAACTCAATGTAAGTTTATGAGAGCCAGAACAAGGCCATAACGAGGCAATCATAGACTTACTGTCATGATCCTAGTGCGGGTTTGACTCGCACACGTGGGGTTAATGTCTGGAACCAGTGCTGCTGACTGGCATTTCTGGGGTTAAAGTTTGGGATCCCAGTGCAGGCTTAGGCCTCTTTCACACTTCAGTTTTTTGCATCAGTCATAATCCACCAAAAGGACGGATGGCGGATCCGTTGTAGTACTGATGAAAACGGATGCCACCCGTCCGTTTTTTTGACGGATCTGACAAATGAAGAATTTTAAAGGAATCGCAGCCTGGAAAAGGAGAAAGAGTTATTTTTGTCCGGCACCCAGAAAAAATTTCGGGTTAAACCAGTGTCTGGAGGATCCGCCAGAGGAAAAAACGTTGCAAGCTCCGTTTTGAAATCTTTGAGGATGGTGACGGACAGCAACTTTTGGCGGATCCGCAAAAAAACGGATGCAACGGACGGCAATCCGTCACAATCCGCCAATAATGGAAGTCAATGGGGAAAAAAACGGATCCTCAAAAGAAAATTGCGGATCCGTTTTTTTTCAAAACCTGGCGGATTGTGACTGATTGTAAAAAACTGAAGTGTGAAAGAGGCCTTACCTGCACACCTGGGGCTATGATTGTGGCCTCTCCTTGGTTCTGGGAGAGGCTTCTTTTAGCCTCAGGATGCTCCCATCCCCGTCAGTTATAGTTTCGCCCTTGGCATTGTGTGGTGACCCCTGAGTGTGTTTGTGTTGTGTTCTGGTTGCTTGATTCTCTGTGTACGACTTGGTCTGTTCTCTGGATATTGCTTTGGATTCTGCTTGGTACCTTCTATGTCTGTTTGGTTTTGACTTCTGCTTGGCCCCGACTATCCTTTCTGTCTCATCCCTGGTTCTTTGCTGATATCTCTGTGTATGAACTCCGTTTTGTCTGAGTATTTCTGTATAGTGTCCTGCCATCTCTGAAAAGCAGGATGCTAAGCCTTGCCCCCTTGCAGTCACAGGACCGTATGTCCTGTGACTGCTTGCTAAACTTGAGCGTCCACAGGTCCTGTGTATCTGTACTTTCCGGCTGTACCTGACCCCGGGCCCCCCTACAGTTCGGGTGAGTCCCTGCTCAGCGGAGGCTGCACGCCGTCGCTGACAGGATCCTGACACTTACATTGAGTGCTTATGACCGTAACCTTTGACTTTCTGAACAGTCACACATTTCAGTGACAAGATGGTGGCGACGGATCAGACCCGTGCCAGGAAGATCTGAAGGCTGCAGTGATTCTTGTCCACATGTATCTTTTGTATGTGCTTATTTCTAAGCTGAAAGCTCTTTACACTGATAAGAGCATTCCATGGCCCCTTCACTCCCCAAAGTTAGTGATTTGGGGGTTCCCATCTTTTGATACGGTTTGATACCCTTTTGACAAGTTTTCCTTTGAGGTGAAATTAAAGGAGATCTACTATCTTTCATTGTACTCAGAACATTGCTCATTTACCTTTAACAGAACAATGCATTACCATAACATATACTCAGACATCCATCTTTGTATGCAGGTTTCCATAATTTATAAAGAACTTGTCCCACTGGATACTTGTAGAAGATCCTTCTTCCTATTTAGTGAAAGTATTATAAATAATTCATGCAAAAATGAAACTTAGTTATGTATTAACCACAAAGATTCAGTCAAATCTTAGTGGGAGAACACTTAAGACCTAAATGCCGGCATCATGCAAGATCGGTAAAGCTTTTAAGATGTTCACCTTTGTATTGTGATGTCAGTCAGTGAAGTGAATACAATCTTCTTGTGACTTCATACAATTTCCTTTCAGCTGGAGGGGAACTGGAAATGCTATAATAAGTAACAAAAACAAAAATAATCTCTCCAGTGCTTAGATGTCAAGCTGCATTCCTAAAACAATACAGATCTTACGGATGTGCGTTCTTCTGCAATGCGAGCACAGAGAACAGTTTACTGGTTGTGACACTTTAACAAGACTTGAAATATCCGTAATTCTTCTGCTGTTCCGGCCATACAGGAATGGAGCTTCCATCCTGACATTAACTCCCTAACCTTAGCTACAGAAGTCTTGGAGAGTTTTCCTATTTAATTAATTAGAGCAAGTTCTTCTTGTTGGATTGTGTCGAGTTATGAATAAATTGATCCAGATGGCATTATTACCAATATATTTAGTAGAAAACAACTCTGTATATAAAAATGAATTTCTGATATTTGTTGTCTGATGTCCGTTCTTCATTCATTGCCAAACAACTAAATTAATCTGCCGCAAATTTGGCACATAGGTAAACCAGAAGCTTCTGAAGGGTATAGACTGGATTTCAGCTCTCTAGGACGTACAGTTCTTGAGTTGTTTGAAAATTCCACCCCCCTGCAAAAAATAAAAGGATAACAAAAGTAGATGTTAATTTACGGTAAAACGACTTGACCAATCTATCCCAAATTTGGCATATTGGTAAATCAGGCACTTCGGTTTTAGCTCTGGTGTCAGCTTTCTTGGACCTACTGACAAAATACAAACCCAAATATCAGGAACTTCTGAAGGTATTAGATTGCGATTTTGTTTTTTTAACTTATGAACATGAGCCTTTCCCATTACCTGATTTATTAATATTCTCACTATTGTGTATTTTAGATTTCATTAAGTTTATTTGCTTCTACAACACAAAAATAGTTACAAATTGTTAAACAAAAGTCAACCTAATTTGCATAACAGATAAGTCAAATTTATACATTTCTTTTAGAAACATGTATGATGGTCTGTCAAATCTGTAGAAAATCATGTTATTAGATGAGAAGTCATGCCTATGTGGGTGCTACCAAGAACAATGATGCTTTCATGACAACTTCATGTACTTTAGATTTCTCACTAAGGGAATTTAAGTGGCTCACTCCGATAACATTCCATAGATATGGAAGTAGTCTTAGGCATTAAAAGGGATCCGTCAGCAGGTTTGTGTGATGTAATCTGAGAGCAGCATGACGTAGGGTTTGCGAGCTTGATTCACGCAATGTGTGACTTACTGTGCTGTTATTGCAATAAAATGAATGTTTTATCAACATGTGATTGTCAGAAGAGGACTACTTGTGTCCTGCTATGTAGTCCTCCTGTCTATGTAATCACATCTCCACCGCTGATTGGCAGCTTTCTTTCAGCCCAGTAAGTGATACATTGCTGCCAGTACATCATGCTTCTCTCAGATAGTAAAGCAAAACCCTTCTGAAAGATTCCCTTTAATTGTAGAATATCTCGGTACATACCGTGCCAATGAAGTCTTTATAGCAGTGCCCAAAGGCTATGTGGCACTAGGGTAGAGGACTGACCTGCCTCCATTTAGTATACAGTATGTAACGTATTAATGTGGCAGTGACATAGGCAGACAGTCCATATAAGGAAAATGTGGGGCTTTATTTTCAGCCAAAAGGTAACAAACAGTAAAGAAACCAAAAACAACAAAGACTTGCCCTGTTAGGCGCTAACTTACACACCATACCTCTGACTCCAGCTACCAGGGATGTATGCGTACTTGGATTTCCAGCAACTCGGTATTTATTACATTTAACCACTGTGCATATCCTTCTCAGGAACACATCATACTACCTGTACTGGAGAGGGAGTGGGAATGATGAGTCCCATCACTAAATCCTACTCATCACTCCAATAAAATCCAACCTGGAACTATCATGAATAAAATGGCTTAGCACCTAAGCTGCTGCACCAACCAGTAGTACTCGATTTTAATATGTCACCCAGCTTATCTTTTTGGGAGAGATATACACTCGGTCCAGGTTCTTGTCTGTCAGCTGCCTACATACAGTATACTGTAGTATAGGGATCTATGCATTGTCATGTATATGATCTTGTTTTAATTGGTACCACAACTCTTCCAATTTCGCCTAGGTGATTTTCAATTGACAAGAGACTGGAAGATGGGTACCACCTATTTAGCTCTCAGCTTACTGTCTGACACTATGTAGAAGGTGTTTTTTTTTTTTTCCCTTTCCCTTGGTGTTGGTGCTGTGTTTCATTGTTAGACCGGGATCACACTACCGTGTGTGATGCGAGAAACTCGCTCGAGTCTCCAGTTGGAAGAATGTCTCAAGTGGGGTACCACAGGGCTCTGTCCTGGGCCCTGTATTGTTCAACATCTTTATCAACGATTTAGATGAAGGAATTGAGGGTAAACTGATTAAATTTGCTGATGACACAAAGCTAGGAGGGATAGCTAATACTAGAGAAGAGAGAGAGAGGATTCAAAAAGATATAAATAAACTGGAGAAGTGGGCAGCAACTAACAGAATGGTTTTTAACAGGGAGAAATGCAAAGTACTACATCTGGGCAATAAAAATGAAAAAAGCATATATAGAATGGGAGGAATAGGGCTAAGCAACAGCACATGTGAAAAAGACTTGGGTATACTAATAGATCACAGACTGAATATGAGTCAACAGTGTGATGCAGCAGCAAAAAAGGCAAATGCAATTCTAGGATGTATTAACAGAAGCGTACAGTCTAGATCACGTGAAGTCATTATTTCCTTCTACTCCTCTTTGGTCAGACCTCATCTGGAATATTGTGTCCAGTTTTGGGCACCACATTTTAAAAAAGACATCAACAAACTGGAGCAAGTTCAGAAAAGAGCGACCAGAATGGTGACCGGTCTGCAAACCCTGTCTTATCAGGAAAGGTTGCAGGATTTGGGAATGTTTAGTTTGCAAAAGAGAAGACTGAGAGGAGACTTAATAGCTGTCTACCAATATCTAAAGGGCTGTCACATTGTAGAAGGATCAACTTTATTCTCATTTGCACAAGGAAAGACTAGAAGCAATGGGATGAAACTGAATGGGAGGAGACACAGATTAGATATTAGAAAAAACTTTTTGACAGAGTGATCAATGAGTGGAACAGGCTGCCACGAGAAGTGGTGAGTTCTCCTTCAATGGAAGTCTTCAAACAGAGGCTGGACAGACATCTGACTGGGATGATTTAGCGAATCCTGCTTTGAGCAGGGGGTTGGACCAGATGGCCCAGGAGGTCCCTTCCAACTCTACGATTCTATGATCAACACCCGGCGCTGCCGCCGGCACTCAGGACCGGAGCTGCGGCTGCAGAAATACATGCGAGTTTCTCGCATCACACACGGTAGTGTGATCCCAGCCTTATTACTGTGGTGCTTGTAGAGAGGTGTGATCTGGAGCCATGGGGGGTTTGCTTTGCAGTACACGTCCTGTGGGGCATCTGGGTTGCTTCCCCTGGTGATGTGGTATCACTTCAGCAGTAGTCACTGCAAGTTTCTGCACCTTTAAGCTACATTCCCACAATGAGCTTGTGGTGTATTTTTGATGCTGCATATTTTTGCTGCGTCAAAAACGCAGCGTCTTACAGTTCCAGCAAAGTGGATGGGATTTATAGAAATCTCATGCTCGCTGCTTTTATTTTACTCAGGGTAAACTGACCTGCTTGTTTCACATCTACATCATGTAAATTTTCCCCATAGACTTGCATTAGATGCGGAAAATCCGCAGTAAAAAAACAGCTGCATTTGACGCATGTATTCTACACCTAAGTGTGTGAAGTTTTGTCAAAGCCAAATGCAACCCCTTCATGACCGGAGGTATTTTCAGTTTTGCGTTTTCTTTTTTCGCTCCCCTTCTTCCCAGAGCCATAACTTTTTATTTATTGTCAATGTGGCCATGAGAGGGCTTGTTTTTGCGGTACAAGTTGTACTTTTGAATGACACCAGTGGTTTTAACATATCATGTCCTGGAAAATGGGAAAAAAAATCCAAGTGCAGTGAAATTGCAAAAAAAAAAGTGCAATCCCACAGTTGTTTTTTCTTTTTCTTTTTTACTAGGTCCACTAAATGCTAAAACTGACCTGCCATCATGATTCTCCAGGTCATTACAAGTTCATAGACACCAAACGTGTCTAGATTCTTTTTTATCTAAGTGGTGAAAAAAAATTCCAAACTTTGTTAAAAAAAAAAATTTCTCCATTTTTCGTGATCTTGGGTTGGATGAGGGCTTAATTGTTGCGTGCCGAGCTGACGTTTTTGTTGATACCTTTTTGGTGCAGTTATGATACTTTGATCGCCTGTTATTGAGTTTTAATGCAAAGTTGTGGCGACCAAAAAAACATAATTCTGGCGTTTTGACTTTTTTTCTCTCGCTATGCCATTTAGTGATCGGGTTATTCCTTTGCATAGGACATAGGAGAGGGCTTCATACAGTGTGATCAGAATGTTAAAGGGAATCTGTCACCCCGTTTTTGGACTATAAGCTGCCGGCACCACCATCAGGGGCTTATCTTCAGCATTCTGTAATGCTGTAGATAAGCCCCCGATGTAACCTGAAAGCTAAGAAAAACAAGTTATATTATACTCACCCAGGGGCGGTCCGGTTTTGGTCCGATGGGTGTCGTGGTCCAGTCCGGCGCTTCCCATCTTCTAGCGGTGACGTCCTCTTCTTTGCTTCCCGTCGTGGCTCCGGCGCAGGCGCACTGCTCTGCCCTGTTGAGGGCAGAGCAGAGTACTGCAGTGCGCAGGTGCCGGACCAGGTCAGAGAGGTCTGGCGCCTGCGCATTGCAGTACTTTACTCTGCCCTCAACAGGGCAGATAAAGTACGCTTGCGCTGGAGCCGCGATGGGAAGCAAAGAAGAGGACATCATCTCTACAAGATGGGAGGCGCCGGACCGCGACACCCTCCGGACTCGACCCGGACCGCCCCTGGGTGAGTATAATTTAACTCATTTTTTCCCTTCCCCATGACAGCACCGCACATGAGAGATAACATCCGCCCCCAGGAACAGGAAACCTGTAGCAGAGATAAAAGAAGAGAGAAGCACCTCTCTCCTCAGTTTGGTTTCCTGTTCCTGCAGGTGGATGCCTGTGGCAGACTGCGTACCTTCAGGGGGATCCCTCTCTGATATGAGCCAGTCTGGAGACCGAGGTCCACTAGGAGGATGCAGCTGGGCGTGGTAGCGCGCGCCCGTCATCCCGGCGTTCTGGGGGGCTGCATCGCATGCGCCTCATCCCCCGCTGGACTCCCCGGTGGCCGCTCCTGTCGGGAAGCTGGGCCGGAAGGAGGTGTGTCCACCACAACGCTGGCGCTGACTGAGTGGAGATGACTTCCGCTCGCGCCGGAAGTGACGTCACACGCCGGGGGAGATGGTGTGCTGGACACTTCTGGGAGGGAGCTGTTCAAGAGGCGCACACACCGCTCCTTCATATAAAAAGAAATGGTGCGCATATAGTGGAGGGACAGCAAGCTTCTCAAGCATGGTGGACCGCGAGACCGAAGTGCGTGTGTGGTAAGGGACGGGATTGGGGGGTGGTCCACTGCTTACCACGATCGGACGTTGCAAAGACGAGACGGAGGCAGAATTCAGTTGTAACAGATCCGGGTTTATTGGCCGTCCTCCTGACGACCTTAGCCATGCACCGCAGTTCCTTTACAGCTCTCTGTCTCCAGGCCCGGGTACCTTTCACCTTTCCTTTAGTCGTGATGATGTCCCTCGCAGATCTTTCGCTGGGGCTGTCCTAGACCAATCTACCGCCAGCGCTTCACCTGCCCGAGGTCGTCGTCCAACCAGTACCCCCGGGGACTCGTCTGTCCTGCAGTACGTCGTGTCAGGGCCACCCCCTGACTGTCTTCTGTCAGTCCCCTGGTCAAGCTCTTCACCGTTTTCCATCTTCTGTCCTGAGTCTTCCTCTGCTGAGCTCCTCCCGGGACTAGCCTCTCTGGAACCCCAACCAGTCCTATTTATCATCTCTCTCACTGGGAATTCCCCTCCTGGGTTCCTATCTCCCCGCCCCCCCATGACTAAGCAGTTTCTATAGCCGTAAGCTGATGTTAAGTCCTGAACTACACTCCCCCCTGCCATCTTGTGGTCAAATTTTGGTACTGCATTCCCTTTTCTTTCTTTCCCTGCTGTTACCTTTCTGTCATTGCCAACCTCCGTCTGTAGTGCACAAATCGTCCCGTCCTACTTCCAGTCAAGTCTGTCCGTCAAGTCACCTTCTCCACACGTGTACCAGACAAAGACCCGCAGGCTAATGTGGTACCCAGGGGGTTTTGGTTGAGTGCCTTTGTAAGGCAAAATATGTGAGTAATGATTTCATCAATGTCATGTCTTTCTAAGGGAAAAAAGGCCACGTCTAAACAAAAAAATAAAGTATGTGCACTATGTAGAAAGACCCTTCCTAAAACACACGACAAGCGACTCTGTCGCTCATGCATTAAGAAAACAGTAGCCGAAGAATCACCATCCCTACTCCAAAGTATTAAGACTATTATCGGGGACAAAGTAAAAACAACAGTGAAGGAGCAGTTAAAGCAGCATACTGCACTGAGCTCCGGCAAACCCACCCCAACCCCACCCACACTCCCTACGGAGATTCTGTATTGCCAACTGTTTAGCAATAAGGTTCGGATACGGCTTTAAAGAAGGCACCACTTGGATATGACACAATTTTATTATACAATAATTAATTTAAATGATAAAACACCAAGTTAATGGAATGGCAGATATAATATTACCCTGTTTTGTTAATTCATTTCATGTGAATCATACAATTAATATGAATTATAGTATATAGAGAAATAAGCATCCATACTATACATTACCAAGTATTGTAACATCACTTCTTCACTGGAGGGACCACAGTGTCAGCGAGAAGGAAATACTCTGGTCTTGTCATCACAGAAACCATGCACCCACGATACCTTCTGGAAAATGTCCCTCCCTCACTGAACCGGGTCCACCTTTTTATACACAAAACTCCAGATCCTCCCCTATTACATCTGTGCAGTATGTTTAGGCTGCATCATCAGAATCTTGAAATTGCACAGTTGGTTGTTGCCTTGATAACAGCACAAGACTTCAAGGTCTGTTTGTTATAGACTACTACAATCTTTGTTTGTTTGCACCAACCCAAGATTTATTTGCCCTTGGTATGTCTCTGAACAATAGCACAATGCATCAAGGTTGTTTGCTACTAATTATAACCCAAGATCTGTTTGCCTCTAACAATCAATGTTGCCTGTCCAGGTCCAACATATGTTGCTTGTTACAAAGTTAACTCTTCATGCTCATAGCATAACGCTCTAAGATGGTAGCATATGGGCAGCATGAATTCCATAATCACCTATTCTGAAAACTGGATACCTATCGTAACCCAAGCACACACCCATACTTGTCTCATGTGTATCACAATCGGTCCTTGATTATTGATGTCATGCATGACCATTGCTACATGAGACCATAAAACATTTTGGTCTCTCTTGTCTTCGAGCATCATACTATTATTGAACACAAGACTTCCTTGTTCAAGCAGCATAAATATTCATTAAAGATATTACACCGTAGTATATTGCAATATATAGTGTTTGGATTCAAACAATCATATTTCATATTTGCAATACTTTCCACCCTTGGTCTAGTGACCACACTATATCAAAGCATATAAACAATATGTTACCAAATGTACGCTATAAGATATACATATTTTTATTAGCACCACAATCCACCCCTGGATATCTTATAGCCACACATTATTTATCCAACCATAACAAACCAATGCATGCATAATACAAATTACTCCTTAAAGTTAACCTAGAGCTAACACCTGACGCACTAGTTATATTAGTTGGAATATAACGAAAAGTGATATTTCCAAAGGAAAACATCCAACCTCTAGGCAATCTTACATATTCTGTAAATGATGGAGCAATCACTATTGCTCGCCCTCATACTTTTACACTTTTTATCTGAACTGGAGCCACATATAATAGCCCTCTCCCCATCCCCAGTCTGATTCATCATATTTCATGTTTATCACAAGTCCACTGACAGCATGGATCAGCTGGCATAATACTTGGAATCCTTCTGTTAATCATTTCTCCCATTAGAAATTTTCTTCAGTACAGTTCACACTTTGGGTCACATCTTCTTGGTCTTTGCCCTTCAAAAATAGCTAGTGTTCATCCACTGAGCCAAGTAGATCCATAGATTCTGTTTGGTTTTCAGAAATCCACATTTTCCATAGTTGTCATCTGTCTGAAGATTGCTTGGCTCTTGAAAGCAGTCGCACAAGATGAAAGCAATAATGCAACACTTACAGATCAGATTTTGATCTAAAGGGAAAACAAAAACATTATTATCTGAAATCACATTGACTGCTACTTGAGAAATGACTTGAGCCGATTCAGGACACCTAATTGATTCAACCAAATTTTAGAAATCCACTGACTGAGCTATTCTAGCTTCTCTCTGTATTATTGACATGTCACTTTAGTCAATATTCATGCATTTCTCCTGGATAAATCTGATCTATCACATTACCTCCATTCATTGAAATATCAAACGTAACTGTTCAAGATGCAACTTACAAATGGATTTTTACAAACCTATTATGTTCCTAATTGAAAATAAAGATTAAGTACATACATAAAACTAAACCACAACTTTTAGCTAAATACAGTCCGATTCATCACAATGGGATGATTACTTATTTAATTGTTTGCAAACAATTATTTTAACCTTTACCTTTGAGCTCATTGTCTACCCCCATGTCTTATATATAGCTAAATACATTGAATCCGATTCCTCTGAAAAACTGGTTTGTCCAGTCTGGAAAAAAAAACAAAGAAAAGGTCAAATACTGCACTTTATCCTTATCCTATCTGGACAAAAAAAAACAAACAACCTCACTGGATATGTTGTATTGTCTTAAAAAATAGCACAGGAATGATGACTGGTGACCAATGTAAAATGATCCAGCCCCATAGACAGAACACAGGAATAATAGCACCGTCTTTTTGGGGTCTACAATATGACAAATTCTGCTCTTTCCCAGTCTCACTCTTATCCACCGTTGGGATCTGCATTTCTTGCGACTTTTGTGCAGTTGTAGCAAAGTCGGCTTTTTCACATGAGTCTGTAAATTCAGTATCATAGATGGCAAGTTCTTCCTTATTCTCAATACTATCAATCTTCTGGTGCAATGAATGGCTCTCTGGTTTGGTATTACAATAACGTTTAATGTGGCCCATCTTCCCACATTTAAAGCAATACCTAGCAATTCCTGTAAACAGGAGACACATTCTCGGATACTTCATCCTGCTCTCTTGACTTAAGACACCACTCATTTAATAGTTTTACAAATCTTTCATATGAACTGGTATTTCTAAAGGTACTGTCACACTTAGCGATGCACCAGCGATCCCGACCAGCGATATGACGCGGTCAGGATCGCTGGTACATCGCTAAGTGGTCGCTAGTGAGCTGCCACACAGGCAGATCTCACTAGCGACATCGCTGGGGACGGGGGTCGCTACTTACCTGTCACACCAGGCGATCCTGCGTCCTCCCGCCCGGCTCCACGCGTCGCTCGTCGTCACAGCAGGAAGCGCCGCAGGAAGCTGACGACGAGAAACAGTCCAGCCTGTTCTCGCGCGATCAGCGATAACCAGCGGGGGAGCGGTCGGAGGTAAGTATCAGACACAGCGATATCGCTAGCAATATCGCTATAACGTCACAAGTTATAGTGATATTGCTAGCGATATCTCTTAGTGTGACATGCCCTTTAGAGACACTCTTGTGGCATAATCTACATTACAGTGATTTGCCATTGAAAATAGAAAACTAGGATCATTCTGAGACATATCTGGATGATTGCAAACATTTCTGTACAATGCCAAATAATTACTACAGAACAACATGGGATCATCAGATCGCCTGAATCTGTACCTTGCCAGGGCCTTGCCACCCCTAGTATTTCTTCTACTTTAGGCACGTTGCAACTCAAATCTATTAGACACACTGCAATCTTCTACATCATTCTGGTTTTGCTTCCCTGTAGCTGTCTCTACAACCTGGATCTGGCAAATACGATGAGCTTGGGTTAAGAAGAGGATCCATTTCCATCTCTCCATTAAAATGATCATCCCCCTGTTCTGGGTTGGTGACAGTTTTGGAGTCAGTTGACTCCTGTGCATCACCATCCCACTGATCTGCGTTCCTCTCCATCTCTGCTCTGGCCATGGCCAAAGCTTTCTTCCTTTTCACCTTCCCCCTCTTCTTTCTGCACTTATACTGTTTTACACATACAGCAGCCTGTTCTGCATCATGCTGAGTTCCAACACATTTGTCCATTACTAACTTATTCTGACCCTGTGCTACCACCAATGCATTCTGGGCCTCCATAGCTGTATTTCCAATTCCTGCACTTTAGTTAACATTCTTTGCTTTTCCTCATGCTGTTTTCTATATGCAGATAGCAGGATCCAGCCACACCTACCAAGAGCACATAATTCTTTCCCTTTTTCTACTTTTACATTCTGCAAGCATTCTGCTACATCAGCAGGCTCTGCATCTTGCCAATATTTGTCCCAATGTTCACTTGAACTAACACTGTGCGACCACTTAGTCGACAAAATATGATACGGAGTTTCCTCCCACCCTGGGGTCTCAATAGACTCACTTACAACCTCTTTTTGTTCCATTTCCGACAACTTTCTTTGCATTTGGGTGTTTTGCTCATGCATGTCTCGGTATGCACTGAGTAAAATCCACATACGCCGTCCTAAAGACACTACATCACCTGCCTTAGCAGGGACACCCCTGAGTACATCAACAACATCAGTGGGTGCTGACTGCATCACCTGCCTTTGCAGGGACACCCTCGAGTAACTTACCAACATCGAGGGGTTAACTGCATCACCTGCCTTAGCAGGGACACCCCTGAGTACATCAACAACATCAGGGGTGAACTGTATCACCTGCCTTTGCTGGGACACCCTCGAGTAACTTACCAACATCGAGGGGCTAACTGCATCACCTGCCTTTGCAGGGATCCCCATGAGTACACCAACAACATCATGGGGCTCTGAGCCCTTGAGCTTATTCTCCCAGGGTTCTGCCAATCCACAAAAACGCATTTCCTGTGCTATAATATTGTATGGAGCCCTGGTCCAGCCAGGGATCTCCACACAACCATCCTCTTTTTTTTCTTAAAGAGAGACATTTTGTACGCAATATCACACAATTTTTCTGGACTATCAGAATTTGTAGTTTAAATTCTGGATTATCGGAAGTTTAACAAAAAATTCAATTCTAAGCCTTCTGTGTATCCTGCCAACTACGCCAATTTATGTATTGCCAACTGTTTAGCAATAAGGTTCGGATACGGCTTTAAAGAAGGCACCACTTGGATATGACACAATTTTATTATACAATGATTAATTTAAATGATAAAACACCAAATTAATGGAATGGCAGATATATTACCCTGTTTTGTTAATTCATTTCATGTGAATCATACAATTAATATGAATTATAGTATATAGAGAAATAAGCATACATACTATACATTACCAAGTATTGTAACATCACTTCTTCACTGGAGGGACCACAGTGTCAGCGAAAAGGAAATACTCTGGTCTTGTCATCACAGAAACCGCGTGGAACGTTTCTCGTCGTCAGCTTCCTGCGGCGCTTCCTGTGGAGAGACGAGCGTGGACGTGGGCGGGAGGACACTGGATCGCCTGGTGTGACAGGTAAGTAGCGACCCCCGTCCCCAGCGATGTCGCTGGTGAGATCTGCCTGTGTGGCAGCTCACTAGCGACCACTTAGCGATGTACCAGCGATCCTGACCACGTCATATCGCTGGTACATCGCTAAGTGTGACAGTACCTTAACAATCAATGTTGCCTGTCCAGGTCCAACATATGTTGCTTGTTACAAAGTTAACTCTTCATGCTCATAGCATAACGCTCTAAGATGGTAGCATATGGGCAGCATGACTTCCATAATCGCCTATTCTGAAAACTGGATACCTATCGTAACACACGAATACTTGTCTCATGTGTATCACAATCGGTCCTTGATTATTGATGTCATGCATGACCATTGCTACATGAGACCATAAAACATTTTGGTCTCTCTTGTCTTCGAGCATCATACTATTATTGAACACAAGGCTTCCTTGCTCAAGCAGCATAAATATTCATTAAAGATATTACACCGTAGTATATTGCAATATATAGTGTTTGGATTCAAACAACCATATTTCATATTTGCAATACTTTCCGCCCTTGGTCTAGTGACCACGCTATATCAAAGCATATAAACAATATATTACCATATGTAGACTATAAGATATCCATATTTTTATTAGCACCACAGATTCAGACTGATGGAGACTCAGAGGAAGAGCCGGGAGAATTACCTCCCTCTGATGATTCAGACCTGGACTCCTTGGACGAGGAGGAAGGTCGCCCTTATTTCCTATCCGGAGATATGGGAAAGTTACTCAAGCTGGTCAGGTTTACCATGGGGGTTGAAACACCTAGGGAGCCACGGACTTTTCAGGATTGCATGTTTAGTAATTTGGAAGGGAAGAAATGCAGAGTTTTCCCTTTTCATGATAATCTACTAAATTTAATCAAAAGGGAATGGAAAAAGCCCAACAAAAAGAGGTCCATACCATAAACACATAAACGTAAATATCCGTTTGATGAGGAGGTATGTGAAAAATGTGAGAAAGCTCCTAGACTGGTTGCTGCTAACGCCAGTACCTCCAGAAGGATAGCCCTGTGATTTGAGGACATGGGTGCCTTAAAAGATCCCCTTGACAAAAAAGCTGATGGTTTTCTAAAATCTGCTTGGGAGGCGTCAGCATGGTCATTTAAACCGGGGGTAGCCGCCACTTGCACAGCGCATGCTATGGTCAAGTGGTTAGAGGAATTGAGTGAGCAGATAAAAAAATAAATGCCCAAGGGAGAGGCTGCTAGAACCGATACCTTCCCTACAGAAAGCGTCAGGATTCCTGGCAGATGCCTCGGTGGATTCCGTCCGATGTGCCGCCCGTGCATGCGCCCTTTCAAATTCAGGTCGCAGAGCACTAAGGTTAAAAAATTGGGCTGCAGATTTCCAATTGAAGGTCAAGCTCTGTGCAGTCCCTTGTGAGGGACAGTACCTCTTCAGAAAGGCATTAGACGAAATTTTGGAGAAAGCGTCAGATGATAAGCTATTTCCACTACCCCCCTTCTCTAGGCACCGTTGGGGTGACGCGCGCTCGTCCTTCCGTGGAACAGGGAATAGAGGGAGCCGAGGCCGCTCACACGATAGGTCCAAGCGGGGCAGATCCTGGAGAGAGAGGAAGGAAAAGGGCTTCCTCTTCAGTAAGCCCACCCCGAAGTCCGATACCAAGCAATGACGCCAAGATACCGGTGGGGGGAAGACTTTTTGTTTTTTTGTTCATCAGTGGGCAGCATTACCCGCCTCAAAGTGGGAAACCAGTCTGTTATGCCAGCTCCCCGCCGCAGCGAATAAAAATGATTCATGTGGCCAAAAAGAATCAGGCCACACTAGAAAAGGAGGGTTCAACTCCTCATACAAAAGGAAGTACCAATAAGAGTACCACATCATCAAATAGGAAAAGGATTCTACAGCACCCTGTTTCTCACGCCAAAATCGGACGGTTCGCTGAGGACAATATTCAACTTAAAAGCATTGAACCGATATCCGGGTGGAGAGGTTCAAGATGGAAACTTTTAAAGTCTGCACTAAAATTACTTGACCCAGGCTGCTACATGGCAGTAATAGATCTGACCGTTGCTTACTACCATGTGCCAATATGGGGGAAACATCAGCAGTACCTAAGGTTGGTAGTGGAGATTGCTCCAGTCCCCACTCATTTCCAATATCAATACCTCCCCTTCGGGGTGTCATTAGCCCCTTGTATATTCACAAATATCTCAGAAATAGCATCCTTTGTGAGAAGAAAACATACTGCTAGCGCCCTATTTGGACGATTTCCTTGTCGTGGCAGACAATGAGGAAAACTGTGGGAAGGCGGTCACGAAAGTACTGCAGATATTAACCAGGTTAAACTTAAAAAAATCCAGGTTAGTTCCGGTTCAGACACAGGAATTCCTCAGAATTCAATTAAATTCAGTCAAACAACAATGTGATCTCCCAGAGAGAGAGATTCGGACCATTCAACAAAGGATACAACAAATACAACCTGATCAGGCCATATCGGTAAGAGGGGTGATATCACTCCTGGGTACCTTAACAGCGATGATCCCAGCCATCCACGTGCGCAGTCCCACACAAGAGAACTACAGTGGCAGATCTTGACCGAGCAGGGGAAGGATCCTTACAACTTGAATCGGAAGATCATCTTGTCGCCTCAAGTTCAGGAATCATTAAAATGGTGGCTGAGCACCAAAAACTTATGCAGGGCGGTACCTTGGACTGTTCAAAATGCGGTGGTGCTAACCACGGATGCAAGTCCGGTAGGTTGGGAGGCACGCCTAGCGGACCGAATTCTGCAAGGCCAATGAGAACCCTCATCCTCAAATTTAAAAGAATTGGCAGCTGTAAGGCGGGCCCATCTTCAGGTAAAAGAAGAAATTCAAGGGAAGCATATTGCAATATTATGCAACAACAGCACAGCCATAGCTTACATAAACCGGCAAGGGGGTACAAGGTCAACGTCCCTGATGGCAGAGGCCAGAGAGTTACTCATATGGGCAGAAAACAACCTCTTGTCCTTGCTGGGTACACATTTGAGGGGGACGACAATCATCTGGCCAATTTTTTTTTAAGCTGTCATGTTTTACACCAGGGAGTATGGTCCTTATATCAGAAAATATTTGGGAAAATCTGTGCCGTCTGTTTACTACAAGAGGGGATCAGAAAGTAAACAGGTTCTACTCTCTAAACCCAAGAGAACACCCATAGGGGGTGGATGCACTTCTACACCGCTGGAACTTTCGTCTAGCCTATGCGTTTCCCCCAATTCCGTTGATCCCGGTGGACCTGAAAAAGATTCGGGAGAACAAAACTTGAGTAATCCTTGTGACGCCCTTCTGGCCAAAGAGGGAATGGTTCACATGGCTCAGATGCATGTGTTAGCGAGGCGCTAGGCAAGGGGTTTTCCCGGAGTGGATCCTCTGGACCGTGGCACCGAGGAGCCCCAGACTAGCAACCTGGTGGGACCGACCCCTATACAGGGAGCGTTAGGTGCAGGCCCAGGGGTTCGAATACCATGGCAGCCGGAACCAAGAGGGGCGGCTCGGACTGGACTGGAGTGAGGCCGAGGTCCTGGTCCAACGGGCACAGGGAGGACGTAGGCCTCAGAGGAAGACAGGAGTAGGATAGTAGGAGGCTGAGACATGGGTAAACAGGACCGGAGCAGGACTGCAGGAATCAGGCACGGGTAGGCAGGACCGTAAAAGGACTGCTGGAACATGTACGGGTAGGCACGGGTAGGCAGGACCGGACTAGGACTGCAGGAATAGGCACGGGTAGGCAGGACCAGAGTAGGACTGCAGGAACAGGCGCAGGTAGGCACGGGTAGGCAGGAACACACACACAGGGCCGGAGTAGAACTGCAAGGAAGCACAGGAGGTGAGAGCAGGAGCCGTGCACAGGCAAGGCACAGGAGCCTAAGGCTGAAAATACAACAACGATCAGGCGCCTCCACTAAGGGAGGGTGGCCTGATATAGGCGAGGATCTGCCCCATTGGTCCGGCGGTACTACCGGATCAGGGCACCGCCGGCGTATAAGATCAGGCGGGGAGAACTGGCCGTGGCCTATGGCGCATGCGCAGGAGTCGCAGTGACATCACAGGCTGTGTCCCGGTCAGAGGCGGACACCGCCGCCGGCGCTGGAGGGGAAGAGGCTGCGGTGCAGGCAGGTAAGTAGGAGAGCGTGCGATGGGGACCGTGGAAGGGTGCTCGACGGGGCCGTGGCATGGCGCGCAGTGGGGGCCATGACAGTAACCTCCCCCTTAAGCCGCCCCCTACTGCGATTGGCAAAAAAATCTCCTGAGAATGCGGGGAGCGTTGATATTTTCCTGAGGCTCCCTGGATCTTTCCTCAGGACCAAAACCCCTCCAGTCAATCAGGAAAAAGGTTCTCCCTCTGACTCTTCTCATGGCGAAAATATCTCTTACCTCGAAGGCCGAGGAGCAGGACAGAGTGAGGAATGGAACTGATTTAGTACCACGGGTTTCAGGAGAAAGACGTGGAAGGTGTTCGGGATACGGAGCGAAGCAGGCAATCTCAACTTGTAGGTGACTTCATTGACACGTTCCAGGATCTCAAAAGGACCGATGTAGCGGGGACCCAGCTTGTAAGAGGGTAACTTTAACCAGATATACTTGGACGAGAGCCAGACTTAATCCCCGATGTGAAACGGCGGAGGATCTAACCTCCTCTTGATTCTTCATCCGCTCACTGGCCCTCTTGAGTGCCGTGGTGGTCTCGGACCAGATTTCAGAAAATTCTTGGGACAAGGAGTTGGCTGCAGGTACCTCGGAGGCCAGAGCTACAGGGAGAGGCATTTTGGGATGTCTGCCAAACACCACAAAGAACGGCGACTTGGTAGAGAATTTGCTGGCATGATTGTTGTAAGCGAATTCCGCCCAGGGAAGCAGGTCAACCCAGTCGTCCTGATGGGCGTTGGAGAAGTGACCAAGATATCTGGTCAACGTCTGGTTAGTTCGCTCTACTTGTCCGTTGGTCTGTGGGTGGTAGGCGGATGAGAAATCCAGGGATATATCCAGGAGTCTGCAAAGGGCTCTCCAAAACTTGGAAATAAACTGGACTCCACGGTTAGATACAATACGTTGCGGTAGCCCGTGAAGCCTAAAAATCTGATGGATGAAGATCTTGGCTAATCCGGGCGCAGAGGGGAGACCGCTCAGAGGAATAAAATGTGCCATTTTGGAAAAGCGGTCCACTACTACTAGAATCACTGTACAACCGGAAGAGCGGGGCAAATCGGTAATAAAGTCCATGGCAATATTCTCCCAAGGTGACGTAGGAGCCGGCAGAGGGAGCAGCAGACCAAACGGAGACCAACGAGGTATTTTATTCCTAGCGCAGGAGGGACAGGAGGCAACGAAGTTGGCCACCAATAGTGCCGAGATATGAGGGCAAGAGTCTTCTGAATTCCGGCATGGCGTGCCAATTTGGAGGAATGCCCCCAAAGCAGAACTCTTCTTTTGGCACTCTCTGGCACGAGAGTCTTGCCTGGGGGTGGAGAAAGCAAACTCAGCAGTGCCACGGTGATAATCTTCGTGGGCTCGATGATGTGAGATGGTTCCTCCCCTACCTTGGATGGTTGGAAGACTCTGGATAGGGCATCAGCTTTGGTGTTTCTGTCCCCATGGCGAAAATGAAGTTCAAAATCGAAGCGAGCGAAGAATAAGGACCATCTGGCCTGCCGAAGGTTGAGCCTCTCGGCGGACTGAAGGTAGGCCAGGTTCTTGTGGTCCGAGTGGATAACAAACGGGTGGACAGCTCCCTCCAGAAGATGACGCCACTCCTCCAATGCCAACTTGATGGCCAAGAGTTCACGGTCACCAATCGAGTAATTGCACTCGAATGAGGAGAAGGCTTTGGAGAACAATCCACAAGGGCGTAGGCGACCAGAGGCGGTTTTCTGAGATAATACAGCCCCAGCACCTGTCGAGGATGCATCCACCTCCAGCACGAAGGTTTTGCTGCTCTCTGGATGGGACAACACAGGGGCCATGGAAAATGCCCGTTTCAGTGACTCGAAGGCCTCTTCAGCCTCTGGTGTCCAGGAGTTTGAACTCATCCCCTTCCGGGTAAGGGCAGAGATCGGCTTGGTAAGTGACGAGAAGTGCGGAATAAACTGCCTTTAATAGTTAGCGAATCCGAGAAAACGTTGGATAGCTCTTATACCGATGGGGCGGGCCATTTGAGAATGGCGGACAGTTTCTCGAGATCCATCTGCAGCCCGGTGTCGGAGATGATGTAGCCCAGAAATGGTAGCGAGGTTTGCTCGAACAGGCATTTCTCCATCTTGGCGTACAAACGATTCTCCCGAAGACGCTGAAGCACCAAGCGGACAGTCTTCCTATGAGACGGAAGGTCTGGGAAGAAGACAAGGATGTCATCCAAGTAGACTACTACACAGGAGTACAAACGGTCCCGGAAGATCTCATTGACGAACTCCTGAAACACAGCCGGAGCATTGCACAGACCAAAGGGCATAACCAGGTACTCATAGTGACCGTCACGAGTGTTAAAAGCAGTCTTCCATTCATCGCCGGCATGGATGCGGATTAGATTGTATGTTCTCCTGAGATCCAACTTGGAGAAGATCCGCGTCCCTCTGAGGCGATCAAACAACTCTGGGATGAGTGGAAGAGGGTACCGGTTCTTGATAGTGATGTTGTTTAAGCCCCTATAGTCAATGCAAGGGCGCAGCGAACTGTCTTTTTTCTTAACGAAGAAGAAACTGGCTCCTGCGGGGGAGGAGGACTTCCGTATGAATCCCTTGGCAAGGTTCTCCTGGACGTACACAGACATGGCTGCAGTTTCTGCAGGAGACAATGGATAAATCCTACCCCTAGGAGGGGTGGAACCGGGGATTAACTCGATTGGACAGTTGAAAGGCCAGTGCGGGGGAAGGATCTCTGCCTCCTTGTCAAAAATGTCTGCGTAGGACCAATAGGCCGAGGGAAGCCCCGAGAGCTCCAGAGGTGGACATGCGGTAACAGCCAGATGAATAGTGTTCAGACACCGGCCTTGACACGAGTGTCCCCAGCGCAATACCTCCCCGGAAGACCAGTCGAGGACTGGCTGATGAGTCCATAGCCACAGGAGACCAAGAAGAATGGCGTGAGACAATGCGGGCAGCATGTAGAAATCCACTCTTTCCCGGTGGAGAGCACCGACTTGCAACACAACCTCCTCGGTGACCATGGTGATGGGTTCCAGTAAGGGTTTGCTGTCAACTGAAGCAATTAATCAGGGGTTCTTCAGGGTAACCACAAGAATCCGGTACTTGTCAACCTCTTCACGCCGGATGAAGTTACCTGCCGAGCCCGAATCCACGTAGGCCACCTCGGACCCACGCCTCTCCCCTGAAAGCAAAAGAACAGAAATCGTGAGGGCTTGAGAGCAATCATTAACACCTAGGGAGGCCTCTCTTACCTGGCCAAGGTGGAAGAGTTTCCCGGTCTCTCAGGACAAGAACGGATGAAATGCGACCACAATAGAGACACAGACCTTGCGCCTGTCTCTCTCTCTGACGCAAATCAGTCAACCTGACGCGGTCAACTTGCATGGGCTCGGGAGGAGGCGCATGAGCGGACCCCTCTGGTCGTGGACTAAAGGACCGATTCACGGATGGGACTGGCCTGGTGGGTCTCCTGTCCCTAGCTGATTCCCATGCACGCTCCTGAAACCAGATGTCTATGTGAGTAGCCAGGGAGATGAGGTCCTCGAGAGTGGTGGGAGTATTCTGACCCGCCAATTCATCCTTTATCCTGCCCGATAACCCACGCCAAAAGGCTCCTACCAGTGCCGCATTATTCCAACCCAATTCTGAAGACAACGTGCGGAACCGGATGGCATACAGACCAACACTCAGGGCACCCTAGTGGAGGTTGAAAAGCTACTCATTAAGACAGGCTACACGTCCTGGCTCATCTAACACCTTACAAAAGGTATCCAAAAAGACCGGAATATTTGAAACTACGGGATCATCCCTCTCCCAGAGAGGATTTAGCCAAGACAGGGCTCCCCCTCCAGATGGGACATGATAAAGGCCACTTTGGGTCTATCGGAGGGATACTGGTGAGGTAGAAGCTCGAAGTGGAGACTACATTGGTTTTAGAAGCCTCTACAATGTTAGGGGTTGCCACTGTACTGTGGTGCTTTGGCAAGGCGGGGAGAAGGAAAAGAAGCGGGACCGGGGGGAGCAGCAGATGCCGCAGCAGCAGACTGGAGGGCCATCAAACGGTTATCTACAGAGGCCATATAAGTCAAAATATGGGACTGGGCGTCACGCTGCTGGCCCAGTTCCTGTTGGAGACTGGCCAACTGGGCAGCATTTCCCGGATCGGCGGCCTGAAGAGCTGATAAGCGTGACTCCATGAACTTCATTACGGACATGATACGCCCCTGGTTCTCCCGCAAAAAGAGCAACTCCTTTTGAGCGGGAGCAGATGCACCGGCGGGATTCATGGCCTGATCGTACTGTTAGCGAGGCGCTAGGCAAGGGGTTTTCCCGAAGTGGACCCTCTGGACCGTGGCACCGAGGAGCCTCGGACGAGTAACCTGGTGGGACCGACCCCTATACAGGGAGCGTTAGGCGCAGGCCCAGGGGTTCGTATACCACGGCAGCTGGAACCAAGAGGGGCGGCTTGGACTGGACTGGAGTGAGGCCGAGGACCTGGTCCAATGGGCACAGGGAGGACGTAGGACTCAGAGGAAGACAGAAGTAGGATAGCAGGAGGCTGAGACACGGGTAAACAGGACCGGAGAAGGACTGCAGGAAACAGGCACGGGTAGGCAGGAATGGAGAAGGACTGCTGGAACAGGTACAAGTAGGCACGGGTAGGCAGGACAGGAGTAGGACTGCAGGAACAGGCACGGGTAGGCAGGACCGGAGTAGGACTGCAGGAACAAGCGCGGGTAGGCAGGAACACACACACAGGGCTGGAGTAGAACTGCAAGGAAGCACAGGAGGTGAGAGCAGGAGCTGTACACAGGCAAGTCACAGGAGCCTAAGGCTGAAAATACAACAACGATCAGGCGCCTCCACTAAGGGAGGGCGGCCTGATTTAGGCGAGGATCTGCCCCCCATTCGTCCGGCGGTGCTACCGGATCTGGACACCACCGGAGTATAAGATCAGGCGGGGAGAGCCGGCCGATGCCTATGGTGCATGCGCAGGAGTCGCAGTGACGTCACAGGCTGTGGCCCGGTCAGAGGAGGATGCCGCTGCCGGCGCTGGAGGGGAAGAGGCTGCGGTGCAGGCAGGTAAGTATGAGAGCGTGCGACGGGGACCGTGGAAGGGTGCGCGACGGGGGCCGTGGCATGGCGCGCGGTGGGGGCCATGACAGCATGTCTATCTCGGACCCATGGATCCTCCTGGTTATCCCGAATCTCCTACACCAGAGCCCAGTAGAGCATCCTCAGTTTCACAGACTCCATCTCACGGCGTGGAACTTGAGAGGGGAGTCCTTTTAGCAAAGGGGTTTTAAGTCCCCTTGGTGACCACCTTGCTCGCTAGCAGGAAAAAGGTAACCTCCGTCAAATCCCAAAAAATTTGGGAAAAGTTCCTGGAGTTCTCAGGCCGACAGTTATCCGAAACAAGCCAAGAAGTCTCAATAAAGGATATCCTAGAATTCCTTCAAAAAGGGCTAGAAAGAGGATTGTCCATGAGCACCCTAAAAGTTCAAGTCTCTGCCCTGGGTGCGTTGTTTGACCAAAAACTTGCCGATCGCCCTTGGGTCTATAGGTTCATTCGAGCCTCCTTCACGACCAGACCTTCAAAATTACTGCCTAAGGTAGCTCCCTGGGATCTAAATTTAGTGTTAAATGCCCTAACGTCTCCTCACTTCGAGCCTCTTACTTCTATTTCGGTAAAGGCCTTGACTTTGAAAACAGTGCTCCTGGTTGCCCTGACGTCAGCTCGCCATGTTTGCGAGCTGCAAGCTATCTCTGTAAATCACCCATATACTACCTTTCTGGATGACAGAGTGATTATAAAGACTGACCCGGCCTTCCTCCCGAATGTCAATTCCAAATTTCACAGGGACCAGGAAATAATTTTGCCGTCGTTCTGTGCCAACCCAAAATCCCCAGGGAGAGAAAACCTTCCACTGTCTAGATGTCAGACGTTGCCTGCTCCAATTTATAGAAGTCTCAAAATCATGGCGACAATCATCAGCCCTTTTTGTCTCCTTCCAGGGGACAAACGGGGAAAAAAGGCTTCAAAATCGACCATCGCACGATGGCTTCGTATGGCTATTTCACTGTCTTACTCTTCCTCAGGTTAGACTGTAAAGGCTCACTCTACAAGGGCAATAGCCACATCCTAGGCTGAAAGGGCGAATGCATCTGTGGAACAGATTTGCAGAGCAGCAGTATAGTCTTCACCACCCACTTTCAACCGTCACTATAGGCTAGATCTAGGGCTCTCGAATCTTGCCTTTGGGAAAAAAGTGTTATCTGCTGTTGTCTCACCCTAGGAGTCTCTTCTATTTCTTCCTCTCATGTGCGGTGCCGTCATGGGGAAGGGAAAAAATGATAACTACTTAACGGTAATTTGATTTTCCAGAGCCATGACAGCACCGCATTGATTCCCACCCTATCTTGGTGATGGTTGTGTGGTGCACAAAAATATGTACAGTACATATGTATGTATGTGTGTGTGTATATATATATATATATATATATATATATATATATATATATATATATATATATGTGTGTGTGTGTGTGTATATATATATATATATATATATATATATATATATATATATATATATATTAATATATAACATATAAAAAGAAGATGGATATGTGTGATCTTGTCATATGAATATACAGAGCCTTGCGAAACTATTCGGCCCCCTGGAACTTTTCACCCTTTTCCCACATATCATGCTTCAAACATAAAGATACCAAATGTAAATTTTTGGTGAAGAATCAACAAGTGGAACACAATTGTGAAGTTGAATGAAATTTATTGGTTATTTTACATTTTTGTGGAAATTCGAAACCTGAAAAGTGGGGCGTGCAATATTATTCGGCCCCTTTACTTTCAGTGTAGCAAACTCACTCCAGAAGTTCATTGTGGATCTCTGAATGATCCAATGTTGTCCTAAATGACTAATGATGATAAATATAATCCACCTGTGTGTAATCAAGTCTCTGTATAAATGCACCTGCTCTGTGATAGTCTCAGGGTTCTGTTTGAAGCACAGAGAACATATCAATATATGTAAGGTATTGGTTGATATTAAGGCCTTAATACGGAAGCTGACAAACTGCGTCAAAGTTCCTTACACTTGCCAGTCCCTGTTTTTTTGTGCACTTTTTATATTTCTTTCAGGGTGCAGTTGGGCCCAAATGGTTCTGCAGACAAATCTGCAGCACAATCCGCATGGCCTTAGTAAAGTTTCAACGGGGCAGCCATGTTCTAAGGTAGTATAGTACCCCTTCCTTCCAGCTTAGGCTAGTTTCACACTAAAGTTTTTTAGCGCTGCGCTTCGTGCGCAGTTGAATCACATGCATAAAACGCATCATGCATTTTGTATGCGTTTCCTTTTTTTATACGCATGCGGTTTAGCCAATTTGTAACCATGTTAACTCTTAAAATGCATGCGATTTTAATCGCAGGCGTGCGCATGTCTATGCGCACGCCTGGGTTCCCATAGACTGTAATGTGATTTTTTTTTGCGCATTCCGTGCTCAAGTGTGCGCATGTGGTTTTTTGAGACAGGTCGGACGGATAAAAAAATGCAACAGGTTGCGTCCGGCGCGTCTAGGCGCACACTACAAAAAAATGCATGTGCATGAAAATGCATACAAACGCGTGCAAACGCTAGACCATGCGCCCCCATGTTAAAGATTGGGGCGTAGGACGCATGCCCATGGACGAGCTAAAAAACGCTAGTGTGAACCCAGCCTTAGTCATGAATGTGAGGTCCCTCCTATATTGGTGGATATTTGTGCTAGTCGTCGTTTTCTACATTTACTTTTAAACAATACAGCACCCATCTTGTATTTGTACGCTTACATATCTAACATATTCCGACACAAGAACCTGGTAGCGATATCAGTTTGCTGCTAGTTCTCTCACCATACTGAGGATACTACATTATTGACCTAACCTACATTCCTTCAACACATGGCTAAATATTTTCCTGCCGTAGGGTGCCAAACTGTGTGAAGTATGGTTTAAAATGAAAGGAACACAAACTATGTTAATATAAAAAGGATCCATGTTGGCATGCCTGCAGTAAGGGATATCAGAGTTCCTGCGAAACTGCAACAGAGATCCCTGTAGTATAGCTTCAAAGCTGATGATCAGATCTTTGTTTCGCTGGTCGAGAAGAACATGATCACTCTTTGAAGTTTGGGTGCCTGCAATGCTTGTGGCTTAACACTGGCATCAATTAAATGCCAGAGGGGTGTTTGCAGTCTAAAAATAAATGTCATGTCTCTTGAGAAAGTGTCCCCAAATTTTTTTTATATATAAGACTGTACAGTGGGAAAACGGTCATCATTTCTATGATCAGTCATTTCTCCTAATAGGAATACATTCCCACAGTGCAGATTCCCTGCAGAATTTTCCTCAGCTGAAAAGTAGTTAAATTAATTTGCATTTTGTTGTATTGGCAGCAAGCAAACCTAACTGATAAATAAGTCAGTTGTGGAAATTTCTGCAGTAAATCTGCCGTATGTGAATATAACCTAACAGGCCACTTTCACACTTCTATATTCTGATTAGTATCAAAAGAGGAAATGATAATTGAAAGATTTGCACATCATATGTGTTATGGCCTCAATTATCATTTTGCCCTCTAAATTAAATAAAGAAAAGTGAAATCCCACAAGACCAGGCTGCCACAGGTCTCATACACGGTAACTACAAAATAGTCCACGGCACAGCAGAAATATACAAATTAATGTTGTGAACATTTATACAAGCAGAAACTGGGAATTGTGTGCAAATGAGAGCAGGGAGCTGGTCTCAGTAATATTACTACGTATTGGGCTATGTTCACACGTTGCCTTTTTGCTGCGTTTTTTTTCCCACAGGCAAAACCTGCTCTCTTGACAGTAAAGAGGCTGCTTAAAAGAAGCACTGCATTTTTGTTGTCTCTTGTGCATGTTGGTAAAGTTTAGTGGCTCAAAAAAGTCTAATTTAACTTCCTTAGGTTTTTGCAGCAAAAACTGACACTTGCATTTTTTTGCTGGGTTTTTGCACTTACCCATTGTTTCCTATGGGTGAAAAAAAACACAGCAAATACGTTGAAAAAATGCTGAAAGAAGTGACATGCTGCAGTTTGCAAAAACGCAGCAGTTTTCCAAATCAGTAAGGAAAAAAACAAACAATGTGCATGTATGTCATAGACTTTGCAGCTTAAAATAAGCTCGGTACATTTGTCCATTCATCCTTCCTTGTATTATATGAAGTTTGCCAGTGATGTATGCTGAAAAAACAGCTCCACACCATGATGTTCCCACCTCCAAACTTCACTGTTGGTGTCTGTTGGTATGGTGTTTTTGGGATGAAACAGGGCCTTTTGGCCTCCAAACATGGTGTATATCATGGCATCCAAAGAGTTCAATTGTGATCTCCTCTGACCAGACTGTATTCTCCCAGGACTGGAACAGCGACAGTTCTGGTTTGTATGTTTTTTCTAAATATTATTAAATAAATATTTCTTAAAGGGAGCATCCCCTTTAAAGGCAATCTGTCACCCCATTTTTGGACTATCAGCTGTCGGCACTGACATCAGGGGCTTATCTACAGAATTCTGTAATGCTGTAGATAAGCCCCCGATGTAACCTGAAAGATAAGAAAAACAAGTTAGATTATACTCACCGGGGGGGTCCAGTCCGGTCTGATGAGTGTCGCAGTCCGGGGTCTGGCGCCTCCCATCTTCTAGCGGTGACATCCTCTTCTTTGTTTCCCGCTGCGGCTCCGGCGTACTGCTCTGCCCTGTTGAGGGCAGAGCAGAGTACTACAGTGCACAGGCGCAGAGAAAAGTCAGAGAGGTCCGGCGCCTGTGCACTGCAGTACTCTGCTCTGCCCTCAACAACAGAGCCGCCACGGAAAGCAAAGAAGAGGACGTTATCACTAGAAGATGGGAGGCGCCAGACCAGGACTGGACCGCCATTCCCCCTGGTGAGTATAATCTAACTTGTTTTTCTTATCTTTCAGGTTACATCGGGGGGGGGGGGGGGCGCTTATCTACAGCATTACAGAATGCTGTAGATAAGCCCCTGATGGTGGTGGCTGCATCTTTTGTGCGAAAAAATTGGTGACAGATTCCCTTTAAATACAGTGTTTAGCTATTCCAGCTCCTGTTTCTGCTGTCACTGTTAGTAAGTTGAAGACTTTCCATATTCTTGGCTTCTATAGGATTGGGTCTGACATTAGCCTCATAACATCTAGCTTCTGTGAAAAAAATATCTTTATGTCTGAATATGTGTATGTATTTAAGAGGCTTTATACTATTCTAATTACCTTGGGCAGAGCTTGAGTTACATGCAGATTTCTTTAGAAAACAAAACAGGTCGATAGCATTAAATTACTTGAAGGAGGAATGAACTGCAATATGTCTTTGCCTTTATAGGCTGGCAGGCAGCAAAATTATAAATCAAGTTCAGTTCAGCTTGAGCGGCTAGCAGAGACCCCAGACACTTTAAGTCAGAAAAAACATATTGATGCTCCTACTGAAGGTAAAATAGCAAGACTTGAAATGTATTTAGAAAATTAGGATATATCTATGTAAACTGCATTTTACTGCTCGCATCTTTACAGCAAAGTTTGAGCATGCAGAGTTCTAGGTTGAGGCTTCAACCTCCCGTTTTAAATGTGAAGTTGTATCAGCTTAAAAATTCCATATCTCCTATAATCAACTTTGCTGCCTATAGCCTTTGGCCTCCTTATCTCTTTGGACCCCTTACCTCTTGCATAGGTTGCACCAATTGTATGTCAACCCTGGTCCTATTGTAAAAAGGTATACCTTTTTACTATACACTTTTTGAGGATTAATGTAGACTAGTAGCTCACAGAAAGCCAATACGACAGTCTTTTGGCCATCGTTGAATGAATGGAGGCCTATGGATAAACTTGGCCTTGTGCTTTTCCTGGGATACGTGCCAAGTGTAGATCCATTGCATGATGTGAACAGGGCCTTAAAAAGCTCTCCAAAATGTCAACACTGGTGCTTTCTACATCATCGACACAGCGCCCCAATCTCGCGTACTCCGTTCTGCCCTGCTGAGGGAAGAACAAAGTACTGTAAAGCGAATGCACCAGAGATAGGACATAGAGCGTTGATGACCTGGCACATGTGTATTGCACGAGCAGGAGCGTGATGGAGCACTCTGTGTGGATGACATTGTACGCATCATCCATATGAAGGTGGGCAGGGGGATGGCGAATACAGGGAGAGAGGAGACACCGAGCAAGACCAGTAACTCCAATCACACCAAACGTCGCTATGTGGGGAGATTATAAAAGGTATATTTTTTTGGATATGTAGAGGGGAATGAGGACTTTTTTACAGGTTGCTGGACTGCTGTTAAAGAGGTGTTAAAGGTAGTGCTTAGTTTATATTGGGGGAAATCTGGTAATAGGTTTCCTATAACAATATAGCCTTAAAGAAAAAACTCTGGAAAATTATCCCTACATCCAGTTGTGATAGCAAAAGTGGAAAATATTGGTCAGTAGTGGTTTCAATTAGCATAAGTAATACTGTAGAATCATATAGTTGTGAATCTACACATCTAGTTGTGTAATCTAGATTTTCCAACAACACATCCACAGAAAAAGTAGTTTATTTCACAGCATTCAAATGAGACACCTTGTTATCAAAAAAATCAAGGAATGGCCTACATGTTATGGACTAAAAAGTCCTTAGTCATAGCATGACTAATGACGATTTAAGGCCCCGTTACACATAACGATGTCCCAGCGATCCCACCAATGATCCGACATGGATGGGATCGCTGGGACATCGTTAGGATGATCGCTGGTGAGCTGTCACATAGACAGCCCCTCCAGCGATCAGGACCAGCGAGCAAGCTGGTTTCCAGTGTAAACAGTGGGTATCCAAGAGTCGCGTGGCTGGTATCCAATGTAAACATCGGGTAACTAAGGGCTGCGCGGCTCTTGGATACCCGCTGTTTACCCTAGATACCAGCGTGTGCTGGTATCTAGGGTAAACAGCGGGTATCCAAGAGCCGTGCGGCTTTTAGTTAACCGATGTTTACGTTGGAAACAAGCGTCGCTGATCGCTGGTCTCTCGCTGCCGCACGCAGCGATGCATGCTGGCCAGCGGGAGACCAACGATCAAAAAATGGCCCTGGACGATCGTGCACGATCAGTTATACCCGGCGGGGGGGCTGGTCGCTGATCCCCGTCACACACAGCGATATCGCTGGAGAGATCGCTGATGTGTCACAAAATCAGCGATCTCGCTGTGTGTGATGGGGCCCTTAGTCTGAAACACTATGAATAAGGACATTGTAGTCCAAAACCAGAAGGAAAGTATACTTTGCAATTTTTCTTACAATGTGTATCTTTTTAATGTGCATGTCAGCAGGGCCCTCAATCTTTATGTAACTTTTGAACTATGTGTTGCTACAGAATATGTTGGCGCTATCTAAATACAATTATTCTTAATTATAATTAAAGGACTGTTTTTGTCACACTTTTTGCCTCGACGTGTTGCTGGAAAAGTGCCTTCACAAGTGGATTTTGTGCTTTCTCAAGATAAAATATTCGTTCCTTGCACCATCTGGAATGGGGATGTACAATGTTTAGAATAAGCTGAAAAAAACTTTTCCTTGCCGTTCAGTAAGAATGAAATTATTTTTTTCCCCCATTTTTTCAGTGCAAGAGGTGCACTAAGGAAATGTGCTATATGCACAGAATCATCCAATAATACCTGAAGTAAACGAAGAGTTATCTGATGAGCAAAGAAGTGTATAGCCCCCGTCACCCACAGCGAGATGGCTAGCGAGATCGCTGCTGAGTCACAAGTTTTGTGACGCAACAGCGATCTCACCAGCGAGATCGCTGTGTGTGACACCTATCGGCGACCAGCCCCCCCGCCGGGTATCGCTGATCGTGCTTGAAAGCTCTGGACATTTTTTTTTGCTTGTTGGTCTCCCACTGGCCAGCACGCATCACTGCATGTGGCAGGCGGGAGATCAGCGAGCTGGAGCTGGTATCCAAGGTAAACCGCGGGTTACTAAGCGTGTGCGTCACTTAGTTACCTGCTGTGTACCTTAGATACCAGTGTGCTGGTGCAGGGAGCTGGTAACCAAGGTAAACAGCGGGTTTCTAAGCGCCGCGTGGTTCTTAGAAACCCGCTGTTTACCTTGGTTACCAGCTCCCTGCACCAGCACGCTGGTATCTAAGGTACACAGCGGGTAACTAAGCGACGTGCGCACTTGTTACCCGCGTCGTCGCTGGTCCTGATCGCTGCTGAGATCTGCTTGTTTGTCAGCTCACCAGCGATCATGTAGCGACACACCAGCGATCCTGACAAGGTCATAGTCATATCGTTGTCGGGATCGCTGGTGCATCGCTTTGTGTGACGGGGGCCTATTTCAGATACTCAGGTAGACCAATTGACTAGTAAATACTGGCTCATTTAATAATCTTGCAAAAATCACCTTATAAAGGATGATCCTTTTTTTTATCTGGATGTAACCGTACTAATTATTCATCGGTTTCTATTAAGTTGTAATGATTTCTAATATATCTTTTGTCTATTTATTGTTAAGGTTTGGCGAAGAGTTGATCTTTTTTAGTTACCTAATTTTTACATGTCCTATTTGGGTATTTGGAGTTGTTAGATGGGGTTTTATGTTGAGGAGCCTCAGCTATTGGTGATAGAAGAGATTACCCACAAAGAGCCTCTCTAGCTATGAAGGTCCCAATGTGCAGTCCACAGACTCTAAGAAGTGTGTTATTTCATTTCTCTGATTTAAAGCCCAGGGTAATTGAATTGTGCTGCATGCACCCACTCCCCTAAATTGCAGCTAATTGCTGTAGATCCCAGGATATTCTGACTGGACCTTTTTTTAAATAAAAATTAAATTTCTTCATGTTATAGAAGATGAGCTTTATTTTAGGTGTCATATTTGCGCAGTTATTTTTAGGGTCTCAAAAAGTCCCAAAGTAAATATATAAGATATACAAGTAAACTAATAAACAAATTGTGTCTACCACTCCTATAGTAAGTCATTTTATTACTAGAAAAATTGGGCCATAAGTAACTGTGTTAAAAGCTGACTAGAGTATTATCACAAGTGGTAACTTAAGGAGTGCAGTTAAAAACTCGGTACTAGTCCAGCAGGTGCACTTAGGACTTTCCTCATTATAAAGTTAGCAGCTGCTAGTATTGTCCCAAAATAATAGTTTCTTCCTCATCATGGCCTGTAGCATTTGGCAAGATGTATGGTTTCATGAAATGGCATGTCAATTGTATTTGAATTGCAAACTGTGGTTCATGCCAGTAATACTTTCTATGATGAGAAGTTTAAATAGTTCATCTCAGCTGTTACCTGTTGGCTTTGACTAGAGCCAGAGGCTGCCAAACGTTCTATGTGAATATCAACAAAATACTGTCAGCTTTACAAGGCAAATCTACCACTTCTGAAGCCCACCTCCAAACTCTTTTTAAGACTGGAGTCACATTAGCGAGGAATATGGATGAATGCCATGCGAGAAAAAATCTCATAGCACTCGGACCAATGTTAATCTATGGGGCAGCTCCCATCACCGTTTTTTAAAAGGAGCTGCCAACAACGGATCTTGATGATTCATGTGCCCAAATGCTTTAATTGGTAGAAACAATATAGGAAAACAAAAGTGCAAGATAATCGGTGATACCCTTTTGGGTGCAAAGAAAAGTAAAAGGAAGGTGCTCACCTGAGCTGGTTGTGTGCAAGCACAACTCCTATGTAATGCGATATCAGGATGCACTGCAGTAATGAAGACTCCTTAGGACCAAGATGAGTTGAATGGTTTTTATTTCCACAACGCGTTTCAACGCTGGAATAACATCTTTTTCAAGTAAAAAAACAAATTGCATATTAAATGTTCAAGGGAAGGGGGTTTAAAAATGCTGAAGGTGTGACTGAAACTGAAGAACATAATCACAAGAAAATTTCAGAAAGAGGGCGGAGTAGAAGGAGGGTGAGGTGAGTGGAGGGGAAGGGAGAGGATATTGAGAAGTGGACTAATAATACGACTGCAAACGAGATAGAAAATAACATCTACCTTATTAGGAAAAAAGTAAGGAAAGGTAAAAGGGCGATTGGAAAGAAACAAAATCTGCATTGAACTGTTCAGGTCCTTCAAAAACATTTCTATAGGATTAAGGTCAAGTCGTTTTTACAACAGTCCCAAAGTGAGCGAAACGTTGGTAGGTCGAAGTTTGGCCCACCTGGCAAATATATTCATGCCACTTTTGTGGTGTAAATTTACTCTTGACTGTAGTAACATTTCTAGTGGAGGCATACGGTAGTTGTAAGATGTGCCTAATTCATTAAAAGACATGATCCTGCAATGGCGGCAAAATAGTTCCGGTATATGAGCCGAAAAGACGTGTACTGGTGCATGAGCACTGATGTTAATTCTGCCCTAGTTCAAGAGTGTGTCGGAATTTGTTGTTTGAGGATGCGGTTGGAGTGTTGTTCAGAAGACTGTTCCTTGGTGTTTTGTTTGTATGCTAATCCTCATCCTCTCCCATTTGTTTTCTTTCCCTTCCTGGTGTTCCACTCTGTTTGTAAGTGCATATTTGTGTGATTGGTATTTTTCTTTATCTCTGTACGTATTCCCTTGTAAGTCTGGGTTGAGTATTCTTATACACTACTACTTCTGATTTCCCTGGGTGGGGGAGGGGACAGTTTAAGGCTGAGCTAGGAACTTGTCAAGGTACATGGCCCTGGCATCTTCACCATTAGAAGTAATCTGAGGAGCAGGGATAACTAGAGAGCCCCTGGCTTTAGGGAAAGGGAAGGAGTGCACCTAGCCCTGGGATATCAGACAACAAAACCGTGATATTCCCTTTCAATAATGCTACTGTGTTTAAATATTGTTATTGCTAACTTTTTATAGTGCTCCTTAGATTTTTATAATGTTTCCGTAGGTAAAGAAAAAATTATTTCGCTTTATTTAAAATTGTAGGTATAGTTCATGGAGATACAGTGCTTATATATTGAAAATTGTTCAATATATTATGTATCTGTTCAATGTGGATCCATAATATGACTGCGTGCTTGAGTCCTGATTTGGGCACACAGTAGATCTAAGGATGTCATTTTATCTTACAGTAAGCTAAAGGCAGCCAATGCTGTTTCTGTCAGCTCTTTTTCTTATCTGCTTTGATAATGAAGGAGGGGCCAGGGTGTATTTGCTGTGGGCTGGAACTGAGTTGTCTTTGCCCTGCAGCCCCTTCTTCTAAACAGACGAGTCACTTCCGTTGCACTTCCTTTCTGATAGGCTCTGCCGTTACAGCGGTCGCTGTTGTGAGTTCATTCTCTAGTTCACCAGCTGTGAGTTCTCCTTCCAGACTCCCTCTGGTGGTAACAGGAGGTAGTGAGGCTGATTTGATCGGTTTAGATCTGCCACCTGAGAATGAGGATGACGATTGGACCTCAGGAATCTCAGATTGGATTTAAGACAGCCGACGCCCTATTTAGTTGCTGGTGATTCCTTCTGGCTTGTCATCTCTTGGTTTTCAGCTCTGTTCCAGTCATCTAAAGCTAAGTTTTTCTGCTAATGTTCACACTTGATTTTGTTGGTCAATTCAGTTTTTTGGAGTGGTCAGCCAGCCCCGGCTGGGGGCTGTGCTGAATTTCCACTCTTATTTATCAGTATTTTGCCAATTGGCTTTTTGTCCCTTACTAGTTTGGTCTCTTTTTGCTCTGTCTCAGAATATTTCAGAGTGCTGATATAGTGGGAGAAGTCTAGTGACTTCAGGGTTAATTTTGCTATCAGAAGTGTTGGACATTATTTTTGTAGGGTTTTTGCAGGTTGCAGACAGTCTCTTTCCTTTCCTTTCCTCTCTAGTTAGTTTGGGCCCCATCGTTTGCTCAGCCTATTTTCCTGCCTTTGTTTGTGCCTTCATCTTGTTTCACCGTCAATACATGTGTGGGGGCTATCTATTCCTTTGAGGTCTGCTCTGGGGCAGTTAGTTTTCCCCTTTTCATGCTTCAGGCTTATTTAGTCCTCTGGCTGTGACGAAGCGTCTAGGAACATCGTCGGTACGCTCCACGGCTGCTGCTAGTTGTGTGGTAGGAACAGGGATCTGCAGTCTGCATAGTTACCAACCTCTCTGGTTTTCTGTGACTTAGCTTGTTTTGTTTTTTTCTCCTCGGTGACCCATTCATAACAGGTTGCACCAATATTGAGGCCAACACCTCCGCTGTCACTCCTCTTGATTCCGCCTCTAGACACGCTCTCTGATTTCGTCGTTTCTTACCAGGTGAGGCAAGTCTTCCTGATTCGTTCCTTTTTCTTCTGTGCCGCTCCACCTTTTCTGGGATAGATCTTGAACACGGAATACCTTTTGGAGGTTGTTTCTTCGGTGGAACAAGCACATGATTTTTGCGCCATCGGCCTCTGATCATTCCCATGATGGGCCGGATTTCCCTTCTTTGGGCTCCCGTAGTTGCCATCTTTGGACTCGTGGTGCCGTCTGCTATTTTGGGAATTGGGCCACCATCCGCCATTTTGGAGTTCATGTTGCTGTCCGCCATCTTGTTCACCTTTTAAGGTAGTTAACTCTTCATTCAGTGGTTTCTTCTTTTCCTTTGGTTTCCTTTCATCATATTGCCAAGGCATGACTCTGCTCGCAGCGCCACTTGAAGGGGGGCCAGGGCATGTTTACTGTGGGCCGAAACAGAGTTCTCTTTGCCCTGTTCTTCTAAACAGAAGTCTGGGTGGAGTGTGTGGCGTGGGAGCCCTTGTTACCTCCCCGTTCCTGGGTCCAGATGCAGCTACAAATAAGAAAGAAGACCTTGGGTCCAGGTTAACAGATACAACTTTACTGTGCAATTAATTTACTCATGCAGCTGCAGCTTAAAGATTAAGACAAAGTCTCTTTTTAGTGATGTTCCCTTGGTTTTGGGATTCATCAATCCTTGTCCCCATCCTACATCTTTGTCCCCATCCTACATCTTCACCCCAACTCTGCGATCCAGCTGACATATTCCTCATCAGGGAGACAAAGGCATGTCTCGCTATATCTCTTCGGGTAGATGTGGCTGAAGATGTGCCCTTACTCTTCTAGGAAACTTGCACTGACTAAACTCTTTCTTCTCTGCTACACCTTCACTGCACTAGAACCTGCTAACTCTGCTATGTTTAGCCTTGCTCTTTACTCTACCCAGATCTTATGCTTGACTGAGTCTTGGAATTTGACTAACTCTGACAGAATCCGGAAGCATTTTCTATAAAACCTGGTCTAACCCCTCCCAAACTGTGGGCTAATGTCAACTCTATTAACTATCTAATCCCTAGTGTAGTGGAAACTATATCCCTATCTTCTGTATGGTTCTCCTAGTGGACAGACCTCCTGCATTCCCAGGGACAGCCTTAGACATAACCTATAGGAGAACCGAACACATAACACTGGCCAAAGGGATAAACCATAACATTACGTTTATCACACAAATAGCATTAATACAGCATCTGAAACAACGGCGGATACTGGAAGCCTGTGCTAGCATTTCTTCTGCGGTGTTGCTATCAGTGTGTCAAGAGTGGGAGAAGAGGGTTGCATTGACAATCCAACACAATGGGCAGCACTTTTAACACATTTTATAAGTGGTCATAAACTTGTAAATAACTCATTAACGAATAAAGATCCATTAAAACCAAGCACACCATTGTTTTTCTTGTGAAATTCTCAATAAGTCTGAAGTGTCACATGACCCTCTTCCCATTGAAAAAAATAAAGTTGGATCGAAAATGGCCAACTTCAAAATGGCCGCCATCATCACCACCCATCTTGAAAAGATTCGCCCCTCCCATATACTAATGTGCCACAAATAGGAAGTTGATATCACCAACCATTCCCATTCAATTTAGGTGCATCCATATATATGGCCCACGTTGTATATAAAACTTCACACAACATCCAAAAAACCCATTTGTTGCCATGATGACTTCATCTACCCAGCCTCGCCCCTATAATAGTTTAAAACATAAATATTGTAATAATATGTAGAAAAATACTCATGCAATATGAGACATGAAATTGAAGCCTACTAGGAGTGGGTAGTTGGTAAAATACAATAAGATAAGCAGATGTGACATTGAACCCTGTAAAGGAAAAGATGAAATGACCATGTATATAACAACCAGGCCTGGAATAAGAACAGGTGGGATAAGCTTTCAATGCGTTTCACTCTACACAGCAGCTTTGTTGGGGGCAATAAGTTAGTGAAAACAATTTGTACTTTATACATCCAATAATACAAAAACACAAATCTAAGACATGAAATGGAGAAGGAATAGAATAAAAATAATTAAACTATAGATTTAACCCAAACGAGTGCTTCAGTCCTCATTGGTCATAATTCATAAAGCAGCATTCGAAATGGACTTTGCGCCTGAACAAATGATCCTGACATATAGAATTACTTCCACCAGTAGAATCACACTCTTTATTTGGAGAATTGCCTTTAAACGTCAATGCCAGCTTTCCTGAATTTGCAGGTTACTGTTTTTTTGCGAACAGTTCCAGCAAATTAGGGTCAACCCAGGTGGAAGGGAGTGGGGTGTACACAAACCCCACCTGTAAATGAGTGTTTCAGTCACTATTAATGTGCCTGTAAATTGACAGCAGCTATACTGGTAAGTATGCTATAATAGAGCTGAGAAACTGTGTGAAGATTTACTTTCACAGTCTGTCAGTAGCCACTGGTGATAAACTAAAAAATGATTATGACATTCTGACAAGCCATATAGCTGTTATTTACATTTTCTATGTGTATAGTTAGAAAAACTTCTGTCAATGAGTTTGGAGCTATGATATTATACTAATGTGGAATGTTTTTTACCTTGAAGCCATGCATTTACAATATCCCATCAATCAAATACTTTTTGCATACTGTATATCATAGAGCACTGTAGCCGTATAAAATGTGTGCTTTCTACTGTAACACAGGCTTTCATCCAATTATCCAAAGAATAGGTTAGAAAAGCACAAAAAGTAGATGTCTGTGTTCTTTGTGGATTCATACCCTGAGACAGTAATGTACGACCAGGATAATAGTGTCTTTCTTAACAGTAACCAACCATTAGTCAACTAATTATTGCTTAGAAACCTTTCAGTAGTGAAAATAATCTCCACAGACTAAAGAATCTGACAACAGTGATTATTTTTCATATTGGCAGAGTGACCAGCGCTGGTCCTGTGCATTAGTAGATACAGATCTACAATATGAGCAGCTAGAGAACAAAGTTATGTTCTTTCTGAGAATCAAAAGTGTGTGTGTGTGTGTATGTATATATACTGAACAAAAATATATTCTTTTGTTTTTGCGCCCATTTGTCATGAGCTGGACTCAAAGATCTAAGACTTTTTCTACCTACACAAAAGCCATTTTTCTCTCAAATATTCACACATTTGTCTAAATCTGTGTTAGTGAGCTCTTCTCCTTTGCTGAGATAATCCATCCACTTCACAGGTGTGGCATATCCAGATGCTGAATAGACAGTGTGATTATTCCACATGTGTGCCCTAGGCTGGCCACAATAAAAGGCCACTCTAAAATGTGCTGTTTTACAGTATTGGAAAGTCATAAAACCATTAAGTGTCTTGTGTGATACCATTTGCCTCATGCAGTGCAACACATCTCTTTCGCATAGAGTTGACCAGGTTGTTGATTGTGGCAACTGGAATGTTGGTCCCCACCTCTTCAATGGCTGTGTGAAGTTGCTGGACATTGGCAGGAACTTGAACACGCTGCCCTATACGCTGATACAGAGCATCTCAAACATGCTCAATAGTTGACATGTCTGCTGGCCATTCAAGAACTTCGCACAGCCATTGAAGAGGAGTCGATCAAAAGTCAATAGGCCACAATCAACAACCTAATTAATGCTATGCGAAGATGATGTGTTGCATCGTGTGAGGTAAATGGTGGTCACACCAGACACTGAACCTCTTGGACCGCCCCAATACTCTTTGCAAAGGAGAAATGTGCACCTACACAGATGGAGACAAATTTAAGAACAATGTTTGAGAGAAAAAGGCCTCCTTTGTACATTGAAAAAGTCTTGAATCTTTGAGTTCAGTTTATCAAAAATGGGAGCAAAAAAAAGTGCCGTGTTTATATTTTTGCTCAGTGTACACCGCTCTCGTGGTTATATATATATATATATATATATATATATATATATATATATATATATATATACACTCACTGGCCACTTTATTAGGTACACCTGTCCAACTGTGTGTTAAGACTTAATTTCTAATCTGCCAATCACATGGCGGCAACTCAGTGCATTTAGGCATGTAGACATGGTCAAGACAATCTCCTGCAGTTCAAACCGAGCATCAGTATGGGGAAGAAAGGTGATTTGAGTGCCTTTGAACGTGGCATGATTGTTGGTGCCAGAAGGGCTGGTCTGAGTATTTCAGAAACTGCTGATCTACTGGGATTTTCACGCACAACCATCTCTAGGGTTTACAGAGAATGGTCCGAAAAAGAAAAAAAATCCAGTGAGCGGCAGTTCTGTGGCCGGAAATGCCTTGTTGATGCCAGAGGTCAGAGGAGAATGGGCAGACTGGTTCGAGCTGATAGAAAGGCAACAGTGACTCAAATTGCCACCCGTTACAACCAAGGTAGGCAGAAGAGCATCTCTGAACGCACAGTGCGTCGAACTTTGAGGCAGATGGGCTACAGCAGCAGAAGACCACACCGGGTACCACTCCTCTCAGCTAAGAACAGGAAACTGAGGCTACAATTTGCACAAGCTCATCGAAATTGGACAGTAGAAGATTGGAAAAACGTTGCCTGGTCTGATGAGTCTCGATTTCTGCTGCGACATTCGGATGGTAGGGTCAGAATTTGGAGTAAACAACATGAAAGCATGGATCCATCCTGCCTTGTATCAACGGTTCAGGCTGGTGGTGGTGGTGTCATGGTGTGGGGAATTTTTTCTTGGCACTCTTTGGGCCCCTTGGTACCAATTGAGCATCGTTGCAACGCCACAGCCTACCTGAGTATTGTTGCTGACCATGTCCATCCCTTTATGACCACAATGTACCCAACATCTGATGGCTACTTTCAGCAGGATAATGCGCCATGTCATAAAGCTCGAATCATCTCAGATTGGTTTCTTGAACATGACAATGAGTTCACTGTACTCAAATGGCCTCCTCAGTCACCAGATCTCAATCCAATAGAGCATCTTTGGGATGTGGTGGAATGGGAGATTCGCATCAGGGATGTGCAGCCGACAAATCTGCGCCAACTGTGTGATGCCATCATGTCAATATGGTCCAAAATCTCTGAGGAATGCTTCCAGCACCTTGTTGAATCTCTGCCACGAAGAATTGAGGCAGTTCTGAAGGCAAAAGGGGGTCCAACCCGTTACTAGCATGGTGTACCTAATAAAGTGGCCAGTGAGTGTATATATATATAGTTGGTGGCTGACTGAATACTTTTTTCCCCACTGTTTACAGTGGGGAAAAAAAGTATTTAGTCAGCAATAGTGTTCCACCACTTAAAAAGATGAGAGGCATCTGTAATTTACCTCATAGGTAGACCTGAACTATGGGAGACAAACTGAGAAAAAAAAATCCAGAAAATCACATTGTCTGTTTTTTTTTTTCATTTTATTTGCATATTATGGTGGAAAATAAGTATTTGGTCAGAAACAAAATTTCATCTCAATACTTTGTGATATATCCTTTGTTGGCAATGACAGAGGTCAAACATTTTCTGTAAGTCTTCACAAGGTTGCCACACACTGTTGTTGGTATGTTGGCCCATTCCTCCATGCAGATCTCCTCTAGAGCAGTGATGTTTTTGGCTTTTCGCTTGGCAACACGGACTTTCAACTCCCTCCAAAGGTTTTCTATAGGGTTGAGATCTGGAGACTGGCTAGGCCACTCCAGGACCTTGAAAGGCTTCTTACGAAGCCACTCCTTCGTTGCCCTGGCGGTGTGCTTTGGATCATTGTCATGTTGAAAGACCCAGCCACGTTTCATCTTCAATGCCCTTGCTGATGGAAGGAGGTTTGCACTCAAAATCTCACGATACATGGCCCCATTCATTCTTTCATGTACCCGGATCAGTCGTCCTGGCCCCTTTGCAGAGAAACAGCCCCAAAGCATGATGTTTCCACCACCATGCTTTACAGTAGGTATGGTGTTTGATGGATGCAACTCAGTATTCTTTTTCCTCCAAACACGACAAGTTGTGTTTCTACCAAACAGTTCCAGTTTGGTTTCATCAGACCATAGGACATTCTCCCAAAACTCCTCTGGATCATCCAAATGCTCTCTAGCAAACTTCAGACGGGCCCGGACATGTACAGGCTTAAGCAGTGGGACACGTCTGGCACTGCAGGATCTGAGTCCATGGTGGCGTAGTGTGTTACTTATGGTAGGCCTTGTTACATTGGTCCCAGCTCTCTGCAGTTCATTCACTAGGTCCCCCCGCGTGGCTCTGGGATTTTTGCTCACCGTTCTTGTGATCATTCTGACCCCACGGGGTGGGATTTTGCGTGGAGCACCAGATCAAGGGAGATTATCAGTGGTCTTGTATGTCTTCCATTTTCTAATTATTGCTCCCACAGTTGATTTCTTCACTCCAAGCTGGTTGGCTATTGCAGATTCAGTCTTCCCAGCCTGGTGCAGGGCTACAATTTTGTTTCTGGTGTCCTTTGACAGCTCTTTGGTCTTCACCATAGTGGAGTTTGGAGTCAGACTGTTTGAGGGTGTGCACAGGTGTCTTTTTATACTGATAACAAGTTTAAACAGGTGCCATTACTACAGGTAATGAGTGGCGGAAAGAGGAGACTCTTAAAGAAGAAGTTACAGGTCTGTGAGAGCCAGAAATCTTGATTGCTTGTTTCTGACCAAATACTTATTTTCCACCATAATATGCAAATAAAATGAAAACAAAACAGACAATGTGATTTTCTGGATTTTTTTTTCTCAGTTTGTCTCCCATAGTTGAGGTCTACCTATGATGTAAATTACAGACGCCTCTCATCTTTTTAAGTGGTGGAACTTGCACTATTGCTGACTGACTAAATACTTTTTTTCCCCACTGTATATAGAAACAGTGGAGAAAAAAAGTATTTAGTCAGCCACCAATTGTGCAAGTTCTCCCACTTAAAAAGATGAGAGGCCTGTAATTGACATCATAGTTAGGCCACAACCATGAGTCAAAATGAGAAAACAATTCCAGAAAATCACCTTGTCTGATTTGGCAAGATTTATTTGCAGCATATCATAAAAAATAAGTATTTGGTCACCTAAAAACATGCTAGATTTCTTGCTTTCACAGACCTGTAGCTTTTTCTTTAAGAGGCTCCTCTGTCCTCTACTCATTAGCTGTAGTAATGGCATCTGTCTGAAATTATCAGTAGACCCCTATCCACAACCTCAAACAGTCACACTCCACTATGGTGAAGACCAAAGAGCTGTTGAAGGACACCAGAAACAAACTTGTAGCCCTGCACAAGGCTGGGAAGACTGAATCTGCAAAAGGCAAGCAGCTTGGTGTGATGAAATCAACTGTGGGAGCAATAATAAGAAAATGGAAGACATACAAGGCCACTGATAATCTCCCTCGATCTGGGGCTCCACACAAGATCTCTTCCCATGGGTCAAAATGATCACAAGAACGGTGAGCACAAATCCCAGAACCACACGGGGGGACCTAGTGAATGACCTGCATAGAACTAAAGCCCCCATTACACACTGCGATATCGCTAGCAATATCGCTGTAAAGTCACTGATTTTGTGACGTTACAGCGATATTACTAGCGATATCGCTGCATGTGATACTTACCTCCGACCGGCTCCCCCGCTGGTTATCGCTGATCGCGCGAGAAGCTCCTGGACCATTTCTCGTCGCTCACTTCCTGCGGCGCTTCCTGCTGTGGAGACGAGCGACGCGTGGAGCCGGACGGGAGGACGCAGGATCGCAGCGTCTGACAGGTAAGTAGCGATCCCCCGTCCCCAGCGATGTCGCTGGTGAGATCTGCCTGAGTGGCAGCTCACTAGCGACCACCTAGCGATGCACCAGCGATCCTGACCGCGTCATATCGCTGGTCGGAATCGCTGGTGCATCGCTAGGTGTAACGGTACCCTAAGACCACCATAACAGAAGCTACCATCAGTAACACACTATGACGCCAGGGACTCAGATCCTGCAGTGCCAGATGTGCCCCCCTGCTCAAGCCAGTACATGTCTGGACACATCTGAAGTTTGTTAAATAGCATTTGGATTATCCAATTATCCAGAAGAGTATTGGGAGAATGTCATATGGTCTGATGAAACCAAAGCAGAACTGTTTGGTAGAAACAAAACTCATCGTGTTTGGAGGAGACAGACCGCTGAGTTGCATCCAAAGAACCCAATACCTACTGTGAAGCATGGGGATGACAGCATTATGCTTTGGAGTTGTTTCTCTGCAAAGGGACCAGGATGACTGATCCATGTACATGAAAGAATGAATGGGGCCATGTATTGTGAGATTTTGAATGGAAACCTCCTTCCATCAGCAAGGGCATTGAAGAAGAAACATCGATGGGTCTTTCAGCATGATAATGATCCCAAGCACACTGCCAGGGCAATAAAGGAGTGGCTTCGTAAGAAGCATATGAAGGTCCTGGAGTGGCGTAGCCAGTCTCCAGATCTCATCCCCATAGAAGACCTTTGGAGGGAGTTGAAAGTCCATGTTGCCCAGCGACAGGCCCAAGACATCTCTGATCTAGAGGGGATCTGCATGGAGGAATGGGCCAACATACCACCAACAATGTGTGCCAACCTTGTGAAGACTTACAGAAAATGTTGACCACCGTCATTGCCAGCAAAGTATATATAACAAAATATTGAGATGAACTTTCATTAATGACCAAACACTTATTTTCCACCATAATTTGCAAAATAAATTTTGCCAAATCATACAAGGTGATTTTCTGGATTTGTTTTCACATCTTGACTCTCATAGTTGCAGAATTGGTGTCTGACTAAATACTTTTTTTTACCCGCTGCGTGTTATATATATATACAGTGTGTGTGTATGTGTGTGTGTGTGTATATATATATATATATATATATATATATATATATATATATATATATATATATATATTTATAATAAGTGGAACACTTAATCAACACAATGTAACTCCAAGTCAATCACACTTCTGTGAAATCAAACTGTCCACTTAGGAAGCAACACTGATTGACAATCAATTTCACATGCTGTTGTGCAAATGGAATAGACAACAAATGGAAACTATTGTCAATTATCAAGACACACTCAATAAAGGAGTGGTTCTGCATGTGGGGACCACAGATCACATCTCAGTACCAATGCTTTCTGGCAGATGTTTTGGTCAATTTTGAAAGTTAGTTGTGCTTTCACACTCGTGGTAGCATGAGACGGACTCTACAACCCACACAAGTGGCTCAGGTAGTGCAGCTCATCCAGGATGGTACATCAATGTGAGCTGTGGCAAGAAGGTTTGCTGTGTGTTAGGGGCTGGTGGAACGCACCAACTAATAAAGATAGTATAAGGTATATGGTGCGTTCGCAGCCCGGGGTCCACCGTGCAGAGGTGATAAACTGCAGCTAGACAATGACGAATGATATATAACAAGAGGTAGCTGGACACCGGCGGGTAACCACTGACCCGGTGTGTGCAAGGACAGACTCAGTTACTTCACGGAGTCCGCACTAGCCGGCGTATAAGCGTGAGCTGTTAAACGTCACAGATCACGACTAAGTAAACTACCGCTCAGAGCGGGTACAATGTCTACCGTGGTGGACACCACTAACCAGCATAAGAACAGTGCTGGTAAGCGCACGTAGCTGCGCACAGCGCCGCTTTGGCAGACACTGCAGTATCGGTGGTATGCGAGGCCTGTACAGACCGGCGCCCCCAGGAGCTACAGGAAGGAGAGCTGACTACACTGCGGCGCTAAGCAGTGCTAGTGCTAGATGCTAACTCAGACTCTAGGACCCTAACTCATGCGTATCAGAGGGAGGGAGTCTTAATGAGTCAGTCACCAGCCTCATACATCCGTCATCACTCACACCACTAAACAGTATAGCATCAAAGTCTATCATAGCGCATGGTGGGGCAGCTATGCGAGCCTTTTATAGCAGCGTCCTTCCGGGGCCTTCCTGATGGTACAATCCAAGCTGGAGAAGGACCTGAACATGTGACCTCCGATCTCCAATGGGAGATCATTCCACGGGCATGCTCAGTGGGCCAAAAGGAGGACTTAGTCCCTGGAATCATTCGCTGCTGACCAGCATGTGTTGCTATAGCTGGACCAGAGGTGTTAGCAGCAACCAAGCCCATAATGCTGGTATGGGCAGAGCACCGGGATCGACGAGCCTGCTGAGCAGGCTCCACTGCGGCTGGAGAGGAATGGTAGACCGCTGAAGGCAACGCTCGGGATTCCTGCTGTGCAGCACCAGCAACCCGACGCCTAACATTGTGTCTGTTAGCGTAGTGTCCAGAGTTTGGAGGCGCTACCAGGAGACAGGCCAGTACCCCAGGAGACTTGGTGGGGGCCGTAGGAGGGCAACAACCCAGCAGCATGACCGCTACCTATCAGTTGCTATCAGTGTGTCAAGAGTGGGAGAAGAGGGTTGCAACACAATGGGCAGCGCTTTGAACACAATTTATAAGTGGTTATAAACTTGTAAATTACTCATGAAAGAATAAAGTTATGTTAAAACCAACCACACCATTGTTTTTCTTGTGAAATTCTCAATAAGTTTGATGTATCACATGACCCAATTCCCATTGAAAAAAATAGTTTGATACAAAATGGCCAACTTCGAAATGGCCACCACTGTCACCACCCATCTTGAAAATGTTCCCCCCTCCCATATACTAATGTGCCACAAACAGGAGGTTGATATCACCAACCATTCCCATTTTATTTAGGTGTATCCATATAAATGGCCCACACTCTTATATTTCGCAGGACTCCCCTGTCTACAGTCCACCATCCTCAGGAGCTGCTGCACACAATTAAGGGGACACCAAGTTCAATGCAAGAATCAAACGTTTACTAGTAAGGGTAAAGCACTTCATGTTCCTTACTTTCTTAGCATAACATGTCTTCAACCCTGCCTTTTGTTCCTCCTTGAGCATCCCCTTTTGGCCACTCGTTCTGCTAGCCCCAGGGATCTCTTTTCCTGTTTGGCAGTGCACCCAGGATCTATTACCTTCTGTCTTGGCGGGCCCTTGTTCATCTTCCCTTGTATGCCAAAGGACAATATCTGCCCAGAATTCCCTATGTCAGAACTTGGGCTGACCCTAACAGCCTACTGGACTTGAACTGGGACTTGACACTGCACTACTCTAGCTCCCTTACTTTCAAGAAGTGCCCACCTTTTATTAACAGTAGTTCCCACCCACTGGGCTAGTTCTATTATTAACTATGTCCTGTCTGATAAACTAAACCTATTGTCCTATACCTTTGCTAAACCACTTACTATATAAACAGTAGTTTTGTTACCCTTAATCTAATCCTGTGCTTGCTCTGCATAATGCACAACTCACATTATACATTAACACTTTGCATTACTTACATGCTGTACATTACCATAACACATTATACATGACACACGTCACTATTCACATTACATATAAAACCTCATAACACTACACATAGCACAATTGTTGTCTTCAGGTGCAGGAACAGGATAAGATAGTCCACATCCCATACACAAGCGTATAACGTTTATATACTGTATATATGTAGTTCAGGAACCATTAAAGGGTGAAAAGGAACACTCGGGCCCTGGTTCATCATTGCGTTTGCACCAGTTTTTTTCTAGTTTTGTGTGTTTTTCGCCCTTTTTTTTTGCCTGCACTCAATTCTTTACTCTTCTTCTTTTTAAGATATATATATATATATATATATATATATATATATATACACAGTAGTATTCAAAATAGTAGCAGAGTGTTCAAAAATATGAGTTAATCCCAAAATTTTTGTACTACTTTTTATTTCCAAGTATCGGGGACATTGCACACTTTTGTAATTCACAACAACGAAGAGAAATGTATATAATTTTTAACTACTTTACAGAAAATAATAAAAAAATGAACATTAGGCTTTTCTAATAAATAACAGTGTCTGTATTTGCCTTTACAAACTTACAATATGTTTTTTTTTGTGGATTTAGCATTCCTGTGAATCACTAACCTAATATTTAGTTGTATATCCACTTTTTTTTTTATAGAGGGTAGAGTCATAGAGTCAACCAACTGCTGGCACCTGTCAACTGTTATTCCAGCCCAGGATGATTTGACTACATCCCACAATTTTTTGGCATTTGTTGGCTTTGCCTCAGAAACTGCATTTTTAATGTCACCGCACAAGTGTTCTATCGGATTATGGACCGGGGATTGGGCTGGCCACTCCATAACCTCATTTTTTGTTGGACTGGACCCAAAATTTTGCTTGTTTATTTTTGTGTTTAGGGTCGTTGTCTTGTTGAAACACCTATTTCAAGGACATATCCTCTTCAGTGTAAGGCAACATGACCTCTTCAAGTATTTTAATATAGGCAAACTGGTCCATGATCCCTGGTATGAGGTAAATGGGTCTGGCACCATAGTAAGAGAGACATGGCCATATCCTGATGCTTGCATCACCATGCTTCACTGTCTTCAGTGTGTACTGTGTCTTGAATGCAGAGTTTGGGGATCGTCTGATGAACGATCTGCATCCCTTCCACCCAAAAAGAACAATTTTACTTTCATCAGTATGCAAAATGTTTCTCCACTTCTCTTAAGGCCAGTTGATGTGTTCTTTAGCAAATTATATCTGCTTCAGTGCTTTTTTTTAAAGTCGGACTTTGCGGGGACTTCTTGCTAAGTGATTAGGGCCACATAGGCATCTACACTGTGTAACAAATTATTATGCAAAAAGAGTTTAGGAGTGATAAGGTTAGAATTTTTTTGTTTGTCATTTAAACTCATTGATGGTGATGTGTGTCAGGGCTCTTTATATCACTGAAAGCATTTGCAGATACCTGTACAAATTAGTTTTGCAGGTGTGTCCAAATAAAGGCAAAACTACTTAAGAAGGCTGTTCCACATTATTAAGCAGCCTACATTTTTTGCCAAAATGGGAAAGAAGAAGGATGTGTCGGCTGCTGAGAAGCAACAAATTGTGGAGTATTTAGGTGAAGGCATGACTACAATCAACATTGCCAAGAAACTTCATCATGATCATCGTGCAATCAAGAAGTATGTAGCTGATTCCCAGCACACGAGTGCGTGCTGATAAGGAAAAATTGAGGACTCTTTCCAACAGGCAATTGCGTCAGGTTAAAAGAGCAGCTGCAAAAATGCCTTGTCATAGCAGCAGACAAGTTTTTGAAGCTGCTGGTGCCTCCAACGTCCCCCGAACAACAAGATGCAGGGTCCATCAGAGGTTTGCAGCTGTGCGTAAGCCATCCTGTCGACCACCTCTATCCACTGCACACAAGCAGAGACGGCTCCAGTGGGCCAAACGATACATGAAGACTGACTTCCAAACTGTTTTGTTCACCGATGAGTGCCGTGCAATGCTCGATGGTACAGATGGATGGAGTGGAGGATGGCTGGTTGATGGACACCCCATGAAAACACGGCTAAGGCGCCAACAAGGAGGAGGTGGAGTAATGTTTTGGGCTGGAATCATGGGGAGAGTGATTGTCGGCCCCTTTAGGATCCCTGAAGGGGTAAAGATGAACTCCATAATCTATGTGGAGTTTCTAAAACAGCACTTCCTGCCATGGTTCAAGAGGAAGAACCGTGCTTTCCGCAGCAAGATTATTTTCATGCATGATAATGCACCGTCTCATGCTGCAAATAACACATCTGCATCTCTGGCTGCTATGGGCATAAAAGAGGACAAACTTGTGGTGTGGCCACCATCTTCCCCTGACCTCAACCCCATTGAGAACCTCTGGAGCATCATCAAAAGGAGTGTCTATGATGGCGGGAGGCAGTTCACATCTAAGCAACAGCTCTGGGAGGGTATTCTGTCCACATGCAAAACAATTGTCGCACAAACCATCCAAAAACTGACAAATTCAATGAACGAGAGAGTTCAGAAGCTTCTTTCGAACAAGGGGTCCTATGTGCAAATGTAACATCACCTAGAATAAAGTTTTGACTTTAAAACTGTTTGATTTCATTTTGTAATAAGCTGATAATGCTTATAATTTCACAATTGACCATTTTTTTGTTCAAAATAAAAAGGTTGAAAACTTTGCTGTGCGTAATAATTTGGAACATGCATTTTGAGTGTTTCTTATTTTTAAAAATATACTGTTTTCATAGGCAGTTTGTTCAAAAACATTGCAATTATACTAGAATATTAGATGACTGGAAAATAACAATGACTGCAATTCATATAGGTAATTTAGAGAAAATATGAGGAAATATTTTTTGCATAATAACTTGGAACACAGTGTAATAACTGTTACAGTACTCACAGGTAACTTTCTTCCATTCGAATGCTAGTCTTCCATTTTCTTCCACATCTCTCTGGTTTGGCGGTCAATTTTAAAGCATTAGAGATCATTTTAGTTGAACAGCCTATCATTGTTATCACGTTGCAGCAATGCAGGTAGGTGCAGGCTCCACTCGATGGCAGTAGAGTGGAAGCAGGACTGCACCTAAACAGAGCTGGCCTGCAGTGCAGCAGTGAGGGAATAGGGGAAAACAGGGACACAGATTCAGATCGCAAACGCAGCAGGACAAATCAGCGCAATCAGAGTCAGCTACAGCAGCACTAGGCAAAAACTATAATTGACATCGCCTGCAGGAAGCGGCGGCGATAAATAGCCAACCTGAACCCAGACTGAGGAAGGAAAGGTTAATTCATGACATGACCAGACTGGGAAAACAGGGCTCAAAACCCAGTCTGAATCATGACTATTGTCTGCACTTCTTTATAAGTTTTACCCTCTCCAATCAACTTTTTAATCAAAGTATGATGTTCTGAACGATATCTCAAATGACACATATTTCTCAGGCTTTCAAGCAGAAATACATGTTCAACCTGTCCTGGCTTCTCCCTTAAATTAGGGCCACCTGATTCATACCTGTTTCTTCACAAAATGATTGACCTCACTAATTGAACTCCACACTTACGTTATTTTGAACACCCCCCTTTCCTTTAATTATTCTAATACACAAACTCAAAGACATGCAGATCATGAATGCTGAGTCTGTTGGTTTTCTTAGAATCTCCTGCAGCAACTGGTAAATTGTTGGACATGTGGTAATATAATTTATACCAAAAACTGTGATTAATCTGGTTAGTCATATTGGAATGCAATTATTTTGAACACTACTGTGTGTGTGTGTGTGTGTGTGTATGTATGCATGTATATCTATACTGCTCAAAAAAATAAAGTGAACACTACAATACCATATCCTAGATACCACTGAATGAAATATTCCAGTTGCAAATCTTTATTCATTACATACCCCTTTATAGGGGTTGTGTGTTCCATTTGCACAACAGCAGGAGAAATCGATTCACAATTAGGGTTGCTTCAGATTATTTTCACAGAAGTGGTGTTCCCTTTATTTTTTTGAGCAGTATATATACTTTTATATGTTTATGAAATTTTTTGCGCCAATTTACTAAATTTTAAGTTTTGACATCAAAGAATTGCAAAAACAGTTAAAATCAGAAAAAAGACCATTTTTGACTTTACATCAAATTCGTGAAATGGCATCAAATGCCACAAGACAGACAAGGAAAGTGACTTAAAATAAAAGGCAAATGATTGAGAAGTCAGTTCTTGATCTGACCAACCTTTTACTTTTAAACTGCAGTTTCTGAAATTGATTATATATCACACATTTCACCAAGTCCAACAACAGGCCATGTCATTTCTCATGCAGTAATAAATTGAAAGCCTCTTTTATACTTTTTGATCATTACTTAATAAAAGTTATGTTAAAACATATATTTGTTTCCACTTATGGAAAAACTGATCACTTGTGCATACAGGGATACAGTAATTGAAGTAGCTTAAGATACTGTAATTTCAGACACTACGGTAGTTTAAATAACAAAATAAAAATATACCCACAATGCTTGTAGGCGTTTCTGCACGTGCCCAAAACAAATCTTTAAGAAAATACAAGGGTAATTTTCTTCTGATCTGTTCCATTTTTGGCAAATGAATTACTGAGGGATCAGGTCTTAAGGTGTGTGCACACGCTGCGGTTTGTGCTGCGGAATTTTCCGCGTGGATTTGTGTAAATCCGCAGGTAAAATGCAGGTCAAAACACCTGCGGTTTAGCTGCAGATTTTCAGCGGTTTAGCCTGGGGGTTTCCCCTGCGGTTTGACACCTGCTTATGGAGCAGGTGCCAAACCGCAGCGGAATCCGCACAAAGAATTGACAAACTGCGGTTTTGAAACCGCAGTAAATCCGCACGGAAAATTCCACACAGTGTGCACTGTGGATTTCTATTTCCATTTATTATAATGGTACTGTACACCGCAGCAGAATCCGCAGCTTGTGCACATACCCTTAGCCAAGTGATAAGGCTTAAAGTTTATTGTCTCATCATTTTACTAAGGGTACATACCCATATGCGAGAAAAAAATGATCTGATTTCCAGACCAAAAAAACGGACGAGTGTCATGCAAGTGTCATGCGATTTTAAACGGAACATCCATATGACATGCATATGCAGTCCGTATGCAATGCAGTTTTAACATGAGCTTTTACATACAGCAGTTCTCTGTCCTTTACATAACACACACATATATTAGAAGAATTGATAGAATAGGCATTTACACATAGAATAGATGTGTGTGTATGTATGTGTATGTATATGTTAATGAGATATATATATATATAATATGTGTGTGTGTATTTGCTGGCTTTTGTAAAATCACTGCAGGAGCCAACAGGATTGGAGAGATGGATTACATACAGTAAGTCCATATAGAATAGGTAGATATATACATATCAGTGACAAATACAATTAGTGTGTGTGTCCAAAATTGTGGACATCTATTTAATTAATAAAAGATTATTTTGCAAAAAAAAATGGAGTGGGGTCCCACGATGAGGGCTGATGTTAATAGCCAAATAAGGGACCATGGATAGTGGCCCCCCTAGCTAAAAGCATCAGCTCTCAGCCGCCCTAGAAAAGGTGCATCTCTAAGATGCGCCAGTTCTGGCACATGGCCTTGCTCTTCCCACTGCCCTGTAGCGGTGAATATGGGGTAATATTTGGGGTAATATTTGGGGCGTTGATGTCACCTTTCAGGTGTCCAATATCTTGCACACATACTATACTAATTGTAATTGTCACTGAAATCTATATATCTACCTGTTCTATATGGATTTACTGTTTGTAATCCATCCCTTCTATCCTGCCAGCTCCTGCATTGATTTTACAGAAGCCGGCAAATGAATTACCAGCTATTCTTCTATCTCTCTCTCTGCAATATATATATATATATATATATATATATATATATATATACTAAAAAGAAATAAAGGGAACACTAAAATACCATATCCTACATACGGCTGAATGAAATATTCCAGTTGCAAATCTTTATTCATTGCATACCCCTTTATAGGGGTTGTCTGTTCCATTTGCACAGCAGCAGGAATAGATTCACAATTGGGGTTGCTTCAGATTAATTTCACAGAAGTGGTGTTCCCTTTATTTTTTGAGCAGTGTATATTATACATACATACACAAGGTGGGCCATTTATATGGATACACCTAAATAAAATGGGAATGGTTGGTGATATCAACTTTCTGTTTGTGGCACATCAGTATAAGGGAGGGGGGAATCTTTTCAAGATGGGCAGTGACCATGGCAGCTATTTTGCATCTAACATTATTTTTTTCAATGGGAAGAGGGTCATGTGACACATCAAACCTATTGAGAATTTTACAAGAAAAACAATGGTGTGCTTGGTTTTAACGTAACTTAATTCTTTCATGAGTTATTTACAAGTTTATGACCACTTATAAAATGTGTTAAAAGTGCTGCCCATTGTGTGGATTGTCAATGCAACCCTCTTCTCCCACTCCTGACACACTGATAGCAACACCGCAGAAGAAATGCTAGCACAGGCTTCCAGCATCCGTTGTTTCAGATGCTGCACATCTCGTATCTTCACAGCATAGACAGTTGCCTTCAGATGACCCCAAAGATAAAAGTCTAAGCGGGTCAGATCAGGAGACCTTGGTGGCCATTCAACTGGCACACAATGACCAATCCACTTTCCAGGAAACTGTTCATGTAAGAATACTCAGACTTGACACTGAAGTATGGGTACAAAGATAGTGGGGCCATTCTTCATCAATGGAAACCTCAATGCCACTGGATATCTGAAATTGCTACATGATGATGTGTTGCCCTCTTTATGCACTGAAGATGGCATGTTCCCTGAGTTTTTCCAGCAAGATGGTGCACCACCACATTATGGGTGCCAGGTCCACGCATTCCCACAAGGCATCTGACCCCCTTAGACTAGCATTTCTTCTGTGGTAAAAAAAAGATCAAAACTCCAGAATTAAGTTTTTTTAGTTGCCGCAGCATTGCATTAAAGTGCTGTAACGGGCAAGCAAAAGATCGTATCCACAACAAAAAGGTATCATTAAAAACATCAGCTTGGCATGCAAAAAATAAGCCATCACACAGCCCCAGATCACAAAAAATGGAGACGCTAAGGGTCTCGGAAAATAACGCAATTTTTTAACAAACTTTGGATTTTTTCACCATTTAAATAAAAAAACAATCTATACATGTTTCTACGAACTTGTAATGATCTGGAGAATCATAATGGCAGGTCAATTTTAGCATTTAGTGAACATTGTAAAAAAAAAAATCCAAAAGGTTGTGGAATTGCACTTATTTTGCAATTTCAACGCACTTGGAATTTGTTTCCTGCTTTCAAGTAAACCACATGATAAAACTAATGGTGTCATTCAAAAGTACAACTTGTCCCACGAAAAAGAAGCTCTCAGACATTGCTGGAAAAATAAAAAACTTATGGCTTTAAGAAAGGGAGCGAAGAACAGAAGCGCAAAAAATGAAAAAGGGCTACGGCTTGAAGGGGTTAAAGGTACTGTCACACTTAGCGATGTACCAGCGATCCCGACCAGCGATATGACGCGGTCAGGATCGCTGGTACATCGCTAAGTGGTCGCTAGTGAGCTGCCACACAGGCAGATCTCACCAGCAACATCGCAGGGGTCGGGGGTCGCAACTTACGTGTCAGACGAGGCGATGAGGACGTCCTCCCACACGCATCCACGCGTCGCTCGTCGTCACAGCAGGAAGCTGACGACGAGAAACAGTCCAGGACGTTCTCGCGCGATCAGAGATAACCAGCGGGGGAGCGGTCGGAGGTAAGTATCAGTCATAGCGATATCGCTAGCAATATTGCTATAACTTCACAAAAACCAGTGACGATATAGCAATATCGCTTAGTGTGACAGGCCCTTAAGAGGAAGCTGAAATGACTGATGTTTTCGGACACAGATGATTTCTTAGGTTTAACTGTACTAGTAGAAATATTAGGATCAAAGGCATTGACATTACTTGGATATTTTATTTTTGGTTCAGCTCTTCTTTAACAGATAAGTGACCATTCTGTCATGACTCAGTTTTGGGACTTGCTCCTGTGACATCTTGCTGCGTGGTCGGTTTCTCTTTCTGCTGAGCCACAGGCTTTGTTCTCTGTCCAACTGCTTATGGTTCTTTTGTCTTTTGTTTCCTTTCTTTGGTTTGCTTCTATTCAGATGTCTCTCACTTCCCAATTTTGTTCTGTCTTATAAGTTCTTGGGAGGGACTATTTATATTCACATGGCACCTGCCATCTATTTATTAATGATCTGGTAGAAGGTTTACACAGTAAAATATCAATATTTGCAGATGATACAAAACTATGTAAACTCAGTCAATACAAGAGAAGATAGTATTCTGCTACAGATGGATCTGAATAAGTTGGAAACTTGGGTCGAAAGGTGGCAGATGCGGTTTAACAATGATAAATGTAAGGGTATACACATGGGAAGAAGGAATCAATATCACCATTACACACTGAATGGGAAACCAATGGTTAAATCTGACATGGAGAAGGACTTGGGGATCCTAGTTAATGATAAACTTACATGGAGCCGCCAGTACCAGGCAGCGGCTGCCAAGGCAAACAGGATCATGGGGTGCATTAAAAGAAGACTGGATACACATGATGAGAGCATTATACTGCCTCTGTACAAATCCCCGGTTATATCACACATGGAGTACTGTTTACAGTTTTGGGCACCAGTGCTCAGGAAGGATATAATGGAACTAGAGCGAGTACAAAGGAGGGCAACAAAATTAAGGGGATAGGGGAACTACAATACCCAGAGAGATTGTCAAAATTAGGATTATTTAGTCTAGAAAAAAGACGACTGAGGGGCGATATAATAACTATGTATAAGTATTTAAGGGGAGAATACAAATATCTTTCCGAGGCTCTGTTTATATCAAGAAATGTGATGGTCACGAGGGGGTATTCTCTGCGTCTGGAGGAGAGAAGGTTTTTCCACCAACATAGAAGAGGATTCTTTACTGTTAGGGCAGTGAGAATCTGGAATTCCTTGCCTGAGGAGGTGGTGAGGCGAACTCAGTCAAGGGGTTCAAGAGAGGCCTGGATGCGTAACAATATTGTATCTTACAATTATTAGGTTCTTTAGAAGGACGTAGATCTGGGGATTTATTCTGATGAAATATAGGCTGAACTGGATGGACAAATGTCTTTTTTCGGCCTTGCTAACTATGATACTATGATCTTTGCTGGCTATATTTCAAGATGGAAGGTGTTTGGAGATCCTGTTCCTAAGCTAGGTATTATGTTACCTGGTTAATCTTTGCTTTTCCTATGGTTTATTTGTGTGCCTTCTTCCCCAGTAACCTTTCCTTATTTTTACATTTGCGGTCTGGGAGGTTTTCTACTTATTCCGTTTGTGTGGTTCTACTTATTTTCTTCCGTCTTTCCAATGTGTCTGTGTGAGTATGTTCATAGGCTTGTGCCTTTTTCTTCATATTTTTGTCTTTCGCTTTATAGTAGTTATTGTTTTAGTGTTGCACTTTGTTTATAGAGAGGGTGCAGCTAAAGACATTCAGGGTAAGTCTACATTGAGTGGGGGTGCCATTGTGTATTCTTAAAGTGCCAACCTTCGTGGTCAGTCAGGATCTGATTAGGGACTTTCCTAGTCAGAGAGCTGCTGTGTGAGTGTGCTTATACAGTCATAACGAATTCATTAAGACTGGTGTTACATATGCCACGCTTCATGAAGAGCTCACTGGAGTATGATGCATTGAATTAATTAAAAGTGGCACACAACTTAATTTGGCACATCCTTTCAGTGGGGAGTGGAGTAGCATTTCTAAGTATTGCTGGCACTTTTGTTGAATTTGGCAGGCAGACTAGCCATTCCTGATCCCACTTTGGCTCCTCCCTAGCACCGCCTACTTTGTCGAAGCTGCATCAGATTAGCGTTGCAAAATTCATGTTTTGCAAAAATTTTGCCACTTACTCACCCCTTAGACTTTTTACTCACAGTGTTCATTGTGTATGTTCAAAACATACCACAAGGAATGCTCCACTATATACGGCCATACAGAATGGGCTGAATTTTTGCCAAATGTGCATGTTTTGTACTTTTTTCTGTAGGCATCCAATAAGTTGGAGATCTTTTACCAAGTACTGATGAATTAAGCTGCTGGAACAAAATTAGATAAATTATGCTGATATCCTTTAGAGTATAATTCCTATATTTATTTGGGATCTGTGTGTTTCACTTGGCAGCGGACATTGTTGAGTCTGTTACAAGCTTGTGTATACTGGAAAGCTATGAATGGCATCATTTTGTCCTGCGAAAATGTTTTGACTACGACAAGTTGGTTCCAGAATATTCCACTTTCAAGTCACCTGTAGACAGGTGTCACCTTGAAAAAGCTGAGAAAACATAACAAATTCCAGGGACTTTCATAGCTGCATTAATGTGCCTGTGCCTGTTATCTAGTTAGAGCAGGTTAGAAAGGTCACTGCTAGAGTAGTTAAATGTATAATAGTTTACCTTTATTTTGCTTGAAAAACACCTTTAATGTGTTAGGTGGCGATCCAGTAAAATAAAAATAAAATATAATAAGAAGACAAAAAATTAAATAATAATGTTTCAAATTGTTTTTGAATTGTGAAGACAATCCTTTACTAACCTTGGTCAATTGTTATAAATGCTTTAAATGACAACTTGAAATGCAGCCCATGAAAACTCTGCAGTAGGTGGCATATTTTCAGCTCAATAGCTCAAAAAGTGTCTTTTGGAATGGCATATTTTAAGGGCCTTTTCCTCTCTCTGATGTCATCCAAATCTAAAAGGTTCTGATATTAAAGCCATATCTTTTGTACACGTCATCAATATAAATATAACACCCTGAAACCCTACCAAACAGCGGTTTTCATCACCAGCGGAGGCCAGATGTGAACAGTGGCAGAGCTGAACAGCACATCGGTCAACAGTTTAGTTATCACTGCCACTTAACTCCATTTATTTGAATGGGAGCTGATCTGCAGTAGCCAGGGAGTGGACACTAAACAGCTGACGGATCTGTGCTGTAATGCTTCGCTTATGTTTACATCTGACAGCGGAGTGAAAGACCCCCATTATTCTGATATTGATGACCTAACCTAAGGAAAAGTAATTAATATTACATTAGTGATAACTATCATAAGAGCGAAACACCTTTTTTAAAATTCTCACTCAGACTTTTTTTCTGTAGCAAGACCTTTGTCCGTGCAGCTATAGAGCTATTATTCCAGAAGGTCATAAATAAAGGCAGCACACTTAATTGAAACCCCTTTGGCTAAGTGCACACGTACCGAAACTCTCGAGGAAATTACCGTGAGTTCCGGAATTCCAGTCCGCGGGAAAATCGCATTTTAAATTCCCGCGATTTTCTCGCGGAAAAACTAGCATTTTGCAAGCGTATTTAGCTTGCAAAATGCTAGCGTTTTCCAAGCGATCTGTAGCATCGCTTGGAGAACTGATTGACAGGTTGGTCACACTCGTCAAACATAGTGTTTGACGAGTGTGACCAACTTTTTACTACTGAGGCCGCCTATGCGGCCTCAGTAGTAAAGATAGAATGTAAAAAAAAAATAAAAAATGGTGTTATTCTTACCCTCCGACGTCCCGCGCAGCCGTTCCCAGTAATCCTTTGCGAAAATGCCCGCGATGACGTCCGTTCTCGCGGGATCATGATGTCTTGCGGTAATTCGCACGAATGACCGCGAGACTTCGCGATCCCGCGAGAACGGACGCCATCGCGGGCATTTTTGCAAAGGATTACTGGGAACGAGAGCGTGGAGAGAAGCGGGAAGACTGCGCTGGGACGTCGGAGGGTGAGAATAACAATATTTTTTATTTTTAAATTCTATTTTTTACAGGGATATGGTACCCAAAGCCCGGAGGACAGTCTCCTCTCCTCCGGACCGTGGGTACCATCCGCAATTGTTCTGCTTACTTTCCGCATGTTGTGCACAGCCATATGTGGGAGGTAAGCGGAACAATGCATTCCTATGGGTGCGGGATCGCCGCGATTCCGCAAATTAATGAGCATGCTGCGTTTTTTACCGCAAAGCGATTCCGCTGCGGTAAAAACCGCAGCATTAGCACAGCATTGCGGAATCCCATAGGAATGCATGGGATGCTTATTTTTCGCGTTTTCGCGGCAAAATCGCGCGTTTAAAACCGCCGCGGAAACGCGAAAAAACCGCCACGTGTGAACTCAGCCTAAATGGCTGATGTAAAAAGTCATATTAATGGGTGTCAAGAGTTAATAAAGTTAAAGAGGCTGCACCCTTTAAAATAAAAAATCCCATTAGATGGCCTCAGATTGCTATAAATTAGAAAAATAATGTTCTTAATTCACTGTCCACCTATCCAGTGCTGAATAGATGATGTTGCTCCTGGTGTCTGTTATTTGTCTGGAGCACTGACATCATGGCAGCTGAACAATGAGCGCAGTGACTGCCTTTGTAGACGTAATGCCGCTATCAGAACCTCTGAGCTAACTGATTGGCTGCAGCCAATAACAATGCTGGGCCAGGGGACAGAGAGTAAATTACAGTTTGTTTTTTAGAATGAACTCTGCCTGGGTAGCGGGATTTTTTGAGGCGACGAACCTTTTAAAATCAAATGAAATGTGATGTCTATGCATAATCTATGTCACTTATTGCATCTTTGTGAGTCAATATCACTAGTACGAGAGATTGATGAAGGATGGAGAAATAACAGCTGCACTATTAACTGCTCCCCCTTTTCTAACCCCAGCTTTTGGCCCAAATGCGGAATCTATTAGAGGGCTCTTAACTACTACAGATCTTCAACAGTATTATTCTTCTCATATGAACCCAAGGGCTTTTGCACGTGACTGCAAACTTTGCTCCCACTGAAGTTACACCCGACCTGGCCCATGAATGTTTTTCACTACAGCATAGGTGATGAATGTACGATTTTTGGGCTTCCACAATTCAAGGGGGCTTTACACATAGCGATATCGCTAGCAATATCGCTAAAACGTCACCGATTTTGTGACACAGCAGCGATATTGATAGCGATATCACTACATGTGATACTTACCTCTGACCGGCTCCCCCGCTGGTTATCGGTGATCGCGCGAGATCGGCCTGGTCCATTTCTCGTCGGCGGCTTCCTGCTGGCCTTCCTGCTGGAGCCGACTAGCGACGCGTGGACACGGGTGGAAGACGTCATCATTGCCGCGTCTGACAGGTAAGTAACAACCTCTGCTGTGTCGCTGCTGAGATAAGTACTATATAGTAATTAATATAGTGCAGAGATACAAGTTGCGTTTATATTCCAAAATCTCAATTGCTAATATGGAATAAGCAGATCACAATATATCATAAAGTGCACAGTGCCAAATTAATACCGCGAAAAAATGCGTATTTAGTAGCCAAGAGAAGAATATAAGGCATGATCTCTACAAAATGTACCAAACTGTGTTGAATCAAAGAAAAAAAAAATCAGTTCAACACAGTTTGGTACATTTTGTAGAGATCATGCCTTATATTCTCTCGGCTACTAAATATGCATTTTTTTGCAGTATTAATTTGGCACTGTGCACTTTATGATATATTGTGATCTGCTTATTCCATATTAGCAATTGAGATTTTGGAATATAAATGCAACTTGTATCTCTGCACTATATTAATTACTATATAGTACTTATTTTTGTATGACTTGTCCTGTCCTTGCTTTGAGGCATTCTGATAATTTATACAATTTGTGGTTTTAAATATCAGAAATAAATATGATGATTTTATGGATCTCTTCAGTTTTTTCTTTCTCTATTATAAGAAAGGATTTGTGTTAAATATCTGAGTTGAAGTGCCATTAATTTTTATTTTTTCTATGGACATTTTTTATGACGTTTCATGTATATGCAGCAATTTCATTCCTGTGGTCTAGGTGCATTACTTTACATTTATCAACTTTACCCCCTTTCTGACCATGGACGTAATAGTACGTCCAAGGTCAGATCCCCCACTTTGATGAGGGCTCCGGCGGTGAGCCCACATCAAAGCCGGGACATGTCAGCTGTTTTGAACAGCTGACATGTGCCTGCACTAGGTGCAGGTGGAATCTCCATCCACCCATGCCTATTAACTAGTTAAATCCCACTGTCAAATGCTGACAGCGTGCTTTAACTAGAGCTTCCAGCCGCACGGCCGGAATTACGCGCATCGCCAACCCCCATCACATGATCGGGGGTCAGCGATGCATTGCCATGACAACCAGAGGTCTCCTAGAGACCTCTATGGTTGTTGATGCCGCATTGCTATAAACGTCATCGCCAACCCCCGTCACATGATCGGGGGTCAGCGATGCATTGCCATGACAACCAGAAGTCTCCTAGAGACCTCTATGGTTGTTGATGCCGCATTGCTATGAACGCCACCCGATGGTCGGCGCTAATAGCAATGCTGTAATTCTGCTACATATAGGCGATCTGCTAATCGCCTATATGTAGCACAGCCGATCGAGTTTTGAATGCTTCTAGCCTCCCATGGAGGCTATTGAAGCATGGCAAAATATAAAAAATGTTTTAAAAAATATGAAAAAAATAAAAAAATTTAAGTTTAAATCACCCCCCTTTTGCTCCGTTCAAAATAAAAAAATAAAAAATACACATATTAGGTATCGCCGCGTTCAGAATCACCCGATCTATCAATAAAAAAAAGCATTAACCCGATCGCTAAATGGCATAGCGAGAAAAAAATTGAAACGCCAGAATTACGTTTTTTTTTTGGTCGCCGCGACATTGAATTAAAATGCAATAACGGACAATAAAAAGATCGTATCTGCACATAAATGGTATCCTTAAAAACATCAGCTCAGTGCGCAAAAAATAAGCCATCACCCAACCCGGGATCACAAAAAATGGAGGCGCTACGGGTATCTGAAAATTTCGCAAATTTATTTTTTTTTTTAGCAAACTTTTTAATTTTTTTTCACCACTTAGATAAAAGAGAACCTAGACATTTTTGGTGTCTATGGACTTGTAATGACCTGGAGAATCTTAATGGCAGGTCAGTTTTAGCATTTTAGTGAACCTAGCAAAAAAGCCAAACAAAAAACACGTGTGAGATTGCACTTTTTTGCAATTTCACCACACTTGGAATTTTTTTCCCGTTTTCTAGAACATGACATGATAAAACTAATAGTGTCATTCAAAAGTACAACTTGTCCCGCAAAAAATAAGCCCTCACATGGCCATATTTACGGGAAAATATAAAAGTTATGGCTCAGGGAAGAAGGGGAGCAAAAATTGAAAACGGAAAAACAAAAAAAGCTGGGGTCATTAAGGGGTTAAACCTCATCTGTCATGTGTTTGTCCACATGCAGACGTTTTATCTAGATCCTTTTGTAAGATTGTACTGTTAAGGTCAATTTTTATTCTCCTACATAGTTTTGTGTCATTATCAAAGACTGACACTTTAATCTCAAACCCATCCAAAAGTCCATTAATAAAGAGATTAAAAAAGAATCGATCGCAGGACAGAACCTTGCAGTATCCCACTGTGACTATATATCATTTACAATGACTCATTGTTTCTTGTCCCTTACAAGTTTGTAGCATGTAATGACTGACAGCCTGATCTCACCATCTACATGTCTCACACTGGTAACTATCCCCTTTTATTTAAAATAAGCTCTGGAGGCAGATTCTCAGGGAGACCTATGTCCGTCCCATAGTTTTTATCAACTCATTTACACAAAAGAAAAACATGGATTTTTCGGGAATAAGACATCAGATTGCAGATATTAAGGTATCCTTTTATTCAGCTTCCTATGTCCTGCATGCCCATGTAGATGGCTTAAAAGGGGTGATCCTACTGACAGATCCCCTTTAAAAAACATTTCTATGGTCTTTTAAATAAAAAGATCATTTTGAATAGTAAGTTGGGGGTTTTATTTATTACCTGACAAGTTCCCATTGGACTTTGATTTGTTAGGCAAAATAAATGTTGTTTTTGTGTGATTTATTGTCAATTTGCTAATTTTCCATTGAAATATCGTTCTTCTTTCAAGCTGTATTTGAATTTACGTTTTGGTGTTTTCTCACTATTGTCAGCAATATAAAATGTATGTTAATTTAACTCCGTCAGTTCATTGAGCTACAAGTTTTATCTGTCTACAGTTGTCAGCTGAGCATCTGTTATCGCTTAGAGGCACCACAATAAATGGCTTTGTCACAAAATTACTCCAGCAGGGGAACAAAGTCATAATTTAACCATTCATTTGGTCATTGCGGCTGCAGTTAGCCTCAGTGACTTTTCTATATTTGTTGTCTTGTGATTTATGAAGGTTAGGCTATGTGCGCGCGTAGCGATTCTGAAGCAGAATAAACCTGAGCAGAATCGCACACCCTGCTCCCGGGAAAACGCATGCGTTTTTTGACGCGATTTTCTAAGCGTTTGTCAAGCGTTTTTGCATGCGTTTTCCTAAGCATTTTTGATTCCGCATACCATCAATTATATGGGCAAAAACTAATGAACATGCTGCGTTTTTAATCGCTAAGTGTTTCTGCAAAATTAATGAACATGCTGCGTTTTTAATCGCTAAGCGTTTCCGCAAAATTCATGAACATGCTGCGTTTTTAATCGCTAAGCGTTTCTGCAGCGGTTAAAAATGCACCATTGGCACAACATGTGCTTTTTTCATTAAAAATCAATTTGATCCTTTTTTTAAGCGTTATTGCAGCAGAATCGCTTGTCTAAAAGCGCTGCAGAAACGTTTAAAAAACGCTACGTGGGCACACAGCATTAAGGTGAGCTCATTTTTCTGCCACAGTAAGGCAGGAATACAATTAAAAATATAAACTTTAGCTGCTTAAATTTATTGAATGAACAGAAAACGACTTGGCAAGTCTACAAAGCTCTAATGATTGCTTCGATTTTTTTTCATTCACTTACAGTCCAAATTTACAGCCTATACAGTCAACAGATAATGCAAATTGCTTTCCTGCTTTCATGCAATGGGTGTACAATCAAGTTCCTTTTTATTTATGGACTTTCACTAGAAGAACAGATGGTATGGAAAATTGAGCTGATTAAAAAAAGGTTTATAAGTAGTGATGGGTGAGCACTAAAATGCTTGGGTACTCATTGCTCAGGTTGAGAAAATTGGAATGCTTGGGTGCTCAACCTGAGCAACGAGTCCAATGTAAGTCTACGGGAAACTCAAGCATTTTTCCGGCGGTCTGCAGAGGGACTAGAAATTGCGGAAATCGATGAAAACAGTGCTCAAATGACATGGGAACAGCCCCATAAAAATGTTTTCCCTTTAGAAAGGAGCGGGTCTCCTATACTTATAATGCCTGTGCAATAAGTGTATGGACTGAAAAACATTTCCCCCTGGGGGGTATATATGAACATACTGTATAACTATTCAATTTTTTATACAGGCATCATAAACACTCCTCAAAAAAATTATATGTGTGTTGCATCACGGACCACGGTCACCCTGGTGATATGGTAGAGGATGAGGAGAAGGAGGCGGACAACAGCAAATAATCAAAAGCAGGAAGCGTATACCCATGTGTGGGTGTGAAGAGGTGCATGGGAATAGACCTCTCAATAAAGACACTGGATTTGACTTTGTTATGCTGCTATCATTCTGTCATGTTGACAAGTCTGGCCCAATCTAGACCTTGTTCATTTCTATAAGTCAGTGTAACGAATGGAAGCGGAGGCAGAGATGGTGAAGTTCACATTTGCTTTTATTTTTTAAGTGGAACCTCGGGACCACGGTCCGGGGGGCTCCGAAGGGGGCGTGACTAGTGAGCCCCGGGTACCCGTAGTAAAGCCCCTCAGGCAGGGCCAGAATGGAATACCCGGAGGACACAGGTGCTACCTCCAGTTAGACACCGAACACGTGGCAGCTGTTCCAGCGGGACCAAAAGGGATAACAAAAGTTACAGCAGAGTCTGTAATGAGCTGGGTCCTGGATCCGGGTAGTTGGTAAGGAGTCGGTTCCAGTAACCTTCACACAGTCCTTGGACTCAGATGGCTGTAGGCGGAACGGGATGGCTTAGGCCCAGATGGTTGCAGATATAACCAGGTAACACAGGATACTGATATGCTGTGGACACCGAGAGCATTAGACAATGCACAGAGACTGCAGATGCAGCGCAGACAGGTTAGCATGAGAACCGGAAGTAGCAATGATAGATACTCGTTGCTCCGGTGCTCTCCCTATGGAGGAGAGACCAGAAATAGCAGCCAGTGCGCTGCCATTGGTTAATTGCACTTTTTGAATAATGCACGCCACCCCTTTAAGAAGGCAAGAGAGCGGGTGGGCGTGCCCTAATAGCCTTAGCTACAAATCTCCTCACAGGACGCCAGGAGGAGGAGGCAGGAGGGAGACCAGAATGCTGAGCAGCAGCTTGAGATCCAGAGGAGATCGGCTGCTGCCTAAGGGCAGCGTGTGAGGCTCGAGGTGAGTGCCCAGAATGGAGAGCAGCGGCAGGCCTGGACGCAGCACCAGGACGGGGGCCAGGTGTAACAGTGGCAGACCTGGGCGCAGCGCCAGAATGGGGTCTGGGTGTAACAGTATCCCCCTCTTTACACCCCCTCTTCTTCAAGCCTGCGTAGAACCGTTTAAGGAAAAGAGGAGCCTGGATGTTCTCCCTAGGCTCCCAAGATCTCTCCTCAGGACCAAAACCCTTCCAGTCCACCAGATAGTAGGTCTTACCCCTTACTTTTCTTATGGCCAGGATATGTTTTACCTCAAAAACATCATCCTCCAAGACAGGGTCAGGAGTGGTACCCGGATCCTTAAAGAAGGGACTCAAAACTACTGGTTTGAGGAGAGAAACATGAAAGGAGTTATGCACACGTAGAGAAGTGGGCAACTTCAGCTTGTACGAGACTGGATTGATCTGTCTCCAGATCTCAAATTGTCCGATGAATCGGGGACCCAATTTGTAGGATGGCATCTTTAAACGGATGTACTTAGAAGAGAGCCATACCTTGTCTCCGAGACGAAAGATAGGCGCATCCAAACGTCTCTTGTCCGCATGCCTTTTCATACGCTGGGAGGCTTTCTCCAGAGGCGTTTTGATATCCCTCCAGACCTTAGAAAAGTCTTCGGAGAAAGTATCGGCAGCTGGAACGCCAGATGATCCGGAGATGGGAAGAGGTATTCCGGGTTGCAATCAGAAGACAATCTGAAAGGGAGACTTTCCAGAAGATTCACTTACTTGATTGTTGTAAGAAAATTCGGCCCATGACAGTAAGTCTACCCAGTCGTCATGATGCGCATTGACAAAGTGACGCAGGAATCCAGCCAGGATTTGATTTGTCCTCTCCACTTGTTCATTGGACTTGGGATGGTATGCTGAGGAAAAATCCAGTTAAATTCTTACCAGTTTACAAACTGCTCTCCAGAATCTTGAGGTGAACTGGATTCCTCTGTCGGACACGATGTGGAGAAGGAAACCATGGAGACGGAAGATGTGGCGGATGAACAGATCCACCAACTCAGGAGCAGTTGGAAGACCAGGTAGTGGAACAAAGTGAGCCATTTTAGAGAAGCGATCCACCACTACCCACACCACAGAACAGCCAGATGAGATCACAAGATCTGTGATGAAGTCCATCGCTATATGTTGCCAGGGGGCAAATGTAATTGGAAAAGGCTGAAGTCTACTTGCGGGTAGGTGCTTGGCCATCTTGTTACGAGCACAGGAAGGACAGGCTGTGACGTACTCCAGAATGTCCTTAGCCATGGCAGGCCACCAGTAGTACCGAGAGATGAGTTGCAGAGTATTTCTCTGGCCGGCTTGACCAGCCAACTTGGATGAGTGACCCCACCGAAGGACACGAGTACGTTCAGAAGCTGACACGAAAGTCTTCCCAGGGGGGAGCCAGGCAAGATCATCAGAAGCGACAGCGACTAACCTTGAGGATTCGATGATGTGCTGCGGTTCTTTTTCTTGATCAGGAGGTAGAAAGGCTCTGGAAATTGCGTCTTCTGTGACATTTTTGTCAGCTGGGCGAAAATAAAGAACAAAATTAAAACGAGCAAAAAACAAAGCTCAGCAGGCTTGACGAGGATTCAGCCTTTGCGCAGTTTGGAGGAAAACAAGGTTTTTGTGATCGGTATATACGACTACCTGATGAAGAGCTCCTTCTAGAAGATGCCTCCACTCCTGCAGAGCTAATTTGATAGCCAATAATTCCCGATCTCCAGCAGAATAATTCCTCTCTGCGGAAGAAAAAACCTTGGGAAAAAAAAAACACAGGAATGCATTCGCCCGGAGGACGATTTCTGGGTTAATACAGCTCCAGCACCTACTGAAGAGGCATCGACCTCCAGAATAAATTGTTCATTGGCGTTAGGACGATGAAGAACAGGTGCGACATCAAAGGCCTTTTTGAGAGAAACAAAAACCTCCTCAGCCTCAGGAGGCCAATCCTTGGGATTTGTACCTTTCCAGGTCAGAGCTGAGATGGGTGCTACTCAGGTGCAGAAGTTAGGTATGAATTGGCTGTAGTAGTTGGCGAAGCCCAGAAATCGCTGTATGGCCTTAAACCCAGACGGATGAGACCCCTTGAGTACAGCCGATAACTTCTCTGGATCCATTTTTAATCTTGTGGAGGAAACAATGTAACCGAGGAAAGGCAAAGAGGATTGTTCAAAGAGGCACTTTTCAAACTTGGCATACAGTCTGTTCTCCCTGAGCCTCTGTAAGACTAGGCGCACTTGCCTGCGATGCGAGACCAAGTCAGTAGAAAAAATCAGAATGTCGTCTAGATAGACAACAACACAGGTGTACAGCAGATCCCTGAAAATGTCATTGACAAACTCTTGGAAAACAGCGGGTGCATTGCTTAGACCAAACTGCATTACCAGGTACTCATAGTGGCCATCACGGGTGTTGAAGGCTGTTTTCCATTTGTCTCCATCTCTGATTCGGATCAATTGTAAGCACCTCTGAGATCCAGCTTGGTGAAGATCCTGGCCCCTCGGAGACAGTCAAACCGTTCTGAAATTAGAGGCAAAGGGTACCTGTTTTTTTACTGTGATCTGGTTCAGTCCTCGGTAGCCGATACAGGGCCGCAGGGATCCGTCCTTTTTCTTCACGAAGAAGAAGCCTGCTCCTGCCGGTGACGATGATTTTCGGATAAACCCTCTGGCCAAGTTCTCCTGGATGCAGTCCGACATAGCCTGAGTCTCTGCCTGGGAAAGAGGGTAAACTCTCCCACGAGGAGGAGATGTTCCAGGAAGAATGTCTATTGGACAGTCATACGACCTGTGGGGAGGAAGTTTTTCAGCCTCCTTTTTCCCGAAGACATCCGAGAAGGACCAGTAAGCGGATGGTGCTCCAGGCAGAGTAGCAGGTTGGACCGGGGGTGAAACTGGTTCAATCCGGGTTAAACCATGGTCCGAGCAGGAATTTCCCCAACGTAGAATCTCACCTGTTCTCCAATTAAGGAATGGTTCATGTTTCTGAAACCAAGGCAAACCTAGAAGCAAGGGGTGAGACAAACCAGGGTACACATAAAAACGGATTCTTTCAGAATGCATAAGACCTACCTGGAGTTCCACTGGCTCAGTCTGGAACTGGACGGGTTCGGTCAGAGGCTGGCCATCGACAGCGGTTACCCACAACGGATTAGGAAGAGCCTGAACTGGTAAGTGGTAGCGATCCATAAGCGTCTGCTGGATAAAGCTTCCGGCGGCCCCGGAATCCAACAGAGTCCAGAAAATTTTATTGCTCCGCAGGTCACGGAGACTGAGATCTGCAACGATGGAGAGGAACGTTCTCTACCTAGGGGTGGCTCTCCTACCGAGCCTAGGCACAGGAGTTTTCTGACTTCTTTGGGCAGGAGCGGATCAGGTGTTCGGAACTACCACAGTACAGACAGCTTCCGTCTTTGCGACGCGCCTCCTGGCGGCGGCTGGCCAGACTTACTCGATCTACCTCCATAGCTTCAGGAGAAGAGGATGAGGTAGATGTCTTGGAAGAATTAGAGTCCAGGTGGTAGGACCTCCTATCACGCTTAATCTCCATGGAACGCTCCTGAAAACGCAGGTCAATCCGGGTCGCCAAGGAAATCAGGTCATCCAAGATGGTAGGCCTGTCCCGTCCCGCCAGCTCATACTTAATTTTTCCAGATATGCCCTCCCAGAAGGTAGCCAGCAAGGCCTCACTGTTCAAGGATAACTCAGACGAGAGGGTGCGGAACTGAACAGCATACTGAGCCACCGTGAGGGTTCCTTGACGTAAGTGAAGCAGGGCAGAAGCGGTCGACATGACCCGGCTAGGTTCGTCAAAGGTCCTGCGAAAAGTTTCTAGTAAAGATTGAAGATCATTTACCAGCGAGTCTCCTCTCCTGCTAGATGTGACATAATGAAGCCCACTTTGGCACGGTCAGAAGCAAACGTATGCCCCAAGATTTAGAAGTGTAGAGTACACTGATTGAGAAAACCCCGACACTGAGTGGGATCACCATGGAAGCGGGTAGGAGCCGCCAGGCGAGGGCCCTTGCTTGTCATGACAGCAGGTACCTGGGTGTTGCTAGGTGAATCAGGAGCAGCCGGGTTCTGCAGAGAATCCATGCGGGTGGACAGGTTACGTAGATACGTCGTTATCTTATCCTGTTGATCTCTTAAACAGGTCACCTCTTGGCACAGCTCCAAAGTCGGAGGCCTCTGGGGTCCAGCGGATTCCATGGCCAGAGCAATCTGTAACGAATGGAAGCGGAGGCAGAGATAGTGAAGTTCACATTCGTTTTTATTTTTAAGTGTAACCTCGGGACCACGGTCTGGGGGGCTCCGAAGGGGGCGTGATTAGTGAGCCCCGGGTACCCGTAGTAAAGCCCCTCAGGCAGGGCCAGAATGGAATACCCGGAGGACACAGGTGCTACCTCCAGTTAGACACCGAACACGTGGCAGCTGTCCCAGCGGGACCAAAAGGGACCACAAAAGTTACAGCAGAGTCCGTAATGAGCTGGGTCCTGGATCCAGGTAGTTCGTAAGGAGTCGGTTCCAGTAACCTTCACACAGTCCTTGGACTCGGATGGCTTTAGGCGGAACAGGATGGCTTAGGCCCAGATGGTTGCAGATCTAACCAGGTAACACAGGATACTGATATGCTGTGGAGACAGAGAGCATTAGACCATGCACAGAGACTGCAGACTCAGCGCAGACAGGTAAGCATGAGAACCGGATGTAGCAACGATAGATACTCGTTGCTCCGGCGCTCTCCCTATGGAGGAGAGGCCAGAAATAGCAGCCAGTGCGCTGCCATTGGTTAATTGCACTTTTTGAATAATGCACGCCGCCCCTTTAAGAAGGCAAGAGAGCAGGCGGGCGTGCCCTAATAGCCTTAGCTACAGATCTCCTCACAGGACGCCAGGAGGAGGAGGCAGGAGGGAGACCAGAACGCTGAGCAGCAGCATGAGATCCAGAGGAGACCGGCTGCTGCCTAAGGGCAGCGTGTGAGGCTCAAGGTGAGTGCCCAGAACGGAGAGCAGCAGCAGGCCTGGACGCAGAACCTGGACGGGGGCCAGGTGTAACAGTGGCAGACCTGGGCGCAGCGCCAGGACGGGGACCGGGTGTAACAGTCAGCCTGACAGCATTTTCAGTTGACAGGTGGATTCGCTTATCAGTTATAATTCCACCAGCGGCACTAAAAACCCGCTCTGACAAAACTCTTGCGGCAGGCCAGGACCTCCAAGGCGTAGAGAGCCAGTTCATGCCACGTGTCCAGCTTGGATACCCAATAATTATAAGGCACAGATGAATCATGGAGGACGTTGGTATGGTCAGCAAGGTACTCCCTCAGCATCTTCCCAAACTTTGCACTCCTTGTGAGTGTGCCTCAGGGTCTGTGCGATGGGAGGGTCTTAGAAAACTCTCCCAGAACTTTGACAGTGTTCCCTTGCCTCTGCTGGATTGGTGGTGTGTCTCTCTCGCCTGTACTCCTTGGTTGTCCAACAAACTGTGACCTCTGCCGCCAGCATTTTCAGATGGGAATTTTTTTTAATAATTCCGCAACAATGGCCTTCTGGTACTGCCCCATTTTAGTAGACCTGTCCACCTTGGGAATAAGAGATAGAAAGTTTTTCTTGTAGCGTGGGTCTAGAAGTGTCATCAACCAGTAATGACTGTCAACCAAAATTTTGAGAAAGCGAGGATCACAGGAATGGCCGCGTAACATAAACTCAGCCATGCGTCCAAGAGGACGACTGACCATGCTCTTCTCCTCCTCCCTGTCCTCAGGCCATCCATCCTGAACAGACGGTATGACAGTTGTGCAGGTAACACCATCTATAGCGCATGAAACTAGATCCTGTTCTTCCTCCTCTTCCTCATTACCACCCAATCCACGTTGGGATGAGGTGAGGCTGGGCTGTGTGTAATTACCCTGTATGGTTTCTTGCTCCATCTCATTGTGCTCCACCTGCAATTCATCCTCTTTGATTGTGAGCAGAGAGTGTTTCAGAACACATAGAAGCGGGATGGTGATGCTAAGTATGGCATCATCTCCGCTCACCATCTTGGTGGACTCCTCAAAGTTTTGGAGGATGGTACATATGTCTGACATCCATGTCCACTCCAGAGATCTTATGTGTGGAGTCTGAACTGAATACCAATGGCCTTGTTGATGCTGGTAGTTAACAACTGCCCTTTTCTGCTCACAAATCCTTCCCAACATCTGAAGTGTAGAGTTTCAGTTCATAGGGGCATTACACATCAGTTGGTGAGCTGGAAGCTGCAAATGCTGCTGAAACACGGCAAGAGCGGCAGAAGCTGTAGCTGACTTTGTAAAATGAGGGCACACAGGCAGCGTACTTTGACATGCAGTTCCTGGTAGTTTTTGAGAAACAGCTGAACCATGAGGTTAAGCACATGGGCCAGGCATGGTGTGTGTGAGCTCGCCTCGCCTCAGAGTTGCCACCAGGTTCTGGCCATTGTCACACACAACCATGCCTGACTGTAGGTTCAGTAGTGTCCTCCACAGATCTGCCTGCTCTATTAGAGCTGTTCACAACTCTTCAGCATTGTGTGGTTTGTCACCTAAGCATATTAGCTTCAGCACAGCCTGTTGCTGCTTGGCTGAGGCAGTACTGAAGTGCCTCTAGCTTGTGACTGATATGGTCATTCTGGAGATAGAGGCTGAAGAGGAGGAGGTGCAGGAGCTGTAGACTGTGGGGGCAACCTTGATTGACCTAGGGCCCACAATCCTCGGCGTTGGGAGGATGTATTCCATCCCAAGGTTCAACTGGGTCCCAGCTTCGACTATGTTAACCCAGTGTCCTGTCAGCGAGATGTACCGTCCCTGCCCATAAGAACTGGTCCACATGTTCGTGGTTAGGTAGACTTTCCCAGTAACTGCATTGTTGAAGGCATGGCTAATGTTGTAGGACACATGCTTGTGTAATGCAAGGAAGGCACATCGGGAGAAATAGTGGCGGCTAGGGAAAGCTTCCGTCTCCACGAGCCTAAAAGGCAACATTTCGAGCGCAAGCAATCGTGAAATGTTGGAGTTTATTGGTGTGGCCTGTGGGGCGGTGGCTGCGTATTTGCACTTGCGTTCCAAGGACTGAGGTATTGTCATGGAGTGACTGACCAGTGCGACAGAACCCAACAATTGGTCGGTCACCAAACCGCAAACAAACAAGGGAATACCTAGGACACAATTGCATCGGTGGGCCCTGCAATAGGGAATGGGGAATGGACACCTCCTGCACTCTCCTAAGGTAGTTCCCTGATCTATCCTGACGTCCCTATACTTGCCCTGTACCTATCCCTAAGTAGGGAATTGGCAAGTGCGGACACTGGTCCCACCGCTGCAATAATACAACACCAAGGGAAGATATGACAAACAAGGTAAATACAAACAACACATAGCTTTCTGCTGTAAAGCACCGCACAGCAGGATCACGACACCAGATTCACCATGAACAGCTGAGGCATCACTGCTCCCAGCAAGCTCTGGGGGAAAAACTGATAGTATCCCCCGATGGCCTGAAATGAAAAAGTTTTAATGTGAGAATCCAGATCTATCACAGATCCAAAAAAGGATCATGACAGTTATGGACAACTGACCACTGCACTGGGGCAAGGATGTGGACGTGCTTGCTGATGGTGCTAGTTGAGTGTGTGCAATGACAGGTGTAGGGCTGGAGGTGTTATGAATGGGTCACTGAGGAGGATAGCAGGCCCAGGCTAAGCCACAGAAAACCAGAGAGGTTGGAAACTAAGCGGATTGCAGACCCCTGATCCTGTCCACACAACTAGCAGTAGCCGTAGAGCGTACCTACGATGATCCTAGACACCTCAGCACAGCCAGAGAGCTAACTAAGCCTAAAGCAGGAAAGGGGAAATCTAAACTGCCCCAGAGCAGACCCCAAAGGAATAGCCCCCAAACATATATTGTCGGTGAGACAAGATGAAAACACAAACGCAGGCAGAAAAATAGACTGAGCAAACAATGGGGCCCACACTGACTAGACAGCACAGGAATGGAAAGACACTGTCTGCAATCACGCAAAAAACCCTGCCAAAAGTCCAACCTGTCTGATGCACAAGAAATCACTGAAGTCGCACGACTTCGCCCCCACTATATCAGCACTCTGGTATATTCGGAAAGCAAAGCAAAAAGAGACCAATATAACGGGACAAAACAAAGTGGCACATGCAGTAACATATGGGCGGTGATTCAGCACAGCCCCAGCCGGAGCTGGCTGACCTGCACAAAGCAGAGATAGACAAAACCAGATCAAATGCAAACATAATAGCAAATAAACCACTTAGCTGAACCATGCAGGGAAAGAGGAGGAGACATTAGACCTAGAAGGCACGGGAAGAAAATCGCCAGCAGGGATAGAGGGAGTCAGCTGTCTTAAATCCCAATCAGAAACCCCAGATCTCCAATTGTATTCCTCATTATCAGGTGGCAAGCCTCTGTCAATCAGATCAGCTCCACTACCTCCAGTAACTACCAGAGGGAAGCCAGAGAGAGATTTCACAACAGGAGGCATCTTCGCATGCACCATGGACAGAGGATTGTCTTGCACGCACAACAGCGGAAGAAGTATTGGTGTCACTCGCAGACACTATTCCTGGACTCTGGGGCTCAGCCAACTGAAGGCTGGGCTGGGACAAGGATGTGGACGGGCTTGATGATGGTGCTGGTTGACTGTGGGCAACAACAGGTGCAGGGCTTGAGGCATCTTCACAGGCACGTGGAACTGGGATTTGCATGTACGCAAAACAGTGAAAGAAGTGTTGTCACCTGCAGACAGTGTTCCTGGAGACTGTGGTTCTGCCCACAAAGTTGGGTGCTTTGCTGCCATGTTCCTGATCATGCTGGTGGTGATCAGGCTGGTAGTTTTGCTACCCCTGCTGATGCTGACCTGGCAGATGGTGCAAATAGCCTTTTTGGGGTATTCAGCAGCATCTTTAAAAAACAACCAGACTCGGGACAACCTAACAGTCGTACTGGCAACTTCCGTCATGTTGGTGTTATAGGGAATGATTGCCTGCCTTCTGTCTGCTGCCACCACATTGCTTCTTCCTGCCTGTTGGGGTGCTACGCCTCCCTCCACCTGTGTGCTACTGTCCTCGCTCTGCATGTCCTCCTGCCAGGTTGGGTCAGTTACTATATCATCCACCACCTTATCTTGCACTTCCGAACCCTGGTCCTCCTCCTGACTTCCTGGCAATTGTGTCTCATCATCGTCCACCTCTTGAGATACTTTCCCATCGTCACCTTTGTGTGACCATGGCTGCTCAAATATTTGGTCATCGCTACATGCAATCTCCTCTTGCCCCATTTCAAGTGGACCTTGCAAGAGGCCTGAATCTATAAATAAAAATGTGAACAGCTCTTTGGAGTGTCCAAGTGAGGGATCAGTTGTCTCTGGGCACTCCGCATGGTGGGAGAAAGGAGAATCATGGTGAGGAATATGTGGTCCAGATTCACGGCTACTGAGACTCGAACACACTGCAACAAAATTTAAATGGAGGCCAGAAATGGCAGAATTTTGAGTGCTCTTATATGTGATCTGTATGACAGACAAACCATAATTTTAAATACATGGATTTTTAGCGCTGTAATATGGAAAGGATCTGGTTGTATTCTACAGTGCCAACAAGCAAATGGAGCAGAAAAAATCAGGATTAAGATCCCAAAAAAATTATTCCTGGCCCCTGATACCTGGGGCTATGTCTAGAACTATCTGTAAAAGTAGCAGCAGCAGATAGAACTGGAATGGAACCTCTTGCTATATGCACTGCAGTCTGCCACATACACTGCCTGTGTCATGATCCCAGTGCAGGTTTTTGACCTGCACGCCAGGGGTTAATGTCTTGAGCCCAGTGCAGGCTTTGACCTGTATGCCTGAGGTTAATTATTGTGGCCTCTATTTGGTTCGGGGAGAGCTTCTTATAGCCCTGGGAAGCTCCAATCCCCGTCAGTTATACTTTTGCCATTGGCCGAGTGTGGTGACCCCTGTGTGCCTGTGCCTTGTGCCTGTCTTCTAGCTTGTTTCTATGGTTCTGACCTGGTTCTGTCCTCCGTTGTGAGTTTGTCTTTTGATTCTGTGCTGTGTATCTGCTTCTCTGGTTTCTGACTGCTGCTACGTCCTGATTATGCGTTCTGTCTAATCCTGTGGTACTGTTGTGCTATCTCATGCTTTGACCCCGGCCTGATCTGGTTTACGTCTCTGTCTATGCCCCTTGGTAACTTTTTCCCGTAGTTACCCTGCTAGGAGTTTTCCTTCAGCTCCTAGCTCTCTGGAGTTTAGGCCATGCCACCAGCAGTCACGTGCTTCAGGTCCCATTGGTCTGAAGCACGCATCTTCACCTGCTCCACAGGTTTCTTAGAGCACAGTTTGTCTTACTCAGGACATGCGCACTGGCTCAGTGAGCAAGTGCAGTGCGGTGTTCCTGACACTGAGACCCCGCTCCTCTAGGGATGAGAAACAGAGGGTGGGGGTGGTTATGTCCCTGCATAGGGGGGCCCCACAAGCCTGGACATTTTCTCTTTCCTCTTCTGCCCTGGAGAGAATGACTGTGGATGCCTTTTTTGAGGCCTTAGGGCATATTTACCATGAGCCGGATATAGTGCGTTTGGCTGAGTACAAGGTGATGAGTGTCTGTCAGGGGAAGCACTCGGCCAAGTGGTTCTGCTCTGAATTTAGAAGTGGGGCAGCTGAGGTTTCTTGGAGTGATGCTGCCCTTCGGAGGTTGTTCCGTAGAGGCCTGTGTGAACATCTGAAGGATGCCTTGGCACTTCATCCTCCACCTGACTCCCTGGAGGACGCCATGACCCAAGTGGTTCGCATGGATCGCAGACTGTGGGCAAGAGGCGTTATGCAACTCGAAACATCATTATTCTCCAGTGGAGGTGAGACCCGGACTCCTATGGCTATGGAGATGAGCGCTGTCACCTGTGACAAGAAGGAAAGAAAACGATGCTGGGAGGAGCAGTTGTGCTTCTATTGTGGGTGATCTGGACATTGGAAGAAGGACTGCCCCTCCTGTCCATCATCCTCCAAGGTGGCGGGAAACGACTAGGTCTGGGTAGTAGTCGAGGAGGCTACCCAGACCTTCAGGTACATTTTTCTTCACTTGCAAAAACTGTGCTTCAGGTGGAACTGGAAGTTGGTGATGGTCCTGTTCAGACTACCACATTTGCTGACTGTGGTTCTGCTGTTAACCTGATTGATACCCGGATTATGACTCTTAATAAGATAGGGACAGTCAGGCTTCAGGATCCTGTTAAACTTATGGCAATTGACTTGTCCCCTCTTACCAGGGACGGTATCTGTTTCAGGTCTGAACTTTTTTCTCTGAAAGTGGGTCCCACTCATGTGGAAAAACTAAGTTGTCTTGTGTTAGATAACTTGCCTGCGGGACTGGTACTGGGAATGCCTTGGCTTCAACGCCATAATACTACCATTGATTGGGTAACGGGGGAGATCACTCAATGGGGATGCAAAGATAAATGTTGTAACCTGGGACCTTTTGTTAACTCTGTTAAATCTGTATCTGTCTCTTCTGTCGGTCTGGAAGGTATTCCGGAGTACCTGAAGGATTTCGAAGACGTATTTTCCGAAAGCGAGGCTGCGGCGCTGTCATAACATAGACCCTTTGATTGTGCCATTGATTTAGTACCCGGAGCCAAGTTACCTAAGGCTCGGTTGTTCAATTTGTCCTGACCAGAGAGCCAAGCCATGAAGGAGTACATAGCTGAGAGTCTCCGCAAAGGGCATATCAGGCCTTCTGTGTCACCCGTGGCAGCAGGATTCTTCTTTGTGAAGAAGAAGATGGTAGTTTGCGGATGTGCCTCGACTTTCAGGAACTTAAGATAACGGTTAGGCACACTTACCCGCTTCCCCTCATCCCAGACTTATGTAACCAATTATCTGGGGCCCAATGGTTCTCCAAATTAGATCTCTGGGGGGCCTACAACCTGATAAGGTTTCGGGAAGGGGACGAGTGGAAAATGGCGTTCCTCACATCAGAGGGACTCTTTGAAAACCTGTTTATGCTGTTCGGGTTAACTAATGCCCCTGCTATTTTCCAGAACTTTATCAATGTGGTGTTCTCTGACCTGATAGGCCATTTTGTTATCATTTATTTGGATGACATTTTGGTATATTCCCTGGACAGTCAGTCTCACTTGCAACATCTACGGACAGTTCTCCAGAGAATCAGGGAGAACCACTTGTTTGCTAAATTGGAAAAGATGTTCATTTTTCGTACAGGAACTGTCTTTATTGGGGCTGATTGTGTCTTGTGAGGGGTTTCGTATGGATCCTAAAAAGGTGCTGGCGATCGCAGACTGGGTTCAACCTCATGATCTCAAGGGGCTCCAGCGCTTCTTGGTATTTGCAAACTATTACCAGAGACTCATTAAAGGATTCTCACAAGTGGTTAAACCACTCACAGCTCTTACCCGGAAGGGGGCTGATGTAAAAAATAGGTCGGGACTCGCTAAGGAGTCCTTCTCAACTCTTAAGAAATGTTTCATGTCCGCCCTGGTGTTGGTTCAATACTTTTTTTCTGCCCACTCTTCCATAAAGACCATCTCTATGGAATGTACAGTTTATTGTGGTCATATAGACAGATACTGGTCTCTGCTTGGGAACGCTGCAGCTCCTTGAGGGTTACTTTTTGATCTCTGCTGCATCTCTGATTAATGCACTCCTTGCCTAGACTGAGAGATTTGGATATTTTTTTTTATAACCCAACCCTGACTTATACTTCTCAAAAACTTTGTCTCTGACTTGTTGGTCTTCATGGTGTTTGGTTAGTGGTACCTCTTGCTTAACGGTGTTGCATCCTCTGTGGCCTTTCAGAAAAGGTGTTTATATCGTGACAGACCATGTGACAGTTTTCAGACTTCATTGCAAAAGTGAATATACATATATGCACATGCCAATTTTTGCCAGAAATGTGATTTATGCTTTTTATTTTACATACTTCACTTCACCAGCTTAGACTATTAGTGCTGATGCATCACTCATAAATCTGATTACAAAAATATTTAAACACTGGTTATATTGTAACAAAATAGGTAAAAAGCCAAAAGGGAGAATACTTTTGCAAGCCATAGTATGTTCTGTTTCTTTTTAGGAAGTAGGTGGCATATTCTCTAAGGCCAGAGTCAGATTATACGTATGAAAAAACGGTCCGAGTCTCTGAGCCGAGTGTCACACGAGCGTTCTCCGTATGGTCATCCGTGTGTAATGCGTTTGCAATGCGATGATGTGATTTTCTACCAGCCATGTATCCGTAGGACATCCATATGACATGCGTATGGTTTGACATTTCTCACCGATTTTCCCCATTGAATTAAGTTGTTTAATGGGCTGAAATGAGGAAAATGTAGGCGTATTTTTCGCAAGCTAGACGGATGGTCCTTGTGTCGTCCGAGTTTTTCTCACACCCATAGGCTTGCATTGGCAAGTCTCGGACAATATATGTGTACACTCACAGCGTTCTGCAATTTTACAAGCACGGCGAACGCGCCTGAGAAAATAAACGCTTATGTGAGCTGCTCCATACATAGATTAACCGTATTCTATGGTAGTGTGACGCCTGCCTAACAGTACGTATTTAATCCTTCATTTTGTAGTTCGTGCTTTATTTTACTCTGGGATGTTTTCCTTTTTTAGCACACTTTCTCTTTTTGTAGATAATTTACACTCTGCTCTGCCCTCCGGTTCTTTAGGAGGAACGTGAAGCTCTTGATGGCCTTTCAGGCAGAATAGGTCCGAGTTGTCATTGTATAGTCTGTGGTTAGGGCTATCTCAGCTCACACAGGAGCTATTAGGGACTCTGGGTTCAGCATCTCTAGTCTGTGCAGGAACTGGCCGGGTCAGTGGCAGTTTTTAGATGTACCTATTTTTCCAGACCGAGTTGTTACACTAGATTAGCACTTGCCTACTGATCACTGCTCACTCTCCCTAATGGGGTAAGCATGTGACTAGAGATGAGCGACTTTACCTTTTTTCGGGTCGAGTCGGGTTTCATGAAACCCGACTTTCTCAAAAGTCGGGTCAAACGAAATCGGCCGATTATCGTGAAAAGTTGAACGCCAACTGAAACACGAAACCCAATGCAAGTCAATGGGGAAGAAAAGTCGGCAGTGAGTGGAGGACAGGAAACACACCTACAGTGCCCATTTTAATGCCAAAAACATCAATTCTTATTACTTAAGCTTGTCAACCTTAATTTACTTTATAATAATAGTTAGGCATTGAAAACTGGGGGTTATTTGGCTAAAGTTGTGGGGGGGGGGGGTAGGGCTGGCTCCAGATTTTCGTGGGCCCAGGGCCAAAGAGTGTCATTGGGCTCCTTTAACACATGCCACAATTCATGATCCTCTAATACGGCAGAGAAATAGCGGTATAGTACAATGAAAAATACTTCACTTCTTACATCTCATGACTGATATCCATTTTAAATTCTCCAATAGCTCCAAAATGGACAGTATATTACTCCATACAGTATTATGGCCACCGCATAGTGCGCTATACAGAGTAATGAAGCCCATATATTTCTCCATACAGAATCATTGGTCCCATATAATGTTTGAAACAGTATATGATGAGCTCCACATAATGCTACATTATATGTTGGTCCCCATGGATGAAGCTCCACTAAGTTATGGGCCCAAATAATGCTCCATATATAATGGACCCCATTTCTAATGCTCCAGTGCATAATGGGCCCTGTAAATGCGGCTTCAGTGTCTGATGTCCACCTTTGGAGTGCTCCAGTGTATGGTGGGCCTCATATATCATTTCCAGAGTATAGTGCTCCCCAAAAATAGCTGTCCCAACATTGAAAACAATTAAATAAGTCTCCTCACTAGGGAATCCCTGCACTAGTCTGGACTCCTCCTCGTCCCCATCTTCCATCTCACTGCACTTGGACTGATTAGGCAGAGGGCGTACAGACATGATGTCATCGCGCTCTCTGACCAGAATGTCACTGTCAGGAAACGCGGAAGACGTCACGGCGGTGGAGCAGGGAGAGGTAAGTATTTCAACTTTGCAAGTGCTGTGATCCTGAGCAAGCAGGGGGGCCCACTCGGCGACAGCACTGGCACAGGGCCCCTCATAGTACGCAGGTGTGTCTGACGGCGGGTGTGCACCCCCACCGTCAGAGACACTTGATTCTACTATGAGGGACCTTGTGCCAGTGCCGTTGCCAAACAGTGTGCCCACCCACCTGTCCAGGGCAACGGCACTCGCACGGGTGCGTGCACCAGGTGGTGACCCCGGCCCTGTGGGGGGAGGCAGCCCAGTTAGGGAGGTGGAAAAATTGGCATATGTTGATGTTGGACATTCAGCAGCTGCAAATGGAGTAATTGGAGAAGTCCGCGGAAGAGAACAAAAGCAAGCCATTTTTCTGGCAACCTATGTGTCAGCAGGGTAGGGTGGAACAAAATCCTTTGAAACCCATGTATGGTTCATTTTAATGAAGGTTAGATCATCAACATTTTTGGTCAACAGACGGGTCCTTTTTTCTGTCAGGATTGATCCAGCAGCACTGAAGACTCGTTCAGATAACACACTAGCAGCAGGGCAAGCGAGCTCCTGTAAGGCATATTGTGCCAATTCAGGCCAGGTGTCAAGTTTACTGGCCCAATAGTCAAAGGGGAATGACCGGTGAGGGAGAGCATCGATATGGGAGGAGAAGTAGTTTGTTACCATAGTTGACAACTGCTGTCTCCTGTCACTTTCGATCGATACAGTATTACCAGTTGTGTGAGCGGTACTTGAAAAATCAGTCCACAACATGGTCATGAAACCCCTGTGTCCAACGCCACTTTGGCTGTTTGCACCACGAACACCTCTTTCATGTTGCCCCCTACGGCTTGTTGGAAAAACATCACCGCCGCTGTGTGCTGGGAATGCCTTAAACAAACGGTTTACCAGAGTTGCTTGTTTGTTAGCTAATATAAGCTCTAGGTTCTCCTGTGGCATGTTTTGGAATTTGCCTTTATAGCGTGGATCCAAGATGCTGGCCAACCAGTAGTCATCATCGTTCATCATTTTGGCAATGGGGGGTCCCTTTTTAGGATCTGCAAGGCATAATCAGACATGTGGGCCAATGTTCCAGGTGTCAATGATGCACTGCGACTGCTGAGTGGAGGAGCACTTTCTGGCAAATACACATCCCTCCAGTCACGCACAAACCCTGTACCTGACCTTGCCACGCCAACATTTTCTCTTGCCCCCTGAGAAGCATCCTCCTCCCCAAAATAATCATCCCCATCATCCTCCTCTTCTTCCTTTTCTTCCTCCACCTCGTCCATGAGACTTTCCTGACCAGACAATGGCTGACTGTCATCAAGGCTTCCCTCCTCCTCGGCTGCAGACGCCTACCCCTTAATGTGCATCAAAGTTTGCATGAGCAGATGCATAAGTGGGATGCTCATGCTTATGATGGCGTCATCTGCGCTTACCAGCCGTGTGCATTCCTCAAAACACTGAAGGACTTTACAGAGGTCTTTCAGCTTCGACCACTGCACACCAGACAACTCCATGTCTGCCTGCAAACTGCCTGCCCATGTATCCTCCCACAAATGAATTACAGCCTGCCTCTGTTCGCACAGCCTCTGAACCATGTGCAGGGTGGAGTTCCACCTTGTTGCAACGTCGATAATTAGGCGGTGCTTGGAAAGGTGGAGCAATCGCTGCAGTTTCTGCATACGACTGGAGTGTACGGGAGACTGGCGGATGTGTGAGCACAGTCTTCGCACCTTATGGAGCAGGGGTGTTAACTCCGGATAATTATTGAAGAAGCACTGCACCACCACGTTCAAGGTGTGAGCCAGGCAAGGTATGTGTCTGAGTTTTGAAAGGGCTATGGCTGCCACAAAATTCCGGCCATTATCACTAACTACCTTGCCTGCTTCAAGATGTAGACTGCCCAGCCATGACTCAGTTTGTCGCAGCAAGTAGTTGGCCAGTACCTCCGCGGTGTGTCTGTTGTCTCCCAAACACATCATCTTCAACACAGCCTGCTGACGCTTACCACTAGCTGTTCGATAGTGGGACACCTCGTGTGCAACACTGGCAGCTGCGGATGGAGTGCTCGTGCGACTGCGCCCTGTGGACGAGCTTTCGCTTCTGGAGGAGGAGGAGGGTCGAATGCCTACAGCCAACTGTTTCCTATACCGTGGGCTAGGCAGCACTGTCCCACCGCCGCTGTCCCCTGTGGACCCTGCATCCACCACATTAACCCAGTGCGCAGTGATGGACACGTAACGGCCCTGGCCATGCCTACTGGACCATGCATCTGTTGTGAGGTGCACCTTTCCACTCACTCATTGCTTGAGTGCATGGACAATGCGGTCTTTCACATGCAAGTGGAGGGCTGGGATGGCTTTTTGCGAAAAGAAGTGCCGACTGGGTAGGTCATAGCGTGCTACTGCGTAGGCCATGAGCTCGCAGAAAGCTTTGCTCTCAACCAAGAAAAGATTAGTTTGGCAATGTGGGCGTTCAAAGCCAGTGTACGCGGATGAGAGGATGAGTACTTTCTTGTCCTACTCATAGACTCTGGTAGGGTGAGCTGGACTTTAGAGCTGCATATGGTGGAACTAGCGGTGGACATGGCGGACTGAGAGAGGGTTGGTGATGATCTTGGTGGTGTTGCTGATGGCCTAGATTCAGTCTTTCATAGCAATAACATTGTGATTCCATGACTGCTTTGCCCTTGCAGCGACAACTCGACATTTGCTGTTGGTGGTGTGCTAACCGGTAGGCTTACAGTGAGGGAAGCGATGTAGCATTGCTGACTACCTTCATTCGGAGCAGGTGCACATGTGGTACGTGAGGTTTGGTAGTCCATCCACGCTTGCAAGTGCATGGTGGTTAAATGTCTAAGCATGCAACTGATATTCAAATTTCTCAGATTTTTCCCTCGGCTAAAGGTCTTTGCACACTTCTTACAGATAACTTTTGCCTGATCATTAGGATTTTGTTCAAAAAAGTGCCACACTGCACTCTTCCTACTATGGAAGACATTTTGAGACCTTGCACGCTGTGCTAATTTGACCATCTGGCCAAGCTTTCCTGCAACTCTTTTGTTTTTTGTAACAAGTTTTTGGACTGCTACGGTCCTGCCAGATAACAGCTGTTGCGATGTCGTTGCCTGCTGCGGATCCTCCTCCTCCTCTTCTGAGCTATTGGCAGCGGCACCCTCTTCCCCCAATGGATGCCAATCTGGGTCAACAGCTGAGTCATCCATCACCTCTTCAATTTCATGTGCACCTTCCTCTGTGTCGCCGTATAAGGTGGTATAGTATGCGAGAAGGGGCACCTGAGTTTCATCAGGGTCTGATTCTGCCTTAGGTGCTATTGTGCTTTTGCCACTACCAACAGATGCAACAGCACCACCACCATCGGGACCAGCTGGCAACCCGCGCCAACTTCCATGGCGTCTTCCACCATACTTGCTCATTTTTGTGAAAATGTACCCAAAATGCCACCAGCTATATGGTACTGTAAAACAAGGTAGAAGGTGTATCTACTATTGGTGAGAATTTGAATCTCACTATAGATTTGAGGACGCAGAACTATTGTCTCTGGCCCAGTAGAGATTACACCTCAATGTAACAGGCTGAAATTGGATGGTGTATGACAAAGTGTAGGGTGTCTATAGGATTGGTGAGAATTTAGATCTCACTAGAGATTTGAGGACGCTCACAATGATGCTCTCAGTCCAAGTATGGACACGGGCAGCCTTATAAGCAGGACTACTGCACAGTGCACACATAAAAGGGTGGAAAAATGAACCCTTGGTAACTGTGCAGAAAAGAGGAAGAAAAGTATTTTTGCTTTTAAAAAAGCAGTTTGCACAGCAGTGTGCAAACAGCAATGCAGCTATCAGGGAGCCTTATAACCAACAGAGCTGATGTACAAAAATAGAGCCTCCCCTGTCACTGCATACAAAGTGTTGTGTTGTAAGTGGAAATCCCTAACAGCAGAAGCAGTTTTTTGGTTCTTCTTCCCTGCCTAACGCTCTCCCTACAGAATTAGCAGCAGCAGCAGCTCTCCTTATGCTAAGATCGGCATAAGTAAGATGGTGGTCGGCGTTCACGCCCTTTTATAGCCCCTGTGATGCCACACAAAGCCAGCCAATCACTTGCATGCCCTTCTCAAAGATGGTGGTGACCGATGCCTATGTCATGGCGTTGCCCACAGTCTGCGTCCTCTATCATTGGCTGAAAAAGGGCGCTGGAAGCATCTTTTGAAATGCGACTTTGGCGCTCTGGTCGCCGACCTCGTGGCCGACCTCACTCTATGGTCGGGTTTCCTTTCATGAAACCCAATTTCAGCGAAAGTGACTTGAATATGACCATCCCGTTTCGCTCAACTCTACGTGTGACCACTGCATCAAATCACCGGCCTCAGTGGCGTCTAACATGTAACCAGGTCCGGGTTTAGACAAATTGGGGCCCTAGGTAAAATTCAAAGTGGGGACCCATGTCCATATACAGCACGTACTTGTTACACCGATATCGGTGTCACCAGTGTTTTCAATCAGTGTGCCGTCCATGTGCCACCCGTGTTTTTCCGGTATGGATAATGGAAATGAAATTGCAAAGCATCTCATACACTTTCCATGTTAAATACGGACGGCACATGGACAGCACATGGACGGCACATGTATGGCACACGGACGGCATGTTTGCACGGACCCATAGACTTGTATTAGCCCTTGTCATCTGTGCTGCTGGGAAAACACGGACATGAGTGCAGCAACGTAGGTTAAATAGGTGACACGTTGCATCTGTGAAAAACATGATAGGTCGTGTGAAGGGGCCGTACAGTCACATAATAGAAAATATTAGCAGAATTGCCGTCTTTTTCTACATCCTACCTCACAAACAGCAGAATAAAAAGCGATTAAAAAAAAAAAGTCCTACATGTTCCGTAAACTACTCTGCTAAATCCCCTCTGGCTCCATGGCTGATGATTCAGGGTCACTGGTGGTTATTAGTCACTTTGCAGCTTTAATATAAGGTGCAGCCACAAGATAACTGCAGCCCAGTGCTAAGACTAACGGAGACCCCCGGAGCTACAAGACCACTGCAGCCCAGTACTGAGACTGGCAGAGACCACCAGAGCCACAAGACCACTGCAGCCCAGTGCTGAGACTGGCAGAGACCCCCAGAGCCACAAGACCACTGCAACCGAGTGCTGAGACTGGCAGAGACCTCCGGAACATCAGTGCTGGAGCCGCAGGGGGTTCATCATTTCATGCTAATTACAATATTTTTACATTCTCAGAAAACCACTATAGTGTCTGTTCACACGCACCATTTTTGCTGCAGATTGATCTACAGAGTTGACAGGAAATATTCCGCAGCCTTTTCGCTTGCATTTTTGTGTCCCATTCATTTGAATAGGGAAAAAAATGCTGCAGAATTGCTGAAAGATGACAGCAACAGATTTATAAAAAAAAATTGTCTTCTGGCCGCTATCCGTCTTTGGCTGCTGTACTGGGACAGTGCGAAATAGTATAGTAGACTGCACTGTTCCACACAATAGTATATTAATCCCTATTCACACTGTGCTTCTTCAGTGCATCCAAGGGCTCTGCATGAATCCCCCTAAAATAGGATTCACATAAATCCCCAACGGGGCCACAGACGGCACTGACACCAGCAGAGGTCAAATTAATTTGGTTTTTTTTTTCTTTTCTGAAATTGACTGATTTATTTTCTTAGGCTGGGTGCACACATGATCAGGAATTGGCAGCGCTTTGGATGCAGCACATGTCCGCTGCCGGCTATTGAACGCAGGTGACTCCACATGTGATCACTGAATCGCCCGGAATCACTGTGTCCAATACATTGTACGAGTGAGATTTATCACGTCTCCACAAGATAAATAGACATGTTGCGATCTGGAAAGACGCACTGCATGTCCGTCTCTGCGGGTGAGCCACCGGCATCTGTGGATGCATAGTGGGCATAGGATTTCTTGAGATCCCATCCACTATACTGTAACATCTGGACACTCTACAAGTACACAGCATCTAACCCGCAGCGATTACTAATCGTGTAGGTGCACCTTCATAGTCTGTTATTTTTTTTATACACAGATATACACTATACATATACCCAGCGTCGGACTGGCCCACAGGAGAACCGGTGGATTCTCCGGTGGGCCCTGGCATCTGGTGGGCCCTGGCACCTGCAGGCATACAGGGCCAGCAGTTGCCTAGGGCCCCCGCTGCTCCAGGGGCCCCCAGCCAGTGGTGTGTCGCACACCATGCAGCTGATATCTATTTCTCTCTATATCTCTCTCTATATCTATCTATTTATCTCTATATCTATCTCTCTGTATATCTATCTATCTTTCTATCTCTATATCTATCTCTATATCTATCTATCTTTCTCTATCTATCTATTTATCTCTATCTATTATCTATATCTATCTCTATCGCTCTATCTCTATATCTATCTTTCTATCTCTACATCTATCTCTATATCTATCTTTCTATCTATCTCTATATCTATCTATATCTATATCTATCTATTATGTCTATCTAGCTATCTCTATTATCTATATATACCTATCTCTATATCTTTCTATCTTACTCTATCTCTATATCTATCTGTTATCTCTATATTTATTATCTATCTTTATCTATCTATATCTATCTCTCTATCTATTTATCGATCTCTGTACCTATCTCTGTCTATATCTATCTCTCTACCGCTCTCTCTATCTCTATCTATCTTTATATCTATGTCTATCTATCTCTATATCTATCTATTATCTCTATATCTATCTACCTATCTATCTCTATATCTACATCTGTTTCTCTCTATATCTATCTCTATATCTCTCTCTATAGCTATCTATATATTATCTCTATATCTATCTATCTATCTATCTATCTCTATATCTATCTATCTATCTCTATATCTATCTATCTCTATATCTATCTGTTATCTCTATATCTATCTATCTCTATATCTATCTATCTATCTCTATATCTATCTATCTCTATATCTATCTTTCTATCTTACACTATATCTCTATATCTATCTCTATATCTCATTATCTATCTATCTCTATCTCTTTATCTATCTATTGATCTATCCATCTATCTCTATATCTATCTATTATCTCTATTATCTATATCTATCTATCCATCTATCTATCTAGCTATCTCTATCTATCTATCTATCTTTCTAACTCTATATCTGTCAATCTCTATACATATCTCTATATCTAGCTATTATCTCTATATCTATCTCTATATCTATCTGTCTCTATATCTATCTATCTCTATATCTATTATCTCTATATCTATCTATCTCTATATATATATCTCTATATCTATTTTTACTTATAGCCATCTATCTATATATATATTTATCTCTATATCTATCTATATATGTCTATATTATTATTATTATTATTATTATTATATCTGTATATCTCTATCTATTATCTATCTCTCTATATATCTATCTATCTCTATATCTTTCTATCTATAGCTATCTCTCTATATCTATCTATCTATCCATTATCTATTTTCTATCTATCTCTATATCTATCTACCTATCTATCTATCTATCTATCTATCTATCTATCTATCTATCTATCTATCTATATCTATCTCTATCTATATCTATCTATCTCTATGAATCTTTCTATCTATATCTATCCATTATCTGCTTTCTATCCATTATCTACTATCTATCTCTATATCTATCTATTTCTACATCTATCTTTCTATCTTTATCTATCTAACTCTATATCTATATATCTATATAGCATTATACCCTATGAGGGGGTATTATTCCCTATGAGGGGGGCAGTATTATACCCTATGAGGGGGCAGCATTATACCCTATGAGGAGGCAGCATTATACCCTATGAGGGGGGCAGTATTATACCCTATGAGGGGGGCAGCATTATACTCTATGAGGGGGGCAGCATTATACCCTATGAGGAGGGCAGCATTATTCCCTATGAGGGGGGGGGCAGCATTATACCCTATGAGGGGGTGCATTATACCCTATGAGGGGGTGCATTATACCCTATGAGGGGGTGCATTATACCCTATGGGGGGCAGCATTATACCCTATGAGGGGGGCAGCATTATACCCTATGAGGGAGGCAGCATTATACCCTATGAGGGGGGCAGCATTATACCCTATGAGGGGGGCAGCATTAAACTCTATGAGGGGGGCAGCATTATACCCTATGAGGAGGGCAGCATTATTCCCTATGAGGGGGTGCATTATACCCTATGAGGGGGTGCATTATACCCTATGAGGGGGTACATTATACCCTATGAGGGGGTGCATTATACCCTATGAGGGGGGCAGTATTATATTCTATGGGATGGCTGCATTATATTCTATGAGATGGCTGCATTATACTATGTGAGGGGGCTGCTTTATATTCTATGAGGGGGCTACCCAAACTCCTGCTACATAATTAAGACATGTACAACCTTATATTATACCCGGATATTAGCGTGTTTTACCGCATAATTGGTGGTCTGGTATTTAACTCTATGCAGCTACATAGTGGGCCCCAAGAATGATTTTCTCTGGTGGGCCCAAGGTGTTCCAGTCCGACGCTGTTTACAGCTGTAGTCTGCAGAGCGGCTTACTGGGATGGGGGCGGAGCCTCTGGGGGTGGAGACCTGAAATGATATTCACTGCTTCGCAGTGAATATTCATTTCTCTTTAGCAGCGGGGACAGGGGCTCCTGCCTCCTGACACCCGCTGCTGCTCCGCTGGCAGGGGCCCCCATAGCAGCTGCATGGTGTGCGACACACCACTGGCTGGGGGCCCCTGGAGCAGCGGGGGCCCTAGGCAACTGCTGGCCCTGTATGCCAGCAGGTGCCAGGGCCCACCAGATGCCAGGGCCCACCTGAGAATCCTCCGGTTCCCCGGTGGGCCAGTCCGACGCTGTAGACCCTTTATGATAATTGGCAAAATGTTTTGATAGAGGGTGGCCCAGAAATTTTTTCTATATGTTCAGTAATTCTGACCTTCAATGATCGTTTAGTGCACCCTACGTACACCTTATTGCACGGACATCTGATGCTATTGACAAGACTCTTCGTTTTGCAGGTGATTGCTGCTCTTTCCCCCATAACCCATTGTTGTTTGGGGCTCCTTGTTTGTTGACACACCCTGCATTTTCTACAAGGAAAAAACCTTTTAGATTGTTTGCACAGGATAATGTTGGTTCCTTTAAACAATTGTTTTGTGGTACAGTCGGGGCAATGATATTTCAAATATTGTGGATATTTGCACTAGACACATTAATTCCGACTTGGACTTATTATAAGTTGCTTTTTATCTGAACTTTTGTGGGACAAATTGGCAGCTTTTTATGGAACTTTTATTTTTTTGCGAACCACTGTATTTGTAAATATGGTCTTACCCCATTATATCTATGAGTGTTTTATGCGCATGCTTTTTATGCTGTAATTGAAATACCACATTTTACTGCAGTTTTCATCACTGTGGATTGTTTGGTATGTGCAATAAGTATTCATTACTATGCTTTATGTTTTTTCAGTATACCTGCCCATTTCCTCAGTAAGCCTCAAATCTCAGAAGCATAAAGAATACAATCTTTCTTCTACTGGGATTCAATTTTGTGCCTGGTTAAAAGAAGAAAATAGAAGGGATACAGGGAAACTGGATAGGATAGGTGAACATATCCTTATCTACACTCAGTGCCTCCAAACTCCACAATTTATAGTTAGTAAACCATACAACCTTAGTAATATGATTAGCTAGTGGTGCAAACACATGACTCACTAGAGGCTGTCTAAGATTATAGAAAAGGATCTTTTTGCCTAAAATGTCTATATTCTCGTCTATGGGTCGTGTGAGCTACAATACCTGGCACAGCCAAAAGCCAAGAATGTTGCTGTTTATAGAAAAAAAAAATAGATTATTTCTTTCTATTCACAGACAAACACTTAAAAATATGAAATCATACATATGACAGCCCATGGAGTTTGCATGTAATATTAACCTATAGCCACTAGAGTTGTCTGACTTTGAGGCACTGTTTAGTCAGTGTAAAGTCTCACAATTCCTCCTATATGTGTGTATTGACGTAGTGAATGACAGAGCTGCCATTCAGTCTAGGAATGAGGCTTGCTGAGCTGTCAGTATTGCGCGTGGACAGCTCAGTTGTCCAATTGGATTCTGAAAGTTTAGAGGTCCAATCAGGACCAGGCTGTGCCAGCGCTTCATCCATGTGTCTTTTGTATAGAGTATATCTTGGCTAGAGTAATTACCTGGCTATATAGCCAAGATCTTTGCATCTGATTGCTGCCAATTGTAGTTTTGCTCATGATGTATGTGCTTGCTCTGTGCTCCTTGCCTGGTATTCTGATCTTTGATACCCAACATAGGATTTATCTTGACCATCCGTTAGCCTAGCCATTTTTGCCATGATCCGCTACCTTCTTGGAATGTTTAGCTAGGACTCTTTCCTGACTAAACTTTCGTCTCTTCCCTCTGTCTATGACGAACTGTCTTAGCTTTTTGACCTCAAACTTCGTGACTACCCAGGCTAACTGCTTATCCGCGAGTAGTGTCTAGCGTCACACAAAGTATGTAGGAACTCACCCCAGTGTTTCATAACGGCAATAATTATAACCAGTAATGGCATAGCCAAGGAACGTCACAATACAGATGTATACAAAATGTTCAATTAATATAATTATTTACTCAAACAGACGTGTCAGAAAAGGACTTCCTTAAAGAGGTCACCTACTAATACACAAAATTCGTTTTAGTCCTTCCCACTAGGGAAAAAGCTAAATGTGAGGTGTTATAATTTGTTATAACAATACATTATAATCTAAGAGACTTCCTATTTTTTTTTTTCAGATTACTGAGACCCGACACCGAGTGTCCATGGTTCAGAATAGTGAGTATTGATGGATACTTTGTGCTCTTTTATTCAAATAGAAAGTGTATGGAATCTGCTGAGAAGGAGGCATGGTGTTACCGTATTTTTCAGACTATAAGACGCACCCCAAATTTTCAGAAGGAAAATAGGGAAAAACATAGTGTGTCTAATGGGGGTCTGTCTTACAGTCCAAATTCAGCTTACCAGGGAAGGGATCCGGCACAGGTGGAGGAGTGGTCACAGGGGTCATTCAATGGTCCAGGTTGGTGCGGTGGCGGCGGCTCTGTGCTGGGGCAGGTGGGCTGTGCTGGGGCAGCTGGGCTGGGGCAGCTGGGCTCTGCTGGGGCAGGTTGGCTCTGTGGTGCGGTGGTGGCAGCGGGCTGTGCTCCGGTGCAGGGGTAGTGGCTCTCGGGGCTCCGCCGGCATTTCCTCAAAGCCCGGAGGCCCCCGCACATCCGTTGGTGACTGCTGCCATGTTGCGGTGGCCTCCGGGAACATGGACGCCGGGAAGATGGCCGCAGGTCCGGGGACGGCGCATGCTCAGTTTCAGATCTCGTCCCGCCACCACCGCACCACAGAGCCCCGCGGCACCCGCACCAGCCACCAGCCATGGTCGCAAGTAAGTATATTGCGACCATAAGACGCACCTCCCACTTTCCCCCAAAATTTTTTGGGGAAAAAGTGCGTCTTATGGTCCGAAAAATACGGTAATTGCTGCAAAGTATGCCAACAAAGAGGTGGTGTAAATTTAGACTAAACAGTCTAAAGATACACCAATCTATTATCCAGCATGAGCCCCAGTGATACATTTGATGCATTTTAAGACTATCTTCTCTGAGTTTAAATGGTTTAAACAAATGTAAACAAATTTTGCGTAAAATAGTACATATAAGAAACTTTGTTGTCTTACCAGAAAATTCTTCCTCTTTTTCCACTTATGAGACACTTCTCCCTCTGCCTTCTTAGAATCACTCCCATGAAACTATAGATTGATAAACCTCTGTGAATGTGTATGTAATGTAAGGGAGGTAGTATACTCATTGATTGATTGCCATCCTCCCCTCCTTCCAGTTTGGCTGTGGTCCTCTCATGGGTCATGTGACTGTAAGTCTATGGACCTTGTTCTGACGCTCCATAGACTTATGTTGTAAAAGTGAGTTCCATCCTTACTCGTAGACCCTTGTGTGGTCTGGCAAGTTGGAATAGAAGTCATATGAGTGAGAAGAGGACCAAAGCAGTGCTGGAAACAGGGGAAGACGGTGATCAATGAGTATTGTACCGCACTAATGTGTGGTTTTACAAATGTTTGTTGTTATTTTGCTTTATGGTAGGGAAAGTGTAGTACCCTATTTAGTCCTCTAGTTGGTAAAGTTATGCTCAGGATGTAAATAGTTATATGTAGGAGTAGGCTACCTGTGTTTAAGCTGGGGAGTGTCCAGCATTTTTGTCAGTTGGGCTAGGGGATCCCTGATGGGGCAGTTAGCCCCGTAACATTGTGAAGATAATAGGCCAGCCGTTACGGGCTGGAGGGCCAAAGAGAATAACAGCACAGTATACAGCAGCAGAGAATCAAATCATAGAATCATAGAAACGTAGAGTTGGAAGGGACCTCCTGGGCCATCTGGTCCAACCCCCTGCTCAAAGCAGGATTCGCTAAATCATCCCAGTCAGATGTCTGTCCAGCCTCTGTTTGAAGACTTCCATTGAAGGAGAACTCACCACTTCTCGTGGCAGCCTGTTCCACTCATTGATCACTCTAACTGTCAAAAAGTTTTTTCTAATATCTAATCTGTGTCTCCTCCCATTCAGTTTCATCCCATTGCTTCTAGTCTTTCCTTGTGCAAATGAGAATAAAGTTGATCCTTCTACAATGTGACAGCCCTTTAGATATTTGTAGACAGCTATTAAGTCTCCTCTCAGTCTTCTCTTTTGCAAACTAAACATTCCCAAATCCTGCAACCTTTCCTCATAAGACAGGGTTGCAGACCGGTCACCATTCTGGTCGCTCTTTTCTGAACTTGCTCCAGTTTGTTGATGTCTTTTTTAAAATGTGGTGCCCAAAACTGGACACAATATTCCAGATGAGGTCTGACCAAAGAGGAGTAGAGGGAAATAATGACTTCATGTGATCTAGACTGTATGCTTCTGTTAATACATCCTAGAATTGCATTTGCCTTTTTTGCTGCTGCATCACACTGTTGACTCATATTCAGTCTGTGATCTATTAGTATACCCAAGTCTTTTTCACATGTGCTGTCACTTAGCCCTATTCCTCCCATTCTATATATGCTTTTTTCATTTTTATTGCCCAGATGTAGTACTTTGCATTTCTCCCTGTTAAAAACCATTCTGTTAGTTGCTGCCCACTTCTCCAGTTTATTTATATCTTTTTGAATCCTCTCTCTCTTCTCTAGTATTAGCTATCCCTCCTAGCTTTGTGTCATCAGCAAATTTAATCAGTTTACCCTCAATTCCTTCATCTAAATCGTTGATAAAGATGTTGAACAATACAGGGCCCAGGACAGAGCCCTGTGGTACCCCACTTGAGACATTCTTCCAACTGGATGTGCAGCCATTTACGACCACTCTTTGGGTCCGATCACTAAGCCAGTTATGAATCCACCTAACAGTTGCCTTGTCCATTCCATACTTAGTCATTTTTTCAATAAGGATTGTATGAGAGACTTTGTCAAATGCTTTGCTGAAGTCAAGATACACTATATCTACAGCATTTCCTTGATCCACCCAATCAGTGATACCGTCATAGAAGGAAATTAAGTTAGTCTGACATGACTTATTAGTTACAAACCCATGCTGACTCTGTTTAATCACTTCATTCTTATCCAGGTATTGACATACATGTTGTTTAATAATTTGTTCAAAGATCTTTCCTGGTATAGAAGTCAGACTCACCGGCCTATAGTTGCCTGGGTCCACCTTCTTCCCCTTTTTGAAGATAGGAACAACATTTGCTCTTCTCCAGTCTTCTGGCACTTCTCCTGTTCTCCAAGAATTTTCAAAGATTATGGAGAGGGGTTCAAAAATTTCTTCTGCTATCTCCTTCAGTACTCTGGGGTGTAATTCATCTGGACCTGGAGACTTGAATTCATTTAGGTTAGCTAAGTGTTTCCTCACTATCTTTCTGTTTATAGATATCCTGGATTCTTCTATTCCCTTAATAGGACAGTGAATAACAGTTGATGTTACATTTCCTTTCTGAGAGAAAACAGATGCAAAATAGGAATTTAAAAGTTCAGCCTTCTCAACATCCTGTCTTACCATTTCATCATTTTCATCCTGTAAAAATCCTATAGCATCTTTGACTTTTCTTTTACTTTTGACATATCCCCAAAATCCTTTATTATTGCTTTTGACATCTCTTGCAAGCCTCAATTCATTTTCAGCTTTAGATAATCTGATTTGTGCCCTGCAGGTTCTGCAGACAGCATTATATTCTTCTTTAGATATGCCTCCCTCTTTCCATTTTATGAACATTTTTTTCTTCCTTTTTAGCATGTGCTTAAGTTCTGTGTTCATCCATCCTGGTTTCCTTAAATGCTTCCTATTCTTCCCTCTTTTCGGAAACAGAAAAACAGAGTTTGCAGCAGGGCAAGCTTTATAAAAGGCATCATGTGGGAGTTTGCTATGTAGGCAGATACCCTTTTGTCTGGGGCGAAACAGACGGGGGGAGCTCCCAAAGATAGCGAAGCTGGACAGGGAAGATGCTGTGATGCTGACCGGGACGGGATGACCCAGGAACTTTCTGGAAGGTGACAGGGAGAATATAGGGAAAGAGAAGAAGGCAAACTGTGCATTACCTGATGTATATGCTGTAACTGAAGTGAGCGGACTGAGAATATATGAGTAAAGTTTCTTGTTTAAAGTTCTAATTGGACTGTGACTCCGTTTGCGCCAAAATTTATGGAAAAAATATACTGCCACCTAGGGGAGGCCCCGAAGGTGAGAAGAATGGAGCAACAGGTATGCCAACAGAGAACTGTGATGTGTACGTGAGGGGATGCCAGGGCCCGCCTGGGCCGTTTACCTCAGTCACAACTACCACCCTGGCCAACCCTTATACTTACCCTTCACTACGTATACATTTACACAGGTTTAGCAATAAAAAAAATGTCATGGTGGGCTTCTTTAATCACCATTTACTCTGTAATACTATGTAATACTGCTCAAGTCTGTCTTGATCAAATCATGACAGACTGCCAGCAGTTATGTAGGTGTCAAGTTGCATCTCCAAGGCAGTGGTTCTCAATATTTCTTACCTTGAGAGCCACATTCAACTCTGAGAGATGGTCGCCATCCACATCTAGGCCCTCTCCCTACAATCAGTGACAATCAGAGCCCACCAATACTGGTATGATTACAGCCAAAGGTTTCCAAAAGAAAGCACACTGAGACCTTGTGCCCATATAGGCAGTATAATTACATCCAAGGGTTCCCACTTTGGTATTCTCATATCAAGCACACCCTTCACACTATCATATCCAGCTTTCGGCTCCCCTCTAACTAAAAGTGTCATCCTTTCTTTAGTTTACTATGCTTCTTTATCTCCCCCCTGCAAGTATATGCGCATTCAGATCTTCTCTTAGGGTACCGTTACACCTAGCGATGCACCAGCGATCCCGACTAGCGATATGACGCGGTCAGGATCGCTGGTGCATCGCTAGGTGGTCGCTAGTGAGCTGCCACACAGGCAGATCTCACCAGCGACATCGCTGGGGACGAGGATCGTTACTTACCTGTCAGACGCGGCGATCCTGCGTCCTCCCGCCTGGCTCAACGCGTCGCTCGTTGGCGCCACACGAAGCCCAGCAGGAAGAGGCCGACGAGGAATGGTCCAGGAGCTTCTCGCGCGATCAGCGATAACCAGCGGGGGAGCTGGTCGGAGGCAAGTATCACATGCAGCGATATCGCTAGCAATATCGCTGCTACGTCACAAAATCGGTGACTTTACAGCGATATTGCTAGCGATATCGCAGTGTGTAACGGGGGCTTTAGGCTACTTATAAAAGTCACCATGAGTCTGGAGACTTTCTTTTCATAGCTGGTTGCTAGACCAAGTACTAATGCAACAAGTTGGCAGACAGCATTCAGCCACAGGTTTGGGATCCCTGCTCTAAGGAGAGGGAAAGGGGGAAGAAGAGTGGGGAGTAGAGTGAGAAAATAAGCAGAGGCACACAAGACAGCCAGATTGTGCTGCAGATAATGAGTGATTTAGTTGATTCAAAGCTGAATTCACAGCCACACAGCACAGTACTGCTGTCTTCTATTCTGCGATGGCTAATTTCTTAACATGTTCTAAATAGCGAAACGTGAAGAAATTCCTTGATTTCTTTGTTTAGTATATATGCATCATCATGGCAACGAATCTCTTCCCGCTAATTCAGAGTGAAATGAAAATTAGAGATAGAGACTGCAGAGGGGAAAACTGGTAAATTCAAGATACCAATTGTATAATGGTCAAAATTGTTATTTCATATGTATGTATACATAACAGCTTATTCTGAAAAGTTGTCTAAAATGACAGGTATGCTTTATAATGCCTAAGGCTATGTTCATACGTGGCGGTTTTTTCGCTGCGGTTTTAACCGTGCGATTTTGCCGTGAAAATGCGAAAAATAAGCATTCCATGCATTCCTATGGGATTCCGCAATGCTCTGCTAATGCTGCGGTTTTTACCGCGGCGGAATCACTTCACGGTAAAAAACGCAGCATGCTCATTCATTTAGCGGAATCGCGGCGATCCCACACCCATAGGAATGCATTGTTCTGCTTACTTTCCACATGTGGCTGTGCACACCATGCGAAAAGTATGCAGAACATTTGCGGATGGTACCCACGGTACGGAGGGGAGGAGACTGTCCTCCGGGCTTTGGGTACCATATCCCTGTAAAAAATAGAATTTAAAATAAAAAATATTGTTATTCTCACCTTCCGACGTCCCGCTCAGCCTTCCCGCCTCTCTCCACGCTCTCGGTCCCAGTAATCCTTTGCGAGCGATGACGATCGTTCTCGCGGGATCGCGAAGTCTCGCGGTCATTCGCGCGACGTCATCGCGAATGACCGCGAGACGTCGTGATCCCGCGAGAACGGACGTCATCGTGGTAATTCTCGCAAAGGATTACTGGATACGGGAGCGTGGAGAGAGGCGAGAAGGCTGCGCGGGACACCGGAAGGTAAGAATAATAATATATATATTTTTTATTATTTTTTACATCCTATCTTTTACTATTGATGCCGTATAGGCAGCCTCAATAGTAAAAAGTTGGTCACACTCGTCAAACACTATGTTTGACGAGTGTGACCAAACTGTCAATCAGTTCTCCAAGCGATGCTACAGATCGCTTGGAAAACGATAGCAATTCTGCAAGCTAATAACGCTTGCAAAATGCTAGTTTTTCCACGGGAATTTTTTTGGTGGGTAACTGAATAAAGCAAAAATTTGAATATTTAGTTTATTTGCACTTTATCTTTAGATATTACTTAACTTAATAAAATATTCGCTGCCTTCATTCACTTAAAACATTAAAAGTATTTTAGTAACTAAGCAACTATCAAGTAGCCCGCATATAATTTCTGTTTGCGCAATAAGGAGTCATTTACATCTTGCAGGAATTTATTGCATTTGACTCTCAGATGGATCTTATAATGACTCTAAATTTGGGGCTAATTAGTCTAAAATGCTCAGTGGTTTTGTGTAGCAGAATTCATGGTTCAGATGAAGAGAAGTAGAGCCAGCTGTTGCTTCAATGATTTGCTCTGATGGCTGTTCGCATCTTTATCCTGTGGTACTTACAAATAATTACTTCTTCATGGGAAATCTTTAGCCAGCACATAAAATGAATCTTGTGTTTCAACTAAAAAGGTTAATTTAAAAAGGGGTAAAAACTGACAAAGAAAGTATAGTACTGTCAAATAAGCTGAGTTTTACAACCATAGCTATGAATGTGCAGCCAGAGAGTTCATCAGTCCTTATTAGTACCAGTAGAGATGACAGTTTTATAATAGAATATCAGTCCTAGTGACAACATTGTCATACCGTTTAATATACTCATGATAACATCCTGTCACTCACAGAAAATTCTCTTATTAAAAGTTCAGAAGTTAAAGCGCCTACATTTGAAAACTTTTTAACATTTAAAAAAAATTACAGTATTCCAACTTGTACAAAAATTTGCCTTTCTTCCTCAGGGGGCGCGAAGGACCCTGACTAAGAAGGTTGAAACGTGCGTTGGGGCGATAGGGACACACTGGAAACCGGCCTCCATGCAAGTCAGCATTGTATGGATTTTATTTTTGACCTGTATGATACAGGTGTAATTCATGGGATACATTCCTTTAGTAGAATTATGGTATCCATTATGTGACACATGCTTTTGATAAATACATGCACTTGATCCATGCTTCCATCCCATGCGACGTCTTTTCTGTGTGCACAGCACCTTAATACTGATTCATGCAATATGAAGTACTATTTTTAATTAAAGTATTTTGGGCATAATATACTTTTGTTTTTTTGGGGCTTTACTATATGCCTTATTTTCTGCTTTTCTGTTCCAATAGTAAAATTTAGGCTGCGTAATGTTAGTGCTGTGATAGAATAGTTTTGTATAGTTCCTTAGAATAGGAGGTACGAGTACAAGGGACCTTATGTCTTCTGTTTTGATTTTTTTTCTCAATTTATTTGTTCAGGAGATATTTCTTAACTTCAAAACATCGATTATCAGGCAGGCAATGCATGAAAGCGTGAACTTGCTATATGTATCAACCAACATGGGTTATATTGAGATTACAATTGTGTGTATACTTGATGCTCAATAGGAGATATTTTTATTTTTTATCCATATTTTATTTGGACATTGTTTCGATAATGATCCATGTTGGTTGATACTGGAGGTTTCAGAGAGATCTTATTAGGCTCTATTCACATGTCCACTTGTTATCCATTTGTAACTGATCAAGTATTTAAAAAAAAATTAATCCGGTACAAAAGGAAAAAAGCCGATGCAAAATGGAAACCATTTATCATTTATATCCAACCTTTATTCAAAAAAACTAAAAGGATCAATTAAAAAGGGAAATTTTGGTTGACATTTCGCATCCATTTTAGTCCAGTTTGCAATGGATATCACATTTTTGATGCAGAAATGTGTGCAGCAAATACTTATGCGCATATCCTCTAGTAAAAAAAATAGCAACAGTATCAAATATCAATAGATTTGCTTTATTGCTCAAATAAAAAGATGCAGCTAAAAAATTGCTGCAATGCTTAAACTCTTGAAACATGTCTTGGTCATTGTCAAACCCTAGCCTTACACACTTAAAAAGTAAAGTTGAAGCAGTCTATGTGAACACAGCCTTATGCATTATATTGTATGAACGAAACCATAAAAATCCTGACTACGAATATAAAGGCCTGGTGACAACACCATTCTATAATATTTTTGTTGAACTTTTATATATTTCAAAGAAGTCTGCTCCAAATTTTTTAAAGGGAATCCGTCAGTAGGGTCAACCCTGCAAAGCCGTCTATATGAGCATGTAGGTCATAGAAATTCAAATACAATGATACCTTAATATCTGGGATCTGATGTCTTATTCCTGAGAAATCCACAGTTTTCTTTTAAGTAAATGAGCTGTTAAGATCTAGGAGCCGAATACAGATCTGCATGAGAATCTGTTTTCACAGCTTATTTTAAATGAAAGGTGAGTTACCATTGTAAAATATGTAGATCAAGAGAGCAGACTGTCAGTCAATACATGTCTCACACTGGTATCTCCCCCTTTAATTTAAAATAAGCTCTGGAGGCAGATTCTAAAACAGATCAATGATCTTAACAGCTCATTTACATATTAAGAAAAACATTGATTTTTCTGCAATAAGACATGAGATCACAAATATCAAGGTCTCATCTTATTCAACTTTTTACGACCTGCATGCTTATGTGAATGGCTTAGGATTGTTGATCTTACTGACCTATTTCCTTTAAGTAGAAGTCTTACAATAAGTTTAAAAACATGTTTGACAATCTCTTTAAGAATTTCCAGTTGAAAAATTTGCACTCTGTAAAGTGCTCATCATGCATGTTTTTTAAGGACCGATCTGGTGTAATGGATAATATATATTCTTTTTTTCTTTATCGTCACCATTGCCCTTATTTCCTAGAACTTGTAATATTTTTACTGGTCCACATCTAATATATGAAATTTATTGGCATGACATTGCTGCTTATAAAGATTTGTAAGAACATAGGTCAGTTGGCTGTCGTGTTATAAGATGTTTATTGCGTTCCTTCTGTGCTTATTGACTACATACAGGGACTTTTGCTAATGAAGGTAATTAAGAGATTGATAGCCAAGCGATAAACATTCTGTTCAGCTCCTGCAAACCTTAATTGCCTCTAGTGAATATTCACATTTGTGCAGAGACAGCAGTGTCTGGAGGAGAGACCTTTTCCTGGAAAGGTTAAAACCATCGTTTTCTAATATTGTCCTACTAATATGAGTTAATTTAAAAAATAACAAGATCCCTTAACATGAAAGCGCAGAAAGCTGCAGTTAACTACAGGAGGTAATAATCATTATTGCATTTGCGCCTTTTTTGCCTATGTTTTTTTTTTTTTTTTTTTTCAAATTCTTTTAATTTGCACCTTTTAACTTATTTTTTATGTTTGCTAATGTGTACAATCCCAAATGTTTACGTCCGATTCATCAATTGGTACTATTTAAAAAGTTGAATTTTTTTTTGTGCTGATGTATTCCATTGCCCCTTTGAGTGATTTTTATGTACTCCTGAAATTTTGTGCAAATTTGTGACATTTTTAGAGAAACTTGTGACTTTTTGATGTAAAAAAAAGGCACAAAACAGGTAGCCCAATTAATCAGTTATTATTAAATTCATGAACCACATGCACCATTTTGAAGAATTTGGAGCAAAAAGTCAACAAACACTTTTTCAATTTTGTGTATCTGTTGACTTTTTTCTCCAAATTCTTCAGAACGAAATAAAAAAATCTTTTTTTTTATGAAGAGCAACTTTATATTTTTTGTAAACTTCATGAATAACGTACACCATGCAAAAAAGCAATTAAAAAAAAAAGTAACTTAAATAATGCAAATGATTGAAGTCTTTTATTCGGCTTTGCATTTCTTAGCTGTCATTCGAGTAGAGTATTTCTTGTTTTTGTTTCAGTGCAGCATAGCTGAGCTGCCGGGGAGAGTCAGATTGTATGGAGGAGACTTAGTAGTAGTTATAAGATCTGTTAGGAAAACAGTACTGGGTTCAGCTGCTGGAGACCTGTCAGTAATGGTTGGTCTGTAAAAGTGCGATTATCCCCGAAATTTAAGAGGCAGGGTCATTTTCATGTAGCTTGCCTAGAAATGATACATATTGGATAAATCTGGTTATAGACAAAGGAATTGATCCAAAGGTTAGACTGAGCCTTCAAACTTCATTTTTACAAAGCCGCTTTTTTCAACCTTTGGCAATAGAATGAAATATTACTAAAAACATGAATAGAATACGGGTGTGTGTATTTTATAGGCATACCTCAGACATAACTCATCCTCCCCGCGATGGGACTAACATATTTGTAAAATGTCAGCACTATGCATAGCATACAACTGCAGTGTGACATTTTATTCATGTGTTCGACTCATAAAAAAAATGATATTTTTATTAAACAAATTGTTTTGGTTATTATTTTTCCTAATACTAACAATTTGTTCACTTTATTGATCTCTTTTGTATCATTATAGAATTCAATTTGATAGATTCTTCTACATGAATTTACCACAATATGATTTGGATCAGTTTTATTATCAGCAGCATGCTATATCATACACCACTTTAAAGCACCACTCCAGCTTTTTTTTGTTTTATTGCAGCGCTAGAGTGGTCACTCCTCCGCGTCTTAGGCTATGTTCACACGTTGCATTTTTCTTTTTTTTTTTTTTGCAAATTTTAAGCTGCGTTTTCCTGACTGAATCGGAAAACTGCTGCATTTTTTAAAACTGCAGCATGGCACTTTTCAGTGTTTTTTCACCCATAAAAAGCAATGAGCAAGTCCACTTCTCATTCTGGCTCTCATAGACTTACATTGAGAGCTTGTGACAGTTAACCTCTGGAAGAGTAAAGTGGCTGCTGATTGGGTGCAAAGATCATGTGACATATAATAATGTCACACAAGCCCTGGGAGATCCTGTGCCGACACTGATGGAACCGCACTGGCACCAGAGGTTTGTATAGGTGTTATTATTTTACTAGGGGGATACTTAGGGATTGAGAAGAGGTTGTCTGAATAGTGAACAACTCCTTTAACTTTAAACCTGCGCTTGAGCTATGTAAATCAGTGGGTGACTATCCAGGGGGCATTGATTTCCCTGGACTAATTCTTCCTCTCGTTGTGTAGCATAATGCTGTTGGCTTGAGTGGCATGATTTTTAGGAGCGACGTTACCACCAGCTGTTTTCATTGAGAATGACTGATCCACACTTAGAAAAGCTCTAATCACTGGTCTGAACGTGAGAGAGCATATGACTGTGTTGCACTTCTGTCCATGCCTCCGCGGCACTTGTTTGGCTGGCTTAGTCACTAAGGATGATTACGCTGACTGGCTGCATCAGCTCAAACCCCACCTTCCTTCTTCATGTACTGAATGAGGATAGGAAGAAGCAATGGTCAAGTAAAAACTGGAGTTAATCCCTGTGCAAACACAGAGATCTAAATAGAACTAATAGGAGGCTGTGGGGAGGTTTGCATGTGCATCCATGAAGTGAAGGAGAGGCCCACGGCTGGCTCCGGCCCATCTGGTATTTGCCAGGAGTGCTAGATGACCTGTCAGAAGTAAAAGGTGAAGGCTGCGGGTAAGTATAATTCTAGGGTCAGGGACCTTAGATTAGTATTGCCACTCCAGCATGTTTTTTGGTGAGAACATGTACCCTGTATACTGTATGGTTCTGTTCACATGTCTGTGCTATCTTGCGGGCTAAATAGTCTGCAAGAAATAAAGGAGACATGGATCAATATGACCGATACAAGTCTATGGGTCGGTGAAAATCACTGACAGAACACGGATGGCCTCTGTTTATCTGTTAAATTTTGGAGTGTTGGTGCATTAAATTTGTCACACTAGTGGTATGGTTGGGCTTGGTATGGTTAGATAGTGTTGATTCCAACATTCACAAATAATAGATTAATTTTATATGAATATATATTGAGTCCCATGCAGGGGATTAACTACTACATCTTGTTCTACAACACTGGAAGGACAAAATCTGGCTGTCCACTCATAACATTACTATGATGCTCAATAGTGCAGCAGAATAGGAAAGTTGGGATTCTACATGAGCGCAAAATATAAAACTAATTAACTTAATGAAACTCATAAACATTACTTAATTTCCACCATATACATTATGATACATGATTAAGTAGTATCTTTCCGCCTTAATAAAACATCACATTTTCAAGAATATAGTGAAATAGTAGGACGGACTCTATGTGCTGCATAAAACATGAATCCTTAAGCAATGAATTAACAAGTCATCTTTATGAGCTCGACTAGTGCTGTGCTCTGTTAGCTGAATGAATAGAACTCTATGCCGGTTTTGAATAAATCATAGTTTTCAGGAACAGTCGTTCGTATGTGTGTGAGGCCTACAGTGTTCTCTTGTAGTGCAGAGAAGTTCATCAGAACATAGCACATTTCATTAGAAGGCGTACTTAACCTTTATCTCCAAAATACTACAGATTAGTGGAATTACATATATTATATATACATTACACATATGTATGCAGTACTAGGTCATAGTGGTGCCATATAGGTTGTCAGCACCCGGGCAAGGTAAGTATTTTGGGCTCCCAAATCCATGGACCATTAACACTCCCTTGCATCAGTCCAGTATTTTAACCCTTTATTCCCCAAGCACATGAATCATAGAATGCTGGAGTGGGAAGGTACCTCCAGGGTCATCGTGTCCAACCCCCTGGTCAAAGCAGGATTCAATAAACCATGTATACTAGAAAATACTGATGTAAGGTAAGGCTGAGCTCAGATTTCTGTAGATTCTGTTTATAGCAAAAACTTATTTCATGTGTGAAAGTATTCATTTGCATCAGTTATGCAAACAAAAAAATTTCAGTTTTGTTTTAGTTTTTAAAAAGAAAAAAATAGACAGTGTGCCTCCAATTTATTCTGACTGTGTAGAGTTCCACTACCTACCCTAAGAATAGAGCATTCTGCCCCAATTGTTCTCATCTACAGTCTTTACTCTTAGGCTATGCAGCTATTAGTGAGGAAAAACTATCATATATTCTCTAAATTGATGCCTATACTGCTGTGCAGCAGAGCTCAGAGACGTCATGCTGCTGTGCTCTGCTGAGTGTTGGCTGCCTTTTTCTGATGGTACTGTTTACGGTAGTATTTTTGAAAGATAGCAGTCATGGTGTTGAAATACTGGAGAAATCCTTAAAAATGTACTTTCAGTCAAAGATAAAATCTGCTCTCAGCCATTTTCCTCAATGTGTCACACCAAAGGCTTCATGCTAATTTATAGTCATTGTATGAAATATAGAATGATCTGATGTGTAGAATGATATGTTTAGAATAATGGGATGTGTAGTTTGTCACTAACAACATCAATGAAGGAGGAAATAACTACCGTATCTATCTACTTGGATTTCAGTAGAAATCAATGCTGCATAAATAGAAAGAAAAGACATTGGATTTTTAATAAACGTGCTATATTATTGAGCATGCAGGAATACAAATTCTTGCTGTACTTCTACCGTACTTCTATTGTTAATGGGAGTTGTCTGACAGTTGAATACATTTGCTTTTTTACTGGTTTCAAAATAATGGAGGTATACACATCTGTGATTGGCTGCAGCGGTCTGGTGAGTAGAGGAGCACATCATAGGATAGTTCTCTGATGACGCGGTTTCCTGTTAATATCCGAAAGAAACCTGTGTTGTCCAGAATGTGTGCTGTGTACTTGTATATAATATGTTTCTGTGTGACTATCAGGTGCATGTAAGGCCTCTTTCACACTTCAGTTTTTTACAATCAGTCACAATCCGCCAGGTTTTGAAAAAAACGGATCCTCAATTTTCTTTTGAGGATCCTTTTTTTTTCTCCATTGACTTTCATTAATGGCGGATTGTGACGGATTGCCATCCGTTGCATCCTTTTTTTTGAGGATCCGCCAAAAGTTGCTGTCCGTCACCATCCTCAAAGATTTCTAAACGGAGCTTGCAACGGTTTTTTTTTTTCTGGTGGATCCTCCAGACACTCATTTAACCCGAAATTCTCTCTCTCTCTCTCATCCGTTGTCATCAGTTCTAAAACGGATCCAGCATCCGTCCTTTTGGCGGATTTTGACTAATGCAAAAAAACTGAGGCCTCTTCCACACTTCAGTTTTTTGCCATCAGTCAAAATCCGCCAAAATTTGAAAATGGCGGATCCGCAAAAAATGTGTAAAAACGGATGCAAGCTGATGGAACGGATCCGTTTTTTTTAAGGATCCGCTATACCGATTTTAGTGCGGATCCTCAACAAAACGGATCCGTTCCATCAGCTTGCATCCATTTTCACATCCGTTGGATCCGTTTTCTTGCGGATCCGTTTTTCCACTCCTCCAAAATGGGATGCTCCCAAATATGATTCGCTCTTGGAAAATGCTCTCAAATGTGATTGGATACTGGAAACTAGGGAGAAATATATATAGGGTGTTGTGATACAATTTCTTTGAAAGGTTTTAGAGCTAGTGGCAGCGATGGAAGGAGTTAGTGCGAGTCTGGAAGGAGTTATTGCGAGTATTGACAGCTTCTGTGTGGAATTGGATCTTCACTTGAATCGGTTGGCAATTATTGCTCTCCAGAGGGAGAAAAGAAGATTGCGAATCCTGCGTATGAGGAGACGGCGCCAGTGGATTCATCCCATTAATGCGCAGAGGTTCACCCGTGGCGTTTTTTCCACATTGTACCTGGAATTGAGGGATAATCCGGACAAGTTCTTCAACTACGTGCGCATGAGGCTGGAATTCTTTGAGATATTGGTGGATCGTGTTGGAGAACAAATCCAGAGAAGGGACACACAAATGCGGTTTTCTATATCACCGGCGGAGCGTTTGATGGTGACCCTTCGGTAAGTTATCTACCTTTTAAAATGTTTCAGATTCTGCAGGCTTTTATTATGTTATGTTATGGCTTGTAGTTTGTATTAATTTTACTTTTTTTCCATTTTTTTAACAGATTCCTGGCAACTGGAGAATCCTTCACCTCCCTCCATTTCCAGTTCCGGATTGGGATTTCAACTATTGCTGGAAAAAGACCACTCCCTGGAACAACAGGCCCACCAATGCCTTTTGTGTGCGTTGGCGACGATGCTTTTCAGCTTTCTAAACACCTACTCAAACCATATGGTAGTCGTGGATTAACACACCGGAAAAGAATCTATAGCTATCGGTTAACCAGAGCGCGCAGAGTGGTGGAGTGCGCGTTTGGAATTTTAACTGCCAAATGGAGAGTCCTGTTAACGGCCATGAAAATGAAAACAGAGACTGTGGATGAGGTGGTGAAGGCCTGTGTAATCCTGCACAATTTTGTCCTTTCAAAGGAACCAGTTTCCATCGATGAAAATCTGCCTGAAACCACCTTGTGGGATTATGAGCAGCAAACTTTTCGGAGTACTGGCTCACTGGCAAGAATGAGGGACACCTTTGCAGACTATTTTGTGACACCAGAGGGACAAGTGGACTGGCAAGATGACATAATATAATTTTCTATACCAATTGTAAGTAACTTTTTTTTTTTTTTTTTAACTGAAATTTTACCAAGTGTTTGGTTTTCCCAAGCATTGTTACCATGTGATTTGGTTTACCAATTTTTTTTTTTTTTTTTTTTTTTAAGTTTTACACTTTGCAGTGTTACCAATTGTTGGGTACCAAGCATAAAGTTTTACCAAGTGTTGTTTTGCACTTACAAATGTTACCAATGTTGGGTACCAAGCGTAAAATGTGACACTTTGAAATTTTACCAAGTGTTGTGTACCAAGCGTTTTACACTTTGAAATGTTCACATGTGTTGTGTACCAAATGTTGTGCTACCAAGTGTTTTTTTGTACCTTGTACACCACTGGTGTACTGTGAAAGATTACCCAGTTTTTTTGTACCTTGTACACCACCGGTGTACTGTGAAATATTGTTGTGTTACAAAGTGTTGTGTTTACCTTTTACACCACTGGTGTAATTTGAATATTTCCAAAGAAAGAAGCAAAAAAGAAACAACACAATAAAGTTTTTTGAAAAAAAAAACAGTTTATTTCTGAATTTGTAATAACTGTATATTTTTTTTTTGGTATCTTTTTTGTAAGTTTTTTTTTTGGTATATATTACCTTTTTTGTAACTTTTTTTTTGGTATATACTACTTTTTGTAACTTTTTTTTGGTATATATTACCTTTTTTGTAACTTTTTTTTTTTTGGTATGTTTTTTGGATAAGAAAACATTACAGAGTGTGCTAATGTTGGGTGGAGATAGTACTGGAGGGGTTAACAGGGTTGACCACATTGAGGGGGGGGTAGAGGACTGGGGAGGGAGTTGGTGAGGACCAGAAGTGGAAGGGGGGTTTAACACATGTGGTTGGGACGGGAGTGGATGGACAGACGAGGTTTGTGGGTACATTGAAGGTGTATGTGGGGATGGGTATGGTGAGGGCATTGGGGTATAAAGCAATGGGGAAGGAAGGTACTGGGAAGAATGGAATGGGGAACTAGAGAAAGGAGAGGGAGTGGTAGGAGGAGGAACGGCTGTATGATGGATGGTGGTGGAAGGATGGACTGTGGAAGGATAGACAGGGAAAGATGGACAGAGGGAGGATGGACAGGGGGAGGATGGACAGGGGGAGGATGAGATGCTTCAGCAAGCACTTCCACTAGAGCATTCTGACAGGCTTGCATCACACGCATCTGCTGGTGAGTACTTAAACCTTCCATTTGCCGGACAACAGATTGAAAAAAGGTATGTCTCGGTGTCTGGTTTGATTCTAAATTCATCTGTTCCATGTATCTTCTGAGTTCCATGATACTTTGATTGATCATGGTCAACCCAGAAGATAACCGTTCTCCATAAGTGTGGAAACCGTGCTGGACAGATGAGTTTAGACTCAAACAGTCAGACAAGGTCATCCTTTCCTGACTCCTTAGACGCTGCCGGCCAGAACCAAAAGTTGGTTGAGATGTTGCGGCAGTGTCTGAGGGGTGGGGAACAGGGAACAAGTCGTCACCAGCAGCTTCATGTGATGAAGTCTGCCCTGCTGCTCCAGTGCTGGTGGAGGGGATAGAGGGATGAGACAAGAGGGTAGGTACAGAGGGGTCGGATACCTCGATGTGGTCACCGGGGGGCGGTCTCACTAGGGATCACTCCAGAGGGACGCAACTCTGATGCAGACTCCCGAGTGCTGCAGATGGTGCTAAAAAAAAGGAGAAAAAATGTATATTAAAAATATTGATATTTAATTTAAGTCTGCTGAAAAAAAATTTGGTTAAACATTTCTACTACAGAAATGGTTTGGGTAATATTTACCTTCTGCACACCATTGTTGATCGCAGGAACGCCAGGGCTTTGTAGTTTTTGTACTGGGGTCCCCGGTGTCCTCCCGATCCACTCGGGGTCTGCATCTCTTTGTTGTAGTCCCTCTTGAAGCGATCCCGGAGCGACCGCCACCGTGTGATAACCCTGTCACCTGTGAAGCAAAAAAAAAAAAAAAAGGGGTTTAGTATTCGACACTTCACATGCTGGAATATAAGTTACTGAAGTTGTAATACTTACGCACAAAATCCCTGGCCCTCGCATTGAGTTCCTCCCAGTTCTCAATAACTGAAGAACAGACCTCATCCCAGAGCCGTCGGGTGGTTGGTTGGTCGGCGTGTAGACAGTTTGCCATGTTCCACAGCGGCTCCCGGTTTTCCACCTCACGGATGAGTTCGTCAGTATCAATCATGATACCCTCCTCCATATATCTCCGGGGAGCACACTGTGAAACCTGTGAAGATAAAAAACAAAACAAAACAAAAAAAATTACATTCTATTTAAACACATGATGTTCATTTAAACAATTATCCAAATAGGGTTACTTACCTTTTGCCGACCAACAGATCCATCACCTTGATGACCCTGGGATGTCCTGGGAGTCACTCTAGTGCAGGCACCGGATTCTGAAGACTGTGGTAAACAAAAAAAAAAAAATTTGTTTGGATGGATGCGTAGTTATTGTGTGTGCAATGTGATGAATGTTTGTGTTGGGTGTAGCATTATGTACCTGTGTATGTGCTAAACTTACACTCTGCGCACCCCCTCCTTGCGTCTCTCCACCCTGCACATCTCCTCCTGGAAGCTCCTCTGAATCATCTTCCTGTTAAAACATAATACATGGATAGTGTTTTTAACCAAAAAAAAAAATTATTTTAAATAAAAAAAAATTTTTTTTTTACCTCAGCTCGCTGATGATGTGAGGGGGAGCTTTCAGGAGAAGACATTAAGGTTTGGAGCAGCTGCGTTGGCAGCTGCGGTGCTTCCTGAAGTGATCTGCAAGTATAAAGACACTTGTTAAGCTACTATACAAAGGATCATAATAAGCTTTCAGGCCTTTATACTTACAGGGAAAATAAAGGTTGGCTGGCCGTCTCTGCTGCGGCCTGGCTGACTGTTTCTGCTGTGGCCTGGCCGACCGTCTCCGCTGCGGCCTGGCCGACCGTCTCCGTTGCGGCCTGGCCGACCGTCTCCGCTGCGGCCTGGTCGACCGTCTCTGCTGCGGCCTGGCTGGTGGTGCTTGCTGAAGTGATCTGCAAGTATAAAGACAATTGTTAAGCTACTATACAAAGGATCATAATAAGCTTTCAGGTCTTTATACTTACAGGGAAACTAATCGTTGCCTGTACTCTGCCGTGGCCTGGGTGTTCATCTTTGCTGTGGCCTGACCGGTCATCTCTGCTGCGCTCTCGCCGGTTGTCTCTGCTGCGCTCTCTTTCACCATCCCTTCTGCGGTCTGGCTGGCCGTGTCTGCTGCTTTTCTGGTGGCGCTTCATTATTAAGTGATCTGCAAGTATTAAGAAAATGATATGAAAGTTTTAAAAAAAAAAAAAATTCAGTATTTTAAGTGTTTGCATGTCTACATTTCCTTATCTCTCACCGAGTGTAACCACAGTGATTGAAGGTGTGTAATATTTTGTGTAAACCCACTTTTTTTGCATGTGAAACCCTGAAAAAGTGTAACCAAGTGTAACCAGTGATTGAAGGTGTGTAATTGCTGTGTATACCAGTGTTTGCATTCCCTCAAACTCTCACCGAGAGTGTAACCAGTGATTGAAGGTGTCACCAAGTGTAACCAGTGATTGAAGGTGTGTAATTGCTGTGTATACCAGTGTTTGCATTCCCTCAAACTCTCACCGAGAGTGTAACCAGTGATTGAAGGTGTCACCAAGTGTAACCAGTGATTGAAGGTGTGTAATTGCTGTGTATACCAGTGTTTGCATTCCCTCAAACTCTCACCGAGAGTGTAACCAGTGATTGAAGGTGTTTAATTTCTGTGTATACCCACACTGTGTTTGCATGTTTTTGAATTCCCTGAAAAACTCAGCTGTGTATACCCAGATTATTTTCATTTTGCAATCTCTCACTTTTAACCACACTTGTATACCAAAAATTTAATGTACCTTTATGGTAACTTAATTTTGCCTTTTTTTTTTAAAATGATACAAAGGAGATTTTTTCAAAACAGTTTATTATTATTTTTTTTTTAATTATTTTTTTTTCCAACAAATAGGAGCTACTCTGCTCTTTATTTTAAATACCACAATAAATGAAAAATAAAAAAACACCAATTTACAACAGATACATTAATAACACCACAATTGCAAATCTGAAAATAAAATCCAATAAACATACAAAAGAAAAAAAATTAAATTATTTAAAAAAAACCACACAAACACGCATAACACACAGCCAGGCCACACACACACACACACACACACACACACACACACACACACACACAGTCTTGCAGGTGGAAGATTTGCAGCTGAGTTTGGTAGTCAGGCTGGTGTTTGATGTCTGGTTCGGTGTCTTCAGTGTAGCTGTTGCCAGATGTCTGTGCCCAATTACACCACATACAATACCAGTTAGGTCGGTTTCACATTTGCACTTTATAGCGCAGCGATGACCTGCACACGGCCGCCGCTAATCACCGCCCCATCCGGTCATCACCGCCTACTAGCACACATGGACGCTTGGGATCTGCGCACCCTATGTTTAGTATGGGGTGCGCAGATGGTGCGCTGGCAGGATTTTACTGTGTGCTGCGCACTTTTGAAGGTGTGCCATGCGCGACAAAATGCAACATGCAGTCAGATAATAGCTGGTACTGGCAGGCCTCTTGATAGCTGATGTCTGGCAGGCTTGGTGGGTGTCCTCTGGCAGAGGCTTGGTGGGTGTCCTCTGGCAGAGGCTTGGTGGGTGTCCTCTGGCAGGCTTGGTGGGTGTCCTCTGGCAGAGGCTTGGTGGGTGTCCTCTGGCAGAGGCTTGGTGGGTGTCCTCTGGCAGGCTTGGTGGGTGTCTGGCAGGCTTGGTGGGTGTCTCTGGCAGGCTTGCTGGCTGACTGCTACTGCATGTCTGGGCCCAATTAGCCCACCTTATATAGTTTTGGGACTGTCTGGAAAAGTATCTTTTTTCTGGGCATGCCCAGTGCGATTTTGCGGATCCTGCCGGCGGATTCCGCAAAATCGCGGATCCCGGCGGATCCGCCGCCCATAGGTGGCCATTCTACCGCATGGCGGATTACGGCTGATCCGCCGTCATCCGCCATTTTGACGGCGAAAAAAAAAACGTTACAAGCTCCGTCCCCCTCAGACAGAATCCGCAAAGAATTTTGCGGATCCGCCGAATATCGGACGCAACGGACGACCATCCATCAAAATCCGCCACTAATGTATCCCAATGGGGAAAATGGCGGATCCGCAACAAGAAAAAGCGGATCCGCCATTTTCAAATTTTGGCGGATTTTGACTGATGGCAAAAAACTGAAGTGTGAAAGAGGCCTAAGGAGCCTGTGTTGTCCAGCACGTGTGTTGTGTACTTGTATATAATGTGTGTCTGTGTGACTATGTGAGGTGTATGTAATGGGCCTGTGTTGTCCAGCATGTGTGCTGTGTACTTGTATATAACGTGTGCCTGTGTGAATATATGAGGTGTATGTAATGAGCAATAATAATAATCTTTATTTAGACTCCCACATGCTGTCTGACTCTATTCTACCACTGGCATCCATATCCTAACTTCACGAAAGAGACAGGGCCACTGCTTTCTACAATGCCACTCTCGCATCAGCTATTGACATGGTCGCCCCTCTTGTTCATGACAGAGTGCGACGTATCAATAGCCAATCGTGGCACAATAACATCACTAAAAAGCTCTGGCTAGTGTCCAGGGTTGCAGAGCGGCATTGGAAGGAAACAAATTCGCAAGACGATTTCACTGCATTCAAACAGGCAACACTCGCTTTCAAATCTGCCCTCACCTCTGCTAAACAGGCCTACTTCACAACCCTCATATCTTCCCTATCCTACAACCCCAAACAGTTATTCAAAACTTTTAACTCCCTCCTCCGCCCACCACTGCCCCTTCCAACCTCCCTTACCTCTGCTGAGGACTTTGCCACGCACTTCAAAAATAAGATCGACCAAACAAGGCAAGTCTTTATTGTTCAACCACCACACCCACTTTATATACCAGACCAATGCCCAAACACCATAACCTCCTTCTCCAACATCATTGAAGGGGGGAGCTTAATTGTCTCCTCTCCAAATCACACCTCACCACCTGTGCACTTGCCCCCATCCCATTCCACCTCCTGCCCACCACTCTTTGCCATCCCTAACCCACCTCTTCAACCTATCACTAATTTCTGGTACCTTCCCTTCTGCTTTCAAACATGTCACAATCACGCCTATCCTTGAAAAGCCAACCCTCGACCCAACTGCTTTGTCCAGCTATCGCCCAATATCGCTGCTCCCATTCACTTCCAAACTCCTGGACCAGCATGTCCATGCTGAACTTACCTCCCACCTCTCATCTAAGTTGCTCTTTGACAATCTACAATCTGGTTTCCGCCCCCATCACTCCACTGAGAAAGCCCTGACCAAAAACAACTAATGACCTACTTATAGCCAAAGCTAACGGACAATACTCTATACTCCTCCTTCTACACCTGTCCTCTGCTTTTGACACAGTTGACCACTGCCTCCTACTACAGATGTTTTCCTCCTTTGGCATCAAAGACCTCGCCCTGTCCTGGATCTCCTCATATCTTTCCAACCGCACATTCAGCATCTCCCACACCACTTCCTCATCCCACCCTCTCTCTGATGGAGTCCCCCAAGGCTCTGTTATAGGACCCCTACTCTTTTCAAGCTATCCATTTGGCCTGGGGCAACTCATAAAGTCCCATGGATTCCAGTACCACCTGTATGTTGATAGCACTCAGATCTACCTCTCTGGCCCAGACATTACCTCTCTGCTGTCCAGAATCCATGAGTGTCTATCAGCCATATCCTCCTTCTTCTCCTCTCACTTCCTCAAACTCAATGTGGACAAATCTGAACTCCTCATCTTTCCTCCATCTCACAGATCTTCCTTACCTGATCTATCGATCACAATTAACGACATCATGCTTTCACCTGTATTGGAAGTCCACTGCCTCAGAGTGACTCTTGACTCTGCCCTGTCCTTCAAACTGCACATCCAAGCTCTTTCCACCTCCTGTCACCTCCAGCTCAAAAATATTTCCAGCATCCATCCTTTCCTCAACCCTCAATCTACTAAAATGCTTGTGCATGCCGTCATCATCTCCCGCCTCAACTACTGCAACATCCTTTTCTGTGGCCTCCCTGCTAACACCCTCGCACCTCTCCAGTCCATCCTTTAACTCTGCTGACTGACTATTCATCTCTCTCCTCCCTACTCCTCAGCTTCTCCCCTCTGCAAATCTCTTCACTGGCTCCCATTCCCTCAGCTTATCCAGTTCAAATTACTAATACTGACCTACAAAGCCATCTATAACCTGTCTTCTCTATATATCTTCAAACTAATCTCCTGATATCTTCCCTCACGTAATCTCCGGTCCTCCCAAGACCTCCTTCTCTCCTCCACACTTATTCGCTCCTCACCTAACCTCCTCCAAGACTTCTCCTGAATATCCCCCATCCTTTGGAATTCTTTTCCCCAACACGTCCGACTATCAACCACATTCGGATCCTTCAGACGGAACCTGAAATCCCACCTCTTCAGGAAAGCTTACTACCGGAGCTACTGCCTCACCAACACTGGAGCTGCAATTCAAGTGCCTGCTAACTATAGAAAATGAAAAACAAAGTTCAGTTACTATTTTAGCACACCTGTTATCAGAATAAGCTGTTCTATGTGTTTATATGATGAAAGCACCATTTCTGCTCATTTTATGAATTTTATTCAGCATTTTTTCACCAGTTTTATGCCCCTTGAGTTGTTTTTGAGTTAGTGGTTGTTAGTTGTTAGTGGTTGGAGGCTAGTTGCTATCATGTCTTTCAGCACACAAAGATGGATTCCTGCAGCAGCATGAAGGACATTATGCAACATTCCTGAGCTGTGTGGCAATGAGTCCAGCACTGCATTGAAATAATTTTGCTAGAAACTGCAACTAGATCTGCTTGTCTCTCTGCCTGTCTGCTTGCTTGAAGGCACACAGAAGCCTTATATTTTCAATGCATTTGTTTTTTGGAAAATAAAAATGCTCAATTGAATTTTCCTTAATACAGTTGAGTGTGTGCGTTATATCTATTGTAAGTAACCTTCTGTGAGCTAAGCAGCATGAACTCCTAACTGTGTTTTATCTACACTGATGCACTAAAACATAATTTGTAGTCAAGAGAGAGTTGCATATTTCAAGTATTCCCTACACTAGTCTCTAATTGTAAGTCTTATTAGTTCTGCTCTGTTTGATGTAAAGAATAGTACAGGTTTCCATCAGTATTATGAAAAATTCAAAGAATCCCACATAGTCCCTACTCCCATAGTAATTCATTGGGGTCCATCAGATGCCACCACTGGAGGACACAGACAGAAAAGAACAAGAACAAAATATAGGGCACTTTGCAGCCTAAGAGCTCCTAAAAATGCAAAATTGCCCCTGCTTTGAAGATAGAAATAGGCCTCCTTACCTCTTGGGCCCCTGTGTGGCCGCACAGGTTGCATCAATGATATGTCCGCCTCTGGATGCCACCTTGATCCATTGTGCAACAGATCTAGCACATGGTCACAATTTTTGTTTTAGAGCTCATACCCAAGACCACAAAAAAAACTGGTCTGATTTCGGTCCAGAAAAGTTGGCGAGTGTCATGCGTTTTTCATGCAAGTACAATCCGATTTTTAACACATAGCATCCAATATACATGCAAATGTAAATGACATAGGGTCCCCCTATAATTTAATAACCAGAAAAGGCTAGGCAGACAGATTTATTGCCTGGGAAGGGGGTAATACCCATGGCGTTTCTCATGCTATTATTATGAGCTCACAGCTGTATACTTAGCCTTTCCTGGTTATTAAAATGGGGCACCCCAAAAAAAGACATAGGGTCCCCCTATAATTTAACCCCTTCACTACCAAGGGTGGTTTGCATGTTAACTCCCGGGCCAATTTTTACAATTCTGACCACTGTCTCTTTATGAGGTAGTAACTCTGGAACGCTTCCATGGATCTCGGTGATTCTGACCTTGTTTTCTCGTAACATATTGTACTTCATGTTAGTGGTAACATTTCTTTCAAATAACTTGTGTTTATTTGTGAAAATAACAGAAATTTGGCAAAAATTTTGAAAATTTCACAATTTTTCAACTTGGAATTTTTATGCTCTTAAATCACAGAGATACGGCAAACAAAAAACTTAATAAGTAACATTTCCCACATATTTACTTTACATCAGCACAATTTTAGAACCAAAATTTTTTTTTGTTAGGAAGTTATAAGGGTTAAAATTTGACCAGCGATTTCTCATTTTTGCAACACCATTTTATTTTTAAGGACCACATCACATTTGAAGCCACTTTGAGGGTTCTATATGATAGAAAATACCCAAAAGTGACACCATTCTAAAAACTGCAGCCCTCAAGGTGCTCAAAACCACATTCAAGAAGTTTATTAACCCTTCAGGTGCTTCACAGGAATTTTTTGAATATTTAAAAAAAATGAACATTTAACTTTTTTTCACAAAAAAATAATTCAAGTTCAATTTTTTTTATTTTACCAAGGGTAACAGGAGAAATTGGACTGCAAAAGTTATTGTGCAATTTGTCCTGAGTATGCTGATACCTGATATGTGGGGAGAACCACTGTTTCGGTGCATGGCAGAGCTCAGCAGGGAAGGAGCGCCTTTTGACTTTTTCAATGCAAAATTGGCTGGAATTCAGATAGGACACCATGTCACGTTTGGAGAGCACCTGATGTACCTAAACAGTGGAAACCCCCCACAAGTGACCCCATTTTGGAAACTAGACCCCCCAAGTAACTTATCTAGATGTGTGGTGAGAACTTTGAACCCCCAAGGGCTTCACAGACGTTTATAACGTACAGCCATACAATTAAAAAATCATATTTTTTCCACAAAAATGCTCTTTTCACCCTCAATTCTTATTTTTCCAAGGGTAACAGGACCCTAAAAGTTATTGTGCAATTTGTCCTGAGTACGCTGATACCCCATATGTAGGTGTAATCGACTATTTGGGCGCATGGCAGAGCTCGGAAGGGAAGCAGCGCCATTTGACGTTTTTGACTGGAATTGAGATCGGACACCATGTCGCGTTTGGAAAGCCCCTGATGTACCAAAACAGTGGAAACCCCCCACAAATGACACCATTTTGGAAACTAGACCCCCCAAGGAACTTATTTAGATCTGTGGTGAGCACTTTGAGCCCCCAAGTGCTTCACAGAAGTTTATAACGCCCGGGCGTGAAAATAAAAAAATCATTATTTCCACAAAAATTATATTTTTGCCCCCAATTTTTTATTTTCCTAAGGGCAACAGGAGAAATTGGACCCCAAAAGTTGTTTTGCAATTTGTCCTGAGTAGGCTGATATCCCATATGTGGGGGTAAAACACTGTTTGGCTGCATGGCAGAGCTTGGAAGGGGAGGAGCACCATTTGACTTTTTCAACGCAGAATTGGCTGGAATTGAGATCAGATGCCATGTTGCATTTGGAGAGCACCTGATGTGCCCAAATAGTGGAAACCCCCCAATTCTACCTCCAACCCTAACCCCAACACACCCCTAACCCTAATCTCAGCCCTAACCTTAACCCTATCCCTAACCTTAACCCTAGTCCTAACCCTAACCCTGACGGAAAAATGGAAATAAATACTTTTTTTATTTTATTATTTTTCCCTAACTAAGGGGTTGATAACGGGGGGTTTGACTTACTATTTATGGCGGGTTTTATGTTTCGCAGCTGTCACATGCTAAAAGACGCTTTTTATTGTAAAAATAGTTTTTGTATCACCACATATTGAGAGCTATAGTTTTTCCATATTTTGACCCGACGAGTTGACGTTTTTATTGGTATCATTTTCGGGCACGTGAAATCTTTTGATCGCTTTTTATTCTGATTTTTGGGACGCAGAATGAACAAAAACCAGCGTTTCATGAATTTCTTTTGGGGGTGCGTTTACACCATTCCGCGTGCGGTAAAATTGATAAAGCCCTTTTATTCTTCGGGTCAGTACGGTTACAGCGATACCTCATTTATGTCATTTTTTTATGTTTTGGCGCTTTTATGCAATGAAAACCATTTTCTATAAAAAAAAATAATTATTTTTGCATCGCTTTATTCTGCGAGCTATAACTTTTTTATTTTTTTGCTGATGATGCTGAGTGGCAGCTCGTTTTTTGCGGGACAAGATGACGTTTTCAGCGGTACCATGGATATTTATATGCGTTTTTTTGATCGTGCGTGGTTGCACTTTTTATTCGGCAGTATGATAATAAATCATTATTTTTTGCTTCATTTTTTTTATTTTTTAAGGGGTTTGCTAAAGGGGTTAGCTAATGGAACAGTTTTATAGGGCGGGTCGTTACGGACGCGGCGATACCAAATATGTGCACTTTTATTGTTTTTTTAATTTCCAAAAAATGAATTTATTAGGGAGTATTTTTTTTTTTTGGAATTTATTTTGGGTTTTTTTTTTTTTTTAAATTATTTTTACACTTTTTTTTTTAACTTTATTAGGTTGTCCCAGGGGGGACATCACTGTCCTGTGACAGATCGCTTATCTGTCACATCACAGATCACTGTGACAGATCAGCGATCAGTCACAGGCATAGACGCAGACTTCCTCATGCCTGCCCTTTGCAGGCACTGAGGAAGTCAGCTCCCTGCAGGCCCCCGAAGGTCCCCATTGCCATATTGGATCCGGGGACCTGTAGGGAAAGAGACCCCCGCAGCAGCCCTGCACATTGCGCTGCGGTGGGGGGCTCAGGGAAGCACAGAGGGAGCCCCCTCCCTGCCGATGCTTCCCTTTAACCCCCGGTACACCGCGATCGTGTTTGATTGCGGTGTGCAAGGGGTTAACGTGTTGGGGGCGGTCCGTGACCGCCCCTGACACATTGTGCCGGGTGTCAGCTGTGATAATCAGCTGACACCCAGCCGCGATCAGCGGCGCTCACCAAGTGAGCGCCAATGATATTTCACTAGACGTACTATTCCGTCCTTGGGACTTGGGTCCCAGGTCACATGGACGGAATAGTACGCCCAATGTAGAAAAGGGGTTAATAACCAGCAAAGGCTAGCCAGACAGCTGCGGACTGATATTGATAGGTAGGAAGGGGCATGACTAAAAACATCAGCTCTCAAATGCTCCAGAAATGGCCCATCCATAAGATGCACCCGCCAATTCTGGCATTTAGCCTCGCTTTTCCCACTTGCCCTGGTGCAGTGGCAAGTGGGGTGATAGTTGAGGGGGTTGATTTGTCCAGCCACATGTCTAACTTTGTTACCTCTAAATGGCAGGCTGCATTGTTGCATGATGCCACTATGCAGCCTGCCATCCAGCAGAGACACTGAGTTGTGCGTGCTTGCTCACCTCAGTGCGTCGCGGTGAACTCCTTTCACCTCACTGACGTCAATGCTCGCGGTGCCATCAGAAAGGTTCTGTGAATTGACAGCCAATGAACTCAGTTCAACTCATTTCAGTGCGAATTCAGTGGGAAAAGTTAAAATGAACAGCTCAGTGTCTCCTCTGGATAGCAGGCTGTATAGTTTCATGATGCAGCAGTGCAGCCTGCCATCTAGATGTAGCAAAGTTAGATGCGTTGTGGGACAACCCCCCCCAACTATCACCCCACTTGCCACCACACCAGGGACAAATGGATTATTATCTTCTCTGCGGACAGGTGAGGTATATGGTTGTTTATTAATTTAATTCTGCTACAGAAGACATTGGCATCAGTGGTTTGGGCGCTGACATGAGTATAGCTGGTTTGGTTTAATATAGATTCATTAAAGAAGTCTGTGTCATTCTTTCATTTAAAGGACTTTATTCTGGGGTGACATCAACCCCCCCAACTATCACCCCACTTGCCATCCCACCAGGTCAGGTGTAAAGAGCATGGCTAAGCATCAGATTTAGCGGATCTTATAGATGCACCATTTCTGGGACGCCAGAGAGTCAATGTTTTTAGTCTGGGAGGGGGGCCAATATTCATGGCCCCTTCCTATGCTATTAATAGTAACCGTCTGCCTAGCCTTTGCTGGTTTTTTTTTTTTTTTTGAGAAGCCCCTCATTTTAATAACCAGAAAAAGCTAAGTATACAGCTGTGAACTGATATTAATAGCCTGAGATGCTCCATAGGTATTACCCTCTTCCCAGGCTATAAACCTCTGCCCCAGTTGTCCGCTTTCTCTCTGCTAGTTAATAAAATTTGGGGGATCCCATGCTATTTTGTTTCAGAAAATAACTTAGTAAGTATAAAATACATGTACAGTAAGCTACACAAGCACTGTACTAATTATATATGTCACTGACATCTTTATATCTATTTATAGTGCTTTTTATCTTGTAATCCGAACGCTGCTAAATTATAATTATAGTGGTTTGAAAAAACCACTACATTGTAATCCGAACGCTGCTAACTTATTCTTATTATTCAGTTGATTTCCGCAATTAATGCGGCCCGAACCGCTACACGCACAGACTCCGTTGAGGTGTTGTTTCGAAGCCAGCGTCCATGAGTGGTGTGTTAAGTATTATTTGTGTCGATCGGATTTGTAGTTTTTGCGCAATTTGCGTTAGAAATTTTTTTTTCCCGTCATTGGAATGCATTGTCTCAATGCTTTTCAATGGGGAAATGTTGCCACAGACAAAACATGCCCTGAGATGATTGAAATGGCAGTTAAGCTCATTGATATGCGCAGGCAGACCCAGTTACTATGCCAACGCCTACGAACTATACATGACCTCTCCAGGACAATTAATGCGGCCCGAACCGCTACACGCACAGACTCCGTTGAGGTGTCGTTTCGAAGCCAGCGTCCACGAGAGGTGTGCTAAGTATTTTTCGTGTCAATCGGATTTGTAGTTTTTGCGCAATTTGCGTTTGAATTATTTTTTTCCCATCATTGGAATGCACTGTCTCAATACTTTTCAATGGGATGGTAAAACATGCCCTGAGGCGATTCAAATGGCAGTTAAGCTCATTGATAAGTGCAGGCAGACCCATTAACTATGCCAACGCCTACGAACGTCACATGACACCCCCAGGACACAGTTTCTGGCACATATCAGCTCTTAAAGCGAAACCCACAGCACAAATGCAAATCTAGCTTCATCACATGACGCCCGCCAAATTGGACCCTGAGGGGCCCCACTCACAAAATTGGACCCTGAGGGGCCCCACTCACAAAATCGGACCCTGAGGGGCCCCACTCACAAAATCGGACCCCGAGGGGCCCCGGCCACAAAATCGGACCCCGAGGGGCCCCGGCCACAAAATCGGACCCCGAGGGGCCCCGGCCACAAAATCGGACCCCGAGGGGCCCCGGCCACAAAATCGGACCCCGAGGGTCCCCGGCCACAAAATCAGACCCCGAGGGGCCCCGGCCACAAAATCGGACCCCGAGGGGCCCCGGCCACAAAATCGGACCCCGAGGGGCCCCGGCCACAAAATCGGACCCCGAGGGGCCCCGGCCACAAAATCGGACCCCGAGGGGCCCCACCCACAAAATCGGACCCCGAGGGGCCCCACCCACAAAATCGAACCCAGAGGGGCCACACCCACAAAATCGAACCCTGAGGGGCCCCTGCCACAAAATCGGACCCTGAGGGGCCCCTGCCACAAAATCGGACCCTGAGGGGCCCCGGCCACAAAATCGAACCCAGAGGGGCCACACCCACAAAATCGAACCCAGAGGGGCCACACCCACAAAATCGAACCCTGAGGGGCCCCTGCCACAAAATCGGACCCTGAGGGGCCCCACCCACCAAATCGGACCCAGAGTGGCCCCAACCACAAAATCGGACCCTGAGGGGCCCCAGCCACAAAATCAGACCCTGAGGGGCCCCACCCACCAAATCGGACCCAGAGTGGCCCCACCCACCAAATCGGACCCAGAGTGGCCCCAACCACAAAATCGGACCCTGAGGGGCCCCAGCCACAAAATCAGACCCTGAGGGGGCCCCAACCTCAAAATCAGACCCTGAGCGGCCCCGGCCACAAAATCGGACCCTGAGGGGCCCCACTGACAAAATCGGACCCTGAGGGGCCCTGCCCACCAAATCGGACTCTGAGGGGCCCCACCCACCAATTCAAGCCCTGAGGAGTCCACGCCGCCGAATCGGATCCTGAGGGGCCCCACCCACCAAATCAGACCCGGGGGGTCCCACAGGCCAAAGTGACCCCTGAGAGGCAACCACAGTTAAAACGGATCCTGAGTTGAAAGTCTTGCAGGGGCAGCAGTCAAGTCTCTCTTAAAGGGGAAGCCCGGGCACCATTTCAAAGCACTAGCTGTACTTCCTTCAGGAAATACACATCTAGTTCTTCTGCTTCTTATTATTATTATTCAGTTGATTTTCCGCAATTAATGCGGCCCGAACCGCTACACGCGCAGACTCCGTTGAGGTGTCATTTCGAAGCCAGCGTCCACAAGTGGTGTGCTAAGTAATTTTTGTGTCAATCGGATTTGTAGTTTTTGTGCAATTTGCGTTTGAAAAAACATTTTCCTCAATGCATTTCAATGGGAAAATGTTGCCATAGGGGAAACATGCCCTGGGGTGATTCAAATGGCAGTTAAGCTCATTGATATGCGCAGGCAGACCCAGTTACTATGCCAACGCCTACGAACTTTACATGACCCCCCAGGACACAGTTTCTGCCAGATAATTTCAGCTCTTAAAGCGAAACCCAGAGCTCAAAAGCAAATCTAGCTTCATCACATGACGCATGCCCCTGAGAGAGAATGTGCGCCAAAGTGGATTTAGAAGCCCAGTGCGCCAAACTGGCTCTTAAACGGCCAAGGCGTATAAGTGATTCTTAATGGGCCGTCGCGCCAAATCGAAAGCGGAGTGACACCAGGCTCCAAATCGGAGGCTGAGCCACCCCGGCCTCCAAATCGGAGGCTGAGCCACCCCGGCCTCCAAATCGGAGGCTGAGCCACCCCGGCCTCCAAATCGGAGGCTGAGCCACCCCGGCCTCCAAATCGGAGGCTGAGCCACCCCGGCCTCCAAATCGGAGGCTGAGCCACCCCGGCCTCCAAATCGGAGGCTGAGCCACCCCGGCCTCCAAATCGGAGGCTGAGCCACCCCGGCCTCCAAATCGGAGGCTGAGCCACCCCGGCCTCCAAATCGGAGGCTGATCGACCCTGGCCTAAAAATCAGAGGCTGAGCCACCCTGGCCTCCAAATCGGACCCAGAGTGGCCCCGCCCGCCAAATCGGACCCAGAGTGGCCCCGCCCGCCAAATCGGACCCAGAGTGGCCCCGCCCGCCAAATCGGACCCAGAGTGGCCCCGCCCGCCAAATCGGGCCCAGAGTGGCCCCGCCCGCCAAATCGGGCCCAGAGTGGCCCCGCCCGCCAAATCGGGCCCAGAGTGGCCCCGCCCGCCAAATCGGGCCCAGAGTGGCCCCGCCCGCCAAATCGGGCCCAGAGTGGCCCCGCCCGCCAAATCGGGCCCAGAGTGGCCCCGCCCGCCAAATCGGGCCCAGAGTGGCCCCGCCCGCCAAATCGGACCCTGAGGGGCCACACAGGCCAAAGTGGCCCTTGAGAGGCACCCACAGTTAAAACGGATCCTGAGTTGAAAGTCTTGCAGGGGCAGCAGGCAAGTGTCTCTTAAAGGGGCAGCCCGGGCACCATTTCAAAGCACTATCTGTACTTCCTTCAGGAAATACACATCTAGTTCTGCTTCTTCTGCTTCTTCTTATTATAGTGGTTTGAAAAAAGCACTATATTGTAATCCTAACGCTGCTAACTTCTTCTTCTTATTATAGTGGTTTGAAAAAACCACTATATTGTAATCCGAACGCTGCTAACTTATTCTTCTTCTTCTTATTATTATTATTAAGTTGATTTCCGCAATTAATACAGCCCGAACCGCTACACGCACAGACGCCGTTGAGGTGTTGTTTCGAAGCCAGCGTCCACGAGAGGTGTGCTAAGTATTTTTTGTGTCGATCGGATTTGTAGTTTTTGCGCAATTTGCGTTTGAAATTTTTTTTTCCCGTCATTGGAATGCACTGTCTCCAATGCTTTTCAATGGGTAATGGCAAAACGTGCCCTAAGGCGATTGAAATGGCAGTTGAGCTCATTGATATGCGCAGGCAGACCCAGTTACTATGCCAACGCCTACGCACGTCACATGACATCCCAAGGACAGAGCTTCTGCCACATAATATCAGCTCTTAAAGTGAAACCCACAGCACAAATGCAAATCTAGCTTCATCACATGACACATGCCCCTGAGATAGAATGTGCGACAAAGTGGATTTAGAAGCCCAGTGAGCCACCCTGGCTCTTAAAGGGCCGACGTGCCACAGTGATTCTTAAAGGGCCAGCGCACCAAAATGAGTCTTAAAGGGCCGGCGCGCCAAATCGAAAGCTGAGCCACCCCGGCCTCCAAATCGGAGGCTGAGCCACCCCGGCCTCCAAATCAGAGGCTGAGCCACCCCAGCCTCCAAATCGGAGGCTGAGCCACCCCGGCCTCCAAATCGGAGGCTGAGCCACCCCGGCCTCCAAATCGGAGGCTGAGCCACCCCGGCATCCAAATCGGAGGCTGAGCCACCCCGGCCTCCAAATCGGAGGCTGAGCCACCCCGGCCTCCAAATCGGAGGCTGAGCCACCCCGGCCTCCAAATCGGAGGCTGAGCCACCCCGGCCTCCAAATCGGAGGCTGAGCCACCCCGGCCTCCAAATCGGAGGCTGAGCCACCCCGGCCTCCAAATCGGACCCAGTGTGGCCCCGCTCAAAAAATTAGACCCTGAGGGGCCCCGCCCACCAAATTGGACCCTGAGGGGCCCCGCCCACCAAATTGGACCCTGAGGGGCCCCGCCCACCAAATTGGACCCTGAGGGGCCCCGCCCACCAAATTGGACCCTGAGGGGCCCCGCCCACCAAATTGGACCCTGAAGGGCCCCGCTCACCAAATCGGACCCTGAGGGGTCCCACCCACCAAATCGGACCCTGAGGAGCTCCACCCACCAAATCGGACCCTGAGGGGCCCCGGCCACAAAATCGAACCCTGAGGGGCCCCACCCACAAAATCGGACCCTGAGGGGCCTCGGCCACAAAATCGGACCCTGAGGGGCCTCGGCCACAAAATCGGACCCTGAGGGGCCCCACCCACAAAATCGGACCCTGAGGGGCCCCGGCCACAAGATTGGACCCTGAGGGGCCCCAACCACCAAATCAGACCCTGAGGGGCCCCGGCCACAAAATCGGACCCTGAGGGGCCCCACCCACCAAATCAGCCCCTGAGGGGACCCTGCCACCAAATCGGACCCTGAGGGGCCCCACCCACCAAATCGGAACCTGAGGTGCCCCACCCACAAAATCGGGCCCTGAGGGCCCCACCCACAAAATCGGAGCCTGAGGACAAAGTGGCCCCTGAGAGGCACCCACAGTTAAAACGGATCCTGAGTTGAAAGTCTTGCAGGGGCAGCAGGCAAGTCTCTCTTAAAGGGGCAGCCCGGGCAGCATTTCAAACCACTATCTGTACTTCCTTCAGGAAATACACATCTAGTTATTATTATTATTATTATTATTATTATTATTATTCAGTTGATTTCCACAATCAATGCGACCTGAACCGCTACACGCACAGACTCCGTTAAGGTGTCATTTCGAAGCCAGCGTCCACGAGAGGTGTGCTAAGTATTTTTCATGTCGATCGGATTTGTAGTTTTTGCCCAATTTGCGTTTGAAAAAACATTTTCCCGTCATAGGAATGAATTGTCTCAATGCATTTCAATGTGGAAATTTTGCCACAGACAAAACATGCCCTGAGGCGATTGAAATGGCAGTTAAGCTCATTGATAAGCGCAGGCACACCCAGTTACTATGCCAACGCCTACGAACTTCACATGACGCCCCCAGGACACAGATTCTGCCACATAATATCAGCTCTTAAAGGGAATCTGTCACCCATTTTTTGGCTTTGCAGTTGCCGGCATAGACATCGGGGGCTTGCCTACAACATTCTGTAATGCTGTAGATAAGCCTCCGATGTAACCTGAAAGAGAAGAAAAACACGTTATATTATACTCACCGAGGTGGGCGGTCCGGTCCAATGGGTGTCGCCGTCCCGTCCGGCGCCTCCCTTCTTCATGCGATGACGTCCTCTTCTCCCATCCTGTAATGGCTCCGGCGCAGGGGCACTGCTCGGCCCTATTGAGGGCAGAGCAGAGTCCTGCAGTGCGCAGGCGTCGGGAGAGGTCTGGCGCCTGCGCACTGCAGAATTCTGCTCTGCCCTCAAAAGGGCAGAGCAATGCGCCTGCGCCAGAGCCATTTCAGGACGGGAGAAGAGGATCTCATCGCATGAAGAAGGGAGGCGCCGGACAGGACCGCCCACCTTGGTGACTATAATATAATGTGTTTTTCTTCTCTTTCAGGTTACATCGGGGGCTTATCTACAGTATTACAGAATGCTGTAGATAAGCCCCCGATGTCTATGCTGGCAGCTAATAGGGGATAAAAAGGATGACAGATCCCCTTTAAAGCGAAACCCACAGCACAAATGCAAATCTAGCTTCATCACATGACGCACGCCCCTGAGACAGAATGTGCGCCAAAGTGGATTTAGAAGCCCAGTGAGCCAAACTAGCTCTTAAACGGCCGACGCGCCAAAGTGATTCTTAAAGGGCCGACGCACCATAATGAGTCTTAAAGGGCCGGCACGCCAAATCGAAAGCTGAGTGACCCCAGGCTCCAAATCGGAGGCTGATCGACCCTGGCCTACAAATCGGAGGCTGAGCCACCCTGGCCTCCAAATCGGACCCTGAGGGGCCCCGCCCACCAAATCGGACCCTGAGGGGCCCCGCCCACCAAATCGGACCCTGAGGGGCCCCGCCCACCAAATCGGACCCTGAGGGGCCCCGCCCACCAAATCGGACCCTGAGGGGCCCCGCCCACCAAATCGGACCCTGAGGGGCCCCGCCCACCAAATCGGACCCTGAGGGGCCCCGCCCACCAAATCGGACCCTGAGGGGCCCCGCCCACCAAATCGGACCCTGAGGGGCCCCGCCCACCAAATCGGACCCTGAGGGGCCCCGCCCACCAAATCGGACCCTGAGGGGCCCCGCCCACCAAATCGGACCCTGAGGGGCCCCGCCCACCAAATCGGACCCTGAGGGGCCCCGCCCACAAAATAGGACCCTGAGGGGCCCCGCCCACAAAATCGGACCCTGAGGGATCCCGGCCACCAATTCAAGCCCTGAGGAGCACAGGCCAACAGATCGGATCCTGAGGGGCCCCACCCACCAAATCAGACCCTGAGGCCAAAGTGGCCCCTGAGAATTAAAACGGATCCTGAGTTGAAAGTCTTGCAATGGGCAGCAGGCAAGTCTCTCTTAAAGGGGCAGCCTGGGCACCATTTCAAAGCACTATTTGTACTTCCTTCAGGAAATACACATCTAGTTATAGTGGTTTGAAAAAACCACTATCTTGTAATCCGAACGCTGCTAACTTATTTTTCTTTTTATAGTGGTTTGAAAAAACCACTATATTGTAATCCGAACCCTGCTAACTTATTATAGTTGTTTGAAAAAACCACTATATTGTAATCCGAACGCTGCTAACTTATTCTTCTTATCATTTTCCAATTGATTTCCGCAATTAATACAGCCCGAACCGCTACACGCACAGACCCCGTTGAGGTGTCGTTTCGAAGCCAGCATCCATGAGAGGTGTGCTAAGTATTTTTCGTGTCGATCGGATTTGTAGTCTTTGCGCAATTTGCGTTTGAAATTTTTTTTTCCCGTCATTGGAATGCACTGTCTCCAATGCTTTTCAATGGGAAATGGCAAAACGTGCCCTGAGGCGATTGAAATGGCAGTTAAGCTCATTGATATGCGCAAGCACACCCAGTTACTATGCCAACGCCTACGAACGTCACATGACGCCCCAAGGACAGAGCTTCTGCCACATAATATCAGCTCTTAAAGCGAAACCCACAGCACAAATGCAAATCTAGCTTCATCACATGACACATGCCCCTGAGAGAGAATGTCCGTCAAAGTTGATTTAGAAGCCCAGTGAGCCAAACTAGCTCTTAAAGGGCCAACGCGCCAAAGTGATTGTTAAAGGGCCGGTGCACCGAAATGAGTCTTAAAGGGCTGACACGCCAAATCGAAAGCTGAGTGACCCCAGGCTCCAAATCGGAGGCTGAGCCACCCCAGGCTCCAAATCGGAGGCTGAGCCACCCCAGGCTCCAAATCGGAGGCTGATCGACCCCGGCCTCCGAATCGGAGGCTGATCGACCCCGGCCTCCGAATCGGAGGCTGATCGACCCCGGCCTCCGAATCGGAGGCTGATCGACCCCGGCCTCCGAATCGGAGGCTGATCGACCCCGGCCTCCGAATCGGAGGCTGATCGACCCCGGCCTCCGAATCGGAGGCTGATCGACCCCGGCCTCCGAATCGGAGGCTGATCGACCCCGGCCTCCGAATCGGAGGCTGATCGACCCCGGCCTCCGAATCGGAGGCTGATCGACCCCGGCCTCCGAATCGGAGGCTGATCGACCCCGGCCTCCGAATCGGAGGCTGATCGACCCCGGCCTCCGAATCGGAGGCTGATCGACCCCGGCCTCCGAATCGGAGGCTGATCGACCCCGGCCTCCGAATCGGAGGCTGATCGACCCCGGCCTCCGAATCGGAGGCTGATCGACCCCGGCCTCCGAATCGGAGGCTGATCGACCCCGGCCTCCGAATCGGAGGCTGATCGACCCCGGCCTCCGAATCGGAGGCTGATCGACCCCGGCCTCCGAATCGGAGGCTGATCGACCCCGGCCTCCAAACCGGAGGCTGATCGACCCCGGCCTCCAAACCGGAGGCTGATCGACCCCGGCCTCCAAACCGGAGGCTGATCGACCCCGGCCTCCAAACCGGAGGCTGATCGACCCCGGCCTCCAAACCGGAGGCTGATCGACCCCGGCCTCCAAACCGGAGGCTGATCGACCCCGGCCTCCAAACCGGAGGCTGATCGACCCCGGCCTCCAAACCGGAGGCTGATCGACCCCGGGGTCCAAATCGGAGGCTGAGCGGCCCCGCCCACCAAATCGGACCCGGAGGGGCCCCGCCCACCAAATCGGACCCGGAGGGGCCCCGCCCACCAAATCGGACCCGGAGGGGCCCCGCCCACCAAATCGGACCCGGAGGGGCCCCGCCCACCAAATCGGACCCGGAGGGGCCCCGCCCACCAAATCGGACCCGGAGGGGCCCCGCCCACCAAATCGGACCCGGAGGGGCCCCGCCCACCAAATCGGACCCGGAGGGGCCCCGCCCACCAAATCGGACCCAGAGGGGCCCCGCCCACCAAATCGGACCCAGAGGGGCCCCGCCCACCAAATCGGACCCAGAGGGGCCCCGCCCACCAAATCGGACCCAGAGGGGCCCCGCCCACCAAATCGGACCCAGAGGGGCCCCGCCCACCAAATCGGACCCAGAGGCCAAAGTGGCCCCTGAGAGGCACCCACATTTAAAATGGATCCTGAGTTGAAAGTCTTGCAGGGGCAGCAGGCAAGTCTCTCTTAAAGGGGCAGCCCGGGCACTATTTCAAACCACTATCTGTACTTCCTTCAGGAAATACACATCTAGTATTATTATTACTATTCAGTTGATTTCCGCAATTAATGCGACCCAAACCGCTTCACGCACTGACTCCGTTGAGGCGTCGTTTCGAAGCCAGCGTCCATGAGAGGTGTGCTAAGTATTTTTTGTGTTGATCGGATTTGTAGTTTTTGCGCAATTTGCGTTTGAATAAGCATTTTCCTGTCATTGGAATGCACTGTCTCAATGCATTTTAATGGGAAAATGTTGCCATAGGGAAAACATGGGGCAGTCGTGAGGTGGCAGTTATGCTCATTGATATGCGTAGGCCAGGGCCGGCGTCCGCACCCGGGCAAGTGCCAGGGCCCTAGCGAGATGGGAGGGCCCACTCACACTGTCTGGGATACCCGCCGGCCGCCGCCACGCCCCCCATGTACTGACCTCATCCTGCGCCCTTCGCGAGGGACCCACGCTGTGACGCAGCCCCTTAGGCTTTTTATCCCTGCGGATTTTTCCGTGCAGAATGGAAGAAATCCACAGGTCAAATGACCTGCATTTTTCCTGTGGATTTCTTCAATTTTTCCTGTGGTTTTTGTGCGATTTTCCACTGCGGTTTTCCCCCTGCGGATTTGGTGACAGGGGAGATGGAAATCCGCACAAAAGATGTAACATGCTGCGGATTTTGTACCGCAGGAAAACCGCGCGGAAAAATCCGCAGCGTCTGCACAGCAGTTTTTTCCTCTTTGCCACGACAGCACCCACTGAGAGAGGGGATCCGCCCCAGGAACAGGAAACCTACAGAGAGATAAATGGGGCGGTCCCCCTCGCTCCCTCAGTTTGGTTTCCTGTTCCTAGGAAGGAACCCGCAGAAGAGGATACCTGGTCTGGTAGCCGCCTGCGTGCATAATATGAGCAGCAGGGGCCCCAGGACTGGAGGCAGCGTTGGGCGGAGAGGTGATGTTTCCCCCCCCCAGAGCTGGTAATGCAGGTGAGGCCGGAGGTAAGAAGGTGCCAAGGCTCACTGAGGGGACAGGGGCGTATACCCCCCCAGGAAGGGGACGAACGCATTACACAATGCCATTAGGCATATCAGGAATGGTGGCCGCGCGCCCCCCCTCCCCCCGAGGGAAGCAGAAGAGCCTGAGCGTTTGTGCCAGGCAGCGCTACCGGAGGTCATACCTGCAGGGGTTAACGTGTGGGCCCGTGGTGTCACTGTCGGGGCCGCTGCATCAGCGCTTCCAGCGGCGCTCCCAGGCAGGCAACCCGGAAGTAAGGGTATGGAGGCCTTCCGGGATCAGTGCAGGAGGCGGCGCTCGCGGGAGAACGCCTGCGCAGAAGGGGCTAAAAAAAAAAAAAAAAAAGTGGAAAGGCTATAAAAAGAAGCCACGGAGGCAGCGCCAGTGCGCAGTCATGTCATCCATAGATGACCCAGCTTCGCTCCCGCTAAGTCAGCCAGTGGAATCCCCACATGGCAGCAGACAGAGCGGTGCTACAAGGAGAAGCAGCAGCACCAGAAGAAGTGGCAGCTCCAGGAAGGAATCTAGCGGACCTTCCAGGCAAGTTGAGCCCCTGGAGAAAAAACGGAAGGAGAAGAAATCATCCCACGCCTCGCCTCAGCCTGAGGCGCGGACCCCGCAGCCGGTAGTTTGCTGACGAGACTCATGGGTGAGTGTTTTTAGTCAGAATAAATAGCTGATGGCCTTCTTTTTTCTGGTCCATACCCCCTTTTTAGGCCAAAAGAACAGAGAAGGCGAAAAATAGAGAGTGTGCCTTATGTTCTCAGCCCCTCCCAGACGGCCACCCTAAAAGATTATGCCAAGCGTGTATTGAGGAGGCCTTACAGGAGGAATCCTCACGGAAGAAAGAGGATATCCGAGCGATAATTAGGGAAGAGCTACGGGCCTTGGGCAGCTCCAGTAGTCTGGGGGGTCACTCCTCCATGAGACAGATAAGTTCACCGAGAGGAGGAGCTTCGCCGGCGTCAAAGTCGCCGTCAGAATCCGGGGAACTAGACTCTGATAGATCCCAGGAATACCCTTCCTCAGAGGACGAGGAGCAGGCGTGTTTCCCTACGGACAGCGTCAGTAACTTAGTTAAGTCTGTCCGAAATACCATGGGGCTACCAGAGAGTAAGGACCCCAAGACTCCACAAGACATAATGTTTGCAGGCATTTCCCGTAGAAAGGTCCGAGCATTCCCAGTGGTCCCAGCTATAAAAGAGCTGGTGAAAAGGGAGTGGGAAAAACAAGGGCAGAGAACCTTCCTCCCCTTAACGTCAAAGCGTAAATATCGGTTTGACGATGAGGAATTGACAGCTTGGTCGAGAGCCCCCAAAGTGGATGCGGCAGTGGCCTCTACCTCTCGTAGATCCTCCCTGCCGGTAGAGGATTCAGGAACTTTGGCTGACTCATTAGATCGTAAGACCGATACACTCCTTAAACAATCCTGGGAAGCATGTACGGCAGCTTATAAGGCGGACTCTCTCCGTTTATCGGCTAGAGCAGCAGGGCTAACCAATGCAGGCCGGCGGGCCTTATGGTTGAAGGGGTGGAAAGGGGACACGCAGACAAAAACTAAACTGTGTGCTATACCCTGCCAGGGTAAGTACCTATTTGGCACGGAACTGGACGAGATTTTAACAAAAGCGGGAGAGAGAAAAAAAGGTTTTCCTAACCCGTATATTCCCTTTAATAGGAGGTCCTACAGAAAGCCGCCGTTTGGCAAAAAGAAAGACTTTAAACCCCAGGATCGCTGGGGAAATAAGGACCCCAAACAGAGGGGCAATCTATTCGGGAAGCGTCCCTTCAGAGGAGACAGGTTCCGCTAATACCAGTACACCGGTAGGTGGCAGACTACTGGAATTCAGCCACCAATGGGGGAAGGTAACATCAAACCCATGGGCCATTGATATCGTCTCATCGGGCCTAAAACTAGAATTTGTTCGGCATCCACCGAACTTCTTCCTATTGACTTCCATGAAGTCCCAGATACAGCAGGAAGCACTGGAGATGGAGATTGCAGTATTACTAACTAAACAGGTCCTGATAGAGGTCCCAGGGGACGAAGAAGGAATGGGCTTTTATTCTCTATTTTTAGTCCCAAAACCAGATGGCTCTTTTAGGACCATAATAAATTTAAAGAAGCTTAATACCTTCTTAAGGCTGAGGCCATTTAAGATGGAGTCAATAAATTCTGCAATAAAACTTTTGTTTCCCAGGTGTTACATGGCAGTCTTGGACCTAAAGGATGCCTATTACCATCTACCCATATACTGAGAGCACCAGAAGTTCCTGCGGGTAGCGGTTTGGTTCAAGGGTCGGATTCAGCATTTCCAGTTTGTGGCAATGCCATTCGGGCTATCCATGGCTCCTCGGGTATTTACCAAATTGATGCTGGAAGTGATGTCGTATGTAAGGCTGAATGACACACTAGTGGTCCCTTACTTGGACGACCTGCTCGTAGTAGGGAATTCTGTTTCTCAGTGCAAAACAAGAATGGCTAAAATTATCTCATCCCTACAAACGCTAGGATGGCTAATCAACTGGGAGAAGTCCAGACTAGAACCAGTTACCTGTCAGAGGTTCCTAGGCCTGCAAGTAGATTCTGTAAGTCAGAAGTGCTTTCTACCAGACGCTAAAGCAGTGGCCTTAATCAATAAGATACAGAATACTACAGGAAGACCCGTAATATCATTGAGACAGGGTATGTCCTTGCTGGGGTCCCTGATATCGTGCATCCCAGCTGTGCAATGGGCCCAGTTCCACTCTAGAACACTACAGTGGGCTATTCTGCAGGAAACAGAGAGACTGCAGGGGCGGTTGGAAGGTAGGATGTCCCTATCGACAGAAGTTGTTAAATCCCTAAAGTGGTTGTTAAATCCTACCAATTTGTCTAAGGGAGTGCAATGGTGGGTAACTCCCTCCAAGGTGCTCACCACGGATGCTAGCCCCTTGGGTTGGGGGGCCCACCTGGAGGAGCACATGATACAAGGCCGGTGGCGTAAACATGAGATAGAAACCTCCTCTAATGTAAAGGAGCTAAAAGCAATTTACTATGCGATATCTCAATTTCTCCTGCAGTTAAGAGGAACCCACGTGAGAATCCAGACAGACAATACCACCGCAGTGGCCTATATAAACCGACAGGGAGGTACGCGGTCGGGACCGTTGATGTCTATCGCGGAAGAGATCCTTGAGATAGCCGAGGTACATCTTCACTCCTTGTCGGCACTCCACATAAGAGGAGTAGACAACTCTCAAGCAGACTATCTCAGTCGCCAGGTCCTATATCAGGGCGAGTGGGTCCACAGCAGGCACGTCTTCGAGACAGTAGCGACAGAATGGGGCAGACCAGAGATAGACCTGTTTGCCACCAGAGCCAACAGACGCGTAAAGAAGTTCGCTTCGCTCTACAGGTCAGACAACCCAGACATTCTAGATGCCCTCCAAGCACCCTGGGCATTCCGGCTAGCCTATGCCTTCCCTCGAATGGTTCTACTTCCAACAGTAGTCAGGAAAATAAGACAAGAGAGGGCGAGGGTCATCTTGATAGCCCCGTTTTGGCCCAAAAGGCCGTGGTTTTCATGGCTGAGAGCCATGTCAATAACCGACCCGTGGATCCTGCCGCTGCACCAGGATCTTCTCTCGCAGGGACCCTGCTACCATCCACAGGCCAAATCCCTACACCTAGCGGCCTGGAATTTGAAAGGGAACTATTGAAGCAGAAGGGCTTTTCGGAAAACCTGATTAATACCCTGCTACAAAGTAGGAAAGAGTCTACTACAAGAATATACGCTAAGGTGTGGAGAAAATTCCTGGCCTTTCACCCAGCAGAGCTAGACGGTGAAATACCCATTACGCCCATCTTAGAGTTTCTTCAAAGAGGCCGAGAATTGGGCCTTTCAATTAATACTCTAAAGGTCCATATATCGGCCCTAGGAGCCCTATTTAACTATAACGTGGCAGCAAATGGATGGGTAAACCGTTTTGTTTCAGCTTGTCAACGATCAGAACCGGTGCATATTCTTCGGCTTCCAGCATGGATCCTTACTCTGGTTTTGGATGCCTTTACTCAGGCCCCGTTTGAGCCCATAAAGTCGGCATCAGTGAAGTGCCTCTCATTGAAAACTGCTACACTAGTAGCTTTAGTATCAGCTAGAAGAGTAAGTGATCTTCATGCTCTATCAGTAGACCACCCGTTCCTGTCAATAACACGAGACAGACTGATTTTGAAGACAGACCCGTCCTACCTTCCCAAACGGGCAACTAAATTTCATAGGTCTCAGGAGATATGCCTACCTTCCTTCTATGAGAACCTGTCAAACCAGGACGAGGTGAAATATCACACCTTAGATGTGAGGAGAGCTGTACTAGCCTACCTTGATAGGACCAGTCCCTGGAGGCAGAGTAGGTCTCTTTTTGTCTCCTTCCAGGGCAACAGAAAGGGGTCTGGAGTTACAACAGGCACATTATCCAGGTGGATTAGAGATGCGATCACAATGGCATATTTGGCAAAAGGAGAATCCGCTGGGGATTAACAAAAATGACTAAAACATGTATGGCGGTTCCTCCGTTGTTCTCGGTAATACAAACTGAGGGAGCGAGGGGGACCGCCCCATTTATCTCTCTGTAGGTTTCCTGTTCCTGGGGCGGATCCCCTCTCTCAGTGGGTGCTGTCGTGGACTCTACAAAAGAGTATTACCGGTAAGTAATCCGTTTTTTTTTTCCATTGATTTTAAGGCTACTGTACATCACAATGCGGATATGCAATGTTTCTACGCGGAAAAATCCGCTGCGGATCCGCTGCAAATCTGCGTCGTGTGCACACAGCCTTACTGCCAGCAATGATCATCGCTTCCCTCGGCTGTAATCTTGTGTGTGGTGCCGGCACAGGACCTGTGATGAGGTCACAGGAGGGGATGAGTCAGGGGTCACATGATCAGGTTGGCTGCAGGACTCTGCTGGGCTGGTCGCTTGTCATTATGGTGCTGGTCTGGATGGATGAGGTAACGTTTATGTGTGGGACAGTGGGGTCAGGGGGAGGTGTTTTACAAGGTGGATGTAGCAGAGCCGTGTGTGTACTTGTGTGGGGTTGGGAGGTTATGAAGCATAGAAAAATGGACTCACAAAAAATAAAGTAAAAAATAACGAACAGAAAAAATCTTAAAAAATAAATGAGTAGATAAATATGCAGTGCAGCAAACAATTGGTGTGAATTACAATAAAAAAGTAACTAAAGTGCATTTGCATATGCTCTCACTTTAATACATTAAAGGTCATGGACTGTGCCAAATGAATATGTGACCATAAAGTGAAAAAACAGCTGCTATAATATCACATGGTATAATACCTACAGAAAGATGGAAGAGGAGGGGGGGTCCGGATCAGTCCCAAGGATGCGTCCACCCCGATGCGCGTTTTGGCGTCTCCCTCTTCCCAGGCTATAAACATCTGTCCCCAGCTGTACGCTTTCCCTCTGCTGGTTAATAAAATGTCAGGGATACCATGCCATTTTTTTCAGAAAATAATTTAGTAAGTATAAAAATACATGTACATTAAGTTACACAAGCACTGTATTAATTATATATGTCACTGACATCTTTATATCTATCTTTTCTATCCTGTCGGGTCATGCTGTGATTTTACTGTACGCGGCAGATGAATTTCCGGCATTTCAAAGGACATCAGTGGGTAAAAATTGGAAGGCACTTGCATGGTTCGAGTGCTGTGTAATTATTTTTTATCTCGCCCATTGACTTGCATTGGCGAGTTTCATCTGAGATACAAGGAAAATCACAACATGCTGCGATTTTTTTTCTCCGTTCGATTTCGACTGAGAAAAAAAGCGAAGATGAGCTGTCTCAAAGATTAACATTGGTCAGAGTGCAATCCGATTTTTTTTTAATCAGATTGCACTCTTCTGTTTTCCTTGCAGATGAGTATGAGCCCTTAGGCTTAAATCTGTACATATTTTCAGCCGCATATTTTCAGAATTTGGATAAAATCACATAATACTAAAATGTTTATAATGAAGAGCAATGGATATATTAGTAAGTTGCATAACTTTGCATTATATAATCATAAAGCTTTCTTCTTGCTATATGACTGTACAGACTATAGAAGAAAATAAGTGTGAAGTGCAGGAATGTGAATTTGGCCCTAGATGACGACTGTTTGGCCTCATACTCACTGGCGATTAAATCGGCCGATTGCAATCCGATTTTTAATCGGATTGCAATCTGACCCATGTTAGTGAATGGATGACATCTCACTTGCGATTTTTTTCTCAGGCAAAATCGGTCTGAGAAAAAAATCACAGCATGCTGCGATTTTGATTTTGGTCAATAGAAGTCAATGGGTGCGATTAAAAAAGGACAAAAAACGGACCATCCATTTTCTGTCCGTTTTTGGTGCAAAAGTAAACACACACAGTTTGTAAAAAAAAAAAAAAAAAACCCCATAACAGGAAGTGGCAAACAGGGAAGTGCGGAGGGCTGGTTGTAAAAGGAGTGTTTGCAAGCCTTGCATGAGACACACCTCCACGGATTTAGTTTGTGTGCAAAATTTGCAATGCCCCGAAACAGAAATGTGGAGCTTATGTTGGTACTTGTCCAAGAACGGCCTGAGCTGTGGGATCCCAGAGACACCAACTATCAAAACCGTAGTTTGAAGGACGCATCGTGGACATATATCTGTCGCCAATTGTTTACAAATTATGCCGCAAGTGATCCTGATGTGCAGTTGGGAATTAGTAAGTGTGTTTTTTTTTTTTTTTCAATATGTTTGTGGTGATGTCAACCAAAATATATGTTAAAGGGCCATTTTTTTTTTTAAACATTTGAGTTGGGCAATGTCCCTTTTTGAACCTTGTTTAACCACAAACATTAATTACGAACACGAGCCCCTTGCCTTGTCCACAAGTATGTCTGATTTAAATCAGTCTGTACTTGTTAACCTTTTTTTTTTTTTTTTTGCAAAATAGAACTATTGCATCTGAAGGCAAGCTGTTTGGACTATTTTTTAACAATACCCTTCTAAATCGTTTGATATTTGGCCATTCAATTTTTTTTGTATGGTTTAAAAATTTAACTATAAATCTTTTAACATTTTTGAGCCCTAATTTTGTTTTGGTCAATTGTTCTGCACATTTTTGGCCTAAGTTTTGATTTTGCTTTTTAATTTCAAAGTGCAAGATGTGCAACGTAGATGGCACAGCTGTAGAGATAACTACAGGAGGGAATGGCAGAATCGTAAGAAAAGTGGCTCGGCAGCATCGAGAAAAAGACCATATTTGTATAATAGCCGCCTTAATTTTTTGGCACCAATCATGGATTTAAGACCGTAAGTAATTTTTTCTTTTTTAATTGTGTTCTAAAAATTTAATTTACAAAATATTCAATAATTCTGGATCTGTTTGCTAGAGCGGAATCAAACTTAGCAGATCCGGAGCCACCATCTGAGGCAGAGCAAGCAGATTCCCAAAATGAAGAAACAGGAACCGCAGGGGAGGGTGCTCCTGGACCTTCCGCGGAGGAAGAACAAGTAGCTGATTTGCCAGCACAAACTGGAACTGAACAAGAGGAGCAGGCATGAAGCAGCAGCCCATCTCTGGCCCTTGATACCTCACCCCAAGCAACTGCTATTCCGTGGAGATTGCGAAGAAGGAGAGAGCAGCCAACACAATCTATCCGCAGACAGGTTGATAGTCGCGTGCTGGACTATATTCAGCAGCACAATCACTGATGATGGGGAGGAAGCCTTTGGTCGAAGTTTGGCCCAGCACCTACGCCAAATTCCTACACATTTCCGACTACCAACTAAAACTGCAATCTTCCAGCTTCTAACTGCCGCAATCCCTACAAATAACCCACAAGTCATCTTTGAATGTATTCATAGAATGTATCAAACCCAAATTCTTGCACAAATTCCCCACACCACTGATTCTTCCACACTTCCATTACCACCACCATCAAACCATCCGCAACCAGCCAGTCAACACCAGACTCATACACATCACACTGCAAACACTGGGCAACAGATAGAGATAGGTCATAACACAAACGTCCAAGCACAACATTCCCAGGACCAGCAGCATCTCCATGGCCAACAAACTTTGAGGCCTACTCATAGCTACACACAAATGCCTCCAGCATCTGGTCCATCTCATTATTTTATTGGCCGGTACCACCATGGTCCGCAAAGCAGCTTTTATGATGCTTATGGCCATGCTGACTATTTTCAGCAAGGACAACAGCTGCAAGGTCGCTTTGGCCAACGCAGAACAAGAGGATCATACCAGTCTGAAAATGCTCCTGGTTGGGCACATGGCCCACATGAGGTGTATAACCACAGTGAGGAAACAAACAACCCACATCATATCACAACACAGGCACACAATGTATCTTTGGCTCCAACTTTCCACAATCCATCACAAAGACAAACCTCACAAACCACATCCTCACCCTCAGCATCCCAGCTGTCTTTTTTGCCCTTGTAATGTTATCCATTTTTTACAAGCAAAAAAGCCTTGCCAACGTAGGCAAGCTATTTGTTAAGGCAAAACGAAGCTTCTTTAAATTTGTATATGTTATTTTAATTGTAAAGTATTTGTTGGGTTACATCAAAATATGTTGGTCTGGTAAAGAGCACACAAATACCTTATTTTGGCTGAAACGTTAAACAAATGTTATTAAGGTTATCACAAAAATAAAAAATACAGGTGAAAATGTAAAAATCATGTGTGTACATTTTCTTGAAGCGGTATTGCTCCCTCAGGTGACACAAAATAATTTGCCAATAGATTTGCTGACTCTGAGGCCTGAAATCTGTATCACTCTGGGCAAATCATGGGAAATGTGTGAAGGATTGCTTGGTAATTGTCCAACAACATCCTGAGACACAGAGCAATCATGTTGGGGGGTCAAATTATGCAAGATTACACAGGCCTTGATTACCAAATTTACATTTTGTTCGCTTAACTGGAGGACACTGAGCAAGACCCTCCATTTAGCACTCAAAATGCCAAAGGCACATTCAACAAGCCGACGGGCTCGAGTTAGTCGGTAATTAAATATGCGGCCACGTCTGTCCAGACCACGTCTAGGATAAGGCCTCATTACAGAATGTGTAAGTTGAAATGCCTCATCAGCAACTACTACATAAGGCATTGATTGGCCAACAGAAGAAGGAAGACTCCTTGGTGGTGGGACACCCAATTCATTGGCCTTCAGCCGCCGACCCATAATGGAAGAATTGAATATTCGTGAATCTCCCGTTCTTCCATAGGCCCCTATATCTACAATTATAAAATTGTACTTGCTGTCTACTAAGGCCAACAAGACAAGCGAAAAATATCCTTATAATTGTAGTATAAGGACCCTCAGTTCGGCGGCTTCATGACCCGGATGTGCTTCCCATCTAGAGCACCCACACAATTGGGAAACTGGCAAGTTTCATAGATCCCATTGGCGATGCGTTCCCAATGTTCGGATGTGGGCTCCGGCATCACTTTGGCCTTGAGGCTAATCCATATTTGGGAACATGTGTGCTTGACTATATTTGAGATTGTAGTTACACCAAGAAAAAACTCTAAATGGAGGGATGCATACGATTGTCCCGTTGCCAAAAACCTAAAAAAAAGGAGAAATAAATTAACATTTAAGGGTAGGTTAACATTGCCGGACATGCTAACGTGGGTACGTAGACTAAAGTTCCGCAAGCTGGCAAAAGGAAACACACTCTCTGGGTACATGGGCCCTGACTACGTTGGATGAGGAGGCCCCTGGGGCCACTTCCAACAGCAATCAGCATGTGACCCAGATGCCACTATTTAACGTTAATCTGTTGTGTGTCCAATCTTGGAAAGAAAAGGTGTTTTAACTTTACACTCATAATAATGATTTTCAAATACACAACAGTCTGGGTGTCTTGTGTGGGCCATAGTTAAATTAGTATGACCTCACATGATGTCATGAATGACAAACCTTAGAAAAACATTTTTTAAAAAAATTATCACATCCTTTTTTTTAAAGAGGGCAAGAATTAACAAATTGACACTACATCTACATAAAGAAATATGTACAAGTTGTTATTTTGCCTCAAGAGATACCTCAAGATTAACAGAAGCCGTTCTTCCGCTGAAATGCACCTGCGCAAATGTGTGTTTTGGAAAGTGATGGCTGGGCGAAGTGCGGCAAGGAGAATATCAAAGGTCTCAAGTGACATCCTCGTGTATGCAAAAATCTTGTCCCGATGCCTCCGTAGCTCGCCATAGATACGCGCAAAATGTCCTTTTTTTTGGCGTTGGGTGATTAGCGGATGCACCCAAAATCGGTGCCGCCTCCTCGGAGCTACTACAGGGGAATATCCTACACCATACTCCCGGGATAACACCCAGTTAAAGAGGAGCTCCTCAGTAGGATCAAGACTTAGATTATTAGCTGCCATGCTTGCCTGGTTGCAATACACAAATAAACGTGTAAAATCACATCAAGCAATCAGATATGTTGCTAAATGCCTTTATATAGGGCTGGGCCTAATGATTTCTATTTGATTCTGCCTTCTAGCTCTGTTTAAAAATGATGGAAAACTAATGGGAAACTGATGGAAAACTGATGGAAATCTGATGGAAAACGGATGATGTGTTGAAAAATTGCACAGATATCGCATGACAATCACAAGACAATCGTCCCATTTTTCCATACCATAAACGGGCCGTTTTTTTAATCGCCAATGGGTATGAGGCCTTTATAGTGGAAACATATACTATAGATTTAAAAACCAAAAAAAACTGAACTGGAGTAGACTTGAATGACATGCATGATGTAAAAGCATGTTCACACTGGCCATAAAAGCAAGCAAAACCAAAGGAAAAAACAATGTGTGTATATACCTTAATGAAAATAAATAAGTAAAAAAGCAAGTGCATTAAATAACATAGGGTACTTGATAAACACTATTTTGATCAAAAAAGTATAAAGCTGTCCCACCACGGCAAGGTGTACCCATTTGAGACAGTAACTACACGAACGGTTAAAACCTACCTAGTGTGAATAGTGGCAGAGCCTCACTTGCTTTTTTACGTATTTATTTTCATTAGGGCATATACCCACATTGTTTTTTCCTTTGGTTTTATATACTATAGATTTGTAGGGAGGTTACTGAATGGATTTTGGAAATATAGAGCGTGAGGCAGCACATCCAGTGAAATTAACCTTTTATTAACCCATGCAACATTTATCCCCAATGAGGTTGCATGGGGTAATAAAAGTTTCTTTTCATATTGATTGTTGGTGACTGCTGGATCAAGCTTATAGTGTCGTGTTCCCCCTTATTTAATTACCAGTGCTTCTGCTTTTTTGATACAAATGTATTTTGGAATTTCCAGTTTTGAACAAGCACTTTTTTTTATTGATGGCCTCTTACTAGTGAAGACCGAACATGCTCAGATAATGTGTATCCGCGTATCTTGGGCGTGCTCGAATAATATGTTGAATCCCTGTGACTGAAAATTTTGCGGCTGTTAGGCAATCCCCGCATATGTTGCTGCTATAGTTGAGCGAAACGGGTCGGTCAAATTAAAAAATAGCCGACTTGCGATAAAGTCGGGTTTCGCTGATCGAAACCCGACCATAGCGTGAGGTCGGCCATGAGGTCGCCGAGCCGAGCGCCAAAGTTGCGTTTCATAAAATGCTTCCAGCGCCTTTTCTCAGCCAAAGATGGAGGACACACACACTGTGGGCAACGCAATGACATGTGCAGTGGTCACTACCATGTTAGAAAAGGGCTTTGAAGTGATTGGCTGGCTTTGTGTGGCGTCACAGTGGGTATAAAAGGCTGTGACCGCTGACCGCCATCTTACTTCTGCCGATCTTAGAATAGGGAGAGGTGCTGCTGCTGCTGATTCTGAATAGGGAGAGCAATAAGGGCCTGTCACACTAAGCGATATCGCTAGCAATATCGCTATAACGTCACCGATTTTGGGACGTAACAGCGATATTGCTAGCGATATCGCTATATGTGATACTTACCTCCGACCGGCTCCCCCGCTGATTATCGCTGATCGCGCGACAACGTCCTGGGCCGTTTCTCGTTGTCAGCTTCCTGTGGCACCGATGAGCGACGCATGGACGCGGGCGGGAGGACGTCAGGATCGCCTCGTCTGACAGGAAAGTAACGACCCCTGACCGCTGCTACGTCGCTGTGAGATCTGCCTGTTTGGCAGCTCACTAGCGACCACTTAGCGATGCACCAGCGATCCTGACCGCGTCATATCGCTGGTCGGGATCGCTGGTGCATCGCTAAGTGTGACAGTACCTTTAGGCAGGGAAGAAGAAAAAAAAATTGCTTCTGCTGATAGCGCTTTTCACTGTACAGTTAGTGTGCAGTGAGAGGGGAGGATTTTTGCTGTGTGCAGCAGCGCTGGTGGTGATTAGGCTGCCTTTTAAGGCTATCTGCTAAGCTGCATTGGTGTGTGCACTCTGCTGTTCAAACTGCTTTTTTCAAAGCACTCCAACTTTTATTATTTTGTTCTGGTGAGTTACTGAGCGTTCATTTTTTTCAAACACCGTATAGCGGTGTACGCTCCTCACACACTACCGTGTACCGGCTGGTATCACGGACAAATAGAAGCTATCTTGGTGTGACTCTGGAAAAACAGGCCGAGGAGATTTTCCATTTTTCCAGACCTACACCTTATAGAGCTGTCCGCTTTCCAAACAGTGAAGCTATCTGTGTGTGACTCTGGAAAAACAAACTGAGGAGAATTTCCATTTTTCCAGACCTACACCGTATAGAGCTGTCCGCTTTTCAAACAGTTTCCTATATCTGCTGTTTGATTACGGTAAAAACTAGACAGAGACAGCGTGTGTCAGTCCGTATAAAAATAGACGGAAATTGCCAATTTTCCATACAGACACCCTATAGCGGTGTACGCTCCTCACACACTACCGTGTACCACCTTGTATCATGGACAAATAGAAGCTATCTGTGTGTGACTCTGGAAAAACAAGCCGAGGAGATTTTCCATTTTTCCAGACCTACACCTTAGACAGCGGTCCGCTTTTCAAACCGTTTCCTATATCTGCTGTTTGATTACGGTCAAAACTAGACAGGGACAGCGTGTTTCAGTCCGTATAAAAATAGTCGGAGATTGACAATTTTCCATACACACACCGTATAGAGCTGTCCGATTTTCAAACAGTATTGTATATCTGCCGTTCGCATTACAGTCACATCTATACAGAGTCAGCGTGTGTGTGTGACACTCGGTAAATACATATATGGAGATTGTTAGTTACACAAAAAACGTATACAGCTTTAAACTTCTGATACAGTTCCGTATATTTGCTTGTTGGATTACGGTCAAATACATACTGTGAGAGCGTCTGTGACTAACAAAATATATACGTAGATTTAATTTTTTTAATACTCCTTACACAGGTGGACGCTCCTCATACAGTACCATCTCTCTGCTGGTATTTTTGGTACATTTTCCCAAACATGAGGAAGTATGGTGGAAGAGGCCGTGGACGTGGGCAGGGGGGCGCAGCTGGTACTGATGGTGGTGGTGCATCAGCTGGTTATGGCAAAAGCACAATAGCAGCTAAGGCAGGAGGTGTTGAGCCTGCGTCATCATCTGGCCCAAGAAGGCCTTTAAGGTTCACTTTTCTTGGAGTCGGAAAACCGCTTTTAAAGCCGGAGCATCAGGATCAGGTTTTGGCGTACATTGCCGAAATAGTCACCAGCTCTATTGCCTCCTCTTCTGAATGTTCGAAACCTGCATGCACGGAGTCGTCAGTGCAGGGTTCTGGTCAGGAAAAACACCTTTCCTTGTGTCCTTCACCCCCACCAAAAGTTAAGGATGCAGCAGCCCACACTTCAAATTACTCTATGGAGCTCTTTTCACATACCATGCCTGGGTTATCCAGTCAAATCATGAATTCTCCAGTCGAAGATGAATCTGACATGGAGTGCACTGATGCACAGCCACTGCTAGATAATTCTGCTGGTACATTGACCCAGAGCACTACATTGCCCTCGCAGTCTATTGAGCGAGTATCTGACCCTGATGAAACTCAGGTGCCCCTTCCCGCATACTATACCACCTTACACGGTGACACAGAGGAAGGTAAAGAGGAAGGTGCAGATGACTTTGAAGAGGAGGTGTTGGATGACCCAGTTCTTGACCCGGATTGGCATCCATTGGGGGAGGAGGGTGGCGCTGGCAATAGTTCAGATAAAGACAAGGATCCACAGCAGGCATTGACATCGCAGCAGCGGTTATCTGGCAGGCCCATAGCTGTCCAAAAACGTGGACCAAAAACTAAAAGAGTTGCAGGACAGCTTGGCCAGACGGTCAACTTAGCACAGCGTGCAAGGCCATAAAATGTATACCATAGTAGGAAGAGTGCAGTGTGGCACTTCTTTGTCCAAAATCCTACTGATGAGGCAAAGGTTACCTGTAAGAAGTCCAGAAGGGCCTTTAGACGAGGTAAACAACTCAGAAATTTGAATACCAGTTGCATGCTTAGACATTTAATCAACATGCACTTGCAAGCGTGGACGGACTACAAAACCTCAGGTAACACGTGCACCTGCTCCGACTGAAGGCAGCCAGCAACGCTCCATTGCTTCCCCCACTGTAAGACCACCGCCACCGTTAAGCACACCACCAGCACTAAATGTGGAGGTGTCGTCGCAAGGCCAATGCACTCAGGGAATCACAATGGTTTTGCAACACAACACTGAATCTAGGCCATCACCACCAAATACCATCACCAACCCCCTCTCACTCTGTCCGGTCCACCGCTACTTCCCCATATGCAGCTCTCCAGTCCAGCTCACCCTACCAGACACTGAGTAGGACAAGAAAGTACTCATCCTCTCATCCACGTACACTGTGTTTGAATGCCTACATTGCCAAACTAATCTCATTAGAGATGATGCCCTACCGTTTGGTTTAAAGCGAAGCGTTCCGCGAGCTCATGGCCTACGCTGTCCCACGCTATGACCTACCCAGTTGGCACTTCTTTTCTCGAAAAGCCATCCCTGCCCTCCACCAGCATGAGAAAGACCGCATTGTTCATGCACTAAAACAGTCAGTGAGTGGAAAGGTGCACCTCACAACAGATGCATGGACCAGTAGGCATGGCCAGGGCCGTTACGTGTCCATCACTGCACACTGGGTTAAGGTGGTGGATGCAGGCTCCACAGGGGACAGCAGCGGTGGAACAGTGCTGCTTAGCCCACGGTATCGGAAACAGTTGGCTGTAGGCTTTCGACCATCATCTTCCTCCTCCTCCATCAGCGAAAGCTCATCCACAGAGCGCAGTCGCACGAGCACTCCATCCGCAGCTGGCAGTGTTGCACACAAGGTGTCCTACTATCAAACAGCTAGTGGTAAGTGTCAGCAGGCTGTGTTAAAGATGATGTGTTTGGGTGACAACAGACTCACCGCGGAGGTACTGGCCGACTACTTGCAGCGACAAACTGAGTCATGGCTGGGCAGTCTACATCTTAAGGCAGGCAAGGTAGTCATTGATAATGGCCATAATTTTGTGGCAGCCATAGCCCGTGCAAAACTCACACACATACCTTCCTGGCTCACACTTTGAACCTGGTGGTGCAGTGCTTCCTTAATAAATATCTGGAGTTAACATCCCTGCTACATAAGGTGCGAAGACTGTGCTCGCACATCCGTCGCTCAAACGTCCACTCCACTCGTATGCAGAAGCTGCAGCGATTGCTCCACCTCCCCAAGCACCGCCTAATCATAGACATTGCAACAAGGTGGAACTCCACCCTGCACATGGTTGAGAGGCTATGCGAGCAGAGGCAGGCTGTAATGCATTTGTGGGAGGATACACGGTCAGGCAGTTTGAGGGAAGACATCGAATTGTCAGGTCCTTCATTGTTTTGAGGAATGCACACGGCTGGTAAGCGCAGACGACGCCATCATAAGCATGAGCATCCCACTTATGCGTCTGCTCATGCAAAGTTTGACACACATTTAGGATCTGGCGTCTGCAGCAGAGGAGGAGGAGGGAAGCCTTGATGACAGCCATTGTCTGGTCAGGGAACTGTCCTGGATGAGGTGGAGGAAGAAGAGGAAGAGGAGCAGGATGAGGGGGATGATTTTTTTTTGCAGGAGGATGCTTCTCAGGGGTCAAGAGAACATGTTGGCGTTCCAAGGTCAGGTACAGTGTTTGTGCATGACTGTAGGGATGTGGATTTGCCAGAAAGTGCTCCTCCACCCAGCAGTGGCAGTGCAGCATTGACACCTGGAACATTGGCCCACATGTGCGATTATGCCTTGCGGATCCTAAAAAGGGACCCCCGCATTGCCAAAATGATGAGGGATGACGACTACTGGCTGGCCAGCATCCTCGATCCACGCTACAAAGGCAAATTACAAAACATCATGCCACAGGAGAACCTAGAGATAATATTGGCTAACAAACAAGCAACTCTGGTAAACTGTTTGTTTGAGGCTTTCCCAGCACACAGCAGCGGTGCTGGTTCTCCCACGAACCGTAGTCGGCACAATGGAAGAGGTGTTCGTGGTGCACACAGCCGAAGTGGTGTTGGAGAAGGGTTTAATGACCATGTTGTGGAATGATATCTCAAGTACCGCTCACACGACTGCTAATACTGCATCGATTAAAAGTGACAGGAGACAGCAGTTGTCAACTATGGTTACAAACTACTTCTCCCATATCGATGTGCTCCCTCACAGGTCATTCCCCTTTGACTATTGGGCCTCTAAACTGGACACCTGGCCTGAATTGGCACAATATGCCTTACAGGAGCTCGCTTGCCCTGCCGTTAGTGTGTTATCTGAAAGAGTCTTCAGTCCCACCTTCCCCTGATGACACACAGGTTGCCAGAAAACTGCCTCGCTTTTATCCTCCTCTTCCACGGACTTGCCCAATTCTGTCCTTTGCAGCAGCTGAATGTCCTGCCAACACATCAACATATGCCCTAACTGGGCTGCCCACCCACCCCCCAATGGCTGTTGCTCTGAACAGGTGGATGGGCCCACTGATGGCCGACGGCACTGGCACAGGGCCCCTCATAGCACAATACAGTGTCTCTGATGGTGGGGGGGCCCAACCGCCGTCAGACCAGGGCCGGACTGGGACTAAAATTCAGCCCTGGCATTTGAAGTTACACAGGCCCACTAGTCACATGGTGACTATATAATATCTTTGTACACTTGTAGTTTACAAGAAGTGAGAGGAGATTAACACGACTATATAACATGTAGTCAGAGCTGTGCCCAGTATTTCAGCTCAGTCCTATTTATTGCTTTTAGGTACAGTACTCCTCCCAAAGCTCTGTCCCCTTTTGTATGCATGATTACAGAATTCCTGGCAGAACTGCTCTCTATTGGGCAACCAGACCCCCTGGTCATAGCCGCCCCTATCATACCTCCCAACTTTTGAAGAAGGGAAAGACGGACAAAGACTGCGGCGCGCGCAGCGCGCCGCTGCAAATTGTTGGCCACGCCCAGCCACACCCATTTCACAACTAGTCACACCCATGTCCACACCTAATCGCACCCATTTAGCACTGCTGATCACACTGACTGGTACTGAGGGCACAGTGGCTGGCATTATGGGCACACTGACTGGCACTAAGGAAGAGAGAAAACAGAGAGAGAGAGAAAAAAGAAAACAGAGAGCGAGAAAGAAAGGGGAAAGAAAGAACAGAGAGACAGAGAAAGAACAGAGAGAGAAAGAAAGAAGTAAAGAAAAGAGAGAACAGAGAGAAAGAGAGGGAAGAAAGAACAGAGAGAGAAAAAAGAAAGATTAGAGAGAAAGAAAGAACAGAGAGAGAAAGAACAGAGAATGAAAGAACAGAGAAAGAAAGAAATAAAGAAAGATTCTACAAAGATACTATAGCAGCCCGGCTCCCACTGTAGTGCCCACCTGAGCCTCCCGGTGCAGGACCTATCATGATCCGCTCACATGGCCGGCATCCCCGATTCCAAGGCGATCCTGCTGTCTGCGCTGTCGGAGGAGGACACGGTGATGGATCTGAAGCATTCCTGGTTCCGTCACAATCTCCTCAAGAAATTATCTCATTTCCGGTCAGCTTCCAGCACATCACTTCAGGTGGAACGTCATGTGTGTGTTTTAAAATGCTCCTCGGGGCTGCGCCATGTACTCCTGTGTCCGTGGGAAAAGCCCGCTTTGTATGCTTTGTACACACTTGGCTCCGCTCCGTACATCCCGTACACATATGGCTCCACTCCATACACACACGGCTCCTCTCCGTACACCTCGTACACCCACGGCTCTGCTCCGTACACCTCGTACACCCACGGCTCTGCTCCGTACACCTCGTACACCCACGGCTCTGCTCCGTACACCTCGTACACCCACGGCTCTGCTCCGTACACCTCGTACACCCACGGCTCTGCTCCGTACACCTCGTACACCCACGGCTCTGCTCCGTACACCTCGTACACCCACGGCTCTGCTCCGTACACCTCGTACACCCACGGCTCTGCTCCGTACACCTCGTACACCCACGGCTCTGCTCCGTACACCTCGTACACCCACGGCTCTGCTCCGTACACCCACGGCTCTGCTCCGTACACCCACGGCTCTGCTCCGTACACCCACGGCTCTGCTCCGTACACCTCGTACACCCACGGCTCTGCTCCGTACACCTCGTACACACACGGCTCTGCTCCGTACACCTCGTACACCCACGGCTCTGCTCCGTACACCTCGTACACCCACGGCTCTGCTCCGTACACCTCGTACACCCACGGCTCTGCTCCGTACACCTCGTACACCCACGGCTCTGCTCCGTACACCTCGTACACCCACGGCTCTGGTCCGTACACCTCGTACACCCACGGCTCCGCTCCGTACACCTCGTACACCCACGGCTCCGCTCCGTACACCTCGTACACCCACGGCTCCGCTCCGTACACCTCGTACACCCACGGCTCCGCTCCGTACACCTCGTACACACACGGCTCCGCTCCGTACACCTCGTACACACACGGCTCCGCTCCGTACACCTCGTACACACACGGCTCCGCTCCGTACACCTCGTACACACTGCTCCGCTCCGTACACACGGCTCCGCTCCGTACACCCCGTACACACACGGCTCCGCTCCGTACACCTCATACACACACAGCTCTGCTACATCCACACTGTAAATCCTGACCCCACACATACTTACCTCAACCAGCACCATGACAACAGCAAAGCAGAGTCTTGCAGACGGTAGAGGCAAGACTGAGCGCACAGGACCTGTGATGAGGTCACAGGAGGGGCGGAGTCAGGGGTGACATGATCTGGACAAAGGCTCCTGATCATGTGACCCCCTGACTCCTCCCCTCCTGTGACCTCATCACAGGTCCTGCGAACAGAGCGAGCAGGCAAGCGAGTGCGACGCTGTGAGTGGCTGCTGGGGGGAGGGGGTCTCATGCTAAGGCGAGGATGGGGTGCGAGGGGGAGGCGTGGCAGCTTATCTCCCTGCAGTGCGGGAGGAACTTGAATCTATCACCGTCGTTCCCGCAGAGGGCCGGCGGCAGGAGCAACAGTGGCTGCAGCAGCTGGCAAGCGGCCAGATGATCAGGCGCTGCCGCCCGCGGCCCACGTGACAGCGGCCCAGCGGGAAAATGCCCGGTTGGTTATATTGCCAATCCGGGCCTGCGTCAGACACACCAGCGTACTATGAGGGGCCCTGTGCCAGTACCGTAGACCACGAGTGTGCCCCCCCTGCTTGGTCATGGCCACAGCACTTGCAAGTTGCAATACTTACCTTTCCCTGCTCCACCGCTGTGTAGTCTGGGCAGTTAAATCCTTCACAGGAATGGCCACTAGAAATTTGGTGTATTGATCGATGATGGTTAAGATGTAGTTATGGTCTATCCTGCTGGCCTCTACCTTCAGATGATCAATGGCTACCATTTGTAATTGACGTCAACTTACAAGCAGATGCAGTGGTGCTTTATGATAACCTTTCACAGTTGTGATAGTCACAGATGTGTGACATTCCTGCCACCATTTTTCAATGTCTCCTCTCATGCCAATCCAATAGAATCGCCTACGGCCTGTGACTTCTGTCTTTTGCACTCCAAAATGACCAGACACATCATGATAGGCAGTGAGGACCATGTCTCCATCTCTCCCTGTGATCACAATTTGATGGAGACAAGTAACAGTGATGTGATCCACGCTACTGCGATAAAGCAATCCTTTGTTCACAAAGAACTGTTTTCGCTGTCTCCACAGACACAGTAATTGAGGGTCTGCATCGCCTCTGCAACATCTACCAGGAGGTTTTCCCGCGATGAGTAATTCCCAAATTTCTGCTAACACTCGCCTTTCCATCTGTACTTGTATCCATGTAGTTTCCAGTAGCGGAGAGTCTGGACTGGCTTACTGAGATTGAAATATATACGAAGATTTAAAAGTACCACAACACTGTAGACTGTTGTACACTTTGACTACCTTTCCCTTTTTCTACTTTTTAAATTCTGGTGTAATACATAGTGAGCCTGTGAGTGTCTGTGTCTGACTACGGAAGTATATACGGAAATTTACAGTTACCCCTAGACTGGATACACCTGGTATGTGCTGATGCAGTACCTTTGTTCAAAATTTTGCATTACGGTATCATCCATAGTGAGTGAGCGTGTGTGGTTTACGCCTTCTATATATACGGTGAATCGGAGATACTAATTTTTAACCTATACTCGATACAGCTTGTATCTTGTTATACAGTACCTTTGTTCGACATTTAGTATTATGGTCAAATCCATACTGAGTAAGCGTCTGAGAGTGACTACGGGACTATGTATACAGAGATTTCAATTGTACCGTATAATATATATACTTGCTATCTTATTATCCAGTACCTTTTTTACATTTTTTATTATGGTCAAACCCAGACTAAGAGAGCGTCTGAGGGTGACTCCGGAAATATATACGGATATTTCAAATTTGGCCAACACTGTGTACAGCTGTACGCTTCTGATACAATAACCTTTTTAGCTATTTAGATTCTGGTGTAATCCATAATGAGCCTGTGAACGTCTGTCTGTTACTCCGGCAATATATTAGGAGCTTTAAGATTACCCCAACACTATATACAGCTGTACGCTTGTGTTACTTTACCCATTTACAGCTTTTCATATTCTTGGGTAATCCTTACTGGGCCTGAGAGCGTTTGTGTCTGCCTCCTGAAATGTATACGGAGAATCAGAATGTTTACACTATACTATATATATCTTGTATCTGGTGATACTGTACCCTTTTTCAACTTTTTATTGGGTAATCCATACTGAGCCTATGAGCGTCTGTGTATGACTCATGAAATATATACAGAGATTTACTGTTATCCCTTGACTGTATAGAGCTGTACACTTCTGATACAGTACCATATATCTGCTGGTATTTTGGGTCCATTTTCCAAACATGAGGAAGTATGGTGGAAGAGGACACGGAAGTGAGCATGGGGGGCCACCTGGTACTGATAGTGGTGGTGGTGCATCTGCTGGTAGTGCCAAAAACACAATAGTAGCTAAGGCAGGAGGTGTTGAGCCTGTGTCATGGTGTAGCTCTGGAAGGCCTGTAAGGCTCCGTTTTCTGGGAGTAGGTAGACTGCTTTTAAAGCCTGAGCATCAGGAACTGTTTTTCGGTTTCAATGCTGAAACAGCCTCCAGCTCTATCGCCTCCTCTTCTGAAGTTTAAAAAAATGCAAGCACTGAGTCGTAAGTGCAGGCTTCTGGTCAGGAGCAACCCCTTTCCTTGTGTCCTTCACCCACACCAAATGTGAAGGATGCAGCAGCACACACATCAGATTACTCCATGGAGCTCTTTTCACATACCATGCCTGGGTTAATTAAAAATGGGGCCCATCATATACTGGAGCATTCCAAATGGGGGACATCAGACACTAGAGCAGCATTTACGGGGCCCATTATACACTGGAGCATTAGAAAAAGGGGCCATTATATATGGAGCATTATTAGGGCCCATCATACACTGGAGCATCATCCATGAGACCCATCATATACTGGAGCATTATAAATGGGGCAGATCAGACACTGGAGCAGCATCTATGGGGCACATGATACACTGGAGCATTAGAAATGGGGCCCATTATGTATGGAGCATTATTAGGGCCCATCATACACTGGAGCATCATCCATGAGGCCCATCATACACTGGGACATTCCAGATTGGGGACATCAGACACTGGAGCAGCATTTATGGGGCCCATTATACACTGGAGCATTAGAAATGGAGCCCATTATATATGGAGCATTATTAGGGCCCATCATACACTGGAGAATGGAGAAATATATGGGGCTCATTATTCTGTATGGCGCACAATGTGGTGGCCATAATACTGTATGGAGTAATATACTGTCCTTTTTTTGAGCTATTGTACAATTTAAAATAGATCAGTCATGTCATGTAAGCAGTGAAGTATTTGTCATTGTACTATACCTATATTTCTGTGCCATATCGTAGCATCATGAGTTGTGGTATGTGTTAAAGGGGCGCACTGACACTCTTTGGCCCAGGGCACACGAAAACCTGGAGCCAGCCTTACCCCCCCACAACTTTAGCCAAATAAGCCCCAGTTTCCAATGCGTAACTATTATTATGAAGTAAATTAAGGTTGACAAGCTTCAGTAATAAGAATTGATGTTTTTGGCATTGAAATGGGCACTGTAGGTGTGTTTACTGTCCTCCACTCCCTGCCGACTTTGCTTCCCCATTGACTTGCATTGGGTTTCGTGTTCCAGTCGGCCTCCGACTTTTCCCAATAGTCGGCCGATTTCGTTTGACCCGACTTTCGCGAAAGTCGGGTTTCATGAAACCTGACTCGACCCTAAAAAGGCAAAGTCGCTCATCTCTAGTTGCTGCTGTCTGACAAACAGGCAATCTCCGCATGTGTTGCTAGTGTTTATCTGTCATGAATCATGCAGTTGCGGGGACTTGAACATATTATTTGAGCACGCCCAAGATACTTGGATAACACATGAGCATGCTCAGATAACACAACATCCAAGCACGTTCACTCATCACTAGTTCTTACATTAAATTTGGTGAAATAAAGTAGATTTTCTTGACATCTGTCGCGCCCAATGGTGGCGCATGTGGATTTGTGGATTCACTGTGCTACATGGCCGGGCCTGCCCACGAAGCGGCATAGCTAAGCTGGTGAACCTGGTGTTCACTTGAACTCCTGATGGTGGAGACACTGGGCTGCAGGTAGCCACCAGGTACCACTCCTGTGCAAAGCCCGTTACTGCAGCTGCTGACCCCAAGATATGCTGATACTGGTTTGGGCTAGGGTAATGTACAGACTAGTAAGTTCTGGCACCTCTACAGAATGGTTACTGACACGAATTCGGGCTCGGTACAGACACGCATGTAATGGATACTGGATCAGAGTTTGGCTGCACATGGACCAGGGGATGATGTTCAGGCACTGGCCGCTCCGACACCATGGGACGATGTTCATGCTGGCCGCTCCAGGACCAGGACACAAGGTTCAGGAACAGGCCGCTCTGGGACCAGAGGACGAGGTTCAGTCTTGGCCGCTTCGGGACCAGTAGATGTTCAGGCACTGGCTGCTCCGGGACAAGGAGACCAAGGAGTCGAGGTTCAGACACTGGCCGTTCTAGGACCAGGGGAAAAAGTTCAGGCACTGGCAGCTCTGGGACCAGGGGACAAGGTTCAGGCCCTGGCTGCTTTGGCACCAGGGGACGATGTTCAGGCACTGGCCGCTCCGGGACCAGGGTACAATGTTCAGGCACTGGCCGCTCCGAGACCAGAGGACAATGTTCAGGCACTGGCAGTTCCGGGACCAGGGGATGAAGTTCATAAACTGGCCGCTCTGGGAACAGACGATGATGTTTATGCGCAGGCCTCTATGGGACCAGGGGACAATGTTCAGGACTGACCCACTGGAACCAGGGAATTCAGATACAGGACTGGCCACACCGGGACCAGGGAAACATGTTCAGGGCACTGGTTGCATCGGGACCAGGGGACCTCACAACTCACTAGTAATATACCTTACTCATTAATGACTCTACACATTGCTTGGTCTTATACACTGCTCAAAAAATAAGAGGAACACTTAAACAAGAGAATATAACTCCATGTAAATCAAACTTCTGTGAAATCAAACTGTCCACTTAGGAAGCAACACTGATTGACAATCAATTTCACATGCTGTTGTGCAAATGGAATAGATAACGGATGGAAATTATTGGCAATTATGAAGATACCCTCCATAAAGGAGTGGTTCTGCAGATGGGGACCACAGACAACATCTCAGTACCAATGCTTTCTGGCTGATGTTTTGGTCACTTTTGAATGTTGGTTGTGCTTTCACATTCGTGGTAGCATGAGACGGACTCTATAAGCCCCACAAGCGGCTCAGGTAGTGCAGCTCATCCAGGATGGCACATCAATGCGAGCTGTGGCAAGAAGGTTTGCTGTGTCTGTCAGCGTAGTGTCCAGAGGCTGGAGGCCCTACCAGGAGACAGGTCAGTATTCAAGGAGACGTGGAGAGGGCCGTAGAAGGGCAACAATCCAGCAGCAGGACCGCTACCTCCACCTTTCTGCAAAGAGGAACAGGAGGAGCACTGCCAGATCCCTGCAAAATGACCTCCAGCAGGCCACAAACGTGCATGTCTCTGCATAAATGGTTAGAAACTGACTCCATGAGGATGGTCTGAGTGCCCGACGTCCACAGATAGGGGTTGTGCTCACAGCCCGACACCGTGCAGGACTCTTGGCATTTGCCACAGAACACCAGGATTGGCAAATTTGCCACTGGCGCCCTGTGCTCTTCACAGATGAAAGCAGGTTCACACTGAGCACATGTGACAGACGTCACAGAATCTGGAGACGCCGTGGAGAGCGATCTGCCTGCAGCATCCTTCAGCGTGACCAGTTTGGTAGTGGGTCAGTAATGGTGTGGGGTGGCATTTCTTTGGAGGGCTGCACGGTGTTGGGCTGTGAGTACAACCCCCATCTATGGACGTTGGGCACTCAGACCATCCTCGTGGAGTCTGTTTCTAACCGTTTGTGCAGACACATGCATGTTTGTGGCCTGCTGGAGGTCATTTTGCAGGGCTCTGGCAGTGCTCCTCCTGTTCCTCCTTGTACAAAGGCTGAGGTAGTGGTCCTGCTGCTGGGTTGTTGCCCTCCTACGGCCCCCTCCACGTCTCCTGGTGTACTGGCCTGTCTCCTGGTAGCGCCTCCAGCTTCTGGACACTGCGCTGACAGACATAGCAAACCTTCTTGCCACAACTCGCATTGATGTGCCATCCAGGATGAGCTGCACTACCTGTGCCACTTGTGTGGGTTATAGAGTCCGACTTATGCTACCACGAGTGTGAAAACACAACCAACATTCAAAAGTGACCAAAACATCAGCCAGAAAGCATTGGTACTGAGATATGGTTTGTGGTCCCCACCTGCAGAACCACTCCTTTTATTGAGGGTGTCTTGATCATTATCAATAATTTCCATCTGTTGTCTGTTCCATTTGCACAACAGCATGTGAAATTGATTGTCAAACAGTGTTGCTTCCTAAGTAGACAGTTTGATTTCACAGAAGTTTGATTTACTTGGAGTTATATTCTGTTGTTTAAGTGTTCCCTTTATTTTTTTGAGCAGTGTATATAAGATGCCTCCCAGCTATTAACTGGGAGCCATCTTGCAGGTACACTAAATTATATTAAATGACTCTCAGCTACAAGCTGAGGGAATTTACCATATGTGTGCTGCCCCTTTTAAGAGCAGGGTAGGGCGCGCCGGCAGAACTGCGGCACGTGCACTCAGGAAGCAGGAGCACGCCGAGGGCCAAGGCAGTGAATAAGCCAGGGTTGCTGCATGGAGGGGGAAGGAGACACCATGCAAGGGTGCTGGCAATAGTGCTACAACATCTATGCTTAGGGGCTCATTAATATGGAAGTTTTGTACAGACTTGTATTATATTACACATACAATTCTGGAGACAAGAAAAGCTAGTTCAATGATTCAGTTGCTCCATCACATGACATCCAGTTAGCCTGCTACAGCTAACCAGATCCACACAAAAAAATCTGGAACTTCTAATAAAAATAATTCCTTCTAATGAATATAATTTCCTTTATTCAAAACCCATTAAAACAGCAGAATGGTAGGATAGCATATTTTACTCATAACTTATAGCTTTTCTGCTTATCTGTAAAATGTTCTCGATCTATAGTATACCAATGTGTGATCTTTAAGACATGCCATATCACAGAAATGTTTAACAATGCTTCTAGGGTGAAATACATTATACTGCCTCTGTTTTGTGATATCACTTGCAATGAAATATTTTCTAGTAGAGTACAACAGAAACTTGTTCCTTTTTCATAAATAAATAGATATATCATTTGTAGATGGATTTTATTCATTTTGTGTTTGCAGAAGAACTTGATTGCTATATGTGCTACACAGTAATATAAAGTTGTCAGGGAAAAAGTGTAAAGCAAATCTGACACTTATGTTAAATTACCAGTATGTCCTTTACTATATATAAATATTTGCCTGCCAAATTCTCAATAGTGAAATTCTTGATTGAGAGGTCAGTGAATAAGTACACTATTTATAATTTCTGAAAATCACAAATCAGCTCAGAAAACTGACCAGTGGCAGTAGTGTATGTGCACACGGTGCGGATTTCGCTGCTGATCCGCAGTGGATTTGCCTCTCCAGATCCGCAGGCATTGTACAGTACAATGCAAATCTGCGGATTTTTCTGCGCGGATTTGCTGCGGTTTTAAATCCACAGCATGTCACTTCTTCAAATTCCACAGCAGTTTGACACCTTTTCCATTGTCCAGGTGTCAAACCGCAGAGGAAAACCGCTGGCAAATCCGCAGGTAAACCGCAGGTCACTTTACCTGCGGTTTTACCTGCAAATCTGCGCAGAAAAATCTGCATCTCAATCCGCACTGTGTCGTTAAGGACGAGCAAATAAACATTTATGGCTCAACTTTTTTTCAAGGTTTTTTTCAGAATTTTACAGTCAGTAAATTTCCCAATAGGCAGCGCGATTAATAAAATTCCTTCATCTGGTCATGTACTGTACAGCCATCATGTGCCAGTGCTGCCAATAACTGGTCTCAAAGGTGATGGGCTGCAGCGGTCACATAATGATATGTCATCGACTGTCAGAGTGGCAATGCTGGAATGGCAGGTGATATTAAAGATGGATTGTGGATATTTTGTCCTGAGCACTGCAGGATTCTGCTCTGCCCTCAACAGGGCAGAGCAGTGCGCCTGGGCCAGAGCCACTACAGGACGGGAAGAAGAGGACGGCATCATATGAAGATGGGAGGCGTCGGACCGGACCGCCCCCTCCGGTGAGTATAATCTAACGTGTTTTTCTTATCTTTCAGGTTACATTGGGGGCTTATCTACAGCATTACAGAATGCTGTAAATAAGCCCCTGATGTCAATGCCGGCAGCTGATAGTGGGAAAAAAAGGGTGACAGATTCCCTTTAAAGTTTCATAAAATTCCAGAATGTCACTTTAAGAACAGTTTTATATTCTAATTATGAAATTATAACCACCTAACACAAACGTACTTGTTAAATGGTCTATTACCACACTAAATATGTCTTCCATTACTTTTTTCATATATATATATATATATATATATATATATATATAATATATATCTAATATATAAAGCTCAAAGTGTGTATGTGTGTATGTATGTGTGTATGTCCGGGATAGGCATCCGCACCGTCGCAGCTACAGCCATAAAATTTGGCACAGTCACACGTCTGGACCCCGAGAGCCTCGTAAGCTATGTTGTGAGGCAAAATTTTAACCCTGCGCGTTCCAATTTACCAAACAATTTTGCCCCTATCTACATACTGGGGAAAAAGTGTGTGCGCGTCAAGCCCCGCCCCTCATTATGATGTCATAATGCCCCTATTTGCATACTGGGGAAACAGTGTGTATCAAGTCCCGCCCCTCATTATGATGTCACAATGGTTGCCATGGCGATGCTGATGTCATCATAGATTGCAAGCCCTGCCGCCTCTCATTATGATGTCATAATGGTTGACTATGGGATGGAGGATGTGTGATTGGTATATGGGCACTGGACTATGGGATGGAGGATATGTATGATGGGTATATGGGCACGGGACTATGGGATGGAGGATGTGTGATGGGTATATGGGCACTGGACTGTGGGATGGAGGATATGTATGACGGGTATATGGGCACGGGACTATGGGATGGCGGATATGTATGATGGGTATATGGGCACGGGACTATGGGATGGAGGATATGTATGACGGGTATATGGGCATGGGATGGCGGATATGTATGATGGGTATATGGGCACGGGACAATGGGATGGAGGATATGTATGATGGGTATATAGGCACGGGACTATGGGATGTAGGATATGTATGATGGGTATATGGGCATGGGACTATGAGATGAAGGATGTATGATGGGTATATGGACACTCGACTATGGGATGAAGGATATGCATGATGGGTATATGGGCACGGGACTATGGGATGGCGGATATGTATGATCGGTATATGGGCACGGGACTATGGGATGGAGGATATGTATGGTGGGTATATAGGCACAGGACTATGGGATGGAGGATATGTATGATGGGTATATGGGCATTGGACTATGAGATGAAGGATGTATGATGGATATATGGGCACTCGACTATGGGACGGAGGATAATTATAATTTGCTATAACTAACCACAGTTAGTTACTATGCCCGGGCAAGCGCCGGGCTCTTCAGCTAGTGTGTGTGTGTGTGTGTGTATATATATAAATATATATATATATATATATATATATGAAAAAAGTAAAGCCGGCCCTGCCTCCAGCTACTGCCCCATCACCAATATCTTGTTTTTGCTTAAAAAAAAAAAAAAATATATATATATACTGTATGTATATTTTTTTAAGCAAAAACAAGATATTGGTGATGGGGCAGTAGCTGGAGGCAGGGCCGGTTTTAGGCAAAGTGGGGCCCTAAGCAAAGTTTAAAATGGGGCCCCAAATGCTAACATATTGCACATCACACAGAAGCATTTCAGTTGTCTTTACATGCGCTGAGTTCAGGCCGCTAAACAAGTATGATCGACAATATTGAAATAGTTCAACACTTGCTTCCCGGCCTCTTTCCACCGTCTGAGAAAGAATGATGGAGACAGAACAATCACTAATGGATCAATCTGTCCCCATACAGTATCATGTTATCAGCAGGGCATCTACAGTTTACACCGGAGATGTGCTGCTAAGAACAATGATTTTTGCTTTGGCATAAACAATCCAATCACTCGATGAATATGCAGCATTTTGCTTGTTTAGTATAATACATCCCATAGTCCTCCATATATTATAATGTGCGCCACAGTCCTTCATATTTTAAAATGTACTCCTCATAGTCCTTCATATAAAATAATATGCTCCATAGTCCTATATATTCTATAATACATTCCCTACAGTCCTCCATATATTGAAATACACTCCTCAGTTCTCCATATAGTATTATACACTTCCCATAGTCCTCCATATGGTACAATACACTCCTCATAGTGCTCCATATAGTATAATGCACCGCCATAGTCATCCATGTAGTACAATTCACTTCTCATAGTATAATGCACCCCATAGTTCTTCATATAGTATAATGCATTCCCCCGTAGTCCTCGATACAGTAAAATGTAGCCCACATATAGTATAATGCCACCACCCAGTTCTTCATATAGTATAATGTATTCCCCCGTAGTCCTCGATACAGTAAAATGTAGCCCACATATACTATAATGCCACCAACCCACAGAGTATAATGTAACCCCCATAGAATATAATGCAGCCCCCCTCATAGTATAATGTAGCCCCCTCATAGATAATGATGCATTCACCCCTCATAGAATATAATAAATATAATACAACCCCCATAGAATATAATGTAACCCCAAATAGCATATAATGCAGCCCATCCCCATAGAATATAATGTAGCCCCATCAAAGAGTATGATGCAATCCTTCCTCATAAAATCTAATACAGCCCCTAATAGAATATAATTTAGTCCCCCATAGAATATAATACAGCCCCCCATAGTATATATCACAGCCTCCCCCATAGAATATAATGTACCCCCATAGTATATAACACAGCCTCCCCAATAGAATATAATATACTCCCCACGGCATATAACTCAGCCTCCCCCATAGAATATAATTTACCCCCAATAGTATATAACACAGCCACATAGTATATAACTCAGCCTCCCCCATAGAATATAATGTACCCCCCATAGTATATAACACAGCTTCCCCCATAGAATATAATATACTCCCCACGGCACACTCGCCACAGCTAAACAAACCTACTTCTCATCTCTCATATCCTCCCTGTCTCACAACCCTAAACAGTTATTCAACACCTTCAATTCTCTCCTCCGCCCCCCAGCACCTCCTCCCTCCCCACTCATCTCAGCTGAAGACTTTGCCTCATTTTTCAAGCAGAAGATTGATAACATCAGAGAAAGTTTTGGTCAACAACCCCCAGAACCCTTCCTCCCGACTTCCCAGCCCTCCACCTTCAAAACCAACTTCTCCACCATTACAGAAGATCGACTCTCCACTCTACTCTCAAGATCACATCTCACCACCTGTGCACTCGACCCGATCCCATCCCACTTCATACCAAACCTCACCACAGTCTTCATCCCAACCCTAACCCATCTCTTCAACCTATCACTAACAACTGGTGTTTTCCCCCTCAAGCTTTAAACATGCCTCCATCACACCTATCCTCAAAAAGCCCTCTCTTGACCCATCCTCTGTATCTAGCTATCGCCCTATATCACTTCTCCCCTACGCCTTCAAGCTACTGGAACAACACGTCTACCTTGAACTGTCCTCCCATCTCTCTTCTTGCTCCCTCTTCGACCGCTTACAATCTTGCTTCCGGTCACACCACTCCACTGAAACTGCCCTTACTAAGGTTACCAATGACCTCTTAACCGCCAAGAGCAAGCGACACTACTTTGTCCTCCTCCTCCTGGACCTGTCGGCTGCCTTTGACACAGTGGACCATTCCCTATTATTACAGACCCTCTCATCCCTCGGCATCACAGACTTGGCCCTATCCTGGATCTCATCATACCTAACAGACCGGACATTCAGCGTCTCCCACTCACACACCACCTCCTCACCTCGCCCCCTATCTGTCGAAGTCCCACAAGGTTCAGTCCTTGGGCCCCTGCTGTTCTCTATTTACACCTTTGGCCTGGGACAGCTCATAGAATCTCATGGCTTTCAGTATCATCTCTATGCTGATGACACACAGATCTACATCTCTGGACCAGATATCACCTCCCTACTAACCAGAATCCCTCAATGTCTGTCCACTATTTCATCCTTCTCTGCTAGATTTCTGAAACTCAACATGGACAAAACAGAATTCATCATCTTTCCCCCATCTCACGTGACCCCCCCTACGAACCTATCAATTACATTAAATGACTGCCCACTCTCCCCAGTCCCACAAGCTCGCTGCCTCGGAGTAATCCTTGATGCTAATCTCTCCTTCAAACCACATATCCAAGCCCTTTCCACTTCCTGCCGACTTAAACTCAAAAATATTTCACGAATCCGTTCATTCCTCACCCAAGAATCTGCAAAAACCCTAGTCCATGCCCTCATCATCTCTCGCCTTGACTACTGCAACCTCCTGCTCTGTGGCCTCCCCTCAAACACTCTCGCACCCCTCCAATCTATTCTAAACTCTGCTGCCCGACTAATCCACCTGTCCCCCCGCTATTCCCCAGCATCTCCCCTCTGTCAATCCCTTCACTGGCTCCCAATTGCCCAGAGACTCCAGTACAAAACCCTAACCATGACATACAAAGCCATCCACAACCTGTCTCCTCCATACATCTGTGTCCTCGTCTCCCGGTACTTTCCTGCACGCAACCTCCGATCCTCACAAGATCTCCTTCTCTACTCCCCTCTTATCTCCTCTTCCCACAATCGCATACAAGATTTCTCTCGCGCATCACCCCTACTCTGGAACTCTCTACCACAACATATCAGACTCTCACCTACCATCGAAACCTTCAAAAAGAGCCTGAAGACCCACCTCTTCCGATAAGCCTACAACCTGCAGTAACCACCGATCGACCAAACCGCTGCACGACCAGCTCTACCCTCGCCTACTGTATTATCACCCATCCCTTGTAGATTGTGAGCCCTCGCGGGCAGGGTCCTCTCTCCTCCTGTACCAGTTATGATTTGTATTGTTTAAGATTATTGTACTTGTTTTTATGTATACCCCTCCTTACCTGTAAAGCGCCATGGAATAAATGGCGCTATAACAATAAATAATAATAATGATAATATAACTCAGCCTCCCCCATAGAATATAATGTACCCCCATTAGTATATAACACAGCCAGATAGTATATAACACAGCCACATAGTAAAGTATATAACACGGCCTCCCACATAGAATATAATATACCCCCCAATAGTATATAAAACCAACAGAACCACCGAGAAAATGTCCAAAATTACTTTATTAATAATAAGCATATATATAAAAATAAATCACATATGTATAAAAAGGGGGGTCAATGCCATGGATAAGGCACTACCGGGGACCAAAATATATGATAACATACAGATATATATATACACACACAGATAATAATAAATAATAATGTAATTATAAATATATAAAGTGACCGTGCTATAATATAAAGCAAAATTTATATTAATAAAGTGCAAAATATAGTGCAGCAAAACGGCTGTGCAGCAATATGTATATAAGATGATAAATAGTGCAACATAAAAAATAAGTGGCTCAAGTGCATTAAATTGAAGTGAATCACTGTAAACAAGTTGCACAAAAGCAAAAAGTGAAAGTAAATAATCAATGCTGCGTGTAATACCTATATGCTGCAGAGGTCCCCGGGATGTGCCAGCCCCGACGCGCGTTTCGGCGTACCTTCGTCAGGGCAATAGTATATAGCACCGCCTCCCCCATGGAATATAATGTACCCCCCAATAGTATATTACACAGCCTACATCGTTTATAACACAGCCCACATAGTCTATAATACAGCCCACATAGTCTATAACACAGCCCACATAGTATATAATAGCCACATAGTATATAACACAGCCCACATAGTATACAGTATAACGCAGCCCATATAGTATATAACGCAGCCCACGTAGTATATAGCGCAACCCACATAGTATATAGTGCAGCCCACATAGTATATAGCACATCCCCGTAGTATATAACACAGCCCACATCTCCCCCCCGAGAATGGCCCCGCAGTCCAGTACTCACTGTTATTTTAAAAAAACCACTATCCTCACCTCTCCTCGTGCCTGCGCTGCTCCTGGCTGGCTCCTGTCTTAGCGCCTGGACTGCCTGGTACACAGTGAGTGCGCGATAACATCATCGTGCACCCTCAGTGTCAAAGGCAGAGCGGGGAATGATGGGAGAGGGAGTGCCAGCTGACGCTCTCTCCTCCATCATTGCTTTGAACTGTACTGGTATACGCCGGTATAGTTCATTGCAGCCGGGGAGTTGGCGCTGGCGGCAGGCGGGCCCCCTGCCTCACGGGCCCCATAGCGGCTGCGTAATGTGCCGCTAGTTGGGGGTCCCTGGGGGAGTGGGGGCTCTAGGCAGCAGCCTGGTCTGCCTGCCCCTAACGCCGGCCCTGGTTGGAGGTAACAGGACATGAATAACATCACCTATATTATTATTATTATTATTATTATGCCCTAATATTAATACACATGAAGTAAACACTTCAATAAAACCTTTATATGGATGAAAAGATAGCTACTACCACGTCACTTAATGAGCTATATGGAGTAATGTCTGTGGAATTAACGGCACAATGTAAGTGAGTAATATTTTGTTGTTCATATAGCCATCCCCATACACAGCAGTATGACATGGGATGTGTCACAGACCTACCCATTTATATTAACTAGTTGTCCACCTTTGGGAGAAAAAAACAAAAGAAATATCCTGTAGTATTGGTGGTTATATTGCATGTGATTTGTGAAGCACTTGACAGCACATAGCCTCTTTTTGCCGCGGTTTTGTATGCTTTTTTGTACAGAAATGAAGGCTTTATTAAGCTAAAGATATTAAGATGTTTTTAAAAAAATTGTGCTGTCATTTCGTGGTTCAACACCACCTTTTTTATTCTGATGCAGTAGCATCAGGGGAATGGGATTAGGGCTTGGTATCAGCAGTTGTCATTGACACCAAGCCCTAGGTTTAGTAATGAAAAGCTGTCAGCCTGATACCTTCATTACTAAGGTGGTAAGTAAACACAAACATGTCACCAGCCTACTATACACTCACTGGCCACTTTATTAGGTACACCTGTCCAACTGTGTGTTAAGACTTAATTTCTAATCAGCCAATCACATGGCGGCAACTCAGTGCATTTAGGCATGTAGACATGGTCAAGACAATCTCCTGCAGTTCAAACCGAGCATCAGTATGGGGAAGAAAGGTGATTTGAGTGCCTTTGAACGTGGCATGATTGTTGGTGCCAGAAGGGCTGGTCTGAGTATTTCAGAAACTGCTGATCTACTGGGATTTTCACGCACAACCATCTCTAGGGTTTACAGAGAATGGTCCGAAAAAGAAAAAAAATCCAGTGAGCGGCAGTTCTGTGGCCGGAAATGCCATGTTGATGCCAGAGGTCAGAGGAGAATGGGCAGACTGGTTCGAGCTGATAGAAAGGCAACAGTGACTCAAATTGCCACCCGTTACAACCAAGGTAGGCAGAAGAGCATCTCTGAACGCACAGTGCGTCGAACTTTGAGGCAGATGGGCTACAGCAGCAGAAGACCACACCGGGTACCACTCCTCTCAGCTAAGAACAGGAAACTGAGGCTACAATTTGCACAAGCTCATCGAAATTGGACAGTAGAAGATTGGAAAAACGTTGCCTGGTCTGATGAGTCTCGATTTCTGCTGCGACATTCGGATGGTAGGGTCAGAATTTGGCGTAAACAACATGAAAGCATGGATCCATCCTGCCTTGTATCAACGGTTCAGGCTGGTGGTGGTGGTGTCATGGTGTGGGGAATTTTTTCTTGGCACTCTTTGGGCCCCTTGGTACCAATTGAGCATCGTTGCAACGCCACAGCCTACCTGAGTATTGTTGCTGACCATGTCCATCCCTTTATGACCACAATGTACCCAACATCTGATGGCTACTTTCAGCAGGATAATGCGCCATGTCATAAAGCTCGAATCATCTCAGATTGGTTTCTTGAACATGAAAATGAGTTTACTGTACTCAAATGGCCTCCTCAGTCACCAGATCTCAATCCAATAGAGCATCTTTGGGATGTGGTGGAATGGGAGATTCGCATCAGGGATGTGCAGCCGACAAATCTGCGCCAACTGTGTGATGCCATCATGTCAATATGGTCCAAAATCTCTGAGGAATGCTTCCAGCACCTTGTTGAATCTCTGCCACGAAGAATTGAGGCAGTTCTGAAGGCAAAAGGGGGTCCAACCCGTTACTAGCATGGTGTACCTAATAAAGTGGCCAGTGAGTGTATGTAGGAGCATTAACAGAATGAACCTACATAGGCTGTAACCAAACAGCAACTTAAAATAAAAAAATGAAAAAGAAAAAGCTTGGCCATTACTGGCAGGTTTACAGGGAGACCCCCGAAAAAAATTGATATAGGGCCCATTATAAAATCTAGCCAGCAAAGGCTAGGCAGACAGCTGCGGGCTGATATTAATAGTCTAAAATCTACGTGAGCTAAAACAGCATGAATTGCTACAGTTTTGTAATGCAAACATTTTTTTTATGTTTTCAACATGCTTTTTTTTGTTTTGTGCCTGTTAAGTACGTAAATGTTAAAATTGTGATAAAATGAATCTGTGAAAAACCAGCGTAAGGGATCATTCCCACTTGCGATTAAATTGAACTAATGCAATCCTATTAAAAATCAGATTGCATTCGGACCAATATTATTCTGTCATTGTGTGTTCATCTGCAATTTTTTTACTCCATCTCAGTTCAGATCACTATCAGACTTTTATAAAATCCCAACATGATGTGATTGCATGCGAAAATCGGATCGCATTCACCAATTGAAGTAAATTGGTGCAAGAAAAAAATTGCACAGCACTCAGACCATGCGAGTGCCGTCGATTTTTTTTTCTTATAGACGCCACTCCATTACTAACCTCCGGGCTAGGTGTTAAAAATCAGATTGTACTCTGATGACACTTGAATGACACTCGTCTGCCTTTTCAGGAACAAAATCGGATCGATTTTTAAAACACAAGTGTGTCTCCGGCCTAAGGACACATTTACACTTGTGGATTATTGGAAAGATTGTTTTTGGATAATTGACTTGTATGCCGATATCAATGAAGTGTGCATGCAAGTGCAGTTAACCCTTCTGAACAGGCTTTTAAACTACCGCTGATTAGTTTACATGTAGCTGGTTGGATCCGCATTAGCTCACCAGCCATGATACAGCTTGTAAGGGACAGGACTGGCCAGGGTTACTTCTGCATTGCTAACCACAATGGTACGGTAACCCTGAGTGTGAGAGAGGCCGTACTGGGCCGCAGGCCTTAAAAGGGAAGCCGACATGACAGGGTTGAGTGGGAATATATTGAGCTGGAGTTAGGGATTAGCATGGTATTACGGGGTTAATGTATTTGAAAAGGTGGGGGCTAGTGCTGGGATGAGGGTGAGGCGGGGTCAGAGCTGGAGTACGAGTTATCATTATAAAGACAGTGGCCATCTTAGTGGGGCAACCATTTTAGGTTCCCCCACATAGTGACAAGAAGCTAGCATTATTGCCCCACCCTGCATTTTGTCCAAACTGCATACCCTTTATTTCCTATTACCTGCATTATCCCTGTTTAACCCTTTATCTCCCTACGTGGAGTACATATCTGTTAAAGTAAAATACATTAACCCTTGCTCTGTCTCCTGTCCGTCACTGCATCCCGCAACCTGCTCACACCAACAAGGGTTATAAATCACAAAGTAAAGCAGAAAATGAGGATATAAATTTAGAGCCTATTGCCACAACAGATATGGATAGCCTATCCAACAGGTAAGTGTGGATGAAAAATAGACTATACTGAGCAGAAATCAGAGCATAATTGAGTAATGCAATACAATAATATAATGAAGCATCGTTAACCGCTGCTCTGGACCCCCACACACCTCCAAGTGCCGGAATTTGCTGCAGAACACTAGCTTAACCCTGTGTTATCTTATAGATGACACGAGCAATAGCGATCACAGCATTTAGAAGATTGAGTGAGGGAGTGGGCTTCATTGTGCCAGCAATCTATTGCAGCCAAAATAGCTTTAATTCACCTACAAGCCATGCCATGCGCCCTAACAGTCATTTTTTTCACCACATATCGAGTATCAGTGTACTCAGAAGAAATTGCACAATAAATTATGTGGTCTGTTTTCACCTCATACCCTTGTGGAAATAAAAAGTTCGGGCTAAAACAAGTTTTTTGTGGGAAAAATGTGATTTATTTTATTATTTTACGGTTCAACGTTATAAAACTCTGTGAAGCACATGTGGGTTGAAAGTGCTTTCCATACATCTAGATAAATTCCCTGAGGGGTGCAGTTTCCAAAATGAGGTAACTTGTGGGGGTTTTCCTCTGCTTAGGCACATCAGGGGCTCTGCATGAAGTACAATATGTTATGAAAATACATTCTCATAATCACTGGGATACGTTGATGCTTTCCCATTACCTCATAAAGTACACTGGTGAGAACTAAAAAAAAAATGGCTGTCAGGAAGGTGAAAATAGCATATGAGCCAAACTTGCCAAAATCAACAGACTTCTAAAACTCAATGTACTCAATATAGCTAATAATCACCATGTTTATACATGGGTTTCCTCCGAGCACTCCGGTTTCCTCCCACATTCTAAAGACATACTAATAGGGAATTTAGATTGTGAGCCCCATCGGGGACAGTGATGATGTGTGCAAAATGTAAAGCGCTGCGGAATTTGTTAGCGCTATATAAAAATAAAGATGATGATGATGAGATGATAACATCTCTTGAGATTCTATTGGTTAGGCCATGCGTTTGTTGATCTCTTGGTCAAGATATTGAGGTTCTCTTGGTCAAGCTGTGGATTTGCAGTTCTCTTGGTCTGGCTCTTAAGGTGTTCTTTGCCAGATTATACATTTAAGGTTCTCTTAGTGAGACTCTTGAAGTTGTCCAGGTCAGGCTACATGCTCAAGGTTCTCTTGGTCAGGCTTTTGAGGTCCTCCTGATTAGAGATGAGAGAACCTTTCAAGGATCAGCGAACGTCCCAATGTTCACCCAACATGTTCACCGAACGGTTTGACAAATAACCCAAACCCCTATTGACTTCAATGGGAGGCAAAACCAAACGTATAGACAACACCTTCAAGGGGCCAAAAAGCTGCCAAGAATTAGGGGCAGACACCAGGAAAAGTAGCAACAATTGACCCATCAATTGCGCTATAAATAAGTAATTAAATTTTTTTTACGTGGGTTCCCTTGTATTTTTGACGACCAACCAAGCAAAAGTGACAGCTGCGGGCTGCAACCCTTCTTTGTCAGCGTTAGCAAGGCTGGTCATCAAGGATAGAAGGGTCCCCATGCTGTTTTTTTCATTATCACAAATTCTTAAGGGATTTGTGTTAGCAGATGCTGGTTGGTAACCATTCCCACCACATAGTCACATAACCCATCAGCTGATTGTTGGAGTTTTCTTCTATCCAGACCAGCTCGGAGTGCGGAGCTCTCCTGTGACTGTGCTATTGCTACTGTTGGAGTTATGTTATCCTGGTGCTGTTTACTTTGTTGCTGTGGAGCTTAGCAGCAGATTCTGAGCTTAGCAGTATCCTTTTTGTTTTTCCCTTGTTTGTCTCTTTCCCTGTGTATTTCTTCTGCAGTGGCGAGGCTAGCATCTTTGCTGAGCAGTGCACTAGCCAGGGTTAGTAGAGGTGACAGTAATTGACTTGACACGTGACGGTGGCGGGGGGGGAAGGACCCGCTTAGGGATGCTTAATGAAAGGCACAGGTTGGAGTCAGGAGGTGTCCCATTTCCCGCTCCCAATTGTTAGGGCCTTCCTCTCCTTTTTTCCATCTCGTTGTACTTACATGCTGTGTCATCCGATGGATGTGCCAGAGTCTGGGTGTGACATTATTTAAATAAAAAATAATAACACATGCACGGTGAGAAAAAGTCTCACGGTGCAGCGCTTATCTCACCAAAGTCACCGCAGTTCAGGGGCAGGGCTGGAAACACAGCCTAAGTGACCGGCAGAAACCTCGATGACATCACCACTGGTTACTAATGCTGCCTTTGCAGCAGCTCATTCCTCAGTGGTTCTCAGCCTGGACGGTCGCATTTTGGCACCTTCCAGGTTGAAATCGGTTCTTCCCCAGACATGGATTACAGCGTGGGACAAAGCAACGGACAAATGAAAGATATGATTGGTTTTATTTTTGTTTTATTACAGGAGACCATGGATTCAGTGAAATGGGTGATGACATGAGTATGGTTTAATTTAGATTAAGTAAAGCAGTCTGTGTCATTCTTTTAATTAAAAAACTTTATTCTAGCTGTGTGTTCATTTACAAAATAACTATAGGATAAGTAATGGGGGGCGTCTTATAGATGCCTCTCCATTACTAAGCTGTGGGCTTGATTTCACTGGTACAAAGATGGTATCAACCCCACAAATATGAACCCCACCTGTCACCACCACAGGGCAAGTGGGAAGAGTTGGGGAAAGTGCATCTAAAAGTCCCCTTACTAGCCTAAGAATACCAGCCCCCAGCTGTCAGCTTTAACTTGGTCGATTGTAAAAAATGGGGGGACCCCACGTCGTTTTTTAAATTATTTAAATAACTAAAAAATACAGCGTATAGAATATATAGAATGCTGTAGATAAGCCCTGAAAGGCGGTGGCCATAACTCATATTGGCCAAACCTGGTGACAGGTTCCCTTTAAGAATGTTAGTAGACAGAGCTACCAGCTATGAATATTGCGTTATGACATTTCCAAGGGAATATGACAAGCACGTTTGGAGATTTTCATAATTTGAAAAACATATTCATGGCTGAAGCAATAGTATTTTACTTTCTGATAGATTTACACCCTAGCATGTCAAAGAGGGAATAACTGTGTGGAAGTCAACCATGACCTTATTTAACCCCTTAGCGACAGAGCCAGTTTGCAGCTTAATGACCAGGCCAATTTTTACAGTTCTGACCACTGTCCCTTTATGAGGTTATAACTCTGGAACGCTTTAATGGATCCTGCTGATTCTGAGATTGTTTTTTCGTGACATATTGTACTTCATGTTAGTGGTAAAATTTCTTCGATAAGTCTTGTGTTTATTTATGAAAAAAACAGAAATATGGCAAAAAATTTTAAAATTTTGCAATTTTAAAACTTTAAATTTTTATGCCCTTAAATCAGAGAGATGTGTCACATAAATTTCCTAATAAATAACATTTCCCACATGTCTACTTTACATCAGCACAATTTTGGATGCAATATTTTTTTTTGTTAGGAAGTTATAAGGGTTAAAAGTTGACCAGCGATTTCTCATTTTTACAACAAAATTTACAAAGCCATTTTTTTTTAGGGACCACATCATATTTAAAGTCATTTTGAGGGGTGTACATGACAGAAAATACCCAAAAGTGGCACCATTCTAAAAACTAGACCCCTCAAGGTGCTCAAAACCACATTCAAGAAGTTTATTAACCCTTTAAGTGCTTCACAGGAACGAAAGCAATGTGGATGGAAAAAATTAACATTTAACTTTTTTTTGGAAAAAAATTACTTCAGAACCAATTTTTTTTATTTACACAAGTGTTAAAAGAGAAAATCAACCACAAAATTTGTTGTACAATTTCTCCTGAATACGCCGATACCCCATATGTGGGGGTAAACCCCTTTTTCAGCACACGGCAGAGCTCGCAAGGGATGGAGCGCCGTTTGACTTTTTCAACGCAGAATTGGCTGGAATTAAGATCGGATGCCATGTTGCGTTCGGAGAGCCCTTAATGTGCCTAAACAGTGGAAAACTCCAACAAGTGACCCCATTTTGGAAACTAGACCCATTAAGGAACTTATCTAGATGTGTGGTGAGCACTTTGAACCTTCAAGTGCTTCACAGAAGTTTAGAACGTAGAGCCGTGAAAATAAGAAATCCATTTTTTTTTCCACAAAAATGATCTTTTCGCCCCCAAATTTTTATTTTTACAAGGGTAACAGGAGAAATCATACCCCCACAGTTATTATGCGATTTGTCCTGAGTACGCTGATACCCCATATGTGGGGAGGAACCACTGTTTGGGTGCATGGGAGTGCTTGGAAGGGAAGGAGTGCCATTTTCGAATGCAGACTTTGATGGAATGGTCTGCGGGCATCATGTTGCGTTTGCGGAGCCCCTGATGGGCCTAAACAGTGGAAACCCCAACAAGTGACTCCATTTTGGAAACTAGACCCATGAAGGAGCTTATCTAGATGTGTGGTGAGCACTTTGAACCTTCAAGTGCTTCACAGAAGTTTATAACGTAGAGCCGTGAAAATAAGAAATCCATTTTTTTTCCACAAAAATGATCTTTTCACCCCCAAATTTTTATTTTTACAAGGGTAACAGGAGAAATCATACCCCCACAGTTATTATGCGATTTGTCCTGAGTACGCTGATACCCCATATGTGGGGAGGAACCACTGTTTGGGCGCATGGGAGAGCTCGGAAGGGAAGGAGTGCCTATTTGGAATGCAGACTTTGATGGAATGGTCTGCGGGCATCATGTTGCGTTTGCGGAGCCCCTGATGGGCCTAAACAGTGGAAACCCCCAACAAGTGACTCCATTTTGGAAACTAGACCCATGAAGGAACTTATCTAGATGTGTGGTGAGCACTTTGAACCTTCAAGTGCTTCACAGAAGTTTATAAACGCAGAGCCGTGAAAATAAAAAGTCTTTTTTATTTCCACAAAAGTGATTTTTTTAGACCCCAATTTTTAGACCCCCAAAGTTGGTAAATAGTGGAAACCCCTCAATTCTTGCTCCAACCCTAATCCCAACCCTAATCCCTAATCCTAACCCTAATCCTAGTTCGCCCTAACCCTAGCCCAACCCTAACCCTAGCCCAACCCTAACCCTTAACCCTAGCCCAACCCTAACCCTTAACCCTAGCCCAACCCTAACCCTTAACCCTAACCCTTAACCCTAGCCCAACCCTAACCCTAGCCCTAACCCTAGCCTAGCCCTAACCCTAGCCTAACCCTAGCCTAACCCTAACCCTAGCCTAACCCTAACCTAACCCTAACCTAACCCTAACCCTAGCCTAACCCTAGCCTAACCCTAACCCTAGCCTAACCCTAACCCTAGCCTAACCCTAACCCTAGCCTAACCCTAGCCTAACCCTAGCCCTAACCCTAGCCTAGCCCTAACCCTAGCCTAGCCCTAACCCTAGCCTAACCCTAACCCTAGCCTAACCCTAACCCTAGCCTAACCCTAACCCTAGCCTAACCCTAACCCTAACCCTAGCCTAACCCTAACCCTAACCCTAGCCTAACCCTAACCCTAACCCTTATGGAAAACTGAAAAAAAAAATATTTTTTTTATTTCATTATGTGTGCCTATATAAGGGGGTGATAAATGGGGGGGTTATGTACTATTTTTATTATTTTGATCACTATGATCGTTTATCATAGTGATCAAAATAATGAATGGAATCTGCCAGCCGGAGCCAGCAGATTCCCAGCGGGCGCACTGCGCATGCGCCCGCCATTTTCAAGATGGCGGCGCCCATCGGATGACGCCGGCGGGCGCGGGACCACCGGGAGGGGACGGAGGACAAGGGAGAGGCACCGGGAGGGGACCGGGGGGATCGGGGACCCTATTTCTCTATCCTCTGATGTGCGATCACATCAGAGGAAAGCGAAATTAAATGTAAAATCGCGGCTTTTTTTTTTTTTGCGGTCGCCGTTATAGGGTTAATAACGGCGATCGCAAAAGCGGGGGTTGGTAAAAACCGACCGATTCATGTTCTCTGGGGTCTCGGCTACCCCTGGCAGCCGAGACCCCGGAGAAAATCCGACACTGGGGGGCGCTATTCACTTAAATCACAGCACCGTGAATTAACGGCGCTGTGGTTTAAGTACCCTTAATTACCGCCGTTAAAAGGCGTATCGGCAGTCGTTAAGGGGTTAAAATATAGGAATGGGTGCAGTGAGGCAGAGTTGACAATCTTGAGTGAATACCATAATTGGCTTGATTTACTATTCACTTCTCAGATACTGACACTAAAGTATTCTTTATTGCTCATTTCTGGATTTTATGTTTAAAGAATATGTTTGCAAACATTCTCAATGTATTTATTGTTTTAAGTATTTCAGTTTTAGCAATTTCTTTTGCTACTGTAGGTGTCATCCATAAGGTAGAGTTTCATGCAGGAAGGGTATGGAGCATCTAGAAGGGGGCCTCATGTTCGTCTCCGCAGGCAAGCCGGAGGCGTCCGTGCATGCATAATGGGCATGGGATTTCTTGAAATTCCATCCACTATGCTGTAACCTCTGGCCGCTGCGGATGTATGTTTACTGACCGTGGGAACATGCTGTTAAGCTTAGTGGCTATTATAAAATTGGTATAGGATTTTTCTTTAAATATACAGGTGCTTCTTACAAAATTAGAATATCATCAAAATGTTAATTTCAGTTCTTCAATACAAAAAGTGAAAGTCATATATTATATAGAGTTGGGCATCGCGGTCTGATCACAGTTCAATTTATATGTCCATCTGACTGCGCCCTAACCACTGATATCCTGAGCTTGGTCACAAATACAGTACATCTGTGAAACTGGTCTCATTATAACCCGGGGTTCACAGGAGCCTATTCCATGAACCAAATATGGACTGCAATGCCTCGACTGACTTGTGGGCCTTTTGACTCATATGGGACTATAAAGTTTGGGTCAGGAGACCGGCAGTCAGCCCTAGTATTGCAGTCTGTATACAAGTTATAAAATACGTTCATGTGAATCTGGCTAAAAGCTCAGTGGTTCAGCTTCAATTGAGCTGCGATCAAACCTGAAAAATGGCCTTTAGTAGCCAGGACATACAGGAACTTCTCACAAAACTAGAATATTATCATTATTTATTTGTATAGCACCATTGATTCCATGGTGCTGTACATGATAAGGGGTTACATACAAATTACAGATATCACTTACAGCAAGCAAACTAACAATCACAGACTGATATAGAGGGGAGAGAGGACCCTGCCCTTTCAGGCTTACATTCTACAGAATATCATCAAAAAGTTAATTTATTTCAGTTCTCCAATACAAAAAGTGAAATTCATATATAGAGTCATTACAAACAGAGTGATCTATTTCAAGTGTTTATTTCTGTTAATGTTGATGATTATGGCTTACAGCCAATGAAAACCCAAAAGTCATTATCTCAGTAAATTAGAATACTTTATAACACAAGCTTGATTTTAAAATTGGAAATGTTGGCCTACTGAAATGTATGTTCCGTAAATGCACTCAATACTTGGTCAGGGTTTCTTTGGCATAAGTTACTTCATCAACGCGGTATGGAATGGAGGCGATCAGCCTGTGGCACTGCTGAGGTGTTATGGATGCCCAGGTTCTTTGAAAGCAGCCTCCAGCTCGTCCGCGTTGTTGGGTCTGGTGTGTCTCATCTTCCTCTTGACAATACCCCATAGATTCTTTATGGGGTTAAGGTCAGACGAGTTTGCTGGCCAATCAAGCACAGTGATACTGTTGTTTTTAAACCAAGCATTGGTACTTTTGGCAGTGTGGACAGTTGCCAAGTCCTGCTGGAGAATGAAATTTCCATCTCCATAAAGCTTGTCAGCAGAAGGAAGCATGAGGTGCTTTACAATTTCCTGGTAGACGGCTGCGCTGACTTTGGTCTTGATAAAACACAGTGGACCTACACCAGCAGATGATGTGGCTCCCCAAACCATCATTGATTGTGGAAACTTCACACTAGGCCTCAAGCAGCTTGGATTTTATGCCTCTCCTCTCTTCCACCAGACTCTGGGACCTTGATTTCCAAATGAAAAGCAAAATTTACTTTCATTTGAAAACAACACCTTGGACCACTGAGCAACAGTCCAGTTCTTTTTCTCCTTGGCCCAGGTAAGACGCTTCTGGCATTGTCTATTGGTCATGAGTGGCTTGACACAAGGAATGCAACAATTGTAGCCCATGTCCTGGATACATCTGTGTATGGTGGCTCTTGAAGCAATGACTCCTGCAGCAGTCCACTCCTTGTGAATCTCGCCCAAATTTTTGAAAGGCCTTTTCTTAACAATCTTTTCAAGGCTGCAGTTATCCCGGTTACTTGTGCACCTTTTTCTACCACACTTTTCTCTTTCCCCCATGACGGCACTACGGAGAGAGAGGGATCCGCCCTCAGGGACAGGAAACCTACAGATGAAAAATGCGGTACCTCTCTCCCACATCAGTTGGTTTCCTGTCCCTGACGGGGAACTTACAGCACGTACCTGACAAGTCGACGCAGGATTCCGGGGACCAATCCAGTCCGATGATAGGCAGCGGGGCTCACTGCCTCGGCTGGGTCGAGGCCATGAACAGGCTTCCCCCGAAGCACCACCACCAGGGTCGGCGGGCCTTGAGGGAGAGGCAGTGAAGAAGCCAGGAAGTCTGGCGATCCTAAAAGAAAAAAACAAAAAAAAAACAAAGGGGCTGCCTCCTGCAGGATAGTGACGGCGGTCACTACAGGAGGGCCCTGCCAAGCCGGAAGGCAGCCTGTGCAGGTGGCTGCGATCACTGAGGGCCACAGGACAGAGCCTGCCAGACCTCAGAGCGGGGGCGGCAGCGGCGGCCACCGGAGCCGCGAGCGACAGGGCACGCCAGGAGGGCGCAGGATACTGGTGCAGGATGCCGGTAAGACGGGCGCGCGGTTACAGCTCCCTTAAAAAGGGAGGCGCGGTGCATCACTGGGTAATCTCGCGGTGCATCGCTGGGTAATCTCGCGGTGCGCACGCGCGGTACTTCCGGCGGTGCACAGGGATCCCTGGGAAGAGGGAGGCGGCAAATTTAAAAAAAAAAAAAAAGGGAAATAAGGTTTAAAAAGCCCCGCTGAAGGAGGAAAAGTGGTCACTATGAGTGGGAAACCGCAGAGGGAGAAGAAGACAGCGCCAGCACGACTCTTCCCAGCAGTGCAGCAGCAGCGGTCATGTGGGATCGCGGCGTAGCCAAAGCCCCACCATGGCGGCACAGCCAGAAGTGGATTCAGCAGTGGAGATAATCCCTACGCCCGAGACGGTATCGTTCGTTCCACAGGAGGGTGAGTGATCTCCGTGAATGCCCGCTCGCTAATGTGCAATTATTAATTTTTCTTTTCAGGGGCGCAGATGCACAACCAAATCCAAACGCATGGTATGTGCTATATGCACGGAGGAGTTACCCCCTACGTGGGAGAAAAAGCTCTGTGCGGCGTGCATAGAGCAGACAATACAGGAGGAATCCCCGAGGTTTACTTTAGACCTCAAAATATTAATAAAAACCCAGGTCAAAGATGCCCTTAAGAGCGCCAGAACCTCAAAGAAAAAACGCAGGTCCAGGCATAGATCCCCAGAGTCCAGCGTCAGTGAGTCGGGAAGTGAACTATCCGACTCAAGTAATTCATCATCCTCCCTGTCCTCTTCATCATCCTCAGAAGGGGGATGCAGCTGCTTCCCTACTGAGGAGACGGACGCCCTGGTAAAAGCTGTGAGGACAACCATGGGGCTGGAAGACGAATGCCCTAAGAAAACGGCCCAAGATCTAGTATTCGGAGGGCTAGAGCAAAAAAAACGGAGGGCTTTCCCGATCAATGAGAAAATTCACTCCCTAATCAAGCGAGAGTGGAAAAAGCCGGACAAAAAAGTCGTCCTAACACCAAAGAGGAAATACCCCTTTGACGACCCAGCCTGCTCCTTATGGAGCAAAGCACCTAAATTAGATGTAGCGGTCGCAAAAGCTTCTAAAAAATTTGCCCTGCCCTTCAAAGACATGGGTACCCTGAAGGACCCAATGGATAAAAAAGCTGAAACTTTTTTAAAAAACGCTTGGGAGGCGGCAGAAGGAGGGCTAAAGCCAGCTATAGCAGCCACGTGTACGGCATGCGCCCTAATGGTCTGGCTGGACCATTTAGATTCTCAGATAAAGGGAAAAGTCCCAAGAGAAACAATACAGAGATCAGTTTTGGAAATGAATGGAGCAGCAGCTTTCCTGGTGGAGGCGTCGGTAGACTCAACCAGGCTGGCAGCCAGGACAGCAGCCTTCTCGAATGCTGCAAGACGCACCTTATGGCTGAAATGCTGGCCAGGAGATTTGCAAGCAAAAAACAAATTGTGTGCAATCCCGTGGGAGGGGGAATTCTTATTTGGCCCAACACTAGATGACATCTTAGACAAGGCGGGGACAAGAAGAAATCCTTTCCTGGGTTCCCCAGCCAGTCATACAAACAGCCTTTTCGGAACAGAAGGTTTATGCAACGGAAGCCCCCAAAAGGGAACGAAGAAGGATGGGAGGATAGAAGGAGCAAGAATAAAGGCTTTATGTTTAACAAACCCCCCGACAATAAGAAGCCATAATGAAGATACTCCCCGGGTCGGGGGAAGATTATCCTACTTTCTCCAGGCCTGGGAAAAAATATCCGCAAGTTTATGGATACTAAACATAATAAAGGAAGGTCTGAGGCTAAAATTAATTACTCTCCCAAACAATTCTTTCGTGATAATGCCCCAAAGCACATCACACGAGCAGCTGGCCCTGCAACAAGAAATAACGAATCTAAGGGAGAAAAACGTGTTACAAGAAGTCCCCCACCAAGACAGGGGCAAAGGCTTCTACTCCCCTCTCTTCCTTCGCAAGAAGCCAGACGGATCATACAGGGCGATCATAAATCTAAAAAGGCTGAACAAGTTCCTGGAAATTCAGCACTTCAAAATGGAGACAATAAAATCTTGTATAAAAATGCTTCCCCCATCTTGCTTCATGGCGGTGTTAGACTTGAGACGCATATTACCATGTGCCTATTCACAGAGACCACAGGAAATACCTCAGGGTGGTGGTGACAATCCAGGGGGAGATAAAACATCAGTTCACAGCCCTCCCCTTAGGGCTAGCCATTGCTCCAAGGGTATTTACCAAGGTAATGGCAGAGGTAATGGCCCACATAAGAGAGCAAAACATCCTGATAGTCCCATACCTGGACGATCTCTTAATAATAGGTGTCACCTTTCACCACTGCAAACAACAATTGGACATGGTCATGAGGTCTCTACTGAGTCTAGGATGGTTGCTGAATTTGCCCAAGTCCAGACTCATACCAAGTCAGGTGCAGGAGTACTTGGGGATAACACTGGAGTCAATCGAACAGAAATTGTTATGAGTTCATTTTCCCCTTCACCATTGAGGTCTGATGAACTCCCTCTTCTGGTGAAGGAAGGTAGTGTGGCTGATTACCAAGCACCTGAGCTGGGAGAGGATGACTGGGCGACGGGGATCTCTGACTGGATATAAGACAGCCGACGCCCTTCCTCCTCGCTGGTGATTTCTCTGTAGAATTCTAGGAGACCAGTCTGATTCCTGCTCCTCAAAAGCTAAGTTTTCTGCTTTGCCTTTTTGCATTTGTGTTTTGGTTTTAGTTTGCCTTGCTTTTCTGGATTCTGCCATTCCCTGCTTGGGTGAGCTGAATTCCTCTTTTGCCGGTTGCTCTGTCTTCAGAAAATACCCGAGTACTGACATAGTCTTTTTGAAGCCTAGCGTCTTCAGGGCCTTTTTCCCTGTCAGTCTGTTGGTTATTATCTTCATAGGGTTTTTCGCGGATTGCAGACAGCAGCTTTCTTATCCTGTCCTGTCTAGTTAGCTTGTGCCCCATCATTTGCTCAGTCTATCTTTCTATCTGTGTTAGTGTTTTTTCTTCTTGCTTCACCGTCATTATATGTTGGGGCTGCCTATTGCTTTGGGGTCTGCTCTGGGGCAGTTCAGATTTCCCTTTCTGTCTTTAGGCTAGGCAGTTCTCCGGCTGTGATCGAGGGGTCTAGGGCATCGTAGGAACCCCCCACGGCTACTGCTAGTTGTTGTTGATAGGTTCAGGGGTCTGCAATCCGATAGCTGCCAACTTCTCTGGTTTTCTGGACTTAGCTAGCATTTCTGTTTTTGCCTCCTATGGTGACTCAATCATAACAAGAAATGTTATCTTCCGCAAATGAAGGTTCAAAAAATGACACAGATGGCGTCACAAATGATAGCTTCCCCAAACACTACCCTGAGAAAAGCAATGTCACTATTGAGGTCAATGACAGCCTGCATGCCAGCAGTTCAGTGGGCACAGAGCCATACTCGAGTCTTACAATGGGAAATTTTACGTTTCCCTACATGGGAATTTAGACATGCAATTAAACATCTCACCAGAGACAATGCATTCCTTAACGTGGTGGACAGACCCAGCCAACTTAACCAAGGGGGCTCCTTGGGCGTTGCCTGCGGCAAAGATCCTAACTACGGACGCAAGCCCCTGGGGTGGGGTGCACATCTGGGCAACCAGGTGGAGCAAGGGCCCTGGATCCAGGGAAGAGAGTCCGCATCCTCAAATATGAAGGAGCTACTGGCAGTAAAACTAGCTCTCGTTCATTTTCTAGATTCACTTCACTCCCATCACATAAGGGTCTTCTCAGACAACCGGGTAGTGGTAGCATATCTAAACCACCATGGGGGCACCAGCTCTCGAGCACTGATGGAGGTAACAAAGTCCATCTACCACCTTGCAGAACACAATGTAGAATCCCTGACAGCTCTTCACATAAAAGGTTCGGAAAATTGAACGGCGGACTTCTTAAGCAGGACACGTCTAGAGCAGGTGGAGTGGGAACTAAGCCAGTTAGTCTTCAACCAGATTGTGAAACTCTGGGGCTGGCCAGAAATAGACTTATTTGCGAACAATCAGAAACGGAAGTTGGAAACCTTTTGCTCAATCGATCCCCGGGGGGGCACAGTAGCTCTAGACGCTTTCACTATACCCTGGGATTATCAGCTGGCCTACGCTTTCCCTCCAATATCTCTCATCCCCTTAGTACTGATAAAAATACGGGAGGACAAGGCGACAGTAGTGGTAATAGCGCCCTTCTGGTCACGGAGAATATGGTTCCCCTGGCTGAGAAAAATGTCTGTGACAGATCCCTGGGTTCTACCAGAAACTCCAGACCTGCTATCCCAGGGACCAGTGTACCACCCCACATAAAAAACTTACACATAACAGCTTGGTTTTTCTAGGGAACTCCTAAGCAACAAGTGCTTCTCGTCAAACTTGGTAACCACACTACTACAAAGCAGAAAGCCAGTAACCACTAAAGCGTATGGCAAAGTGTGGAAAAAATTCATGTCAGTGACAGGCTCCAACCCAAAGGGAAAAATCCCTATAGATAAGATTCTGGAATTGCTACAGAGGGGGTTGGAGAAGGGGTTAGCTACCAGCACCTTAAAAGTTCAGGTGGCGGCCTTGGGAGCTTTGTATAACCATGACCTAGCCAAAAATAGATGGGTTATGAGATTCATTAGAGCCTCAAGTAGACCCAGGCCGATCCCCCTACGCACACCCCCGGGATCTAAACCTAGTGCTAAACACACTAACCAAATCTCCCTTCGAACCCCTAGCGGAGGTTTCCTTAAAAATATTGTCCCTTAAGACCTCCCTCCTCGTAGCCTTAACTTCTGCCCGTTGCATTAGTGATATGCAAGCTTTGCTGCCCACTCACACTTCACGCAAGTACTGGATGATAGAGTAATTCTTAGGACCGACCCAGCATATCTCCCCAAAGTATCGTCACAGTTTCATAGGACCCAGAAGATCTCCCTACCCTCCTTTTGTCCCAATCCCAAGAACAAAACAGAAGAGGTATTACACACTTTAGATGTAAAAAGGTCCCTGGTCCAATACTTGATAACCACTAGGGAGTTTAGGAAGGATAGGGCTCTGTTTGTCTGTTTTCAAGGTCCTCGGAAGGGTCAAAAAGCATCGAAGGCCACACTGGCGAGATGGATAAGAGAGGCCATCACCCTATCCTACTCCTCCTGCGGGGCGACCATCCCGGAAGACATAAGGGCCCATTCAACCAGGGCAGTGGAATCATCCTGGGCAGAGAAAGCTGGCGCTTCAATAAACCAGATATGTAGAGCTGCCACTTGGTCTTCCCCATCTACATTTTTCAAACATTACCGTCTAGACTTGACCTCCTCTTCAGATCTTACCTTTGGGAAAAGGGTTCTGGAGGCGGTGGTCCCTCCCTAGATGTACAATCTTTGTAATTCTCTCCGTGGTGCCGTCATGGGGGAAAGAGAAAATCGTAGTTACTTACCGATAACGGTATTTCTCTGATCCCATGACGGAACCCATACATCCCCTCCCTTTCACACACACAGGTGTGCACATTAGAGTGAGTTAGTTAGCTTTAGTACTTAGCCACTATTAAGCTTAATATGATTAATTTTGGATTTTTATAACCATTTGAGTTGCAGCTGAAAGATCTGTGTAATGCTCTGTAAACCAACTGATGTGGGAGAGAGGTACTGCCTTTTTCATCTATAGGTTTCCTGTCCCTGAGGGCGGATCCCTCTCTCTCCGTGGTGCCATCATGGGATCAGAGAAATACCGTTATCGGTAAGTAACTACGATTTTTCCTTCCACTCAACTTTCCATTAATATGCTTGGATACAGCACTCTGTGAACAGCTAGCTTCTTTAGCAATGATCTTTTGTGGCTTATCCTCCTTGTGGAGTGTGTCAATGACTGCCTTCTGTACATCTATCAAGTCAGCAGTCTTCCCCATGATTGTGGAGCCTACTGAACAGACTATGGGACCTTTTTAAACACTTAGGAAGCCTTTGCAGGTTTATTACGTATTGGAAAAATACAGCCGTATACAGTTATGGCTGAAAGTGTTGGCACCCCTGAAATTGTTCCAGAAAAGGAAGTAAAAAAATATTGCAATAGATCACGTGAAGTCATTATTTCCCTCTACTCCTCTTTGGTCAGACCTCATCTGGAATATTGTGTCCAGTTTTGGGCACCACATTTTAAAAAAGACATCAACAAACTGGAGCAAGTTCAGAAAAGAGCAACCAGAATGGTGACCGGTCTGCAAACCCTGTCTTATAAGGAAAGGTTGCAGGATTTGGGAATGTTTAGTTTGCAAAAGAGAAGACTGAGAGGAGACTTAATAGCTGTCTACCAATATCTAAAGGGCTGTCACATTGTAGAAGGATCAACTTTATTCTCATTTGCACAAGGAAAGACTAGAAGCAGTGGGATGAAACTGAATGGGAGGAGACACAGATTAGATATTAGAAAAAACTTTTTGACAGAGTGATCAATGAGTGAAACAGGCTGCCACGAGAAGTGGTGAGTTCTCCTTCAATGTAAGTCTTCAAGCAGAGGCTGGACAGACATCTGTCTGGGATGATTTAGGGAATCCTGCTTTGAGCAGGGGGTTGGACCAGATGGCCCAGGAGGTCCCTTCCAACTCTACAATTCTATGATTCTATGATTTTATGTTTTGTTATACACGTTTATTTCCTTTGTGCATATTGGAACAACATCAACAAGCTTCTTACACCTCTCAGCTGGAATTTTAGGCTACTCTTCTTTTGCAAACTGTTCCAGGTCTCTCATGTTTGAAGGGTGCCTTCTCCCAACTACAATTTTAAGATCTCTCCAGTGTTTTTCAATTGAATTTATATCTGGACTCATTGCAATTGTTCTGACCACTTCAGAACTCTTCAGCACTTTGTTTCCATCCCTTTCTGGGTGCTTTTTGAAGTATATTTGGGGTCATTGTTCTGCTTGAAGACCCATGACCTAGACCGCAAACCAGGCTTTTTGACAGTGAGCACTACATTGTCACCCCAAATCCTTTGGCAATCTTCAGGTTTCATTATGCCTTGCACACAGTCAAAGGCACCCAGTGCCAGAGGCAGGAAAACAACCCCAGAACATCTTTGAACCTCCACCATATTTGACTGTAGGCACTGTGTTCTTTTCTTTGTAGGCCTCAATCCATTTTCAGTAAACAGTAGAATGATACGTTTTACCAAAAAGCTCTCTCTTTGTCTCATGTGTCCACAAGATACTTTGCCAGAAGAATTTTGGCTTACTCACATACCTTTTGGCAAACTGCAGTCTAGCTTTTCTTTGTTTCTGTGTCAGCATTGCAATTATCTTGGGTCTTCTGCCCTAGCATTTTACTTTATTCAATTCTTGACGGATAGTTCACGCTGACACTGATGTACTCTGAACCTGCAGAACAGCTTGAATTTCTTTGGAACTTGGTTGGCGCCGCTTATCCACTATTCATACTTTCCTGCGTTGCAACCTTGTATTAATTTTTCTCTGCTGTTCATGTCCAGGGAGATTAGCTATAGTACCATGGGTAATAAACTCCTTGATTATGTACAAAGGAACATCAAGATCTATGGAGTGACTTGTAACCTTGAGATTGTTGGTACTTTTCAACAATTTTGGTTCTCAAGTCCTCACAGTTCTCTTTTTTTTCTGTTCTCCATGCTTAGTGTGGCATACACAGACACATAATGCAAAGGTTGAGTCAACTTTTATTTTTATCTGGTTTCAGGTGTGATTTTCATATTGCCAACACCTGTTAATTGCCACAGGTGAGTTTGAATGGGCATCATATGCTTCAGACAAACAAAGTTGTTTACACACAATTTTGGAAAGATGCCAACAATTTTGTCTGGCCAATTTTTTTTTTGTGAAATTATGACCAATTTACCCTTTTTTCTCAGTATTTTTTGTGTTGTTCCAATACACACAAAGGAAACAGACATGTGTATAACAATACATGTGTAGTTGCAATAATTTTCTGGGAGAAATACTTTTTTTTTTTTTTTGCAATAATTTCAAGACTGCTAACAGTTTTGGCCATTACTGTATATACAGCCGTGCATATATTACACGTTTCAAACTTTAGACTTTTAGGATTTTTTTTCCATCACGAAGAACCTTCAGAAAAATCAAAGGTTCAAAATACATCGGAAAGTATTGCTATATGTTTCTGAACTTGGTATGTTTGTAAATTTTTTACTCATTTATGCTGGATTTTAAATTAGTTTGATAGGATTCAGTATGTTGCACCCATTAGACTACTGGGGATTGTACCCTTGTATAAACTGCAACACTGAATGAGCTGTTTTTGAAAGTTGTATTTTTAAGAAGGTGAGCAGAGAAATGGTTTTAATTTTTTATACATTTTCAAAATTACACATTTTCTTTAAGAGTATACTGACTTGGAAAAAAATTAATTTAACATCTCTTCTTTGGCGCAAAGCAAGTAATATAGTGAACTCCATGTGATTCATGACCTCTATACCTCTTGGAATTTTTCCTTCCTTGGCCTCACCGAAACATGGCTGACACCCTCCGACACCGCCTCCCCTGCTGCGCTATGTTACGGTGGCCTCCACTTCACCCACACTCCTCGCCCTGGCAACAGTCATGGTGGAGGAGTGGGCCTCCTCCTTTCTTCCAACTGCACCTGCAACCCAATCCCACCTCTACCCTCCCTTATCCTCCCCTCTTTTGAAGTCCACTCTGTCCGCATCTACTCTCCCTCCAACCTCCTGTTATGGAAATATATATGTACCAATTAGCTAAGAAGTAAAGCCTTTATGTTAAGGAGTGGTTACTCATTAACATAAAGGCTTTACTTCTTCGCTAATTGGTCAGTTTTAATGCATAAACATATATGGGTGTCGACCTAAGGTGACAAGCATCAGATGATATACTGCTCTTTGTCTTACAATGTCAGCAATGTTCTGATATCGGCTGGCCCATCTGGACTAAACTTCCTCTTTCTATGTCTGGGACAAATATCACAAGACAATTCTATCATAAGATACCATCTGCTCCCCAGACTATCTCATGGGGGGGCAGTAGGTCATTTCCACCAACTAGTTACAAGGTTCAAACTGTGAACATGTATCTGTGTACATATAAGAATATATGAGTACATGAGTATATAGCAGTATATGGAGTATATAGCCTATAGCAGGCAAGTGAGATCTATATGAAATACATATACATATATATTTCCATAACAATCCCCCCTTAGATATCACTTGCCCTAAAACCCTGCTCCTGGCCCAAAGCGCTGCAACTCTTTTATGCTGCCAGTGGACTGACATATGCCTAGTGCACACATCCTCCTCTGTAGACTTTTCGCAAATGGGCAGTCAGGAGATCTGTCCCTAAAGGGGGTGTGGTGCAATGTAATCAAAGTCTCTTAGCTAGCAGTCTATGCAGTCAGTGCATGTGTATTCTCCATCAGGTAGGTAATTTATTCAGTCAGGGAGGTCATCCACAGCATCATTCCAGCTCAGGTGTATCTTCTGGTATGAAGGCCTTTTCCTGTAATGCAATGCGTGGATCCAGGTGGGGTTTTCTCTCCAGGTCGGCTGCGTCAGCACTTGGAGAAGGGCCATCGGATCTGGGATCGAGTGCTTCTCTTTACAGACGTTTTTTCTCACCAACACTCAGCAGTCTCCTGATTTCAGGACGTGCATACCAGGCACCGAATCTGGACCTGGCAATGAGGGAGAAAAACTCGAGAATGGACATTAGCAAAATTCTTGATAAATTCAATTACACATGCAGACAAAGTATCATATTGCATAGTCAACTGCTAAGTAAAGAATACCCCTAAACTGGGTTTTTTACCCAAATAAAGTCTCATATTGGTGACAGCTTTCTCTGAGCCTACGGGAGTGTCTAATGCCAGGGTTTGTCTGTCTCTTGGGCAGATCTTTTAGCATGCTGCTCTTAAGTGTCCCACCTAGTCTATGGTGTGGGATGGTGAGTAGTGTGTAGGCCTAAGTCTGACCCTACTGCTGATCAGGTCTCTTGTGATAGGTTTGCTGTGTATGCGGGTCCCTGATCACTTGCTATTGCTTCTGGAAACCCCATATCTGCACACTATTTTTGAGAGTAGCTTCTTTGCAGTAGTCTTTGCTAACTGGTTCCTTACTGGGAAGTCTTCAGGCCAGATGATGTGGGGGAACTTTTCCCGCTTGTCCGATGTTAAATTTGTCGGTGGCCGAACAGCTGCCGGGAATCTTTGCTGTTTAGGTGTGAGTTGAGTCCAATCAGGTCATTCATCTGTGCCTTCACTTCTGTGTGGGGGCCATGTGCCCATTGAACCACTGTAGGATACACACTTTGAGATAGACTGGGTCTGTCTTGAGGGAGACGTTTTGAGGTAGACGGTTTCTTGGAGCGCAGTGCTTTTGGCCTTCAGCATCCAACTTTTCTTCTCCTCCTTCCGAGTCTGATCCTGTTACTACTTGTACAGGTTTCAGGAAGTCATTTTGTCAGGTTTAGTGACTGGGTTGTGGTAATTGACATTCTCTGAGCTGATTGTGGGATTGTCCGCACCCCCCTCTGTATGAAGACTCGTGTTAGACTGCGTCAGAGGACTTGGGACTCTTTGCATTGGTACCGGTCCAGCTGGTATTCTCCGGGGATGAGGGGGAAGGTCAAACTGTCGTAGCCTTGGGATGCCTTCGGACTCATGCAGCTCGTCTCGGGGAGTGTTGCCATTGACTGCCAAACGTAGGACTGTGCTGGAGGAGAAGCTTCCCCACGAGAGGGTGGTGGAGGACAATCTTCTGGAATATTCTCCATCAAATACGTCCTTTCTGGTAGAGGTGTGCACCATTCTTCTGCCTCAGAATTCATATCTACGTCAGAGTCTTCGTCCTGGAAGTGATTCAGCTTGTTGGCTGGTGGAGGAGGAGGCAGCACTTCTGTCCAATTCAGAGATGGCATCTTCAACGGTTTTCCCATTGACTTCTGTTTGCCAGGTTTTCTCGTCTTCAGTCATCATGTAGTAGCCGTCCGGCTCTACGACCTCTCCCATTTTCCATATTGTCTTCCTCTGGCTGCTTCTTTGGCTGCCACGTCTGCTGTTGATGCCCCGTGTCTCTACTGTGTTCAGTTTTCCGTGTGCCTTGGCATTCAGCACTGCCACCACTTTTAGTAGTTGAAGAGCATCCAGCAGGTCCCTGAAGGCTCCATGGTGCTTCACGGTCGATCCGCTTGCTGTGATGAAGTTTCTTGCAGCCCAGATGGGTCCGAAGTCAGGTGCCATGTCATGCGAGTACCTGGAAGTTTTTGTTCTTCGCAATCTGGCAGGTCTTTCGTCAGCTCTATCAGCTCCGCTTCTTGGGCTCTTGGGCTGACAACCTTCTGGACCATAGAATGTCTTGATTGCTGGTCGCTGCACATTCCGTGTGGAACTTTCCTTCATCATTTGCAAGGCTGGAGCCATGTACGGTATCTTGCAGATTTTTCATCTGAGGGTCCATATCCGCATCCCCCTTGGGAGTGGGTGTAGAGACAGGTAATGGCTGAGAGCACTGAAGAGTGGTGGAGAGCAGCCTTGTCAGGAGGGCGTGTGCTGCAGGTATTGCTTTCATGAAGGAGGGCCCCCCCTTGCAACTGGATCCAGGCCAGCTGAGAGGTAGTCTAGAGGCCTCTCGTTTTCCTCCGTGGGTCTGTTTTAAGCCTGGCCAGTAGCATGGCCTTCTCCATCTTGGTCCTTCTTTTTCCATTTTGGTCAGGACGGGATGGCTTCTCGTAGTCAGGGAGGCCTAGAGTTGGCGCAGAGACTATGAAGTCTTTCAGTTTCCTGTACGAGATGAAGGTTGCAATGCGTTGATGCACTTGTACAGAGGCTGCATTAAGCCTGGAGCACCAGGGATCCAAGTTCTGCAGTACGAGACTAGACTAAGGAAAGACTGCATCTTCAGAGTTGTTGAGGGAGCCATCTTCTCCTCCGCGGCCCTCCGGTCATCTGTCAAGTGTTTCGTCTAGTGGGCGATACAGTGTCTTCAGGAACTTGCTTTGACACCACTGGACTCTGTTTTGCAGAACTTACGATGCTGCTCTGCTAGGCAGAGTAGAGGAGACATGGAAAGCGCAGTGCAGGTAGCGATGTCGATGACTTCTGCATGCTCCGCAATCCAGTTGTCGGGGATGGATAACAATGCTCTGGCGAGCTGTGAAAAGCTGTTCTGGGCCCTCTTGGGTCTCACTGTCCGTTTGTTCCGCACCCCCCCCTTGTGCATTTTCAGGAGCTGGTCGTCCAGGTGAGGGGGGACACTGAGGGAAGCTTCGGGAAGTAACCGCTGAGCTACAGGCTGACCCATTGCCGTGAGCACCGTTGCTGTGACTGACACGTTTGTCAGCAGGGTGTGCAGATCTGGCACAACTGGGGTTTCAAACACGGTTGCTTCGCTCACCGTCCTCAGGTTATCCTCCATTCAATCTGGTCTGGTTCTCCTTTCACAGTCTTCCTTTTGATCGAAAGAAGCTGGGACCGCATGATGATTCCCGTGGGTGAGGCGGCTCAATCTGGCCTTGCTCTTCACAGTGCCGTGAGTGACTCCCATCTTCTGGCACAGGGCTGGCAGGAAACCAAACCGGTTGCTGGGGTCCTTACTTTTCGTCAGAGGTGACGTTCAGCTGAGCTTCCTTGCTCTCACAGGGGGTCTTTTTGCTGGGGCATCTTCTTTACCAGCCAACAGCAGTTCCACTTAGATCTCCAGCTGGTTAGAGGCAGTTTAGCTCTGGGTGATGAGCTACGGATGCTGGGCCTTCAGAGCGTCCGGGGTTGTAGATTTGGCTCTTGTAGGGCCACCAGCATGATTGATTCTTCTTGGGTCTGAGGTGGGGAAGAGGTCAAGGTCACATCTTCATGGGACACATTGGTCACCTTCAGTTCCTGCAGTAGGTCTGCGCTCACCAGGTGGGGTGGGCAGGTCTCCACCGTAAACTGGAACAGGATGGAGTGTCCTGGCTGTGTCCACATGCTCAGGGGCTTGCAAGCTGGGGAACAAGGAAGGATATGACAGCCCCCAGTGATTTGAGGTATTGGGTCCGCTGATGGGGTTCCACATGTCAGGGGCGTGACGTCTGGCGGACCTGGCTTGCCTCTGTCCTATGGACAGGGTTCTTCATTGTCTTCTGTGTTTCTTTCTTGGCCTACTCCTCTGCGGGATGACCTGGGTTGCCGGGGTGCTGTGCACTGGTTCCGGAAATGGCCAAAGTTGCCACAGTTGAAACACCTGCCAGCTCTCCTAACTCTGTGTGATAGTTGCTCCTCCACATCAGTGGCCATCATGGGAGGGCCTGTCCTCCGTACTCCTGGGAGGGACTCAATTCTTCTGGCTACTGTAAGCAGGACATCTACTGCTATTGTCCTGTACTCAGGTCTGGCCACTATCAGTAGTTTCTTGATTGGTTCTCTTAGTCCATGCACAAAGGCCTGTGCCAACATCTGTCCGTGTATCTGATCATGAATAGTGAAGCCTAAAATTTGGAATACTTGCCTCACTCTGCCATGAAACCTGTCTAGAGACTCTGTCTCGGCTTGACTCATGTTATGCAGGCTGAGTGCTTGTCTGGCGTTGGCCCACTCTCTAAGCTGTTCAATTAGCTTTGATCCTGATTCCCAGGAATGCACATCTAATTCTGATGGAAGCTTGAGGTGTTCCTTCTTGATTTTAGAATACTGAACACCTGACTAGGGGTGAAGGGCACATAGTGTAAGAGTTCTGGCTCTATCTGCCCCTGCCTACTATGCAGCATAATCTCCTCTTCATGTTCATCAGAGGAGGAACTGTGCCACTGGGTGATTGTCTTTCTGTGTGTGTGTGTACTCCCCCCCCCCCCTTGAGACTGGAGCTCCGTGTGGCACATAGGATCTTCAGTCTCAGAGTTAGCAGGTGCAGTGTCTGATGGCCCACACCTCCCTTCTGCTATCTGTTGTATCGGGTAAAACTTCCAGGTACTCGCATGACATGGCACCTGACTTCGGACCCATCTGGGCTGCAAGAAACTTCATCACAGCAAGCGGATCGACCGTGAAGCACCATGGAGCCTTCAGGGACCTGCTGGATGCTCTTCAACTACTAAAAGTGGTGGCAGTGCTGAATGCCAAGGCACACGGAAAACTGAACACAGTAGAGACACGGGGCATCAACAGCAGACGTGGCAGCCAAAGAAGCAGCCAGAGGAAGACAATATGGAAAATGGGAGAGGTCGTAGAGCCGGACGGCTACTACATGACGACTGAAGACGAGAAAACCTGGCAAACAGAAGTCAATGGGAAAACCATTGAAGATGCCATCTCTGAATTGGACAGAAGTGCTGCCTCCTCCTCCACCAGCCAACAAGCTGAATCATTTCCAGGACGAAGACTCTGATGTAGATATGAATTCTGAGGCAGAAGAATGGTGCACACCTCTACCAGAAAGGACGTATTTGATGGAGAACATTCCAGAAGATTGTCCTCCACCACCCTCTCGTGGGGAAGCTTCTCCTCCAGCACAGTCCTACGTTTGGCAGTCCATGGCAACACTCCCCGAGACGAGCTGCATGAGTCCGAAGGCATCCCAAGGCTACGACAGTTTGACCTTCCCCCTCATCCCCGGAGAATACCGGCTGGACCGGTACCAATGCAAAGAGTCCCAAGTCCTCCTCTGACGCAGTCTAACACGAGTCTTCATACAGAGGGAGGCGCGAACAATCCCACAATCAGCTCAGAGAATGTCAATTACCACAACCCAGTCACTAAACCTGACAAAATGACTTCCTGAAACCTGTACAAGAAGTAACAGGATCAGACTCGGAAGGAGGAGAAGAAAAGCTGGATGCTGAAGGCCAAAAGCACTGGGTTCCAAGAAACCGTCTACCTCAAAACGTCTCCCTCAAGACAGACCCAGTCTATCTCAAAGTGTGTATCCTACGGTGGTTCAATGGGCACATGGCCCCCACAAAGAAGTGAAGGCACAGATGAATGACCTGATTGGACTCAACTCACACCTAAACAGCAAAGATTCCCGGCAGCTGTTCGGCCACCGACAAATTTAACATCGGACAAGCGGGAAAAGTTCCCCCACATCATCTGGCCTGAAGACTTCCCAGTAAGGAACCAGTTGGCAAAGACTACTGCAAAGAAGCTACTCTCAAAAATAGTGTGCAGATATGGGGTTTCCAGAAGCAATAGCAAGTGATCAGGGACCCGCATACACAGCAAACCTAACACAAGAGACCTGATCAGCAGTAGGGTCAGACTTAGGCCTACACACTACTCACCATCCCACACCATAGACTAGGTGGGACACTTAAGAGCAGCATGCTAAAAGATCTGCCCAAGAGACAGACAAACCCTGGCATTAGACACTCCCGTAGGCTCAGAGAAAGCTGTCACCAATATGAGACTTTATTTGGGTAAAAAACCCAGTTTAGGGGTATTCTTTACTTAGCAGTTGACTATGCAATATGATACTTTGTCTGCATGTGTAATTGAATTTATCAAGAATTTTGCTAATGTCCATTCTCGAGTTTTTCTCCCTCATTGCCAGGTCCAGATTCGGTGCCTGGTATGCACGTCCTGAAATCAGGAGACTGCTGAGTGTTGGTGAGAAAAAACGTCTGTAAAGAGAAGCACTCGATCCCAGATCCAATGGCCCTTCTCCAAGTGCTGACGCAGCCGACCTGGAGAGAAAACCCCACCTGGATCCACGCATTGCATTACAGGAAAAGGCCTTCATACCAGAAGATACACCTGAGCTGGAATGATGCTGTGGATGACCTCCCTGACTGAATAAATTACCTACCTGACGGAGAATACACATGCACTGACTGCATAGACTGCTAGCTAAGAGACTTTGATTACATTGCACCATACCCCCTTTAGGGACAGATCTCCTGACTGCCCATTTGTGAAAAGTCTGTACAGAGGAGGATGTGTGCACTAGGCATATGTCAGTCCACTGGCAGCATAAAAGAGTTGCAGCGCTTTGGGCCAGGAGCAGGGTTTTAGGGCAAGTGATATCTAAGGGGGGATTGTTATAGAAATATATATGTATATGTATTTCATATAGATCTCACTTGCCTGCTATAGGCTATATATTCCATATACTGCTATATACTCATGTACTCATATATTCTTATATGCACACAGATACATGTTCACAGTTTGAACCTTGTAACTAGTTGGTGGAAATGACCTACTGCCCCCCCATGAGATAGTCTGGGGAGCAGATGGTATCTTATGATAGAATTGTCTTGTGATATTTGTCCCAGACATAGAAAGAGGAAGTTTAGGCCAGATGGGCCAGCCGATATCAGAACATTGCTGACATTGTAAGACAAAGAGCAGTATATCATCTGATGCTTGTCACCTTAGGTCGACGCCCATATATGTTTATGCATTAAAACTGACCAATTAGCTAAGAAGTAAAGCCTTTATGTTAATGAGTAACCACTCCTTTATACGAACTGATAAAAGACCATATATGACTAAAGTTTCCAGAGTTTTGCTGGGAGGTATTGCTGCCACCCAAGTCTGGCGTCTTTCCTTCTTTGAGCGCTCAGTAAGACTCTGTCTAATTTGGGCAGGCCACAGTACGCACAGGGGTAAATTTACCCAACTATAAATTTCCACATCACTCCAAGTGGCTGTCATATACCGACCTCAGGGCCCGACCACTACCTTTATTGACCAATTCTCCACCTGGCTCCTTCACTTTCTCTCTGCTGACATTCCCACCATCATCATGGGTGACTTCAACATCCCCATTGACACCCACTAGTCGGCAGCCTCCAAACTCCTGTCCCTTACATCATCTTTTGATGATCCTCAGCCACCTACACAGACGGACACACATTAGACCTGGTCTTCACCTGTCTCTGCTCCCTATCTAACTTCACCACCTCCCCTCTCCCTCTATCTGACCACCATCTACTCACTTTCTCGTCCCTGTCCTCCTCACCTGTCACCCATGTCCAGCAGCATGCGCACCCCCGCAGAAACCTCGCACATCTAGACACTTGCACACTCTCTGACTCTATTCTACCACTGTCCTCCATATCTTTACTCCACGACACATACACTGCCACTAGTTTCTACAATGCCACTCTTGCATCAGCCATCGACTCAGTCGCCCCTGTCATGCATAGCAGAGTGCGACGAGTCAATAGACAACCCTGGCACAATAACATCACTAAAAAGCTTTGGAAAGCATTCAGAATTGCAGAACGGCACTGGAAGAATACGCATTCGCAAGACGACTTCACTGCACTCAAACAAGCAACACTCACATTCAAATCTGCCCTCACCTCTGCTAAACAGGCCTACTTTACATCCCTTGTATCTTCCTTATCCCACAACCCCAAACAGTTGTTCAACTTTTAACTCCCTCCTCCGCCCACCACTGCCCCCTCCGACTTCCCTAATCTCTGCCGAGGACTTTGCCACACACTTCAAAAACAAGATAGACCAAACACGGCAAGTCTTTATTGCTCAACCACCACAGCCCCTTTGTATACCAAACCAATGCCCAAACCCCATAACCACCCTCTCCAACATCACTGAAGGGGAGCTTGATCATCTTCTCTACAAATCACACCTTACCACTTGTGCACTTGACCCTATCCCATCCCACCTCCTCCCCAACATCACCACCACTCTTATCCCATCCCTAACCCACCTGTTCAACCTATCACTAACTTCTGGTACCTTCCCTTCTTTCAAGCATGCCACAAACACGGCTTTCCTTAAAAAGCCAACCCTTGACCCAACAGCCATGTCCAGCTATTGCCCAATATCGCTGCTCCCATTTACTTCCAAACTCCTGGAACAGCACGTCCACTCTGAACTTTCCTTCCACCTCTCAACTCACTTTCTCTTTGACAATCTACAATTGGTTTCCGTCCCCATCATTCCACTGAGACTGCCCTGACCAAAATTACCAACGACCTACTTACAGCCAAAGCTAATGGACAATACTCTTTACTCCTCCTTCTAGACCTGTCCTCTGCTTTCGACACAGTTGACCACTGCCTCCTACTACAGATCCTCTCCTCCATTGGCATTAAAGACCTCGCCCTATCCTGGATCTCCTCATACCTTTCCAACCGCACATTCAGCGTCTCCCCCTCCCACACTACCTCCTCATCCCACCCTCTCTCTGTTGGAGTACCCCAAGGCTCTGTTCTAGGACCCCTACTCTTCTCAATCTATACACTTGGCCTGGGGCAACTCATAAAGTCTCATGGATTCCAGTACCACCTTTATGCTGATGATACTCAGATCTACCTCTCTAGTCCAGACATTACCTCTCTGCTCTCCAGAATCCCGGAGTGTCTATCAGCCATATCCTCCTTCTTCTCCTCCCACTTCCTCAAACTCAATGTGGACAGATCTGAACTGATCATCTTTCCCCCATCTCACAGATCTTCCTTACCCACCTATCTGTAACAATTGACAAGATCATGCTTTCCCCTGTACCAGAGGTCCGCTGCCTCGGAGTAACCCTTGACTCTGCCCTGTCCTTCAAACCGCACATCCAAGCTCTCTCCACCTCCTGTCACCACCAGCTCAAAAATATTTCCAGAATCCATCCCTTCTTCAACCCTCAATCTACTGAAGTGCTTGTGCATGCCCTCCTCATCTCCCGCCTCGACTACTGCAACATACTTTTCTGTGGCCTCCCTGCTAACATCCTCGCACCTCTCCAGTCCTCATTAACTCTGCCACCCGACTAATTAATTTTCTTTCCTTTCTACTCCTCCGCTTCTCCCTTCTGCAAATCTCTTCACTGGCTCCCATTCCCTCAACGTATCCAGTTCAAATTACTAATACTGACCTACAAGACCATCTATAACCTGTCTCCTCCATATATCTCTGAACTAATTTCCCGATATCTTCCCTCACGTAATCTCCGGTCCTCCCAAGACCTCCTTCCCTCCTCCACACCTATTCGCTCCTCACCCAACCGCCTCCAAGATTTCTCCCGAATAGCCCCCATCCTCTGGAATTTTTTCCCCCAACACGTCCGACTATCAACCACACTCGGATCCTTCAGACAGAACCTGAAAATCCATCTCTTCAGGAAAGCTTACAGCCTGCAATGATCCCCGCGGCCTCCTCACCACTACTGGAGCTACCACCTCACCATCACTGGAGCTGCTGCAACCCCCCAACCTACCGTCTCCTTCCCCACCATCCTGTAGAATGTAAAGCCCCCGTCACACACAGCGTTCTCGCTAGCGAGATCGCTGCTGAGTCACAAGTTTTGTGACGCAACAGCGATCTCACCAGCGAGATCGCTATGTGTGACATTTACCAGCGACCGGCCCCCCTGCCGGGTATCGCAGTTCGTCCTGGAATGGCCAGGACATGTTTTTGATCGCTGGTCTCCCGCTGGCCAGCACGCATCGCTGCGTATGGCAGGCAGGAGACCAGCTATCAGCGAGCTGACGCTAGTAACTAAGGTACACATCGGGTTTCTAAGCGGTGTGCGCCGCTTAGAAACCTGATGTGTACCTTGGTTACCAGCTCCTTGCACCAGCGCGCTGGTAACTAAAGTACACTGTGGGTAACTAAGCGACGTGCGTCCCTTGTTACCCGCGTGTCGCTGGTGCTGATCGCTGGTGAAGCTGCCTGTTTGGCAGCTCACCAGCGATCCTGACAAGGTCATATAGTTGTCGGGATCGCTGGTGCGTCGCTATGTGTGACGGGGCCCTAAGCCCGCAAGGGCAGGGTCCTCTCTCCCCTCTATATTAATCTGTGATAGTTAGTTTGTTTACTGTAAGTGATATCTGTAATTTGTATGTAACCCCTTCTCATGTACAGCACAATGGAACCAATGGTGTTTATAAATAAATAATAATAATATAGTTACTATGGTCATGGCTTTTTGTCTTTATTGTATACAGCTTAATGGCAACGATTTGATATATGTTGGTTCATCTTTTCCACAATAGATGATGGCATTATCTTGTATATTTTTTTCAACAGCAGCTCCTACACTATTTCTTGCCTTGTAGTGATATAACAGTTTTCTTGTTTATACAGATGCTGATGTAGAGGGAGGGCTAATCTAGAAAGCTTATGTCTTGCTTCAGAAATTGCCAAGAACAGCAGCTGCTAGTAGGCTTATGTGATGTACCCGAGCTGCCTTCTTCTCTGTAACAGCTGGATATTTGCACTTGTAAAATTAAGCTCCTCCAATATGATGTCTACTCCTCAGGTTACCATTCTGTATAAAAGATAATCTACATTTGTTTATGGGAATTAGACTGTACTGTGATAGCTCACTCATAATCTAAGTATGTAAAAAGGCCAACATTGACAACTATTTGCAGGAGTGCTTTCCCAGATGTTTCTGCAATGTATAAGAAACAATCAAAAATTAATGAAATTTGAAAAAGAACTTGGCAATAGTCTTAAAATGAAATAGAGAACAGTGGTAAAATACAGAAGTGAGACACCCCATTGTGTCTCTTCTTTCCCTTTCAGCATTAAATAGAAAGTTTGGATTGTCTGTTGTCCGTGGCATACTGTCTGTTTTGGTCATACAAATTTTCTGTAAGGTGTCCCATGCTTTTTGACTGTTATACCAGAGCAGCATGGTGCAATATTCTGTCCAGTAAAAAGATGAAACTCTGATAACGTATGACTCATGATATTATGTCATGGGTCCTGTAAAAATTTAAAACAACTGTGCCTGTGGCTCTCTGCTCCGCAATAGTTTTCCACTGGAAGTGTGTTCTGGGATGCCCCTACAATAACACTGACCCAGCTGAGTCTCCATGCTCCATAAGCCTGGATGCGGTCACTCCCCCTGCAACAATGATCATTAAGTTCCTGATCTTACCTAGTTAGATAATTAAAATATCATTGCAAAATCAGTAATTGCTTTTTGGTCTGGGAAATAAATACTCCGTGGTCAGCATGTATCAGCCACTGACTGCATTATTTCAGCTTGGTATGTATGCTATTCCTAAAGGTTGTTCCCTGGTGGCTTCTCCCCACCAACTTATCTTGACTGATATGTGTATGTATAGGCAGAGACCTGTCACTCTAGCTCAGTGGGCAGGGAACAGCCGTCGGGGTCCCGATTGTCTGACTAGTCCACAGCACAGTCTTGGTCAACAGTGGCTTTTAAAGTAAGTTTTTCTCTGAAACTGTAGGGGTGTGGACTGGACTGTCATGTTCCTACCCCTAAAGATACCAATCGCGTGGTATTGTAGTGTAAACAAGGTCCTACGGTTTTCGGTGCTTATATGGTGTAGTTATGCGATATCATGTGAATTGCAATTTATTTTGATATATAGTGTGATATGATAATGTATAGTGCATAATTAATGTAAAGATAAAAGTATAATGTAGTAGTGTATAGCATAGGATAGGACTTAAGACATATATCATAGGCAGGGTAAGATAGTGACTGTAGTCAGTAAGATAGAGTGTGATAAGCATTGTAAGTGTAATATATGTATAGTAATGTAGTGCTTAGTGTTATAAGATGCATAGTGTTTGTTAGGGAGATCTGCCCAGCAACAGACTGCAGGGACAGATACAGTTAATATTTGGGACTAGCCCACAGTGGGAGAGGCTACTGCCAAGGAAAGCAGACTCCTTCTTGACAATTAGTGAGATAGAGCCATGGTCAAGTTCGTGTAGGATGCTAGGTCTGGACAGCAAGGAAATTAGACAGTGTTCTGAGCATTACGAGACTTTACTAAAATCCCTGGGCAAACATACTCCTGTAACGTCTGCTGCTACGGTGAGAACATTAACCGCTTCCGTATAGAGGAATATTGTGGTAACGCGTATGGGAAAAGGAATGGACAGGATCCCTTTAAAGTGATCACTGATCACTTCACCTTGGCGCTGACACATGACTGCATTTCCAATGTATTCACCCTGCCTGGTGCTCTGTTAGCATTTAGCTGTCTTCTCTGATCAGATGGATAAAAATAGGCTGGGGAGACAATTAAGTGCAAAGAGGGTCTTATCCGGGATAAAAGAGAGAAAACAGAAACATGGTTTATGCTCACCTTGTGGGGTTGTGACAGTCACAACTCCTTTTTTAGCATGTGAGAGCAGAAGGCTGCTGCGGATACACTGAGGCAGATAAAATATAGACAAATGGAAAGATGGATCTGAAATCGCGCTGGCAATCTCCCACCAGACGAAGAAAGGACAGTGAAGAGTATTTTGAAGCGTTTTTTTATTTGTCAACGTGTTTCTAAGCATACAACACTTCATCAGGACAAATCACTTTATATTGAATATAGTAGTGCCTTTCCTGTGCGATGGGATAGGAAAGGTTGGTGGTGGTTTAGGCTTTGGAATTGTAGCGTAAACATTTTGATGAATTGGGGCCTTACTTCCTCTGGTAGAGAAGATAATTTTTTGTACTCTTGATATGTACAAATAAAATTGAATTTACAAAATAAAAAAATTGATATTAAGCCCACATACCTATATATTTTCTGTAAGATGACACCTAGCCCATTGTCAGATTGTCACTCAGTAATTTATATAAACCTTCATATAATTTTGCATCAAATTTACATTTTTTTGTACTTCTGGGCACTGGGAAGTTGCAGTTCTGAAAAATGAAGAGCAATGGAGGATAACTGGTTCATGGTCACGTCACGTTTCTTATTCACCACATTTTTTGCAACCCTGATGATTTTCTTGCAACAAAATTTTTGATGTCTCTGTGATTACATCCCAATATCTTAACATTTTCAAAGTGCTGTAGCGCACAGTGACAGCTGTGACAGTCACTAACATCTGAGCGACACAGGAAGAGGTGAGGGACCCATGTCATGGGTCCCCGCACTCAGATCTCTGTGATTGGTCAGTCAATCTGACTAACCGATCACAGTATGATCGCACAGGAGGTAATGAAATATCAGCAACTCCCGCCTCATCACTGCAGGAGCTAGGCACAGCTAACAGCCAAGCTTCTGCAGTAAAGCATTAACTGTAAGGCACAGTGCCAGCATCGCCCCTGGGGGATTAAACTTCCAGATGCCACGTTCGCTTTTGCTCGTGACATTTGGAAGGTTGTGAGAGGGAGTTGGCTCTCTTTCACCCTCATCAGCACCCCCATAATGAAATCACTGGGAGCTTATGGTTGTCATGGCATGGAATATCAAACAATTACCTCCTGGTGTGTCAGGTACTGTGACCTGTTACACCCAGCTACAGCAGGGTGCAACAGGTGATCTGCCTGTGTAATCACACAAGTCTCATGCATTGCAGTGCTGATACATTGCAATGCATGATGTTAAAACAAAAATAAATAAAATCAAGTAAACACATTTGCTATTGCCTCATCAGGAATGACCTAACCTAAAAAACTTCCACTAGGTAACCCTTTCAGAGAACACCATAAAAAAAAGTGGAAAAAAAACTATGGGTTTTAATCATACCGCTGAAAAAAAAGTAGAATAAAACTTGATCAAAAAGATCAATACAAAAATAGTATAGCCGAAAGTTTCATCTTGTCCCGCAAAAAAACAAGCCACCATAACAGCTCCATCAATGGAAAAATAAAACAACTGTAGCTCACAGAATACAGCAAAACAAAAATAATAATTTTCTATAAACTTGTTTTTCTCTAGTCACCTTCCACGACAGCCACTTTGGAGGTTGTCTCCCCGCCCTAATGGGGGACAGGAAACACAAAGAGGTTAAATAACCCTCCCCTTCCTGCTACCTCCAGTGTTTTTCCTGTCCCCCAGTGGGGCAGGAAGAGGTTACAAGAAGCTGCCGTGGCCAGCGAGTGGAGCTCCTAGATACAGCTGGGCAGCCGAGGTCGGGAGGTTCGCCTCTCCTCCTCCACGTCGCTGCTCCCGTCTCCACCTCCTGCTGTGACTCGGTACTGGTCCGCCCCTCCCGCACCCTCCGGGGTAAAGCGGGGCGGTATAGTGCAGGCCGGGGTCCTCTAGCCAGCTCCCCGGCTTCCTCCTTCCTCCCACGCTGCTGTACAGGCCACGCGCACGTCAGGAGGGGGCGGGCGCCCGACCGGAAGTGACGTCGGTGTGCGCTTCCGGTTCGCGTCCTCCAGCGTTCCCTGTGATGGAGGATGCGCGCCGGCATCCAGCACCCGGGAAATCCTGTAGCAGCATGGGGTCGGGCGATCGTTCCTCCCCACGGACCAGGAGGAAGGAGGGGCACGAAACAAGCAACGCTGCAACACCCATATAAGGGTGCTACAGGCTCCAGGTAAGCGCAGTGTGTCTGTGGTGTGAGTGCAGACATGGATGGTGAAAAGCCCTCGACTGCTGCATCTGCGGAGCCCAGCGTTCCCCCTCCCACAGTGAGTAGCAGGGCCGGTCCCTTACCTGTCAAACTTTGGTAGCACGGGTCTGAGTAAGCCTTCTCTCTCTTCTTACAGGAAGACAAGGCCTCTGCCCCAAGAAACCCCCGCAAATGTGGTATCTGTGGTGCCAGGTTCCCGTCTGTTTATAAGAAGAAGTTATGCCAACCCTGTACGCAAAACATTTTGCGCACTGAACAACCCTCCCTGTTTGACAGCATAAGAACTCTCATTAAACAGGAGGTTCAGACCTCCATGGCAGCCCAGTCCCCAGTGACCCAGGGCCCTCCCCCAAAAAAGAGGAAAAGGGCACCTACGGAAGCCGATTCAGATTCGGAAGAAATCCGTTCCTCAGGATCAGAGGATATTTGGGATAATGAGGGCTCCACATCCACCTCCAAACATGACACAAAGAAATACTATTTCTCCTCTGAGGATATGGAGGAGTTAGTCTCCATGGTGAGAAATACCATGAGGGTGGAGGAGGAGGAGGTCAAGCTCTCTGTCCAAGATGAGATGTTTGGGGGGCTGAGACTCAGAGGTAGAAAGGGGTTCCCAGTGCACGAAATCATACAAAATCTGATAGCTCAGGAGTGGTCTTCTCCCGAGAAGGCACTCAGTGTACCCTCCGAACTAAAAAAACGTTTTCCCCTCGAGGGTGACAACTCTTTGTGGGAGGTCCCTAAAATAGATGTTCAGGTCTCTAAAGTGACTAGAAAGACATCCCTTCCATTCGAGGACTCTTCCCAATTGAAGGATCCTATGGATCGTAAGATAGAGTCATCTTAAAAAATCCTGGGAAGCTTCGACGAACTTGCTCAAAGCAAATAATGCATCTACTTGCGTCGCCAGATCATTGTTTTTCTGGCTTCGTACATTAGAGGAGCACCTCTCAGAGGGTACTCCCAGAGAGGAAATCTTAGATTCCCTTTCCATCCTCCAAAAACAACAGGTTTTTTAGCCGATGCTTCAGGAGAAACGGTGCGGGTAGCAGCAAGGTCCCTAGTCCTTGCAAATTCGGCTAGAAGAGCCCTGTGGCTGAAGTCTTGGGGGGAAACATCACCTCTAAGACAAAACTTTGTGCCATTCCCTTCCAGGGGCACTATGTGTTCGGGTCAGTCTTGAATGACATCCTCGAAAAGGGTTCCGACAAAAAGAAATCCCTACGTGAACAGAGAGTCGACAAAAGACGATTTTTTTCGTCCCCCACGAGAACAGTCCTCCCAGAAGGAGTTCAGAGGAAAAGGCAAGACGGGACAATGGAGCTACCCGAAGGGGGGTAAGGGGGAGAAACATTCTTGTCCCTCAGCAACAACAACCCCCGGACAAACAGTGACTTCCCGGTGGGGGGGTTGGCTCACTCAATTTTTCGCCCAATGGCAGGTCACGACCTCGAACTAGTGGATCATGCATACTATACAGTCAGGGCTGAAACTGGAGTTCGAGCATCCCCCCCACATGCATTAAGAGTCACCCATGCACAGTCCCCAAGTCTCCAAAAGGTCCTACTTCTTCAGATAGAAGATCTATTACGGGAAAGAGTAATCTGGTATGTACCTCTACAAGAAATAGGCAGAGGACATTACTCCCATTTATTCCTGGTAAAGAAGCCCTCCGGGAAACACAGGCTTATCATAAACCTGAAACCCCTGAATCGCTTCATCAAATACCGGAGGTTCAAGATGGAGTCAGTAAAATCGGCAATCCCTCTTATCGAACAAGGATGGCAGATGGCAACGATAGACCTAAGAGGTGGATCACACATCCGTTTTTAGACGTCCGTCAAAATCTGCCGTTTTGCAAAAAAAAACGGATCCGCCATTTTTTTTGGCGGATCCGTTTTTTTAACCATAGACTTGCATTAGTGGCTAAAGCAGATCCGTCCAAAAAACGGATCCGGTAGCATCCGTTTGTTGCAAAACGGAAACGGATCCTTTTTTTCACACTTTGGCGGACGGCAAAAAATGGATGTGTGAAACAGGCCTAAGGGACGCTTATTACCACGTCCCAATTCATCCGAATCACCGGAAGTTCCTGAGGTTCGCGGTCTCACACGACCAGGGGATCAGCCATCTCCAGTTCAACGCCCTCTCATTTGGCGTATCCCCAGCGCCAAGGGTATTTACGAAAATTATGAGGGAAGCAGTCATTTCTATCCGTCTTCAGGGAATATGCATTGTGCCATATTTAGATGATCTGCTCATTGTCGCTCCATCGATACCCCAGCTGAACCAGGACGTATCAAAGACCCTACAGATGCTCGAATCCCTAGGTTGGATCCGGAATCTCCAGAAGTCAGACCTTTATCCTTCCCCAAGGAAGAAATTCCTGGGATCCTCTTAGATTCAGAAAAGAGGACGCCCTTTCTCCCCGAGGATCGTCAATCAGACCTTCGTCAGAGAATAATGCGGTTCAAAATGCAAAAACGACAACCTATTTCTCCCTCAGTCCCACGTATGGAGCCCAGGGGACAGATGCGTTTGCTCATCCATGGGTCTTCAACCTGGCCTATGCCTTTCCTCCAATCCCTATGCTGGCAAAGACGCTGCAGAAGATCAGAGAAGACAAGGTCACAGCAATCCTGGTGGCTCCTATGTGGCCAGGACAGAGCTGGTACAGCGCCCTGTTGGACATGGCCCTGGAAGGTCCCTTGCTTCTACCCCAAAAAACCGACCTCCTTTTCCAGGGTCCCTTACTGCACCCAAACCCCAGCAAATTAAGACTAGTGGCTTGGCTATTGAGGCCAACATTCTGAGGGCCAAAGGTCTATTGGATTAAGTAAAACGGACCCTTCAAAAAAGTAGAAAGGCGGTAACAAATGCCATTTACGGCAAAATATGACCTAGGGTTCCTGATCCCTTCCATCCCAATATTGCCCAGGTCTCAGATTTCCTGCAAAAAGGGTTAGAGCTAGGACTTACTCCAAGCATGCTAAGGTACAGGTATCTGCCCTTAGCTCCTTTTTTGACCAGGACCTAGCCAGACACCGCTGGGTCAAATGATTCATGACTGCTGCAGGTAGAATACGGCCTTCACTCCCTAGTCGGGTTCCCCCCTGGAATCTTAATAAAATGCTGAATAGCCTAACACAGGCCCCATTTGAGCCCTTGTCAGAAATTTCAATGAAGATCCTCACACTCAAAACAGTCTTTCTCGTAGCAATCACTACGGCTAGACGGGTAGGGGAGCTTCAGGCCCTATCGATACAGAAACCATACCTCCTGCTCAACTCAGACAGTATAGTACTGCGCTTAGCCCCTCCTTTATGCCCAAGGTGGTGTCAGACTTCCATAGAGGTCAGGATATTGTGTTGCCCTCATTCTGCCCGAATCCTTCTAATACGAAGGAAGAGAAGTTCCACACCCTGGATGTCTGCAGAGTGGTTCTCCATTACCTTGAAATAACCAGGGATTGGAGAATCGACCAGAACCTGTTTATTCATTATTCAGGACGGAAACAAGGGAAAGAAAGCAGCAAAAAACACGATAGCAAGTTGAATCAAGCAGTCCATCTCCCTGGCATATTCATCAAGAGATCTCTCTCCTCCTGAGACGCTAAAGGCCCACTCTACTCGATCAGTCGCTACATCATGGGCAGCAAGAGGGAACGCATCTTCGGAGCAGATATGCAGAGCTGCCACCTGGTCCTCTGTACACACCTTTACCAGACACTACAGACCTGAATTTTAATAGGGATCTAACATTTGGCAGACGCGTTCTGCAAGCCGTGGTCCCTCCCTAAAAATTAGTGTTGGTATAACTCCCAGGTGGCTGTCGTGGAAGGTGACTAGAGAAAATAGCATTAGACTTACCGGTAATTCGGTTTCTAGGAACCTTCCACGACAGCACTAATTTCCCTCCCTATCTAATATATTACTGGACAATTCCTGCTCTACTGGCGGTAACTATTCATGCTAGTATGTCCAGAGAAAACACTGGAGGTAGCAGGAAAGGGAGGGTTATTTAACCTCTTTGTGTTTCCTGTCCCCCATTAGGGCGAGGAGACAACCTCCACGGTGGCTGTCTTAGAATGTTCCTAGAAACCGAATTAGCGGTAAGTCTAATTCTATTTTATTGTGTAAAAGCGACAAAACATAATATAAAACACTTTAAATGTGGTATCACTGTAATCATACTGACCAGAAGAATAAAGTCGTCTTATCACTTTTACAACACAGTGAACAGCATAAAAAGAATCCCCAAATGCAACTTGTGTGTGATGTCAAATGCAGTAGCTTTTGGTCTTAGGTAATGAAAGATCCCATAGAATTATTTTGTATTTCAATTTGTAGACTTGAAATGCCATAAGTGACTGTTTTAAGCCTGAATTCTACTGTAATTAATTGATTATCAAAGATCTCAAAAACTAGAGCCAATATGGCAAAATCAAAGTCATATTTTTAATCAGCACCATTAACCTAATATAAAACCAGACATCATTGGCACCAAAATCACTGTATACTAGTGTTATAGCTCAAAATATGGCAATCTAAAAACTTTGTTTTGCAAAAAAAAGCATATTTTAGTGTGTGACAACAACCAACATAAAAAAGTAAATAAATCTGGTATCGCGGTAATCGCACCCACCTGGGGAATAAAGTCATTCATTCAGTAATATTGCACAAATAATTGCTTACAAAATAAATAAAACCAATTATTCACCTGCTGTTGATTTGTTCATTCTGCCTCCCAAAGATCGCAGTAAGGCTCGGCTCACATTTATCCTGTGGTCCGTGCTGAGCGCTTCCATCTGGGTTTCTGTGTAAATCTCTGAAATACATGATTCAGACAGAACCTCCAACCAGAGATGCCCTATAATAAGGCAGATGGAGGCAATGTGGATGCCATCTGTCCTATGATCTGGCAGTGTACGTCTTTTTAGGAGTGCCTAAGAGTGCGGTCAACCACAGTTTTATGCACTTCTGAAAAGTCAGATACCGCCAAACAGAAGTCAGACGGAGTCCAGAGTAGCTCGGGAATTTCATCTGAATCATATATTTTGTACATTTAGATGGAACCTCTGATGTAAGTGCTCAGAGTAGATAGCAGGATAAATATGATCCAAAATGTTCTGTACCCCAATAAACGCTTCTACTCAACCCACAAAAAAAACAAGTCCCCACTCAAGTTCGTCATCTATTTACAGAAATGTAGGGGGTTGTCCACTTTACTGGTAGCTATACAAAATTTCTCAATCCAAAATGAATACAGCCAAAAGAAGCATAAAAGGAACAAAAGCACTTAAATATATGAGGCTCTTTGCAAATAGCTAAAAACATCTTTATTGTACAACATTAAAAATAAATGTAAGAAAAATATCACAATAGATCAGAAAAAATGGGGGCTACAGATGCAGAAAAAAGAAGGTAGGTACACCTGGGTAAAAATCACATGTAGTACACTGTATAATCCAGATGAGGTCAATTAAGTGAAATAAAACATCATATTATAAAGTAGGGACAAAGTGTCATATTGATGTCAAATGATCAGGCATATTGTGACCTAAATAATAAGAATCCTATATAGTAGTAGGCTACTCAAATCACATCAAATAATAAAGGTAGCAATTCATAATACTATCAGAGTAATACTGAATGGTGTGAATGTAGTCTACACCAACAGTCTGCATCAAACAGATATGTAAAAATATATAAATACAAACACATCACACATAAAACAATAAATAAAGGTACGGTAACGCTGCATACAGTGTAACAGACCAGGGACCCACCACACTCGACATGTGTTTCGCAATATAATGCTTCGTCCCCTGGCTTGCTACCTTTATTCAAAGTACTCACCGGATATCTAGATAAATTCCTTGACAGGTCTAGTTTCCAAAATATGGTCACGTGTGGGGTGTTTCTACTGTTTTAGCACATCAGGAGCTCCCCAAACGATACATGGCGCACGTTCTCAACTCCAGTCAATTTTGCATTCAAGAGTCAAATTGTGCTCCTTACCATCCGAGCCATGTGCCCAAAGAGTAGTTTTCCCATATATGTGGTATCAATGTTCTCTGGAGAAATTGCACAACAAATACTGAGGTCCATTTTCTCTTGAAAAACTATTTCAGAATCACTGGGATATGTTAAAGCATTCCAGAGTTATTACCACATGAAGTGACACTGGTCAGACATGGAAATGAGGCTCTGTCATTAACGTACAAATTGGCTCAGTCCTTAAGTGGTTAAATTTAAAAATAAATAAATATACAGTATATATTTATTGTCACCGGTTTCTGGGAGATGGTTTTTTTTCGTGTTGCTGCAGTTGTATGAGGACTTGTTTTTAACAGGAAAAGTTGTAGTTGTCACTTTTTATTCCATCTTTTGTGAGGTGGCATGACATAAAAACAGCAATTTTGAAATTGTCATTTCATAGTTTGGTTCAGTATGAACATGACGATGCCAAATATGTATCGTTAACTTATATTTTATCACTTTTTACAATAAAATCAAATTTTTCCAAAATTGTGTTTGTGTTGCCATATTGTTAAAAGTTTATTAGTTTTTTTTGTGTGTGATCAACCATAGATTGTATTGTTACCAATTTGAAGTTCATGAGCCTTTTTCAGTGCTTATATTTAATTACTTAAGTGAAATGATCATAAAACAATAAAAGCAATTTTGGCTTTGTTTTATTGTGTTTACTGGGTGCGATAAATGTGCTCAATTTATAGTTTGGGTTGTTATGAATTCTGCTTTTTTATGGCATTCACTACAGATGCAACAACACCAAATATATGTTGTTGTTTTTTCATGGATATGGGACTTAAAAGAAAAAAGGGATATTTCCAATTTTTACCTATTTATTTTTTCAATTTTTTTTCCCTGTTGTAATGCAGTTGTCACGCTAAGGCCGGTTTCACATTTGCGCTTTATAGCGCAGCGACGGCCTGCGCACGGCCGCCGCTAAGCCCCACCCCCTCCCGGTTCCCTGCCCGCCCCATCCGGTCATCGCCGCCTACTAGCGCACATGGACGCTTGCGCACCCTATCTTTAGCATAGGGTGCGCAGATCGTGCGCTGGCCGTGCGCTAGCAGGATTTTGCTATGCGCTGCGCACTTTTGAAGGTGCGCCTGTGTGCGTCGAATGCAGCATGTTGCATTTCGGCGCGCATGGCGCACCTTCAAAAGTGCGCAGCGCACAACAAAATCCTGCCAGCGCACGATCTGCGCACCCTTTGCTAAAGATAGGGTGCGCAGATCGCAAGCGTCCATGTGCGCCAGTAGGCAGCGATGACCGGATGGGGCGGGCAGGGAGCCGGGAGGGGGCGGGGCTTAGCGGCGGCCGTGCGCAGGCCGTCGCTGCGCTATAAAGCGCAAATGTGAAACCGGCCTTAGATGGGGGAGCCACCGGCCAGTTTGGGCATTGCGGTCTGATCACGGTTCAATATATTTGTCCATCTGACTACGCCCTAACCACTGATATCTTGAGCTTGGTTCTCCAATACAAAAAGTGAAATTCATATATAGAGTCATTACAAACAGAGTGATCTATTTCAAGTGTTTATTTCTGTTAACGTTGATGACTATGGCCAATGAAAACCCAAAATTCATTATCTCAGTAAATGAGAATACTTTATAACACCAGCTTGAACAATGACTTTAAAATCCGAAATGTTGGCCTACTGAAATGTATGTTCAGTAAATGCACTCAATACTTGGTCGGGGCTCCTTTCGCATCAATTACTGCATTAATGCGGGGTGGCATGGAGGTGACCAGCCTGTGGCACTGCTGAGGTATTATGGAAGCCCAGGTTGCTTTGATAGTAGCTTTTAGCTTGTCTGCATTGTTGTGTCTGGTGTATCTCATCTTCCTCTTAACAATACCCCATAGATTCTTTACGGGGTTTAGGTCAGGTGAGTTTGCTGGCCAATCAAGCACAGTGATACTATTGTTTTTAAACCAGGTGTTGGTACTTTTGGAAGTGTGGACAGGTGCCAAGTCCTGCTGGAGAATGAAATTTCCATCTACAAAAAGCTTGTCGGCAGAGGGAAGCATGAAGTGCTCTAAAATTTTCTGGTAGATAGCTGCGCTGTCTTTGGTCTTAATAAAACACAGTGGACCTACACCAGCAGATGACATGGCTCCCCAAACCATCACTGATTGTGGAAACTTCACACTAGAGCTCAAGCAGCTTGGATTGTGTGCCTCTCCACTCTTCCTCCAGACTCTGGAACCTTGATTTCCAAATGAAATGCAAAATTTACTTGCATCTGAAAACACCTTGGGCCACTGAGCAACAGTCCAGTTCTTTTTCTCCTTGGCCCAGGTAAGACGCTTTGGTGTTGTCTATTGGTCATGAGTGGCTTGACACCAGGAATGCGACACTTGTTGGCCATGTCCTGGATTTGTCTGTGTGTGGTGGCTCTTGAAGCAATGACTCCAGCAGTAGTCCACCCCTTGTGAATGTCCCCCAAATTTTTGAATGGCATTTTCTTAACAATTCTTTCAAGACTGCGGTTATCCCGGTTGCTTGTCCATCTTTTTCTACCACACTTTTCCCTTCCACTCAACTTTCTACTAATATGCTTGGATTTAGCACTCTGTGAACAGCCAGCTTTTTTTTTTTTTAGCAATATCCTTTGGTGGCTTACCCTCCTTGTGGAGTGTCAGTGACTGCCTTCTGGACATCTGTCAAGTCAGCAGTCTTCCCCATGATTGTGGAGCATACTGAACAGACTAAGGGACCTTTGTTAATGTTTAGGAAGCCTTTGCTGATGTTTTTGTTAATTATTCTAATTTACTGAGATAATGACTTTTGGGTTTTCATTGGCTGTAAGCCATAATCATCAACATTAGCAGAAATAAACAATTGAAATTGATCACTCTGTTTGTAATGACTCTATATAATATGAGTTTCACTTTTTGTATTGCAGAACTGAAATAAATTAACGATATTCTAATTTTGTGAGAAGCACCTATATTTGTTACATCCGTAGCTTCTGAGTTGCAACCCTGCCGGGACGTATGGCGTACATCTGTAGCAAGGAAAGGGTTTAAGGTGGTTCTCTGGAAATAGAAAATAAAAAAAAGTCATTATAAAAATTGTAAGTTAAATATCTTACAATACCTTTAATATCACAGTCACGGAGCTTGCTGCGGCACATGTTGACAGCAAAGCACGTGTCCTGTTAACATTTAGTACAATTTTTTGTCAGTGTAAATGGCACCGGTTTAATGTACTAAAAGTTATTGCCTACATAGACAAAACAAAAGTGATTTGCTGAAGAAGGTTATTTAGAAATGTATTTATATTTACAGTGTATTTATCTCAAGTATGTATTGTATTTTCTTTATATTCCTGCAGGAACCTTTTAACTAGTTTCAGCTTAGAATTCAGTATATTCTTTCTCTGAAAATCAGAAAGAAACTTATAGCCAAAACACAGGAACATTCAGACTCTTTCTATTCATTATGTTTCTCATGGCAATACTTTATGGATTCTACCCAGTTCACTTCACTTTTAAGCTGTGTGCCCACGATGTGATTTTTAAGCGTTTTTGCCACGATTTTCAGCGTGAAAACGCTGCGAAAACGTTTAAAAATGTTGTACATGACGCACCCCATGCATTCCTATGGCATTCCACAAATGCTGTGCTAATGCTGCGCTTTTTTCCGTAGCAGAATCGCATCGCGGAAAAAATCGCAGCATGATCATTCTTTTGTGCGGAATCGCATAGAATTGCCGCGATTCCGCACCCATAGGAATGCATGAGAATCGCTTACTTCCCGCATGTGGCTATGCCCACCATGCGGGAAGTTAAGTGTCTCATGTGTGGTTGGTACCCACGGTGTGGAGGAGAGGAGACTGTCATCCAGGCCCTGGGTACCATACCCCTGTGAAAAAAAGAATAAAAAATAAAAAATCGGGGTATATTTACCTTCCGACGTCACGCGCTGCATTCCCGGGCCTCAGCGTTCCCAGTAATGCCTTGCGGCAAGGTCCTGTGATGACGTAGTCTCGTGTGACTCTAGCGGTCTCGCGAGATCGCTATAGTAACGCGAGACCAACGTCATCACAGGTCTCGCAAGGCATCGCTGGGAACGCTGAGGCCCGGGATGGCAGCGCGGGACGTCGGAAGGTAAATGTACCCCGATTTTTTATTTTTTTATCATTTTTAACATTCTATCTTTTACTATTGAGGCCGCATAGGCGGCCTCAATAGTAAAAGGCTGGTCACACTTGTCAAACACTATGTTTGACGAGTGTGACCAACCTGTCAATCACTTTCCAAGCGATGCTCCAAATCGCTTGGAAAGTGCTTGAGAAAATCGCAGCAAAATCGCGAACAGAATCGCGGTGAAATCGCGCGGGAAAAAAACGCGCGATTTCTGGGAAGGAGTCCGGTTTTCATTGTGCGTTTTAAAACGCTACGTGGGCGCATAGCCTTAGATTGATTCTGCTTGATTAAGAAGTTCCAACAATGATGCCTTTTTTAAATTGTCCCTATAGGATATAATCCTCCTTCTCCCTTTGTTAAGGCCCCGTCACACACAGCGAGATTGCCAGCGAGATCGCTGATTTTGTGACGCCACAGCGATCTCGCCAGCGATATCGCTCTATGTGACATGGATCAGCGACCGCCCCCCCTGCCGGGTATCGCTTATCGCGCTTGAACGTCCTGGGCCGTTTTTTGATCGTTGGTCTCCCACTGTCCAGCGCGCATCGCTGCATGTGGCAGCGAGAGACCAGCGATCAGCGACGCTGGGAGATGGTTTCCAATGTAAACAGCGGGTATCTAAGAGCCGCACTAGCGATCAGCTAACTATGTCCCAGCAATTCCATCCACGTCAGATCGTTGGTGGGATCGCTGGGACATTGATACGTGTAACGGGGCCCTTAGTCTTTCTTTTTCTGTTTGCTATCTTATTTCTCCTCTAGAGTACTTCTCGAGACACCTTAAAGGAATGATCTGGCACCTAAAATGTATTTTCTAACTATCTGTCCTTATACCCTAACCACTTTTGTCATATGCTTTATTACACAATGCCCAAACTTCTACCTATTCAGCTGGTCCCTAAATGTGTTTTTTTACTATACTTCCTGTGACCTTTTTTTGGAGAGGAGTCTTGAAAGTAATGTCACAGGAGGCTGGAACTGCACTCACTCCCAGTAGCGTCTATCGCCTCTCCTAGGACTGGACGTCACAGAGGGTAATGCTGCAGTTACTCACTAGTTTGTTGCATCGCTGCTTCCTCTGAAGACATCTTGGATCCTGGGTGATAGACGCTGTGGTAGATGTGAGTGATATCGGCAGCTAGGGGCAGTGATTGACACCAGTGCTGTTCCCTGATGACAATTCATTTGAAGGCGGTGATAGAAGCTATGGGGCAACATCGGTGTCACGCACTGCTTCTGTCTCTGTCACCTGATGAGGTATTGTTTGTCAGGCGGTACGGCGGTGGTGGAGACAGAATCAGAGAGCTGGCACTCACTTCTGCCACAATGTCCATCAACCAGGATCCAAGTCCCCTTCATAGGGAATGGTGACGCAGCAAACTACTAAGTAACTGCAGCGCTGCTCTCTCTGACATACTGTTCCAGCAGGGATGATTAGGTAGATGATTTAGAGGTTAGGTAAAGAGGGGAAAATGTAGGGTTTTGTGTAATAAAGCAAATTACAAAAATGGTTAGGGTGTTAAAATAGTTAGAAAATACATTTTGTGTGTTGGGTCACCCCTTTAATACTGCACACATCATAACTTTCTTTTTATTTAATTCATTTGTTTTTTAATGCATCTTCATTTTTTCCATAGTTCTTCACAACCATTGTTGAAAATGCTTCAGTTGAAACTATTCAGCCTCTTTATGTGCTGTCTGGGTATTTGTGTTAACATCCAGAAGTTTTAATTTGTCTTCAATTATGATCACAGTACTGCTGTGTTTTGGCCCGTGACACTCCGTTAATTTGTGGTGTAGTTGATGGAGCTTTACCAATAAATACTTTCATCACTCACTTTGGCGCTATCGATGGTGATTTAACACAGAGCTTGTAACTTTTATAATTAATCGGAGTACGTCAGGGCTCAGATATTCTTGTCTGGATGATAATAATGGTATTTGAATTTTTACTATGTAAACGCTGATTTGAGATATAACTATATAACATTAAAGAGTAATAATAAACAACATTGTTTCATATATATATATAAAGATTAACATGGGACCATATATTTTCCTATAGAAAAGAACAAACCAGGATCCTTGTGTACCCAAATGTTCAAGTCCACAGTGTAAAATATGAATCTTCCAAGTCTGGTAAGTGATGTGTTATTTTCAAAATAATAAATATAGAAAGATATAGATGAGGGAACTGTGCACCATGGTATAATACTAATTAAATATATCTTACACACTTAAAGGGTATCTGTCACCAGGTTTGTGCCACCTAATCTGAGAACAAAATAATGTAGTGACAGAGACCCTGTTTCACTTATTGGGCTGCATACTTTAATTTTGATAGTTATCTGCAGATAAAACAGTGATTTTGTAAAAAGAGGACTAGTAAACCTGCTACCAGATAGGCCTACATATTCAAAACCCTGCTCCAACTACCGACTGGCAGTTTTCAATGCACTGTGTACACAGAAAGCTGCCAATCATTGGTATGGGTGGAGCTATACCGGCTCAGAACTCATAGCACTGCTAGATCTGCAACAGCTAGAACAGTGATTTTATCAAAATTGTTAAAAAAAAACAAAAAAAAACCCTCAACTCATGGTGTTGTAGGCCAGTGGTGGCGAACCTATAGCATGCAAGCCAGAAGGGGCACGCAGAGCCCTCCCTGTGTGCCGTTTCGCATCAGTGAACCGAGGCCGGCAGGTGGCCAGTGTGTGACACCAGTCCTTACTTCAGCTGTATCTGCGTCCTTGGACACACATCCAGCTGAAGTGTATTTCAGTGCATGAACTTGCCAAGTCTGTGAGCCGCAATACAAAATGCTTCTGGCCAATCAGAGGCCAGCAGCTGATGCCGGTGCAAGGCAGTGATGTCATGCACCTCCCGTCACTTGGACGATGAAATCAGCCGCCAGCTTCAAAAGACGAAGGGGGAGAGGAAGGAAGGTGAGTAGGATTGTTTACTGTGTTTTTTTTAATATTTCTATGCGTTGAATTGTGGCGCTGGCAGGATGGGGGTGCATATACTAGGATGGGGTGACATAAACAAGGATGGGGGCATATATACCAGGATGGGGGCGCATATACAAGGATGGGGTGACATATACAAGGATGGGGGCATATATACATGGATGGGGATGCATATACAAGGATGGGGTGACATATACAATGAATGGGTGACATATACAAGGATGGTTTGACCTATACAAGGATGGGGATATATACCAGGATTGTGGCGCATATACAAGGATAGGGTGACATATACAAGAATGGGTGACATATATAAGCATGGGGGCACATATATACCAGAATGAAGGGTGTATACCAGGATTGGAGACATATACATGGATTAGAGGAGCATATACCAGGATAGGGAGCATATACCAGGGTGAAGGGCGTATACCAGGAAGAGGGAGCAAATACATGGAATTGGGGGTATATACATAGATTGGGGGAGCATATACAAGGATGGGGGAATATATACAAGGATGAAGGCCATATACCAGGATGGGGGAGCATATACATGGAATTGGGGGAGCATATACCAGTATGGGGAGCATATACAAAGATGGGTAGCATATACTAGGATGGGGGTGCATATACATGGAATGGGGCACATATACCAGGATGGAGAGGGAACATATATACCAGGATTGGGGGGGCATATACCAGGATGAGGGTGCATATACCAGGATGTGGGGGCATATATCAAGGATGAGGGGCATATACCAGGATGGGAAGAGCATATACCAGGAAAGGAAGCCATATTCCTTTATATCTCCAGTCTGTGGCTGCTCACGGCTGCCCCCCGCCTGCTCCTCTGCATGAGTTATTTTTTTTAAACTAAAACCTCAATATTCAGGCTTAATTGCCGTGATGGCATTGGTTTTGGGTTGCAGTTTGACCACTCGGTCTCTAAAAGGAATGCCATCACTGTTGTAAGCTATTAGCAGCACAACTACCAGAAGTGTTACAAAAAATGCCATTACGATGGTAATAGCAAGAACTTTAATACATTTTAAATACTGTAGAAATTTAAGACAGCGCAGTCATACTGTAAAAATATATGCTACACAAACCCACACACACAAACATTAATACATAGTACAAATGACAGTAATGCATTGTAAAGTGGTTTAAAAGGCAGTATTCTCATGTCATCTTTTCATCAACATTTATGGCATATCCACAGGATATCCACTCTTTTCATAGCAATGAATGAAAGATGCAGTGAAAAAATCTACATAATTGCCTGGAGATGATATAAAACCTTGTTTGTACAGGCTTCACTGCTATTGTGTTTTTCTTTGGTAGAAACATTTACTATACAGCATGAAGTTGTTGCAAACATTTGGATACAAATTTGTAGGAGCTACCTACTGCTTCAAGCTATGCCGTAACTCTTTCCTAATTCGCTTTCACGATTCTATTACATTTCCAGTTTTTAGTCCTTGCAATGTTAATGCAATTTGTCCACAATTATGCATTCATTTTACATCTGATTTTGACGGAAATTTCTCAAGCTTAATAGTCGCTAATAAAACTATAACAAAACGACACAAATATTGTGAGAACATTTTGCAACATTTATCATTTCAGAAATGAAAACAGGTGGAAAAAAAGTGTGTCAGATATAGTAATGTATGTGATGTAGTTCTTACCAATTTCTCACTCCTGTTTCGTTGCTTGGATCCAAATCGGCCCCCTTCAATGTTTGCATCCTAAATCACCTGAATAGGGGCGCTCATGTGTTTAGATAGTATGGCCCCAATTCATTAGGAATGATGCCTAGTACTCCAGCTGTGCAAGAGTCTGATGTGCCAAATTTGTTATGAAGTGCATGTTACTTAATGACTTGATGAATTCTTCACTTTTTCTTAGTGGCATGGGCTTCTGTGAGCCTTACCATAGACTGGAGCAACACTTATGCGGTAACAAACGCCTGCACCAATAATACATTTGATGGGTTGGTGTGCCCACATCCTGTCTTGACTTCTCCAACAGCTGAACTGCTTGAAACTGGCGTAAAAATGCCCAAAGTCACAAAATTATTTTGCAACTCCGCGTTGTTCAAAAAATTTAAAATGTGGGAATCTTCAAAGCATTTCTCACCAGTTTTCTGGTGAAAACACTATAAATCGATCTCCCTACATTGAAATGCTGGATAGAAAATGTGATTTGGATCCACAGAATGTTCTTATGATAACTCAGTCCTTGCCAGCGCATCGGTAAGAAGTTTTGTCATGAGGTTATAGAAGAGTTGCATCATTCAAAATTGCTAGGCAAATAAAACTGTCCAACCTAATTTATCTTCGCCTAATGGCCTTTTATATTGCATGCGTAGAAGTTCTTTTCTAATATTGGTTTTTCAAGCAATTTGGAAGCAAAGAAAAGATCAGCCATTCATTCATGCTTGAAAAATCACTGACGGATGATCAAGAGCCGGCTTCCACAGCGACAGGTGTGAGTTGCTTAAAAAAACCTGGACTGCTATAATGGGATTGCTCGATAAGTCAAGGCTTCTTCTCTTGAACATTATTGCATTTCATGGGATGTTTTACGGGAGCAGTAAATATAATTCTTTTTCAGTGTTATCAGGGTGAGGTTTTTTTTTTGCAGGACTTATTTAATGTTTTATTGATTAACCTGCAGCCAGAAAAAGATAAGAGACAACACAGGGAGTACATTCAATTTAATGCACACAACTTATCTTTCCTTTCAATGACCAATACATTTTGTTTTCAATTTATATATTCAATAATTGAACCATGATGTGACCATGTCATACAGTAAAGCTTTTATTCTTTGTAATATACAACCTAAAATGAGACACCACTACATATAAAATTATTTTTTTTTATTGTATTTAATTCCACATAAAATTAAAGATAACAGTGAAAAACAGGACAAAAATTAGACAAGAGAGGGGTTGTTATGTTGATATGTAGTTAATATAGCCAGGGCCGGTTTTAACAAAGTGGGGCCCTAGGCAAAGTTTAAAATGGGGCTCCACATGCTAACATATTGCATATCATACAGAAGCATTTCGGTTGTAGTTACATGAGCTGAGTTCAGGCCGCTAAATGAGTGTGATCGACAATATTGAAGTCGTTCAAAACTTGTTTCCCGGCCTCTTTCCACCGTCTGAGAAAGAATGATAGGGACAGAACAATCACTAATGGATCACTAACAGATCGCCATACATTATCATGTTATTAGCAGCACATCTACAGTTTACAGCCCATAGTCCTCTATATAATATAATGTGCCCCATAGTCCTCCATATAATATAATACACTCCCTATAGTCCTCCATATAATATAATGTGTCCCATAGTCTTCCATATAGTATAATACACTCCTCAGTCCTCCATATAGTATAATACCCTCCTCATAGTCCTCCATATAGTATAATACACTCCTCATAGACCTCCATATATTGAAATTCACTCTGTCCTCCATATAGCATAATACACTACTCAGTCCTCCATATAATACACTCCTCATAGCCTTCCATATATTAAAATACACTCAGTCCTCCATATAGTATAATACACTTCACTCCTCCATATAATATAATACACTCCTCCATATAATAAAATACACTGCTCAGTCCTCCATATAGTATAATACACTCCTCATAGTGCTCCATATAGTATAATACACTGCCAGTCATCCATGTAGTAGAATTCACTTCCCATAGTATAATGCACCCCATAGTTCTTCATATAATATAAAGTATTTCCCATAGTCCTTGATACAGTATAATGCAGTCCACATATAGTATAATGCTGCCACCCCATAGAGCATAATGCAGCCCTGCCATCCAATATAATGTAAACCCCATAGAATATAATGCAGCCCCTCCTTTATAGTATAATTCAGCCACCTCACAGAATATAATGTAACCCCCCATAGAATATAATGCAGCCCCCATCATATAGTATAATGCAGCCCCTCCATAGAATATATGGCAGTCCCCTCAGAGTATAATGCAGCCCCTTATATAGTATAATGTAGCCCCTCCATAGAATACAATTTAGCCCTCCTCATATAGTATAATGCAGCCCCAATAGAATATAATGTAGCCCCTCATAAAGTATAATGAAGCCCCCATACAATATAATCCAGTCCCCTATAGAATATAATGCAGCCCCCCTAGAATACAATGTAGCCTCATATAGTATAATGTAGCCCCCTCAGAGTATATATCCCCATAGAATATAATAAATATAATGTAGCCCTGAATAGAATAGAATACAGCCCACCTCCCCATAGAATATAATGTAGCCCCCCATATTATATAACACAGCCTCCCCATAGAATATAATGTATAATGTAGCCCCCATGGTATATAACACAGCCACATAGTATATAACACAGCCGCATAGTATATAGCATAGCCCACATATTATATAGCACAGCCACATGTCATACAGCACAACACCACATGGTATATAGCACAGCCCTACATGGTACATAGCACAGCACCACATAGCATATAACCCCCTTCCCGAGAATGGCCCCATAGTCCAGTACTCACTGTTACATTAAAGAAAAACACACTCCTCACTTCTCCTCATGCCCACGCTGCTCCCGGCTCCTGTCTCAGCGGCTGAACGGCTGCTCTGCCTGGCACACAGTGAGTGCGTGATTATGTCATCGCGCACCTGCAGTGTCAGAGGCAGAGTGGGGAATGAAGGGAGAGGGAGTGTCAGCTCACGCTCTCTCCTTCATCATTGCTTTGAACTGTGCTGCCGGTATAATTCAAAGTGGCGGGGGGAGTCGGCGCTGGCGGCAGGAGAGCCCCCCTGCCTAACGGGCCCCATAGTGACTGTGTGATGTGCTGCTATGCTAGAGGCCCCTGGAGGAGCGGGAGCCCTAGGCAGCTCCCTGGTCTGCCTGCCACTAACACCGGCCCTGAATATAGCAATTATATTCAGCTTTGTAAAAAATAGCTGGTATATAATCAATGATTAGCAAAAAGTTCCTCAATAGTCTGTACCCATATATCAACAATAATCTGTATGATTTGTACAACAATGATTTGATATCTGATATTTGATGTTTGAGTAGGGTGTTGGACGTGATAACCCTGGAGGTCCTTTCCAACTCTAACATTCTATAATTCTATGATAGTATGGAGACTATAGAGGAAATGCAAAAATTCCAAAGAATATATTGAAATTAACCTTTGATGGTGTTAAGAATGGTGATCCATCTTACGCCTTTTGAGTGAGAATTTTCTTCCAATTACCTCCCCTTATATCTATATGAATTTTATCAATTCCACTTACCTTTATCTTGGGAGGCATCACAATTAAGAAAAAATTTGAAGTGACATGGGAGAGTCTTCAATTCACTAATATCCGTTTCTTGTGGTAAATCTTGTTGTAGGGGCAACGAGCACTGTAAATGACCCCTACCGTATTGCAACAAATACTATGGGTAATTTTGTTAGTCTTGCTATTGGATGAGTCCATGACGAGTTTGATTGCTTCAATATTTGGACATGCCGCGCATGAGCCACAAGGACAAAAGGCCCAAAAATGACCTTTGGAGCCAAAAATTGTCTTAGTCTTAGGTGCTTCATAATGGCTTCTCACTAAGATATCTTTTAAATTGCGAGTTCGTCAGTAGGAAATTGTAGGATTTTTTGAAACTTGTGATGTCAATGTTTGGTCTAAAATGTTCCGATACTTTTTTAGAGCCTTCCACATTTTTCAAATTAGAAGTAGAGATGAATCAAACCACATCATTTTGTTTTGGTTTTCTGTGTTGGTATAGATCATCCGATCTCTTGGAGAACTTAAGGGCCCTTTACATATAGCCATATCGCTAGCAATATCGCTAAAGTGTCACCGATTTTGTGACGCAGCAGCGATATCACTACGTGTGATACTCACCTCCGACCAGCTCCCTCGCTGGTTATCGCTGATTGCGCGAGATCGGCCTGGTTCATTTCTCGTCGGCGGCTATTTGCTGGCGCCGACGAGCGAGCCATGGACGCGGGCGGAAGAAGACATCAGCGCTGCGTATGACGGTAAGTACCGACCGCTGCTGCATCGCTAGTCAGATCTGCCTGTTTGGCAGCTCACTAGCGACCATTTAGCGATGCACCAGTGATCCTGACCGGGTCATATCGTGGTCGGGATCGCTGGTGCATCAGTAAATGTAACGGGGCCTTTAGTCCTTCTGTAGCCTCATTGAATGGCTGTTTCATTATAATGCCTCTTTATAAGAATATTTCACGTAGGTCACTTGATTGACATTCAAAATAATGAGTATTAGAACAGATTCTGCGCAACCTTAAAAATCGCCCTATTGGAATACTATTAAGATTCCTTGGATGTGATGACTTTGCACGTAAAAGAGTGTTAGCAGCTGTTGACGTCCGATAAATGTCTGTTCCGGAGTCATCTATGTTGAGTAATATATCCAAAAATTCAAGATTTTGACTCCCAGATTTGTATGTAAGTATGATGTTAGTTGTTGTTCAAATTGTGGTTAAAAGAAAGCAGATCTTCTTCGGATCCTTGCCATAAAAAGAAAATGTCAGGAGTATTTTATCATTTTGTGGGGTCTGATTAGATAGGAAGATCCACCTCTCCCACATCCCAGGAACAGATTGGCATATGAGGGGGAGCGCAAGAAATTATGCAATAATGCAAAACCAAGGAGTTGCAGGATGAGTTGAATCATCTTTTTGCTATGATTAGACATTTTAAGGAAAAATTCTGTGGAACAGATCTTATCCTCATGACATATGGAAATATACGGTGATTCAAGATCTGGAAGAAGGGAGAGAGAACACGCAGGGATGCCAACATTAGCAATATGCTATGTACTTGAATATTTGGGGTAAAATAAACCGATATTTTTTTCTTATACAATTAATAAAAATTACTGAATAACAATTATTATAACGATATGGGCAGCATGGTGGCATAGTGGTTAGCCTTGCATTGTTGGGGTAGGGGGTTGAAATCCAATCAAGGACAACTACTACAAGGAGTTTATATATTCTCCTGGTGTCTGCGTGGGTTTCCTCCAGTTTCCTCTCACACTCCAAAGACAAACTGATCTTGAATTTAGATTATGACCTCCAATGGGGACAGTGGTGACAATATCTATAAAGCACTGTGGAATGATGGAGTAAAACATTTTATAATACACTTTTTAAAAATAAGTGTCACAAATCCTAAATAAATAATACAGACATATTTGATATCACTATAATCATACCAACCCTTAGAATACAGTGAACCGATACATTACAGTGATCGGTAAATGATGTAAAAAAAAAAAAAAATGGTGTGCTTGTTTCTTACATACACATTTGGAAAATGGCACTAAAAAATATACAGTTCTTCCTGTAAAAAAACAAAACCTCATTTAGTGACTCTGACATAAAAAAATATTATAGCTATTAAACTATGAATGTACAAACATAAAAATTTGTAGTCTGAACAAGTGCATTACAAAAATAATATTGTGTATGTGATTAGGCTTGACTGAGGTGGGCCTAGACACAAGTTCTGCACAGGGGTCTTCACTGGCAATGCCCCCCCCCCCCGCCCAGAAGCATTTAGCTAGTCTTTGATTACAGAATGCTTTTTGTGACATGGACAATGCTGTAGGAGACATGTGGCCGCTACAACGGGTCAGGGGCGTTATGTGCATACTATTGGCTTGTAGGTAAAATAGCTCAGATGATTCTGATTTATAGGAAAAAATTGGGAAGACACTACAATTTTTTAGGCAAAGAGATTTATTGTACCTTGGTGATGACAACTTAATACTCAAAACACAAAAATGCAGGTGATCTTTTGGTAACATAGAAATTTACAACAAATGGCCCCATTCCCTTTAAGTTCATACTGTAGACATAGCAGAACATTTTATTAGTGCAACAGTTTTTATTGACTGCGCTACTACCATACTGTAGCATGGCCGCCTTTTTTGCAGTTGCTACATCTATATTACCCATTTTGTACTTCTATACCTTTGTAAGCTGTTCTTTAAACATTTCACTAGATGGGATAACTCATTTATAGATAACGAAAATTATTTTGCAAAATGTAACTTAGTAGACAGTTATTCATGCATAAAACAGTTGCTTTTATTCTTTTTTTTTTTTTTTAAATGTATGAATAATTATGATAAATGCGTTGAGACCAGTATTTTTAGCATGCGGTTCTCACTGAATTTCTAGTATGAAAGATCTGGATAGATTTGAAAATTCAGGGAATATGTGATATCTTTTTTTAATCATTGTATAATTACTAATTAGTACCCAGCACCGCATCTGCTTAATCCAAATCATGAATATTTGTTATCCTTATTTTCATATTAGCCTTTTGCTGCTTTCTAGAATGACAGAACCTATACACTCGAGACATAGTACAGTTATTAAACTTCTACCACAATGCAAACCAACTAGAGATGAGCGACACTGCCTTTTTTAGGGTCGAGTCGGGTTTCTCAAAAATCGAGTTGAACGAAATCGGCCAACTATCATGAAAAGTCGACAGAAACACGAAACCCAATGCAAGTCAATGGGGAAGCAAAGTCGGCAGGGAGTGGATGACAGTAAACACACCTACATGCCAGACGGCTTTTTTAAAGTGCGCTAAAACTCTCTCTCGACGCTGCACATGTCATCTCGTTGCCCACAGTGTACATCCTTGCTCAGTAACTGAAAAAAGTCACGTGCAAGCATTCTGGGAAATCCGACTTTGCCGCTCGTTTTGCCGACCGCATGGCCGACTTCAAGCTGTGGTCGGGTTTCTGTCGGCGAAACCCGACTTTGCCATAAGTCGGCGACTTATGAATCTGGCCGACCTGTTTCGCTCAACTTTAAAACCAACACCTCCATAATGCGTAGGAATGTCCACTATTGGATGTGATTTCTGAAGCCTTGCCCTTTTTCTGCTCTGGTTCCCAGGACTGGCCCAGATATGTCGATATTGGTGTTGTACCAGTTATTACAAGACCATTTATGGTCTAAACAGTTGTTATAATCAGGTCTGCCACCAAGAATTTCAGGGCCCCATACTGGCAAAATTTTCGGGGCCCCTTGAGACACCATCCATGCTCCACCCCAGCTCCACCTTCAACCTTCAAACCCTCCACAGTCCCACCGCCCACTCATAGAAAAACTCCACATCTGCATCATGTCCTCACCAATCATACATTATCAGTTCCCATCTAACACCAGATTACATACATAGCCAGCAGCTTTTATTTTGGATAAAAGATTTTTTTAAGCCACCACCACCACCACGACTAAGTAGACTCTTTAAGCCGGGCCCTACTCTACTCACCAGTGACATTATACACAGGAGCTCTGTATATAGTATCAGTGTACAGTTAATACAGTGATCATCGGTGACATTAGACACAGGAGCTCTGTATATAGTATACAGTGTATAGTGTCAATGTACAGGTAACACACTGACTTACCAGTGACATCTCTAAATTAATCCACTATATGTCCACAAGTTATACAAATGGCACTTCCATATGCACATTACAAAACAAGGGGGACAGTGATTAAACTGTCACCAATAGAAGAGAACCATACGTGAATGCAAAAATCTGTTTATTTGATAATTAAAAAATCCATAAAATTGACTACTTTTCCATAATTACAATAAACATACCCCAAAGGGACAATATCCACCACAGATGAGAACCACAATATTAAAATTAAATATTGCACATATATAGTAATGAAGAGAGGATATCACTACACCATATGAGAAGGAATAACACAAGGTATATAGTTATATTATGCCCATGGCCTTAAAGATAATTACCACACGTGCATTCTATAATCATGCGCTAGTGTCCAGCTGTAATATCCCTTATTTTACACTTGATATCCAAAAGGTAACAAATAAGTGTAAGCCGCATAGGTTATAAACAGAATTAATGCAATATACATACTTACAACTTTTGTTGTAATGAGGAGATCACAGCCTGTGGTGTTAGACCCCTGTGCCCCGACGTGTGTTTCGCCCGTTTACTTCTTCTGGGGGCGTGACCGGAAGAGTTAGGGAGGTATTTTTATATAGTAGAGGACCAATGAGAATGCCGCTATTGTGTACGAGTTAGTCTTAAGACTCCACGGCGCACGCGCAGGTTATACTTCTCCGTCACATGAATTTCACTTCCTGACATGCGCTGAGTAAACAGCATCGTAGGACGCACACATGTTACTATGGTAGCGCTGTTAGAAGTGTTCGGAGAGACGACCTAATGAGCGTGCGCACCATCTCAAGGCTTCATTCAGAAAATGGTGCAAAGAAAGAAGAATACTCGAAAGTGAGATACTACTATAACCGCTTTATTGAAATAAAGTGATAACAGTGATCCATATAAAATAAAAAGGGACGTGACAGTGATAAATAAACATTATTTATCAATTGATTATAAATGTGACTGAAAAAATACGAGATATTAATTAGTGACTGGTGCAATATAAACCAATGAATTATCAATAATATAGATATTATAAAAGTGACTAGTGCAGTGTAAACCATTATTTATTAAAACCAATCAATTTTTAATAAGTTAGTGCAGTGCAAACAATAAATTGCTGAAACTAATCATTTTCAATATTAACTATAAAATCGCCTACCCATAATAACAACACCAAACATGCTAATTATTATCTAATATATAAAGCTCAAGTGTGTGTATGTATGTATGTGTGTATGTCCGGGATTGGCATCCACACCGTCGCAGCTACAGCCACAAAATTTGGCACAGTCACACGTCTGGACCCCGGGAGTGTCCTAGGCTATGTTGTGAGGCGAAATTTTAACCCCGCACGCTCCAATTCACCAAACAATTTTGCCCCTAGCTACATAATGGGGAAAAAGTGTGTGTATCAAGCCCCGCCCCTCATTATGTCATAATGGTTGCCATTGCGACGCTGATGTCATCATAGGTTGCAAGCCCCGTCGCTCACTATGATGTCATAATGGTTGACTATGGGATGGAGGATGTGTGATGGATATATGGGCACTGGACTATGGGATGGAGGATATGTATGACGGGTATATGGGCACGGGACTATGGGATGGAGGATGTGTGATGGGTATATGGGCACTGGACTATGGGATGGAGGATATGTATGACGGGTATATGGGCACGGGACTATGGGATAGCGGATATGTATGATGGGTACATGGCCACGGGACTATGGGAAGGAGGATATGTATGATGGGTATATGGGCATGGGACTATGGGATGGAGGATGTGTGATGGGTATATGGGCACTGGACTATGGGATGGAGGATATGTATGACGGGTATATGGGCACGGGACTATGGGATGGAGGATGTGTGATGGGTATATGGGCACTGGACTATGGGATGGAGGATATGTATGACGGGTATATGGGCACGGGACTATGGGATAGCGGATATGTATGATGGGTATATGGGCACGGGACTATGGGATAGCGGATATGTATGATGGGTATATGGGCACGGGACTATGGGATAGCGGATATGCATGATGGGTATATGGGCACGGGACTATGGGATGGGGATATGTATGATGGGTATATGGGCATGGGACTATAAGATGAAGGATGTGTGATGGGTATATGGGCACTCGACTATGGGATGGCGAATTTGTATGATTGGTATATGTGCATGGGACTATGGGATGGAGGATATATATGATGGGTATATGGGCATGGGACTATGGGATGGAGGATGTGTGATGGGTATATGGGCACTGGACTATGGGATGGAGGATATGTATGACGGGTATATGGGCACGGGACTATGGGATGGAGGATGTGTGATGGGTATATGGGCACTGGACTATGGGATGGAGGATATGTATGACGGGTATATGGGCAAGGGACTATGGAATGGAAGATACTGTATGTATGATGGGTATATGGGCATGGGACTATGGGATGGAGGATATGTATGATGGGTATATGGGCATGGGACTATAAGATGAAGGATGTGTAATGGGTATTTGGGCACTCGACTATGGGATGTCGAATTTGTATGATGGGTATATGGGCATGGGACTATGGGATGGAGGATGTGTGATGGGTATATGGGCACTGGACTATGGGATGGAGGATATGTATGATGGGTGTCAGGAACCTCGCACTGAACTTGCTCACTGAGCCAGTGCGCGTGTCCTGAGTAAAGCGAACTGTGCTCAAAGCTAACTGTGGAGCGGGCAGCAACCGAATAGATGCGTACTTCAGAGCTGAAGCACGTGACTGGTAGAGGCGTGGCCTAAACTCCACAGAGCTAGGAACTGCAAGACAATTCCTAGCAGAGTAACAGCGAGACAAAGTTACCCAGGGGCATAGACAGTGAGAATAGTCAGGACGTAGCCAATGAGTCATACACAGATAGCTGCAAGGTACAATAGGGGCGAGCAGAGAGTAGTCGGGTCACAGGCGATGAGTCATACACAGATAATAACGCAGTACAAAATCAACAGGCAAACTCACAACGGGAAACAGAATCGGGTCAGAACCATATAAACAAGCTATAGCAACACACAGGCACACGGGGGTCAGCACAGTAGGCCAAAGGCAAAAGTATAACTGGCAGGGATTGAAGCTACCCAGGGGTTTATGAAGCTCTCCCAGAACCAGAAAGAGGCCACAATCATTAACCCCAAGTGTGCAGGTCAAAACATGCACAGAGCTCCAGACATTAACCCCCGGTGTGCAGCTCAAAAAACTTGCACTGGGATCATGACAGTACCCCCCTCTCAACGGGGGGCCTCTGGACCCCCAGGCTTCCCCGGGTACTTGGCATGAAACGCCTGAACCAGGCGATCTGCATGTACCGAGCGAGCAGGGACCCATGAGCGCTCTTCTGTTCCATATCCCTTCCAATGGACCAGGTACTGCAAAGAGCGGCGCACCCGCCGAGAGTCCACAATATGTCCGACCTCATACTCCAATTGACCCTCCACCAGCACTGGAGGAACCACAGTCTCAGAGTTCTCTTTGACAGATCCTGCTGGTTTCAACAGAGACTTATGGAACACATTAGATATTTTTAAGGAGGCGGGGAGACGCAACCTATATGCCACTGGGTTGACTATCTCCATAATCTCGTACAGACCAATGAACTTTGGTCCCAACTTAACTGATGGTACCTTTAAGTTGATGTTACGCGTGGAGAGCCAAACCTTCTCTCCCACATGAAACATGTCTCCCGAAGCTCTCTTTTTGTCCGCAAAATATTTGTATCTCCCCTGGGCCCGAGAGATAGTCATATGTAAAAGTTTGGGCACCCCTATTAATGTTAACCTTTTTTCTTTATAACAATTTTGGTTTTTGCAACAGCTATTTCAGTTTCATATATCTAATAACTGATGGACTCAGTTATATTTCTGGATTCAAATGAGGTTTATTGTACTAACAGAAAATGTGCAATCTGCATTTAAACAAAATTTGACCGGTGCAAAAGTATGGGCACCCTTATCATTTTCTTGATTTGAACACTCCTAACTACTTTTTACTGACTTCCTGAAGCACTAAATTGGTTTTGTAACCTCATTGAGCTTTGAACTTCATAGCCAGGTGTATCAAATCATGAGAAAAGGTATTTAAAGTGGCCACTTGCTGCAGATGGTGTCACTGTGCATCGGTCAACAATACAGCACATGCATAACGCCTTTTTGTATGACCAAACAACTCAATCTTTGTTTCATCAGTCCACAGGACCTTCTTCCAAAATGTAACTGGCTTGTCCAAATGTGCTTTTGCATACCTCAGGCGACTCTGTTTGTGGCGTGCTTGCAGAAACGGCTTCTTTCGCATCACTCTCCCATACAGCTTCTCCTTGTGCAAAGTGCGCTGTATTGTTGACCAATGCACAGTGACACCATCTGCAGCAAGATGATTCTGCAGGTCTTTGGAGGTGGTCTGTGGATTGTCCTTGACTGTTCTCACCATTCTTCTTCTCTGCCTTTCTGATATTTTTCTTGGCCTGCCACTTCTGGGCTTAACAAGAACTGTACCTGTGTTCTTCCATTTCCTTACTATGTACCTCACAGTGGAAACTGACAGGTTAAATCTCTGAGACAACTTTTTGTATCCTTCCCCTGAAAAGCTATGTTGAATAATCTTTGTTTTCAGATCATTTGAGAGTTGTTTTGAGGAGCCCATGATGCCACTCTTCATAGGAGAATCAAATAGGAGAACTACTTGCAAGTGGCCACCTTAATTACCTTTTCTCATGATTTGATACACCTGGCTATGAAGTTCAAAGCTCAATGAGGTTACAAAACCAATTTAGTGCTTCAGGAAGTCAGTAAAAAGTAGTTAGGGGTGTTTAAATCAAGAAAATGATAAGGGTGCCCATACTTTTGCACCGGTCAAATTTTGTTTAAATGCAGATTGCACATTTTCTGTTAGTACAATAAACCTCATTTGAATCCAGAAATATAACTGAGTCCATCAGTTATTAGATATATGAAACTGAAATAGCTGTTGCAAAAAACAAAACTTGTTATAAAGAAAAAAAGTTAACATTAATAGGGGTGCCCAAACTTTTACATATGACTGTATTACGCCGGACTTCAGCCCAGAGGTTTTTTAACCGTTGAACGGACCCCTCTGCTCCTGGACAACCGGAATCCACCCGAGAAAACTCCCCAAAATGCGGATTAAAGCCATAGTTAATCAGGAATGGGGACATGTTGGTGGACTGACTCACCCGGTTGTTAAAAGCGAATTCAGCCAACGGTAACGCATCACACCAATCCTCCTGTCTGGCGGAGGTCAGACACCTGAGAATTTGTTCCAGGGATTGATTGGTGCGTTCCGTCTGACCATTGCTCTCCGGGTGATATGCCGACGAGAAGGAGAGTGAGATGCCCAATTTCATACAGAACGCCCTCCAAAATTTGGCCACAAACTGTACACCTCTGTCAGACACAACATTCAGGGGTACCCCATGCAATCGGACCACATGCTGCACAAACAACCTTGACAATGTTTCTGCTGAAGGTAATGCTGCCAAGGGAATGAAATGGGCCTGTTTAGAAAACCTATCCACCACCACCCAGATCACGGTATTGCCCCTGGAAGGTGGAAGGCCGGTAATAAAATCCATGGAAAGATGAGTCCATGGCCTATCAGGAACCGGTAAAGGTATGAGTTCCCCAGCCGGTCGGTTATGCGAGCTTTTGGAACGGGCACACATGCCACAAGCAGACACAAATTCCTTGACATCGGACCTTAATGAAGGCCACCAAAAACCCCTGGCTACTGCCTCTCTAGTGGCCGTGATACCTGGATGAGCACTCAGCCTAGAATCATGAAACTCCTGCAGAAGTCTAGGCCGCAATGCATCTGGAACAAACAGTTTATCGCTTGGCCTGGTTGCCGGGGCTAGGGCCTGAGCCCTTAGGATTTCTTGTTCCAACTTAGTTGAGACCCCCGCCACTACCACCCCTGGGGGAAGAATGGAGGACGGCGGCTCAGGGGCAGACACTGGATCAAAACTTCTGGACAGGCCATCCGCTTTAACATTTTTGGACCCCGGTCGAAAAGTAATTGAGAACTGAAATCGTGAAAAAAAAAGTGACCAACGGGCCTGTCTAGGAGTAAGCCTCTTAGCAGATTCAAGGTATGCCAAATTTTTGTGATCCGTGACAACCGTGATAGGGTGAGCCGCCCCTTCCAAAAAGTGCCTCCATTCCTCAAACGCCAGCTTGACCGCAAGAAGTTCTCTATTGCCTACATCATAGTTTCTCTCAGCTGGAGAGAACTTCTTGGAGAAGAAGGCACAGGGTTTGAGATTGGTAAGGGTGGCCGGACCCTGGGACAGCACAGCCCCCACCCCCACTTCAGAAGCATCCACCTCCACAATGAATGGTTTGGACGGGTCAGGTTGCACCAACACCGGGGCAGACATAAAACATTCCTTAATCGCTGAGAAGGATTCCTTAGTGAGGACAGACCAATTTTTTACATCAGCTCCCTTCTGGGTAAGATCCGTGAGTGGTTTAACCACTTGTGAGAAACCTTTAATGAATCTCCGGTAATAGTTCGCAAATCCTAAGAAGCGCTGGAGCCCCTTAAGATCTCGAGGCTGAACCCAGTCAGCGATCGCCAGCACCTTCTTAGGATCCATACGAAACCCCTCACAGGACACAATCAACCCCAAAAAAGACAGCTCCTGTACAAAAAACGAACACTTTTCCAATTTGGCGAACAATTAGTTCTCTCTGAGTCTCTGAAGAACTGTCTTTAGATGTTGCAAGTGAGATTGACTGTCCGGGGAATACACCAAAATATCATCCAAATAAATAATAACAAAACGGCCTATCAGATCAGAAAACACAACATTGATGAAATTTTGGAAAAGAGCAGGTGCATTAGTTCACCCAAATGGCATTACCAGGTTCTCAAAGAGTCCTTCTGATGTGAGGAATGCCGTTTTCCACTCGTCCCCTTCCCGAACCCTTATCAGATTGTAGGCCCCCCGCAGATCTAACTTGGAGAACCATTGGGCCCCAGCTAACTGGTTACATAAGTCTGGGATGAGGGGAAGCGGGTAAGAGTTCCTAACCGTTATCTTGTTCAGTTCCCGAAAGTCGAGGCACGGCCGCAAACCACCATCTTTTTTCTTCACAAAGAAGAACCCTGCTGCCACAGGTGACACAGAAGGCCTGATATGCCCTTTGCGGAGACTCTCAGCTATGTACTCCTTCATGGCTTGGCGCTCAGGCCCAGACAAATTGAACAATCGAGCCTTAGGTAACTTGGCTCCAGGTACTAAATCAATGGCACAATCATAGGGTCTATATGGTGGCAGCGCCTCAGCCTCACTTTCGGAAAAAACGTCTTCGAAATCTTTCAGGTACTCCGGAATACCTTCCAGATCGACAGACGACACAGACACAGATTTAACAGCGTTAACAAGATGTCCCCGGTTACCACATTTATTATTGCATCCCCATTGAGTGATTTCCCCTGCAACCCAATCAATGGTAGGATTATGGCGTTGAAGCCAAGGCATCCCCAGTACCTGTCCTGCAGGCAAGTTATCTACCACCAGACAACTTAGTTTCTCCACATGAGTGGAACCCACTTTTAGAGAAATTTCAGACCTGCAACAGATGCCATCTTGGGTAAGAGGAGATGAGTCAATTGCCACAAGTTTAACAGGATCGTGAAGCCTGACTGTCCCTATCTTATTAAGAGTCATAACCTTGGTATCAATCAGGTTCACAGCCGAACCGCAGTCAATAAAAGCAGTAGTCTGAACAGGACCATAACCAAGTTCCAGTTCCACCTGCAGCACCATTTTTGCACATGAGGAAAATTGTACCTGAAGGTCTGGGTAGCCTCCTCGATTACTACCCAGACCTAGTCGTTTCCCGCCATCTTGGAGGATGACGGACAGGAGGGGCAGTCCTTCTTCCAATGTCCAGATTTCCCACAATAGAAGCACAACTGCTTTTCCTGACGGTGTCTTCTTTCCTTTCCCTCACAGGTGACAGCGTTCACCTACACAGCCATAGGAAGAGTCTGGGTCTCATCTCCACTGAAAAATAAGGGCGTTTCCCATTGCATAATGTCTCTAGCCCGCAGCCTGCTTTCCATGCGAACTGCTTGGAGCATGGCATCCTCCAGGGAGTCAGGCGGAGGATGAAGTGCCAAAGCATCCTTCAGACGTTCACACAGGCCTCTGTGGAACAGCCCCCGCAGGGCGGCGTCACTCTAGGAAATCTCGGCTGCCCAACGTCTGAATTCAGTACAAAACCATTTGGCCGAGTGCTCCCCCTGATAGACACTCATGACTTTGTCCTCAGCCAACCGCACTCTATCAGGCTCATCATAAATAAGCCCTAAGGCTTCAAAAAATGCATCCACAGACATTCTCTCAGGGGCAGAAGAGGAAAGCGAGAATGCCCAGGCTTGTGGGGACCCCCTAAGCAGGGACATCACCACCCCCACCCTCTGTTTCTCATCCCCAGAGGAGCGGGGTCTCAAAGTAAAAAAAAAGCTTACAGCCCTCCTTAAATGCCCTGAAATCATCCTTGTTACCAGAAAATATATCTGGCAATTTAACCGGGGATTCAGGTGGGACTAAAATGACATCTCTATTTCCCACCTGCTGGAAGCCTGCGGAAAGTACCCCCTGAACTGAGTCCTCAACCCGCCGTTGGGACTGGGCCAGAGCTTGGTGTTCCAAACTAAGCTTCTGCAGTGACTGAGTCAAGCTTTTCACCTGCTCAGATAAAGCACACATTGGGTCCATGCTGCAGAAGTGAGGAGAGAAAAAAAAATAAAAAATTGTAGGCCAGTTATAATGTCAGGAACACCGCACTGAACTTGCTCACTGAGCCAGTGCGCGTGTCCTGAGTAAAGCGAACTGTGCTCAAAGCTAACTGTGGAGCGGGCAGCAACCGAATAGATGCGTACTTCAGAGCTGCAGGGCCTGAAGCACGTGACTGCTAGAGGCGTGGCCTAAACTCCACAGAGCTAGGAGCTGCAAGACAATTCCTAGCAGAGTAACTGCGAGACAAAGTTACCCAGGGGCATAGACAGTGAGAATAGTCAGGACGTAGCCAATGAGTCATACACAGATAGCTGCAAGGTACAATAGGGGCGAGCAGAGAGTAGTCGGGTCACAGGCGATGAGTCATACACAGATAATAACGCAGTACAAAATCAACAGGCAAACTCACAACGGGAAACAGAATCGGGTCAGAACCATATAAACAAGCTATAGCAGCACACAGGCACACGGGGGTCAGCACACTAGGCCAAAGGCAAAAGTATAACTGGCAGGGATTGAAGCTACCCAGGGGTTTATGAAGCTCTCCCAAAACCAGAAAGAGGCCACAATCATTAACCCCAAGTGTGCAGGTCAAAACATGCACAGAGCTCCAGACATTAACCCCCGGTGTGCAGCTCAAAAAACTTGCACTGGGATCATGACAATGGGTATATGGGCACGGGACTATGGGATGGAGGATGTGTGATGGGTATATGGGCACTCGACTATGGGATGGCGAATTTGTATGATTGGTATATGGGCATGGGACTATGGGATGGAGGATATATATGATTGGTATATGGGCATGGGACTATAAGATGAAGGATGTGTGATGGGTATATGGGCACTCGACTATGGGATGGCGAATTTGTATGATTGGTATATGGGCATGGGACTATGGGATGGAGGATATGTATGATGGGTATATGGGCATGGGACTATGGGATGGAGGATATGTATGATGGGTGTATGGGCATGGGACTATGGGATGGAGGATGTGTGATGGGTATATGGGCACTGGACTATGGGATGGAGGATATGTATGATGGGTATATGGGCACGGGACTATGGGATAGCGGATATGTATGATGGGTATATGGGCACGGGACTATGGGATGGAGGATATGTATGATGGTATATGGGCATGGAACTATAAGATGAAGGATGTGTGATGGGTATTTGGGCACTCGACTATGGGATGGCGAATTTGTATGATTGGTATATGGGCATGGGACTATGGGATGGAGGATATGTATGATGGGTATATGGGCATGGGACTATGGGATGGAGGATGTGTGATGGGTATATTGGCACTGGACTATGGGATGGAGGATATGTATGACGGGTATATGGGCACGGGACTATGGGATGGAGGATGTGTGATGGGTATATGGGCACTGGACTATGGGATGGAGGATATGTATGATGGGTATATGGGCACGGGCCTATGGGATCGTGGATATGTATGATGGGTATATGGGCACGGGACTATGGGATGGAGGATAATTATAATTTGCTATAACTAACCACAGTTAGTTACTATGCCCGGGCAGCGCCGGGCTCTTCAGCTAGTATTGAATAAATATATAAAGTGATAAGTGCCTAAATAAAGTGACTCATATATAATTTAACATTAAATGGGAAGCAGTACTCAATTGATTTAAAAAAAAATATCAAATAACAGATAATGAAATAAACAATGAATAATGAAAAATATATAATAATAATAATAAAAATAAAAAATAAAAAAATATACATTAGAATAATAAATAATGAAAATAATAATAAAATAATAATAGTCCATCAAAGTGATATTCTACTGCATTATTCCATTTTCAATTTTCATTCTCTTCTCCATTCTTCCAAATATACAATGGCTGGCAATAGTCCAATTCTTCCTCCAAAACCACCATAACCATCAGTATACTCATAATAGAATCTGTAAATATTTACAAAATACACATAAAACTGATAAAAACATTAAAAACTGAATAAACTCAAAAAAACCCTAACCCATAAAAATACCTCATCTGGTAAGAACTAGTTTAGAGGAATGCTGAATACGCTAGAGTTTCATTAAGTCCATTGGAGCTTAATGTACCCAAACGAAATATCCACCTACTCTCACATTGTGCAAGGACTTTGGCCAAATCCCCCAACTAGATCCCAAATTAATTTGATCTATACCATAACCATTAATCCCCTAGCATTGCAATTATGATGGGATTTGAAATGTCTTGGGATAGGTTTAAGAGAACCTATTTTATCAATATTTTTCACCTTCTCTATATCTCTAACATGCTCATGGGTTCTTACCTTCAGTTCCCTCGTGGTAAGACCAATATAGACTTTTCCACATGGACACTGTGCATGGTAAACTACTCCCACCGAATTACAGCTGAGATGTTTTCGTATCTCAAATTCACGAGATCCATTGAAATTACAAAATGTAGTAGTTTTAACATGATTGAGGCAACCCTTACAGAGGCCACAAGGAAAGAAGCCTGGCATTCTAATATCGGACCCCTTTGTCAAAGGTTCAAAATGACTATGGACCAAAGTGTCTTTAAGGTTCTTCGATTTCTTAGCCACAAAAGAAGGTGGGTTTGGTAGAATATGGGACAAAACGGGATCTACTAAGAGAACTCCCCAATGTTTACGAATAATTCCTTTTAAGTCATTCCATTTGTTACTATATGTACTGATGAAACATACTTGATCCAATTCATCACGCTCCTTAGAACGTGGAGGTCCATACAAAAGTTTGTCTCTTGGAGTCCTTGATGCTCTCAAATAGCCTGTTTTGATCATTCTCTTTCTGTAGCCTCTCTCAGTAAATCGCCTGGTAAGATCAATGGCTTGTTTTTCAAAGTTATTTTCATCTGAACATATTCTTTTGCCCGAAGGAACTGTCCCACCGGAATTCCACGAGTGGTGGAGATCAGATGAGAGGAATCTGCAGATAAAAATGAATTAGTGGCCGTGGTTTTGCGAAAAATATCTGTATTAAGTAGGCCATCTGAACCAATCCTTAATTTGATGTCAAGGAAATCAATATCCTTGCCATACTGAAAACTCAATTTAATATTCTTGTTATTGTTGAGTTGTTAGAACAATTCCGTTAAACCTTCTACAGGGCCATCCCAAAAAAGAGTACATCATCAATGTACCTCATCCAGTTATGGATATGGTCCATTTCCTGGATAAGGTCACCTTGAAAAACCTCCCTCTCCCATGCGCCAAGAAACAAATTAGCATAAGAGGGGGCACAAGAGGCCCCCATCACTGTGCCCTGTGTTTGAAGATAGTGCTTACCATTGAAAATAAACGCATTATGCGTTAATAAAAATTCAAGCAAAATCATGATCAGTTCTATCAAAGCACTGTCTAAAGGGCTAGATTTTAAATACAAATGCACAGCACTTAAACCATCTGAGTGGCGAATCGATGTATAAAGGGACTCCACATCAGCAGTTACAATCAAAGTGTTGTCATCCAAATATAATTGATCCAATCTTTGTAATGCTGACGTGGTGTCCCTGATAAATAACGGTAACTCTACCACCAGTTGTTTTAAAAAATGATCTATGATATGCCCAGTCAATTCACAGGGTCCATTGTTACCTGATACGATGGGGCGGCCAGGGGGTTCCACTGGATTTTTATGTATTTTCGGTATTAGGTACAACGTAGGGAGTTTGGGTTTATTGTTTCGGATTTGCTCCAATTTTTAGATATGATTCCTTGCAAAAAAGCTTTGTCCAAAATGTCCACCAGGAGACTCTGAAAAGAGGATAAGGGGTTAGAAGGCAATCTACGATAACAATTGGGGTCATTCAATAGTTTATTGGCCTGAGTTTCATATTGCACAGTCGGCCAGATAACTATATTACCCCCTTTATCTGAGGGTTTAAAAACCACATCCTTCCATGATTTCATTTCATTAACAGCTTCTTTTTCAGCCCTTGTTAAATTAGAAAAATCTTTCAGTTTTTTAGCTAATGTTTCAATATCTTGTGACACCAATCTTGTAAAGATCTCCACAGTCGGACACAGTCCTAAAGAAGGAAAGGTTTTAGATTTCAAAATGGGTGTGCAGAGATCATACTTCTTCAGATGATGTCATATTTTCTTCCTCCAAAGTGATAAGGGCTTCCAAAGCCTCTTTTTCAATTGTTGTCATTGTAGAATCCTCATATTTGTTGGTGGCATGAAGTTTTTTCATTATTAGCTTTTTTGCAAACAGATGGGTATCTTTTACCGATGTGAACACGTCTAATTTATTGGAAGGGGAAAAGGTTAATCCTCGTTTTAATACCGATAACTGTGCACATGTCAAAACCCGATCAGATAGATTAATTACCTGGTATTGATCTCTAGTATTTCAGCCTTTTTGTGCTTTATGAAACATCTCCGGAAATTTCCTTACTCTATCATTACCTTTAGAACGAAAATCACGTGATACTTCCGCATCACCATTGGATGCATTACTATCCAATTCTGAAGTACTAGAGATATCAGAATGTTTCCTTATTTTATTTTTCCGGGTATCTCCAGTTTTACCCAATTGCCATCTATAAATTTTATTGGAATCATAGTCCTCCACATCGCGTTGATACTTTTTAAATTTTTCTTGATATACTTTTTCTTCCTATTTCAGAACATCAACTTCAAGATCTTTGGACCATTTAGTACAGTATATTGTTCATTGGGCATTTCCTTAACAATAGATTTAGACAGGGAATCAAGTTCTCTATCCATTTCTGACAGAGATGTTGTATTACTGTCAATCAAAATATGTATAAAATCAAAAGAACATTTAGATGCTGCCGCCATCCATCTTTTAGTCAAATCCTGTTCACCAAGCTCATAGGTGGGATATAATTGGTCTCTTAATCCTCTAGGGACTATTTTCTTATCTAGATAATTCTCAAGTGAGGATCTGTTCCACCACAATTTCGTTTTCTTTTGTAAAACATTCCTATATTTATGCATCAGATCCTTAATTTCATGAGAGGTATCTTGCGAAACAATAGGGGTGTTTCTTGAAAAAATGTCATTAGCTTTAGAACGCCAGGCACCTTCCCTGGCCTTTAAAACCCCTTAATGTCCAATGACGTGCACAGTATGTCATCAGACATCTCCCCTGCTTTGATGCGGGCTCCGGCGCTGAGCCCGCATCAAAGCCGGGGCATGTCAGCTGTTATGAACAGCTGACATGTGCCCGCAATAGGCGCGAGTGGAATCGCCATCCGCCCGTGCCTATTAACTAGTTAAATCCCGCTGTCAAAGCTGACAGCGGGCATTTAAATAGCATTTCCGGCCGCCGGGCCGGAAATGACCACATCGTCAACCCCCGTCACGTGATCAGGGGTCTGTGTCATGTTGCCTGGACAACAGAGGTCTCTATGAGACCTCTATGGTTGTTCCAGACATATGGCTTTCAGCACCACCCGGTGGTCGGCGCTGAAAGCACAGCAGTAAATCTGCTACATATGGGCGATCTGCTCATCGCCCATATGTAGCAGAGCCGATCGGGTTGCGCATGCTTTTAGCCTCCTATGGAGGCTATTGAAGAATGCCAAAAGTAAAAAAAAAAAAAATGTTTAAAAATAGAAAAAATTAAAAAAACCTAAAAGTTCACATCACCCCCCTTTCGCCCCAATCAAAATAAAACAGTAAAAAAAAATCACATACACATATTAGGTATCAGCGTGTTCAGAATCGCCCGATCTATCAATAAAAAAAAGCATTAACCCGATCGCTAAACGACGTAGCGAGAAAAAAATTCAAAACGCCAGAATTACGTTTTTTGGTCGCCAAGACATTGCATTAAAATGCAATAACGGGCGATCAAAAGAATGTATCTGCACAAATGTGGTATCATTAAAAACGTCAGCACGGTGCGGAAAAAATAAGCCCTCACACGACCCCAGATCATGAAAAATGGAGACGCTACGAGTCTCGAAAAATTGCGCAAATTTTTTTTTTTTCTTTTTTTTTAGCAAACTTTGGAATTTTTTTTCACCACTTAGGTAAAAGAGGACATAAAAATGTTTGGTGTCTATGAACTCATAATGCAAAACAAGCCGCGGAGACACCATCACGTTTCTCAACGCAAGCAATGACCAGCCAGGTCTTTCCCCAGGAAGGAACAACCACGGGAAGGGCAGTCTCCAATGAAGGAAACCACTTATGCCAAAACATGGTATCCATCCACAGACAGCTGTTTCGGGGTATTGCCCCTCATCAGTGTGGAGTAGGAAACTGGCTGGTAGGAGCAATGCCTAGTAAAAGACTCTGAAAAATGAGGATGAATGAACTCATGGAGATCAACATCCAACACTGCGGAGACACCATCACGTGTTTCTCAACGCAGTGATTCTAGAGCACTGCCCCCATCCCTTATGGGAAATATGCAAAACATGCAAAACAGAAGCCGCGGAGACACCATCACATGTTTCTCAACGCAAGCAATGACCAGCCAGGTCTTTCCCCGGGAAGGAATAACCACGGGAAGGGCAGTCTCCAATGAAGGAAACCACCTATGCCAAAACATGGTATCCATCCACAGACAGCTGTTTCGGGGTATTGCCCCTCATCAGTGTGGAGTAGGAAACTGGCTGGTAGGAGCAATGCTTAGTAAAAGACTGTGAAAAATGAGGATGAATGAACTGATGGAGATCAACATCCAACACTTCGGAGACACCATCACGTGTTTCTCAACGCAGTGATTCTAGAGCACTGCCCCCATCCCTTATGGGAAATATGCAAAACATGCAAAACAGAAGCCACGGAGACACCATCACATGTTTCTCAACGCAAGCAATGACCAGCCAGGTCTTTCCGCGGGAAGAACAACCACGGGAAGGGCAGTCTCCAATGAAGGAAACCACCTATGCCAAAACATGGTATCCATCCACAGACAGCTGTTTCGGAGTATTGCCCCTCATCAGTGTGGAGTAGGAAACTGGCTGGTAGGAGCAATGCCTAGTAAAAGACTGTGAAAAATGAGTTTGAATGAACTGATGGAGATCAACATCCAACACTGCGGAGACACCATCACGTGTTTCTCAACGCAGTGATTCTAGAGCACTGCCCCCATCCCTTATGGGAAATATGCAAAACATGCAAAACAGAAGCCGCGGAGACACCATCACATGTTTCTCAACGCAAGCAATGACCAGCCAGGTCTTTCCCCGGAAAGAACAACCACGGGAAGGGCAGTCTCCAATGAAGGAAACCACCTATGCCAAAACATGGTATCCATCCACAGACAGCTGTTTCGGGGTATTGCCCCTCATCAGTGTGGAGTAGGAAACTGGCTGGTAGGAGCAATGCCTAGTAAAAGACTGTGAAAAATGAGGATGAATGAACTGATGGAGATCAACATCCAACACTGCGGAGACACCATCACGTGTTTCTCAACGCAGTGATTCTAGAGCACTGCCCCCATCCCTTATGGGAAATATGCAAAACATGCAAAACAGAAGCCGCGGAGACACTATCACATGTTTCTCAACGCAAGCAATGACCAGCCAGGTCTTTCCCCGGGAAGAACAACCACGGGAAAGGCAGTCTCCAATGAAGGAAACCACCTATGCCAAAACATGGTATCCATCCACAGACAGCTGTTTCGGGGTATTGCCCCTCATCAGTGTGGAGTAGGAAACTGGCTGGTAGGAGCAATGCCTAGTAAAAGACTGTGAAAAATGAGGATGAATGAACTGATGGAGATCAACATCCAACACTGCGGAGACACCATCACGTGTTTCTCAACGCAGTGATTCTAGAGCACTGCCCCCATCCCTTATGGGAAATATGCATGAGTTCATTCATCCTCATTTTTCACAGTCTTCTACTGGCTAGTCATTGCTTGCGTTGAGAAACATGTGATGGTGTCTCCGCAGTGTTGGATGTTGATCTCCATGAGTTCATTCATCCTCATTTTTCACAGTCTTTTACTAGGCATTGCTCCTACCAGCCAGTTTCCTACTCCACACTGATGAGGGGCAATACCCCGAAACAGCTGTCTGTGGATGGATACCATGTTTTGGCATAGGTGGTTTCCTTCATTGGAGACTGCCCTTCCCGTGGTTGTTCCTTCCCGGGGAAAGACCTGGCTGGTCATTGCTTGCGTTGAGAAACATGTGATGGTGTCTCCGCGGCTTCTGTTTTGCATGTTTTGCATATTTCCCATAAGGGATGGGGGCAGTGCTCTAGAATCACTGCGTTGAGAAACACGTGATGGTGTCTCCGCAGTGTTGGATGTTGATCTCCATCAGTTCATTCATCCTCATTTTTCACATATGAACTCATAATGACCTGGAGAATCATAATGACAGGTCAGATTTAGCATCTAGTGAACCTAGCAAAAAAGCCAAGCAAAAAACAAGTGTGGGATTGTACTTGTTTTGCAATTTCACCACACTTGGAATTTTTTTTCCCGTTTTCGAGTACACGACATGGTAAAACCAATGGTGTCATTTAAAAGTACAACTCGTCCCGCAAAAAATAAGCCCTCACATGGCCATATAGACGGAAAAATAAAAAAGTTATGGCTCTGGAAAGAAGGGGAGGGAAAAATGAAAATGCAAAACCAAAAATACCCCTGGTCATTAAGGGGTTAAATCCATAATGAGGACACCCTGTTTGAAAACAGTAATTCACCAAATTAATCCTCTTTATGTCCACAAGTTATACAAATGGTACTTCCATATGCACATTACAAAACAAAGGGGACAGTGATTAAACTGTCACCAATAGAAGAGAACCATACGCATGATTATAGGATGCACATGTGGTAATTATCATTAAGGCCATGGGCATAATATAACTAGATACCTTATGTTATTCCTTCTCATATCGTGTAGTGATATCCTCTCTTCATTACTATATATGTGCAATATTTAATTTTAAGATTGTGGTTCTCATCTGTGGTGGATATTGTCCCCTTGGGGTATGTTTGTTGTAATTATGGAAAAGTAGTCAATTTTATGGATTTTTTAATTATCAAATAAACAGATTTTTGCAGTGACATCTTTAGTTGAAGTCCTTCATCTTCAATCAGCGCACACCGCCATCACTTCTTCCAGCCAGGACTCGTCTCTGCAGAAAATAACACAGTTATCTAGAGCACATTCCCCAATTATATCCCAACCTCTACGCTATGCCTTATGAAGAAAAAAGAGACTGTCACTCTGCGCAGTAACAAGACCTCTCCTCCCCCACACTGAAAATGGTATCCTCAAAATAATATCCTTTAACTAGCCCCTACAGTAATAATAAAGGAAAAAATGGATGTGATCCAGCAGGAACCAAATTGTATTAAAACACTTTTTATTAATCCATAGTTAAAAAATAATATTATTCTGGTAACCCCATAATAGAAAAAAATGAGTTAAAGTAACAGCACAGGGCACATAATGCAGCGTTTACCAAGGCGTTTTGACAAACGTCTTATTCATGGCACGAATAAGACGTTTGTTGAAACGCGTTGGTAAATGCTGCATTATGTGCCCTGTGCTGTTACTTTAACTATTTTTTATCTATTATGTGGTTATCAGATTAATATTTTTTTTACTTTTTCACTATGGATTAATAAATAGTTTTTTTTTATACAATTTTGGTTCCTGCTGGATCACGTCCATTTTCTCCTTTACCATTGAACTGGTTGCTCAACCCATTTTCCGTGCCGGAAAGGATATGGAGAAGCCCTAATGACAGGTGAGCTGACTACATGTTGTTTTTCTTGCTACAGTAATAATATCCCACATTCTGGACCCCATGTGTCCACTCATTCTGCCTCATTTCTCTTCATACTTACCCCATGTCTCTCCATATTGCCCCCATAGTCATACATAATAATATAATAATAATCCCTTCACATTCAATTCATATGGGTTACTGCTACTCACACTGGCGTCTGCCGTTATGCCTCAAAGACGGACACTTTGGTGAAGGATTTTTTTCCATTCTACATGACGGCACCATGAGAGAGGGGATCCGCCCAGCGAGGACAGGAAACCTTCAAGATAAAAGGGGCGGCTCCTCTCTCCGCATCAGTTGGTTTCCTGTCCTCGATGGGGAACCCTCAAGATGAAAAGCTCTTGAAGATTCTGGAAGAAGGAAGAAAGAAGAGGATGCCTGGGCTTGGGTCGGGTGATTACTGGCAGGCACTGGTCTGCTACACCCGTCACCAGGTACCGGTAGTCGCCTCGGGGGCCATATATTCCTATGTCCCCCCTGAGCGAGTGCATGGCCACAGCCCGTGAGGCAGTTGCCCGGGTGAAGTAATGATGCCTCGGAGACCATGGTTCGTGTACCCTCCAAGATGACCAAAACTTGCCCCATAGAAGTCCACGGAGGCCACTTTCCGTGCTCCCTCCCTGTCGACATATAGTGGCCATGCAGCCTGTGAGACACATCGGTGTCAAGGCAGAATTAAAGCTCCACGGAGGCTATGTGGGACCCTCCCTGTTGAGACAGGCACTACAGAAACGGCCCTGATGAGGAATTACCTGTTTTCAGTGGTGGCAGTGGAGATGCTTCACCTGGTAAGGCTGGACTACATGTATGACGGGCGATAGCGGGGCTCTCCGATCCAGTACCCGTTGTCAGTGGTGGTAGTGCAGTTGCTTCTCCCGGTAAGACCAGTCGGCAGGTTTGACGGGCGACAGCGGGTCTCTCTGATACGGTACACTGAAACAGTGGTGGCAGTGCAAGGTATGGCTGACAAACTGCGCTATAAGAGAGCTGCTCGGGAGGTCCATGGCGTCGGAACACCGAGAACAGACCGCAAGTATGCACGGGAAGCATTCCAGGCGCATACCGGAAGTGACCCCTGACGCGCACCGGAAGTGAAGGGTGCACGGGTCAGGGGAACGCGCATCGCCTGGTGCGTGCTTCAGCCGTGCTTACGCCTGAAGGGAGCATGGGCACTGGAAGAGAGCGCGCATGCAACCGAAGGGGGCGGGGGCACCGGAGGAGAGCACGCACCGGATGTGATTGCCGGGTGTGCGCATAGCCCAGCTATAGTGCGCAGGCGTGGGGGCATAACCAGGAAGTGCAAACGGATAGGCAACAGGAAGTGCTGGCAGGCGTCACCACACCATTATTTGGTTAGATGTGACTGCTCTCATCACAAAACAGCAGCAGTTCAGCAGTTTATAAAATGGAGAGCCCTTCGCCAGAGCACTTGCAGCTGCACCAGGAGGCGAAGGAGAGGCGGTTGCGCTCAGAGGAGAAGAGCCAGACACGCTACAGCAGCAGTGGGAGCCACTCGGGCAGCACACGGACGGATCGTCGCCGCAAAAAGGAGGGGTCCCTAATCTCTTTGGGAGACAGTGAGAAGACCAGTCAGCCTCCAGATCCGGTATCCGTTCTGTGAAGCGTCCTAGTGGTGAGTGAACTTCGAGAAATTCCAGCACTCTAATGTCTGTTCTCTTTCTCTCTCTCTTGTCTCCTCTCTCCCCTATTTTACATACATTGGCGAGGTGGAGTATAGGAGGTCCCTAAGAAGAGTAAGGAAAAAAAAAAAAAGAAAAAACTTTGAGAAGGGCCATGTCAGTGTTGGGGTCCCTAACTTCCTGCATATCAGCAGTAAAATGGGCACAGTTTCACACAAGAGAACTTCAGTGGTGTGTTCTACAAAACGACCTGAGGCTTTAGGGGCAGTTAGAGCAGAAGCTCACCCTCCCGGACCCTGTACTCCAGTCACTCAAGTGGTGGTTACAGATAGAGTCCTCTCCAAGAGGAGTGCCCTGGACATACACAGTCTCCAGAGTAGTCACAACGGACGCCAGTCCACGGGGCTGGGGAGCCCATCTAGACACACGGTGGCTCCAGGATCCCTGGCTCCAGGAGGAAAGAAATTATCCTCAAATGAGTGGGAGCTACTAGCCATCGAAAGAGCGCTGGAGGGATTGTTGACACACCTAAGAGGACATCATGTGAGAGTCCTATCAGACAACCGTACAGCAGTCGCATATGTGAACCACCAGGGGGGCATCCGTTCTCGGTCCCTGATGCGAATAGCAAAAAGGATCATGAATCTAGCAGAACACCAGTTCTTTTCATCATCAGCCCTGCATATTCGAGGCGTAGACAACCTGAAGGCAGACTTTCTGAGCAAGAACCACCTGAGGCAAGGAGAATGGCGCCTAAGATAGTCCATTTTTCAACGGATTGTGCATATGTGGGGGAAACCCATCATAGATCTCTTCGCCTCAAAAACCAACAAGAAGGTTCAAAAATTCTGCTCCCTAAGTCCAGCAGACTGGCCGTTGGCAGTAGACGCCTTCAGGATAAAGTGGACACCAGGTCTCATGTATGCCTTCCCTCCAGTGTGCCTCATTCCAGCAGTTCTGAGGAAGATCAGGGAGGACCAAGCCAGAGTAATTATGATAGCTCCCTTTTGGCCGAAAAGACCGTGGTTCTACTGGCTGAGAGTGATGTCGGTGGCGGACCCATGGGTGCTCCCAGAGGACCACGACCTGCTAACACAGGGTCCCTTCAGTCACCCTCCGAAGTCCACTCTGTATTTGACAGCCTGGAATTTGAAAGGTCACTGTTAGAGAAAAAAGGTTTCTCAGCGGGGTTAATATCCACCTTACTCAGTAGCAGAAAACCAGTGACTACAAAAATTTATGGAAGGATATGGAGAAAATTTTTATCTACATCAGGCCCGATACAGGAGGGAGAAGTACTGATAGGGGCAGTACGGGAGTTTCTGCAGAAGGGCTTAGAGTTGGGGTTAGCTGTCAGCACCCTCAAAGTTCACGTTTCAGCCCTGGCAGACTTATTCAACTATGACCTGGCAAACAATAGATGGGTGGCCAGATTTATCCGGGCCTGTACTAGAGCTGACTCTGTCCCGTCTCCTATGCCTCCTCCCCGGAATCTAGATTTGGTTCTATCATCTCTGACAGAGAGTCCATTTGAACCACTAAACGCAACATCAGATAAAGTGTTAACTTTAAAGACAGCTTTATTAGTGGCACTCACATCGGCCCGTACGGTTAGGGACTTACACGCACTATCAGCAGACCCGCAATACACTCAGGTCATGGACAATAGAGTTGTGTTAAAATTAGACCCAGCATACCTCCCTAAGGTAGTGTCGAAATTCCACAGGGCTGAGGAGATAGTCCTACCATCTTTTTGTCCTAACCCCGGTAAACAGAAGGAGGAGAGACTTCATTGCTTAGACGTTAGGAGATGTATCCTACAGTATTTAGAGGTGACAAAACCATGGAGGAAACAGAGGGCCTTATTTGTCTCATATCAGGGGGCAAGGAAAGGCCTTAAAGCCTCTAAGCAAACTATAGCTAGATGGGTGAGAGAGGCCATCATACTAGCATATAGTAGTGCAGGCAGGGCTGTTTCAGAGGGCCTAAAAGCCCACTCCACGAGGGCCATGGCAACGTCCTGGGCGGAGAGAGCGGACGCCTCCATCGACCAAATCTGTAAGGCGGCCATTTGGTCCTCTCCATCTACCTTTTTCAGACATTACAGATTAGACCTATCTGCTGCCTCTGATCTCACATTTGGGAGAAGAGTATTACAGGCGGTAATCCCTCCCTAAAGAGAATACAAATCTCTGTAACTCTCTCGTGGTGCCGTCATGTAGAATGGAAAAACACGGGTATTACATACCTGGTAATGTGTTTTTTCATGAGACATGACGGCACCCTTATATTCCCGCCCTATTTTGATCACGTCATTAGTTGGGTGTTTCGTTAGTTTTATACACTCCCTTGGTGTTGGAAATTTAGCAGTGTAAAATATGTATTAACTATGTGTGCACTAACCTGCGGAGTTCCTCTCGTGCTCTGTAAAACAACTGATGCGGAGAGAGGAGCCGCCCCTTTTATCTTGAAGGTTTCCTGTCCTCGCTGGGCGGATCCCCTCTCTCGTGGTGCCGTCATGTCTCATGAAAAAACACATTACCAGGTATGTAATACCCGTGTTTTCACTGATCACCCATATGAATTGAATGTGAAGCGATTCTTAATCGTGATATATGTGGACCTCTGTTTATGCAGATAAAATCTTGAGAAAGGCTGAATAGCCGAAACGTCTATATTTTTTTGTCTGTATTGTCTTGGTCCAACGATACGTGTTTTTCTGGAAGAATAAATATTGGATGCATGTAATACTGTGTGCCGAGGTTTTTTCTATAATATGTTCTAATTTTTCCTCTAAGCACCAGACTGGAGCAGTGAGCACCCAGTCACCTTCTAATATAGTATAATGCACCCCCATATTACTATAATTCATCCCCATAACAGTATAATGCACTCCATGGTAGGATAATGTACCCCCCCACATAGTAGTACAATGCCCCCATAGTAGTACAATGCACCCCCGTTGTAGTATAATGCACAACATAGTGGTATAATGCACCCCCATAGTAGAATAATGCAGCACCATAGTAGTATAATGCACCTCCGTAGTAATATCATCCACCTCCATCGAAGTATAATGCAAGTCTCTTAGGCTGGTTTCACATTTGCGTTTTTTAGCGCTGGAAAAAAACGCATATGTGCGCATGCGTTTTTTCCCCTATATTTAACATGGGTGCGCATACCTGCGCGCTTGTAAGCGCATGTATGCGATTTTCATGCGCTGCGTTTTTTTGGGGTGTGCGTTGGTATTTTCCAGACGCAGCATGTTGCATTTTTTGGCCCTGCAAAAAAGCGCATGCGCACATATGCGCACGTTTTGCGCTAAAAATGGCCATTATAGCCTATGGATGCGCATATGTGCGCACTGGCATGCTCATGTATGCTTTTATTGCATATGCGTTTTTTTTTTTTAACCATGGAATTTAGGGGTTTGGGTTAGAGTTAGGGTTAGTTAAGGGGGTTTAGGGTTAGGGTTAGGGTCAGGGTCAGGGTTAGGGTTGGGGTTTGGGTCAGGGTTAGGGTTAAGTATGGTTTGGTTAGGGTCAGGGTTAGGGTCAGGATTAGGGTTAAGTATGGTTTGGTTAAGGGTTAGGGTCAGGGTCAGGGTCAGGGTCAGGGTTAGGGTTAGGGTTAGGG